>NC_088782.1:122908790-125308790 GCF_958450345.1 Calliphora vicina | reverse complement strand
TGTCATGTCTTGACATGAAAGATTTTCATGTCAAGACATGAGATTTTATTCATTTCAATTCATGATTTCTCATGTAAAGACATACGATTTCTCATGTCAAGACATGAGATTTTTTATAGCAAATTTCTCACATTTTAAATGTGTCTCTAATCCTGTAGTATGGTGTATTTTTACTATTAAATATTCGATATAAGCATTGTTATTATAAACTCAATTATTATGATTATTATTGTTATTGATGCTGGCGTTGTTTGTAAACAATAACAAAAATCTCTATCAAATCTGATTATAAAATATAAAAAGTTGTTGTAGTTTTTTTTTTGCTCTCATTAACATAATAATAACAAAAACAGAATTAAATTTCTTGACATTAAAAGCTGATATAATTTAAAATGGTAGACAATGACCATAAAACACCCTAAAATTTATTTGATTAGGTCCCTTCAAAAATCAGTGACCAGAAATTACCTTAAATAAATTATGAACTGAAGACAATGAATTCTGGTAAAATTACATTCCGGGTGAACTAAATTCTAGAAGCCCTTAATAGAAATATTTTTTCATAGTCATTTTGTGATATTTGTTATAAATAACTTGCATGTTCGTTAGAATCATTTGGGAGATAAACAACAAATATAATTTTCATATAAATTTAGCAATAACAATTATAATGAAATTCAATAATAAAATGCAAACAAACAAACAAACCAGGCAACAGCTATAATAACAACAACAAGCAGCAAAATAAACTTGCCTCAATAACGACAATAATGATCCTGATCAACATGAACAGCAACATTGTCGTTATCATCAACAACCTCAACCTCAACAGCAGCAGCAACAACAATATTATCCAGGCATTGTTAGCAGCATCCAATGTCAGTTAGTGTTGTTGCATCAGCAGTTGCTGTTGTTGTTAATTAAATTTACATAATGTTAATAAAACTGATTGAATTGAATTGTAAAATTTTTGCAATAAATTAAATTTCCATAAACATGCAAATGATAGAAAATATAATATATTTAATGTTGATGTCAATGGGTTGAAAGGGTGTACGATTTGCTAAAAGAGACAACTAGCAAGTGCTGACATATTTTTCCTGTTCACAGTGTAGTGTCAATGGCAAATTTGTTGTTTAACAAATGCAAAAACCATGTTCAACACTAGTTGTTTTTTTCTTTGTTGCCCAGTTGATCATTTGGGAATCAAGTGGTAGTTAAAACAGGGGTAAATAATAGATTTTAAGCAAATACAAAAAAGCATAATTTTTTTCCAACACAGCTGCAGTAGATGTGTGTTTAACAAATATATTTAGCATTTATTTAGACATGTTGCAAAAAGGAATAACAATATTATTGACTCACTGGATACACCTAAGTGCAACACAATCATAGTCATTATAACTAACACTAATGCAATTAGAGAATGTTTACATGTAAGTAAGGATGTGTTAATAAACAGTGTGTAACAAAAAAAATTCTTTTGCAAATATAAATTTTGCCTAGAAAAGAGACACATTTTCTATAGAAAATTTTGACTAGAAAAGAGACACATTTTCTATAGAAAATTTCTCTTGGAAAGAGACACATTTTCTATAGAAAATTTCTCTTGGAAAGAGACACATTTTCTATAGAAAATTTCTCTTGGAAAGAGACACATTTTCTATAGAAAATTTCTCTTGGAAAGAGACACATTTTCTATAGAAAATTTCTCTTGGAAAGAGACACATTTTCTATAGAAAATTTCTCTTGGAAAGAGACACATTTTCTATAGAAAATTTCTCTTGGAAAGAGACACATTTTCTATAGAAAATTTCTCTTGGAAAGAGACACATTTTCTATAGAAAATTTCTCTTGGAAAGAGACACATTTTCTATAGAAAATTTCTCTTGGAAAGAGACACATTTTCTATAGAAAATTTCTCTTGGAAAGAGACACATTTTCTATAGAAAATTTCTCTTGGAAAGAGACACATTTTCTATAGAAAATTTCTCTTGGAAAGAGACACATTTTCTATAGAAAATTTCTCTTGGAAAGAGACACATTTTCTATAGAAAATTTCTCTTGGAAAGAGACACATTTTCTATAGAAAATTTCTCTTGGAAAGAGACACATTTTCTATAGAAAATTTCTCTTGGAAAGAGACACATTTTCTATAGAAAATTTCTCTTGGAAAGAGACACATTTTCTATAGAAAATTTCTCTTGGAAAGAGACACATTTTCTATAGAAAATTTCTCTTGGAAAGAGACATATTTTCTATAGAAAATTTCTCTTGGAAAGAGATACATTTTCTATAGAAAATTTCTATTGGAAAGATACACATTTTCTATAGAAAATTTCTCTTGGAAAGAGAGACACATTTTCTATAAAAAATTTCTCTTGGAAAGAGAGACACATTTTCTACAGAAAATTTCTCTTGGAAAGAGAGACACATTTTCTATAGAAAATTTCTCTTGGAAAGAGAGACACATTTTCTATAGAAAATTTCTCTTGGAAAGAGAGACACATTTTCTATAGAAAATTTCTCTTGGAAAGAGAGACACATTTTCTATAGAAAATTTCTCTTGGAAAGAGAGACACATTTTCTATAGAAAATTTCTCCTGGAAAGAGACACATTTTCTATAGAAAATTTCTTGACATAACCAAATTCTCTATATGTAATCTCGCCCATGTCTAGACATGAAAAAAGCTTCATGTGTTGACATGAAATTTTATTCTGCGTCGAAATGCTTTCTTTTTTAAAATATAAAGTTTTGTTTTTCACTGTTTTCGTATGTGTTTAGTTGTTCATGTGTCCGTGTGCTTTAATTTATTGTATCGTATAATATAAATGAAATTTTCTAATCAACATGATTGTTATTTTGTATTATAAAAATCTCTAAGGTGTTTTCTAACAACAATTGCAACTAAATAGATTCCAATTTAAATGATGAAATAATAAATCAACAACAGTACAAACATAGCAAACTGGATAGATAAATTAAAATTAAATAATGTAGCAAACTTTATAATACTTATATAAGAATCTTTAAAGTAAAACAGTTTCATTAAATTTCAGTAATTGTATAAAGAAGTGTATTGGTTATTTTAATATATATTTGCTTAGAATTGCTTATTTAAGTCTCTGTGAGCTGTTAAATTATTGTTTAAATTTCCTGGCATTTAATTAACAACAAGCCGTTTGTTGACTTGATTTCATGCAATTATTTTTAATGACAAATACTTTATTCAAACAATGTGCAGAGGGTGGTAATTTGTTTAAAGGTACAAAATGGTTTTTCTTAATTTTTCTTGTTTTGTTTGTGGTGTCTTGCTCTCGCTCTCTCTGTGTCCCACATGTTATTTTCGTTAGTGTTTTTATAAACGTCTAATTAACTGCAATTAATTGTCGCTTTATACAAATCAATTAAGCCGGCGCTGACGCCGACATATACACTTCAAAACACACACAAACGCACACATAACCGCCACTAAAGTGTAAGAAACCCTGCAACACATTCACACACTCATTAAGTTGCACGCATTTAACTAACAGTGGCACACATGTTTCCCTAAATGAATGACACGACAAAATGTCAGAAAAGAAATTAAATACACAACTACAGAAACACTAAGAGGATTTACACATTAATACGCAAATACATGAACACTTACTCATTTATGTTTTTAAATGTATGTATGTTAGTACTGATATCATTTTGTAAATAGGACTGCAGGTAAATGTAAATTTATGCATTGGAAAATGTAAGGAAAATTAGTAAAATTACTTCAACTGACACTCTCCCTCAAGCACTCAAACTGGCCCTGTGACATGAATACCCACCCATTGAAATCTACTTGAGACATTTATAAGTTTTTAAAGAAAATTGTAGTTTTTGTGGTTTATTACATTTTAATAAAGAAAACAATTTAGGCACGTAATCAAGCAATTAAGAAAAATAATCAAGTCAGGTCATTTCATTTTTCTGTCATGACATAAAAATCTGTAGAAAATATCCCATGTCCAATAGATATGGACAAGATTTTCTAAAGAAAATTTCTCTTGGAAAGAGATACATTTTCTATAGAAAATTTCTCTTGGAATGAGATATATTTTCCATAGAAAATTTCTCTTGGAATGAGACACATTTTCTACAGAAAATTTCTCTTGGAATGAGACACATTTTCTACAGAAAATTTCTCTTGGAAAGAGATTCATTTTCCATAAAAATTTAGTAGTGGAAAGAGCTACATTTTCTATAGAAAATTTCTCTTGGAATGAGATATATTTTCCATAGAAAATTTCTGTTGGAAAGAGATATATTTTCCATAGAAAATTTCTGTTGGAAAGAGATACATTTTCTATTAAAAATTTCTCTTGGAAACAGCTACATTTTTTATAGGAAATTTCACTTGGAAAGAGATGCATTTTCTATAGAAAATTTCTCTTGGAAAGAGATGCATTTTCTATAGAATATTTCTCTTGGAAAGAGATGCATTTTCTATAGAAAATTTCTCTTGAAAAGAGACTTATTTTCTATAGAAAATTTCTCTTGAAAAGAGATGCATTTTCTATAGAAAATTTCTCTTGGAAAGAGATGCATTTTCTATAGAAAATTTCTCTTGAAAAGAGACTTCTTTTCCATAGAAAATTTCTCTTGAAAAGAGACTTCTTTTCCATAGAAAATTTCTCTTGAAAAGAGACTTATTTTCTATAGAAAATTGCTCTTGAAAAGAGATGCATTTTCTATAGAAAATTTCTTTTGGAAAGAGATGCATTTTCTATAGAAAATTTCTCTTGGAAAGAGATGCATTTTCTATAGAAAATTTCTCTTGAAAAGAGATGCATTTTCTATAGAAAATTTCTCTTGAAAAGAGATGCATTTTCTATAGAAAATTTCTCTTGAAAAGAGATGCATTTTCTATAGAAAATTTCTCTTGAAAAGAGACTTCTTTTCTATAGAAAATTTCTCTTGAAAAGAGACTTCTTTTCCATAGAAAATTTCTCTTGAAAAGAGACTTCTTTTCCATAGAAAATTTCTCTTGAAAAGAGACTTATTTTCTATAGAAAATTGCTCTTGAAAAGAGATGCATTTTCTATAGAAAATTTCTCTTGGAAAGAGATGCATTTTCTATAAAAAATTTCTCTTGAAAAGAGATACATTTTCTATAGAAAATTTCTCTTGAAAAGAGATACATTTTCTATAGAAAATTTCTCTTGAAAAGAGATACATTTTCTATAGAAAATTTCTCTTGAAAAGAGATACATTTTCTATAGAAAATTTCTCTTGAAGAGAGATACATTTTCTATAGAAAATTTCTCTTGAAAAGAGATACATTTTCTATAGAAATAAAAAAGAGGAATATAGAATGTTTTATGGGAAATCTTTCATATCACGATTTCAACTTATTATTTCATTATATTTGATTTAAGTGCATTGCATTCTTTAAATTTTTGAGCACCTTAAAGTATGCTTTATTTAAAATTTATCTTGATGATTTCATAAGTATGCAACAGTTAAAAAAAAGTTGTAAAATTTTGGGTTTTCAGCAAAATTTACCACTTTTTCCGGGGATGCTGTTTGTTTTGTTGAGCATAAAAAAAAATTCATAATAATGAAAATGTCACATACACATTAAATGACACTCAAGGTGTCAAGCGTATTCATCATGTACTCCATGCTGAAGTGCATGCATTTGAAAGTATGTGTTTGTGTGTATGTTAAATGCATATTTTTTTTAATGCTGAAACAAATTTCCGGTAGAAGCAACAAATTTTATGCAATATTTTTACACCAACATAAACAGAGAAAGAGATTTTTATGTTATAAACGAGTGAGTTGCTGGGTTTTTGTTTGTTTTGTGTTTAAATATTTCAGGTTTTTTTTAAAAAATATTTTTTTGATGTTTTATGACATGTTGTTGATTTTGTAGTCATTTTGCTGTGATGTGTGTGTAGTTGAGGGAAAGAGTGAAGGGGCGTGTGCGGCTGCTTTTGTTTAAAAGGGTAAAAGGTGCTGTTGAAAACAGTGTTTTAATTGTTGTAGCTGTGCATAAACCAAAGACAACAACTTTAACGTTTTATGCTAAAGAAAGAGGATTTCATAAATGCATCAGTCATCAGCATGACCCTTTTGTGTGAATTTTTTTTTGTTGTTCTTCAGTCTCTGTGGATGTTTGTTTGTTTTTTTGTTTTAATTTTATATAAAATTGTTTATGCTGCAAAATAATGATATTGTTAAACTGCCTGTTGTCAGCCTTTTTGTTTGCTGTAGCTTTTTGGTGTAACTCTGCTGGAAAATATATTTATTAGTGATGTCTGTCTTCAGCTCAAGGAGTGTGGCAGAAGCCTGTTTTTATATGAATGCTGGTTTGAATTGTTTCTTGGCATTTTAACACTATTGTCTCTTGCTGACATTTCAAATTTTTTATTCCAAGGAAAAAATGTATTTTTTTAAAAAATGGAAAGGTGTTGAAAATTATGACAATAGGTGTGACTTAAATGTTTATCAGAGAGAAGCAGCAAGAAAACTCAGCCACAAAATGTTAGAACATTTGGTTTGAAATAACAATTTTAAAAGCTAGCATCACAAAAGTAGGCAGTATTTAACAAATGTTAGCAAATCCTTAAAGTATGCAACAGTTTTCTCCAAATAGAATCAAATACTACAATAATTTGTATTTATACAATTCATCAGTTGAGTTACTTAACTTTTAATCTAAAAATGATTTTTTCCATAAATTTAAACCAACATTCATTAGAAAACTTTCAGTTTAAAACTTCTATTAAATACAATTTTTATAACTTTTCGTGTTTTTGCCAACTACACACCCATTTGTTAACTCAAAATTACTTGATATGGTTTTTCTCTTTGCTGTTCTTATTATTATTATTATTTTTGTGTTACGTTTGTCTTGCATGACATTGACAAATAATGAAAATTGTGACAAAAGAATGCAAGGCACTTACCTACACTCACAAATTCACACACACCTTGATGCATTCACAGTAAACTGGTAATAACAGCACCAATAGAAAGCTTAATGCCACAAAAAACAGCACAACTTTTGCAAAAAAAATTTAAAAATATTACAAAAAAAAATATGACGCGTCCATTGTCACAACCTGCCTGGAACATACAAGCACCATTACAGCCAGCTCGGCAAAAACCAAAAAAAAAAACACAATCGCATCATAAAAAATCATCCAAGCGTAGCTTTACTTGTGTGTAAGACCCATTCCCACTTTCATGCAATGAGCTTAACTACTCCATGTTATTTTAGTATTGTGCATGTGTCAAAATTGGTGCCACATTGTCCGCAATTTGAGAAAGAAAAACAACGAAAATACTGGAAAAATCAACACAGATGATGGCAAACAAAGAAAGATTCCAAAAAAAAAAACTATAAGACAAATGTTTGAATATCACACAAACCAAGCAACACAGAATACAGTAAATATACAATTCTTTTGCTCAGGTAAAAACGTCATTGCAAGACTTTAGAACAAATAAAAAAAAATACTCATAAGCTTTCAAAAAAAATCCTCTACACTCGCAAATGTACGTGAATTTTGGTTCTCGGTCTCAATTTGCTTGATAGTGTGGCACAGATGTCAATGCAGTTTTCATTTTCACTACTACATAGTAAGCAAATCAGTAGCAAAACATACCAGGAATCTGCCCATCAAAGAAGTAGAAATTCTTTAAGAAATTAAGATATTTTCTATAGAAAATGTAACTCTTTGCAAGAGAAATTTTCTATGGAAAATGTAACTCTTTTCAAGAGAAATTTTCTATAGAAAATGTAACTCTTTGCAAGAGAAATTTTCTATAGAAAATGTAACTCTTTGCAAGAGAAATTTTCTATTGAAAATGTAACTCTTTTCAAGAGAAATTTTCTATAGAAAATGTATCTCTTTTCAAGAGAAATTTTCTATTGAAAATGTAACTCTTTGCAAGAGAAATTTTCTATAGAAAACGTAACTCTTTGCAAGAGAAATTTTCTTTAGAAAATGTAACTCTTTTCAAGAGAAATTTTCAATAGAAAATGTAACCCTTTTCAAGAGAAATTTTCAATAGAAAATGTAACTCTTTTCAAGAGAAATTTTCTATAGAAAATGAGTCTCTTTGCAAGAGAAATTTTCTATAGAAAATGAGTCTCTTTGCAAGAGAAATTTTCTATAGAAAATGAGTCTCTTTGCAAGAGAACTTTTCTATAGAAAATGAGTCTCTTTACAAGAGAAATTTTCTATAGAAAATGATTCTCTTTGCAAGAGAAATTTTCTATAGAAAATGATTCTCTTTGCAAGAGAAATTTTCTATAGAAAATTAATCTCTTTGCAAGAGAAATTTTCTATAGAAAATGAATCTCTTTGCAAGAGAAATTTTCTATAGAAAGTGAGTCTCTTTGCAAGAGAAATTTTCTATGGAAAATGAGTCTCTTTGCAAGAGAATTTTCTATGGAAAATCAGTCTCTTTGCAAGAGAAATTTTCTATGGAAAATGAGTCTCTTTGCAAGAGAAATTTTCTATAGAAAATGAGTCTCTTTGCAAGAGAAATTTTCTATAGAAAATGAGTCTCTTTGCAAGAGAAATTTTCTATAGAAAATGAGTCTCTTTGCAAGAGAAATTTTCTATAGAAAATGAGTCTCTTTGCAAGAGAAATTTTCTATAGAAAATGAAACTCTTTGCAAGAGAAATTGTCTATAGAAAATGAAACTCTTTGCAAGAGAAATTTTCTATAGAAAATGAGTCTCTTTGCAAGAGAAATTTTCTATAGAAAATAAGTCTCTTTTCAAGAGCAATTTTCTATAGAAAATAAGTCTCTTTTCAAGAGCAATTTTCTATAGAAAATAAGTCTCTTTTCAAGAGCAATTTTCTATAGAAAATAAGTCTCTTTTCAAGAGCAAATTTTCTATAGAAAATAAGTCTCTTTTCAAGAGCAATTTTCTATAGAAAATAAATCTCTTTTCAAGAGCAATTTTCTATAGAAAACAAGTCTCTTTTAAAGAGCAATTTTCTATAGAAAATAAGTCTCTTTTCAAGAGAAATTTTCTATAGAAAATAAATCTCTTTTCAAGAGAAATTTTCTATAGAAAACAAGTCTCTTTTAAAGAGCAATTTTCTATAGAAAACAAGTCTCTTTTAAAGAGCAATTTTCTATAGAAAATAAGTCTCTTTTCAAGAGAAATTTTCTATAGAAGATAAGTCTCTTTTCAAGAGAAATTTTCTATAGAAGATAAGTCTCTTTTCAATAGAAATTTTCTATAGAAGATAAGTCTCTTTTCAAGAGAAATTTTCTATAGAAAATAAGTCTCTTTTCAAGAGAAATTTTCTATAGAAAATAAGTCTCTTTTCAAGAGAAATTTTCTATAGAAAATAAGTCTCTTTTCAAGAGAAATTTTCTATAGAAAATAAGTCTCTTTCCAAGAGAAATTTTCTATAGAAAATAAGTCTCTTTTCAAGAGAAATTTTCTATAGAAATAGAAAATAAGTCTCTTTTCAAGAGAAATTTTCTATAGAAATAGAAAATAAGTCTCTTTTCAAGAGAAATTTTCTATAGAAAATAAGTCTCTTTTCAAGAGAAATTTTCTACAGAAAATATGTCTCTTTTCAAGAGCAATTTTCTACAGAAAATATGTCTCTTTTCAAGAGCAATTTTCTACAGAAAATATGTCTCTTTTCAAGAGCAATTTTCTATAGAAAATAAGTCTCTTTTCAAGAGCAATTTTCTATAGAAAATAAGTCTCTTTTCAAGAGCAATTTTCTATAGAAAATAAGTCTCTTTTCAAGAGCAATTTTCTATAGAAAATAAGTCTCTTTTCAAGAGCAATTTTCTATAGAAAATAAGTCTCTTTTCAATAGCAATTTTCTATAGAAAATAAGTCTCTTTTCAAGAGCAATTTTCTATAGAAAATAAGTCTCTTTTCAAGAGCAATTTTCTATAGAAAATAAGTCTCTTTTCAAGAGCAATTTTCTATAGAAAATAAGTCTCTTTTCAAGAGCAATTTTCTATAGAAAACAAGTCTCTTTTCAAGAGCAATTTTCTATAGAAAATAAGTCTCTTTTCAAGAGCAATTTTCTATAGAAAATAAGTCTCTTTTCAAGAGCAATTTTCTATAGAAAATAAGTCTCTTTTCAAGAGCAATTTTCTATAGAAAATAAGTCTCTTTTCAAGAGAAATTTTCTGTAGAAAATAAGTCTCTTTTCAAGAGAAATTTTCTGTAGAAAATAAGTCTCTTTTCAAGAGAAATTTTCTGTAGAAAATAAGTCTCTTTTCAAGAGAAATTTTCTATAGAAAATAAGTCTCTTTTCAAGAGAAATTTTCTATAGAAAATAAGTCTTTTTTCAAGAGAAATTTTCTATAGAAAATAAGTCTCTTTTCAATAAAAATTTTCTATAGAACTTGGTTGTCTATTCAAAGGAAATTTTCTGTTTAGAGAATCAAACTAATGGTGGAAATCTATGTTGTTTTTTTTAACTGTAAAGCTCAATAACAGTATAAACATATGTTAAGCGTCAGTATTTTTTAGCTGTGTTCGTTTGTTTTGCCAATTTTTCTTCTCCTTTATATTTTTTCGATTTTTTTTCTTCCCATTTTCTGCTGCTGATTATCCAAGTTATTAAGAATTCTTGCCACCGTCACATTACTTTACAACAAAGTCACTTTTTTAGTTTGCTGCTACGTTAGAATTGAAAAGGGGTTGGGAACAAATGACGTGGCGTTAAATACAAAACTAAATGTACGGGAAATTTTCTATTTAGAAAATATCATTTATTTAATGGAATGTAAATTTTTTTACTACTTTTTTTCCCAGTTCTTTTTTGCTGGTTTATAGAAATATTTATGAAGTGTTTTCTTTAAAAAAATAAGTTTGGTAAGTTTAAACTTGTTTTCTGGGAGAATTTCTAAAATTACAATTGCTTTAGAGCGAAATATTTAAATGCTTTGATGTAAACAGAAACAGTTTGATAACTTTTTATACGTTTCGAATCCTTATTATAAAGAATCTCCCTATAATTGTATAAAATATTAGAGAATTTTGAAAGAGTTCTTTGGCAATATTAAGTATGTATGTTGTTAAATTAGAAAAAACTACAAATATTTGTTTATTATGGACACTATTCAATCAATCGAATTAATTCGAGGATGTGTTTGAAAGTAAAATACTCATCCCTCCACTTAAGATTGTGTTGCAAACTAACAAAAGATGAGTGTTACATTGTGTGGTGGCTGCTGTTGATGCTGCTGCAAAAATAAGTACAATTGGAGTACAACTCATCAATTGAATTGAATTTGTTTATGCTTCGTCTGTCATCAAATTTATCCTTAAACATACGACTACAAGTGTGTAACATTACAGTGTCCAATACACAAAGTGTTAGAAAAATAAAACAACTATTCACACAAATTCATTCACATTTGTTGTGGTTTGTCTAACTAAATTTTACCTTGATTTTATATGATTGCTTTTCAATTTTTCTAAGGGTTTTTTGGTCATCTACACACATTTGTCTAGATTTATAGTTTGGTTGGAGTGCTATGATGATTCTTTTTAAAGAAAAAGGGTTTTTTGTGTTGCAAAGATTTGATTGACTTTGCGGTTGAGTGAGTTTTATTTAGTGTTGAAAATCTAATCATGGGTGTCATGCTCTCTCACACACATACACTCTATTGTAAACAGAAAAACAAAAACCATTTCATTAAAAGATTGGAAATTGTTTAAGGTATTTAACTTTGTATTTAAATTGGGAAGAAAACTGATATTAAAATCTAATTTAAATGAAATTTTTAGAAGAAAATTTCTATCAAATATGTCACCAAAATCTGATAAATTTTCCATAGAAAATTTCTCTCGCAAAGAGACACATTTTCTACAGAAAATTTCTCTTGAAAAGAGACACATTTTCATTGAAAAAATCTCTTGAAAAGAGACACATTTTCTATAGAAAATTTCTCTTGAAAAGAGACACATTTTCTATAGAAAATTTCTCTTGAAAAGAGACACATTTTCTATAGAAAATTTCTCTTGAAAAGAGACACATTTTCTATAGAAAATTTCTCTTGAAAAGAGACACATTTTCTATAGAAAATTTCTCTTGAAAAGAGACACATTTTCTATAGAAAATTTCTCTTGAAAAGAGACACATTTTCTATAGAAAATTTCTCTTGAAAAGAGACACATTTTCTATAGAAAATATCTCTTGAAAAGAGACACATTTTCTATAGAAAATTTCTCTTGAAAAGAGACACATTTTCTATAGAAAATTTCTCTTGAAAAGAGACACATTTTCTATAGAAAATTTCACTTGAAAAGAGACACATTTTCTATAGAAAATTTCTCTTGAAAAGAGACACATTTTCTATAGAAAATTTCTCTTGAAAAGAGACACATTTTCTATAGAAAATTTCTCTTGAAAAGAGACACATTTTCTATAGAAAATTTCTCTTGAAAAGAGACACATTTTCTATAGAAAATTTCTCTTGAAAAGAGACACATTTTCTATAGAAAATTTCTCTTGAAAAGAGACACATTTTCTATAGAAAATTTCTCTTGAAAAGAGACACATTTTCTATAGAAAATTTCTCTTGAAAAGAGACACATTTTCTATAGAAAATTTCTCTTGAAAAGAGACACATTTTCTATAGAAAATTTCTCTTGAAAAGAGACACATTTTCTATAGAAAATTTCTCTTGAAAAGAGACACATTTTCTATAGAAAATTTCTCTTGAAAAGAGACACATTTTCTATAGAAAATTTCTCTTGAAAAGAGACACATTTTCTATAGAAAATTTCTCTTGAAAAGAGACACATTTTCTATAGAAAATTTCTCTTGAAAAGAGACACATTTTCTATAGAAAATTTCTCTTGAAAAGAGACACATTTTCTATAGAAAATTTCTCTTGAAAAGAGACACATTTTCTATAGAAAATTTCTCTTGAAAAGAGACACATTTTCTATAGAAAATTTCTCTTGAAAAGAGACACATTTTCTATAGAAAATTTCTCTTGAAAAGAGACACATTTTCTATAGAAAATTTCTCTTGAAAAGAGACACATTTTCTATAGAAAATTTCTCTTGAAAAGAGACACATTTTCTATAGAAAATTTCTCTTGAAAAGAGACACATTTTCTATAGCAAATTTCTCTTGAAAGGAGACACATTTTCTATAAAAAATTTCTCTTGAAATGAGACACATTTTCTATAGAAAATTCCTCTTGAAAAGAGACACAGTTTATATAGAATATTTCTCTTGAAAAGACACACATTTTCTATACAAAATTTCTCTTGAAAAGAGACACATTTTCTGTACAAAATTTCTCTTGAAAAGAGACTCACAGGAATTCTCACCATTTATTTGTCGAAATACCAACATTTTTCCAAACTTACCCCTCTGCAAATTGATTTCCCTTTATAATTTTTATGAAAATAAATAAAGTATTTACCTGCAAAGAAAGAAACATAAAAAAGTTATTAGACTTATTGCAAAAAATATCATTTCCTTAAAGTATGCTTTACATTTTTTTCAATTTCATAATTTCTATTTAATCTTGAAAGATTTTTTCAACTGAAACTTGTTCCTATTAGTTTTATTTGCATATTTTTCTTTATAATTATTATTTAATATTTTCACTTTGGCGGCCATAATTGTCATGTTTTAGGTGCTGGCTGCTGTTGGCCAACATCATTAGCCAGCCAAAGTAATTAAAAACTTTAGTATAAATTTTCTACAAAACAAAAATAAAAACATTGAAAACTAGCATTTTTTTTGTACAACTTGTCATTTTTAAAAAGAACTAAAGCAACTAAAGAAAATTATGTTTATTTTTTTTGCATTCAAATATTAGCAAGGGGCGTCCGTTGGGGCGGGGGGAGAAAAAACTATGAAGTGTAAACTAAACTTTCGCTAATTTATAATGACAACATTGTTAGCAGCAGCATATAATTTTCTAGTTGCTGATGTTGATGTTGTCAGCACATCACCAGGCGACAGGCTACATGGCTGTACAACTGTATCAATATTTGAGAGATAAAGTTTGTTGCATAAATGTATTTAAAGTGTTGGCCTTCGTTTCGATAATAAAACACCTGATGCTTAAAAAGTCATACATCAATGTTGCTGTTAGTTTATGTATGTAAGTGCTAGTCAGTGTGTGTGTGTTTATTGTATGTTTGTAAAAGTGTTGACTGGTTTTATTTTTGAAAATAAAACTCTCATAGTCATCCTTAAATGTATTTTCAAACAATAAAAGCAAATACATTTGAGGTGGGAGATGTAGCAGCATTTTTTTGATTAAACATTTTAACTTTATCTAGAGAAATTTTCTATAGAAAATGTGTATCTTTCCAAGAGAAATTTTCTATAGAAAATGTGTCTCTTTCCAAGAGAAATTTTCTATAGAAAATGTGTCTCTTTCCAAGAGAAATTTTCTATAGAAAATGTGTCTCTTTCCAAAAGAAATTTTCTATAGAAAATGTGTCTCTTTCCAAGAGAAATTTTCTATAGAAAATGTGTCTCTTTCCAAGAGAAATTTTCTATAGAAAATGTGTCTCTTTCCAAGAGAAATTTTCTATAGAAAATGTGTCTCTTTCCAAGAGAAATTTTCTATAGAAAATGTGTCTCTTTCCAAGAGAAATTTTCTATAGAAAATGTGTCTCTTTCCAAGAGAAATTTTCTATAGAAAATGTGTCTCTTTCCAAGAGAAATTTTCTATAGAAAATGTGTATCTTTCCAAGAGAAATTTTCTATAGAAAATGTGTCTCTTTCCAAGAGAAATTTTCTATAGAAAATGTGTCTCTTTCCAAGAGAAATTTTCTATAGAAAATGTGTCTCTTTCCAAGAGAAATTTTCTATAGAAAATGTGTCTCTTTCCAAGAGAAATTTTCTATAGAAAATGTGTCTCTTTTCAAGAGAAAATGTGTCTCTTTTCAAGAGAAATTTTCTATAGAAAATGTGTCTCTTTTCAAGAGAAATTTTCTATAGAAAATGTGTCTCTTTTCAAGAGAAATTTTCTATAGAAAATGTGTCTCTTTTTGAGAGAAACTTCCAAGAGAGATTTACTATAGAAATTGTTTTGCTATAATTTTGCCCCATTTTTCCAGCTGTGAGATTAAAAAAGCGTACAATTTTACACTTATACATCAATCTAACGTTATGTGTCAAATATTATTGTTAGTTGAGTTAAAAACACACTCTCTCACTCGCACAAAAACTAATGCATTTTGTGAAAATAAAACTTGTAGTTTTTTTTTTGTAAAAATTTCATATGTAAACTATCCTTGAACAGGAGTAAAAATGAAAGAGGAATAAATACTATAATAACTGCTGTATCTGAAATGAAGGCAATGATAATACTATACAACCACTCACATTCTGCTGTAAAAATATATTAGAGGGTGTGAGTGTATGATTATATGTGTGAATAAATGAATAAAACACAAAATGTAAAGCTTCTTTAGCCAATGATGATGGGAGAAATGGAAAAATTTTGATACGAGGGATAGTAAATGAAGATCTATTGTAACTTCTACCTATAGAGCAGATCTTTTGAATAATTATTAATGTTTTTCAGTTCCAGCAACAAACTCCAACCTCGAAATGAAGAATAATTGGAATAAAATTTAAATATTTTTTCACAACCCTCGCATTAGCTGCATGTGTTTAAATATGTATTATAAGCATATCTATACATGTGTTTGGTTTTTGTGTGTGTTTTCGTAAAATTGTAATGCATTTAAAAGAAAATTTAATGCATTTGCCACATGCATTAATCACTTTTGATGCTCAACAGTCAACACACATCCACACTCATCCAACGACACAATACACACAGCACCTAGCTACGACAGTCAGCTACAAATACAAACAGTAGCAACAGCATAGCAGCTCTTGCAGTAATAGCAACAGCAAACCAACATCACATAGCCAGCCCTGTCATCAGCAGCATACGAAAGTAGCAGTTTTTCATTTCTACATTGTAGTTGTGTAGTAATTTTTTTATATGTACTTTAGTATGAGTTAAAAACGTGCCTGGACTGCTTAATGTAAGGATGAGGATGATGATGTGGACAAAAATTGTTACATCATCCCTCCCCCTGCATCTACCATCTACACCATCCTGTCTCATCATGCAATCGATGACTTTGGTGTTACTGTATGGTTATTGTTTGTGACCGCAGGGTGCATTTTTGTTACATGATAAAAATTGCAATTTCATCTCGTGTGTCTGTGTGGGTTTTTTTTCGCCAATGCTTCATATTTCCCTTACACATGAAAGCTTTTAATGATGTTTGATGTCACTTATGGGCTCAAGAAAAAGACCATGGAATTTAAGGCGGAAAAAATTAAAAAAAATTGTATAGATACAGAACTAGAACAGAACTAGAACAGAACTAGAACAGAACTAGAACAGAACTAGAACAGAACTAGAACAGAACTAGAACAGAACTAGAACAGAACTAGAACAGAACTAGAACAGAACTAGAACAGAACTAGAACAGAACTAGAACAGAACTAGAACAGAACTAGAACAGAACTAGAACAGAACTAGAACAGAACTAGAACAGAACTAGAACAGAACTAGAACAGAACTAGAACAGAACTAGAACAGAACTAGAACAGAACTAGAACAGAACTAGAACAGAACTAGAACAGAACTAGAACAGAACTAGAACTAGAACAGAACTAGAACTAGAACTAGAACTAGAACAGAACTAGAACAGAACTAGAACAGAACTAGAACAGAACTAGAACAGAACTAGAACAGAACTAGAACAGAACTAGAACAGAACTAGAACAGAACTAGAACAGAACTAGAACAGAACTAGAACAGAACTAGAACAGAACTAGAACAGAACTAGAACAGAACTAGAACAGAACTAGAACAGAACTAGAACAGAACTAGAACAGAACTAGAACAGAACTAGAACAGAACTAGAACAGAACTAGAACAGAACTAGAACAGAACTAGAACAGAACTAGAACAGAACTAGAACAGAACTAGAACAGAACTAGAACAGAACTAGAACAGAACTAGAACAGAACTAGAACAGAACTAGAACAGAACTAGAACAGAACTAGAACAGAACTAGAACAGAACTAGAACAGAACTAGAACAGAACTAGAACAGAACTAGAACAGAACTAGAACAGAACTAGAACAGAACTAGAACAGAACTAGAACAGAACTAGAACAGAACTAGAACAGAACTAGAACAGAACTAGAACAGAACTAGAACAGAACTAGAACAGAACTAGAACAGAACTAGAACAGAACTAGAACAGAACTAGAACAGAACTAGAACAGAACTAGAACAGAACTAGAACAGAACTAGAACAGAACTAGAACAGAACTAGAACAGAACTAGAACAGAACTAGAACAGAACTAGAACAGAACTAGAACAGAACTAGAACAGAACTAGAACAGAACTAGAACAGAACTAGAACAGAACTAGAACAGAACTAGAACAGAACTAGAACAGAACTAGAACAGAACTAGAACAGAACTAGAACAGAACTAGAACAGAACTAGAACAGAACTAGAACAGAACTAGAACAGAACTAGAACAGAACTAGAACAGAACTAGAACAGAACTAGAACAGAACTAGAACAGAACTAGAACAGAACTAGAACAGAACTAGAACAGAACTAGAACAGAACTAGAACAGAACTAGAACAGAACTAGAACAGAACTAGAACAGAACTAGAACAGAACTAGAACAGAACTAGAACAGAACTAGAACAGAACTAGAACTAGAACAGAACTAGAACTAGAACTAGAACAGAACTAGAACAGAACTAGAACAGAACTAGAACAGAACTAGAACAGAACTAGAACAGAACTAGAACAGAACTAGAACAGAACTAGAACAGAACTAGAACAGAACTAGAACAGAACTAGAACAGAACTAGAACAGAACTAGAACAGAACTAGAACAGAACTAGAACAGAACTAGAACAGAACTAGAACAGAACTAGAACAGAACTAGAACAGAACTAGAACAGAACTAGAACAGAACTAGAACAGAACTAGAACAGAACTAGAACAGAACTAGAACAGAACTAGAACAGAACTAGAACAGAACTAGAACAGAACTAGAACAGAACTAGAACAGAACTAGAACAGAACTAGAACAGAACTAGAACAGAACTAGAACAGAACTAGAACAGAACTAGAACAGAACTAGAACAGAACTAGAACAGAACTAGAACAGAACTAGAACAGAACTAGAACAGAACTAGAACAGAACTAGAACAGAACTAGAACAGAACTAGAACAGAACTAGAACAGAACTAGAACAGAACTAGAACAGAACTAGAACAGAACTAGAACAGAACTAGAACAGAACTAGAACAGAACTAGAACAGAACTAGAACAGAACTAGAACAGAACTAGAACAGAACTAGAACAGAACTAGAACAGAACTAGAACAGAACTAGAACAGAACTAGAACAGAACTAGAACAGAACTAGAACAGAACTAGAACAGAACTAGAACAGAACTAGAACAGAACTAGAACAGAACTAGAACAGAACTAGAACAGAACTAGAACAGAACTAGAACAGAACTAGAACAGAACTAGAACAGAACTAGAACAGAACTAGAACTGATTTCGTTACTTATTTTTGTTTCCATTTTGATTAGAATTAGTTTTTTTTTCATTTCAGCCCCTAAACATTTTTCCTTATGATTTTTGAAATCTAACCCTTCTCCACGAATTTCTCTGTTTTATTTCAAAAATCAAATATTTACTTTATTTCACCTTCAAGCCACCAAATATACAAAAATGTATTTTTATACCAAGGGTTTCATAGTTAAAATTGAATTGAATTTCTAACTTTGCTACAGGGTTTATTTTTGCATGTATGCATATGTACGTTCATGTGTTCCCTCCCTAGCAAAATCTGTAAAAGAAGTTATATGAAAGTAATATCCAAACATGACATAAACATAAATGCAACAAAATTTTCAACATCATCATCGACAATATTTTACTTACTATCTTTCATAAAACCTGCAGCCCTTTGTAGAAAATAGAATTGTGCTGTTGATGGGGGTATGAGATGTTGTTGATCATCATCATCAATATTTATTTTTTGTGGAAATTGATAAACTTTCATATATTGATATCAATTTCTTGGTAACCATAAACCATCAACTAATATAGTGCAGAGGCGTGTTGAGAGATAGAGGTAGTGAAACGAAAACGAATTGAAAATGTTTGCTTGTTTGATATATAAGCAATATGAGGAGTTTATTTCTTTTCCAAGTTTGTTTGATTTTTCATGTTCAACAAAGAATGTTGAGCAAAAAAAAAAATACGAATAATATTACAACAAAACTTTATAGTATTACAAACTGCTGTTGTTGCTGCAACTGCTGCAACAGTAGATGCTTTAGTTTCTTTAGCGGCAGCAGCTTTATATACGTTTAACAAAATCATCAATAGAGTAACACAAGTAAAAGCATTATTATGCAAAACTTTTTCTGGGTATGTGAGTGTATTATAGAAAATTCGTATATATTTGAGATGCATAGAAAATATTCTCTTTCAGAACTCAAACATTTATAGTTGAATGAATTTTACAAATAGTTTTGCTATAGTTTTATACTTCATTTTTTGTATAAAAATATCAAATGAGCGAGAAGGAAAAACAAAATACGAGGGTCTTAGACAAGTTTCATGAAGAAAAGTTTATTGTTGACATCTTATAGGCAGGCTATCTATAGGCGATAGAAGTTGTCAGGAGAAAAAATATTGATTTTAGATCATATGACTTACAGTTAAGGATCAAACTATTCTGGGCATCCTGATTATACATCTGCCTTATATGAACGCTGGACCCTGAAACGTTCTAAAAAAACTCTTGATCCAGAATGAAATTTATGCGGATTTTTGATGCTGAACTGAATTTTCCAACCTCTCTCGTTTGCTACCCATATCATTCCCATCTACATGTATGATTTTCATATACATTTCTTCCTATAAGAAGCATAACAAAGTTGCTGAATATAGGAGAACACATGTATGTGAAAAATACTATTAAATAGTTAAGTTTACACACACTAACACATAAAGCATGAGCGTGCTTGCAACATAAGGTTGCCATTTTGGTTTCCATGCAATTACTTGCAGGTTGTTGTTCATATTTTCTTATTTTTTTTTTTTGGCTGCTGGTGTTACTGTTGCCAATGCCGTTTGCTGATGCTGCAGCTGCATCTCCATTATTTTTGCCATCACATTGCGTAGAATTTTATTGATGATTTTGTTTTGTTACTTATAAACGATAAATTTTATAAAGAGAAATGTGAGTATGAAAAACTGCAGTTAAATAAGGTTGTCTCTATTTACTAATAAAATGATTTATCTTTTGGAAATAATTTGGAGGAGATGAACTTAGTAGTTTTCAATAATCTTAACTTTTGATGGTAGATTTGTGGATATTTAATGGTTTCAAAAGGATTTCTTCCGGACTTTTGAAGGCAGCAAATGCCTACTGCGTTATCCTATATTAATTACCGAGAAGTAGTTGAGTAATATCTAGCAATAATTCTTATATATCTTGCTAACCAAATCTTATTCGTAATTTAATTCATATATGTAACCAGAAAATTAAAAATAATTTATGGCAGTGTGTAAAAATGAGAATTTTATCCATCAATTTGATGAATTTCTGATGCAATTCCGTTTTTTATTCGTAATTTTTTTTGAATTTGTAACCAGAAATTGATAAATAATTTATGGTATTGTATAAAAATGGGAATTTTATACATCAATTTGATAAATTTGTGATGTAAAGCTGACGAATAATTTTTATTCGGTTTTTTATTCGTTTTTAATTTTGCATTTCTAAGCAGAAATTGATAAATAATTTATGGTATTGTGTGAAAATGGGAATTCTAATTATAATTCGGTTAAATGAATGATGTAAAGTGTACGAATAATTTTTATTCGGTTTTTTTATTCGTAATTTATTTTGAATTTGTAACCAGAAATTGATATATAATTTAAAGTATTATGTAAAAATAGGAATTCTAATCATATTTCAGTTAAATGAATGATGTAAAGTGGACGAATAATTTTTATTCGGTTTTTTTATTCGTAATTTATTTTGAATTTGTAACCAGAAAATGAAAAAAAATTTATTGTATTGTGTAAAAATGGGAATTTTATACATTAATTTGATAAATTTGTGATGTAAAGCTGACTAATAATTTTTATTCGGTTTTTTATTCGTAATTTATTTTGAATTTGTAATCAGAAAATTAAAAATAATTTATGGCATTGTGTAAAAATGGAAATTTTATACAGCAATTTTATAAATTTGTAATGCAAAACGGACGAATAATTTTTATTCGGTTTTTTATTCGTAATTTATTTTGAATTTGTAACCAGAAATTGACAAATACTATATGGTATTTTATAAAAGTGGGAATATTAACATTAATTTCATAAATTTGTGATAAATTTGCGCACGAATAATTTTTATTCGGTTTTTTTATTCGTAAATTATTTTGAATTTGTAATCAGAAAATGAAAAATAATTTATGGTATTGTGTAAAAATGTGAATTTTATACATCAATTTCATAAATTTGTGATGTAAAGCTGACGAATAATTTTTATTCGGTTTTTTATTCGTTTTTAATTTTGCATTTCTAAGCAGAAATTGATAAATAATGTATGGTATTTTATAAAATGGGAAATTTAACCATATTTATTTTAAATTTATGATGTAAAACGGACGAATAATTTTTATTCGGTTTTTTATTCGTGATTTATTTCATATTTGTAATCAGAAAATTAAAAATAATTTATGGTATTGTGTAAAAATTGGAATTTTATACATAAATTTGATAAATTTGTGATGTAAAGCTGACGAATAATTTTTATTCGGTTTTTTTATTCGTGATTTATTTCAAATTTGTAACCAGAAATTGAAAAATAATTTATGGTATTGTGTGAAAATGGGAATTCTAATTATATTTCGGTTAAATGAATGATGTAAAGTGGACGAATAATTTTTATTCGGTTTTTTATTCGTAATTTATTTAAAATTTGTAAACAGAAAATGAAAACTAATTTATGGTATTTGGGAAAAAATTGGAATTATATACATTAATTTGATAAATTTGTGATATAAAGAGCACGAATAATTTTTATTCGGTTTTTTATTCGTAATTTATTTTGAATTTCTAAGCAGAAATTGATAAATAGTTCATGGTATTTGGTAAAAATGGGAAATTTAAACATTAATTTAATACATTTGTTATATAAAGAGGACGAATAATTTTTATTCGTTTCTAATTTTAAATTTATTTTGCAAAAATTTATAAATAATTGTTTTAATGCATAACTTGAAACTCTGCTCAATGAAAATATATGGCGTATGTGAAATATTTATTACAGAATAATTAAATATTAATCATACGCACCTAGAGTATAACTTTGATACTACTTTTGCTATCTATGCAAAACTTGGTGCACGAATAGAGAAGAAGTCAAGATTTAAAATTATTGTTTGCAGAGAAGTGAGATTTTAAAACACAAGATGTGATATTGAGCTTTTGAGCACACAAACAGCACTTCCTCTACTGTTTTTCTAACTTTCATTATATATTTTTTTCTACCAGAAACTCAATAGTTTTGCCACACCCGCCTTTCAGCCCAGACCTTGACCTGTCCGACTACTATTTGTTTTGATCGAAGCAGAACTACCTCTCTCGCTCTGGGATACGCTTCACTTTGGAACAGAGTAATCCGAAATTTGTTTGACTTGTTCTTGGCCTCAAAAGATGAGCAGTTCTTTTGGCTCAATATGTTGCCATAAAGATGGGAAAAGGTCTTAGCTAACAATGGCCAATACTTTGAATAAATCTATATTGTACAAATGTTTCAAAATAAAAGGTAAAAAATTCAAAAAGTCACGCATTTTTAAGTCATACTCCCAATATAAGAACTTATTCTGTCTCCTCCTCATTGACGTTAAAGGACCGTACACATCCTTGAAGTCTTATTACAAAGCTAAATTTTGCACAGCATTTTCAAATCAAGAGTTTACGAAATGCCGAAGCACAGCTGAAGATGGAGTCTTTTTAAAAAAAAATTTTTTTTTTAAAAAGAATTTTTTTTTTCATAATTTTAAAAAAAAAATTTATAGAAATTTTTTTTTAAATTTAAATTTTTTAATGGAAAAGTTATGAAAAAAATTTTTTTTTTTGAAAAAAAATTCGGGTTAAAAAATATTTTTCTTGATTTTTGACCATTGTAGTTCCGATTTACTATTGCGTTAGGTTTTTGAAATATCTATTTTTAGATATCCATATTCTCTATATTAATAACTTCCAGATTTAGATTAAAAATAGGTTTAAAAAATTGAGGTTGTCCTGGTTTTTTAGGGAAATTAAGCTCAATCTCTGATCATTCATATTTTATACTAAACATTTTTAATGGAAAAATCTAAATACCTTCAGTTCAAATTTATCATCAATCGTAGTTCTTTTTACAGACCAAATTTATCTTCAATAGCAAATCTTGATACTGCTGTGATTTCGCTTCCATCGTAGGTCTTCAATTCTGTATACATACTTATATAGAAAAGTACGTGGCGTATACGTTATATCTTATAACAATTCAATTAAATATTAAGTATACGTTCCGGCCGTCACTGCCTACTTACATACATATGTACATAAGAAAGTACGTAGCGTATACGTTATATTTTCTATAAATATAATTAAATATTAAGTATACGTACAGGGAAGTAAATTAAAAGGCCTTTTCTGCCTTCACTTTTAAATAACTATAAAAAATATTTACTTTTATCCACTTTACTCTTACTTCAGCTCTTTGCTAAGATTTTATTACAATTTTTATTTATTATTTTCTACTACATACATATTTCTAACAATAATCAGACTTTAATATTAATTTTAACAATCAAATCATTTAAGTCTCAAGTACTCATCAAATTATATTTGTAAAATGAAAGAAAAAACTTCTTAATACACCTGTTTTTGTATGTTCTTTAACATGGCTATATTATTATTATTGTTGTATAAATTTGTTCTCCTTTTAATTTTCTAAGAAATATAAACTTCAAAGGCGTTTCAAAGTTGTTTTTTTTTTTTCTCAAACCCATTCTTGATGCATTTAATAGAAATACTGTTTTCTACTGTGAAATTCTAAAGAATTTTTACTTTGACAACTTCAACCATGCATACGCTGAAGAAAAAAAAAAACAACAAATTGCTAGTAATTTTTTGTTCATTCCTTTCAACTGGCATAAACTCATGCCCATAAAGTGACACATGCACAGAGGGGCTGGTATATAAAATATATACTTACTCCTATAATTCCCTACACTTTGATTCAATATTTCCAGAAAGATTTTATTAATATTTGTTCATACCGTAAACAAATAAACAACATGCATCTTTATTTAAACAAGTATGCATGCAGTAAACTTACGCACAAATACACTTTTTACCACGGGCCTCAAAAGTGAATAAACAGCCGAGTCTTATAACATTTTTTTAAAACCTATTTTCCAGCACTAAAACTATTATTCGTTCTAAACTGCTTTTAAATTTTAAACCTTGTATGGCTTTTATGATTTTCATTATCTTAAAAAAATCCAATAATTCGCTGGTGTTTAATAACTTTTGAGGCTCATAGTATAGTTAAATATGTATGTTTGCTTTCTATAAATAAATACAATGATAAACTCTTATTTTGTATTTACAGAGAAAGACAGAGAGAGTGAACGAATGTGAGTAGAGTAGCTGCAGCCTGAATATTTTCAAAAAAAAAAAACCATCAGTAATATTGAGAAATATCTGTATGTAAGTAAATGATATAAAGAAGTCTTTTACCTTTGATTGAAATTGAAAAATGTGTTGCTTGTATGAATGTATATATGGCTATCGATATGAGTGTGTATGTGTGTTTGTATAAAGAAGTATGTGTTTGCTTTCAAAAAAGGATTTATTAAATACTTGTCTGATTATATGGAAATTTTATTATTTGTTTTCAATATTTGTTGATACGCACAAAAAAGGCATATAGTTTCATTTTGAATTGACTTAATAACATGTGAGTTAAAATATGACAAAACCAGAAATCCAGTAGTTACTTTGAAGCCATGTTATATAAATAACAATATGAACTGTAGAAATTAAATATCATCTGTAAAAATATCTATGCTTAAAGCCAAATCCCATCTGTATAAAGATGTACAATTGAAGCTTAATCTCAAATGCATAAATACTTAAAACTGAAACAAAATTTGGACTGTATAAACCCCTAAAAGTGAAGCTTAATTTATGCTGTCTAAAGTTCTACGATTGAAGCTGAATCTCAGTTACGTAATGATCTATGATAGGTAAAACTTAGCTATATGAAGATCAAATATTGAAGCTATATCTCAGTTATATAAACATCAACAATTGAAGCTAAATTAGTATAAATTTGGACAGTGAAAATACCTACGGCTGAAGCTAAATCTCAACTATATAATGATCCATGATTGATGAAAAATTAAGATACATTTGGACTGCAGAAAGATCTGCGATTAAAGCTAAACTATATAAAAATTAACGATTTATTATACATTTTGATAACCTAGGACTGTATAAAGATTGAAAGATAATTGTGGAATTTATAAACTGATTGATAATAATTTTGGACTGTATACATAAATTGATAGATTGATTGCTAATAATTTTGGACTGTATAAAAATCTACGATTGATAATAATTTTGGACTGTATAAATTGATTTATAATGATTTTAGACTTTATAAATTGATTGATAATAATTTTGGACTGTATAAATTTATTGATAATAATTTTGGACTGTATACAAATCTACGACTGATAATAATTTTGGACTGTATAAATTGATTTATAATGATTTTAGAATGTATAATTTGACTGATAATAATTTTGGACTGAATAAATTTATTGATAATAATTTTGGACTGTATACAAATCTACGACTGATAATAATTTTGGACTGTATAAATTGATTGATAATAATTTTGGACTGTATAAATTGATTGATAATAATTTTGGACTGTATAAATTGATTGATAATAATTTTAGACAGTATAATTTGACTGATAATAATTTTGGACTGTATAAATTTATTGATAATAATTTTGGACTGTATACAAATCTACGACTGATAATAATTTTGGACTGTATAAATTGATTGATAATAATTTTGGACTGTATAAATTGATTGATAATAATTTTGGACTGTATAAATTGATTGATAATAATTTTAGACAGTATAATTTGACTGATAATAATTTTGGACTGTATAAATTTATTGATAATAATTTTGGACTGTATACAAATCTACGACTAATAATAATTTTGGACTGTATAAATTGATTGATAATAATTTTGGACTGTATAAATTGATTGATAATAATTTTGGACTGTATAAATTGATTGATAATAATTTTAGACAGTATAATTTGACTGATAATAATTTTGGACTGTATAAATTTATTGATAATAATTTTGGACTGTATACAAATCTACGACTGATAATAATTTTGGACTGTATAAATTGATTGATAATAATTTTGGACTGTATAAATTGATTGATAATAATTTTGGACTGTATAAATTGATTGATAATAATTTTAGACAGTATAATTTGACTGATAATAATTTTGGACTGTATAAATTTATTGATAATAATTTTGGACTGTATACAAATCTACGACTGATAATAATTTTGGACTGTATAAATTGATTGATAATAATTTTGGACTGTATAAATTGATTGATAATAATTTTGGACTGTATAAATTGATTGATAATAATTTTAGACAGTATAATTTGACTGATAATAATTTTGGACTGTATAAATTTATTGATAATAATTTTGGACTGTATACAAATCTACGACTGATAATAATTTTGGACTGTATAAATTGATTGATAATAATTTTGGACTGTATAAATTGATTTATAATCATTTTGGACTGTATAAATTGATTGATAATAATTTTAGACAGTATAATTTGACTGATAATAATTTTGGACTGTATAAATTTATTGATAATAATTTTGGACTGTATAAATTTATTGATAATAATTTTGGACTGTATAAATTTATTGATAATAATTTTGGACTGTATATAAATCTACGACTGATAATAATTTTGGACTGTATAAATTGATTTATAATAATTTTGGACTGTATAAATTTATTGATAATAATTTTGGACTGCATAAGTTGATTGATAATAATTTTGGACTGTATAAAAATCTACGATTGATAATAATTTTTGACTGTATAAATTGAATTATAATAATTTTGGACTGTATAAGTTGATTGATAACAATTTTAGACTGTATAAACTGATTGATAATAATTTTAGACTTAATTTTGGACTGTATAAAAATCTACCATTGATAATAATTTTGGACTGTATAAGTTGACTGATAATAATTTTGGACTGTATAAATTGATTGATAATAATTTTAGACTGTATAAATTGATTGCTAATAATTTTAGACTGTATAAGTTGACTGATAATAATTTTGGACTGTATATGTTGACTGATAATAATTTTGGACTGTATATATTGATAATAATTTTAGACTGTATAAGTTGACTGATAATAATTTTGGACTGTATAAATTTATTGATAATAGTATTGGACTGTGTAAGTTGACTGATAATAATTTTGGACTGTATAAATTTATTGATAATAATTTTGGACTGTATAAATTGATTGATAATAGTTTTGGACTGTATAAGTTGACTGATAATAATTTTGGACTGTATAAAAATCTACCATTGATAATAATTTTTGACTGTATAAATTGATTGATAATAATTTTAGACTGTAAAAGTTGACTGATAATAATTTTGGACTGTATAAGTTGACTGATAATAATTTTGGACTGTATAAATTGATTGATGATAATTTTGGGCTGTAAAAAAATCTACGATTGATAATAATTTTGGACTGTATGAATTTAATGATTGATGATATTTTCGGACTGTATAGAAATCAACGATTCACAATAATTTTCGACTGTATATATACTACGATTCAGAAATAATTTGGACCGTATAAAAATATTCGATTGAGAATAATATTGGACTGTATAAAAATCAACAATCGATTAAAAGTTGGTCTGAATAAAAATCTAAGCTTGGTTGAAATTTGGTCTGAATAAAAATCTAAGATTGATGATAATTTTGGACTGTATACAAATCCATGATTGATGACAATTTTGGACTGTATAAAAATTGCTGACAAATTTAGAAGCCATAAAGATCAATGATTGATCGTTAATTTAGACTGTATTAATTTCTACTATTGGTGATAAATTCAGACTGAATAAATATTCACAATTGAAGCTAAATCTTGACAGAATTAAGACCAAAGATTGCTGGTAAATTTGAACTGTATAAAGATCTAAAATTGAAGATGAAGTTGGACTGAATGAAGATTCGCGATTGACAGAATAATGACCAGCGAATGATATTAAATTTGGATTGTATAAAGATTCTAGAATGATTTAAATTTAGGACTGTATAAAAGTCTAAAATTGATTTTGAATTTGGACTGTATAAAGTTGAACGTTTGATATTAAATTTAGGACTGTATGAAGATATATTATTAATGTTTAGTTTGGACTGTATAAAAGTCTAAGATTGATTTTAAATTATGACTGTATACAGTTGAACGATTGATATTAAATTTGGACTATTTCAAGATCTACGATTGATTTTAAATTAGGACTGTATGAATATTTAAGATTGGTTATTAGTATGGACTGTATAAAGATCTACGTGCGATGTTAAATTTGAGCTGTATACGGATCCTCGACTGAAGCCAAATCTGGACAGTGTAAATATCTATAATTGATGTTAAATATGGACAGTTTAAATGATCTTAATGATACATTTTGCCTATGTAAATATGTACGATTGATGCGAATTCTGTTTGCTATCACCCCAAATATAAATTACATGTTTATTTGATGAAACCAAATAAACAAATACAATACATAATAACACTTCTACGGCAGCAGATACGTACAAAACATAATATTACAATAATAATAATAATAATAATAATAATAATAGTAATAATAAAAATACATGCATATTTAATATTGGAAAATATTAATTTTTGCTCACTGTATGTTTATTATTAATATTTGCTTAACAACCGAACGCAACAACTGTTGTAACACAGCAAACAGTCAGAACAGCAACAGCAACAACACAAATGGCAGGCAGCACGCACACCTACAGTGATCATCAACAGTCAGCCAGCCCATCGCTTTGGCAGAGCATCATCAATATTATTGGCCATGGTGGCTGTGAGCAGGAATGGATGTTGTATCAGTGTATGGAGAAAATTCAATATTTACTTTTAAGTTTTACTTTTGACAACATTTATGTGTGTGTTGATGTTCATATGTTCATCTTGTTGTTGCTGCTGCAGTAACTCCTTGTCAACCGATTGCACATTTAGTTTTCAGTTTTGTCCAATATAAAAGCAACACTTTGCCACCCTCCCTTTGCATTTGCCAAATAAATGCATGAAAGCATGCATTTAATAAATATATGCTTGTGTTGGTACATCTGCGTGTGTGTGCATTCTGCATTCTCAATGATATGATATTTCACTTATTTATTGAAAATATTTCGTTTGTTTGTATTTTATATGCACAAGTATCTGTTTATACATGTGTATTTATTATCAGTTTGCATGTGTGTGTGTTTGTGTTTATGGGAAATTTCATATTAAACAATTTTTAATTAAATTTTGGTTAAAGTTTTTAGAATTTGTGTTGAGCTAAAATGGGGTTTTGTAATTACTTGAAATTTTATAGGGAATATATTGAAATAAATTAATTAGAAATTTTGTTTCGTCAAGTTTTAATCAAGTTTAAGTTTTGTTAATTGTTCAAAGCAGCATTTTTTTTGGCAGAAAAATGCTTTAGCGCATTGAATATTGTCGTTAAGTGGCATAAAAACCACAAAAATTTGATGAAAGTTAATAAAAATATATGATAACCTTCGAATGTTGTAAAATGCTTAAATTTCCACGATGGAAGCTAAACTTGGACTGTATAAAGATGCAAGATTGAGGAGATATTTGGACTGTGTAAAGAACTTTGATTGAAGCCACATTAGATCCACCATAGAATAAATGTGGAGTGTATAAAGATAAAAGATTGAGGAGAAATTAGGACTGTATAAAGATCTAAGATTGAGAAGAAATTAGAACTGTTTAAAGGACTATTATTGAAGCTACATTAGATCCATGACAGAAGCTAAATATGGACTGTATAAAGATTAAAGATTAAGGAGCAATAAGGACTGTATAAAGATCACAGATTTAGGAGAAATTAAGACTGTATAGAGATGCAATATTGAGGAGAAATTAGGACTGTATAAAAAACTTCGATTGAAGCCACATTAGATCCACCATTGAAGCTAAATTTGGACTGTATAAAGATCAAATATTGAAGAGAAATTAACACCGTATAAAGATCACAGCTTGAGCAGAAATTAGGACTGTATAAAGCACTACGATTGAAGCTACTCTATATCCATGACAGAAACTAAATGTTAACTGCTTAAATATCAAATAATGTGGAGAAATTAGGACTGTATAATGATCAAATATTGAGGAGAAATTAGGACTGTATAAAGAACTAGCATTGAAGCCACATTAGATCCACCGTAGAAGCTAAATGTGGACTGTATAAGGATCTATGATTGGAGATAAATAAGGACTGTATAAAGATCAAAGGCTGAGGAGAAATTAGGTCTGTAGAAAGAACTAGGATTGAAGCCACATTAGATCCACAGTACAAGCTAAATCTGGACTGTATACAGACTCAAGATTGAGGAGATATTAGGACTGTATAAAGATAAAAGATTGAGGAGAAATTATATCCAACATAGAAGCCAAATATGGATTATATAAAGATCAAAGATTGACGAGGAATTAGGTCTGTATAAAGAACTAGGATTGAGATCCACCAAAGAAGTTAAATGTGGACTTTATAAAGGTCAAAGATTGAGGAGAAATTTGTACTGTATAAACTTCAAAGACTGAGTAGAAAGTACGACTGTACAAAGAACTACGATTGAAGCCACTTTTGATTCACCATAGAAGCTAAATGTGGACTGTATAAAGATCAAAGATTAAGAAGAAATTAGGACTGTATAGAGAACTACGATTCGATCTACATCAGATCCACCATAGAAGCTAAATGAGGACTTTATACAGTTCTCATTAAGCTTCTGTGGTGGATCTGAGATTTAAGGGGAAATTAGGACTGGATAAAGATCAAAGATTGATATTCTTTATACAGTCCTCATTTAGCTTCTATGGTAGATCAAAGATTAAGGAGAAATTAGGACTGTATAGAGATCAAAGATTGAAAACACGTTACATCCAACATGAAAGCTAATTGCGGACTGTATAAAGGTCTTAAATTAAATATAAATGAGGACTGTATAAAGTACTACGATTGAAGCTACATTAGATCACCCACAGGAACTAAATAAGGACTGTATAAAGGCCTAAAATTAAATATAAATGTGGACTGTATAAAGAACTATGATTGGAGCTCAGTTAGGACTCGATTGGAGCTCAAGTAGGACTGTATACAAAACTGTGATTGAAGGTAAATTACGACTCAATAAAAATACTGTATAAATAACTACGATTCAAGCTAAAATGGGACTGTATAAAGAACTTTGATTGAGGCTAACTTTGGACTGTATAAATAACAATTATTGAAACTAAAATAGGACTGTATAAAGACCAAATATTAAAGATAAAAGCGGAATGTATAAATGTCTGCGTTTAAATATAAATGTGGACTGTATAAAAATTGATGATTGAAGCTTAATTGGGACTTTATATAGATCTACGATTGAAGTAAAATTTGGACTTAGAGAAGATGAAAGATTGAAGCTAAATTTGGACTGTATACAAAATTACGATTCATGCGAAATCTGGTCAGTATAATCATATATCTGGACAGTGTAAAGATCTAAGATTGTTGATAAATCTGGACTGTATAAAGGTCTAGGAATGTAGCCAAATATGGACTGTATAAAGATATCTAGGCTTGCTGATATCTGGACTGTATAAAGATCTAAGATTGTAGCCAAATATGGGCTATAAAATAATCATCGATTGAAGTGCAATGTGGATTGTATAATGATCTACGCTTGAAGCTAAATGTAAACTATATAAAGGTCTAAATTCATAGCTTAAAGTTTACTGTATAGCAATCTACGATAAAAGCAAGGTGGACTGTATAAAGATCCATGATTAAAGCCAAATAATGTGTAATATATATAGACATTTGATTGAATATGAAACAGCCCCATATTATTGGATTTTTATTTGTTTTGTTTATTTGCTGAAATGCCTGATATAAATGTCTTTTTTAATAAAATCAATGTGCGGCTTTTACTTGTATGTTCTGTATGAATTGTATATGCCCAGAGTGTATGTGTGTATGTGTTTGCATTTATTTATTTTCATATCAATTTTTATATTTTTCACAATTTCGTTTATATGATTGTCCAGTCGTTCGTTCATTCATTCATTCATACATTTCATGCATGTTTATTACGTTTGCATAGAAATTGCATTTAAAAATTAATTTTATTTAAATTAAACCCATGTCAGTATAGGTTTATTTTTATTTTGTTTTGTTAAATTCAATAAACTCACCCTTTCGCATACACAAACCCAACTACACCTGTATATGAGAGAAGACTCGCGTGTATGGGTTTATATACAAATATAAAAACAAAATTTTTATTAAATATTTGTGCAAATTAAAAAGAAAGATCATAATCAAACTTTAATTTACAAACAATTTATTTGCAATATATCCATATCTACATACATACACACATACGTATGTCTGTATAAAGAAAAAATATTAAACAATATTATTTATTATATTTATATGTTGTTTTTGGTTGATTAAATTATTTTCGTAATTGATGTAAAAATTGCAGTTTAATTAAATATGACTCATAGGGTTTTTTCCACAAACGAACAATTTTACCAACAAAAACCACTACAAATCAAGTGAAACTAATTTTTATTTATAAAAACACGTTTATATTTAATAAACAAATTTTATTGCTTTTAGAAGTTTTAAAAATATTGTTTTTTATTTATTCATATTTTATGTTTTTTAACGCTTTATTTGCAAATCCTTTCCAATTGTTATATTTTTGCATTTTTTAGTATTATTTTAAGCTTTTGGCAATTTAGGTGATTTTCACATGCTGGGATCTATATGAGTTTTTATTGCTAAACCATATAAAAATAGATATCTGTAAGCTTGTGTATTTCCACAGGGAATTGTCGAATTATTTATGAACAAGAAAATAAAAGCGATTTGATTTGGAAATTCCAGCTGAAAAGAACTAGAACAGAACTAGAACAGAACTAGAACAGAACTAGAACAGAACTAGAACAGAACTAGAACAGAACTAGAACAGAACTAGAACAGAACTAGAACAGAACTAGAACAGAACAGAACAGAACTAGAACAGAACTAGAACAGAACTAGAACAGAACTAGAACAGAACTAGAACAGAACTAGAACAGAACTAGAACAGAACTAGAACAGAACTAGAACAGAACTAGAACAGAACTAGAACAGAACTAGAACAGAACTAGAACAGAACTAGAACAGAACTAGAACAGAACTAGAACAGAACTAGAACAGAACTAGAACAGAACTAGAACAGAACTAGAACAGAACTAGAACAGAACTAGAACAGAACTAGAACAGAACTAGAACAGAACTAGAACAGAACTAGAACAGAACTAGAACAGAACTAGAACAGAACTAGAACAGAACTAGAACAGAACTAGAACAGAACTAGAACAGAACTAGAACAGAACTAGAACAGAACTAGAACAGAACTAGAACAGAACTAGAACAGAACTAGAACAGAACTAGAACAGAACTAGAACAGAACTAGAACAGAACTAGAACAGAACTAGAACTAGAACAGAACTAGAACAGAACTAGAACAGAACTAGAACAGAACTAGAACAGAACTAGAACAGAACTAGAACAGAACTAGAACAGAACTAGAACAGAACTAGAACAGAACTAGAACAGAACTAGAACAGAACTAGAACAGAACTAGAACAGAACTAGAACAGAACTAGAACAGAACTAGGACTAGAACAGAACTAGAACAGAACTAGAACAGAACTAGAACAGAACTAGAACAGAACTAGAACAGAACTAGAACAGAACTAGAACAGAACTAGAACAGAACTAGAACAGAACTAGAACAGAACTAGAACTAGAACAGAACTAGAACTAGAACTAGAACTAGAACAGAACTAGAACAGAACTAGAACAGAACTAGAACAGAACTAGAACTAGAACTAGAACAGAACTAGAACAGAACTAGAACAGAACTAGAACAGAACTAGAACAGAACTAGAACAGAACTAGAACAGAACTAGAACAGAACTAGAACAGAACTAGAACAGAACTAGAACAGAACTAGAACAGAACTAGAACAGAACTAGAACAGAACTAGAACAGAACTAGAACAGAACTAGAACAGAACTAGAACAGAACTAGAACAGAACTAGAACAGAACTAGAACAGAACTAGAACAGAACTAGAACAGAACTAGAACAGAACTAGAACAGAACTAGAACAGAACTAGAACAGAACTAGAACAGAACTAGAACAGAACTAGAACAGAACTAGAACAGAACTAGAACAGAACTAGAACAGAACTAGAACAGAACTAGAACAGAACTAGAACAGAACTAGAACAGAACTAGAACAGAACTAGAACAGAACTAGAACAGAACTAGAACAGAACTAGAACAGAACTAGAACAGAACTAGAACAGAACTAGAACAGAACTAGAACAGAACTAGAACAGAACTAGAACAGAACTAGAACAGAACTAGAACAGAACTAGAACAGAACTAGAACAGAACTAGAACAGAACTAGAACAGAACTAGAACAGAACTAGAACAGAACTAGAACAGAACTAGAACAGAACTAGAACAGAACTAGAACAGAACTAGAACAGAACTAGAACAGAACTAGAACTAGAACAGAACTAGAACAGAACTAGAACAGAACTAGAACAGAACTAGAACAGAACTAGAACAGAACTAGAACAGAACTAGAACAGAACTAGGACAGAACAAAAACAGATCTTAATTTTGTATTTTAAAGTTTTGTATGTTAAGTAATTGGCTGTTATTTCCCAAATTGACTTTCAAAAGTTACTAATTGCTTGATAGTAAGTAAATGTTCTGCACACAAACATTAAATGGAATCTTTTTGTTTTGTAATTCAATATAATTTCTATTTTAATTGAGCAACATTAGAAGCCTTTTTAGTTTTTAATAATCTAAACGAAAAACTAATTTAATTTGAAATTCTCTATGCAAGAAAAAAAAAATAGTAGCAACTACAGGCAACAGCAGCAACAACTGTTGATTAAATTAAAATTACTTTTTTGTTGTTGTTGTTTTGTTGCTACTAATATTTATATGCAACTATACCTAAATAAATATAATCAACTATATGAAAAAACAACAATTACGAAAGAAAAAAAGAGACATATACTCAAATTTATCAAATGCCAACAAAAACTAATCCATCAAAATGACATTTTGTTTACGTAAACAAACAAACACAGTCATATGTATATGTATTGGTATAATAGGGTGGCACTTATTTTGCACTTCTGAGGCACAACGATTGCTCACCAAAGCTTATGGTGAATGGGTTCGATCCGTTTCAATAGGTGATTCTGATATGGAAGACGACGATCGCCCAGGCCATCCTAAACGTTTTGAAGACCAAAAATTGGTGGCATTACTCCATGAAGATTGTTGTAAAACGCTTGGCAAATCATTTGGAGCTACTCCAGTAGCAATTTCAAACTTTTTTCGTGCAGGAGAATTCATCCAAAAATCAGGGATAGTGAGGCCTGGCAATATTGGTTAAAAAGTATTTAAAATGAAGTGGTTGGGAAGTTTTGCCTCACCCGCTTTATATTAAAATTTTTAACCTCTAAACGTTAACCCATTTTGTTAAAATTTTTAGATGACGTTTTTAGATGCAAAAATTAGGCCTACCCTAATATATAATTGTGGATTCACTTACTCTCGTACAATCAAACGCATACGTTTAGCTAGAACTATAGAAAAATTAAAGAAAAATACAGACTCGTTTACTCTCATGCTCAAGGTTTTTTTCTCTCCTGTTTTTTCTAAAGGGTCTTGCAATAGGGACTTCGGAGCTTTGACATATGATAGCGGTCATATTGTTGAAGCTACATCTGTCCAACTGAATGTCATTTATTCAGCTTTTTTGTCATATCAGGAAATCTTGGATGGATATAGCGGTCAACAAGACGTGCAAATGTTAAAATTGTTCTATTCGCGCAACGTTCTGCGAGCTTTTCCCAGGTTTAGGTCACCGTAATCGTCCTATCGTCCTAGCGAGAGAACTATTCCCTCGGTGGTGGATCAATTTTAGTCCACTGGATCTTTAAACAATGAACTTACATTCTTCCGACCACGAAACGCAAGATCTGCCAAAAACACCGCCTCTGTCCATTAGAGTCTGTTGGAGAATCCGAGGCAGTCGAATTTGCGTCGCTCACAAGAACTCGGGCTCGACCAACTTGTCGAATTTTGCTTCGTGACTTGGGCACCCGTACAAAATTCAACTGATCCAGGATCTGAAATTAAACAACCATAAACAACGACATGTGTTCGCTGAATCGATCCTGGAGCAGTTGATCGATGAGGGCCATTTGGGGATGAATGGGTAGTTCAACAAACAAAATTGTGGAATTTGCAAAGTAACTATTTGATAGGGATTTTGGGCTGGCGGAAACATCGCTCTATATTTATTTGAGATCGACGTTGGCCATGCCACACCATCAACGGCTAGTGCTATAGATTGATCATCACCAGCTTATTTTAGCCTGAATAGGATGATATGGATACCAACGTTTTATGCCACACAGCTCATGTCACATTTGACATTCTGCACTCGCAATTTGAGGGCATGGTCATCTCATATTGAGGTGATGTGAACTGGCCACCGAGATCGTGCGATTTTACCCCATTAGACTATTGCTTATCGGGTTTTATTAAGTCACTTGTCTATGCGAATAAGCCTCTATCAACAGCTGACCTCAATGGCAACCTAACCCATGACATCGGCAAAATTCAACTTGATTTATGTACGAGAGTCAAGGAAAATTTGACGATTCTGATGCACGCCAGCCAGCGAATCCACAGTGCAAAATTTGCTCAATGTTGTGTGATGGCAAGGAGAGGCTTTTCAGAACTTTGTTTTATTTAAATTTAAAGATAGGAAGCTCTTAATGAAAGACCCTTTATGTGAGTATGTGGTAGTATTTGATGTTTTTGTATATGTGTATTCTTTAGCTACTTCAAAGTAAGAAAACTATAAACAAATAAATGGGGGGATGAGAGAGAAAAAATAAAAAAACCAACAACAAAATACCATAAAAATAAAAATTACACTTGGGTGCAGTTGAGAAGAAACAACCACATTTAGTTTCAACGAAAGCAACAATAACAATATAAATAAAACTACAATTGCAGGCAACAGTCGAGGGCAATACAGCAAAAGGGAACAGAATGGGGAATGCGACAGCAAGACAAGAGTATTGAGGGGAACCTATAAAAGCAAAATAATGTTATTTTTCAAACAAACAAACAAACACACACACAATCACAAGCAAATAAAGCTCTCAAGATAATTATATTTTATACATTAATTATGCAACAAATGTGCAATGACGAAACATCAGAATAACAGCAAGAAACGACTATTGCCACCAGCAGCACCACCTACAGGCAACCAACCATCAATGATACCACTACAATCATAAAAACTAAAAATGTTAGAGGGAACATAAAATAACAAGTTAATAAAAACAGGGCACACTTAGCAGGCTTTTTAAAAATAGAACAGAAATTATTAAAAAAAAATTAAAATATTTTTATACACAAATATCTCTTGAACTAAAAGAGCTAACTAAACATTCGAATAAGAACTGGTGAGCAACTTTGGGGGTTGTCCACTTCAAACAAAATCATATTTTTTAGAAAACTTCCACGTCTACCTCCGCTTACATACCCCAATAACATACTAGATATTAGAACAACTAAAATAAACTTGTTGTTCCTGCTTGTTTTTTGCTGTTGTTATTTGTTTTTTTTTTTTTTGGAAAAACAACATGTTGATATTTCTATACTCTACTTTATTTTAAAATTGCAAACATGAGAGTGTGTGTTGTTTCTTCACATTTGAGTGTGTTGTTTTGTATATTGTTTTGTCAACCAAAAAACTTTTGCAAATTGCAGCTGCTGTTGTTGTCAATGTTGTTTACCTTATATAAAATTTTGTTGCTGCCATTGTTGTTACTTACGATGTCATTGTTATTGTTGTTGTTTGTTTTCCCTCTATAACATTTTCAAGGTAAACAATATATGGGAATATTGAAAAGAAAAGGAATGTTGCCTATTTTTGGGTTAAAAACTGGTTCAAATGTAAGTTCTAGTACTAGATCTGATCTAGTTCTGTTCTAGTTCTGTTCTAGTTCTGTTCTAGTTCTGTTCTAGTTCTGTTCTAGTTCTGTTCTAGTTCTGTTCTAGTTCTGTTCTAGTTCTGTTCTAGTTCTGTTCTAGTTCTGTTCTAGTTCTGTTCTAGTTCTGTTCTAGTTCTGTTCTAGTTCTGTTCTAGTTCTGTTCTAGTTCTGTTCTAGTTCTGTTCTAGTTCTGTTCTAGTTCTGTTCTAGTTCTGTTCTAGTTCTGTTCTAGTTCTGTTCTAGTTCTGTTCTAGTTCTGTTCTAGTTCTGTTCTAGTTCTGTTCTAGTTCTGTTCTAGTTCTGTTCTAGTTCTGTTCTAGTTCTGTTCTAGTTCTGTTCTAGTTCTGTTCTAGTTCTGTTCTAGTTCTGTTCTAGTTCTGTTCTAGTTCTGTTCTAGTTCTGTTCTAGTTCTGTTCTAGTTCTGTTCTAGTTCTGTTCTAGTTCTGTTCTAGTTCTGTTCTAGTTCTGTTCTAGTTCTGTTCTAGTTCTGTTCTAGTTCTGTTCTAGTTCTGTTCTAGTTCTGTTCTAGTTCTGTTCTAGTTCTGTTCTAGTTCTGTTCTAGTTCTGTTCTAGTTCTGTTCTAGTTCTGTTCTAGTTCTGTTCTAGTTCTGTTCTAGTTCTGTTCTAGTTCTGTTCTAGTTCTGTTCTAGTTCTGTTCTAGTTCTGTTCTAGTTCTGTTCTAGTTCTGTTCTAGTTCTGTTCTAGTTCTGTTCTAGTTCTGTTCTAGTTCTGTTCTAGTTCTGTTCTAGTTCTGTTCTAGTTCTGTTCTAGTTCTGTTCTAGTTCTGTTCTAGTTCTGTTCTAGTTCTGTTCTAGTTCTGTTCTAGTTCTGTTCTAGTTCTGTTCTAGTTCTGTTCTAGTTCTGTTCTAGTTCTGTTCTAGTTCTGTTCTAGTTCTGTTCTAGTTCTGTTCTAGTTCTGTTCTAGTTCTGTTCTAGTTCTGTTCTAGTTCTGTTCTAGTTCTGTTCTAGTTCTGTTCTAGTTCTGTTCTAGTTCTGTTCTAGTTCTGTTCTAGTTCTGTTCTAGTTCTGTTCTGGTTCTGTTCTAGTTCTGTTCTAGTTCTGTTCTAGTTCTGTTCTAGTTCTGTTCTGGTTCTGTTCTAGTTCTGTTCTAGTTCTGTTCTAGTTCTGTTCTAGTTCTGTTCTAGTTCTGTTCTAGTTCTGTTCTAGTTCTGTTCTAGTTCTGTTCTAGTTCTGTTCTAGTTCTGTTCTAGTTCTGTTCTAGTTCTGTTCTAGTTCTGTTCTAGTTCTGTTCTAGTTCTGTTCTAGTTCTGTTCTAGTTCTGTTCTAGTTCTGTTCTAGTTCTGTTCTAGTTCTGTTCTAGTTCTGTTCTAGTTCTGTTCTAGTTCTGTTCTAGTTCTGTTCTAGTTCTGTTCTAGTTCTGTTCTAGTTCTGTTCTAGTTCTGTTCTAGTTCTGTTCTAGTTCTGTTCTAGTTCTGTTCTAGTTCTGTTCTAGTTCTGTTCTAGTTCTGTTCTAGTTCTGTTCTAGTTCTGTTCTAGTTCTGTTCTAGTTCTGTTCTAGTTCTGTTCTAGTTCTGTTCTAGTTCTGTTCTAGTTCTGTTCTAGTTCTGTTCTAGTTCTGTTCTAGTTCTGTTCTAGTTCTGTTCTAGTTCTGTTCTAGTTCTGTTCTAGTTCTGTTCTAGTTCTGTTCTAGTTCTGTTCTAGTTCTGTTCTAGTTCTGTTCTAGTTCTGTTCTAGTTCTGTTCTAGTTCTGTTCTAGTTCTGTTCTAGTTCTGTTCTAGTTCTGTTCTAGTTCTGTTCTAGTTCTGTTCTAGTTCTGTTCTAGTTCTGTTCTAGTTCTGTTCTAGTTCTGTTCTAGTTCTGTTCTAGTTCTGTTCTAGTTCTGTTCTAGTTCTGTTCTAGTTCTGTTCTAGTTCTGTTCTAGTTCTGTTCTAGTTCTGTTCTAGTTCTGTTCTAGTTCTGTTCTAGTTCTGTTCTAGTTCTGTTCTAGTTCTGTTCTAGTTCTGTTCTAGTTCTGTTCTAGTTCTGTTCTAGTTCTGTTCTAGTTCTGTTCTAGTTCTGTTCTAGTTCTGTTCTAGTTCTGTTCTAGTTCTGTTCTAGTTCTGTTCTAGTTCTGTTCTAGTTCTGTTCTAGTTCTTTTCTAGTTCTGTTCTAGTTCTGTTCTAGTTCTGTTCTAGTTCTGTTCTAGTTCTGTTCTAGTTCTGTTCTAGTTCTGTTCTAGTTCTGTTCTAGTTCTGTTCTAGTTCTGTTCTAGTTCTGTTCTAGTTCTGTTCTAGTTCTGTTCTAGTTCTGTTCTAGTTCTGTTCTAGTTCTGTTCTAGTTCTGTTCTAGTTCTGTTCTAGTTCTGTTCTAGTTCTGTTCTAGTTCTGTTCTAGTTCTGTTCTAGTTCTGTTCTAGTTCTGTTCTAGTTCTGTTCTAGTTCTGTTCTGTTCTAGTTCTGTTCTAGTTCTGTTCTAGTTCTGTTCTAGTTCTGTTCTAGTTCTGTTCTAGTTCTGTTCTAGTTCTGTTCTAGTTCTGTTCTAGTTCTGTTCTAGTTCTGTTCTAGTTCTGTTCTAGTTCTGTTCTAGTTCTGTTCTAGTTCTGTTCTAGTTCTGTTCTAGTTCTGTTCTAGTTCTGTTCTAGTTCTGTTCTAGTTCTGTTCTAGTTCTGTTCTAGTTCTGTTCTAGTTCTGTTCTAGTTCTGTTCTAGTTCTGTTCTAGTTCTGTTCTAGTTCTGTTCTAGTTCTGTTCTAGTTCTGTTCTAGTTCTGTTCTAGTTCTGTTCTAGTTCTGTTCTAGTTCTGTTCTAGTTCTGTTCTAGTTCTGTTCTAGTTCTGTTCTAGTTCTGTTCTAGTTCTGTTCTAGTTCGTTTTATCTTCTTTCGGTTTCCTTCCCCTCCTCGCTTAAAGTTAGTTTGGTTTTGTCGTTATTCGATGATGTTATGGAGATGAGTTGTAATAGTAAAATACGTTTTTAATGGTTGACTGAACATAAAACTTTTAAGCCGTAGCTTTTGATGAGTTTTTACACACAGATTTTAATGGCAATTCGTACATATACTATACATTTATATTTTTTATCTATCTCTCTATCTGTGTAGTTTATTTTATGTTTTTTTTTTTCATTTGCGTTCATAAAAGAAAAAGTTCGTTGCCTAGTTACTTTATAATACAGTAATATTTTATGGTGCATATAAAATCATATTTTTATACGGTTTTTGTTGGAGAGGTTTTAATGATGTTTTTAAAACATGCTTGTACTCGTGCACTAATACATTGACAAGTTTCTCGGAACTTGAATTTAAAACTTTATAATGTGTTCTATTTTTTTTCTGTTTGATATAAATATTTTTTAATAAAGGTGTCAGAGATATTTAAAAATATTGGCCTTGGTTACCATTTGGAAATAATTTGTAGCAATTTATCTGGATTTTTTTAAATTAGCCAAAATATTTATATTTGTTTAAACTTATTAATTACCTGTGCTTTTAATTTGAAGGTAAAATTCGTCATATTTTATTTACCAGAGAAATGAAAATATGTTCAAGTGAAATTAAAAACATTTTTCTTGTGCCATGTGTCATTCATTCAAGCATTCATTAAAATCTCAAATTTCTTTTACAAAGTGTGTTTGTATACTTTTTGCTGCTGTTTTAATTTTCATTGTTTCAATTTCCGTTTCCCTTTAAAAACTGTGCTATAATTTTGAATGGAAACATCAATAGTATTGTTTAAGCATTTTTATTCAACCTCTTCGCTCCCTTCCTCTATTTGGGTTTTTGTGAAATGTCTATAGAATTTTTGAAATCATTATTTTTCCACAAAACTCATACAAACACAAAAGATGTCAATGTCATGTTCGTTGCATAAATATTTTAGTGTATGTGTAAAAGTATGTGTGTTTGTGTGTGGGTGTGTATCTGTGTTTTAGCAGTGATATGAGAAATATTTGAAATTTCTAATTAATCATTGGCTAATTAAAATGCGGAAAATATTCATTAGACATGGTATTTTGTTACTCATTGTATTTGGGATTTGTATTTATGCTAAAGTATGTGCACGTACGTGTATGTTCTTTTGCTGCTGCTATCGACATTTTCATTGTTACAAAAGAATTCACCGAATATTAGCGGAAATGTCAAAAAGAAACAAAGATTGATGTTTTAAAAAGAAACAACAAATATTTATCCAGGAAATTCAAAACTAATATTTGTGCAAGGAACAAAAAAAAAAAACCGACATATTTGAAATTTTAAAATTAACAAAAGGAAATTGTTTCATCAATAATTATCTACTCTCCTCTGAATAAACACAAAAGTTTTAAAATTTTGTTTAAACATTAAAAACTCATGGCCCTAAAACAGGTTTCAGTTTAAACTTTTTAATAAAATATTTCAGTGAAAATTGTATTGCAAATCTTTCTTAGCTAGAAGTGTAAATATGAAATGATTTCTTTTATATATTTTATTTCTAAAGGAAATTTACATCCTTTATTTGAAATACGATTACTAGCACTTTATACGTTTGATGTATGCAAGTACATTTTCATGTAATTTTTCTTACAAGAAAGATCAAGAATTTACTCGAAGAATTATAAAGAAATAAGAGACACAAAGTTAAAGAAAACTAAGGTAATACAGACTTAAATGTGCGCTAAAATTTATATTAAGTCTGAGAAGCAACTACAGTGTCTGAGGAGACACCACAGTGACTGAGGAGACACCACAGTGTCGGAGGAGACACTACAGTGTCGGAGGAGACACTACAGTGTCGGAGGAGACACTACAGTGTCTGAGGAGACACTACAGTGTCGGAGGAGACACTACAGTGTCTGAGGAGACACTACAATGTCCGAGGAGATACTACAGTGTCTGAGGAGACACTACAGTGTCTGAGGAGACACTACAGTGTCTGAGGAGACACTACAGTGTCAGTGGAGACACTACAGTGTCAGTGGAGACACTACAGTATCAGTGGAGACACTACAGTATCAGTGGAGACACTACAGTGTCAGTGGAGACAATACAGTGTCAGTGGAGACACTACAGTGTCAGTGGAGATACTACAGTGTCAGTGGAGACACTACAGTGTCTGAGGAGACAATAGAGTGTCTCAGGAGATACTACAGTGCCTGAGGAGACAATAGAGTGTCTCAGGAGACACTAGATTATCTGAGGAGACACTACAGTGTCTGAGGAGACACTACAATATCTGAGGAGACACTACAATATTAGGAGATACTTAAATGTCTCAGAAGACACTACAGTGTCTCAGGATATACTCCAATGTCTCAGAAGATTCCAGAGTACCTGAGGAGACATGACAGTGTCTGAGGAGACACTACAATGTCTCGAGAGATACTCCAATGTCTCGAGAGATACTCCAATGTCTCAGAAGACACTACAGTGTCTGACGAGACACTACAGTGTATGAGGAGACACTTATGTCTGAGGAAACTCTACAGTGAATGAGGAGACACTAGAGTGTCTAAGGAGACGCTACAGTATCTGCGGATACACTACAATGTCTGAGGATACACTAGAATGTCTGAAGAGACACTACAGTGTCTCAGGAGACACTATAGTATTTGAGGAGACACTCCAAAATGTCCCAGGAGATACCATAGTGCCTGAGAAGAAACAATATTGTCTGAGGCGACAGTACACTGTCTGAGGAGACACCACAGTATCTGAGGAGTGTCTAAGGAGACACTACAATGTCCGAGGGAACACAAAAAACTGTAAAAGAACAAATATTTCCAATTTCTTTTGTAGCTCTATACAAGAAAAAGTATGACTTTTAGTTCATAATAAGAAGTATACTTTTTAAATTGCATGATTTACATATCAGTTCCATATAATATAATTTTTCTCTAAAGCTCATGCAAAATTCTTTATCTATTTCGACAGAAGGATCAAGAACTAAAATTAAAAAAAATGTACATTAAAATCTTTGTTACTAATAAAAGCATATAAACACACGGATATTGATTTCAAGAGGTAAACATATTTTACAATATAGAAAATAGAAAAGGAAACAACCAATATCTATTAAAAAAGGAAAGGATAAGGGTATGTAGTTATAAATACACCAAAAGATCAAACACTTTTCCCCCAGTGTGTATAATTTTCTCATATGAAATTTTGTGTTTATACTTTCATATGAAATTCTGAAGAACAGAACAAAAAAAAAGCAAAACAATATATGAAAAGAGAGAAAAAAATTAATTAAAACATGTCCAATACACAACAAGATTTAAAATTATGCCATAAAACAAAGAATATCACGAACAGTAACTGGGAAATCTTCCTCACACTCACACAATCTTAGCAATTTCAAAGGACTTTTCAATAATGTGTGCCTGTGTTCAAGTTTAAAACGAAAAATATTTAATAATGCAGTCGAGGTAGAGATACTTATACTTGCTTACTTATATACCACATACAAGGAAGTTTAACCACCTGCTTCTTTACAATATTTTTTGGAAATTATAAACAAGATGATCTATTTTCTTTTAACATTCTATTGAACAGAAAACTGAGTACGTTTGGGTGCAGAAAAAAAAAGAAATAGAATTATTAAATGCACAATATAAAAGTGTTTTAAAAGTAAACACTTTTAAAACACACATAGAGCATCTCAGAAAACAATATAGACAGACATACACACTCTTATATACTTATGATGCAACTAAACTTAATTTTGAAACAAAGATCCCAATAGAAAATTTAACTGTGAACTAAACTGAAATGCTATCAGTCATACAAGAGGCAACACAGTAGAAACTAATGTGTCTGAGAAGACCCAACAGTATCTTCAGAAATATTGCAGCGTCGGAGGACACACTACAGTGTCTAAGGAGACACTGCAGTAGATCAGGAGACACTACAGTATTTGCGAAGACCCTACATTGTCTGAGGAGACAGCAAAGTAGCTCGGGAGACAGTAAAGTGGCTGAGGAGCCACTACAGTGTCTTAGGAAATACTACAGTGTCTGAGGAAATGCGACAGTGTCTGGGGAGACACTACTGTGTCTGAGGAGACACTACTGTGTCTGAGGAGACACTACTGTGTCTGAGGAGACACTACTGTGTCTGAGGAGACACTAAGTTTCCTGAAGAGACACTAAAGTGTCTGAGAAGCCACAACAGTGTCTGAGGAGCCACTACAGAGTTTGAGGAGATACTATCTTGTCTGAGGAGATACTACTGTGTCTGAGGAGACACTACTGTGTCTGAGGAGACACTACTGTGTCTGAGGAGACACTACTGTGTCTGAGGAGACACTACTGTGTCTGAGGAGACACTACTGTGTCTGAGGAGACACTACTGTTTCTGAGGAGACACTGCAGTGTCTGTGGAGATACTAAGTTTCCTGAAGAGACACTAAAAGTGTCTGAGAAGCCACAACAGTGTATGAGGAGCCACTACAGAGTTTGAGGAGACACTACAGTGTCTGAGGAGACACTACTGTGTCTGAGGAGACACTAAAGTGTCTAAGAAGTTACAACAGTGTCTGAGGAGCCACTACAGAGTTTGAGGAGACACTACGGTGTCTGAGGAGACACTACATTGTCTGAGGGGACACTACAGTGTCTTAGGAGTCACTACAGTATCTGGGGAGACACTACAGTGTCTGAGGAGACAATACAGTGTCTGGGAGTATACTAAAGTGACTGAGATGACACTACAGTGTATGAGAAGACACTACTGTGTCTGAGGAGACACTACTGTGTCTGAGGAGACACTACTGTGTCTGAGGAGACACTACTGTGTCTGAGGAGACACTACTGTGTCTGAGGAGACACTACTGTTTCTGAGGAGACACTGCAGTGTCTGTGGAGATACTAAGTTTCCTGAAGAGACACTAAAAGTGTCTGAGAAGCCACAACAGTGTCTGAGGAGCCACTACAGTGTCTAAGAAGTTACAACAGTGTCTGAGGAGCCACTACAGAGTTTGAGGAGACACTACGGTGTCTGAGGAGACACTACTGTGTCTGAGGAGACACTATTGTGTCTGAGGAGATACCATAGTATCTACTACTTTGTCTTAGGAGACACTACTGTGTCTACGGAGATACTACTGTGTCTGAGAAGACACTACTGTGCCTGCGGAGATACTACAGTGTCTGAGGAGACACTACTGTGTCTGAGGAGACACTAAGGTATTTGTAGAGAGACACTACGTTGTCTGAGGAGACTCTACATTGTCTGTGGAGACACTGCAGTGTCGTAGGGGACACTACAGTTTCCGAGGAGACACTACAGTGTCTTAGGAGATTCTAATGTGTCTGAGTAGATTCTAGTGCATCTGAGGAGACACTACAATATCTACTACTGTGTCTGAGGAGACACAACTGTGTCTGAGGAGACACAACTGTGTCTGAGGAGACACTACAGTGTCTGAGGAGACACTACAGTGTCTGAGGAGACACTACATTGTCTGAGGGGACACTACAGTGTCTTAGGAGTCACTACAGTGTCTGGGGAGACACTACAGTGTCTGAGGAGACAATACAGTGTCTGGGAGTATACTAAAGTGACTGAGATGACACTACAGTGTATGAGAAGACACTACAGTGCCTGAGGAGACTCTACAGTGTCTGAGGCGACACTAAAGTATCAGTAGACAATGAAGTGCCTGTGGAGAGGACAGTACAGTATCTGAGGAGACACTGCAATTTCTGTGGAAACACCACAGTGTAAAGTCTGATTCTGATGCAGTACTGTAGCTGAGAAGTCCTTTATGAACTTTCTATTGGGTTGGATTTTATTTTATCAAAAATCTTTTTGCCTTCAATTATAAATTCATAGAGTCTACAAATGATTTCAATACATCCTCTTCAAACTACGATCTTTATTTGGACTGAAACAAGTAAACAAAACGATTTCCAACTCATTGTAGTAGTTCTACTTATAGTTGTTGTTGTTGTAGTTGTAGTGCTGCTTGTCCAATAGAGAGTACAAGTATTAACTCTTCTTTACAGACAATAAATGAAAATTCAAAAATTTTCCAATATGCAAACAATTCACGCAAATACACAAGCAAGCACTCAAACATAAGACGGACCACAATTCAAACGAGTAAGGAATGAGAAGTAGTTTTAAAAGTTTTGTCAAGTATATTCTTACTTTCATATTTTGGGTGTCTTTGTTTAAAAACATCTCTTTTAGAATCGATTTTTAGAACTAACCTCGTGTAGAATCCAAGTACGCCTATACACTGATACTCGTTTATTCCCAAAATAAATATGAAAATGGACATGAAGTATCTGCCAAGCTTATTTTCTGGCAATTTTTCGTTTTGCTTTCAGAGTGTGGGCCGCAATAAGTAAAAGTAAGTAAAAACGATGATGTTGGACAATAATAATGATAACAATGATGAGCATGCATGCACATACATGCACAGACATGTGTATAATCTGTAAAAATGCCTTGAAGGCTTAACGAAATCTATGCATAAAAGTTTAGGTAAAATAACAAACTCTTATGGAATCATACCGACTCGCATCACCATCATACTAGTCATCATCATGCCAATGTTAAAAATCAGGCAGCCATGCCAACCAAACCAAACCACACCACACCGCACAACCGAGAGGCACACGAGCTCAACTCAAATTCAAAATCAACATTCTACAATTTATCGGTGAACAAACAAGCATTTTAACAACTACAACTACTAGACAAGAGTCCATCATCCTTGTTGCCAACTACTCTACACAAAGTTTTATTTACTCGTTTGCCGGAGCTAGGAAATGTATGTGAGTCCTGTAAATTTTGAACATTGTCATGTAGTTGTAAAAATCCTTGCTTTTTTCTCTTGTTGCTTCTTAACATTTTTGCTGTAGTTTTGAAGAGGGGGTAAAGGAGATATTTAAAATTTTTGTTGGAATATGAAATTCAGTTTGCGGAGTGAAAGGTATAGAGGAGGAGTATGATGATGATTTTTCCATGTTTTGTTTTTAATTTTGACTGTAACTTGAGCAATCAATGTTGTTGTCAAAAAATCTTTGTATTTTTGATGAATTTCATGCAATAGTCTTTCATGTCGTAGTTGCTGTTGTTGTTGTAGCTGTTGTTATTGCTGTGTAATAGTAGTAGTAGTAGTTGTATATTATAGGCTTGTTTGCAGGACTCACAAACCTCGACATTCAGACATGCATGCATACATATTTAAATCGGCTTGAAGTAAATGGGACCAACCAATAATATTTGAAACCAAAAAATATAATTTTTTTTAAGAAATTTTTGCAAAAAAAAATTGTTTTTTGAACAATAGAGTTCTCAGAAACGTTCATTGAAAATCAAAATCATTACACTGTAATAATATATTGAAAGAAAGAAAGAAAGAAAAAAAGATATAAGAGAAAAATTAAAACTGCCAACATTGACTTAATATAAGATAAAAGAATAAATACAGAGTAAATAAATACAAATTGTGGCCAATACAAATTTTGAAAATTTAAAATTTTTGCCATTAAGGAAACTTAAAAAATCGTGTAAACAATGATTTTTCTTATAAAGATTCAAAGCAAAATATTTTAAATGCAATTTCAAGCGGGCTACTTAATATTTTATAAATTATTAGAAAAAGGATATATGAAGAAATTTCAAACTATCAGCTTTATTGAAATAAAACTTTCAGCACTAAATACAGTAGAAAAAACTACAAATTGTTAAAACAAAAAAAAAATTAAATTCCTAATTCTAAACAAGGATATTTAAAGAAAATTAATGAAAGACTTGAAATAAAATCATATTTTTTTAAGAATCCAATGGTAAATATATTTAGTAAAATAATAAAAGAAGCAAATAATATTTTTTTAATTATTAACATTTTTAAAATATTTATTTTTCCAATAAATCTTAACATTTTAAAAATTTTTCTGCTAAACAATTTGTAGTTTTATCCGGTGATTTTTATGTAGTTTAAAATATTTTTCTAACTTTTATATTTTAAAACTTCCCCATATATCCTTTTTTAAAATATTTATATTTTAGCATAGAAAGTTATTTATATTAAAGGATTTTCATAGTTTTAAGAAAAATTAAAAAATTTTACAAAAATTTCCAAAAATTTGCACAAGCTGAGAAAAAGGATATATTGTGAGCTGTGAAATGCCTAAAGATATTAACAAAAATCCTTTAACTTATTATAGGTTGTGATTAAACACAAATTGTGAGCAGGAAGAAAATGTCATTTGAAGAAATGTTTAAAATCTTAAATTTTTTTTTATAATAAGTAAACTTAAAAAAAGCTTTAAACAATTATTTTTCTTATAAAGATCCAAAGCAAAATATTTTTAATGCTATTGCAAGCAGGCTACTTAATATTTTATAAATTATTAGAAAAAGGATATATGAAGAAATTTAAAACTATCAGCTTTATTGAAATAAAACTTTTAACACTAAATAGAGTAGAAAAAACTACAAATTGTTAAAACAAAAAAAAAATAAATTCCTAATTCTAAACAAGGATATTTAAAGAAAATTAATGAAAGACTTTAAATAAAATAATATTTTTTGAGAATCCAAAGGTAAATATATTTAATAAAATAATAAAAGAAGCAAATAATATTTTTTAATTATTGAATTTTTTTAAATATTTATTTTTCCAGTAAATCTTAACATTTTAAAGATTTTTTTACTAAACAATTTGTAGTTTTATCCGGTGATTTTTATGTAGTTTAAAATATTTTTCTAACTTTTATATTTTAAAAGTTCGCCATATATCCTTTTTTAAAATATTTATATTTTAGCATGCAAAGTTATTTACATTAAAGGATTTTCATAGTTATATGAAAAATTAAAACAATATACCAATAACATATTATTCCCAATACTTCTACAACAATCAGAGAGATATTCTTTAGCTGGTCTTCTTTCACTTCCACAAAATTTCATTTTAATTCAGTTTTTCCCCCAAAAAAATTTCCATTTTTTTAAGTTTGATATTTGAGTTCTTTGCGTTATGTTTTTATCATGCATACATGCATGCATGCATACTTTTTTCGATATGTGAGTGATTATTGTCCACTTTTGACTATACATCAAGGCAAAAAATGGGAAAAAAAACTGAACAGAAAAATCAAATGAAATTCAAAAACTCTGCAATAAACTACAGCATGAGTTTATTGTTAATAAAGTGAGTAAGTAAATGTATGTGTAAATGAGAGTGTGTGTGGGCGTATGTGTGTGTGTATATTTATTCTAAGTATGAGTGTGCTTGTGTATTTAAGTCTAGATAACATACGAAAAAGGAAATATAATCATAATAACAACAATAATAACCTTAAGGCCATCTCCAGACCATTCATTTCATTTTACAAACAATATTCACTAACTCTCACATATACAAACAAAATATCCCAATACACACACACTCTAACTCATAGGGTCCTGCTTAAACAAACACTCTTTGTATTTATAAACACAAATACTTATACAGTGTCCATGTGTATGTGTGTGTATTGTAAGGATACTTTGATGAACTGATTTTGGGTAGCTGGGGTTTAGGCTTAAACTGAAAATCTCCCAAAATGTAGTGCTGTTGTTATACTTCCTCTTTCAATGTTAGTTTAACAGAAAGATAATTAAATATTAGTAAAATATTGAATCTTAATGTTTGTGTAGCATTGTGGGTGTGTGTTTGTTTGTTCTCAGAAAATCTGACATTTCTGTTCATTATAGATATTAAAGGTGTTAAAATTTAATAACTTCCTAAAGATTTAAGAAAATATATTTTCAGAAAGAAAAATCCTTTTATTTTAAACATCCTTAAACATTCTTTTGAAATACGTAATACAAAAACTTGTAATTTTCTCCACTTAAAATTTGCCTTATTGAATACTACCATTTTTATTTCTTTCTCTCTCTAGCCTTTTCCTTAAAATAAATCTGCAAAAAAATACTAAAAACACCGCTGTTGACAAATCCCACAAAAGTAATTTACATGTCCTCGCCATTGTTTTAACTGTGTTTTTTTTATTATGGTTTTCCAGCTTTCAACTTGTTTCGTTGTTTGTTTTTTTTTTCTTCTCTCATGGTTTTCTCCACCGTTTACTTTTCAATGTTGAATTTTAATTCTTGTCCATAAAACAACCATGTTCCCAGGAAGCAACAGCAACAATAAAAAATAACTGCTAAAAAAAAATTGTACAGAAAGTCCATTACCAAGCACCAATATAAACCCACTAGGCCAGTACATTTCCAAAAAAAAAAAAAAAAAAACGGGAATCAAATGGAAAGTACTCATATTGTATTTGCACACGATTTATAAAACAAAAAAAACCGAATAAAGTTATTTTTAAAGGCAACATGTTTAAGTAGAACTTAGTGTTAAATTTCTGGTAGAATGGGTTAAATATATAACTAAAAAAAAACTTTTCTAAAGAATTATTTGGAAATGTTAGAGACCTCAGAGTCTGAGGAGACACTACAATATCAAAGAAGATACCAAGGTGTCTAAGGAGATACCACAGTGTATGAGGAGAAACTACAGTGTCTTAGAAGACATTAAAGTGTCTGAGGAGAAACTACAGAGACCGAGGATATACTACATTGTCCGATTAGACACTACAGTGTCTGAGGAGACACTACAGTATCTAAGGAGACACTACTGTATCTGAGGAGATACTGCAGTGTCTGTGGAGACACCACAGTGTCCGAGGAGACACCACAGTGTCTGGTTAGACACTACAGTCTAAGGAGCAACTACAGTGCTTGAGGAGACACTACAGTATCTGAGGAGATACTACAGTAGCTGAGGATACACCACAGTGTCTGAGGAGACACCACGGTGTCCGGTTAGACACTACAGTCTAAGGAGCAACTGCAGTGTCTGAGAACACACTAATGTGTCTAAGGAGACACCACAGTGTCTGAGGAGACACCACAGTGTCTGAGGAGACAATACTGTGACTGAGGAGACACTACAGTATCTGAGGAGATACTGCTATGCCTGAGGAGAAACTACAGTGTCTGAGGGGATACTACAGTGTCTGAGGAGACACCACAGTGTCTGAAGAGACACTACAGTGTCTGAGGAGACACCACAGTGTCTGAGGAGACACCACAGTGTCTGAGGAGACACCACAGTGTCTGAGGAGACACCACAGTGTCTGAGGAGACACCACAGTGTCGGGGGAGATACTACAGTGTCTGGGGAGACACTACAGTGTCTGAGGAGACACCACAGTGTCTGAGGAGACACCACAGTGTCTGAGGAGACACAACAGTATCTGAGGAGACACCACAGTGTCTGAGGAGACACCACAGTGTCTGAGGAGACACCACAGTGTCTGAGGAGACATCACAGTGTCTGAGGAGACACAACAGTGTCTGAGGAGACACCACAGTGTCTGAGGAGACACAACAGTGTCTGAGGAGACATCACAGTGTCTAAGGAGACACCACAGTGTCTAAGGAGACACCACAGTGTCTAAGGAGACACCACAGTGTCTGAGGAGACACCACAGTGTCTGAGGAGACACAACAGTGTCTGAGGAGACACCACAGTGTCTGAGGAGACACAACAGTGTCTGAGGAGACACCACAGTATCTGAGGAGAGACTACTGTGACTGAGGAGACACTACAGTATCTGAGTAGACACTAAAGTTTCTGAGAAGACGCTAAAGTGTTTGAGGAGATGCTAAAGTGTCTGAGGAGACACTACAGTGTCTGAGGAGACACTACAGTGTCTGAGGAGACACTACAGTGTCTGAGGAGACACTACAGTGTCTGAGGAGACACTACAGTGTCTGAGGAGACACTACAGTGTCTGAGGAGACACTACAGTGTCTGAGGAGACACTACAGTATCTGAGGAGACACCACAGTATCTGAGGAGATACCACAGTGTCTGAGGATACACCACAGTGTCTGAGGATACACCACAGTGTCTGAGAAGACACCACAGTATCTGAGGAGACAACACTGTGTCTAAGGAGACAACACTGTCTTTGAAGCGTCAGTGTAGATTTGAGATCACGTCGTCCCTTAGGACAAAATTCGTAGCCCAATCATGCCTTGTCGGTATACTGATCCTAAATGTTCTATCAAAATTCTGTTCTTTGGACTATCTTTTGTATGATGGTGCAGTGATCAATACAGTCATGCTTCAGTACACCCGACTCTCTTCAAAGGGAATTATATTTAGCATCGTCTCTAGACTGGCCTTTGGGTGGAATTCATAGATCCAGTACTTGCAGGATATGCTAGCCTTAAAGTGATATTTGGTAGAAAATATATCTTAAAGCTGCTTGCGCTAAATGCAGCAATTTATTGCTCATTTAAAATCAAACAAAAAAAAAAACAATTCATTTATTTATTTATTTTCTTAGCTAAATGTCTCATTTTATAAGAACTGCTTCAGACAAAGAACAGTTATGTTATGAAAAAAAAAAAACAAGTAACAGTGCTATATTCGGCTATGCTGAACGTTATATACCCTTTAAGAAAGTACAAAAAAATTGGATAAATAATTTTTTTCTTGAAAAAAATTGGGTAAAACTTTTGTTGGAGAAAAATAATTCAAATATCGTATTAGTCACTGTTTTTCTTATATTATATCTCAGCCAATTGTGGAACGATTTTCTAGATTTTAAATAGCAGCCTAAGTTGGACTATAGCGGATATATTGATGTATCAATCATGTATGTAAGTTATTTGGGAGCTTCACTCCACTATCTACCTTCAAGGGGTCGCAAATGAGAAATGTGGAAATTACAAACGGAATAACAGACTTATATATCCTTGCCAGATGAAGGGTATAAAAACAAACATTTTGATGTGATGATATTTGTGATGTCACATTAAACCCTCTTGTTAAGTTATCTGTTGAGCTTCAGACTGACATTGTGCTGATAAAGAGCATTTATGTCTTGTAAAACATCAATACAGATATGTACTTTTTTTATAATATTCTTTAGCTGGCAACTAGTTGTAGTGGCTTTCTGCTACGTTAAATCTAAACTGCATAAAAGTGCTGCATATAAAACTGTATATGTATAAAGAAAAGTAATGTTTTAAGAAAGAAATATTAAAAAAAAAACTAACACTAGTGAAAACATTGTCATATGTGTGGATTTTGTAGATTTTCTTGAACCTTTTTCTTTAATATTGCTTGCATTTTTTCTTAAGCTAAACATTTTAACGATGACAACGACCTCAGCTGGGTTTTTATTTTATACATTTCATGTAGTTTGCTTTTAATAGGAGAGAAAATCAAGAAAAATACCGAGATAAGAAAGGCGCTACATTTTGAGAGATAGTTTAAGATTGATTTGAAATCTGTATAATAAGTAACAATTTAAGGGATATTTGGCTACCAAATTGAAGTAAACTTACAGGCATATCTACTAGGAATATTAATTTAGAGAAGAAGGGGGTACATTAGCCACTGGGGAACTTTCGCCTTTGCTTTTTATACCCTTCACTAAAAGTGGTAAGGTTAAATATAAACTTGTCATTCCGTTTGAAATTTCTTCTTTCCTTTATATATAATCTGGGTCGTTTGCGAAACCATGTCCGCCTGTATGTTGAAATCAACTTTCCGAAGCCCCCAAATAATTTTCATACATGATTCATACATCAATATATCTGTTAAAGTCCAACCTAGTTTGCTATTTAAAATCCAGAAAATCGGTCCACAAATTGCTGGTTTATATCAAAAATTGGTTCTTTTTTCACCAAAATTTTTTTTTAACAAAATTTATTGCACCATTGATAATATTGGCTAAAGTTCCCCCTACTATCATAATTTATAATCTTTTATTTCAATATCTAAATTTTAGTATAATTTTCAATTCGTTTTGGTTGTACAAATCCTTCTAATTTTCATTTGGTTCCCTGTCTCGTTACATAGAACAACACCAAAGAGGTATTTGACACATGGTAAATGTTTGATATTTTATTGTCATCAAATTGGGAATAATTTGTAGTCGATGCTCTGCTAGATGACAAACAAAAAAAAAAATAAAAAAATTGATGATAAAAAATGAAAATTTATTTATTATTTGGTTGCTGTGTTTTTTTTTTCTTGAATGCTGTTTGTTGCCTTTCAAATTTTCCTTTCTTTGTGTTAATTTTTATAGTAGAAATGTTGTGAACACACATACATACATTTCGTTTTTATGTATTTGCAACGAGTATTGTCTTGTTTTTGTTTGATTTTTTTTGCAGCACAAATAATCGAAAAAGCAACACAACCGACAACATGCATGATGCATGTTGGTTTGACTGTTTTTTTTTTTATTATTAAACAAGTAAATAGGTTTGATTGTAGATGTGTGTGCAACAATTTGTATTTTTTGTTATTGTTGTTATTATTGCTGCTCATTCATATTGTGTTACATGTGTGAATTGCGCTTGTTATCGATAAATCATGAAACCATTATTTATGTGTCGTCTTGCTTTGTATTGGGGGGTATACGAACGAAGGAGAGGACTGAAACGGAGCAAATATGCTTTAAGCTTTCAATACAATTATACTGCAAAAGCTGCATATACACCGATAATCTTTGCAGGGAATTGAACTCGCAACCTCTATATTGAGTTAGGTTTTGAGCTACACTTTCTTTGTAAGAGAACAAGTAAGAGAGCTGCCGAATCTTATATACCCTTCACCAAATTATACTTTAAAATACAAATTTTAAATATTTTTTTCGACATATTTTAATTTTTTTTTTAAATTTAAAAAATTTCTTATATACCCTTTACCAAATTATACTTCAAAATACAAATTTTAAATATTTTTATGTAAAGAACCTTTTTTTAAATTTTTTTGAAAAAATTTTTTTTCGACTTATTTAAAATTTAAATTTTTTTTTTCGAAATTTAAAAAAAAAAGTTTTTTTTTTGGTTAAAAAAAACCAAAAAAAAATTTGTTTAAAAATAATTTTTTTGGTTAAAAAATATTTTTTCCGATCTTATGGTCCAATTTATTATGGTCTTATATACATCGTTGCAAAGGTCTTTGAAATATCTATCATAGATATCCATATTGTCTATATTAATGACTTAGTAATCCCGATATAGTTCAAAAATCGAGGTTGTCCTGGTTTTTTCCTTATAGCTCAGCCATTTGTGGACCGATTTTGCTGATTTTAAATAGGAAATTTTTCGAAAGCATGTCTGACAGAATTATTGAAGATTTGGATTCCGCAGATATCTGGGGTCTTCAGAAAATTGATTTCAACAGACAGACGGAAAATTATATTGTGGAAATTACAAACGGAATGACAAACTTATTGATACCATTCTCACCAAGATGAAGGGTATAAAAGTATTTAAACATTTTATTTAGAAAATTGTATGCAGAAATTGATTTTATCCTAAATATGCTTGTGAAGAAAGCTTTTTAAAATGAGAAAAAGGGTTTCTTAATATTTCCTTTTAATTTATATAAACGCTTTTAAATAAAACTAATATCAATAGGAAGTGTTTTTGCAATGATTTTATGAAGAAGTCTTATAAAAAGCTTTTAATTTGAGAGCATTTTTCGAAAAGGCTTTTACGTTTATAAGTTTTGTAATAAATATATATCAATAGAAACTAGTTTGATAGCTTTTATAAAAAAAAGCTTTAAAAAAATGTCCCATATATAAAAAGTTTGTAACAATAACTTTTAGACTAAGTTTTTATAAAAATTATGTAATTAAATGCTAAACTTAATAGAAAACTATTTAGAAAAGCTTTTGTATTAATAAAAAAAATTATTGAAAATTACAAAAATAAACAAAAACATTTCATAAACTGATTTATTATCAAAAAGCTTTTAGAACCATTTCCGTCTGTCTGTTGAAATCAATTTTTTGAAGACCCCTGATATCTTCGAGATCCAAATCTTCAATAATTCTGTCAGACATGCTTTCGAGAAGTTTGCTATTTAAAACCAGCTAAATCGGTCCACATATGGCTGAGATATGAGGAAAAAACCAGGACAACCTCGATTTTTTACCTATTTTTGAATCATATCTGGATTACTAAGTCATTAATATAGACAATATGGATATATAATGATAGATATTTTAAAGACTTTTGCAACGACGTATATAAGGCCATAGTAAGTTGGACCTACAATTTGTCAAAATCGGAAAAAATATTTTTTAGTACGATTTTTTTTTTCACCAAAAAAAAAAAATTTTGAAAACAAAAAAATTTTAAAATTTAAAAAAAAAAATTTTAAATTTTAAAAAATCAATTCGAAAATTTTTTTTCCAAAAAATTAAAAAAACATAAAAAAAAAATTTTCACCTAAAAATAATTAAAAATTTTATTTTGAAGTATAATTTGGTGAAGGCTATTTAAGATTCAACACAGCCGAATATAGCTCTCTTACTTGTTCAGAATTACATTTGTTTGTAAAAAGCTTTTATGGAGCCGCTTGTATTAATAATAATTTTAAATAAAACTTTAAATTAAGGGATTATTATTGTAAAGCTTGAACTTAACTTTCATTATTGGACTGTTTAACTAATAAATAAAAAGATTTTTTCTTATCAATATAATGATTTTTGGATAAAGCTTTTTTTTTTAATTTTTAAATTTTTTTTATATATAATGATAGATATTTCAAAGAATTATGCAGCGTTGTATCCAACGTCATAGGATGTCTGACTTACAATGGGTAAAAATCGGGAAAAATATTTTTTAAACCGAGTTTTTTTGTCAACAAAAAATTTTTTTTACTAAAAAAAAAGTTTGGACTAATAAATTTTACAAAAAGTTTGATTTACTTGTACATTTAAAGCTCTTATTAATTACAGTTTCTAAAGTAATATATTTAATTGTAAAAGCTCTCATAAAAAAATAAAAAGCTATTGTTGAAGTGTCAAATTAATTTAGTGTTTAAGTGCTCATTATTGAATATCACTGTATGTGCTGAGAGAGAACATGTACTTCTAGTTACTCGTAAGTTATTTTGCTTAAATTGTTTACTTCTCCCAAAAAAAGATTTGTAACTAGAAGTTAGTTATCAGTGTCAACTCAAACAAAAAGGTTGGTATAACCATTATAATAAACCCGCACATTGCAAAAACTAATCCCCGTTTTATTTTATTCAAATTTGTTAAAATTCTTCATTTTCCCCCCAACATTTTTGGTCCAATCGAGCCGGATTGGCGAATCGAAGAAAATTTAACAAATAATCTCTTTTCAGAGCAAAAAACCCCGTGAAATATCACAAAATCAACCCCCAATATTTAAAGGCAAAAAAAACATCAACAAATTAGTGGATGCAATCAGAAGCTGAGCCAATAGCAGCAGTTTTAAATAATATAAAGGTTTAAAAAAAAAATATTGTTTGACTTCACAAATAAAGTAAGTGTAAATATATTTTTATATACATACCTACATACAATTATTAAGAAAAAACAACAAGTGCAAATTATACCAGTGCAAAAACAAAACTTCGCTGGACAGTTATTATATTTTGTGAAGTAAAATATCCCCAATAAATTAAAACAAATTCCACACAGATCAATAATCTGTTAGTGAAACCAATAAAATAAAATTGTGTTAACACCAGTCTGTAAACAGTGTAAATGTAACTCAAACTTGATTACATATTTAAATTTTAAAAGTTCTACTTTATACACAAATTGAGAGCATCTCCGAAAACTCTCTCTAAAAACAAAAGAAAAAAGAAATTGTTCAAACCAACCACAACCTGAAGTTATACATGTATGCAATCACTTAACAGCGTTCTAGGCAGTTCAAACCACACACAACATTATACATGTCATACATGAACAACAAACAATTTAACAGAAAGCTAAAGTTTTGTTCGGACCACACACAACCTGCTGTTACTATAAAACACAATACAACATATCAACAGTGATCACGTTTTGTTCCAACATAAATAAAAGAAGAATTGAATTTTCAAATGTAAACAAAACAAAATACAAAAAGTTCTCTCATTATCTTACATATGTGTGATTGTGTTTACTGAATATTTTGTATCCGATAAATTAACTACATACATATGTATATGTATCTGCAAACGCATGTTAATCTGTAAACATTTCTTTTTTCTTTTATCGTTTGTTATTACACTGTTTCCTAACGAATTTTTTTTTTCCCATAATAAGTAAATACTATAAAATATAAACATTAAACAAAATCATTTCGAATAAATTATATGAAATAAAAAACGAAATATAATAACTGTAAACAAGTTTTTGCTCATGGTGATCTCTTAATCAATATAATTGATTTTATTATTTCATCGAAACACATAAATATATTTTTTTGAACCATTATAAATCGCCAAGAAATCGCTATTTTAACATTTTTATTATTTAATATACATATCATAACCCCGCTTATTATCTTGATCACCTAGTCGGTTGTTATTTTTTTTCCTCTGGTGTATTTTGTTGTTCTCAAAACATTTTTAAATCGACTAAAATAACATTTTCCTTTGTGTGGAAATTTACTTTGTGTATTTGTTATATATTCATTCTTGGTCATAAATACTCGATTTGAGTTTCATTATGTCGGTATTAGACTCATTTATACGGGCTTCGGATAGGGTGGTAGAATTCCAAGCGTATTTTGATTCACTTTCTGTTGACAGCCATTCTGTTCATACATTAGAGGTGCACAAGGACGAGGTTGTGCGCCTATGGTCAGTGTTTAGATCGTGCTACGATGATATCCTCAATAAATTCAATGAATTAGAAGAAGATATTCAAGTTGAAACTTTGAAATCGCGATTTTTTTCGACATTCGAAGCTCACGTAAAGGTTCTCGCAAAATCCAATGAGCTATTGGATACTCTTTGCCAGCAAGCCGGACCGATCCCTGCTTCTAACCCCTCTACAATCCCTCAAATGGACACTACACCAAATATAACCCTACCACCGTGCGATACTGAAGTTTTTCACGGGGACTATCAGTCCTGGCCTACCTTTCGTGACATGTTCACAGCATTATACCGCAACAACAAGCGGTTATCTCCAGTTGAGAAAATGTGTCATCTTATAAAAAAGACACAGGGAGAGGCGCGTGAATTGCTCAAAATGTGTCCAATAACAAATGACGGTTTCGCAATGGCTTGGCAGAATCTAGTGAACCGATATGAAAATAAAAGAATCCTCATAAACTCTCAATTGAAAACTCTTTTTAACCTGTCTCCCATTTCTAAAGAAACCGGTAGTAATATTAGGTCCATTCAACGTACCATTAATGATTGCGTCTCAAATTTAAGTCTTCTCCAAATTGACACCGGTAATTGGGATGTAATATTTGTATACATTTGTTCGACGTGTCTTCCGGACGTAACCCTTACCCTCTGGGAACAATCTTTACCAAGTAGCACCGAGTTGCCAACATGGAAGCAAATGGATACATTTTTGACATCTAGATTTCAGACTTTAGAGTCCGTTGCTGATATTCGCACCACGTTTGCTAATCCTAATATTTCAAATAATGCGAAATCTTCTTTTTCAAAAAGACACAATCCATCAGATCAGAAGAAACTTAATACCTATCGTACCGGTGTTTCTAACGATAAAACCACTAAATGCTCGTTCTGTTCTGATATTCATCCCCTTAGACTTTGCCCTACATTTCTGGGAATGTCTATAGAAGAACGTTTTTCGATAGTCAAAAGGCAGAATCGCTGCACGAACTGTCTCGGAACATCCCATGAGTTCAGAAATTGTAGGAGCCAATATGTTTGTCACTTATGCAAACAAAAGCACCATTCTCTACTCCATCGAACGGAAAAATCATCAACTGTAGTCCAACAATTTAATCCTCAATCGAGTCCTCTGACTGTAGCTTCGACCCCGCAAACTGAACCGAACACTTCTAGTGTTACCAACCCCTTACAAACCAACAATAATCCCTCTACTTCGAATGAAGCTGCAAACCAGATGCGACACGCATATTCGACGCAAATACAGTCCACTACAAATTCTACAGTCTTACTTGGTACGGCCCTTGTCGATATTTACACAAACGGCCTTAAGTGTACCGTTCGAGCCTTAATTGACTCTGCATCTGAAGCTACTTTTGTATCAAAAAGACTTCAATGTAAACTAGCTTTAAAGACTCGCTCTTCTAAAACTGAGGTTCATGGGCTAAACGATGCCTTGACTACTACCTCAACCCAGCTATGTTACATTCGTATAGGCTCGCCTATTGACAGCTCGTTCGAAACCTATGCCGATGCCTTTGTCGTTAAGAAACTAACTAACCAGCTCCCCTACTACCCGTTATCAACTTTAAGAAACAGCGAATTTTCAGATTTACAAATGGCTGATACTCATCTTAATAAGAGTTCAGAAATTGATTTATTGATTGGTGGCGATGTGTATCCAAAGATTTTAAGAAATGGGTTGCGTTGGGACAATAACAAATCTTTAGTGGCACAACAAACCGTTTTCGGATGGATTGTTACAGGCCGAATCGCAACAAAAACGTATGTCTCTTCGGTCTCATCATTTTATAACGAGGTCGTATTAAACAAACAACTCCAAAGGTTTTGGGAACTTGAAGAAGTTCCAAAAAGGCCTCGACTTACCGATGAAGACCTTTACTGTGAAAATCTTTTTCAATCCTCGACATATCGCACGGAAAACGGACGTTTTGTTGTTTCGTTACCCTTCCGGCGCGAGTATCCAGAGAAAATAAACATTGGATCTTCCCGTCATATTGCCCTCACTCAATTCGTTAGGAACGAGACTAGATTGATGAAAACCCCTCAACTGAAATCCGAATATGATAGAGTTATCACTGAATATTCATCTCTCAAACACATGACTCATGTCACCCCATCCAGTGCTAATACCAAGTACTACTTACCCCACCATGCGGTTCTTAAACCCGACAGCACTACCACGAAGTTACGTGTAGTCTTTAACGCGTCTAGTCCGTCATCAAATGGGAATAGTCTTAACGACTTGCTTTACCCCGGCCCTATACTACAGGCGGATTTGACAATACTCATTTTGAGATGGAGACTTTTCAGATACGTATTCAATGCGGACATCGAAAAAATGTATCGCCAGATTCTGGTAAACCCATCTCATAGCTCATTTCAGCGTATAATATTCCGTAGTTCCCCTAATGAAGATCCCCAAGATTTCGAACTAAACACCGTAACTTTTGGTGTAAACTGCGCCCCATATCTGGCGATCCGCACATTACTTGAGTTGGCTAAAATAAATCAACAGTCAAATCCGATCGTTTCTGATATTCTGCTGAATTACATGTACGTTGATGACGTTTTAGCCGGCGCCCACACACTGTCTGCTGCTTTGAAAGCTAGAGACGATCTTATCCAAGTTCTCCATTCGGCTGGTTTCTCTCTTCGTAAATGGACGGCAAACAACGAATACTTGCTTAAAGGTCTTTCCCCCGATCATCTCTTAGATGCAGAGTTCCTGAAATTATCAGACTCTTGTACCACCAAAACTTTAGGCTTACGTTGGAACGCCGGAAGTGATCATTTTTATTTTCAACTAAAGAACTCTCCCGATCGAAATTCAACTACGAAAAGATCAGTTTTGTCTGAAATTGCCAAACTATTTGACCCCGCCGGTTGGCTTGCCCCTAAAATAATAGTAGCCAAAATGATTATGCAACAAATCTGGAAAGATGAGACAAACTGGGACGAAGATCTTAAGCCATCAACACTATGCCAGTGGCATGCATTCTTAGATGATTACATCGATATAGAACACATCAAAATTCCCCGATTCGTGGACTTTGATCCCTCTTATTCCATCGAGTTACATGGCTTCTGTGACGCTTCGGAGAAGGCCTATGCCGCCACACTGTACATACGCGCCGAATGTTTAGGTTGTATCTCGTCTCACCTCCTAGTAGCTAAAACGAAAGTGGCTCCCGTTAAGTTTGTCTCATTACCTCGTAAAGAGCTTTGTGGGGCTGAACTAATGGCTATCATGATTGATAATGTCCAATCCCAAATGAATCTTCGAAACTGTAAACTCTATCTATGGACCGATTCAACTATAGTGTTGGCATGGTTACAAAAACCACCTAATCGATGGAAAACTTTTGTTGAAAATAGGGTTTCCTCCATTGTCGAAAAAGTAGGGAGTCAATCTTGGTTTCATGTTGACTCCAAAAGTAACCCCGCTGATTTGGCATCTCGTGGACTCACAGTTGCACAACTTATATCAAACGACTTATGGTGGCATGGACCTTCATGGCTCAGACTTCCTCCAGAACAATGGCCTAAAAATTCATCTAGTTTCTCAACAGAAGAGGAGGCGAAACCTATTCGTGTTCATTTGTCTCAAATCACCACTACTGATATTTTGAAGGACTTTTCCGATTTTCCCAAAGCTTTGCGCATTGTTTGCCAGGTGTATCGTTTTTATTACCGCTGCTGTCGAAAATTGCGTCATAAACTAGTAACGACCAATGAACTAACTCGCGCTGAACTAGATAATGCCAAAACCCGCCTGGTTATTGCCTGCCAAAAGTTGTACTTTGAAAAAGAATACAATTTATTATCCCAAGGTCTAAACGTGTCCAGAAAAAGTCATATCTTAACACTTAATCCATTTTTAGATTCCACGGGCGTTATGAGGATAAACGGTCGCTTATCTAACTCTCCTTCGCTAAATTATGATGAGAGATTACCAATATTATTGCCCTACCATGGATGTTACACGAGGCTATTTCTAACATATCTGCATAAGTATTCGCTACATGGTCAAAATTCTCTTTTGTATAGATTAATGCGTCTCTATTATTATGTTCCCAAGCTTAAAGTCCTGATCAAAACTATTTTATCCCAATGTCGATCTTGTGTAATTCAAAAACATCAGAAAAGCCAACAAATAATGGCGGCCTTACCCCCTGAGAGGACCACACTTTCCCGTCCGTTTACCAATACTGGTGTTGACTTTGCTGGTCCCTTTGACATCAAAACGTATGCAGGACGCGGCTGCAAAGTTACGAAGGGTTACGTATTAGTCTTTGTATGCTTTGCGACTAAGGCTATACACCTCGAAGGTACGAGTGAAATTTCCACACAGGCCTTTCTAGCTGCGTTTGCACGATTTTTTTCACGTCGAGGTTCTCCAAATGCTATTTACTCGGATAATGGCACTGCCTTTGTCGGCGCCTCCCATATTTTGGACGCTGACAGATCTCAATTCATAACGCTGATACGTCGAAAACTACTCGATCAACAGAGTTTTGCGCTGCTTGAATGGCACTTTATCCCTCCAGGTGCGCCGCATATGGGCGGCCTCTGGGAAGCGGGTGTCAAAAGCTTCAAAATGCATCTTAAACGAATCTCTCACAGTCAGAGCTTTACCTTCGAAGAATTTTCCACTATGCTAACCCGCATTGAAGCTTGCTTAAATTCCAGACCACTCAGCCCACAAAGCGATAATCCTGAAGATTTGGGCGTACTCACCCCTGGTCATTTCCTTATTGGAAACGTACTCCTATCACCCCCAGAACCTGACTTATCTGATCATTCACTGAGTTATGTCAATCGGTGGCAAAAATTGAAAATTTTGCATCACCATTTTGCCCAAAGGTGGAAAGAGGAGTACCTCAAGGAACTCCACAAACGCTTCAAATGGAAGTTTCCCCAGCGTGATTACGCTATCGGCGACCTTGTAATTATAAGGAAAGACAATTTGCCCCCTAACCAATGGCGTCTTGGCCGTATTGAAAATATAATACGCGGTAAAGATCACAGAGTCAGAGTCGCCGACATACGAACTGCCAATGGCATCGTAACTAGGCCAATCGTAAAATTAGTATTACTCCCCAACCTCGAACACTCCTAATAACAATTTCTCTATTTACTTACAGCAACAACCATGCCCCGTCATCATCGTAGAAGTCTATCTCCATTGGAAGAACAGAACCGTAGCCACCACCGACGCAACATTCGCCATAATAGACCGTCTCCTGACTGCCGTTTATGTAACAAGGACCACTCGCTCCGAAAGTGCATCAGATTTAAGAAAATGAATGTTGCAGAGAAAGAAAAGGTTGTCAAACGATATCGATACTGCGAGAACTGTTTAGCGCACTCTCATCTTGTCACTCGGTGCCGCAGCACAGATCGCTGCCGCCAATGTGGTAGCAGGCATCACACTTTATTGCACCGCCATGAACGTTTACGTGAAAACCAGACTGCTATTGTTGGCCAATCATGCTCAAGTCTGAGTACTGTCACTCTGCTGCCTACTATTGTAATAAAACTTGAGCTTGGAGAAGAATGGGGCAACGTAAGAGGTCTTCTTAACCCTTGCACAGAGGTGAGTTCTATTGCAGAGTTTCTCATAGAACGATACAAGATTCCTGTGGAAAAAATTGGTTCTGATTTCTGGGCCAAGGTAAAGATTCGACCACGCTTTGAAGAAACACCTATATGTGCTATTACCGTGAAAGTTGACAAGAATCTCCCACGTAAACAACCAAAAGAGAAAATCGATGAAAGAGTTGCTTCTCTCTACACAAACCTTCGTCTCGCAGATCCCAACTTCTACAAAAACGAAGATATCAACATCATCCTTGGCGCCGATATATATCCACGGATTATCAAATCCAGCCTACAGCCTGAATCTATTGGCACTCCCATGGCACAAGACACCGTACTAGGCTGGATAATTATTGGTAATCTCTCATCATAATTTAGCGAAGGAGAGTTAGATAAGCGACCGTTTATCCTCATAACGCCCGTGGAATCTAAAAATGGATTAAGTGTTAAGATATGACTTTTTCTGGACACGTTTAGACCTTGGGATAATAAATTGTATTCTTTTTCAAAGTACAACTTTTGGCAGGCAATAACCAGGCGGGTTTTGGCATTATCTAGTTCAGCGCGAGTTAGTTCATTGGTCGTTACTAGTTTATGACGCAATTTTCGACAGCAGCGGTAATAAAAACGATACACCTGGCAAACAATGCGCAAAGCTTTGGGAAAATCGGAAAAGTCCTTCAAAATATCAGTAGTGGTGATTTGAGACAAATGAACACGAATAGGTTTCGCTGGTCCTTCGAACCGGATATGAACCAGTGACCTATGGATTCAGGCTGTAGGCTGGATTTGATAATCCGTGGATATATATCGGCGCCAAGGATGATGTTGATATCTTCGTTTTTGTAGAAGTTGGGATCTGCGAGACGAAGGTTTGTGTAGAGAGAAGCAACTCTTTCATCGATTTTCTCTTTTGGTTGTTTACGTGGGAGATTCTTGTCAACTTTCACGGTAATAGCACATATAGGTGTTTCTTCAAAGCGTGGTCGAATCTTTACCTTGGCCCAGAAATCAGAACCAATTTTTTCCACAGGAATCTTGTATCGTTCTATGAGAAACTCTGCAATAGAACTCACCTCTGTGCAAGGGTTAAGAAGACCTCTTACGTTGCCCCATTCTTCTCCAAGCTCAAGTTTTATTACAATAGTAGGCAGCAGAGTGACAGTACTCAGACTTGAGCATGATTGGCCAACAATAGCAGTCTGGTTTTCACGTAAACGTTCATGGCGGTGCAATAAAGTGTGATGCCTGCTACCACATTGGCGGCAGCGATCTGTGCTGCGGCACCGAGTGACAAGATGAGAGTGCGCTAAACAGTTCTCGCAGTATCGATATCGTTTGACAACCTTTTCTTTCTCTGCAACATTCATTTTCTTAAATCTGATGCACTTTCGGAGCGAGTGGTCCTTGTTACATAAACGGCAGTCAGGAGACGGTCTATTATGGCGAATGTTGCGTCGGTGGTGGCTACGGTTCTGTTCTTCCAATGGAGATAGACTTCTACGATGATGACGGGGCATGGTTGTTGCTGTAAGTAAATAGAGAAATTGTTATTAGGAGTGTTCGAGGTTGGGGAGTAATACTAATTTTACGATTGGCCTAGTTACGATGCCATTGGCAGTTCGTATGTCGGCGACTCTGACTCTGTGATCTTTACCGCGTATTATATTTTCAATACGGCCAAGACGCCATTGGTTAGGGGGCAAATTGTCTTTCCTTATAATTACAAGGTCGCCGATAGCGTAATCACGCTGGGGAAACTTCCATTTGAAGCGTTTGTGGAGTTCCTTGAGGTACTCCTCTTTCCACCTTTGGGCAAAATGGTGATGCAAAATTTTCAATTTTTGCCACCGATTGACATAACTCAGTGAATGATCAGATAAGTCAGGTTCTGGGGGTGATAGGAGTACGTTTCCAATAAGGAAATGACCAGGGGTGAGTACGCCCAAATCTTCAGGATTATCGCTTTGTGGGCTGAGTGGTCTGGAATTTAAGCAAGCTTCAATGCGGGTTAGCATAGTGGAAAATTCTTCGAAGGTAAAGCTCTGACTGTGAGAGATTCGTTTAAGATGCATTTTGAAGCTTTTGACACCCGCTTCCCAGAGGCCGCCCATATGCGGCGCACCTGGAGGGATAAAGTGCCATTCAAGCAGCGCAAAACTCTGTTGATCGAGTAGTTTTCGACGTATCAGCGTTATGAATTGAGATCTGTCAGCGTCCAAAATATGGGAGGCGCCGACAAAGGCAGTGCCATTATCCGAGTAAATAGCATTTGGAGAACCTCGACGTGAAAAAAATCGTGCAAACGCAGCTAGAAAGGCCTGTGTGGAAATTTCACTCGTACCTTCGAGGTGTATAGCCTTAGTCGCAAAGCATACAAAGACTAATACGTAACCCTTCGTAACTTTGCAGCCGCGTCCTGCATACGTTTTGATGTCAAAGGGACCAGCAAAGTCAACACCAGTATTGGTAAACGGACGGGAAAGTGTGGTCCTCTCAGGGGGTAAGGCCGCCATTATTTGTTGGCTTTTCTGATGTTTTTGAATTACACAAGATCGACATTGGGATAAAATAGTTTTGATCAGGACTTTAAGCTTGGGAACATAATAATAGAGACGCATTAATCTATACAAAAGAGAATTTTGACCATGTAGCGAATACTTATGCAGATATGTTAGAAATAGCCTCGTGTAACATCCATGGTAGGGCAATAATATTGGTAATCTCTCATCATAATTTAGCGAAGGAGAGTTAGATAAGCGACCGTTTATCCTCATAACGCCCGTGGAATCTAAAAATGGATTAAGTGTTAAGATATGACTTTTTCTGGACACGTTTAGACCTTGGGATAATAAATTGTATTCTTTTTCAAAGTACAACTTTTGGCAGGCAATAACCAGGCGGGTTTTGGCATTATCTAGTTCAGCGCGAGTTAGTTCATTGGTCGTTACTAGTTTATGACGCAATTTTCGACAGCAGCGGTAATAAAAACGATACACCTGGCAAACAATGCAAAACGAAGATATCAACATCATCCTTGGCGCCGATATATATCCACGGATTATCAAATCCAGCCTACAGCCTGAATCTATTGGCACTCCCATGGCACAAGACACCGTACTAGGCTGGATAATTATTGGCCGATTCGGGGTTTGATTTTTTGTACTGCTGTATTTATCTAACATCTTATATTTTATTATATTTGTTATTCAACTAATTTAAATTTATTTAATTAGCTTGGCTATCTCTGAATTTTGTAATTATATTTTAACTGGAAAAATTAGAAATTGAATTTGTTAATATTTATCATACTTTGGATTAAACAAATGAATTTTATGTATGGTATCAACTTTTTGTAAATAATCTCAGGTTTCCTTCAGTTGCACTGTAGCAAGGGGGCCGGGATGTTGAAGTGTCAAATTAATTTAGTGTTTAAGTGCTCATTATTGAATATCACTGTATGTGCTGAGAGAGAACATGTACTTCTAGTTACTCGTAAGTTATTTTGCTTAAATTGTTTACTTCTCCCAAAAAAAGATTTGTAACTAGAAGTTAGTTATCAGTGTCAACTCAAACAAAAAGGTTGGTATAACCATTATAATAAACCCGCACATTGCAAAAACTAATCCCCGTTTTATTTTATTCAAATTTGTTAAAATTCTTCATTTTCCCCCCAACAGCTATTATGGAAAAAAGCTTTTATTTTTATGAATGTTTTATCATTAGAAATATATTATGGAAATTTTCGATTTTATTTTTCATATAGAAAGCTTTTTATAAAAAGCTATTTTTCATATAGAAAGCTTTTTATAAAAAGCTTTCACTTAATAACAGCTTTTGAAAAAGTTTTTTATTAAAACTTTCGCACACAGTTTCGATTTTATTTTTCATACAGAAAGCTTTTTATAAAAAGCTATTTTTCATATAGAAAGCTTTTTATAAAAAGCTTTCACTTAATAACAGTTTTTGAAAAAGCTTTTTATTAAAACTTTCGCACTTAGCTCTTTATAAAAAGCTATTTTTCATACAGAAAGCTTTTTATAAAAAGCTTTCACTTAATAACAGTTTTTGAAAAAGCTTTTTATTAAAACTTTCGCACTCAAAAGCCTTTAAAAAAGCTTTTAAAAGTTCCCATTATTAGAGACTTTATTATTATTATTTTACTCTGTCCTCATGTCTTGCAGCAGTAGGAACTATCAATAAGAGAGTAAGAGTCTGGCAGCCTTTTCAAAAAATATGCTGTTTATAGATATATTTCAGTTTTTTTTTAACCAGCTTGTGAATTGTTTCTTTTTTTTATTTTTAAATTTCATTCATTCATCTATTGGCAACATATGAATGTTGTAGCCTGTATGGGGTTTTTTTACTTAGAATTCCATAAGCACATGCTAACTGTTGGTATATTTGCTAAAGAAACATATAAAAAATACATATCCCAGCCTTTTAGAAATTGTTGGGGTTTTTTTGCCACAATTTTCGTTATTTCTTCTCTACTATATACATATGTTTTTTTCCACAATTTTTTATATTGTATGGCAATCTTTAATTTAGTGTCTGGCACCAGTGGCAAATAGTTTTCTTTTTCTATGCAATGACGTTTTATTTTCATTTGTCCCTTATTTTTTTTTGCTTTCTTACTATTTGCTGTGTAGGTGGTGTTGGTGGTTGGTTCTGTAATGTTCATGTATTGTGGTGTAGCTAGCGAATGGAATCGATAAATTGACAAATTGTAAAAATGTTCAATTTGAAAAATTATTTAGAGGCAAAGTTTTTATTTGTATTTAATAGAGTGTTGAAAGTAGAAGGTTGTTTTTGCAAAAAAATAAAAAATAAAATAAATATAACGACAGTTGGTTTGGTTGGTAAAATAAGAGAAAAACTGAAAAAATAAAATATATGCAACAATTGTAGTATTTAAACAAAAAATTCACTCAAGCATATGAATGATATTAATGTTTTGGGGGTTTTCGTAAAAGAAATGAGGCAATAAGATGAACATTAAAAAAGAAAAATTAAACAGGGTTTCAAAAATGAAAAATGTCTAAAGAAAAAAACAGAGAAAAACAGTTTCTAAATAATGATTATTTAAGTTTATGTGTGAGAGAGTATCTTCTCTTCACTTTTACTACATTTAGGTAACTTTGTGTTTGATTTTTAGTTTTCTAAACAAATATCCATTAACTTTTAGAAATACTCTTTTGTTTCTATGCCACAAACTGACAATTCAATTTGAAAAATTGTAATTTGTAATAGATGTACCCGACTTTAACCACAATTGCTATTATTTTTAATATAAAAACACGCACACTAATAAAAATATAATTGCAATCCTGTAGTTCTGGGATCTAAAAAACAAGTATCTCCTCAAGACACTTTTCTATAGAACAGTGTCTCCTCTAGACATTTTTCTATAGAACAGTGTCTCCTCTAGACATTTTTCTATAGAAAAGTGTCTCCTCAAGACAATTTTCTATAGAAAAGTGTCTCCTCAAGACATTTTTCTATAGAAAAGTGTCTCCTCAAGACATTTTTCTATAGAAAAGTGTCTCCTCAAGACATTTTTCTATAGAAAAGTGTCTCCTCAAGACATTTTTCTATAGAAAAGTGTCTCCTCAAGACATTTTTCTATAGAAAAGTGTCTCCTCAAGACAATTTTCTATAGAAAAGTGTCTCCTCAAGACAATTTTCTATAGAAAAGTGTCTCCTCAAGACAATTTTCTATAGAATAGTGTGTCCTTAAGACACTGTTCTGTGGTATACGGCGTGGCTTTATCACAGAAAGTGATAGCGGGTTTTAGTCACATAAAAACGCTAAAATGTATGCTATGGAAAAAGTACAAGTAAAACAAACTCTACACACGCTACATACTTGCAATTATATTGGCAGTATTTCTCAATTTGTAATCATTTTAATGTGTTTTAACCCGAAGACATATACACGATGTTGTTACAATATTGTACAACATTTACTCTTGTTGTTGTTATTATACGCAAGTTGTTGTTGCTGTTGTTGCAACAACTTGTACTTGTATTGTATATATTTTACTATTAAATATAAAACAAGGAATAAAAGTAAGAAAATAAAAAGGAAATATCACTACTTGAGCTTAAAGCAACAAAAACAAAAACTACAAGGAATACAAAAGAGAGGGAAAAAAACCAAGAAGACTACAAGACAAATAGACAAACAGTCATTCAGTGCGTCCGTCAGTGGGAATGAAAGAAACACTGGGAATAAGATAATGAAAAGTCGTGGTAGGAAAATTGAAATTGTAGTAAAGTGACATTAAAAATTAATTAAATTTGATTGCAACACTCACTACAGTGTCATTTAATTTAATGAATTTATTTGCACTTAAAACAACACAAATACAGCCCCAACCCCATACAACACTAGAGAGGGAAAGAGATAGAGCGAGAGATAGATTGAGAGTAAAACAAAAGAAGCATCCTGAAATAAAGTGCAAAAAACCCCTTAAGAAATTGTGGTGATAACCAATACATATTTGCTTACACATTTATATAGATAAAAAGCATTTAAATATATGCAAAAAAAAAGAATAAAATTCAATTAATTTTTAAAACCATAAATTAGCTTTAATATTTGTTTAATTATTTTTAATTTTAAAATCATTTTAGCTGGAATTTTTGTGAATAACTTTAATTGAAATTGACAGTTTTAAAACTGTCAATTGAGGAGACCCTTTTCTGTAGAAAAGTGTCTTGAAGAGACACTATTCTATAGAAAAGTTTATTGGGGAGCCTCTATTCTATAGAAAAGTGTCCATAGAAAAGTGTCTTTGGGAGACACTATTCTATAGAAAAGTGTCTTTGGGAGACAATATTCTATAGAAAAGTGTCTTTGAGAGACACTATTCTATAGAAAAGTGTCTTTGGGAGACACTATTCTATAGAAAAGTGTCTTTGGGAGACACTATTCTATAGAAAAGTGTCTTTGGGAGACACTATTCTATAGAAAAGTGTCTTTGGGAGACACTATTCTATAGAAAAGTGTCTTTGGGAGACACTATTCTATAGAAAAGTGTCTTTGGGAGACACTATTCTATAGAAAAGTGTCTTTGGGAGACACTATTCTATAGAAAAGTGTCTTTGGGAGACACTATTCTATAGAAAAGTGTCTTTGGGAGACACTATTCTATAGAAAAGTGTCTTTGGGAGACACTATTCTATAGAAAAGTGTCTTTGGGAGACACTATTCTATAGAAAAGTGTCTTTGGGAGACACTATTCTATAGAAAAGTGTCTTTGGGAGACACTATTCTATAGAAAAGTGTCTTTGGGAGACACTATTCTATAGAAAAATGTCTTTGGGAGACACTATTCCATAGAAAAGTGTCTGTGGGAGACACTATTCTATAGAAAAGTGTCTTTGGGAGACACTATTCTATAGAAAAGTGTCTTTGGGAGACACTATTCCATAGAAAAGTGTCTGTGGGAGACACTATTCTATAGAAAAGTGTCTTTGGGAGACACTATTCTATAGAAAAGTGTCTTTGGGAGACACTATTCTATAGAAAAGTGTCTTTGGGAGACACTATTCTATAGAAAAGTGTCTTTGGGAGACACTATTCTATAGAAAAGTGTCTTTGGGAGACACTATTCTATAGAAAAATGTCTTTGGGAGACACTATTCCATAGAAAAGTGTCTGTGGGAGACACTATTCTATAGAAAAGTGTCTTTGGGAGACACTATTCTATAGAAAAGTGTCTTTGGGAGACACTATTCCATAGAAAAGTGTCTGTGGGAGACACTATTCTATAGAAAAGTGTCTTTGGGAGACACTATTCTATAGAAAAGTGTCTTTGGGAGACACTATTCTATAGAAAAGTGTCTTTGGGAGACACTACTCTATAGAAAAGTGTCTTTGGGAGACACTATTCTATAGAAAAGTGTCTTTGGGAGACACTATTCTATAGAAAAGTGTCTTTGGGAGACACTATTCTATAGAAAAGTGTCTTTGGGAGACACTATTCTATAGAAAAGTGTCTTTGGGAGACACTATTCTATAGAAAAGTGTCTTTGGGAGACACTATTCTATAGAAAAGTGTCTTTGGGAGACACTATTCTATAGAAAAGTGTCTTTGGGAGACACTATTCTATAGAAAAGTGTCTTTGGGAGACACTATTCTATAGAAAAGTGTCTTTGGGAGACACTATTCTATAGAAAAGTGTCTTTGGGAGACACTATTCTATAGAAAAGTGTCTTTGGGAGACACTATTCTATAGAAAAGTGTCTTTGGGAGACACTATTCTATAGAAAAGTGTCTTTGGGAGACACTATTCTATAGAAAATGTCTTTGGGAGACACTATTCTATAGAAAAGTGTCTTTGGGAAACACTATTCTATAGAAAAGTGTCTTTGGGAGACACTATTCTATAGAAAAGTGTCTTTGGGAGACACTATTCTATAGAAAAGTGTCTTTGGGAGACACTATTCTATAGAAAAGTGTCTTTGGGAGACACTATTCTATAGAAAAGTGTCTTTGGGAGACACTATTCTATAGAAAAGTGTCTTTGGGAGACACTATTCTATAGAAAAGTGTCTTTGGGAGACACTATTCTATAGAAAAGTGTCTTTGGGAGACACTATTCTATAGAAAAGTGTCTTTGGGAGACACTATTCTATAGAAAAATGTCTTTGGGAGACACTATTCCATAGAAAAGTGTCTGTGGGAGACACTATTCTATAGAAAAGTGTCTTTGGGAGACACTATTCCATAGAAAAGTGTCTGTGGGAGACACTATTCTATAGAAAAGTGTCTTTGGGAGACACTATTCTATAGAAAAGTGTCTTTGGGAGACACTATTCTATAGAAAAGTGTCTTTGGGAGACACTATTCTATAGAAAAGTGTCTTTGGGAGACACTATTCTATAGAAAAGTGTCTTTGGGAGACACTATTCTATAGAAAAGTGTCTTTGGGAGACACTATTCTATAGAAAAGTGTCTTTGGGAGACACTATTCTATAGAAAAGTGTCTTTGGGAGACACTATTCTATAGAAAAGTGTCTTTGGTAGACACTATTCTATAGAAAAGTGTCTTTGGTAGACACTATTCTATAGAAAAGTGTCTTTGGTAGACACTATTCTATAGAAAAGTGTCTTTGGTAGACACTATTCTATAGAAAAGTGTCTTTGGTAGACACTATTCTATAGAAAAGTGTCTTTGGTAGACACTATTCTATAGAAAAGTGTCTTTGGTAGACACTATTCTATAGAAAAGTGTCTTTGGTAGACACTATTCTATAGAAAAGTGTCTTTGGTAGACACTATTCTATAGAAAAGTGTCTTTGGTAGACACTATTCTATAGAAAAGTGTCTTTGGTAGACACTATTCTATAGAAAAGTGTCTTTGGTAGACACTATTCTATAGAAAAGTGTCTTTGGTAGACACTATTCTATAGAAAAGTGTCTTTGGTAGACACTATTCTATAGAAAAGTGTCTTTGGTAGACACTATTCTATAGAAAAGTGTCTTTGGTAGACACTATTCTATAGGAAAGTGTCTTTGGTAGACACTATTCTATAGAAAAGTGTCTTTGGTAGACACTATTCTATAGAAAAGTGTCTTTGGTAGACACTATTCTATAGAAAAGTGTCTTTGGTAGACACTATTCTATAGAAAAGTGTCTTTGGTAGACACTATTCTATAGAAAAGTGTCTTTGGGAGACACTATTCTATAGAAAAGTGTCTTTGGGGAGACTCTTTTCTAAACTTATTTCCTCAGGACACTTTTCTAAGTGTCTTGAGGAGTCTCTGTTCTATAGATAAGTGTCTTGAGGAGTCTCTGTTCTATGGAAAAGTGTGTTGAGGAGACTCATTTTTATAGAAAGTTGTCTTCTCAAGATACTATTCTATAGAAAAGTGTTCTGAGAAGACTCTATTCTATAGAAAAATGGCTTTAGGAGTATCCATTCTATAGAAAAATATCTTGGTAGAACAAATTGTTAATAGTCAAGAATGAAATGTTTTCCCTTCTTTAAACTTTTCTGTAGAAAACTGCTTAAAAGAATTACTTTGCTATAAAATATGAAACACAAAAACTCATTAATGTTTTTATGGAATCAAATTTTTACTTTAATATTTTTTTTTTTTTGTCTTCTTACTTGTTTTTTTTATTAATAATTTATTATTATTTTATATATCCGCCCAGCACTTACTTAAATTTACTCATCGTATCTCTTTATTTTAATCTCATTCAATTATGGATTTTCTTAATTACTTTATATGCCGACACACGCGCTTTTTCTTTTAACAAATGTTCATTTTTTTCCTTCAATATGTCACAGATATATATGGATATTTTTTTAATATTTACTCCCAAGTTGTTATTGTTTTTTTTGTTGTTTATACTATATAAACATTAACAAAAGAAGGACACAGCTTTATGCATATAAATAAACATACAAACTGATATTAAATATAATTTTTGTTTTCCAGTTTTATGGTTGATTTATAAACCTGTGGCCACGAAGCGTTTTACATGCTGAATAATAAACAACAATATCTACCATAACAACTGGCCGGCCCACTGTAAGGAGTCGAACTAAAATTATATATTTTTAATTTTATTTTTGAATTTTTTTTTCCCCCGTCTGAAAAATGTTAATATACAACTGAGCTTGATTTTTATGCAGTTTTATTATCATGTGTGTGTTTTTCGTTTTTCGTTTTTTTTTTCCAACAAACGCCTGTAATTATGCAACATTTTTCGTAATTAAATATTCTTTTGTAATTTGAATGTGTTGTAGTAGTGATGGTTGTGTAAGTGGAAGTGAGAGAGAGCGTGGCCGGAAGTGTGTAAGAGTGTGAGCAGATAACATACGTGTATGTTTGTTACATGTTTTTGTTTAAAGCTGCGATTTTTCTTTTTTTGTTGTTGTTGTATTGTTGTTTTTGTTTTTAATGTCACATGATTTTTTAATATTTGCAGCTGCATGTGCGTATGCTGCCTGTATTGCATTTAAAACTCTATATTAAATGCTTTATCAGCCAGTTTTTTCCCTCAGTTGTATTTCAATCATACACTGCGAATTAAGAGAAATAATTACAGAGCATCAGAAGCGACTTAAAAGTACCTAAAATAGTTTCTCAAAATTTTGCTATTTATAGTAAATTATCCCAAAATTTTGCTATTTATAGTAAGTTTTCCTAAAATATGCTATTTATAAAAATTTTCCCAAATTTGCTATTTGTATTAATTATTACAAATTTGCTATTTATAGTAAATTTTCACAAATTTGCTATTTATAGTAAATTTTCACAAATTTGCTATTTATAGTAAATTTTCACAAATTTGCTATTTATAGTAAATTTTCACAAATTTGCTATTTATAGCAACTTTCCACAAATTTGCTATTTATAGCAACTTTCCACAAATTTGCTATTTATAGCAACTTTCCACAAATTTGCTATTTATAGCAACTTTCCACAAATTTGCTATTTATAGCAACTTTCCACAAATTTGCTATTTATAGCAACTTTCCACAAATTTGCTATTTATAGCAACTTTCCACAAATTTGCTATTTATAGTAAATTTTCACAAATTTGGTATTTATAGCGACTTTCCACAAATTTGCTATTTGTTGCAACTTTCCACAAATTTGCTATTTCTAGCAACTTTCCACAAGTTTGCTATTTATAGCAACTTTCCACAAGTTTGCTATTTATAGCAACTTTCCACAAATTTGCTATTTATAGCAACTTTCCACAAATTTTCCATTTATAGCAACTTTCCACAAATTTGCTATTTATAGCAACTTTCCACAAATTTACTATTTATAGCAACTTTCCACAAATTTACTATTTATAGCAACTTTCCACATATTTACTATTTATAGCAACTTTCCACAAATTTGCTATTTATAGCAACTTTCCACAAATTTGCTATTTATAGCAACTTTCCACAAATTTGCCATTTATAGCAACTTTCCACAAATTTGCTATTTATAGCAACTTTCCACAAAATTTGCTATTTATATCAACTTTCCAATTTTCACAACAGGGTAGTTTTCCTTGAAATATTTCCTATATTGATAGTGGATAGATCGCCGGTTATAGGGAACTTAATGAGAATAAATTATAGCAAGCTGTGAAGGTAGAAATGGTGTAAGTTCGTTTGTTTGCGATTGTTTTTTTTTATTGAGCAACGTGCACGAAGCAAATGTTTGTTTGTTTATCTGTTTGTATATTAAATGTGATGACATTAAGCTTGTGTTAAAGTTTACCCACGCACACTTGCTTACACAGACAAGCACACTTACATCTACAGTTATTTACATATACATATATGTATGTATATATGTAAATGTACGTACATAAGAGTGTGCATTATATTAAATTTATGATGCTTAAGTTACTGGGCAGTTTTATTTTTTTTTTTGTTGCTGTACGCTTTCGTTTTTTTGCATTGACTGCATAATTAAAATTAAGCATACGCTACCACGCCTTGCCTTCCAGTTAAATGCATAAATAAGCTTGTGGTTTATGTCTGATTAAAGGGCCTGGCATCAAGTACTGTATTTTTTTTTCATATTTCGCCTTACTCAGCTGAGATGTTTAAAACAGCTCTAAGAGCAGCAGTAAGAGAACCACAATTAATTAAAAAAATTTAATTTTATACTGTTTGTATCTCCCAAATTAATTTCCTTTGCTTCTTACTGCTGCAAAAATTGCCAAAACAATTTTGTGTTTTTGACTTTTGAAAATAAGCGAAAAAAAATACTAAATTCATTTTATTGCAACGGAAGCTGTGTTGAACTTTGAAATTATTTCTGTATATAACATTTCATACACTTTATTTTCTACTCCATTTTTTTTTTTGTTAAACATACCGGATATTAATTTTGTATTATTACAAAAAATCTTTAAAAAAAAATGTCTTGTTAATTTTTTTTTTTTTCAAACACACATTTAACTTAAGTGGAACACAGTAGTTGTTTATCTTTATCACAAGTTTTTTTTTTAAAAAATAAAGTTTTGTTTTATAAAAAGAAATCTCTGTTCAAACATAGAGCAATAATTTTTGTAGAAAGTAAGAAAAAATATTTATTTTATATGCAGCACTTCCGTTTAAAGCTAATATTATATGTTGAATATCCGTCGGAAATGTTTTTTTTTGCTTGCTCTGCTTGTTTTATGACTTGTGTTGCGAAAAACAGAAAGAAAAATTAAATATTTTATAAATTTGTTGGTGGGCTAAAAGGCAGGCAAAAGGGCATGTTGGTTTTAATATAATTAGTGAAATCTTGAATGAAACTCAGTACCTTTTTATATTGAGCTTCCACAAATTATCAAGTTTCCTAAAATTTGCTATTTATAGTCAAGTTTCCTAAAATTTGCTATTACAGTCAAGTTTCCAAAAAATTTAAAATTAAAAAAAATTTTCATAAAATTTGCTATTTATAGTAAATTTCCAAAAATTTGCTATTTATAGTAAATTTGCACAAATTTGCTATTTATAGTAAATTTTGCACAAATTTGCTATTTATAGTAAATTTTGCACAAATTTGCTATTTATAGTAAATTTTGCACAAATTTTCTATTTATAGTAAATTTTGCACAAATTTGCCATTTATAGTAAATTTTGCACAAATTTGCCATTTATAGTAAATTTGCACAAATTTGCCATTTATAGTAAATTTGCACAAATTTGCCATTTATAGTAAATTTGCACAAATTTGCCATTTATAGTAAATTTGCACAAATTTGCCATTTATAGTAAATTTGCACAAATTTGCCATTTATAGTAAATTTCTTGAAATTTGCTATTTATAGTAAATTTCTTGAAATTTGCTATTTATAGTAAATTTATTGAAATTTGCTATTTATAGCAAATTTCTTGAAATTTGCTATTTATAGTAAATTTATTGAAATTTGCTATTTATAGCAAATTTCTTGAAATTTGCTATTTATAGTAAATTTATTGAAATTTGCTATTTATAGCAAATTTCTTGAAATTTGCTATTTATAGTAAATTTCTTGAAATTTGCTATTTATAGTAAATTTCTTGAAATTTGCTATTTATAGTAAATTTCTTGAAATTTGCTATTTATAGTAAATTTCTTGAAATTTGCTATTTATAGTAAATTTCTTGAAATTTGCTATTTATAGTAAATTTGCTATTTATAGTAAATTTCTTGAAATTTGCTATTTATAGTAAATTTCTTGAAATTTGCTATTTATAGTAAATTTCTTGAAATTTGCTATTTATAGTAAATTTCTTGAAATTTGCTATTTATAGTAAATTTCTTGAAATTTGCTATTTATAGTAAATTTCTTTAAATTTGCTATTTATAGTAAATTTTTACAAAATTTGCTAATTATAGTCACGTTCCCAATATTTGTTATTTTTAGTCTAGTTTCTCTACATTTGCTATTTATAGTCATATTTTCCAAAAGTGGCTAATTATAGTCAAGTTCCCAAATTTTACTATTTACATTAAAATCTCCCCAATTTTTTGTCCCCCCATTTAAACTTTGTAGACAATTTTGAGTGTTTTTTTTTACCTCTTTTTTTGCATTGTCCCCAAGAATTGTTAATGCTTTTAGTGATACCACAATTCTCAATACTGTTGACTCATGGAATTTAAATAAAAACAAGTCAAACAAAAGCCAAAAAAAAAGTTCTAAAATATGAAAATCACTTTTTCTTTACAACACAACATTAACTTTCTTTTAAAAAGCCATCATAAATGACAATGAAAAAAAAAAATTCAACTAGTTACAAACAGTTAAGTGAAAATATATAAAAAATAATGTAACAAAGTAAGAATTTCTTAAAAAGAAAAAAAAATTTGATGGAAAATTTATGTTAAATAATGACACTCCAACAACAAAAATATTTCTAAAATATTACAATACAAATTTTCTATTAAACATTTGACAACTCTTCTTGTATCACTTTATTCTTTTTTACAAAAACTGTTTGAAATTAATGTCTTGTTAAGCATATTATTGCTATTAATGCCCCTGTTCTTTAGTAATTTATAAACATTTTATATTCAATTTCTCATGGTCAGATGGCTTAATTAAACATTGGAGTATTTACACTTAAATTTAATTACAATTTGGTACTTGCTTGCATTTGTTGGCTGGTTCCCTTTAGTTTTCTAGTATTTTTATATGTGATTTTTGTGCTGTGTAGTTAACTATATGACATTAACTTAATTTGTTTGTTAGTTAGTTGAAAAAAATGGAGAAATAAATTGCGTATAACAAACATTGCAGCAAATGACCAATTTACGGAAAATGACAGAGAGAGGCATGATTACAGAAGTGTTAAATTACAAAGCGGTATTTTAGGAAAATTGACTATGAATAGCAAATTTTAGGAAACTGCATTATAAATAGTATATTTTAGAAAACTTGACTATAAATAGAAAATTTCGGGAAACTTGACTATGAATAGCAAATTTTAGGAAACTAAATTATAAATAGCATATTTTAGGAAACTTGACTATAAATAGCAAATTTCGAGTAACTTCACTATAAATAGTAACTGTGAGGAAACTTGAGTATAAATAGCAAACTTAGGGCAACTAGACTATAAATAGCAAATTTTGGGAAACTGGATTATACATATCATATTTAAGGAAACTTGACTATAAATAGCATATTTTAGAAAACTAAACTGTAAATAGCAAATTTCGAGTAACTTCTCTATAAATAGCAAATGTAATGAAACTTGACTATAAATAGCAAATTTAGGGAAACTTGACTGTAAATAGCATATTTTAGAAAACTAAATTTTAAATAGCAAATTTTGGGAAACTGGATTATAAATAGCATATTTTAGGAAACATGACCAAAATAGCATATTTTAGGAATCTAGACTTTAAATAGCAAATTTTTGGAAACTTGACTATAAATAGCATTTTTAAGGAGTTTGAAAAATTGGACTATAAATAGCTAACTTTGAGAAATTGGGCTATAAATAAAGTAAATTTTCACAAATTTGCTATTTTTTAGTAAATTTCTTGAAATTTGCTATAAATTTGCTATTTGCAATATAAAGGCCTACGATTGAAGCTAAAATTTGTCAAAATAAAGACCTACGATTGAAGCTTAAATTTGGCAATATAAAGACCTACAACTGAAGCTAAAATTTGTCAATATAAAGACCTACGATTGAAGCTAAAATTAGTCGATATAAAGATCCACGATTTAAGCTAAAATTTGTCAATATAAAGACCTAAAATTGAAGCTAAAATTAGTCGATATAAAGACCCACGATTGAAGCTAAAATTTTTCAATATAAAAACCTGCGATTGAAGCTAAAATTTGTCAATATAAAGATCTACTATTGAAGCTACAATTTTTCATTATAAAGACCTACAATTTTAGATAAAATTTGTCAATATAAAGACCTACGATTGAAGCTAAAATTTGTCAATATAAAAACCTTCGATTGAAGCTAAAATTTTTCACTATAAAGATCTAGGATTGAAGCTAAAATTTGTCAATATAAAGATCTACGATTGAAGCTAAACTTTGTCAAAATAAACTATGTTTTAAAGACTATAGAAAAGGTGGTTAGTAAAGTGACCACTTAAACGCAAAGTTGCCCACTTCAGCAAATTTTCCAAACACTTTGTTCATAATATTTTTATGCTCTCAAATGTATTCACATGTGTTCTGAATTAACAAATAAAATAAAGCTTATTTTTTTTAAAATTTTATTAAATTTTTTATATATTTTTTTTCGCAATGTGTGTACGTACATTTATTTCTATATGAATATAATTTTTCATCTCTTATTGTTGCTGGTTGTTATTTTATTATAGCTGACATTAAAAAGCTTTAAATAAGTTATGTTTGTTAAGTGTTTGTGTGTGTATTTACTTACACATGCACAATCAAACCAAGTGAGTGAGTGAGTGAGTATATGTGTGGATATACTCACATATAAAATTTATATACAAAATGTATGATTAAATGAAAAGTTTTTTTGCTTTATTAAAATAAAAAAATTTATGTTTTTTTATGCTATAACATGGTTTGCTGAAAACTGCAACAAAACCCAGAAAAGTGGTATAAAATTGCTACGAATCAACGTTAATTGAGTGTAAATTTCATGATGAAAATATACATAAACATAGTAAACAAGCAAGAAAACATGAAGAACATGCAACAGCAATCAACAAACAGTTGTTATTTACAAAATAACAACATCAGCAAAATATAACAACAACAACAACTGCAACAATAGAGGCAGCAATACTCATAGCAGCAGCAGCAGCAATAACAAAAATGCAATAATATTTAACACGAATTCTGGGGAAAAAAACAACAAAAAAAAACGTAAATATAAATAATAATAAACCAAGTAAAAGTAAACTGCTATACAATGAAATAATAAGAAAAACAACAAATCTGGCACGTACAGAAAATAGCAACAAACAACCAACAGCAGCAGCATTGGTAGCAGCAGCAACATCAACACAAAAATTAACTACTACATGTTGTCACATATGTTTATTTGATTGCAATTTAACAAAAATCTATACACTTACAAACTTACTTAAATATAAATATGTAAAAAACATTTAACATGACCCCCTCCCCCCTACTTTATCACATTTTAAATTTACTTATTTATCATTTTATAACATTTACTTGTAATTGTACTCTGGTTACAATGGTAAAACATGCAAAAATATAAAATTTACTGCCAGCTCTCTCTCTCATACACACAAACACACTCTCTCAATTACATGCATAAAAATCATAGCATACTTTTAAGCGCTTTAAATATATACAATGCATTTAGAGTATTTTCTTTCTTGTTTATTTCCATATATATATTACAATGGCCAATGCAAAATTTGTTGTTTGTTAAATGTGTTACTACATCAGTTAACTATTAATTAAAACATGCAGGTTATTTCTTTTTTTTTACTCTGTTACATTATTGCTGCTGTTTTTATGTAAATGGTTACAAGGTTTTTTTTGTAAATCAAAGTGTAACATTTCATTAAATAAAACGATACAAAATAGTAATGAATGAGAACAAAATAAAAAAAACAGGCAACAATTTAAAAATAACATTTAGTTGACATGACGTATGAGTGATATTAATTTTGTTAAATTATGAGTGGTGGAAATAGGTTGGACAAATTAAAACTTAGATTCAGATTGTATGGTTTCATGGTAAAAGACATGGAAGTTCTTGATTGGACAACTTATTTAATTAAGAGATCTTAGAAGTTTTAGCACAAGAAATAAACTAAGTACGCATGAGAACAAATGAGAATCTGACACAGCTTATTGGGTTTTGGCTTTAAAATTAATGCATGTTCTTGGATTACTGTGACTTTTAAATGTCTAATTAAGAAATATGACAAAAAACTTCTTCAGTATTTTTCAATAAAAGGTAAATTTTTGGAAAATTTATTACAAATAGCAAGATTTATTATGAAATAGCTTAATTTTTAAAAAAATTATTATAAAATAGAAGTAATTTTGGAAACCATACTTTGAAATAGCATTAGTTTTGCAACATTTACTATAAAATCGCTTTATTTTTGGAACATTTAATTTGAAATAGCAACATTTTCCGAACATTTACTTTGAAATAGCAAAATTTTTTGGACATTTACTCTAAAATAGCAAAATTTTTAAAAAAAATTTTTGAAATAGCACAATTTTTGGAACATTTACTCTAAAATAGCAAAATTTTTGGAACATTTACATTAAAATAGCATAATTTTTAAAACATTTACTATAAAATTGAATCTGTTTTGAAACACATTCTTTGTAATGTCATTACTTTTAAAACATTTACTATAAAATCGCACTATTTTGGGATCACTAATCTGAAATAGCACAATTTTTAAAACATTCAGTTTGAAATAGCACAATTTTTTGAACATTTACTCTAAAATAGCATAATTTTTGGAACATTTACATTAAAATAGCATAATTTTTAAAACATTTACTATAAAATTGAATCTGTTTTGAAACACATACTTTGTAATGTCATTACTTTTAAAACATTTACTATAAAATCGCACTATTTTGGGATCACTAATCTGAAATAGCACAATTTTTTAATATTCTCATTTGAAATAGCACAATTTTTCTAACATTTACGTTAAAATAGCATAATTTTTAAAACATTTACTATAAAATTGAATCAGTTTTGGAACACACTAATCTGAAATAGCACAATTTTTAAAATATTTTTTTTGAAATAGCACAATTTTTCGAACATTTACGTTAAAATAGCATCATTTTTGGAACATTTACATTAAAATAGCATAATTTTGAAAACATTTACTATAAAATTAAATCAGTTTTGGAACATATGCTTTGATATGGAATTACTTTTAAAACATTTACTATAAAATCGCACTATGATCCCAATATTAATCTGAAATAGCAAAATTTTTTAACATTCTCATTTGGAAAAGCACATTTTTTTGTACATTTACATTAAAATAACATAATTTTTAAAACATTTTATAGTAAATACAACCTGTTTTGAAACAATTACTTTGAAATAGCAAAATTTTTTGAACATTTTGCTATAAAATGGCACAATTTTTGAAAGACTTCATTTGAAATAGCAAAATTTTTCATTAAAATCGAATAATTTTGAAAACATTGTGGTGAAATTACTATTAAATAGCATAATTTTTTGAACATTTATTAAAAAAAATTGCACTATTTTGGGTTCATTAATTTGAAATAACACAATTTATGGAACATTTACATTAAAATAGCTTAATTTTTAAAATATGTACTATAGAATATAACCAGTTTTGCAACACTTACTTTGAAATAGCAAAATTTTTGAAACATTTACTGTGAAATAGCAGAATTTTTGGAACACTTACATTAAACTTAACTTAATTTCTGAAACATTTACCCTGTGAACAGCACTATTTTGGGATCATTAATCTAAAATAGCACAATTTTTGGAAAATTTAATTAGAAATAGCACAATTTTTTAAACATTTAATTTTGAAATGGCACAATTTTTAAAACATGTTCTATGAAATAGAATCCGTTTTTGAATAAATACTTTGAAATAGCAAATTTTGGAAAATTTACTATAAAGTAGCACTATTTTTGGGTCAATTGTATGAAATAGCTCAATTTTTGGAATATTCAATTTGAAATAGCACCATTTTTCGAACACTTTCTATGAAATAGCACAATTTTTGAAACATTTACTGTGAAATAGCAGAATTTTTGGAACACTTACATTAAACTTAACTTAATTTCTGAAACATTTACCCTGTGAACAGCACCATTTTTCTACCCTTCACCATCGTGAGATTCCGTATATTCCAATATAATTTTCCGACATTATAAAGTATATATATTTTGGATCCTTATAGATAGCGTCTGTCTGTCTGTTGAAATCAACTTTCCGAAGCCCCCAAATAACCTACATACACGATTCATACATCAATATCTCCGGAATTCTTCCGGCTCGGTTGCTATATAAAATCGAAAAAAATCGGACAACCTTGATTTTTGACCTATTTTTGACCTACATCTATTTAATAGTTGTTAATATAGACAATATGATAGATATTTCACCAAATGTTTTTTTTTTGCTAAATATTAAAAAAAAAAAAAAAATTTAAATTTAAAAAATTTAATTAAATTTAAAAAAAAAATTTAAAAAACCAAAAAAAAAAATTTGAAATTTTAAATTTATTCTAATGATAGATATTTCAGGAAAAGTTTTTTTTGCTCAATATTAAAAAAAAAAAAAAATTAAAATTTTAAAAAAAAAATTAAAATTTAAAAAAAAAAATTAAATTTAAAAAAATATTAAAAAAACCAAAAAAATAATTTAAATTTAAAAAAAAAAAAATTTAAATTTAAAAAAAAAAATATTTAAATTTAAAAAAAAAATTAAAAAACTTTTTTTCCTAAAAATGAAAAAAACAAATTTGAAAAAAAAAAATAAATTTTGTTTACCTAAAAATATTTAAAATTTTTATTTTGAAGTATATAACATTCGGCAAAGCCGATATTTTACATTATATTATTAACTCGGAAATATCATAAATTTTGTAAATCATAAATAGCAAATTTTCAGAAACGTGACTATATATAACAGATTTTGAGAAAATTTACTATAAAAATTAGAATCTTGTCTTTAAATAGCAGAGTGTTAGAAACTATAAATAGAAGATTTAGATAAAATATACTATAAATAGCAGTTTTTCTGAAAATTTTCTTAAGTAGCTGATTTTCCAAAAATTTACTATAATTGAAGATTTTCAGAAACGTAACTATAAATAGCAGATTTTCAGAAAACTAACTGTAAATAGCAGATTTTCTAATAATTTAATATAATTGAAGATTATCAGAAACTTGACTATAAATAGCAGATTTTTTAAAATTTACTATAAATAGCAGATTTTCTTAAAATTAACTGGAAATAGCAGATTTTCCAAAAATTTACTATAATTGAATATTTTCAGTAACTTGACTATAAATAACAGATTTTCAGAAACGTAACTATAAATAGCTGGTTTTCTTAAAATTTAATATAAAAGCAGATTTCTAGTAATTTTTGTATAAATAGCAGATTTTCAGAAAATATTCTTAAAACAACAGATTTTCAGAAAATTTACTATAATAGTAGATTTTCAGTAACCAGTAAATTTTCTTTAATTATAAGAAAATTTACTGGTTACTGAAAACAAATTGTAACAAATTTTAAAAAATGTTAATATGACTAGCAGATTTTCCAAAAATTTAATATAAATAGCAGATTTGTTATGTATTTATTTTACATATTTCTTTTTATATTTTTAATTTATTCCTAAATCTAAATCCCACATTTGTTTCCAAATCCCAGCATAAGCCACTTTTAGCAGTTTTATTTTGAATTTTTCGCTCATGCTGCACACAAATACTTAATCATCAAAACGTGTTGTTGCAAGTACTTAAAAGCAAACAAAACCAAATAAAATAAAACTAAATAAAATTTATTTATATCAAAAAAATAAAAAAAAAAATACAATATGTACAACACTTCAATCCTTAGAAAAGCCTTCAGTTAAATTAGATATAGAAGCAACAAAAAACAGCAACAGCATATAAAAAAAAGCGAAAACAAATTGAAAAAAGGATATGATGCCAAAATTGGAAATAAATTGTAAAAAATTGAATCAAATTCACATATAATCGACAAATAGACTATGAAATAATATAACTACAAAGAAATGCTCTATTTAAATAGCAGGAGAAGGGAATACGTTTAAGAGGCTGAGTTGTAGACATATAAAGTGTGTTCTATACAAATATAAAAAACATCGTATGAGTACAAAAACATTAACTAAATAAGGATAAGAGAAGACTTAAAAACTCGCTAAAATGTTTTCAAAATTTAACTTTATGGCAAAGTCTAGGTGTAGGGTATTTATGACTGTCTTATTGTTGCTCATCTATATAAACGTTTCTATATATCTGTGCTTTATATTTGTATGTCTGATTTGGTTTTTTTTTTTTTTTACTTAAAAAACAGCAATTTTATGCTTGCAAAGGCATGAAAAGCCTTTGTTCGTGTCTATTTCACGTTAGTTTGGCTACCAGCCGTTGGTAAACAACAACACGATATTTGTATCTGACTGTCATACGAAATACATGTGAGCAACAAACCCTGTAACTCAACAACTATTGGCACCACAACAATATATATGGGCCCAAAAGAAGGAACACAAACTCCAAACCAAAACAAGAAAATGAAGTTGCACTAGTAAATGTAACATATGTTTTGTCATACATACTAGGGCTTGCATCAAACAGTTTTAAAAAGGAACTGCCTCATACTTTGCTCTTTAGCTAGAAAAACTGCTTGTTTGCCATATGTGGTGTCTGGAGGAACGTGTATTTGTGTGAAGGCAATAAACAGAGAAAAAACCACTATGTCCTTTGTCAGGCATAGACTTGAAAGTGTTGCTGACTATGGGAGACTAGGTACAGTGGCAAAAAATATGTCTGAGAAAATTAAATTTAAAAATCTGCTATTTATCAAAATTTGCTATTTATAGTCAACATTCACAATTTTATATTTATAGTCAAGTTTCCCTACATTTGTTATTTATAGTCAAGTTTCGAAATTTGCTATTTACAGGCAAGTTTCCCTAAATTTGCTATTTATACTCAAGTTTTCATACATTTGCTATTAATAGTAAATTTTCCTTACATTTACTATTTATAGTCAAGTTTCGAAATTTGCTATTTACAGACAGTTTCACTAAATTTGCTATTTATAGTCAAGTTTCCCTAAATTTCCTATTTATAGTCAAGTTTCCCTAAATTTGCTATTTATAGTCAAGTTTCCCTAAATTTCCTATTTATAGTCAAGTTTCCCTAAATTTGCTATTTATAGTCAAGTTTCCTTACATTTGCTATTTATAGTCAAGTTACCCTAAATTTGCTATTTATAGTCAAGTTACCCTAAATTTGCTATTTATAGTCAAGTTACCCTAAATTTGCTATTTATAGTCAAGTTTCCCTACATTTGCTATTTATAGTCAAGTTTCCCTAAATATGCTATTTATTGTCAAGTTTTCCTAAATTTGCTATTTATAGTCAAGTTTCCTTACATTTGTTATTTATAGTCAAGTTTCCCAAATTAGCTATTTCCTAAAATTAGCTATTTATAGTCGAGTTTCACATTTTGCTATTCACAGCCAAGTTTCCCTAAATTTGATATTTATAGTCAATTTACCCTAAATTTGCTATTTATATTCAAGTTTCCCTACATTTGCTATTTATAGTCAAGTTTCCCAAATTGCTATTTATAGTCAAGTTTCACAATTTGCTATTTATAGTCAAGTTTCCCTAAATATGCTATTTATTGTCAAGTTTCCCTACATTTGCTATTTATAGTCAAGTTTCCCTAAATATGCTATTTATAGTCAAGTTTCCCTACATTTGCTATTTATAGTCAAGTTTCCCTAAATTTGCTATTTATATTAAAGTTTCCCTACATTTGCTATTTATATTCAAGTTTCCCAAATTAGCTATTTATAGTCAAGTTTCACATTTTGCTATTCACAGCCAAGTTTCCCTAAAATTGCTATTTATAGTCAAGTTACCCTAAATTTGCTATTTATATTCAAGTTTCCCTACATTTGCTATTTATAGTCAAGTTTCCCAAATTGCTATTTATAGTCAAGTTTCACAATTTGCTATTTATAGTCAAGTTTCCCTAAATATGCTATTTATAGTCAAGTTTTCCTAAATTTGCTATTTATAGTCAAGTTTCTTTACATTTGTTATTTATAGTCAAGTTTTCCTAAAATTGCTATTCATAGTCAAGTTTCACAATTTGCTATTTATAGTCAAGTTTTCTTAAATTTGCTATTTATAGTCAAGTTTACCTAAATATGCTATTTATAGTCAAGATTCCCTACATTTGCTATTTATAGTCAAGTTTCCCTAAATATGCTATTTATAGTCAAGTTTCCTTACATTTGCTATTTATAGTCAAGTTACCCTAAATTTGCTATTTATAGTCAAGTTTCCCTACATTTGCTATTTATAGTCAAGTTTCCCTAAATATGCTATTTATTGTCAAGTTTCCCTAAATTTGCTATTTATAGTCAAGTTTCACTATTTGCTATTTATAGTCAAGTTTCCTTACATTTGCTATTTATAATCAAGTTTCCCTAAAATTGCTATTTATAGTCAAGTTTCACAATTTGCTATTTATAGTCAAGTTTTCCTACATTTGCTATTTATAGTCAAGTTTCCTTACATTTGCTGTTTATAGTCAAGTTTCATTACATTTGCTATTTATAGCCAAGTTTCCCAAAATTAGATATTTATAGTCAGGTTGCTACAAGCTTGCTATTAATAGTAAATTTTCCATGATTTTTAAAAATCTCTTTATCAGCCACTGTTAATGAAACTAGTTGCTTTGGCTGGCAAACAGAATTGAATTGTGAGTGGAACAAAAAAACAAAATGAAAAAGAAATCAACAAATAATAAAACTGTAAAAAAATACATATTGAAAATCAAATAAAACAAAATGTGAGCGCATAACACAAGGCAAATGAATTATTTATGAAGTGGTTGCTGGGTTTTTTTTTTTTCAGTTTTGTGCCACAGCTTTGTAATGTTTTCAACACTTTAACCATACGGATTTGTTGGCAAATGCTGTTGATTTCTATATATTTTTTTTTGGCTCTTAACGGCGTCAGACAGACTGCTTTCATGGCTGGCAAAGCCTTTTTACAACATGAAAATGTTGCGTTGCATATTGTTTGTAGAGGTGTTGGAATTTTCATTTGTGTTTTTTTTTTTTTTTTGATATTGAAAGCTTATTTTATTTACTTAAACAAGCATTTTGTTGCTGGCTTATAGTCTTGCAAAATAACAGCACATTTACTTGCACTTCCACTTGCACTTGCACTCATAGTTAAAAACCTAAAAGCACTCACACTAATATTAAGTTGTACTTCCTGTTAACAGTCTTTTTTTATTTTTTGTAGTTTTTTTTTGCTGAATTATTATAAATCTTTATTGGCTGGCATGTAGGCTGCTTATTTCCTTTATCAGCAACTTGTTGCTTTCAGTTTATACTACAAAACGAGGTTGGTTGGCTAAGGTCTCTAATTTAAGTCATATTTCTTTGTAAAGCATTTCTTTGCATTAAAGCAATTCCGGCTCGACCTTTTGAAATTTTAATATTTTTTTCCCTTTTTGCATGCAAGTAGCAAACTGTGTTCTAGCTTGTGTTCGTTTATATATATTTGTTTGTTAAGTTGAATTATTACAAAAGGAAATTGAGTTTATTTTAATTTTATTGCTTTATATCTTTGTGTCTTTTCACTTTTTACTTTCTACACAAATGAAATTGTTGCATGTATTTGCTTAATATTTAAAAGTATGAGTGTGTAGTTGAGTATGTTTTAGTATATTTAAATTGACAAGAATATCCGGCAGCTATTGCCAAGTTAGAAAAAAATAGAAGACTGCAAAAAGCTGTAACATAGAAAACGAAATACTTTGTGTAGTTTAGTTTTTTTTTATACTTAAACAGGATATACTAGAAAATTTGTTTGATTATGGACGTATGCAAGCATGTGTATTGAAAGTAAATAATAAAAGTTTTACATTAAAGGTTGAAAGCGAACTGGTAGTGAGCGGTACACAAAGGACTTTAAGACATATCTAGAAGATTAACTATAGTCAAGATAACCAAAATTTGCTATTTATAATCAAGTTTTCTTACATGTGCTATTTATAGTCAAGTTTCTCTAAATTTGATATTTAAAATCCAGATTCCTTAAATCTGTTTTTTTAGTCAAGTTTTCCTAAATTTGCTATTTATAGTCAAGTTTCCTTAAATTTTGCTATTTAAAATCAAGTTTTCCTAAATTTGCTATTTTAGTCAAGTTTCCTTAAATTTGCTATTTAAAATCAAGTTTCCCTAAATTTGCTATTTATAGTCACTTTTACATATATTTGCTATTTATAGTCAAGTTTTCCCAAATTTGCTATTTTAGTCAAGTTTACTTAAATTTTGCTATTTATAGTCAATTTTCCATATTTGCTATTTATAGTTAAGTTTCTTTAAATTTGCTATTTATAGTCAAATTTCCCTAAATTTGCTATTTATAGTCAAGTTTCCTTGCATTTGCTATTTAAAATCAAGTTTCCCAAAATTTGCTATTTAAAATCAAGTTTCCCTAAATTTGCTATTTATGGTCAAGTTATCATATATTTGCTATTTTTAGTCTGGTTTGACAATTTGCTATTAATAGTAAATAGCCAAGTTGCCATACATTCGCTATTTACAGTTAAGTTTTCCAAAATTTTATATTTTTAATCAAGTCTCCCAAGATTTGCTATTCAAAATCAAGTCTTCGTAAATTTGCTATTTATAGTCAAGTTTCTCTAAATTTGCTATTTATAGGCAATTTTTGTTACATTTGCTGTTTATAGTCAAGTTTCCCCAAATTTGCTATTTATAGTCAAGTCAAGTTTCCCTACATTTGCTATTTATAGTCAAGTTATCATATATTTGCTATTTTTAGTCTGGTTTCACAATTTGCTATTAATAGTAAATTTTTCTTACATTTGCTATTTATTGTCAAGTTTCCCTAAATTTGCTATTTATAGTCAAGTTTCCATATATTTGCTATTTATAGTAATTTTTTCCAAAATTTTATATTATCAAGTCTCCCAAGATTTGCTATTCAAAATCAAGTCTCCGTAAATTTGCTATTTATAGTCAAGTTTCCCTAAATGTGCTACTTGTAGTCTACTTTGTGTATAGCATTACCAATAATACCTCCTAACCACCATAGGGTACTCAAAGGAAGCTGCTATTTGTATATGAAAAATAAAATAAAATTCAATCAATGAATTTGTTAAGAACAAAAATCAAAAGCTGTTATTTAAAGTTCCCTGACAAAATGCATAAAAAGGAAATCATATTAAACTTGTATTTGTTGAAGTAGCTTAAGGTCAACTAAATAAATAAAAAGAGTTGTCAAAGGATACTTCGTCCTTAAAACACCCGGCAATATTGTAAGTCAATTGTAACAAATAAATAGCTAGATTCAAAAATGCGAGATCCGAGCAGCAGAATTCATCCAAAAGCAGGGAAATTGGATACCATACGAATTGAAGGCGAGAGACCTTGAAAGACGATTTTGTTTGTTTAAAATGCTGTTTGAAAGCTATAAAAGAAAATAATTTTTGCATCGAATTATTACTTGCGATAAAAAATAGATCCATTACGATAACCCGAAGAGTAAGATATCGTATGTGAAGCTCGGCCAACTAACCGAATTGACACCAAAGCCAAATATCCATGGAGCTAAGGTAATTCTCTGTATTTGGTGGGTCTAAAAGGGACCTATCACAGGGAATCTGTATCGAATGCAACTGACTCGCTTGATTTTCTAAAAACTTACCCCACTTTAAATAAGTTATCATTGGAAATTACTTAAAATAATTTAAATATTTACCTGAAAAGAAAAAAATATAAAAATTTATTAGAAACAAATTATAAAAATGTCAAAATTGTCTGAAAATAATTTTGTTTTAGTTAGTTTTTTTTTAATCAAAAAATTTCCCAGGAATTCAATTTTCTCGAATAATTCTTGATCTATTTAATTCTAATTGCAAAAAATTTCCATATATTCCTTATATTACTTTACAGTTCATTAAAAAAAAAAGAGCAACAGAAGATTTCATAAAACCTTTCAACATTTTAACTTCTATCTTATGTTTAATTTTTCTCAACTTTTCAAACAGTTTGACAGGTATCATTTAAAAACTTTTTAAAAATCATTTTTAAATTTAATTTTATGAACATTTTTGCACAAGTTTTATGTTGTTTTATAACACACACGTATGACTTTCATAACCTGAAACTAAAAGATTGTTTCCATTTTTTTTTTGTTTGTTTGTAGGTAGATTTATGTAACAGGAAAAATGCAATGCTTTATTTTAATTATGACACTTTTCCTCTTCTACATACAGCAAATACATACAAACACATGTAACATTGATTGTATGTATATTTTGTTGTGTAAAAGCACATGACAAAAGATTTTACTCCTGTTGTTTTATATCCTTTAGTTTAATGCTGTTCTATAGTTGTGTGCATATGACATTGATATTATGCTGTCAGTTTAATTTCTTTTTTTTTGTTATTTACTCTCAGCATTCTAAACAAAACAAAAAAAAAAAAAAAGCTGGAGATGCAACGAACCAAAACTGAACTCCAAACAGCCCAATAATAACAACAGCAACAGAAACATTATACAGTAACAATAACAACATGCAACATTGCATAATGTCCTCTCATGGTGTATTTCGTAAATAAATTTTGATAAATTGTAAGTAAAAGCAACATAAGCAGGATTTATAAACGTAACAATAATAACAATAACAACCACAACAACAACAAGCAGCGGCAACAACAACTACAACAGTAACAATAAAAATATGAAAACCCAACCATCCATGAATATAATCATATACAAACACAGGGACACACACGTATACAATTACCCACACATGCTCATGCATAAGATACACACATAAACTTTTACTCACTTAATGCATGTTTATGGGAAACATGAAGAAGAGTTATGGGAAGGAGTGAGATCAGTTAGACCAGAACTAGAACAGAACTAGAACAGAACTAGAACAGCACTAGAACAGAACTAGAACAGAACTAGAACAGAACTAGAACAGAACTAGAACAGAACTAGAACAGAACTAGAACAGAACTAGAACAGAACTAGAACAGAACTAGAACAGAACTAGAACAGAACTAGAACAGAACTAGAACAGAACTAGAACAGAACTAGAACAGAACTAGAACAGAACTAGAACAGAACTAGAACAGAACTAGAACAGAACTAGAACAGAACTAGAACAGAACTAGAACAGAACTAGAACAGAACTAGAACAGAACTAGAACAGAACTAGAACAGAACTAGAACAGAACTAGAACAGAACTAGAACAGAACTAGAACAGAACTAGAACAGAACTAGAACAGAACTAGAACAGAACTAGAACAGAACTAGAACAGAACTAGAACAGAACTAGAACAGAACTAGAACAGAACTAGAACAGAACTAGAACAGAACTAGAACAGAACTAGAACAGAACTAGAACAGAACTAGAACAGAACTAGAACAGAACTAGAACAGAACTAGAACAGAACTAGAACAGAACTAGAACAGAACTAGAACAGAACTAGAACAGAACTAGAACAGAACTAGAACAGAACTAGAACAGAACTAGAACAGAACTAGAACAGAACTAGAACAGAACTAGAACAGAACTAGAACAGAACTAGAACAGAACTAGAACAGAACTAGAACAGAACTAGAACAGAACTAGAACAGAACTAGAACAGAACTAGAACAGAACTAGAACAGAACTAGAACAGAACTAGAACAGAACTAGAACAGAACTAGAACAGAACTAGAACAGAACTAGAACAGAACTAGAACAGAACTAGAACAGAACTAGAACAGAACTAGAACAGAACTAGAACAGAACTAGAACAGAACTAGAACAGAACTAGAACAGAACTAGAACAGAACTAGAACAGAACTAGAACAGAACTAGAACAGAACTAGAACAGAACTAGAACAGAACTAGAACAGAACTAGAACAGAACTAGAACAGAACTAGAACAGAACTAGAACAGAACTAGAACAGAACTAGAACAGAACTAGAACAGAACTAGAACAGAACTAGAACAGAACTAGAACAGAACTAGAACAGAACTAGAACAGAACTAGAACAGAACTAGAACAGAACTAGAACAGAACTAGAACAGAACTAGAACAGAACTAGAACAGAACTAGAACAGAACTAGAACAGAACTAGAACAGAACTAGAACAGAACTAGAACAGAACTAGAACAGAACTAGAACAGAACTAGAACAGAACTAGAACAGAACTAGAACAGAACTAGAACAGAACTAGAACAGAACTAGAACAGAACTAGAACAGAACTAGAACAGAACTAGAACAGAACTAGAACAGAACTAGAACAGAACTAGAACAGAACTAGAACAGAACTAGAACAGAACTAGAACAGAACTAGAACAGAACTAGAACAGAACTAGAACAGAACTAGAACAGAACTAGAACAGAACTAGAACAGAACTAGAACAGAACTAGAACAGAACTAGAACAGAACTAGAACAGAACTAGAACAGAACTAGAACAGAACTAGAACAGAACTAGAACAGAACTAGAACAGAACTAGAACAGAACTAGAACAGAACTAGAACAGAACTAGAACAGAACTAGAACTAGAATCTGATGTAGAATCTGAAATAGAACCTCAACTATAACTAGAATCTGAACTACAGCCTGAACTAGAACCTGATCAAGAACCTGAACTAGAACCTGAACTAGAACCTGATCAAGAACCTGAACTAGAACCTGAACTAGAACCTGAACTGAACTAGAATCTGAAATAGAACCTCAACTATAACTAGAATCTGAACTACAGCCTGAACTAGAACCTGATCAAGAACCTGAACTAGAACCTGAACTAGAACCTGAACTAGAACCTGAACTAGAACTAGAACCTGAACTAGAACTAGAACCTGAACTAAAACCTGAACTAAAACCTGAACTAGAACCTGAACTAGAACCTGAACTAGAATAGATGTAGAACGATTATGTTCTAGATGTTCTAATTACATTTGGCCCCATCCTTAATTTAGAGAAAGAGTCATCTTTCCTACGTATTTATGCTTGCGTAAGTAGTTGTATGTTAGTGTAGTTTTTGCTATTATTATGTGTATGTGTAAGTTTGTGTATGCATGTGTATGTTTTGTAATAAAATGCAATTTAAATTGCATTTTGTAACATTTTCTGTTTGTATGCAACTGACAGTGCATACAATAGCAAATGTTTTTTAACATCTACATACAATGCATTTTATAACACTCTGAGCTGTTAAAAGAGAGTATGAGAGAGAGAGTAAACAAATAAAAGACAATATATATACATACATTCATGTGTAACTCGAAGGGGTTATCAGTTATGAGGGTATCCTAGTGGATTGGGCTGGTTGCTGGCTGTTAAGTCGGTTTATTGTGTAAGTTTTTCAACACAGCAAAAATTAACCAAAAAGAAAATTTTATAAATGCATTTGTGTATGTTACGTTTATGTAACGAATGATTACAAATACACTTTCATATGTTTTACTCGTTTCGTTTGATAAAATATTTTTTTTTTTTTATTTATATTTTGTTACGTTTACAACACAACAGACCTTGTTTAATACGCTTGTTACCCAATTATGAAAACTAACAAATGAAATGTAAGAGTACTTTGAAAAAAATAGTGTATGTGTTTTTTTGTAAATGCACAAAGACACACGCTACAGTATGCACTCAAATAGTGAGAATCAAACAGGTATAAAACAATGTTTCGCCTAAAAGTATGTGTCGTATCCAGATGTTTTGGGGTCTAAACTTCTCTTGGAATGGCATCGTTTAGAACTACTGAAGTTCCTGCTACAGTCGTCTACCACCTGCTAAAATATTTCACTGCAAGTTTAAAATATATTCTCTACTAACTATGTTTCAGCAATTGCTGGTAGTTGTCATGTTGTTACATCTATTGTTGTTATTGCAATTATAGTTGTTGTTACATAAGTAACAACTTTGTATGCAACAAACGCTCAAACAAAATATAAAATTGTAAATATTTTTTATTATTGTTGCTGGTGTGTTGACTACAAATAAATAAATCTAAATATATTTAATTGGTTTTAGGGTTTTCATTTATACATATAAATATCTGTATGTATGTAATGTGGCTGTTGCATCATAGCTGTTGCTGTTGTTGTTGTTGTTAACCTTATGTAGTTGTTAACATTTTGGTTGAAATTATTGTTGTAGTTATTTTTGTTATTTAACTTAAAAATCACGTTTTAGATTTAAATGTTAACATGTGTTTCTAAGTATGATTTATTCTCTCAAAATATGTAGTATAAATTCTAATACATGATGATTTAGTTTTAAAAATAATAATAATAATATTTTTATATAAAGGAATTTTTTTAGCAAATGTTATAGTATTATATTCCATACTATATGTTGATCTAAAAAAAAAAGTTATATTAATCTGCTTTAGTATTTTTTTATTTTCCATTTAATATAAATATTCTTTGGTAATTTTTTTAAGACCTTGAGCTAAATAACAAATACGAGTAATATCTAAAGTTTTTCTGAATATCACAGAAAAAAAAACAGTGATTTGGAAAAGAAAATTTATTTTAAAAAGATATTCAGTACTACTAGTTCAGGCTGTAGTTCAGATTCTAGTTAAGGATCTAGTTCAGGTTCTAGTTTACGTTTTAGTTCACCTTCTAGTTCAGGTTCTAGTTCTGGTTCTAGTTCTGGTTCTGGTTCTAGTTAAGGATCTAGTTCAGGTTCTAGTTTACGTTTTAGTTCAGGTTCTAGTTCTGGTTCTAGTTCTGGTTCTAGTTCTGGTTCTAGTTCTGGTTCTAGTTCTGGTTCTAGTTCTGGTTCTAGTTCTGGTTCTAGTTCTGGTTCTAGTTCTGGTTCTAGTTCTGGTTCTAGTTCTGGTTCTAGTTCAGGTTCTAGTTCTGTTCTAGTTCTGTTCTAGTTCTGTTCTAGTTCTGTTCTAGTTCTGTTCTAGTTCTGTTCTAGTTCTGTTCTAGTTCTGTTCTAGTTCTGTTCTAGTTCTGTTCTAGTTCTGTTCTAGTTCTGTTCTAGTTCTGTTCTAGTTCTGTTCTAGTTCTGTTCTAGTTCTGTTCTAGTTCTGTTCTAGTTCTGTTCTAGTTCTGTTCTAGTTCTGTTCTAGTTCTGTTCTAGTTCTGTTCTAGTTCTGTTCTAGTTCTGTTCTAGTTCTGTTCTAGTTCTGTTCTAGTTCTGTTCTAGTTCTGTTCTAGTTCTGTTCTAGTTCTGTTCTAGTTTTGTTCTAGTTCTGTTCTAGTTCTGTTCTAGTTCTGTTCTAGTTTTGTTCTAGTTCTGTTCTAGTTCTGTTCTAGTTCTGTTCTAGTTCTGTTCTAGTTCTGTTCTAGTTCTGTTCTAGTTCTGTTCTAGTTCTGTTCTAGTTCTGTTCTAGTTCTGTTCTAGTTCTGTTCTAGTTCTGTTCTAGTTCTGTTCTAGTTCTGTTCTAGTTCTGTTCTAGTTCTGTTCTAGTTCTGTTCTAGTTCTGTTCTAGTTCTGTTCTAGTTCTGTTCTAGTTCTGTTCTAGTTCTGTTCTAGTTCTGTTCTAGTTCTGTTCTAGTTCTGTTCTAGTTCTGTTCTAGTTCTGTTCTAGTTCTGTTCTAGTTCTGTTCCAGTTCTGTTCTAGTTCTGCTCTAGTTCTGTTCTAGTTCTGTTCTAGTTCTGCTCTAGTTCTGTTCTAGTTCTGTTCCAGTTCTGTTCGTTCTAGTTTTGTTCTCTTGTGAAAATCCTTTCAATGCAACCTTTGTATTGCCCACATATTAAATTATATTTACAAAATATCTTTGACTAATGCAACCTAAACTAAAATGATTAGTAATTGGTTTTAAAATGCGATTAAGCTAGTATGTGGTTTACGAAATTTAAAAAAACAAAAAAAACTTTGCAGAACCACTGTGCTGGACTGCAGCAAACAAGCTGCAGGATGATTGCACAGACCCACACTCAGCACCCACAATGGCAGCTAACTACACTAAACTTAGTAGATATACAGAACAGTAGCAGTACAGTATACAGAGTGTATTTCAAAATATAATGAAACGCAATCTAAAACTAAATTATAAACATGTTTGTGCATGAATTCATATGCAAGTGTATGAGCGTGCGTGCGGTGGAATAAATGTGTGGGTTGTTGCAATATGCACAACTACATACTGCATGTGCATCTAGCTAAACTATTTTTGTCATTATTAAGCCAAGCTGTCGTTTCTTTTTTTGTTTTTTGTTTTCACTTTAGATGACTGAATGACTGATATGTGTGCTTGCAGGAGTCTATAAGTTCCTCGGTGACTCCTCCCGCATATCCCCTAGGAAATCATCTATGCCAACACTTTATTATGATGACAGGGAGCTTCAAAAAAATTTTGTTTTTTTTTTTTTGTTTAAAATGAGAAAATTAAGTAGCAGAAATATTTAAAACGCAAAATGAAAAAACCAAACAAAATTATGGCCGCCAAATTAATGACAAAACCAAACCAACAACGAACAACAACAACAAAAAAACGAAGTATTTTCAGTGACTGACTTGTTGTATGGTTGCTTCATTGGCTGGAGAGCTGTGTTTATATTTGTCCTTCGCATGGCTGCTTGATGGTTTATATGGGTTGCTGGTGCGTTCGTTCGTTCGTTTGTTTGTTTATTTGGCTGTGATGGACTGAGTGGCAGACTGACTAACTGGCTTGATGCTACTTTTTGCAGCAGTTTATTGTTGTTGCCATTTTATTTTTGTTATTTTTTCCATTTCAGTAAATTTTTTTTTTGCTTTAGTGCTGCTGCCGCTGCTTCTGTTGTTTTTCTACTGTCAATGCTGATAATAAACTCTTTGGTTGCTCTTGATGCAATTGCAAAAGCATTTCCACGCATATTAACATAATCAAATTGGATTTGTATATCATCATACTTTTACCACTCAAAAAAGGCAAAACAAAAAAATAAAAGCCTCATCATCAGCATCATACTGCTTGCTGTTTATTCTCCGTGTGTTATGGCAGCATCCTCATTTAGACCAACCACCGCCTTGACCACAGGCAATAATATGAACATCAAATAATTTCATTTTTTTTTTCTTCCTTTCTTTTTTTTTTTGATCTTCTCACAAAAAACCTACTGGCTCATCACATACAATTATAAACCCAGCTGGCTAAATCTATATGAGTGTGGGAACGTACACAAGTATATGTAGTTTGTTAGTATTGCCTTTGCTGATGATAAGCTTAATAATGTGCAACAGCGGCAGCAATAATAACGCCTGCATCAAAATCAACTCAAATATTGTAGTTTATTTACAGTATCAAATAAAAAGCCAAGTAATAACATCAATATTTAATAATCAATATTTAACAAAACTGACATTAAAGTCTGTGAAGCTTTAGTGTTTGACCTTTTTTATTAAGATGCTTGGGAATGATTTAAAAAACGAATTCATTATTCTTTAGAATTCTACCCTAATGAAGAATATTTACAGAATAGAGTCCTCCAAATACACAAGTCTATATAATAGAGACTTGCAGAGACAACATTCTTAAATTAGAGGCAACCAAAGATACTACCTATAGACGTTTTTATTGTCTTTGGAAGACTACATTCTATAGAAAAGTGTCTGTGGAAGACTCTTTTCTATATAGAAAAGTGTCTGTGGAAGACTCTTTTCTATATAGAAAAGTGTCTGTGGAAGACTCTTTTCTATATAGAAAAGTGTCTGTGGAAGACTCTTTTCTATATAGAAAAGTGTCTGTGGAAGACTCTTTTCTATATAGAAAAGTGTCTGTGGAAGACTCTTTTCTATATAGAAAAGTGTCTGTGGAAGACTCTTTTCTATATAGAAAAGTGTCTGTGGAAGACTCTTTTCTATATAGAAAAGTGTCTGTGGAAGACTCTTTTCTATATAGAAAAGTGTCTGTGGAAGACTCTTTTCTATATAGAAAAGTGTCTGTGGAAGACTCTTTTCTATATAGAAAAGTGTCTGTGGAAGACTCTTTTCTATATAGAAAAGTGTCTGTGGAAGACTCTTTTCTATATAGAAAAGTGTCTGTGGAAGACTCTTTTCTATATAGAAAAGTGTCTGTGGAAGACTCTTTTCTATATAGAAAAGTGTCTGTGGAAGACTCTTTTCTATATAGAAAAGTGTCTGTGGAAGACTCTTTTCTATATAGAAAAGTGTCTGTGGAAGACTCTTTTCTATATAGAAAAGTGTCTGTGGAAGACTCTTTTCTATATAGAAAAGTGTCTGTGGAAGACTCTTTTCTATATAGAAAAGTGTCTGTGGAAGACTCTTTTCTATATAGAAAAGTGTCTGTGGAAGACTCTTTTCTATATAGAAAAGTGTCTGTGGAAGACTCTTTTCTATATAGAAAAGTGTCTGTGGAAGACTCTTTTCTATATAGAAAAGTGTCTGTGGAAGACTCTTTTCTATATAGAAAAGTGTCTGTGGAAGACTCTTTTCTATATAGAAAAGTGTCTGTGGAAGACTCTTTTCTATATAGAAAAGTGTCTGTGGAAGACTCTTTTCTATATAGAAAAGTGTCTGTGGAAGACTCTTTTCTATATAGAAAAGTGTCTGTGGAAGACTCTTTTCTATATAGAAAAGTGTCTGTGGAAGACTCTTTTCTATATAGAAAAGTGTCTGTGGAAGACTCTTTTCTATATAGAAAAGACACTTTTCTATAGAAAAGAGTCTTCCAAAGACACTCTTCTATAGAAGAGAGTCTTCCACAGACTCTTTTCTATAGAAAAGAGTCTTCCACAGACTCTTTTCTATAGAAAAGTGTCTGTGTAAAGTGTCTTTGGAAGACTCTTTTCTATAGTAAAGTGTCTTTGGAAGACGAACCTGAACTGGAACCTTAACTGGAACCTGAACTAGAAACTGAACTAGAACCTGAACTAGAACCTGAACTAGAACCTGAACTAGAACCTGAACTGGAACCTGAACCTGAACTTTGGAAGACTCTTTTCTATAGAAAAGATTCTTTGGAAGACTCTTTTCTATAGAAAAGCGTCTTTGGAAGACTCTGTTTTATAGAAAAGTGTCTCTGGACACTCCTTTTTTAAAAACTATTTTATAGAAATGTTTCTTTCTCAATCACTATTCTCTAGAGTTGAACCTCCTTTCGAGAATTTTCCGTGAGAGAATGTTTTCTTTATACTATAAACGAAGCATAAATTTTTGGCACTATACAAATATTTATTAAGAATATCTTTTGTTTAACAAATAATTGTAGAAGTTTAAAATTGTTGAGGTACTTAAATTACAATGAATGCAAAATATTTATAAATGCTGTTGTTCTCTCATACAAATTAAGCTGCTTTAAATGTTTTGTTTAAGCTATAAATACTTACTATTGTTTAATTATATACATGCATGTTTATATATTTTTGTGTAGAGTTTTAAGAATAATATACCCTGCAGAGTCTTTTCAGGTAATTTTCTATAGAATCGGATGTGCTCGGAACACGTTTCTATAGAATAGTGTATTCTCAGGGCTCTTTTCAATAGAATAGGGGGGATACTTTTCTATAAAATAGGGTCTTCAGGACACCATTCTATAGAGTAGTGACTCCTCAGGACACTTTTCTATAGAAGAGTGTCTCCACAGGACACTTTTCTATGGAAGAGTGTCTCCACAGGACACTTTTCTATGGAAGAGTGTCTCCACAGGACACTTTTCTATATAATAGTGTCTAGTCAGGACACTTTTCTATAGAATGATGTCTCCACAGGAAAATTTTCTATGGAATAGTGTCTCTTCAGGACATTTCTCCTCAAAACACTTTCTATAGAAAAAAATTGTCCTCTTACAGCACCTGGACTGCAGGGATTTCTGAAAATAGTATTTAAATGCTAAACACATACCAAACAAAAACAATACATTTTAAATGATATAAGAGAAATCATCATGTTTTATATTTATAAAAACATGTGTAGGAATTAGTGTTTCCTTACATTACAGTAGGGAATGAATGCATGGTTTATATGCATCATATTGTTTGGATATATTAGTCCGTTTAGGTACAAAAACTTATGCTAAAAGAATAAACATTTCTTTTGTTTAGCAAAACGTTGTTATTGTAGATATAATAAGGATATTGTTAAGCTTAAGACAATAGCAAATATTGTACAACAAATGCATTTTAATGAACAAGACAACACAAATTTAAAACAAAAAAAATTACGTATTTATTGCATAAATGTTTGCTATCAATATCCCATTAAAAGAGATCAAATTAAGTTCCTTTTTTTCCACCAAAAACCATCAAGTTTTACTCTTTTGCATTTCAATAAATATTAGATTTATCAGTTTTTTTTTATAAAAATTTACTCATTAATAAAATACAAATTTAAACACTTAATTAGTTGTTATTTTGTTTAATAATAATTTTCAATATTTCCAATTAACTATATTTTTTTATTGAAATTTAATCTCAGCATTTGAAAAATATTTGTAATTAATATCACTCATACTTCAGTTGTTCAAGCTCTTTTTTTAAATTTTAATTATTTGAAATTTTTTTTTGTAATTTTTTAAAGCTTTTAATGGCGTATTTGATTTCTAGATTTTATATTGTAAACAAAACAGATTAAATCTTTTTTTACCTTGTGCTTTTTGTACAGTTTAATAACAGTCAACAACTACATTTATAATCAGAGATTAATTAGTACCTATAGATTTCAGTAATGTGATAAAAACTACTCAAGTGTACAATTATTATAATAAACATATAAAAATAAAAATGTTAGTTTAAAATAAAACTGTGGGGGAAAATAGGATAAAATGGGAAAACGTTTCAACAGGTAGATTTTCAATAAAATAGTTTTAAAAAACATGTGTCTACAGCTATGTGTCCTTTCGAGATACTTTCTCTATAAAACGCGTTCTATTGAGTTGTGTCTTAGGAAGACTCTGTTCTATAGAATTGTAACTTAGGAAGCCTGCCCCGACAGACCAGTCGATAGTGTGCTGGAGTATTAATCTGAGGGTTGCGGATTCTATTCCCTTCAGGGACTCTGGCTGTATCTGCAGACAAGCAAAACGCTTCCCTGTTTGTGTTTACTTTTTAAAAAGTGTCTGTGGAAGACTTTATTCTACAGATAATGCTCCCTACAAGACACTTTTTTATAGAAACTGTCCCCACAAGACATTTGTCAATAGAAAACTGTTGCCACAGGACACTTTTCTATAGAAACCTGACCCACAAGACATCTTTCTATAGAAAACTGTTCTCACAAGACATTTTTCTAAAGAAAACTGTTCCCACAAGACATTTTTCTATAGAAAACTGTTCCCACAAGAACTTTATATAGAAAACTGTCCCCACAAGATATTTTTTTATAGAAAACTATTCCCACAAGAAACTTTTCTATAGAAAACTATTCCCACAAGAAACTTTTCTATAGAAAACTTTTCCCACAAGAAATTTTTCTATAGAAAACTGTTCCCACAAGACATTTTTCTATAGAAAACTGTCCCCACAAGACACTTTTCTATAGAAAACTGTCCCCACAAGACACTTTTCTATATAAAATTGTTCCCACAAGAACTTTTCTATAGAATACTGTTCCCACAAGACATTTTTCTATAGAAAACTGTTCTCACAAGACATTTTTCTAAAGAAAACTGTTCCCACAAGACATTTTTCTATAGAAAACTGTTCCCACAAGAACTTTCTATAGAAAACTGTCCCCACAAGATATTTTTTTATAGAAAACTATTCCCACAAGAAACTTTTCTATAGAAAACTGTTCCCACAAGACATTTTTTTATAGAAAACTGTTCCGACAAGACATTTTTCTATAGAAAACTGTTCCCACAATAACTTTTCTATATAAAACTGTTCCCACAAGAACTTTTATATAGAAACCTGTTCCCACAAAAAACTTTTCTAAAGAAAACTAATCCCACAAGACATTTTTTTATAGAAAACTGTTCCCACAAGAACTTTTCTATAGAAAACTGTTCCCACAAAAACTTGTCTATGGAAAACTGTCCCCACAAGAAACTTTACTATAGAAAACTGTCCCCACAAGACACTTTTCTATAGAAAACTATCCCTACAAGACACTTTTCTATAGAAAACTGTCCCCACAAAACACTTTTCTACATAAAATTGTTCCCACATGAACTTTTCTCTATAAAGCTGTTTCCACAAGAACTTTTCTATATAAAACTGTTCCCACAAGACATTTTTCTATAGAAAACTGTTCTCACAAGACATTTTTTTATAGAAAACTGTTCCCACAAGACATTTTTCTATAGAAAACTGCTCCCACAATAACTTTTCTATATAAAACAGTTCCCACAAGAACTTTTCTATAGAAAACTATTCCCACAAGACATTTTTCTATAGAAAACTGTTCCCACAATAACTTTTCTATGTTCCCACAAGAAATTTTTTTAAAGAAAACTGTACCCACAAGACATTTTGCTATAGAAAACAGTTCCCACAATAACTTTTCTATATAAAACTGTTCCCACAAGACTCTTTTCTATAGAAAACTGTTCCCACAAGACTCTTTTCTATAGAAAACTGTTCCCACAAGACACTTTTCTATAGAAAACTGTTCCCACAAGACACTTTTCTATAGAAAACTGTTCCCACAAGACACTTTTCTATAGAAAACTGTCCCCACAAGACACTTTTCTATATAAAACTGTTTCCACAAGAACTTGTCTATAGAAAACTGTTCCCACAATAACTTTTCTATAGAAAACTGACCCCACAAGACACTTTTCTATAGAAAACTGTTCCCACAAGAACTTTTCTATAGAAAACTGTCCCATAAAAACACTTTTCTATAGAAAACTGTTCCCACAATAACTTTTCTGTAGAAAACTGACCCCACAAGACACTTTTCTATAGAAAACTGACTTGTCTTTAGAAAGCTGTCTCAACAAGACACTTTTCAATAGAAAAGACTCTATTCTGTATAGACTGGTGACTGTGGAAGGGTCTATTCCATAGAAAGAAGACACCATTCTATATAAAGAAGATTCTATTATATAGAATGATGTCTTCAGAAAACTCTATTCTTTAGAATAGTGTCATAAGAAGACTCTATACTATATAATAGTGTCTTTAGGAGAGTGTTTTATATAGAATTGTATATTTAGAACAGTGTCTTTTTAACTTTTCCAATTTTCTTCCTTTTGTCTCACTGTTCCCAACATTATGCTAATTAGTAAAAATGATGAATGTATATTGAAAAAATCGGTATTGTGAAAACAAACAAAAAAAAAATAGCAGCGGTAATAAGTCTATTCAATAGCTATACATATTAAACATTATTTAATATTATATAATAAATGATATTTACAAAAAAAAAAAAAATATTTAAATTTGATAATAATATGATTGACTACCTTTAGCGAGTAATTTAAAACCAGAATAATTTTCGCAATAATGGAAAACAACAAAAAGCACACAGACTGACATACTCCTGCAAACAATACAAATGTATAATTTTCATAAATCACAGTACGAACTCACGCACTTTAAGCAAAAATTTACTTTATTTTTTTTTTTTTTCGGGGAAAAAAGGGAAATACGCTGAAAAATTGTAAGTGAAGAGGTAGAGGCGAAAAGTAGAGCAAAAAGTATAGAAGAGGGGGAGATAGAAAATATTGGCAATGTGATTTATATATAACGATTGGTTGGCATTTTCCACCAAAATTTAATCAAACAGAAAATCTGAAATCTGAAATGAAATATTGACATAAATGATATGAACGCGTACAAATGACTGGCTGGTTGGTTGGTTGGTAGGCTGTATGAATGAATGACTGACTGACTGAGCGAATGTATGTATGAGTGATTGAGTGATTGAATGAGTGAGTGAATGTTTGACTGACGATATGGCTGTATGGCAGGATATCAAATGATGGTTGTATGTAATAAATATAAATAGAGCGTGTTTGTGGCTGTAACTGTTAAAGGGCTGAGATAAGTTAATTTGGGTTAAACAGTTTCTCTGAAATACAGCTTAGCTTATTATAGAAACAGAGATTTAATATTCATGATAATTTTATAAGAAAACCTTAAAAAAAAACAAAATTTCTAAAAAGGTTTTCTGGATATCTGCCCTTAAATTGTTGTCTCTGGTTGAGTTAATAATAATGTGAAATACAGGCCTTTTCTTTTGACTGTATTGTCGTATAATATTGCATAAATTCGAATGTATAAACAATAGCAGGGTCCCATTTGTATGAGGCAAAAATAAAGTGTCACACTTCCCAACTAAAAAAAGTTTAGTTTATTTCAGCAAACCATTTCTCAAAATTTTGGTTATGGCATCAAAGGATAAATGGTCGTTTTATGAAAAAATCATTCAAACCTTAAACATTTTGTCTATTTATCCTTTGACCCAGCTCTCCCAATACTGACGCCAGGACTCAAGTTTTGAAAATCGGAATTTTAGAATGAATTAAACCTTTGTTTTAGTTAAGAATAACCACATTTTTCTTTGACACCACCCTAATGTCCCACTGTATGTGCGTAGTCAAATAAAATGATTGAATGATATGATGCTTGATGCCTCTCCCCATCCACAATTTATCCTTATACCAATACAAACATAAATATGCTTGCATCAGTATGAGTTTATATCTGTGTGAGTAATAAACCTTGATGCGGATATAACTGACATAATGACATTAAGCACAATTATTTACGCATGCAATTTAAATATCATATAAAATATCAAACAACATTTTACAGAAAAACAAAAAGCAGTAGTAAAGCAGCAACACAAACCTATCTACACTCGTCCAAGCCGCCAAACATTTTATGTTTGTAAATTTGTTTGCCTCCAGTTTCACTTTATGATATTTGATGTTTGTGAGTCCGTCCGTCCGTGCGTGTTTTCAATGGAAATGAAATATTGCTATAAATAATATTTTAATATACAAATACGATAGATGATGTATAACTTTTCATTATGTATTTTTATTTTTTTGCAAGCTTTAGGTTATATTTTTTATATCTGATGTTTTATTTATTAATTTGTCTAGCTGTATTTATCATGTGAATATTGCTTATTGGTTATTTAAATCATTCTACATAATTAAATTTTATATCAACAAAGAGTAGAGGTATATTTTGGGGGATCTGCTATAAAATAAAAAGTGAAGCATACAATTAGGTGTGCTAAAAATGGTAATGTTTTAATAGGACACTTTTCAATGGAATTATTTTACATAAAGTCACTGTTCTATAGAAAAGGGACCCAACAACAAAATTTTCTATAGAAAATTGTCACAACAACACACTTTTCTATAGAAAATTGTCACAACAACACACTTTTCTATAGAAAACTGTCTCAACCAGACACTTTTCTATAGAAAATTGTCTCAACCAGACACTTTTCTATAGAAAACTGTCTCAACCAGACACTTTTCTATAGAAAACTGTCTCAACCAGACACTTTTCTATAGAAAACTGTCTCAACCAGACACTTTTCTATAGAAAACTGTCTCAACCAGACACTTTTCTATAGAAAACTGTCTCAACCAGACACTTTTCTATAGAAAACTGTCTCAACCAGACACTTTTCTATAGAAAACTGTCTCAACCAGACACTTTTCTATAGAAAACTGTCAACCAGACACTTTTCTATAGAAAACTGTCTCAACCAGACACTTTTCTATAGAAAATTGTCTCAACAAGACACTTTTCTATAGAAAATTGTCTCAACAAGACACTTTTCTATAGAAAATTGTCTCAACAAGACACTTTTCTATAGAAAATTGTCTCAACAAGACACTTTTCTATAGAAAATTGTCTCAACAAGACATTTTTCTATAGAAAACTGTCCCAAATAGAAATTTTTCTATAGAAAACTGTCCCAAATAGAAATTTTTCTATAGAAAACTGTCCCAAATAGACATTTTTCTATAGAAAACTGTCCCAAATAGAAATTTTTCTATAGAAAACTGTCCCAAATAGACATTTGTCTATAGAAAACTGTCCCAAATAGACATTTGTCTATAGAAAACTGTCCCAAATAGACATTTTTCTATAGAAAACTGTCCCAAATAGAAATTTTTCTATAGAAAACTGTCCCAAATAGACATTTGTCTATAGAAAACTGTCCCAAATAGACATTTTTCTATAGAAAACTGTCCCAAATAGACATTTTTCTATAGAAAACTGTCCCAAATAGACATTTGTCTATAGAAAACTGTCCCAAATAGACATTTTTCTATAGAAAACTGTCCCAAATAGACATTTTTCTATAGAAAACTGTCCCAAATAGACATTTTTCTATAGAAAACTGTCCCAAATAGACATTTTTCTATAGAAAACTGTCCCAAATAGACATTTGTCTATAGAAAACTGTCCCAAATAGACATTTTTCTATAGAAAACTGTCCCAAATAGACATTTTTCTATAGAAAACTGTCCCAAATAGACATTTTTCTATAGAAAACTGTCCCAAATAGACATTTTTCTATAGAAAACTGTCCCAAATAGACATTTTTCTATAGAAAACTGTCCCAAATAGAAATTTTTCTATAGAAAACTGTCCCAAATAGACATTTTTCTATAGAAAACTGTCCCAAATAGACATTTTTCTATAGAAAACTGTCCCAAATAGACATTTTTCTATAGAAAACTGTCCCAAAGAGACATTTTTCTATAGAAAACTGTCCCAAATAGACATTTTTCTATAGAAAGCTGTCCCAAATAGACATTTTTCTATAGAAAACTGTCCCAGCAAGACACTTTTCTATAGAAAAGGATCCCCAAAAAGACACTTTTCTGTAGAAAAGGGTCCCAACAAAAACCAATCTAAAGCGGATTTCGAAATTCGGGAGGACTTTGAAATTAATATGACCATGGGAAATATGTATGCTAGTTTCGCTATCATATACCTGTATTATAAAGATTATTATTAAAGTAATTATAGGAAATTTAAGAAACATAAAAAACTATCAAAGAAACTGAGAAGCCCCACAAAACGTTTATTATTATGGATCCCTATAGACCATGTCAGGCAGTCAAAACAAGCAAAATGAACCCATTCCATACTTAGGCAAACCATTTAAACATACAGACACACATGCTTATCCACACACATACATAAAACAGGAAATGTACTAACACCAATACAGCAACAATAAAAAGAAAAGCTGCTACTTGTAAGAATATTAAAAATACATGAGAAAAACATGCGAGTCTTCAACAAAGAAACAAATTTAACAAAAGAAACATCAAAATAAAACAACAAACAAATAAATAATTATTATTGCAACACAAGTAAAGGTAACTAAAACAGACACACAAGTAAACCTACAAATTTGTTAATTCTGAAGATGGAAGGAAATAAATGGAAGGGATGGATGGGGCGAGAGAGTTTCCTCAAAGGGGTTGTACATATAAATGTGTCTGTTGTTTTACCAAAATAACAAATGTCCCTGCCCTGCCCACCTTTACACACATCTTAGGTGAAGTGTGTATTTCTCACATATGAATGTGAAGAAGTTAGTGAGTGTTAGTGGCGGCGGTTGCGTTATTTTTGAAACTTTATAGGTCTATAAAATAAACCACAAATAAACATCGAAATAAATACTAAACAAAGTTACAAATATTACGCTACTGAAACATTTATGGGATGTTAAGGAATACATACGTATGTTAATGCGTAAATGACTCTAGGGGGAGTCATGTTTTTTAAGCAGGTACTAATGGTTTCTATCATATGTATTTATTAATCTTAAAGCAGACTTATTAATGAGAATAACTTAATAAAACGAAACCCATTCAAAGGGGGTTTAAAGAAATATGTTAATCTTCAATAAAAACACTTTTCAATAGGAAGCTGTCTATAGGAGACTATACCAAATTCTAAAGAAAAGTGTCTTATGAAGACAATATTCTTTGGAAAGTGTTTTGTTGAGACACTATTCTATAGAAAAGTGACTTTTTGGGACACTATTCTATAGAAAAGTAACTTTTTGGGACAGTTTTCTATAGAAAAGTGTCTTGTTGGCACAGTTTTCTATAGAAAAGTGTCTTGTTGGCACAGTTTTCTATAGAAAAGTGTCTTGTTGGCACAGTTTTCTATAGAAAAGTGTCTTGTTGGCACAGTTTTCTATAGAAAAGTGTCTTGTTGGCACAGTTTTCTATAGAAAAGTGTCTTGTTGGCACAGTTTTCTATAGAAAAGTGTCTTGTTGGCACAGTTTTCTATAGAAAAGTGTCTTGTTGGCACAGTTTTCTATAGAAAAGTGTCTTGTTGGCACAGTTTTCTATAGAAAAGTGTCTTGTTGGCACAGTTTTCTATAGAAAAGTGTCTTGTTGGCACAGTTTTCTATAGAAACGTGTCTTGTTGGCACAGTTTTCTATAGAAAAGTGTCTTGTTGGCACAGTTTTCTATAGAAAAGTGTCTTGTTGGCACAGTTTTCTATAGAAAAGTGTCTTGTTGGCACAGTTTTCTATAGAAAAGTGTCTTGTTGGCACAGTTTTCTATAGAAAAGTGTCTTGTTGGCACAGTTTTCTATAGAAAAGTGTCTTGTTGGCACAGTTTTCTATAGAAAAGTGTCTTGTTGGCACAGTTTTCTATAGAAAAGTGTCTTGTTGGCACAGTTTTCTATAGAAAAGTGTCTTGTTGGCACAGTTTTCTATAGAAAAGTGTCTTGTTGGCACAGTTTTCTATAGAAAAGTGTCTTGTTTGCACAGTTTTCTATAGAAAAGTGTCTTGTTGGCACAGTTTTCTATAGAAAAGTGTCTTGTTGGCACAGTTTTCTATAGAAAAGTGTCTTGTTGGCACAGTTTTCTATAGAAAAGTGTCTTGTTGGCACAGTTTTCTATAGAAAAGTGTCTTGTTGGCACAGTTTTCTATAGAAAAGTGTCTTGTTGGGACAGTTTTCTATAGAAAAATGTCTTGCTGGGACAGTTGTCTATAGAAAAATGTCTTGCTGGGACAGTTTTCTATAGAAAAGTGTCTTATTGGCACAGTTTTCTATAAAAAGGGGACCATTTTCTATAGAAAAGTGTCTTGTTGGGACCCATTTCTATGGAATTATGTCTTGTTGGGACCCTTTTAGGGTCACACTTTAAATTTCTACTAATCTTTCTTTGTAAATATTTAAAATAAAACATGTTTAAATCCCAACACATAAAACATGTTTTTGAAACCATATTTAAGCACTCGAAAAGCAATTAAATTAAAATTTCAAAGGAAGAAGACTAAAACACCAACAAATTTAAACAACAGGAAACATTATTATGGCCAAATATTAATGAAATTTTTATTACAATTCAATTTGCCAAAGAGCTCACAAGAAGCTTTAGAAGAAAGTGCAGGGAAAATAAAAATAATGAAACCAGATTTTAGAGAAATTAAAACAAGAGGTAAACGAATAAAATTGAAAATAAAAATAAAAGTTTGTAGCTGGTAGTTGTAAGAAAACTTAAAAAGTCAGACAATTAAGCAAGAAAAAATTGAGGGTAGTGGAAGAATCTTGATTAGGCTACTTTTGTCGGAGTACATATATATTTGTATGAGTATTGAAGTCGTATACTTAATATTTTTTAAATAAATATTAAGTATACGTACTCTTGGCTAAATTCCTGAGCATGTCAAGAAGTTAGATAACTTCAAAACTACTGGACAGATCAATGCAAAAATTGGAAGATCTACTAAGTAGGATCAGATCTTTCCAAATAGTGTTTATATAAATTCTAAAATTAAACTCAGTTGATATTGTTGTGTTTTCAAGTGGAGGGAAATTTGTGTTTTATTTTTAAATTGTTTCCAATCTTCTATTTAACCGAAACTACCATTTTTCAGTTAACAGCATCACCTCTATAGCATTATAAACGCGTTTGAGTAAAATTAAAATAAATAGTTTTACAAAATCCCTTTAACTATAATGAACCACGTTTAAGATTTGATCCCTGTTATTGCTTTTACTCTTATTATTTGGTTGCTGTTTTTTACACACACATATTTTAGTACCAGAAAAAAACAAACAATTACTAGAGCAACAAAATCTTAAGAAAAGAAAAATTAGGATTTTATCATTCATTGTTTACTAAAAAGAAAAATGTAGAGAGAGTGAAAACAACTACACATTGTTTTAGGTTTTTTTTAGACTTCACCATGAGCGGTAAGGGAATATTTAAGTTTGTTATTGCGTTTGGAATTTCTATGTTTTTCATTAGAGACCCATAAATTCAAAGCTCCCAGTAAGACACTTTCTATAGAAAACTGTCCCAACAAGACATTTTTCTATAGAAAACTGTCCCAACAAGACATTTTTCTATAGAAAACTGTCCCAACAAGACATTTTTCTATAGAAAACTGTCCCAACAAGACATTTTTCTATAGAAAACTGTCCCAACAAGACATTTTTCTATAGAAAACTGTCCCAACAAGACATTTTTCTATAGAAGACTGTCCCAACAAGACATTTTTCTATAGAAAACTGTCCCAACAAGACATTTTTCTATAGAAAACTGTCCCAGCAAGACACTTTTCTATAGAAAACTGTCCCAGCAAGACACTTTTCTATAGAAAACCGTCCCAGCAAGACACTTTTCTATAGAAAACTGTCCCAGCAAGACACTTTTCTATAGAAAACTGTCCCAGCAAGACACTTTTCTATAGAAAACTGTCCCAGCAAGACATTTTTCTATAGAAAACTGTCCCAGCAAGACATTTTTCTATAGAAAACTGTCCCAGCAAGACATTTTTCTATAGAAAACTGTCCCAGCAAGACATTTTTCTATAGAAAACTGTCCCAGCAAGACATTTTTCTATAGAAAACTGTCCCAGCAAGACATTTTTCTATAGAAAACTGTCCCAGCAAGACATTTTTCTATAGAAAACTGTCCCAGCAAGACATTTTTCTATAGAAAACTGTCCCAGCAAGACACTTTTCTATAGAAAACTGTCCCAGCAAGACACTTTTCTATAGAAAACTGTCCCAGCAAGACACTTTTCTATAGAAAACTGTCCCAGCAAGACACTTTTCTATAGAAAACTGTCCCAGCAAGACACTTTTCTATAGAAAACTGTCCCAGCAAGACACTTTTCTATAGAAAACTGTCCCAGCAAGACACTTTTCTATAGAAAACTGTCCCAGCAAGACACTTTTCTATAGAAAACTGTCCCAGCAAGACACTTTTTTATAGAAAACTGTCCCAGCAAGACACTTTTCTATAGAAAACTGTCCCAGCAAGACACTTTTCTATAGAAAACTGTCCCAGCAAGACACTTTTCTATAGAAAACTGTCCCAGCAAGACACTTTTCTATAGAAAACTGTCCCAGCAAGACACTTTTCTATAGAAAACTGTCCCAGCAAGACACTTTTCTATAGAAAACTGTCCCAGCAAGACACTTTTCTATAGAAAACTGTCCCACCAAGACACTTTTCTATAGAAAACTGTCCCAGCAAGACACTTTTCTATAGAAAACTGTCCCAGCAAGACACTTTTCTATAGAAAACTGTCCCAGCAAGACACTTTTCTATAGAAAACTGTCCCAGCAAGACACTTTTCTATAGAAAACTGTCCCAGCAAGACACTTTTCTATAGAAAACTGTCCCAGCAAGACATTTTTCTATAGAAAACTGTCCCAGCAAGACATTTTTCTATAGAAAACTGTCCCAGCAAGACATTTTTCTATAGAAAACTGTCCCAACAAGACATTTTTCTAAAGAAAACAGTCCCAACAAGACACTTTTCTATAGAAAACTGTCCCAACAAGATATTTTTCTATAGAAAACTGTCCCAACAAGATATTTTTCTATAGAAAACTGTCCCCACAAGACTCTTTTCTATAGAAAACTTTTCCAACAAGACAAACAATTGTTTTTAACAATTATTTAAAAGTACTCCTTGGTGGAGGGAATACACGATTCGGTACAGATGAATACACCACTCTGACTTGTTTTAACCTACAAGTATGCTACGTTTTGAAATGTAAGCTATTGCATGGCGTTTAGCATGAAAACGTAAAAAGCTTTAAACATTTAAACATATTTTATGGTTATAAATATTTTAAATAAAGAAAAACCTGCAAATTTGAAGTACAGAAAAGCTGGACCAACTAATTTAAAAAAGAACTTAAAATTTTCGAAATATTGTTCCGAAAAACCAGCCCTATAGACAAATTATAGAATTTCCTGTTAAATTTTCTTAATAAATACCAAGATTTCCTTTTGTCTGTTCCAAATTTGGCCACATTAATATGATTTTCTATAAAAAAAAAAAACTTTAAAATCCTTAACTAACTACCAATGGTTAATACAGCAGAGGGTAAATGTTTATTGTTTAAAAACATATTGTAGTTGGGTTGAAACATACACTTCTCTACATTCTATACAAAATAGCGGCTAAGTATGAATTCATGTGTATTTAAAGCAGTGTATAGTGCAGAAAACCGAGCAAGATGGAGCAGGATGAAGGTAACAAAGCTGTGAATGAATATGTATGTATTGCTTTTCCTTTAAATGAAGTAATTAATTTAGTAAAGCACACACCTAAATAAATACAAGACGTTTGTTTTCATTTACTTGCAGTTATAAATGCATTTAGACATACAGATACAGATACACAACCACATATCTACCTATCTACATACAAAGATATCTTATTGTCTTAACAGGTAAAGGAAGTCTTACATTTCATTTTGGTATTCTAAGGATAAGTAAAATATACATACAAATAGATTTTGTAGACATGCACAAGCATGCTTACATACATATAAAAACATACATTCATATGTAGATGATTATATACATACATTTATTCATTCAGTTTAAGCACACATTTGAAGGTTTTTAAAAGTAGTGTTTAACCAAAAAGTGTTATTTGCAAATAGTTAATATAAGTGATGATAATTTTATCCGAAATTTCTAGTGTCTTTTCAATAATTTTCAAATAAAAATTGCTACAAAATCTCTTGCCAGGGACACGCTACTAATCATATGTTCTTGGCTCCTTTTTCGTAGCATGTCCAGAAACTTTGAAGATTCACTAATTATACAGACAAGTACCCTCAAGTTTTCATTCCTTCTCCATGAGTGGCAAACGTACAAAAATATAGTTTGTCATTCTGTTTGTAATTTCTAATTTTTTCATTTGCGACCACACAAAGTATATATATTCTGGATCGTTATAGATAGCGAAGTCGATAAAGCCAGTATGTTGAAATCAACTTTTCGTTGCCCCCAAATAACTTAAATACATGATTCATATATCAATATATCGGGAATTCTTCCGGCTCGATTGCTATTTAAAATCAACAAATGGCTGAGATATAAGAAAAAAAATAATTTTTTTTTTTTATGTTTTTAAAAATTTTTTTGTACAAATTGTTTTTTAATTTTTTAAAAAAAAATGTTTTTTTCCAAATTTTTTTTTAAATTTTTTTTTAATTTTTAAAAAACAAATTTTTGAAAAAATAATTTATGAAAAAAAAAATTTTCCAATTTTTTTTTTAATTTAGGAAAAAAAATTTTTCATGAAAAAAAAAATTCGAGTTAAAAAATATTTTTCCCGATTTGACTCATTGTAGGTCCAACTTACTATATATATATATATCATTTTTGATCTATATCTCGGTTACTAAGTCATAAATATAGACAATATGGATATCTAATGATATATAAGGCTATAGTAAGTTGGACCTACAATGGGTCAAATCGGGAAAAATATTTTTTAATTCGAATTTTTTTTTTCATGAACAATTTTTTTTTTTATAAATTACTTTTCAAAATTTTTTTTTTTTAAAAATTAAAAAAATTTGGAAAAAAAAATTAAAAACAATTTAAAAAAAATTACATTTTATTTAATAAAAATATTTAAAAACAAGTAAAAGAGCTATATTCGGCTGTGCCGAATCTTATATACCCTTCACCAAATTATACTTTAAAATTAATTTTTTTAAATATTTTTAGGTAAACAAAATTTAATTTTTTTTAACTGTTTTTCAATTTTTTTTTTTTTGAAATTGTTTTTTATTTTTTTTTAAAAAAAGTTTTCTACAAATTTTTTTAAAATTTTTTTTTTTGAAAAAAAATGTATGACAAAAAACATTTTTTGATGAAAAAAAATTCGGGTTAAAAAATATTTTTTCCGATTTTGACCTATTGTAGGTCCAACTTACTATAGCCTTATCTACATCGTTGCAATGGACTTTGAAATATCTATCATTAGATATCCATATTGTATATATTAATTACTTAGTAATCCAGATATAGATAAAAAATTGGTCAAAAATGGAGGTCGTCCCGGTTTTTTGTTCATATCTCCGTTATTTATGGACCGATTTTGCTGATTTTAAATAGCAAAATTCTCGAAAGCATGTCTGACAGAATTATTGAAGATTTGGATCCCGAAGATATCTGGGGTGTTCAGAAAATTGATTTCAACAGACAGATAGACAGACGGACAGACGGACACGGCTTAATCGACTCCGCTATCTATAAGGATCCAGAATATATATACTTTATAGGGTCGGAAATGTAATGTAGAAATTACAAACAGAATGACAAACTTATATATACCCTTCTTACGAAGGTGAGTGGCAAGGGTATATATAAGTTTGTCATTCCGTTTGTAATTTCTACATTTTTCATTTGCGACCCCACAAAGTATATATATTCTGAATCGTTATAGATAGCGGAGTCGATATAGCCTTGTCCGTCTGTCTGTCTGTACGTCTGTGTGTTGAAATCAACTTTCTGAAGCCCCCAAATAACTTACATACACGAATAGTACATCAATATCTCCGAAGTTCTTCCGGCTCGGTTGCTATTTAAAATCGAGAAAATCGGTCCACAAGTGGCTGAGATATAAGGAAAAAACCAGGACAACCTCGATTTTTGACCTATTTTTGACCCATATCTGGATTACTAAATCATTAATATAGACAATATGGATATCTAATGATAGATATTTCAAATACCTGTGCTACGACGTATATAAGACCATAGTAAGTTGGACCTACAATGGGTCAAAATCGGAAAAATATTTTTTAACTCGAATTTTTTTCACTAAATATTAAAAACTAAAAAAAATTTTTAAATTTTAAAAAACAATTTCGAAAAAACCACTGGAAAAAAAATTTTGTTTACCTAAAAATATTTAAATTTTTTATTTTTAAGTATATTTTGGTGAAGGGTATATAAAATTCGGCACAGCCGAATATAGCTCTCTTACTTGTTAAGTATAATATGGTGAAGGCGCAGACGAATATAGCTCTCTTACTTGTTTACACTATAATGTTCAATAACTAAGTTTATAACTAACTAACTATATAAATTTCAGATTGCTTCAGATTGGGATCAACATGTTGTCTCAGAATTATGTCTAAGCTGGAACAGAATGCATTAATGCATTCGAGAATACATTTTCATTACGTTGTTATTGATAGTCTTTATTGCTGTAAGGCTGTCTGCGTATAGATCACTGATCGCTGCATCGAAATTAAACTCTCGAATCCAAGCACCTAAGCTGTGTGTATTTAGCTGCTGAGTAAAATCTGTAGCTTTATTATTTAAACTAATTTTCCAACTTTGTAGGGAATAGCCTCAAGTTTATGCATTTATTTGTAATCATATCGATCACACAAACTAATCTTATTAATTTTCCAGATCTTAGAGAAGGAAGCCTGTTTTAATTAACAAAATCTTAAATTAACTACATTTATTGACAACACAATGTACATAACTATAAGAGTATGTACGAAGAATATTTTCACATATGTAAACTTACACCTACACCTACACATAATGCATAAATGTGTGTGTGAGTGAGTGTAAATATAGTTTTTCTTTTTCGGTAAACATTAATATATAAAGACAATAGATTTTGCTTGAGAGTATTATAAAGCTTAAGGTGTCTTACAATTTTCCTGTTTCCGTTTTAAGCAAACACGTTTTATAGCTATGAAGCTCATACAAACACATACAGAGATATATTTATAGCATTTTACTATTGTTTGCTAAAACTAATACATGCACTAAAATACACACATACACACATAGTAGTAGTAGTAGTAAAATATCCTTAGATCCTGCACTTGCATGTTAATGTTTATATTTGTAGTTATGTTGGAGTTTATTTAGTATTCTTAGTTTTTTTCTTGATTCTTTGTATGCTTTGCTTTCTTGGGATAGAAGCATAAAATTGCCTCTGTTTGTGTGTAGGGTAGTGTTCATGTTTGTGCTTAATTTTGGGCAATAAATTGTAATACGTTTTCAATAAAAACATTTAGTTTTTTTTTCATTAAATGCCAGAATGCAATAGAAAGGAAAAAAATACAAAAAAAAACTAACAAATAAAGGAAATCTTTTTTAACAATTTAAAAAAAAAGTGTTTTAAATTTAATTTAGTTAAAAGAAATTGGTAAAGTTATAAATAAAATATGGAAACAATTGCAAACAATAAACAGTGAAGCTTAAACTTTAAAATAAACGATCTGCATTAATTGAAAATAAAATTTAAAAATAACAATTCCATCTCCCTTTTCTAAATATCTATTTTTATTATCAATTAAATTCACCTTTTTATATATCAAAAGCCATTAATAGCTAAAAAAAACCTTTAAAGCAATTAAAAATTGTTTTAAAATAAAACAAAATGAAAAACAAAATCATCGTCATCATCATTTAATGTATTCAAGCATTATAATCTTATTTATGCATTTAAATTACCTGTTTGCTTTTTATTTCATTTTTCCTACCACCCAAACACTGGGTATGTTTGTTAGGCACTGTAAAGTATTATTGTTTAAAAGCATACTTTTAGGCTTAAAATCAGTAAAAACCATTATTATGCCGTTTAATTGCAAAACAATTACAACAAACGAGTTTTTTATTGTCTGTATTGTCTTGCCACACTCTTTCATTTATTTCTTTTATTTCTTTGTTTAGACAAAAACACAGCACTACAGCATTAAAAACTTACCTGGAAAGAGAGAAAGAGAAAAAAACATGAGAAAGGAAGCTTAAGTATAAATAAGCTTTAGCATAGAAATATATATGTATTTTTAATTTATGAAAAATGTAAATTTCTAGGTATATAAAAGGTTTTAAAATTATATTTCAATTATATTTACTTGGGGAAACAGTTTAAATTAAATTTACTAATGATGATAACGTTTTTTATTAAAGGAAATACAAATCAAAACAATTAAGAAAGTATGGTCGGCCAAGCCCGAACATATAATACCCTACACTAAGTAAAAGAGCAAAAACATTTTTCTTTTAAAATTTCAATAATTTATATTTTTGAGTGATTTTCGGAAGTGGGTCTTATATGGGAGCTATGATCAATTATGCGCCGATCACCATGAAATTAGGTCATGTGATTTATATCTACATGAAAGATATTTATGGTAAATTTTGTGTATATAACAACATTTCTAAGAGATTTTTGCACTTTAGAGTGATTTTTGGAAGCTGGTCTGTATGGGAGCTATGACTAATTATGAACCGATCGTAACAAAATTTGGTGACTCGAATTTCGAATATATAAAACTTATTTGGTGCGAAATTTGTAGAGATACATATATAAATTAAACATTTATGACCGATAAAGTCCAATTTCGAGATGACATTTGTATGGGGGCTATGTGAAATAATGGACCGATTTTAGCCAGTTCAATAGGTTTGGTTCTTGGGTCGAAAAAATTATATGTACCAAATTTGATCAAAATATCTTCAAAATTGCGAGCTGTACTTTGCGCACAAGGTTTACATGGACAGACGGACGGACGGACATCGTTTAATAGACTCAGAAAGTGATTCTAAGTCGATGGGTATAATTTAAGGTGGGTGTTATAAGGAAATACTTATATACCTGCATATATATAAAAGAGTAACGTTACTGAGTGAGTGACTGATTGAGTCAACATAACCCAAACACCAAAAGGACTATAAGTTTCTCTATAACTATGTAGATCCACTAAGAAAGTGTTTTTGAAAATTCTAAAGTTTAGAGATTAAAAACGGGTAAACTCGGTGACCTTATATATTCCTTAACAAATATAGATACAAACAAATTGTTAAATGCATCTTTATCTACTTACAGGAATTTGGTACTTTTTTGAAATTCGTACCTTTTAGGGGGAACCCATTTTCCCCGTATTTTGGTACTTTTTTACTAGCCCAGATATCATTAAAATTTATTTAACTAATTTTGGTACTTTTTGGAAATTAGAACAATTAAGGGCTAAAAATTGTATTTATTTTTGGTACTTTTTTTCACAAAATAATGTTTTTCTATAAATTGACATAGACAGGCGCATATTTTGTTATGACCTTCCACTACGATACTTCATATAAGTTTGTCATTCCGTTTGTAGTTTCTACTTTTGTCATTCTGGATATATAATCTGGATCGTTATAGATAGCGAAGTCGATATAGCCATGTCCGTCAGTCCGTCTATCCGTCAGTCCGTCTGTATGTTGAAATCAACTTTCCGTAGCCCCCAAAAAACTACATCAATATCGGAAATTCTTCCTGCTCGGTTGCTATTTACAATCGAGAAAATCGGCCCATAAATGGCTGAGATATAAGAAAAAACCGGGAAAAACAATCTCGATTTTTGGCCTATTATTGATGTATATCTGGATTACTAAGTCATTAATATAGACAATATGGATATCTAATGATAGATATTTCAAAGACCATTGCAACAATGTATATAGGGATATAAGAATAGGTCAAAATCGGGAAAATATTTTTTAACCCGAATTTTTTTACCCCCAAAAAATGTTTGTCATAAATTTTCTTTCACTAATAAAAAAATCTATTTTTTAAAAAATTAAGAAAAAAATTTAAAAAAAAATTTCGAATAAAAATTTTTTTAAAAAATTTCGAATTTTTTTTAAAAAATTTTCAAAATTTTTTCTTTTTAATTTTTTTACCCGAAAACATAAAAATTTGTATTTCAAAAAAAATTTGAAATTTTTTTTTAATTTTTTCCCAATTTTTTTTAATTTAAAAAAAAATATTTTTAAATTTATTAGTGAAAAAATTTTTTTTGTTAAAAAAAATTCGAGTTGAAAAATATTTTTCCGATTCGTTGCAAATTTCGAATAAAATTATTTTTAAAAAATTTCGAATTTTTTTTTAAAAATTTTCAAAAACAAATTTCAAAATTTTTTCTTTTTAATTTTTTTACCCGAAAATATAAAAATTTGTATTTCAAAAAAATTCGAAATTTTTTTTTAATTTTTTCCCATTTTTTTTTAATTTAAAAAAAATATATTTTTAAATTTATTAGTGAAAAAATTTTTTTTGTTAAAAAAAATTCGAGTTGAAAAATATTTTTTTGCAACGAATCGAAAAAATATTTTTCAATCCGAATTTTTTTTTATCAAATTTTTTTAAATTATCAAAAACAATTTTAAATTTATTTATTTTTTTGAATTTTTTTACCTGAAAATATAAACATTTGTATTTTAAAGTATAATTTGGTGAAGGATATATAAGATTCGGCACCGCCGAATATACATAGCTCTCTTACTTGTTAAATATAAAATTTGTATCATCTCAATGGGCATAAAAAATTACTAACAAGTAAGAGAGCTATATTCGGCTGTGCCAAATCTTATATACCCTTCACCAACTTATATTTCAAAATAAAAATTTTAATTATTTTTAGGTAAAAAAAAATTATTTTTTTTGGGAAAAAAAATTTTTTCGAATTTTTTTTTTTAAATTTAAAATTTTTTTTTTAATATTTAGCGAAAAAAAAATTTTGGTGAAAAGAAAAATTTTTTTTCCGATTTCGACCCATTATAGGTCCAAAATAGGTCAAAAATCAAGGTTGTCCTGGTTTTTTTCTCATATCTCAGCCATTTGTGGACCGATTTTGCTGATTTTAAATAGCAAACTTCTCGAAAGCATGTCTGACAGAATTATTGATGATTTGGATCCCGAAGATATCTGGGGTCTTCAGAAAATTGATTTCAACAGACAGACTGATATGGCTTAATCGACTCCGCTATCTATAAGGATCCAGAATATACATATATACTTTATAGGGTCGGAAATGAAAAATTTAGAAATTACAAATGGAATGACAAACTAATACAACAGATGAGCAGTTCTTTAAGCTCGAAATTCATATGGTGACAGAAAGATTGGAAAAGGTCATAGCTGTCAATGGCCAATACTTTGAATAAATATTTCAAAATAAAAGCTAAAAATTTCAAAAACCCAGCATTTTTAAGTCAAACATATTCCAGCTACAGTTAAGCTGCAATTATCTGTTAAACTTTATTTCAAAATTTATTTATTTACCGCTTAAAAAGTATTCATTCATAGCAGTCATACATGAGGCCAATTACCAGTATATATTTGAAATATACATTGAAATTAAATAAAATACAAAATAAAAGCAGCTAATCTTTACTTTTGCTAAAAACAAAGATAAGCCGCTTAAAATACGTATAAATACAAACAGCCATAACAAAAGTAGAAAACACAGAACAGAGTATTTATTTTTGATTTTAAGGGCCAACAATTACCAGCATAAATACAAAAGTTTAAGTTGAATTGTTGAAGAATTCTATTGAATGATAGCTAAAAATCTCTCATAAAGATTTATGTGCTTAAATCAAATACAAAGACAGACAATACAGTAGAAACTGCTTAAAAGGGACTTAAATGCTTTAAATAAAAGTTTGTCTAGGATTTGCTATTACAACATTTTGTCCTTAATTGTTAGCCTTTACTGTGTCCTGAAAATATATTTGTCTTTTTACTAACTCACCAGCAGAGAATCAAAAATATATTTCCCCCAAAAAAAAAAACGCGCAATTATTTTTGGCTAAAGTACAATATTATTTATGGTATTTTCATTTATAATATTTTGTTGCTGAAAAAAATAACTACAAAACATCTCTAATAGCAGCAACAATAATAGCAATATGTTGGCAAAAGATTATAACAAGTGATGATATGTTGTAAGTAGTTGGATAAGAAGTTGTAAAAGGCTTTATAAAATACTAGCAAAACCCGGTTCTCTTTGCCTTACAAAACGCAGTAAAACTATGAAAGTTATGGCAGTAAAACTATGGGTTTTTGCCAGCGAAAGAGTAAAAATATTTCACTGCAATTAGCTAATAAAAAATAATCTATAAACGTCGAAAAATCCATCGTTCTGATCTTCCTTTTGAGACTGTAAAAAAGAATAAAAACAAGTAAGAGAGCTATATTCGGCTGTGCCGAATACTCGATACCCTTCACCAAATTATACTTTAAAATAAATTTGTTTAAATATTTTTAGGAAAACAAAATTTTATTTTTTTTTTAATTTTTTTCCAAAATTTTTTTAAAATTTTTTTTTTTTTTTTGAAAAAAAATTTATGACAAAAAAAAATTTTTGATAAAAAAAAAATTCAGGTTAAAAAATATTTTTCCCGATTTTGACCCATTGTAGGTCCAACTTACTATTATATCTACATCGTTGCTATGGACTTTGATATATCTATCATTAGATATCCATATTGTCTATATTAATGACTTAGTAATCCAGATATAGATCAAAAATAGGTAAAAAATCGAGGTTGTCCCGGTTTTTTGCTCATATCTCCGTTATTTATGGACCGATTTTGCTGATTTTAAACAGCAAACTTTTCGAAAGCATGTCTGACAGAATTATTGAAGATTTGGATACCGAAGATATCTGGGGTCTTCAGAAAATTGATTTGAACAGACAGACAGACGGACATGGCTTAATCGATTCCGCTATCTATAAGGATCCAGAATATATATACTTTATAGGTTCGGAAATGAAAAATGTAGAAATTACAAACGGAATGACAAACTTATATATACCCTTCTCACGAAGGTGAAGGGTATAACAAGTAAGAGAGCTATATTCGACTGTGCCCAATCGTAGATACCCTTCACCAAATTATACTTAAAAATTATTTTTTTTAAATATTTTTAGGTACAAAATTTAATTTTTTTTCGAAATTTTTTATAAAATTTTTTCTTTTTGAAATTGTTTTTTAAAATTTTTTTTTTCCAAATTTTTTTTTATTTTTTTTTAATTTTTAAAATTTGTAGGTCCAACTCCTTACTATATAGCTTTATATACATAGTTGCAATGGACTTTAAAATATCTATCATTAGATATCCATATTGTCTATATTAATGACTTAGTAATCCAGATATAGATCAAAAATAGGCCAATAATAGAGGTTTTACCGGTTTTTTCCTTATATCTCAGCCATTTGTGGTTCGATTTTGTCGATTTTAAATACCAACCGAGCCGGAAGAATTTCCGACATATTGATATATGAATCATGTATGTAAGTTATTTAGGGGCTACGGAAAGTAGATTTCAAAATACAGACGGACAGACGGACATGGCTATATCGACTTCGCTATCTATAACGATCCAGAATATATATAATTTGTGGGGTCGCAAATGAAAAATGTAGAAATTACAAACGGAATGACAAACTTATATATACCTTTGCCTCTCATGGCGAAGGGTTTAAAAAAGTACCAAAAATTACCCCCTTTATATAATCGTTCACTCAGAATAATAATATGCTCAATTTCATGATCAAAAAGTACCATTATAAAAACGAAAAAGTACCATTAGTTATCATAATGTTTATTTCTAACTTCACTCTAAGTCTACAGGTAACTTTCATGTCGATAAGTTTAAAGTACCATTAGCAGAAAAAGTACCAATTTCCCTTTTCACTCTTAAAAGCCCGTCAAGTTTGAATTTTCAAAATGCACCATTTTGCGGACATTTTTTCAATCAAATCTGTATTCATATTTAAAAAAAAGTACCAAACTGTTTACCGGATTTGTCCCAATCTTCACTTTCACACTTTAGTTCCAAATAAAACCCCATTAATAAATTTGTTTATGACTGCAGCAATCAATGTTTAAAATTTTATCAAAATTGTATGGATAACTTCGAATAAAATGTGTTTTCCCGTTTTTACCCCCTTTTAAGTACTTTTTTGTACCCATTGAAATTATTCAAATTTTATTTTAATAAATTTCGTAGCGAATATTTTATTGTCTATGTCAATTAATAGATAAACATTATTTTATGAAAAAGGTACCAAAAAAAAGAAATATTTTTACCCCTTAATTGCTCACATTACCAAAAAGTACCAAAATTAATTAAATAAATTTCTAGTACCAAACATGAAATTTATTTCTATGTTTATTGGTTTTAAAGAAACCTGGGATAGCAAAAAGGTACCAAAATACGGGGTTTTCCCGTCAACTCGCCTAAGAAATACGAAATTCAAAAAAGTACCTAAATTAATTAAATAAATTTCTAGTACCAAACTCGAAATCTATTTCTATGTTTATTGGTTTTAAAGATACCTGGTGTAGCAGAAAAAGTACCAAAATACGGGTTTTACCCGTCTTTTCACCTAAAAGGTACGAATTTCAAAAAAGTACCAAATACCTTTAAGTAGAATTAGAAATTGTAGTTGAGAAGATAAGGTTACCGCATTTACCCGTTTTCTCACCTAAAAGGTAAGAATTTCAAAAAAGTACCAAACACTTTTAAGTAAATAAAGATGCATTTTAAATTGAGTTTCAATCTATATTAGTTTAGAAGATATTAGGTTACAGCATTTACCCGTTTTTATCGCCTAAACTTTTTAATTTTCCAAAGTCCCTTCTTAGTGGATCTACATAGAAAGAGGGTAAGCAATAGTCCAAATTCATGTCTCCACCTTTTGTCGTTGGGGCTGGATGATGTTGAATCTGTCAGTCACTCATTAACGTTGCCCTTTTATATATACAGAAGATAAATAGGGAATTATCTAGAATTTATATTTGTGTGTGTGCAGAAATGAGAACATTTTAAAATATATACTCCCTAAGTAGTCATTTTGTAAGTAGTCTAGGAAACCCAGCTAAAGCAGCAGCAATTAGTTGAAGCAGGCAATAAGATGATTTAAAACGAGAGATTATAGAAAATTACTACAACAACAAAAAGCAGCAGCAACAAAAATCTTAAAATAATTTATGTATATAACAAGAATTGAAAACAATTTGTAAATTTTATAATAAAATTTTCTTAACTTAAGTAAATATATGTATGTTGTATATACAACACACTTAGCCAATGAACCAGAAAATAGTTAAGTACGTATTAAGTATTATGAATTGTTTTTTTTTTTTTAGTTTTGCAGAGATTTTAAATAGGAAAATATTTGCAAAATACATTAATGGAAAATTATGTTGAAAAACACTTGAAATTGTATTTGAAACTCTAATGAATATTAACAATTTTAAATAAGCGTTAAACTGAAGAGCTTAGTAAAGTAGTTATAATAAGCACCTAAAAGTATGCTGTGGAATAAATGGATAGTAAATGTACAGTAAATTTTCCCCAAAAATTTGCTATTTATAGTAAATGCTTTATAAATTGCTGCTATTTTCAATAAATTCTTCATAAACTGTTGCTAATTATAGTAATTTTTCACTTAAATGCAGCTATTTGTAATAAATTATGTGCAACATGTTGCTATTTATAGTAAATTTCCCTAAGTTGTTGCTATTTATAGTAATTATACCCTTCACCTTCGTGAGAAGGGTAGATATAAGTTTGTCATTCTGTTTGTAATTTCTACATTTTTCATTTGCGACCCTATAAAGTATATATATTCTGGATCCTTATATATAGCGGAGTCGATTAAGCCATGTCCGTCTGTCTGTCTGTTGAAATCAATTTTCTGAGGACCCCAGATATCTTCGGGATCCAAATCTTCAATAATTCTTTCAGACATGCTTTCGAGAAGTTTGCTATTTAAAATCAGCAAAATCGGTCCACAAATGGCTGAGATATGAGGAAAAAACCAGGACAACCTCGATTTTTGACCTATTTTTGACCTACAGTGGTGGCCAGGAATTTAAGACAAAAATTGTTTGCTAAATTCCACGTGATTGTCAATTATTTTTTCAAATATTTCCACAAATATGTATGCATGAGGACTGTTTTAACACACAAGTGTGTTTTATTCGACTGTGTCAATTCATACATATTCACCACGAACACATACATTTTTCTACAACTTGACCAAAAAAAAATTTGTTTAAATAAACATATTTTCTCACATTTATATCATTATATTTTTATTATTATAAAATATTCGGACCAAATTTCGTATTTTTAGTTCCATTAGTTTCGGTCATATCATGTTATTAACAGCGGATGTTCGCTGAGGTGGGTCAACGTATTTCCACATATCTTTGTCCATATATGTTTTACCGATTTTTCCAAACATTTTTCAGAAACTAGAAACATTAATAATAAATGTCATACCCTTAGAGGTCCTTTTATTTTGGCTCTATCGCACTTAAAATTCAGTTGATGAAAAAAATTCAAGTATTTGTCTTAAATTGGTGGCCACCACTGTATATCTGGATTACTAAGACATTAATATAGACAATATGGATATCTAATGATAGATATTTAAAAGACATTTGCAACGACGTATATAAGACCATAGTAAGTTGGACATATAATGAGTAAAAAACAAAAAAAAAAAATTTTAATTTAAAAAAAAAAAATTTTGCTATTTGTTGAAAATTGTGCCTAAACCGTTACCGCTTATAGCATATATTAAAACAAACTGTCTATTTATAATAATTTTTTCTCAAAATTAGCTATTTATAGTAACTTTTCTTTAAAATGCTGCTATTTGTAGTAAACTATGACTAAATATTGCTATTTGTAATAAAATTCTTTAAAATGGTGCTATTTGTAATAAATTATTGCCAAAATGTTGCTATTTATAGTGAATTTTTCTTAAAATTATCATTTATATTTAATTTCCAAAAATTATTGCTATTTATAGTAACTTTTAACTAAAATGTAGCTATTTATAATAAATTTTATTTAAAATTCAGCTATTTGTAATAAATTATGTGCAAAGTGTTGCTATTTATAGTAAATTTACCCAAATTGTTGCTATTTATAGATATTTTTAACTAAATATGCTGCTATTTATAATAAATTTTCCCAACATGTTGCTATTTAAGTAAATTTTCTGTCAAATTATTGCTATTTATATTTTACAGTATAATTTCAGAGTATTTGGAACTAATATGTGCAAAATTTTATCAGCATTGCTGCATAATCAACATATTTCTGTCTGCTCAAACAGTATTCCGGGGGGACATTTGTATGTGGGCTAGGTGAAACCATAAACCGATATTTCTCATCTTCAACACCAAACAAACCTTATCATTCAGTATTTGTAAAAAATTTCAGCCAGCTAGCTCCTTTCGTTTGCATCCTATCGTACTTTAAAAAGACAGACAGACGGCCGGACGGACGGACATAGCTAGATCGTCTTAAAACTTCATAACGACCCAGAATATATATGACTAAATCAATATACCGCCCACCTTTTTTGATGGTGGCTACGGAATATAACATTGTTCACATATCCGCCCAGTCTTCTTTAGGTGGCACCCACCCAAAATTACTAATCAATTACAATTTTATACTATCTTTTTCGATTATCTGTGTGTGTGTAAATCAATCTCATGTCCAAACTACTACATTGAAATTAATGAAATTCATTTATGATAACTTTCATAGTCCTAAGTTGTTCGGTATTGAAAATCAGAAAGATCGGTTTTGTAGAAAAAAAATTGTAAAACAAAAAGTGTGAAAATCTCCAAAAATAATGTGATTTAAAATAAAACACAATTTTCGGCATCGTTTTTGGAAAGCGAAAAAGATTTTCCATCTTAAAAACTGCAGGTTTACATATGTAACTCCCTTTCTGTACAAAGAACATGACTGCATGGTTTAGTATCCCATCACAATACTTGTGAATGTATACAAAAAATAGAAACAAAATCATAGATTTCTGAACATACAGTCATGTTTATTGAAAAATAAAACAACACAAATACAAATATACCGAAGATAATCAGCACTTTGTAGGTTCTTGTATGAATGCACAAACAAATATACAAAATAATCCTCTTCAATTATGTTTAAACTCTTTTAGAGCTCTTGTCCCCAATAGACTTCTATTTTTTCCTGGTTATTAAATAACATACATCACAGAAGCAGCAATACAAAGAAGCAAACAATAACAACCTTGTAGATCCTGGGGGCTACTAGTGGAGTCACTATTAGTTTCTTTACAAAGATTCAATTATTTCACTAGTCTTGAGAAATGACACAAGTGATTTGTACAACTGGACGACTACCAGTTTAAATAAGTTTTTTTCTTTCAAATATTTCTGAGAAAATGTTCAGTTTTTTAAACACTGTTCCTCCCTGTTGCACAACATTTAACGACAGCAATGTGAAGATAGTGGAGGAGATTTAATATGAAATGAAATCATCTTCAAAATGAAATCATTGAATTGTTGGAAAAAAAATCAAACATAAATTCGTAGTTTCATAATGTACACATACATACGTATGTATAAAAACAAACACGTGCATTCTTTTGTAAATATGAATGTATATGTGTATTAAAAATGTGCTGAATTTTATGCACTGCAATGCGTGCAGGCATTTGATCATGCAAAATTAAGCAAAGCTTTTATTCAAGTACTTTTGGAAAAATTTAAAAAAACAAAATAACATTAAGTGATACAAACGGCAGTAACGAATAAAATATAGCCTATAATTCAGTAGGTACTCTACAGAAAAGTGTCAGAACAGAATTGGAACAGAACTAGAACAGAACTAGAACAGAACTAGAACAGAACTAGAACAGAACTAGAACAGAACTAGAACAGAACTAGAACAGAACTAGAACAGAACTAGAACAGAACTAGAACAGAACTAGAACAGAACTAGAACAGAACTAGAACAGAACTAGAACAGAACTAGAACAGAACTAGAACAGAACTAGAACAGAACTAGAACAGAACTAGAACAGAACTAGAACAGAACTAGAACAGAACTAGAACAGAACTAGAACAGAACTAGAACAGAACTAGAACAGAACTAGAACACAACTAGAACAGAACTAGAACAGAACTAGAACAGAACTAGAACAGAACTAGAACAGAACTAGAACAGAACTAGAACACAACTAGAACAGAACTAGAACAGAACTAGAACAGAACTAGAACAGAACTAGAACAGAACTAGAACAGAACTAGAACACAACTAGAACAGAACTAGAACAGAACTAGAACAGAACTAGAACAGAACTAGAACAGAACTAGAACAGAACTAGAACACAACTAGAACACAACTAGAATAGAAGTGACCGACTGTACATTTTCACTTACAAACACACTTCATACGCTGTACTTCATTGTTAATATAATTCACATGTTGTGAATCCCTGTTTGTGTATGTGTGTGGACGGACGGACGGACACACACGCACTCTTAAGCGAATTATGTTTGGTTGTATGTGTGTATAACACATACACAGAACATTCATTTGTACATTCCAATATGAATTAAGTGCTCGAATCACTCGACTTTTATACTCGTCTACTCGTTGTTGGCAATAATGCATGCTTCAGTTTGTTGCGTAGCAAATAATGAACACGAGGAGCTGTTGCAAAATAAAAAAAAAAAACAGATTTTAATTTTTTTGCGAATAAAAATTTAATTGGTAAAGACAACATATTTGTCTGTATTAATTATACTTGAAAAATTGGAAAAACAAAAAATCAAACAGAATTCAACTGGTATTTTTCTACTTTATTAACGAATATTTAATAAATTATTGTGAATGTTTAAGTGGACGAAAGAAAATTTTTAACTAAATACAGAGTTAAAGGGAAACACATTAACAGAGGTTTTATTAAACTGTTTAACAGGGGGGGTTCATTTATGATCATTTTTGTTTGGGGTTTTCATGTTTGCAGTTTTATAATTTCAAATATTTTGTGTATATTCAAGAACCATCCCTGGCGTGTACACAAGTTATCCAAGAGCCAAGTGTTTTTAACATTTTTAAACCAAAGTTTTGATTTTTATACTTTAGGGTTAAACTATGATTAGAAAAACTAACTAACAACAATAACTAGGAGTTTATTTTACAACAATAACAATAACAGTAATAATAATAATAATAGTTTTGCGTAAAATACCAAAGATTGAGATTAAAATAACAAGCAATAAAACCTGCAAACCACAAATGTTTCTTCTAACTCCTCTCAATAGTGTACCCTACACTCTGTTTAATTTAAATATTAATTTAGGATCTCACAGGGATAAAAAATAAAGGATTTTTGAGAATTTCTAATTCTGTAGCTAGTTGCTAAGGGTGTGTGTAAATCACTCTCATGTCTAAAATACACAAGCGCAAAAAATGAGATTCATGTAGAATATTTACTGCTATCCTAGGAAGTTTGGTATTAAAAATCAACCAAATCCGTTTATCAGAAAAATAGTTATGATTTAAATTGTAAGACAACCTCGAAAAAAAATTTTATTTTTTTTTTTTAATAAAACAATGTTTAACGTAGTTTTTAAGTTTGGTTACAGTAATATTCCAACTTGTTTCTTTTTAAAATTTTCTTCTGCAAGTTAAAAACTGTAACTGATTGTTGCAACTTATTTGTTATTGTAGCCTCTTTTATTTTTGTTTTAAACAGAAAACCACATTGCAATTTTTGTGTTGTGTTATTACTAAGTTTTTCTGGGTAGAAACAGAATTCCCTTTTCTGGTTTTATTTTTATAAAAGCAAGTTTTTGCCTTCTCTGGCATGCAACAATAGAAAAAACAAAAACATTTTTGTAATTATTTGTAGCTATAGATGGATGAAATGAGCCTGCTACGAGGGTACACCTCAATTCCACATAAAATTTGAAGGAATTAGGAAATCACTCTTCCTAATATTGTCCATCCAGCGACAGCTTGCAGCTAGGGATTCAGCATGTTCCTTAGCGAATATCCAATTTTATTAATCCTTAATAACTCTAGCTTAACTTTTTCTTCATCCTTCCACCCTCGTGCCTTGTTTATCCCTCAACTCATCTTTAGTAAATATTTGTGCGATCTTGGCTATTTTAACCACAACTTACTTTACTGCTTTTTGCTGTTTCCATTGCACCTTTATGCAACAACCTTTTGGCTTCTCGTTTACGGCTTTTCACCATGGTAACAAGTATCCAAAGTGCCATGGTAATACAAAACATCATCTTTCTATCTACCTCACTTTTTTTCTTGCTTTTTATTAGTTCTCTACCTTGTTTTTTGTTTTATTTTCCATTTTTTTCTCCAGTTTATGTTTTTGGTATTTTTAATTTGTTAGCCAACATAAACAATTTGTGGTTTTCATTAAGTAATTTTTACAATTTGTTTTCGGTTATTTCACCCTGTGTACCTACAAAACCACTTACATACTATATATTTATTATTATTATTTTTCAGTTTTTTTGTTAAATATTTTTTTCCCTGAAATTCATTTTACTGCATTCTTGTTTAAACTTTATGAAATAGATACAGCTAAAGCTGGACAGTGAAAAAAAATTATTTTATGAAAAATTATTTAGAGCAGAAATTGCATAAAAATTGTAACAGCCAGATCATACTTAATCATCCGTGTTTTATGTTCATGAGAATGTTAAGAGATGGCAAAAAAAAATAGTGATAAATTCTTGGTGCAAATGAACAAGACTTTACTTAATTAATTTAAAGCAATGTTGAAGAGATACAAAAATCTTGCAAAGTTTCAACGTCAAACTACTGCAGCTAAATCGCTGCTAATTCATGTTCCGTTCTGTTCCAGTTCTGTTCCAGTTCTGTTCCAGTTCTGTTCCAGTTCTGTTCTAGTTCTGTTCTAGTTCTGTTCTAGTTCTGTTCTAGTTCTGTTCTAGTTCTGTTCTAGTTCTGTTCTAGTTCTGTTCTAGTTCTGTTCTAGTTCTGTTCTAGTTCTGTTCTAGTTCTGTTCTAGTTCTGTTCTAGTTCTGTTCTAGTTCTGTTCTAGTTCTGTTCTAGTTCTGTTCTAGTTCTGTTCTAGTTCTGTTCTAGTTCTGTTCCCTTCCTTTTCTGTTTTATATCTCATTACTTTCTTGAAATCTAGAAAGAAAATCATTTCGTCTGCTTTTTGTCCTGACTAAAATGATTAAATGTCAAAAAATAATTCTTCTCTTTTTTTGTTCCTACTTGCCTTTTGTAGCCACAAAAGGAAAAGTGCAATGTTGAGCTTAAATCACATTTTTCTTTGAAAAAAAAAAAATAAGCAAAACCCAAACAATAACGTCATCATTTTATTGCAAATTTTTCGACACACCAAACTAAATCTACATAATAATAGCTGAATATCTAGAGTGGAGTGCATATAATAGCCTTAAGATTTTTCTTAAAACCAGCAGTTTTTTTTAGATGTGTTTAACTAAGGATGGTAAAAATCTTTAGCTGTAACTGCCATAAATCCAAATTTAGTTTCTTTTCATTTCATTAAGTTTTCTCTTACAATTCATTTCAGTTTATTTTTCCACCTTCAGTTGTGGTTGCTTTGCTGTGAATAAAAAAAAAGTATTTTTTTTTCGTGTGTTATAAATGTATATTTGAAAGACTAGTTTGTTTTGCTGAGTAAAAGTAGTTAAATTCTTTTATTTTTCTTATGTTTAAATTTTTTCTGATTTTCTTCGTTTGCTGGCAGTATAAATTTGCATATGCTTTTTAGGGATTTTTTTTTTCATATAACGAGGAAAATCACTGCATAATTTATGAAAAAAAAAGTTTTTTTTTTGAACACAAACAAATGCTTTTCTTAACAGCTTAAAGATGGCAGCATTTGTTATAATGAATTTTTGAAAATTATAAAGAAATTGTATTACTGCAATTGAAATTACAAATGTCTATATTTTTCATGTGTAACCATATTAAGCTGGGGGAGTCGATATAGCTATGTCCGTCCTTAAATTCATATATGACTGATACATCAATATATCTGTTATAAAACAGGTTCGTCTAAATATTTTTACTTTTTTTATTATGGTTAACTTACACTAAATATTGATTAAAACCATGTGGCTGCTATAAAGTGGCGTATACATTTATAGAATTTTCTTTGCGTTGCAAGCAAGGTCATTGGTAATTATCTAATTGTTCTTGTTATTTATTTATTTAGTTATTATAATAAATAAATTTAAAATGTATTTAAATCAAACAAAGACGTTTAGCAATTGCACGCTTGTCATATTTCCTTTAGGCAATACATGGCATTTTTTACTACGACTGCAGACCATCAAGTTGCTCACAATTATAAATATATTCTTTAGCTACATGTTTCTAACATCAAATAACAATTTATTAAATTTAAACCCACTTTGTTTTCCATCAATCTGGTAACAGAAAATATGATTTCTTTACAGAACATATATTTTCCTAAATCCGTAAGTCTCTGTGTGTGTAAAACATGCTCAACTCCAAGATACTCAAAAGAAATTAACTGGCTGTACTCACAAATATTTAGCATTGTCCTAAGTAGTTGGGTATTGAAAATCAGCTAAATCGGTTTAGTTCCAAAGAAATTATGGATCCTAATGTGAGACAATCTCTTCAGAAAAAAATTTGTATAATTCCAAGAGAAGGGTATGTAACATTCGTCTTAACCATCATTTTAATCATAGAATTCATTAATAAGATTTAATAAATAATACATTAATATTAAATAAAATTAATCATTGCGTGTTTTCTATAACAATATAATTCTAAATTGCTCGAACTTTAGCAAAAAATTTCGCTTTATGGAAAAATGTCCACTATAACTTTTTACTCTATCTTGGAAACATGCTACCATCGGCAAATTATTGGCCAGTTTTAATCAATATTTTAAGTAAGTAAAAATTTATTGCATAAATTTATTTTATTCTAAACATTCTAATATTTTTAGTACAAAAATATTTGTCTCACTTGACCACCACCTGTATTTTGTGGCATGCCGACTTTGATGTGATCTTAGAGGCCAACAGCAACTATAATGTTTTAATGCAAATTACACCAAAGGATTTAAATGCATCTTTTTCCCGGGATATTTATAATTTTACGCAGCAAGATGAACATTATAATAGCAATCAGGTGTATTATACGGATTTGGTAAAGAAATATACAGCGGCCATTACGGATACTTATTGTGAGGTTTGTATGGGTTTTAGAGTGATATATTCGGCTGTGCCGAATCTTATATACCCTTCACCAAATTATACGTAAAAATTGTAAATATTTTTATTTAAACAAAATTAAAACTTTTTTAAATAGTTTTCAAAATTTTTTTAAAAAAGTTTTTTTTATTTTTTTGGAAAAAAATAATTTATGCCAAAAAACTTTTTATTATTAAAAAAATATTTTTCCCGATTTTAACCCATTGAAACAAAATTAAATTTTTTTTAGTTCTCAAATTTTTTTTTAATTTTTTTTAAAAAAGTTTTTTTTTAAATTTTTAAATTTTTTTTTTTTTTTTAATTTTTTAAATTTTTTTGGAAAAAAAGAATTTGTGACAAAAAAATTTTTTATTAAAAAAAAATTCGGGTTAAAAAATATTTTTCCCTATTTTAATTTCATATTTTCCTAATTTTTTTTAAAAAAGTTTTTTTTATTTTTTTTTTTTAATTTTTAAAATTTTAAAAAAAAATTTTTGGAAAAAAAGAATTTGTGACAAAAAATTTTTTTTATTAAAAAAAAATTCGGGTTAAAAAATATTTTTCCCGATTTTGACCCATTGTAGGTCCAAATTATTATATCCCTATATACATCGTTGCAATGGACTTTGAAATATCTATCATTAGATATCCATATTGTCTATATTAATGACTAGTAAGTAATCCAGATATAGATAACAAATAGGGCAAAAATCGAGGTTGTCCCGGTTTTTCCTTATATCTCAGCCATTTGTGGACCGATTTTCTCGATTTTAAAAATAGCAACCGAATCGGGTGTATAGCTGATATATTGATATACGAATAAGGTGGTTAGTTATTTGAGAGCTACGGAAAGTTGATTTCAACACACAGACGGCCTTGGATATATTGACTGAAATTTTATGGGGTCGGCAATGAAAAATGTAGAAATTTCAAACGGAATGACAAACCTATATCTTCACTTGCCACTCATGGTGAAGGTGAATAAAGAGCAATGGAAAAATCAGTACGTATACGTTATATTTTCTAACAATTTAATTAAATATTAAGTATACGTTCAGGTAAAAGTAAATTACACACGGCAAAAAAATCGAAAAAATTAGAGGCTTTTTAAACCACTACACAATTTTTGAGTATTTTTGGTTCCAGTAGTACAAAGATAGTCTAAATTTAAAATTCCAAAGAGATTTTTTTTTAAAAAAAATTTAAGTAAAATTGTGATTTTTTTATAAGTTTCTCCACTTAATTCATGATTACTCAAAACCCGCTGGCCCGATATTATTAAAGTAAACTTAAAAAAAATTAGATTAACATAACCTTTAATCCATTTATATATTACCTTTCAATCTACTCAGTAGTTTCGGAGTTATAATAACCAATTCAAGCAAAAAATATATTTTTTTAAGTGAAAATAGCAAATTTTTGTTTTTCAAAAAATCATAAAAAATCGAAAACGGCAGAAATTGTTCAGCGTTATAGCTTTATCGCAAAGCCACATGAAATGAGAACAAAATGAGATATCGATCTTAAAAATGTATGTATTATTTTCGAATTTATTTACAATTAAGTGATTTGGCTCATTTTCACAAAATTTTTTTTTTATATAAAATTGACTATTCAGTGTTCTTCTTTTGAATGATTGAATTTTGAAAACATTTTCTCCTTACTATGTACAATTTTTTACATATATATATTGCGTTTCAATCAGCTCAGTAGTTTCGGAGTTAGAATAACAAATTCAAGCAAAAACCAATTTTTTTTTTAAAAAAATCATGAAAAATATAAAACGGCAGAAATTGTTCAGATTTATTGCTTTATTGCAAAGCCACATATAATAGCAACAAAATGAGATATCGATCTTAAAAATTTATGGATTATTTTGGAATTTATTTACAATTAAGTGATTTGGCTCATTTTCACAAAATTTTAATTTTTATGTGGGATATACTTAAAATTGAGTAGTTAATGTTCTTGTTTTGAATGATTGAATTTTTAGAACATTTTCCCCATGCTATGTTTAAAGTTCCACATATATAATGCGTTTCAATCAGCTCAGTAGTTTCGGAGTTATAATAACAAATTTAAGCAAAAAATATATTTTTTAAGTGAAAATAAAAATTTTTTTTTTTAAAAAAAAATCATGAAAAATCGAAAACGGCAGAAATTGTTCAGCGTTATTGCTTTATCGCAAAGCCACATGTAATGAGAACAAAATGAGATATCGCTCATGAAAATTGATGAATTCTTTTCGAATTTATTTACAATTAAGGGATTTGGCTCATTTTCACAAAATTTTATTTAATTTATTTGTTTATTATAAAATTGAGTAGTTAATGTTCTTGTTTTGAACAATTGAATTATGAAAACTTTTTCCCCTTGCTGTGTACAAATTTCCACACATATACTGCGTTTTAATCGTTTCAGTAGTTTCGGAGTTATAATAACAAATTGTAGCAAAAAATATATTTTTTACGTGAAAATAAAAAAATGTTTGTTTTAAAAAAATCATGAAAAATCGAAAACGGCAGAAATTGTTCAGCATTATTACTTTATCGCAAAGCCACATGTAATGAGAAGAAAATGAGGTATCGGTCATGAAAATTGATAAATTCTTTTCGAATTTATTCATAATTAAGTGATTTAGCTCATTTTCACAAAATTTTAATTTTTATGTGGGATATACATAAAATTGAGTAGTTAATGTTCTTGTTTTGAATGATTGAATTTTTAAAACATTGTCCCCATGCTATGTTTAAAGTTTCACATATATAATGCGTTTCAATCAGCTCAGTAGTTTCGGAGTTATAATAACAAATTGTAGCAAAAAATATATTTTTTACGTGAAAATAAAAAATTTGTTTTTTTTTAAAAAAATCATGAAAAATCGAAAACGGAAGAAATTGTTCAGCATTATTGCTTTATCGCAAAGCCACATGTAATGAGAACAAAATGAGATATCGCTCTTAAAAATTTATGGATTATTTTCGGATTTATTCACAATTAAGTGATTTGGCTCATTTTCACAAAAAAAAATTTTTTTTGTTTGATTTAAAACTGAGTAGTTAGTGTTCTTCTTTTGAAAGACTGAATTTTAACGACTTTTTCCCCTTGCTGTGTACAAATTTTTACATATATATTTCGTTTCAATCGGCTCAGTAGTTTCGGAGTTATAATAACAAATTCAAGCAAAAAATTATTTTTTTTTTGTGAAAATAGCTAATTTTTTTGTTTTAAAAAAATCATGAAAAATCGAAAACGGAAGAAATTGTTCAGCACTATTGCTTTATCGCAAAGCCACATGTAATGAGAACAAAATGAGATATCGATCTTAAAAGTTTATGGATTATTTTCGAATTTATTTACAATTAAGTGATTTGGCTCATTTTCCCAAATTTTTTTTTTTTTTATATAAAATTGACTATTCAGTGTTCCTCTTTTGAATGATTGAATTTTTAAAACATTTTCCCCATGCTATGTTTAAAGTTTTACATATATATTGCATTTCAATTAGCTCAGTAGTTTCGGAGTTATAATAACAAATTCAAGCAAAAAATTATTTTTTTTTTTTGTGAAAATAGCTAATTTTTTTGTTTTAAAAAAATCATAAAAAATCGAAAACGGAAGAAATTGTTCAGCATTATTACTTTATCACAAAGCCACATGTAATGAGAACAAAATGAAATATCGCTCTTACAAATTTATGGATTATTTTCGAATTTATTTACAATTAAGTGATTTGGCTCATTTTCACAAAATTTTTGTTTTTTTTTGTTTGATATAAAATTGACTATTTAGTGTTCTTATTTTGAATGATTGAATTTTGAAAACATTTTCCCCTTGCTGTGTACAAATTTTCACATATATATTGCGTTTTAATTGTTTCAGTAGTTTCGGAATTATAATAACAAATTGTAGCAAAAAATATATTTTTTACATGGAAATAAAAAAATTTTTTGTTTTAAAAAAATCATGAAAAATCTAAAACGGCAGAAATTGTTCAGCATTATTGCTTTATCGCAAAGCCACATATAATAGCAACAAAATGAGATATCCATCATAAATATCGATTGATTATTTTCGACTTTATTCACAATTAAGTGAATTCGCTCATTTTCAGAAAATTCTATGTGCTTTTTTTTGAGTGTAAATTTTACATGAGTTTTGTTATTGTAATAAAAATTGTCACATAAAGCTTCGATAGAAGAGAGTGGAAAACTTCAAAAGAAGAGTTGGCAAGTGCCAGCAAAGCCTAGAGATTCGTTCTAAATTTGATTTAATTTAAATCTTGCATACATTTAGGGGCATCAAAATTGTTTAAATAAAAAAATTTTTCACTCTCATCTTTTCCTTATTTTCAGGGCTTTTTGGTCTTTCAAGATGATATTCCCTTATTTGCCGAGTCTTTTCGAAAAGCCAGCCTTTACGCCATATGGCGTTCAATGTACTCCAGATTCATATTTGTTTATGTCAAGGATCGGCAAGAGGAGGACTATTTTCAAGATATTTTATTCCAAAGTAAGTAGCTATTCTTCCCATTCTTATGCAATTAATTAAAATTTGTAATACCAGATCAAGCCAGTCTTTTGGTAGTGGAGGCAGACACTATGAATTCCTCGACATTCTCATTGAAAACCAACAAGTTTGTGGGTCCTAGAAGTGAACATCCTGAGGAAATGTTTTTACTATCCACCTTTGATGCAGTAAACAAAACCTTTTCTCCCGATATTGATTTATTTTCCACCGAAAGGCTGCTGGATTTAAAAGGCCGTGAGATTAGAGTGGCCTCTTTGGATTATCGTCCATTTGTGGCTGTGGACTTTAATCGTGCACCTTTGTACTATGACCAGGCAGAAGATAATCCCACACATTTGGTGCATGTAGATGGGGCCGAGACCCGGATTTGTCATACATTTTGTGAATTGTATAATTGTACCGTGCAGTTTGATACTTGTGAGTATGTAGCAGCAGGCAAATCTATAGGAATTTAATTTAATTTATAAAATTCAGCTGAAAAAGAGGAATGGGGCACTTCGTATGCCAATTTCACTGCTGATGGTCTTATTGGTTTGATAATGACTGGCAAGGTGGATATGACCTCTGGAGCTATATTTGCTTGGTGGGTTTTTGAACAGGAACTTCATTAGAAATTATTAAAATTTGATCTCTTTATACCATAGGATCACCGACTATGTCAACATAGATGTTACACATTTCTTGGGACGCTCTGGAGTCACCTGTTTAGTACCGGCCCCCAGACGTGTAGTTAGTTGGGATTTGCCTTTGAAACCGTTTAAACTGACCCTCTGGGCTGTTATTATGGATGTGTTAGTCGTTGAAAGTGTAAGTCTGCTTTTGGCACGACAATTTGAACAGACTATGGAATATCCCGAGAACAATAACCCCTGGATGGCAAGTTCTATGTTTGGCTTTATATCGGCCTTTAAGTTATTTTTAAGCCAGGGCACCGATTATCTGGTGCAAGGCGATACTTTGAAAGTCATACTGTTTGCCTGCTATATGATGGATATAATAATAACCAGTGTCTATGGTGGGGGCTTGTCCTCCATATTAACCATGCCCATGTAAAGTTTAATATTTGAAATATGAAATTATTAACTTTAATTTAAATCCTTTTATTTGTTTTTAAATTTTCAGTTTGGAAGAGGCCGCCGATTCAGTGGAGAGAATGTATACTCACAACTTGAAATGGGCTGCTACTTCTTATGTCTGGGTAGAGTCCATAGCTCATGTGGATGATGATGTTAGTTATATACAATTATTTATTAAAGTTTGCTAAGTTTATTTTCCTTACAGCCCATTATCATGCGCCTTTTATCCAATTTCAAAACCTATAAATTTGAAGATGTCCGCGAAATGGCCAAAACCGAGAACATGGGCTTTGCCGTGGAACGTTTAGAGTTTGGTCATTTCGGTAACTTTGATTTCATAACACCCGAGTCTATAAATCGTTTAAAACTCGCTTTGGATGATATTTACTTTGGCTACACCGTGGCCATGGTTAGCCGCCTATGGGCTCATTTACCCATCTACAATGATCTAATATTGGCCTGGCACTCCTCGGGTTTTGATAAGATTTGGGAGTGGCGAATTACCGCCGACTTTCTCAATGTTAATGAGCAAAATCAAGTGATTGCCTCCAGGAATTTTAATTTTGATACGGGTCCCGTTAAACTGGGTATGAGCAATTTTGGTGGCATGATTTTGTTGTGGCTGCTGGGCATGGGTGTCAGTGTGCTGGTGTTTGGCGGAGAGCTGTTGGCCTATAAAATGATTCAGAAGAAATTAAAAGAGAAACAAGCCGAGGATGACATGTATAATCGTAGATTCAGTGTACAGGAGATTTTTTAAAATTTTTTTATTGTAGTTTTTGATTAGTAGATTTTGTTTAATTAATAATGCTTATAATAACAATATTTTGCTTTTTTAAACAGTTTTTTCATAACACAACTCATTAAATAAAAATAATTTTATGCAAAAAAGTAACTTAATCAAATATAATTTGTACAAATTTATCATAATTGTCTCATTATGTCTATGGATGTTATTGGTTATAAGTTGGGGACGGACTGTCAAGCATTGCATGCTTCAAAAAAATCATAATTAATAATAATAAAAACAAAATTAAACTTTAAAATACAAATTTTAAATATTTTTAGGTAAACAAAATTAAAAAAAAAAAATTCTTTTCAAAATTTTTTAAAATATAAAAAAAAAAAAAATTTTTTTTTAAATTTTTTTTTAAATTTATTAGTGAAAAACTGGATTTGTTTTGTTAAAAAAATTCGGGTTAAAAAATATTTTAACCGATTTTGACCCGTTGTAGGTCCAACTTAAATTTTTTTTTTTAAATTTATTAATGAAAAAAATGTTTTTTTTTAAATTTTAAAAATTTTTTTTTTTAAATTTATTAGTAAAAAAAATTTATGACAAAAAAATTTTTTTTCTTAAAAAAAAATTCGGGTTAAAAAATATTTTTCCCGATTTTGACCCATTGTAGGTCCAACTTTACTTTCTTATATACATAATCTAAAAAATTTTTTTTAAATTTTTGAAATTTATTAGTGAAAAAAAATGTATGACAAAAAAAATTTTTTTTTTTTAAAAAAATTCGGGTCAAAAATCTTTTTTAACGATTTTGACCCATTGTAGGTCCAAATTACTAGGGTCTTTTATACCTCATCTAAAAAAAAATTTGTTTAATTTTTAAATTTATTGTGAACATTTTTTTTTTTTAATTTATTAGTGAAAAAAATGTATGACAAAAAAATTTTTTTTGTTAAAAAAAAATTCGGATTAAAAAATATTTTTCCCGATTTTGACCCATTGTAGGTCCAAATTACTATGGTCTTATATACGTCGTTGCAAATGTCTTTGAAATATCTATCATTAGATATCCATATTGTCTATATTAATGTCTTAGTAATCGAGGTTGTCCTGGATTTTTCCTCATATTGTGGACCGATTTTGCTGATTTTAAATAGCACAATTCTCGAAAGCATGTCTGATAGAATTATTTAAGATTTGGATCCCGAAGATATCTGGGATCTTCAGAAAATTGATTTCAACAGAGAGACGGACAGACAGACGGACATGGCTTAATCGACTCTGATATCTATAAGGATCCAGAATATATATACTTTATAGTGTCGGAAATGAAAAATGTAGAAATTACAATCTTATATATACCCTTCTCACGAAGGTGAAGGGTATAATAATTAAAACAAGTAAGAGAGCTATATTCGCCTGTGCCGAATCATATATACACTTCACCAAATCTAACTTTAAAATACAAATTTTAAATATTTTTAGGTAAATAAAATTTAAAAAAATTATTTTCAAAACTTTTTTAAAATTTAAAAAAAAAAATTTTAATTTTTTAAATTTATTAGTGAAATTTTTTTTTTTAAAATTTTTTCTTTTTTATTAGTGAAAAAATATTTATGACAAAACATTTTTTTTTGTTAAAAAAAATTCGGGTTAAAAATTATTTTTCCCGATTTTGACCCATTATAGGTCCCAATTACTAGTGTCATATATAGATCATCTAAACAATTTTTTTTTAATTTAAAATTTTTTTTTTTTTTAAATTTATTAGTGAAAAAAAATGTATGACAAAAATTTTTTTTTTATCAAAAAAAAATTCGGGTTAAAAAATATTTTTCCCGATTTTGACCCATTGTAGGTCTAAATTACTATGGTCTTATATACATCGTTGCAAAGGTCTTTGAACTATCATTAGATATCCATATTGTCTATATAAATGACTTAGTAATCCAGACATAGATAAAAAATAGACCAAAAATCGATGTTGTCCCGGTTTTTTCCTTATATCTCAGCCATTTGTGGACCGATTTTCTCGATTTTAAATGGCGACCGAGCCGGGAGAATTCCCGATATATTGACTTATCAATCATATTTGTAAATTATATGGGGGCTATGGAATGTTGATTTCAACATACAGACGGACAGACGGACATGGCTATATCGACTTCGCTATCTTTAACGATCCAGAATATATATACTTTGTGGGGTCGCAAATGAAAAATGTAGAAATTACAAACGGAATGACAAAGTTATAAAAAACCTTGCCACTCATGGCGAAGGGTATAATAAACGTTTAAAGTGACTACACTATATGTTACTTAAAGACAGTAAATTGATAATTGACTTTACGATAGGTTACATGGGATGTCAGTGTACTTAAGCAAAAAAGAAAATAAACTGTATGAGAATTATATTAACACAATTTATATAAAACCAGTTTGTAGGAATTACTCACAACAAAAAGTATAGTACAAAATAAATGTTTAAAGTGACAACACTCTAGATTACCTAGAGACACTTAAGTGACAATTGTCTTCACGCTAGATTACATGGAATATATAAAGTATCCAGTTGACTTATCTCTGTACTGCAAAGAACACATATATAAGAACAATGATATGGGATTTTAACTAAATTCTAGGCATACTTATGTATGCAACAACTCGGTAGAATACTGATTCAAACACCAATCATGTTTCAATTTCATTCAGCAGGTATTAATTAAATTACTTTTTCAATTTATACTTTAAAACTATTACAATAATTGAAGAAATAACAAATTAAGGCTTTATTATTAAATTAATAAATCAATGACATTTAAATAGTGATTAGTTTTCAAAACTCATTATAAAATTCAAACAGATCTGGATAACCTACTTCTTGCATTCCAATGCATGCATGTCTTTGCTATTAAACCCATTTATTATTTATAATACAAAATTAATTTATAATTGCAAAATAAATAAAACCTCTTCCATTAAACAATAAATCAGAATATGTACAATAGTAATAAATAAACAAGCACGAACATGTTTCGTCACATTCTTTAAGAATTTTTCTAAGAAACAACAAGATGCAGCTGGTGGAAAACCAAAATCATTGGTCTACTGTAATCAATTTATTGGGTAAATAGTTTCATTAATAGATAAATAAGATCACTAAGCTTAATTAAATAAATATATTTGTAGTGCAACAATATTTTGTTAATTTAACAACAATATGTGTTTTGTGGTCTCAAAATTTCGATTTAAAGTTAACAACTTCTGCTGACAGCAGTACAGCAATAGTGCAAATAAATCCTTTGAAGTTAAGTGGAAGTTTTGGCAATGACATGTACAATTTTACGGCACGTGAGGAAAGGGATAATAAAAATAATGTTTTTTATGATGAATTGATAAAGAAATTAATAGCGGCCATAGAGCAAACACACTGTGAGGTAAGTTTTTAGTTTACTAAATTTTATAATATTTTTATACACTTCACAATGAGTGCCAAGTTTCCTTGTAATTTCCACATTTTTCATTTGCGACACCATAAAGTATATATAATCTGGATCGTTATAGATAAAGGAGTCAATATAGTCAAGTCCGTCTGTCCATCTGAATGTTAAAATCAATTTTCCGTAGCCCCCAAATAACTTACATACATGATTTATACATCAATATATCCGTTATAGATCCGGTTCGGTTGCTAGAAAATCGGCCCATAAATGGCTGTGATATAAGGAAAAAACCAAGACAACCTTGATTGTTGACCTCTTTTTGATCTATATCTGGATTACTAGTCAATAATATAGACAATGATAGATATTTCAAAGTCCATTGCAACGATGTATATAAAAATATAGTAAGTTGGACCTACAATGGATCAAAATCAGGAAAAATATTTTTTTACCCGAATTTTTTTTTTTTTTCTCATAAATTTTTTTCACTAATAAATTTAAAAATTTGTTTTTTAAAAATTAAAAAAATTTCAAAAAATAAATAGAAAACTAGAAAATTTTTAATTTTTTTAAAAAATAATTTTTTAAATATTCTTCTGACTATTTAAAATCGGCCCACAAATGGCTGAGATATAAGGAAAAAACCGGGACAATCTCAATTTTTAGCTTATTTTTGATCCATACCTGGATGGATTATTAAGTCATTAATATAGACAATATGGATATCTAATGATAGATATTTCAAAATCCATTGCAACGATGTATATACAGTAAGTCGAACCTGCAAAATGGAGTAAAATATTTTTAAACCGAATTTTTTTATCAGAAAAAAAATTGTTCATAAAATTTTTTTCCAGGATTTATTTTTATACCATTCACCTTTGTGAGATGGGTATATATAAGTTTGTCATTCCGTTTGTAATTTCCAGCAATATCTGGATCCTTATAGATAGTGGAGTCGATTAAACCATGTCCGTCTGTATGTTGAAATCAACTTTCCGACGCCCCCAAATAACTTACATACACGATTCATACATAAATATCTCCGGAATTATTCCGGCTCGGTTGCTATTTAAAATCGAGAAAATCGGTCCACAAATGGATGGAACAACCTCGATTTTTGACCTATATCTGGATTACTAAGTCATTAATATTGACAATATGGATATCTAATGATATCTAATCATAGTAAGTTGGACCTACTATGGGTGAATATCGGAAAAAATATTTTTTAACCCGAAAGTTTTTTTTTTCGCTAAATATTAAAAAAAATTTTAATTTAAAAAAAAAAATTAAAAACAATTTTTTTTCCAAAAAATAAAAAAATTAATTTTATTTACTTAAAAATAATTTGGTGAAGGGTATATAAGATTTGACACAGCCGACTTTAGCTCTCTTACTTGTTTTGTCATAAATTTTTCTTTCAGTAAAAAATTTTTAAATTTTTTTTTTTCAAATTTGAATTTTTTTTTTTCAAATTTGAAATTTTTTTTTCCAAATTTAAAAAAGTTTGAAAAATATTTTTTTGCTATAAAATTTGTTTCACTAATAAATTAAAAAAAAAAATGTTTTTAAAAAATTAAAAAAAATTTTGAAATAAAAATTAGAAAAAAAAAATTAAATTCTATTTACTTAAAAATATTTGAAATTTTTATTTTAAAGTATAATTTGGTGAAGGTTATACAAGATTCGTCACAGCCGAATATATCACTCTAACTTGTTTGAGTTCTATTTGCAGGGATTTTTAGCCTTTCAAGATGACATACCCAGATTTGCCCAGGCTTTTCCAAAAGCCAGTACTTATTCCATTTGGCGTTCTATGAACAATAGATTTTTATTTGCTTTTAGCAAACATCAGCAAAAGCAGCATTATTTCCAGGATTTATTTTTCAAAAGTAAGATCTATCCAACAATGTTTATATTTTTAACCAAATTAATAAATTCTTGTTTAAGGTCATATCAATATTTTGGTTCTTGAAGCTGACTACTTAAACTCTTCGGTATTTCACTTGAAAACTAATAAATTTGTGGGCTTCAGGCAACAACAGCCTGATAAATTGCTTAAATTAACCACATTCTATGCCTTGAATCGTACATTTATGCCGGCAATAGATTTATATGACAACAACTCTAACAAGTTAAGGAATCTCCAGGGTAGAGAGATAATTATTGGGGCATTCGACTATCGTCCTTTTGTGGCAGTTGATTTTAAACGCCTGCCTCAATACTACGACCAGGCGCCGGATAATCCCTTACATTTGGTTCATGTGGATGGTGCAGAGATTCGCATGTTTCATACGTTTTGTGAATTATATAATTGCACTGTACAATTTGATACTTGTGGGTATCATTTCATTTAAATTTCTGGTTGAATATTAAAGATTTTTATTATTTTTTTTAGCTGAAAAGGATGAATGGGGCTTGGGCTTTGACAACTACTCTGGCTATGGCTTAATTGGCAGGATTATAGAGGGTAAAATTCATGTGGCCATGGGAGCCATGTATGCCGTGTAAGTTTTTTAAAGCAGTTACTGTAAAAAAACTTTAATAATTGCTTTTCTCTACCTCAGTCATTCAGATTATGCCGCCATTGATATGACCACCTATGTAGGACGTTCGGGTGTTGTTTGCTTGGTGCCAGCTGCCTTACCTCAAACCAGCTGGTATTTGCCTTTGCGTCCCTTCAAACTAACACTCTGGTTGGCTGTTTTAGGTTGTTTGTGTTTGGAAACTATAGTGCTTTTCTTGGCCCGTAAAATTGAACCATCTGTAGCTAAAAACCCAGACTCCTGGTGGTCTTGCTTAGAATTTGGTTATACCACCAGTTTAAAATTATTTATAAATCAAAACTCCTCGTATATAGTAGAATCTCATACAGTGCGTACTTTATTGTTTGCTTGTTATACGATTGATATAATACTAACCAGTGTCTATGGGGGAGGTCTATCCTCAGTGTTGACTTTACCCACGTAAGTACTTAAGAATTCTAAAAAAAAAAACAAAAATTAAACAAACATTTTCTCAAATTTTCAGTTTTGGAGAAACTGCTGATTCTGTACACAAATTATACAAATACAATTTGCCTTGGTCGGGCAGTTCTTGGGCATGGTTGGAGTCCATAAATGGCAGTCATGAAGACAAGAATGTATGTTTTCCTCTATTTTAGCTTTCTCTATTTTAACAATTTACCTCTACTTTAGTCCCTTTACAAACGTCTGGTTGATAATTTCATACTGCACAGCATGGATGAAATGCGCTCAAAGGCTAAAACCGACAACATGGGCTTTGTTTTGGAACGCCTAACATTTGGTCATTTTGGTGGTGGTGATTTCATAACACCCGAAGCCTTGCAGCGCTTAAAGCTTATGGTAGATGAGATATACAGTCAATTTACGGTGGCTATGGTATCTCGTCTGTGGCCACATTTAGATAAATTTAATGATCTTTCTCTGCGTTGGCATTCTTCGGGCTTGGATAAATTTTGGGAATGGAAAAGTACAGCGAAATATTTGAATGTCAATGAACAAAATCAAGTGGAGGCTTCGAAACATATTAACTATGATTTGGGTCCGATAAAATTAAGTATCCAAAATTTTGCCGGTGTAATAGTGTTGTGGTTGGTGGGTATGATAATTAGTGTGGCGGCTTTTGGATCGGAGTTAGCTTGGTTTAGACTTTGTAAGAGGATGAAAGACAGCCTTATAAGGGCTAAAAAACGTGAGAAAATAATAATACAGAATGATTCCAAAAACTCGGATTAGAACTAAAGTTTTAACTTTTTTCTGTTCTAGTTCTGTTCTAGTTCTGTTCTAGTTCTGTTCTAGTTCTGTTCTAGTTCTGTTCTAGTTCTGTTCTAGTTCTGTTCTAGTTCTGTTCTAGTTCTGTTCTAGTTCTGTTCTAGTTCTGTTCTAGTTCTGTTCTAGTTCTGTTCTAGTTCTGTTCTAGTTCTGTTCTAGTTCTGTTCTAGTTCTGTTCTAGTTCTGTTCTAGTTCTGTTCTAGTTCTGTTCTAGTTCTGTTCTAGTTCTGTTCTAGTTCTGTTCTAGTTCTGTTCTAGTTCTGTTCTAGTTCTGTTCTAGTTCTGTTCTAGTTCTGTTCTAGTTCTGTTCTAGTTCTGTTCTAGTTCTGTTCTAGTTCTGTTCTAGTTCTGTTCTAGTTCTGTTCTAGTTCTGTTCTAGTTCTGTTCTAGTTCTGTTCTAGTTCTGTTCTAGTTCTGTTCTAGTTCTGTTCTAGTTCTGTTCTAGTTCTGTTCTGGTTCTGTTCTAGTTCTGTTCTAGTTCTGTTCTAGTTCTGTTCTAGTTCTGTTCTAGTTCAGTTCTAGTTCTGTTCTAGTTCTGTTCTAGTTCTGTTCTAGTTCTGTTCTAGTTCTGTTCTAGTTCTGTTCTAGTTCTGTTCTAGTTCTGTTCTAGTTCTGTTCTAGTTCTGTTCTAGTTCTGTTCTAGTTCTGTTCTAGTTCTGTTCTAGTTCTGTTCTAGTTCTGTTCTAGTTCTGTTCTAGTTCTGTTCTAGTTCTGTTCTAGTTCTGTTCTAGTTCTGTTCTAGTTCTGTTCTAGTTCTGTTCTAGTTCTGTTCTAGTTCTGTTCTAGTTCTGTTCTAGTTCTGTTCTAGTTCTGTTCTAGTTCTGTTCTAGTTCTGTTCTAGTTCTGTTCTAGTTCTGTTCTAGTTCTGTTCATGTTAGTTATTACTTAACTACTTCTGTAGTAGTCATTACTTAGTATTTTAATTTAAACCATTTTCATTTCTAATTAATTGTCAAATAAATTAGTTTTCTCTTGATGTACATTTTTTTATTTATTTCTATATAAATATAATTTATAAGTTTTCATATGACTTGTTTTGATCAGGTTTAATTTGCTTGTTTTTGTGCTTCATTTCCCAAAAAAAAAAAAGTTTTTGAAAAATATATAATTTTTTCTGTTTTTGTGATAAACATGGCTACGAGATTGTTGTTTTTGTTGATGCTGATGAAGTACAAGAAGTTTGTTTTTTATTTATTTTGCATTTGTATTCATATTTAAGGTTTCACAGCGTGAAATTTGTTTCATCATTTGTAAGATTTTTGTTATTTGTTTTTTAAGTTTTGAGCAAAATATTATCAAAAAAATAAAAATAAAAAGCCATGAGATGGGAATTGTATGAAATTATGTACAAAGTTGTTATGGTTACGGGAAAATATATAAATGAAAAATGAGAAAAATTTTGTTTGTAAAATGGCAAAGTAAAAAAGAGAAACGCAGCCTTAATAATGGCATATAATATGAGGGTTTTCAGTGGTAAAAATTGAGAAAATTTTTGTTAGCTAAAGTTTTTGAAAAATGTATGGAGATTTTTAAAGGTTTCTTTTATTTTAGATTTTTGTAAAAGCCTAAATGAATTATAAAAGGTCCGGCTGATAAATAATTGAAAACAAACTAATTCTCATAAATATTTCAATTTGTGTTGCCAGTGATTTGAAATATTTAGTATTGCTTTTAGAATTTAAAAGTTTTTTTTCTTTGTGTATTTAATTTCGCTTATATTTTTTTAAATTCCTTATAAATATTTTATTAAAAAATTATTTAAATAGTTTGTGAAAAAAACCATCTCCCTATTTAGAAAAAAAAATTGCCCAACCATAATAATAAACCTTAAAAAAATGTCAAGAGTATTTTTTTATATAAAAATATGTGCTTTATTTGAAATAGAAAAATAGCAGGAGGTAAGTAACAACAACACACAAAAAACATCCCAGAAAAAACAACACATTTATTACTCTATAAAGGTTAATTTTCTATGCTAGTTGTTATTTTCTACTCATCCTCTAGATAATTTGTTTTCATTATTTTTTCTTTTTTCATATTAAAAGTGTTTTTTCTGTTATTTATGTTGTAGTTGTTGTTTTCATTGAAATGTTGAGAATTATGTGCAATTTTTTTTATTATTCGCAACTTTCTACTCTTATCAACATAAAACTCAATCACAAATTATAATGTATTATTGCCATGGCAAACTGTTGCGTTGCCAAGCAATCGGGCAGGAGTAATAAAAACAAAAATAATAATATAAACACTACAAAAAAAAAACAAACAAACAGGCACACACACACTCCTCTTTATAAATATCTACAGAAAATGGCTGGATAATAGAGAAAAAAAGAAATCAGGCAACAGCATCATCCAGCCAACAACAACAATTACCACACAGCATCACCCTCATTCCTTTACTTACAACAATAAAAAAAAACAAGGGGGAGTACTCGTGCACAAAAAGGGGAGAGTAAGAATACAAATGATAAGAAAAAACAACAACAATATAACCTTCATAATAATTTACCACTACTTTTATAGCCTGTCTCTCTTGCTCTGTTCTGTATTTATTCCAGCTCTCCAAATAAAAAACCGAACAGATTTTTTTCTCGCACTTTCGGGTTTTTGTTTTGGTTTTCGTACTCAAGCGAGTGCATGTAGGATAGAGGTGTAAGTGTGAGTCCCATGTTTTTACTAAAGTTTTGTTGTTATTTTTGTTGTTGTTGCTTTGTAAACATACAGAGCCAGCCTATAAAATATGTTATTGCTGTTGTTTTCTATATAATTTATCAAACCAATGCTCTTTTATATGCATTTAATGCTCACATGGTTGCTTTTAATTGAGCATGGAGGAAGATTTTAAAATGGTACTAAATCCTACACAAAAAGGTACTTAATATATTTGATATTAAACCAGATACTTAATAGTTGTAGGTAATAATACTAGAATAACCTGAAAGCAAATTTTGTGGAATTAAAAAAATGTCCAAATATTTTTTTAAATGCAAATTATATGAACTAGTTTTAAGCAAAAGTTAACATATAATATCTTAAATGAAAGCTTATGCTATAACCTGTTAATGCAGTTCAAAGATGTGTGATCACTGGAAGCAATATTTTTTATTAAGCGAACGCCAAATTTTGTAGAAATAAAAAATATTCTAAATATTTGTTTCCATTTAAAGGAAAATTTAAAGAATTTTTTACACACACAAGTTAACATATGATATCTCAAATCAAAGCCTGAGCTATAGTCTATTGCATTATGACCAAAAACTAATATAACTAGAAGCAATATTTTGTATTATAATAACGCCAAATTTCGTCGAATTAAAAAAATTTCCATAAATATTTTTTTTAGTTTTTAAACATAATTATACGAACTATTTAAAATTGAAATTGACATATGATATCTTAATTGAAAGCCTATACAACTACCTATTATTCAAGTTCAAAAACACGATATCACTGGCAGCAAATTTGTATGTTCTAATATCATCAAATTATGTCCAAATAAAAAAATTTTCAAAATAATTCTTCATTTTTAAGATGCAAATTTTAAGAAAATTTTACACATAAAAATTAACATATTATATATCAAATGAAAGCTTGAGCTATTGTCTATTGTATTACGTCCAAAACCTGATACAGCTAGAAGCAATATTTTTTATTATACGAAGGCCAAGATATAAGAAAAATTTAAAATATTTGTTTCCTTTTAGAGGCAAATTTTAAAAAGTTTTTATGGATGAAAATTAACATATGCTATCTCAAATGAAAGCTTAAACTATTGTCTATTACATTATGCTTAAAAACAAATATAGCTAGAAGCAATAATTCTTATTATAAAAACGCCAAATTTGTTCGAAATAAAAAAATTCAAAATATTTGTTTCCATTTAAAGGAAAATTTTAAGAATTTTTTACACACAGAAATTCACAAATGATATCTCAAATGAAAGCCTGAGCTATAGTCTATTGCATTATGCCCAAAAATTAATATAGCTAGAAGTAATATTTTTTATTATGCGAACTCTAAATTTTTTCGAATTAAAAAAATTTTCAAATATATTTTTAATCTTTTAAACACAAATTGTAAGAACGTTTTTAAAATAAAAATTTACAAGTAATATCTTAAATGAAAGCTTATACTACTGCCTAGTATCTTAGTTTAAAAACATTATATCACTGGAAGCAAATATTTGTATTAGACTAACATCAAATTTTGTCGAATTAAAAAAATGAGCAAAATAATTGTTCCCATTTAAAGGCAAATTTAAAGAACTTTTTACAAACACAAGTTCACATAAGATATCTCAAATGAAAGCCTAGACTATTGTCTACTGCATTATGACCAAAAACTAATATGGCTAGAAACAATAATTCTTATTATAAAAATGCCAAATTTGTTCGAAATAAAAAAAAAAATGAAAATATTTGTTCCCATTTAAATGCAAATTTTAAGAATTTTTCACATAAAGATATCTCAAATGAAAGCTTAGACTATTGTCTACTGCACTATGACCAAAAACTTATATAACTAGAAGCAATAATTTTATCTATGCTAACGCCAAATTTTGTCGAATTAAAAAATTTTCCAAAAAAATAATTTATTTTTTAACCCCAATTATATGAATGCTTTTTAAATGCAAATTGACATAAAATATCTTAAATGAAAGCTTATGCTACTGCATATTATTTTAGTTAAAAAATATCATATTACTGGTACCAAATTTTTGTATTCTATACACGCCAAATTGTTTTGAAATAATAAAAAAAAATGCAAAAATTTGTTTCCTCTTACAGGCCAATTTTACAAATTTTTTACATATAAAGGATATCCCAAATGAAAGCTTAAACTATTGTATATTGCATTCCGTACAAAAACTAATATAGCTAGAAGAAATAATTTTTATTATGTGAACGACAAATTTTTTGGAATTAAAAAAAAAAATAAAAATATTTGTTCCATTTTAGAGGCAAATTTTAAGAATTTTTTACACACACAAGTTCACATATGATATCTCAAATGAAAGCCTGAGCTATAGTCTATTTCATTATGCCCAAAAACAAATATAGCTAGAAGTAATAATTTTTATTATGCAAACTCTAAATTTTATCGAATTCAAAAAAAAAATAAAAATATTTGTTTCCTTTTAGAGGCAAATTTTAAGAATAGTTTATACATGACAGTTTATATGTGATATCTTAAATGAAAGCCTGAACTATTATCTTTCATCAGATGCCAAAAACCTGATACAGCTGGCTGCAAAATGGTTTATTAGGCTAACGCCAGATATTTATAAATTAAAATTGTATTCTTTAACACATAAAACGAGTTTGTCTCACATTTGGCTTCATAACATTTTAGCTATTAAAGCGATTTAACTAATTTGTTTAAGACAATTACTTATAACAATGATAATAACTATCCTAGAATTTTATCAATTTTGGTTTTGTATTAAAAACGTGAAGGTTAAGAAATTTGTACAAATGTTTTCTCTAAAACTTTTAATACCTCTTCTTTCTTAGTAGCGCTTGCTATACCACCATTTATTTTTTTTTTATTGCTTATTCTTTTTCCAATAATAATTATAAAAATATATATTAAAAAAAAGCTAATTTTTATGAAAATAAAAAAAATCTTTATCATACACACACACACTACAGATTTATGCTGCACAACTCTATTTTAGTTTGGCTTTCAATAAAATCTGTAGTATGTCTACATTTTACATGTTTGCGTTAATATGATGTTGCATGCAACTGCAAAAACCACATACAAAAATAGTTGATGATTAACCATTTGTTGTAAGCAATAGGGAAGGCTTTATGGCAGCAAAAAAAAAAAAAAAAAAAAAAGAACACAAAAATGAATGTTATATTATGGAAGCTGAAATGAATGATGTGCACATGAGTTGTTAAATAGTGGTTTTATAATTAACTCTAGAAAATAAATAGACCTCTTTGTAATAGACTACTAAAAAAAAGGAATTGGAAAAAAATCAGGAAAATTTAAACAACAATTTGAAAACATTTAAAAAGTTTAAAAGGTATTGCTAAAATTTAAGAATAAAATTTAAAAGAAGAAAAGGATTTAATATAAGAAAGTTTGAAAACTAAAATTTTTAAAAAGTATTGAATTAAATTTGTAATAAACTTTAATTTTGTTAGCTTAAATCTTTATATATTTAAGTAACATATTAAGGAATTGTCCAGTAACAAAGGAAATTTTTTTCTCTTTTCAATTTCATTCTCGTCCATCATGCAGCCATTTAAGCAGAAAATCCCTAAATATATACTACAAAAAATAAAAGTAAAATATCTCCAGTTACAACTCATTCGTATAAATACTTGCAACAATCATGTTGTATTATTATTATTATTGTTTCAACAAGTCTTTTGGACAAGTCAAAAAACTATATATTTCTTTGATTTCTTTATGTATACATTTTACTCAATACATCATTCATGGAATTTATTTAGTTTTATTATTATATTTCCTACCCTTCTTACTCCAATCAATATATAAGAAAGCGTATGTTGCCAGCCATCATACCAAACTAATCATTTGATTGTAGATGCTGCTCAATTTGCCATGTAATTTTGCATGCTAAAACGATTTTCAATTTGTATATCAAAAAAAAGGAGAATTTCTTTTCTTAATATAACATTAAAGTTTTTTTTTGCTAAAAAAAAAGTAAAGAATTCTTTAAATGTTTTTTAAAAGAAACTAGCAATTTTGTTTATAGAAAGGCAAAGGTAGAGCAAATAAATAAAAAATTTAATTTGAAAACGTTCTTGAAATGATTATAAATAAATTTACAATTTTATCTCACAGCTAATATAACTATTTTACTGCTCATTATATCCTTTATAGCCCATGATATTTGTTATATTTTATATTTTATTACAACAGTGACATCTGGCCACAAACTTTGGCAACTTAAATAATGTTTAACAGGGATGAATTAACTCAAAGTTTATGTTTTAAAAAGCTTTCTCACATTTTAAGCTTTTGCTCTCAAATATGCTATACAATTAAATAAAGCCAATCATGGTGGTAATCCTTGATAAAAACATATTCCCTTTTGTTAAAAATAAAGCTCTTTAGTAAAATATAACTTTTTAGGAAACTTTTAATAGTAAAACTTTATAAGAAATCCATGAATTTTGTGTTTAAAACTTGTCTAGCATGGCGTATGATTAATATTTATTATAACTTTTCTGAGAATTTTTAGTATAAAGCTAGGTATACACGGTTGTCATATTCTTACAATATTGTCAGAAATATTTAATAAATGGGTAACACCCATATGTTTCAACATAAGTTCTCATGGTTGTATTCACCATTTTCTGAGCATGTTCCTGACAATCTGATAACCGTGTGTACGTAGCTTAACTCCTGCAATCTTTAAAAGTTTTTGAAAATTTCCATTGATAATAAAATAACAAGTAAGTGAGGGTATATAAGATTGGGCACAGCCGAATATATTCGGCTGTGCCCAATCTTATATACCCTTCACCAAATTATACTTCAAATACAAATTTTAAATATTTTTAGGTAACAAAATCTTTTTTCCAGTTTTTTTTTAATTTTTTAGAAAAAAAAAAATTTTCGAATTGTTATTTTAAAATTTTTTAAATTTTAAAAAAAATTTTTTTTGTTTTTTTAATTTTTTTTGGTGAAAAAAAAAATTCGGGTTAAAAAATATTTTTTCCGATTTTGACCAATTGGAGGTCCAACTTAATATGGTTTTATATACGTCGTTGAATTCCGTCTGTTTGTCTTTTGAAATAAATTTTCTGAAGACCCCAGATATCTTCGGGATCCAAATCTTCAATAATAAGTTTCCTATTTAAAATCAGCAAAATCGGTCCACAATTGGCTCAGATATGAAAACCTGGACAACCTCGATTTTTTACCTATTTTTGACCTATATATGGATTACTAAGTCATTAATATAGACAATATGGATAGCTAATGATAGATATTTCAAAGACCTTTGCAATGACGTATATAAAACCATAGTAAGTTGGACCTACAATGGGTCAAAATCGTAAAAAATATTTTTTAACCCGATTTTTTTTTCACCAAAAAAATAAAAAAAATTTTTTTTTTTAAATTTAAAAAAAAAAAATTTAATTTAAAATTAAAAATAACAATTTGAAAATTTTTTTTCCAAAAAATTAAAAAAAGCAACTGAAAAAATAAATTTTGTTTATCTAAAAATATTTAATATTTGTATTTCAGCACAGCCGAAATAAACTTGTTGAAATAAAATTTTTCAAAATTATTTTTTAATATAAAAATTAATTTTTTATTCTAATATTTTATATTTAAATCATAAATAAATCTTTAATTTATTCAATTTTTGGTAAAAAAAACAAATTATACTTAAAAATATTATTATTTAAACAAAATTAATTTTTTTTTTTTAATTGTTTTTAAATTTTTTTTTCCAAATAGTTTTTCAATTTTTTTAAAAAAAGTTTTTTCCAATTTTTAAAATTTTTTTTTAAATTTTTAAAAAAAAATTTTTTTGGAAAATTAATTTATGACAAAAAAAAATTTTCCTGCTCAATAACCTGATATCCCACAGTTACTTAGTAGAGCGCCATCTGTAAGTGTTAATCTTAACTAGGGAAAAATGGAGCGAATAGGGTTTTTGTCTGTACTATAATTAGCATAGCCAACCTGTTGTTGGCTATTTGTGGTAAAATTGCCAATGTTAAAGAAAACATGTAAAACTAAACTTCCTCGAGTTATTTAATACACAAACAATCCTAAAAATTTTAGTTTCTCCTGAACGAAGTTCTAATTAGAAATTCCATAGTATAGTTTTGTGCAACTATTTCTTAAAACACTTTATTAAATTATTCAATTCACATACCTCCAACACATTTCAGCAATTCTACTATTCCGTCATACAAATTTGAGTTACTCCTGCACGAAGTTCTAATTAGAAATTCCATAGTATAGTATTGTGCAACTATTTCCTAAAACACTTTATTAAATTAGTCAATTCACAAACCTTCACAAACACATTATAGCAATTCTATTAGTTTTAGATTTTGTCTTATTCCTATTTTTCATTTTAACAAACACAACAACAAAAACCCGTACACGACTTCTACACTAATTAAATGAAACGAAACGAATAGAAAAATTTGCAAATTTTAATTTCCGATTTGTGACTAAGCATTCATAGATGCTTTCAATTAAACACTTTTAGTTTATCACCAACACATTAGTTAATACTTTTCACAAATTTTTAATTAATTTTTAACACTTTTTACACTATTTTTCCCGATTGAAATGTTACCGACAACATTTTCGCGGCCGATCACTTAAACGTTTATAATAAGACTAAAAAGTGGAGATGAAAAGGAGTGCAATAATAATTCATACTAGTAGGTACAGGGTTGGAAATGTTAGTGCAATTGAAATTTATTTTGGTACAATTTGAAGGTGTAAATTACGATGGTACATTTATTTGGTATCATTTTGAGAATTTTAAAAATTAATAATCTAAATACATATGTATATAAACGAGCACAGCCCAAACGACAGAAGCTAGGATCATGAAATTTTAACTGTGAGTTCCTCCATCCGATAAGAAGGGATTTTTGGAAATTCGAATGTTTAAAAGGGTAAAAACGGGTAATTTCGGTAACCTTATATCTTCAAAACTAATAAAGATACAAAAAAGTTTAAAATTGCATGTTACTCCATTTAAAAAATAAGCTGACAGGTGTTTCGTACTTTTTTGAAATTCAAACCTTTTAGGCGAGAAAACGGGTAAAAACTGTATTTTGGTACTTTTGTGGCATCCTATGTATCTTTTAAACCACTAAACATAGAAACAAATTTTAAATCGTATTTTTTACTTATAAAAAAATAAAAAATACAAGTTTGGTACTTTTTTGAAATTCAAACCCTTAAGGGATAAAAATTGTTTTTATTTTTGGTACTTTTTCATAAAATATGTTTTTCTATAATTTAACATAGACTTACGAATATTTTGTTATGAGCTCCCACCACGATATATAAATTTATTTGAATAAAATTTTAACCCGCAATGGGGATAAAAAAAAGTACCAAAAAGGGGATAAAATCGGGAAAATGCATTATATTAGAAATTATTATGCCAATTTTTATAATTTTTTTTTAACATTGGTTCCTGGATTTATACAAAAATTAACTTGAGTGCCAAGGTGTATATTGAGCCAAATACGGTTAAACAGTTTGGTACTTTTTTTAAAACATATTTTTTCTTGGGCACATTTACACAAATTTTAATCTTTTGAGACATGTCTGTAGCATAAAAAATTTTGACAAAATGGAATATTTTTAAATTTCAGACTTGAAAGGTGTTCAGGGATGAAAAGGGAAATTGGTACTTTTCTCATAATGGTACTTTTTTAACATTTTAAATTATTGCACTTATCGACATTAAAGTTAGCTGATATGTATCTGAGAGAAGTAAGTGTTAAGAATAGGGAATAATATTTAGGTACCAAAATATGAGAACTGAACTATAGGTACTTTTTTATTGTTCTAATGGTACTTTTTGAATTTTCTATAACAATGAACTTAGAAACATGAAATTAAGCATATATGGTTCTATGTGAGTAAGAATTCTAGGGTGAGACTTTTTGGTACTTTTTCTTTATTCGAATGGTACTTTTTGTAATTTCTTCACCAATGAACCTAGAAACATGAAATAAAGCTTATATGGGCCCGAGAGGGTGGGAATCCATAGGTGGCTGCTTTTTGGTACTTTTTCTAATTGGTACTTTTTGAATTTTCTATAATATTGGACCTAGAAATATGAAATTAAGTCCTATGGTCCTATGTGAGTGAAAATTCAAGTGAATACTTCATGGTACTTTTTCTTTATTCTCATGGGTACTTTTTTTAATTTTCTATAACATTATCTTAGAATCATGAAATTAAGCGTATATGTTCCTAAGTGAGTGAGAATTCGAGGGGAGACTTTTTGGTACTTTTTCATTATTCGAATGGTACTTTTTGTAATTTCTTCACCAATGAACCTAAAAACAAGAAATTAAGTGAGTGGAAAATAACCAATTGGTGCCTTTTTTCGAGAAAATCAAAAAAAGTTCTTTCAAAAAGGACATTTAAGGATTAAAATATTCTACGAAAATTTTTGCCGGAAAATTTCAGTGGGGGTCAGCAAAGATACAAAAGTTGTAAACACAACTCTTTACGCTTTATTAGCAAAATTATACGTCTCACATTTTTAAAAAAAAATCGCCAAAAATCCAAGTAACATCCAAATAAGCTGAAATTTAAAATATAAATAGTCCTTAAGGAAATGTACAAAAAACTTGCGTACTTATGTAAGTTATCTCTTTTAGTTCAAGAGATATTAATGCTTACATATTTATATTTTTTTAATTCTGCTTGATTTTTTTTTTTGTTTTTTTAGATGGCCCGCCATATGGAGGGTCGAAATTATTCCTATAAAATTCTGAATAAAATCAAAACAACTTGCTAAAAGTTATCTCGTACCTAAAAAAAGTTACATGCTTCAAAAGTTGGATCATGTAAAAATGCCAATATTTTTTAAGTTTTTTCCCAAAAAAGTCCCTTTATTTTTTCTTTTGTAGAAAAAAATTTTCTTCGGGACTGTATAAAATTTGTATATGATCCGAAAAGAGAACCTAATGCAAAAGCATGTAAAGTAAAACCTGGCTCACTTTAAGCGGACCTAGTCGCCCGCAGACATATCCAAACTTTGCTAATTTAAAAAAAAAATTTTAGGTTTGAGTAAAAAATTCTAAAAACGCAAATCACCGATCCCCTAAAAAAGTCCACTTTGTTAGGTATTTCCTGTGTGACTGGATACACTTGTGTTACACATCTTATTGTTAACATATATAATTAAGAATAAAACACATTTACACATTTTAAATTCCTAAGTTTATTTGATTAGAATACGAAAACACTAAAAGGTACTATTGCATTTGCCAAACTTACCAAAGCTGTCTATCAATCAGCTGTGTTTTATTTTTTGAAACAGACACTTAATATTTTAAATTTTACTTCTATAGATTGTACCTTTTTTTAACAATTTGTACTCTCGTACAGTTCAAATTTCCATCCCTGAACTGATTAGAACAAATTCGAAGCGAATTCATACAAGGTGGAGCAAGTGGCGAATTCGGGGAAATTGGCGGGAAATTTGGCGCGAATTCATTCATTATTTTTTTTATATGGAGTTTGACATTCTGATTAGTGAGAGTATTGTTCGGAATGTCAAATTAATGACTTGGCGCCAATTAGCCTGAATTCGCCACTTGCTCCACCTTGTATAAATTCGCTGTGAACAAGTTGAAGAAATAGGGTTACCAAATTTCAGTACATAAATAAATATTTTATATTGCTGGGGAAAACTGGCTGATTACAATTGAAACTGTAGTCGACAAACCACAGCAAGATATAAGGCGATGAATTTTATAGTGGCTACAAATCAAAAACATGAGAGAAATTTTTGGGAACAATAGAGTGAGCAACCAAATATAAAATATTTTTTGTTTTGCATACAAAATGTATGTAAACTGATTGTCGGCAGTGGTTTTTAAAAAAGGTTTAAAATAATGTATACATATTTATTAGAGTATTAAGATCTGTTTCACATTTAGCAAAGGGACTTGCGCAATTTTCTGGTTGTAGATGTCAGGGGTAAGTAAGGTCGAGTTAAGGAGAAGAACATTTTTCAAATTTGAGTATGGACAACTAAATTGCCTAAAGTGAAACGGGTCTTACAATTCCAAAAAAATTTAAAATTTTTGAAAAATCCCGTTTTCCTTTATATGTTATTACTATTTCAGATTTTCTTTATTTTAAGCTGAAAAATTTGGATTGGAAATATTGTGATATATTTTTGCAAATTAAAAAAAAAAACAAAAATATTGAAGAAATTTAAGTTTAACTATTTAAATAGATGCCTTGAAAAAGTAAACATAAAATTTATGAAACATTGGGAAAATTGTAATAAAAAATATGGCCTTTTATTTACATTGAAGAAGTTCAGGTCCTTTTTCAGAGTATTAAAACTTTAATTTTGTAATTGATGAAATTTTTGTGAAACAAAATATAAATTTTAAAATTGGGCGAAACTAAAATTAATAAAAAAATAATTAGATTTTCCTTTTATGCCTATTTTACAATTATTCCAAGGATGAGATTTGCACTTGTTTTATAAAAATATTGTAAATTAATCAAAGTATTAAACAGAACAATATTTCCTTAAAATATTGGCTTTTCACAATCGATTGTTAATTGGCTTGAAACATAAAGATGAATTACTTTGACAGTAATTAAATATGAATGTCTTCCTAAAAAATAGTAAATTTAATTTTATTAACAACAATTTTCATTTAATCACAAATTTTCTAATCAGTTCCCATATTTCATTTTCCCCACCTCCATTAAATATTACTAAACATTGGTAACCCTCTTTCTTGCACTTGTTGCAACTTCATCTCCACTTTTTAGTCTTACTATAAACGTTTAATTGATCGGTCGCCAAAATGTTGTCGGTAACATTTCAATCGGGAAAAATAGTGTAAAAAGTGTTAAAAATTAATTAAAAATTTGTGAAAAGTATTAACTAATGTGTTGGTGATAAACTAAAAGTGTTTAATTGAAAGCATCTATGAATGCTTAGTCACAAATCGGAAATTAAAATTTGCAAATTTTTCCATTCGTTTCGTTTCATTTAATTAGTGTAGAAGTCGTGTACGGGTTTTTGTTGTTGTGTTTGTTAAAATGAAAAATAGGAATAAGACAAAATCTAAAACTAATAGAATTGCTATAATGTGTTTGTGAAGGTTTGTGAATTGACTAATTTAATAAAGTGTTTTAGGAAATAGTTGCACAAAACTATACTATGAAATTTCTAATTAGAACTTCGTGCAGGAGTAACTTAAATTTATATGATGGATTAGTAGAATTGCTGAAATGTGTTAAAGGTATGTGAATTGACTAATTTAATAAAGTGTATTAGCTAATATTTAGTTGCACAATACTATACTATGGAATTTCTAATTAGAACTTCGTTCAGGAGTAACTAAAATTTTTAAAATTGTTTGTGTATTAAATAACTCGAGGAAGTTTAGTTTTAGTAGGTCTTCTTTAACATTGGCAATATTACCACAAATAGCCAACAATAGGTTGTCTACGCTAATTATAGTACAGACAGAAACCCTATTCGCTCCATTTTTCCCTAGTTAAGATTAACACATACTGATGGCGCTCTACTAAGTAACTGTAGGATATCAGGTTCTTGTGCAGAATATTAATTAAAATATGTATATATGGGCATACTAACGGCCATTTTCACAATGTACGATTATTTCATTTTAACCGGAAAATTAACTAACTGTCGATTTGTTTAACGGGGACCATTTAACCAACGGTTACCGATTTGCGTTTCACCATCATTTGATTACTTAACCAAAGCATTCAGTAGAAAGTATGGCAATAATGCATACATTTGTTTACGAAAAATAGTGTAATGAAAGATTGAAATATAAAAAATTGTCTAAAAGACGGCATAAAAAATAATAGTTTGTGTTTTCTTAGTGGTATAATAAAAAAAACGTATAAAACTCAAAAATATGAAGGTACCTAACTATAAAATTTACAGAACAAACTGAACAACAATTACTGAAAACCAACAAGCAAAAGTGCACATTTGTTGTTTGGTTTGTAAGTGCAATATCCGGGTGGTATATGGATCACCTCGTGCAAAATTTACTTTTCTTCGCTTTACACTTTTAAAAATTATAAATATTACAAAAATATAAATGTTTTTCCATGTTCTTTTATTATATTTCTTACAATTAAGATGCTAACCGGCGAAATTTGTTCGGTTATATTTAACAGCAACTTTGTTGTTAAATAGTGTCAATTAAGAATTAATCGTACATTGTGAAATTCAAATTAGCCTAACTTGCGGTTAAAGTTCACGTTAACTTTTAATCGTACATTGTGAGAATGGCCGTAAGTTGGACCTACAATGGGTCAATATCGGGAAAAATATTTTTTAACCCGAATTTTTTTTTTTCATCAAAAAAATTTTTTTTTTTTATAAATTCTTTTTCCAAAATAAAAATTTTAAAAAAATATATTTGGAAAAAACTTTTTTAAAAAAAAAAAAAATAACAATTTGTATAAAAAAAAATTTTAAAACAATTAAAAAAAAATTTTTAATTTTGTTGTATAAAAATATTTAAAAAAATATTTTTATGTATAATTTGTTGGGGTATATCCCTTACTTGTTTAACCCGAAATTTTTTTTGATAAAAAAAATTTTTTTTTCATAAATTGTTTTTCCACAAAAATTTTTTTTAAAAATTAAAAAAAAATTTTGAAATAAAATTAAAAAACAATTTGGAAAAAAAATCTAATTTTGTTTAAATATGTAATAATATTTAAAAAAAAATTTAATTTTGTTAAATAAAAATATTAAAAAAAAAATATTTTATGTACAATTTATTGAAGGGTATATAAGATTCGGCACAGCCGAATATAGCTCTCTTACTTGTTTAACCCGAATTTTTAGTTGACAAAAAAAATTTTATTTTTTTTCATAAATCCTTTTTCCAAAACAATTTTTTTTTTTTAAATTAAAATAAAAATTCTGAAATAAAAATTTTGAAAAAACTTTTTAAAAAACAATTTGAAAAAAATTTAATTTTGTTTAATAATATTTAAAAAAAAATATTTTGAAGTATAATTTGGTGAATAACTTGATTAATTTTTCTTTTAATTATTGAAAATCGCCTTTGCGCTTTATAAATTTTTGCAAAGGTTTTTGAAATATCTATCACTACATATCCATATTGTCTATATTAATGACTTAGTAATCCAGATATAGATCAAAAATAGGTCAATAATCGAGTTGTCGTCGTTTTTTTCTTACATCTCAGCCATTTGTGGGCCGATTTTCTTAATTTTAAATGGCAATTGAATCGGGTCTATAGCTTATATATTAATGAATGAATCATGATTGAAGGTTATTTGGGGGCTACGAAAAGTTGATTTCAACAAATAGGCGATCAAGGCTATGTTGATTGTGCTATCTATATCGATCCAGAATATATTTCTTTATGGGGTCGCAAATGAAAAATGTGGAAATTACTAACGTAATGACAAACTTATATAAGTACTAGGGTATTCAATCGATTAACCGTTAATCGGTTAACCGATTAATTTTGGACGGTTAACTGTTCGAATAATTTTAAATTTCCGATTTTCAAATAACAAATAAACCGATTAATTTGTGTCGATTAACCGATTAACCGAAATTCCTTTTTTTTTGCACTTTTTTGTATTTATTTTTCCGTTTCAATTCAAATACATTGATTAATTCGATTTCAGAAATATAAACAGTAGATGTTAATATCTTTCTAATCTGTATTTAACCAAATTTTCACTTGTGTGACCCCCCTTTAAAAGGGGGGTCACACGGCATGTATTGCTAGTGTTTTGTGCCATGTATTGGGACATTTTTCCATATGTAAACATATACATACCGTGTGATCCATATGAAACTGTGTGTATGTAAAATACATGTGTATTACTCGTGACATTTTTGGCAATTAGAGCATGTTCTATTTTCGTGTGTATAACAGTGTTGTATTTTGAAATACAACACTGTGTGAGTGCAAAATAAAAAAAAACAAAACAACAAAAGAGTAAAGAAAAATCATAACAAAATAAATTTCATTGCATTAAATATATTTATTGTGATTTAAAAATGTTTAAATAAATATATTGTTAAAAACAACAAACATATAAACTAATAGAGGTTATGTCACATGCAATTACATATGTACGTTTGAACGTGGAAATTATGATTCGTATGTATAATGTGAATTTTGACATACACATGGAATTCCAAATGTATCGAATACATGTCCCAATACACAAGCAATACATGCCGTCTGACCCCCTATTATCAAACATACTAGAAAACATGAATTTTAATTTTGATGTTTACAACAAAAAACACTCTCACACACAAAAAATAATTGACTTTTTTGAAAACTGATGAAACTATATGAAAGATTATAGAACAGCGTATATTTTGTATTACTCAGTTCATAATTTTGATGTTTACAACAAAAAACACTCTCACACACAAAAAATAATTTGACTTTTTTGAAAACTGATGAAACTATATGAAAGATTATAGAACAGCGTATATTTTGTATTACTCAGTTCATAAAACACGGATTTTGAGTTATGACGTTGTTGCAGCAAATAGGCTATATGTTTACAAAAATGATCTCAAATACCTTATTTGCTGTTTTTTATGTTTTTGTACACAAAATTCGTTGTTGTATTTTCAATTTAAAATGAAAATATAAATTATTCGGTTAATCGAATAATTTTAAATTAACCGATTATTAACCGAATAAATCTAAACCTCGATTAATTATTTGCTCGATTAACCGATTAAACCAGAAACCCGATTAATTGAATACCCTAATAAGTACATATACCATTGCTACTCATGCAGTACTTTTCTTGAGTTTTGTTTGTCACATGCAGATGGCGCCATTACTAAAGGAATATAATATACCAGGTTTAGTACAGTCTTAAACCCAACGAGCTTTAGGTGGCGAATTTTATGATATTGAGTGTTGTATTCCGCTCATAAACGAAATCGCTTACTTTAACCTTTTTAACATAAACATGGATTGATTTGAAAAACTGTGTATGGAAAAAATTTCAAGTTTCAAATCATTTTCTAGTATTTTTCCCACAAATTGCTTACGATTCAAAATGTTTAAAATATGGAATATTTTCCATAGAAATGTCATAATAAAGTTTGTTGTTTCGTTTTATAAAATGAAGCCTTTACTTTTTGAAGGCAATTAGCATGCAGAATATTGGCTAAAAACTTGAATATTTGTTAAAAATTTGTTAGAAAAATTATATACATAAAAGTTGAGAGCACTCTACACTCCTTAAAAATTATATCCACAATTTTAACCTTCGAACTTTTTAGGGCCAATTAGTACTTAAAGCTGCGTGTACTGCTTTTTACATTTCTATAACTTTTATATCAGAATTACAGAAGCAAATGTTAACGGTAGCTAAAAAGCTTTTAACAGCAAGTTGAAGATGTAGAAATCGGATAAATTATAAATATTTAACAGAGAAAGATTACAGTAGTCTGAAGCACTTTATGAAAGTTTACAAATAAAACTTGTAAAGAAAATTACTTTAATAAAAAACCGCTCAATAGCAAAGAAAAGTCTTAAATTGTTTACAGTTCCTTTCAAACTGTAAGGGGTAAAAAACTGTGATACCTGGTGTGAGATTGAATAGTTGCTGTAACAGTGTTTTGTAAGAACTTCTACTAAAAACTGAAATATATAAAATAATTAATATTTTAAGCTTAACAGTTAAAGAAATTTTACAGAGTAACCCCAATTTTCTCTATCTCTGGTTATTTTTTATCGTGACGATAAACTGACAGTTCTCATACCAAAAAAATGTTAATTGGAGGTTTATCGTTACGAAAAACGATAACCAGATATTGAGAAAATGGGGGTAAGAGTTGTTGCCTATTTAATGAAAGAAATGTTGAGTTTGAGTCTATTTTTATACCCTTCACCTTGATTGGCATGGATTTATATAAGGTTGTCATTCCGGTTATAATTTCTACATTTTTCATTTGCGACCCCATAAAGTATATATATTTTGGATTGTTATAGATAGCGGAGTCGATATAGCCATGTCCCTCTGTCCGTCTGTGTGTTGAAATCAACTTTCCGAAGCCCCTAAATAACTTCACACATGATTCATACATAAACATATTATTCCGGGTTGGTTGCTCGGTTGCTATCCAAAATATCGGCCCACAAATGGCTGAGATATAAGGGAAAAACCAGTAACCTCGATTTTGGCCTATTTGGATTACTAGGTCATATCTAATGGTTGATATTTCAAAGGGCTTTGAAACGACGTATATAACGTCAATCGGACCTACAATGGGTCAAAATCGGGAAAAATATTTTCCATCAAACATTGTTTTTTTCACCAAAAAAAAATTTTTTTTATACAATTTTTTCATTTTTTTTTTAAATTCAGAAAATTATTTGAAAAAAAAAAAATTTGTTTACCTAAAAATATTTAAAATTTTTATTTTAAAGTATAATTTAATAAAGCTTATATAAGATTCGGCACAGCCGAATATTGCTCTTTTACTTGTTTTGGTATATATCTGGATTATTGGGTCATTAATATGGACAATATGGATATCTAATGATAGATATTTTAAAGACCAACGATGTATTTATTGGTCAAAATTGGTAAAAATATGAGTTTTACTGAATTTATTAATTTTGCAAGGGTATAAATGATGAATTGCAAGCATGAAAAACAAAAACTGTGATAAAAATCAAAAAGTAATACAAACAAACCTACTTCCAAAACGGAGCTCACATTACAAAAATCATGTCCAATCATGACAGTCTTAAATTGTTCTTTATTAATTTTAATATTTATCTCCCAAAAATAACTAACAGTCTATGGGTGTGAGGCTTAAAAGCAACAGTTAATCTTTTATGATTTCCCTTATAGAATTTTACTTTTTGCCCCATTATTAATGACAACAATGCCTGCTGTAAAGCACATAAATACACTTATGTGTTGAACAAGACAAAAAATATAATATATAAACATAATGACAATAATTGTCACGTATTTGTGACATAAAAAATGTATGTGATCTGTGAATAAAACAACACTAACCAAAAAAAAACTAAAAAAAAATAGATGTGAAGTGAACATTTATGCTGCAACAAACTTTTACACAACAAGAAGAGAAGCTTGTTCAACAAAAAATTATATTACAACATTTGCTTAAATACAGCAATGTTTAATAGACAACAGTCTACTCTGTATTATAATCTACAGTATCATCATTATTAACGTTATTGTCATTAGTTTAATCATTATCATGTTTAGAGGGAATAGCAGCAGGGCTTGTAGAACTAACACAACTTTAACTTAAGTCGTTTGGAAGTGAACATACATTTGGGCTTGTAGAAATTTATACAGTTGTTTGGAAGTTGTATGCTGCTGGTACATGTCAGTATTAAATGCCTGGCATAATAATGAGAGTCCTTTTAGCCACTAAAGGCGACTAGTACAACTCAACTACTACTACTACGGCTGTTTAATGTAAAGACAGCAGCATCTACAGAATCTAGTAATAGATTTAGTTTTTTGATTTATGAAGAATTTAGAAATGCCCTATAAGGAATTGGAAAATTATATGTCATAATTTCATTCATGAATTCCTAAAACAATTTTCAGAATTTCCAAAATTTTCTACTCGGGATGATTTCTTTTAAGCAATGCTTCCGAATAAGCAAGGCTACGAATTTTTTAAACTGTTCGACAATTTTTCCATGTTTTTAAATGAATTCCTAAAACAAATTCAAAAATCCCCAAAATATCCAACTCGGGAACTTTTATTTTAAGGAATTTCCTATTTTAAAAAGGCAATTCTAACAACATTTCACAAAATTCTAAAATTTAAAAGTTTTTTTAATGGATTCCTAAAACAATTTCCGAAATTTCCAAAACATCCATCTCGGGAAGTTGTCTTTTTAGCAAAATTTCCTAATTTTAATAGGCATTGCTAAGAATTTTTGAAACTTATTAAATTTAAATGTTTTAATTAATTCCTAAAACAAATTCAAAAATTCCCAAAATATCCAACTCGGGAACTTTTTTTGAGGAATTTCTTATTTTAAAGTGTTAATTCTACTAAGTGTTCACAAAATTTAGAAATTTAAAAGTTTTTTAATGAATTCCTAAATCAATTCTCAGAATCTCCAAAACATCCTTCTCGGGAAGTTTTCTTTTTGGCAAAATTTCTTAATTTTAATAAGCAAGGCTAAAAATTTTTAAAAGTGTTCTTAAATTTTAAAGTTTGTTAATGAATTCCTAAAACAAATTCAAAAATACCCAAAATATCCAACTCGGGAACTTTTTTTGAGGAATTTCCTGTTTTAAAATGTTAATTCTACTAAGTTATCACAAAATTCAGAAATTTAAAAGTTTTTTAATGAATTCCTAAATCAATTCTCAGAATCTCCAAAACATCCCTCTCGGGAAGTTTTCTTTTTAGCAAAATTTCCAAATTTTAATCAGCAATGTTATGAATTGTTTTAACTATTCTTAAATTTTAAAATTTTTTAATGAATTCCTAAAACAAATTCAGAAATTCCCAAAATGTCCAACTCGGGAACTTTTTTTGTGGAATTTCTTATTTTAAAGTGTTAATTCTACTAAGTGTTCACAAAATTTAGAAATTTAAAAGTTTTTTAATGAATTCCTAAATCAATTCTCAGAATCTCCAAAACATCCTTCTCGGGAAGTTTTCTTTTTAGCAAAATTTCCCAATTTTAATAGGCATTGCTAAGAATTTTTAAAACTGCAATTAATTATTAAAGTTTTTAAATGAATTCCTAAAACAAATTCAGAAATTCCTAAAATATACAACTCGGGAACTTTTATTTTAAGGAATTTCCTATTTTAAAAAGGCAATTCTAACAACATTTCACAAAATTCTGAAATTTAAAAGTTTTTTAATTAATTCCTAAAACAATTTTAAAAATCTCCAAAATATCCTACTCGGGAAGTTTTCTTTTTAGCAAAATTTCACAATTTTAATAGGCATTGCTAAGAATTTTTGAAACTGTTCTTAAATTTTAATGTTTTTAAATAAATTCCAAAATTAAATTCGAAAATTTCCAACTCCGGAACTTTTTCTTTGAGGAATTTCCTATTTTAAAATGGCAATTAATACAAGTTTTCAACAAATTCTGAAATTTTAATGTTTTTTAATGAATTCCTAAACAATTTTCAGAATTTCCAAAATGTCCAACTCGGGAAGTTTTCTTTTTGCAGAATTTCATAATTTTAATAGCAAGGCTAAGAATTTTTTAATCTATTCCTAAATTTTAAAATTCTTAAATGAATTCCTAAAAAATTCAGAAATTCCCAAAATATCCTTCCCGGGAAGTTTTCTTTTTAGCATAATTTTATAATTTTAATAGGCAATGTTAAGAATTTCTGATACTGCTCCTATGTTTTAATGTTTTTAAATGAATTCCTAAAACAAATTCAAAAATACCCGAAATATACAACTCGGGAAGTTTTTTTCTGGCAACATTTCTAAAAATTTCGCTTTTTTATATAGATTTTAAGAAGAATTAAAAAAAATCTGATCCCAAAATATCCAACTCGCAAAATTTTCAATTATAAGTATTATAAAATCAGTGACAACAAATTGATTTTTAAATCCATATCACCAACCATTTCCCGGTAGAGTTACTCTACCAGCCAGCAACTCATAAACACACCTTCAACTAAACCAACATTATGACACTCAAAGGATGTTGAAAAAAAAAAACAGAACACAGAAACAAACGGTGAGAATATCCTGCTCATCGTACACATCATAATGTACAAAAATACTCATCGTACACATTAACTTTATGAGCTCTTAAATGAAAGGCCTAACAACGGTCGGCACATTTTTGTATATTAAAGTTTTTTTTTCTCCACACTTTTAAAATTTGTTAAAATATGAAACGTGACCAAGTCTTAAACATTCACATACAACCTCCACATATAACATCATCAAGCTTAAACTAAATCTGCAGGAAAAAAACCACCTAAAAACAATGGTGAGAGTTTTATACGATGTTTAACACAAATTTATGCAGCCATTAAATTAGTGGTTGGTTTGGAAGGGAAGGGGGCTAAAGGGAACAAATAATTTCCCTATTAGGCCTGAGTGAGCGCATACAGTAAATTATTATTTGTTTGTTTGTTGTAAATAAAAAAAAAATTATGGCATTAAAATATAAATTGGAAGGAAAACCAGAAAAACAACTGTAATGAATGCTTCACAAAATGGGTCAGTTACATTTCAATACAAACATTAATTACAGTAAACTTAATTTTGAAATCAAAAGCTAAAATTAAGTAGAGCATAATTAAACAGGAGTGTATGAATGCAAAATATGATTACTTTGCAAACAAATACATATTTTAAATTTAACTGAAATGTAAAAGAAATTTATAAAAAACTAATTTTAAATACTGAAAATACTAGCAATTTTAAGTAAATTTTTGGGAATTTGTGACAAAAGGATATGTGATCAGCTGTGAATATAATAAATATTTTGAGGAATAAATTATTTCATTTTAAAGAGCACAGACATCTGCAAGTTGTGATAAAACAATATTTTAAAAAAGTATATATTTTGGGAAAAAAAAATTTAAATAAAGAGAAAAATTCAAAGGAATTTTTAAGAAAAATATGTTAAAATACTTGTAAGATAAATGTTCAGTCATTTTGAGCAGTTTTCGTGAATAATCGAAAAAAGGATATATGGCCAGCTTTGAGTGCAATAAAAATTTAGAAGAAAAAAATAATACATTTCAAAGAGCAAAGACAATCACAAATTGTGGTGAATTAAAAATTTAAGAAAATAAATTGTTTAAAAAAAATTAAGCAAAAAATTATTTTTTTAAACAAATTTTACATATAAATATCAAAAGTAATAAGCAAAAAGTATTTGAAAATTTATAAAACATTTGTTAGAGACACTTTTAAGCCATTTTGGGTAGTTTTCGTGAAATTTTTAAAAAAGGATATATGGCCAGCTTTGAATGTAGTAAATATTTAAAAGAAAAAAGTAATACATTTTAAAGAGCGAGGAAAACATTAAATTGTGGTAAATTAATAATTAAAAAAAAATAATTTTTAAGAAAAAATAATTTTTTAAACCCAAAAAAATTAATTTTACATATAAATATCAAAATTAATACGCAAAAATAAATATAAAAAAAAACTTTTTAGAGAAACTTTTAAGGCATTTTGGGTAGTTTTCGTGAAATTTTTAAAAAAGGATATATGGCCAGCTTTAACTGTAGTAAATATTTTAAAGAAAAAAGTAATACATTTTAAAGAGCGAGGACAACATTAAGTTGTGGTAAAACTAGAATTTAAAAAAAATTATTTTATAAAAAAATTTCAAGCAAAAAAAATATATTTTTTGGAAATCTAGAAAAAACTAATTTCACATTAAGAAAAAAGAACTCAAATAAACACATTAAAGTTCTTTTCAGTAATTTTCTCGAATTTATGAAAAAAGGATATATGGCCACTTTTGAATCTATGAAATATTTTGAAGAAAACTTAATCATATTTTAAAGAGAGAAGAAAACTTTAAGTTATGGTGAAATTTAAATTAAAAAAAATTAACTTTTAAATTTTAATCTGGAGAAAACACATTTTACATATTAAATCTAAATGAAATTTAGGCATTTGGATAGTTTTAAGTGATTTTCTTGAATTTATGAAAAAGGATATATGGCCAGCTTTGCAACTGATAAACGTTTCGAAGAAAGTTTTGTGTTATTTTAAAGAGCGCAAAAGATTTTATATTGTGGTAAAATTAAAATTTGAAAAACTAAATTAAAAAAAAAAAAATTCTTTGTCAAATTTATTTATTGGAAAAAATTTTGTTCAATTTTTTTTTTTAAATTTAGAAAACACTAATTTTTCACATCAGAAATACATTAAATAAATACTTTTGTGTTCGTTTGAGTGATTCTCTGTGATTTGTAAAAAAAGGATATATGGCCAGCTTTGAATCTATCAAATTTTTAGAAGAAATTTTTTTGCTTTTCAACACAGCAAATAATACTTTAAATTGTGATAGAAGAAAAATTAATAAAAATTTGTTTTTTACCTAAAAAAAAGGTACAAATTTTAAAAAATCTTTAAAAAAGAATATATAAAAAAACATTCTATGAACACTTTTAAGTAATTTAGAATACTTTTCTAAAATTAATGGAAAAAAATTATTTGGCCAGCTGTAAACTCTGTCCTTGAATTTATATTTCCCCTCAATTTTACTAATTGATTTTCTGAATTTTATATTCTGTTAAAAAAGCTACTTTTAAATAAATTTTCAAACACTTAAAAAGAAAACGTTTTCAATTATAGTTTAAAAAGAAAAAAACTCGAGAGTATAATAAATTAATGAATATTTTCAATTAACTTCATTTACCATAAAAAGCTCTTTGTGTAATTTGTGTGAGTTAATGTTTTCAATAAGAACTACCTACATACATATAAAAACAAATATAAAAATATACATTTTTTATCTTGAACATCATACAATAATTATAATTTCTTGTTTTTTAATTTCTTTCTTTATTTTTCACTTACAACATTATTATATAACAGCAAAAAAGGCATTTATAAACTCTATCACACACACACACACACAATAACATTTAATCGCTTAAAAAGGTAAACAATTTTTACTCAACAAAGACACTTAAAATTCATAAAACAAACTTATAAACCAACATACAAACGGACACATACAAACAAACACTACATACATACTTGTATTTTACTCTCACTAGAGATACCAATACACATACAACAATTACTATAATATTTTTCTATAAAACAAAAACAGTGGCTGCAAATGGAAAAGGAAACAAGTTTCATATGTTTTCTTGGAATTATGAAAAAGGATATATGAACAGCTTTAAAACAAAAGAACAGATTGTAGAAAAAATAGCTGTAATATAAAGATTAAAGTACACTACATGTTGTCAATAAATAATATTTTAAAAATTATTATTTTTTTACAAATTTGAACAGAAAAATAAAATGAAATTCTTAGAAACCAAATATTGAATATGACAAATACAAATAGAACTTCTAAAGTAACTTTAGGCAGTTTTCTTGAAATTATGAAAAAAGGATATATGGCCAGCTTTGAATGTAAGCAATATTTTAAAGAACCTAAAACACTATTTAAAAGAGGTAGAAATACTACAAGTTGTGGTAAAATAAAATTTTGAAATTTTTAATTTATAACAAAAATTTTAAGCAACATGAAAAAACTATAAAAGAAATTTTTTAAAAATAATATTTATAAGAAATGAAATTACTTTTTAGGGTGACTCTTAAGCAATTTTTTAACAATTGTTTGACATTATTTAAAAAGGATATAAGGTCCTCTTGGAAATTAAGAGATTAAGAGAAAACTACAAGTTGTGGTATAATAAAAATTACAAAATTTAGTTTGTGTAAAAAAAATATTTAAACAGAAAGTATACAAATTAAAAAAAATCCTAAGAAAAACATTAACGAATATTAGAAATACTTGTTACGTAAACTTTTCACCAATTCTGAGCATTTTCTCAAATTTATGAAAAAAGGATATATGGCCAGCTTGGAAACTAAGAAATATTTTGAAGAAAACTGTATTTTATTTTAAATAGCTAAGAAAACTTTAACTTGTGGCAAAACTAAAATTTGAAAAAATAAAATTTTGATGAATAATTTAAGCAAAGAAAAATGTATATTTTTTAAATTTGGAAAAATAGTATTGTTTTCATAATAAAAATTCATTAAATTAAAGAATTTTAGTATTTTTGAGCCTTTATCTGAATTTTTTAAAAAAGGATATATAATGAGCTCTAAATCTAAGAAATATTTGGTAATAAATTTTAAAGAGCTAGGAATTCTTTTAGTTGTGATAAAACAAATATTAGAAAAATCTTATTTTTAAAAAAAAAAAATTATGCAAAGTAAAATTCTAAGCTTCTAAATCAGAAAAATACTTATTTTAAATGATAAAAGTACGTATTAAAATATTTAAGAAATTTTCAGAGATTTTCTAAAATTTATGAAAAAAGGATATATGGCCAGCTTGGATTCTAAGAAATATTTTGAAGAAAATTTTATTTTATTTTAAAGAAAGAAAAAGACTTTAAATTGTGGTAAAACTAAAATTAAAAAAAAATAATTTTTAAATAAAAATTTAAGCAAAGACAAATTTTAATTTTTTAAAACTGTAAATAATTTTACATAATAAAAATACTTAAAATGAATACATTTGATTACTTTTCAGTGATTTTCTGGAATTTATGAAAAAAGGATATATGGCCAGCTCGGATTCTAAAAATTATTTTGAAGAAAAAAGTTATTAATTTTAAAGAGCGAAGAATCTTTTAAGTTGTGGCAAAACTAAAAATTGAAAATTATTATTATTTTTTTTTTGAATTTTTAAGCAAGGAATAATTAAATTGCTGCTATACCTTGAAGCAAACAATTTTACATACCAAAAGTAAATATAATAAACACATTCGGGTACTTTTAAATGATTTTCTGGAATTTTTGAAAAAAGGATATATGGCCAGCTTAGAATATAACAAATATTTTTAAGAAAAAACTTAATTGGGTTAAAGTTTAAAGAAGACTTTAAATTGTGGTAAAATAATATTTCCAAAAATTCTTGTTTCTATGAAAAAAATTAACAAAAAAAACATTGCCATCATATTAAGCGACTTATTAATGCTTTTTTGGTAAAATTTTTATTTTAGTCTCCATTATTTTATACTTTACTGTTCATAAAATTCACTTACATTCACTCAAACTCTGAACAAAACTCAAAATAAAAAACATTATGAAATACAATGTGCTGGTTATTAAAATGAAAATGTAAACATAAAAAACCTCAAATGAAAAATATACACATTCACATACACACACAAACAACAACTCTTACAAAATAAAGAGAATATACAAAATAATAAAAAAAAAATATTATAAAAACTGTTGCCTACTTTGCGGTCGTTTATAAGAGCATCAACAACAATAAGTGCAAAATGTTGAAGTTAACAAAGTGGAGACCAGTACTCTACCTACTAAAATATATAAAAACATACACACATGTATATATCTATATGTAGCTAAATATGTGTGTGTGTGTGAACAAAAAAAAATACAACCCAGCTATCATAACATAACAAAGGCTGGCAAAAATATGAAAGGATTTTTATATCCTGCTGCTGCAAAACGTAGAAACACAAGCCAACAATTGCACAATATTGTTGCTTGTTTGTTTTGTTGTTATGGCCGTTGTTGCCATTTTTGTTGTTTTGTTTAATTTCATATCAAAAAGAGAATTTTTAATTGGGCATATGTGTAATAATAATAAAAAGCACACAGCCACAACCAACAGCAACAAATTATGTAGAGAGTTGCTATTGTAGGGTACTCCATACCCAAGTATGAGTGTAAACAAAAGTGTTGGGGTAAGTCTTTTTTGCTGTTGTTGTTTTTGCTTTTAGAAAAAGGTCAAATTATAAAATATTTATTGCTAAAAACACTTTTAGTAGGCCTTAAAGGCAGACGACACTGCTTCAAAAAAAGCACAACGTTTAGTAGATTTCAACACCTTTTTCATTCCCCAGACACACTAACACTTGTTTCAGTCTTTGGGTAGCTTTTTCAAGAGACTTTGTTGGATTTTAAAAAGATTTTTTTTGCTGCCTGTTTTTTTTTCAGGCAGCATTTCAAAGATGTGAAAGATACTTGCTGTTGTTGATGACAACACTTAGTTACTCACTAAATATACTTGAAATGTTGCTTGTTGTACTACTGCTGTTGCTGCTTCTTGAGCTGTTTATTACAACCAGGTGTTTTATTTTGATGTTTCTTTCTGGTTTTCTTGTCTAGTTCATTGAAAACTTGCCAGTTGTTGTCTTCATTTTGCCCTTAGTGACTTAAATGTTGGTTGTAAATTGTTGTGAGTTGAATTTTATGTCTTTTTATGTAATTAACAACACGAGAGTATGAGAAATTTATGCTGGAGATTAGATTGTATAAGCAAACGGCTATTAGGAACAATTTCAAAAGACACAAATGTGGCACAATAAAAATAAAAAAGACAGAAGTAAAACAGCTTAAAATTTCACTAAATTTTCCTTGTTTTTTTAAATAAATTTCCAAATAATTTTTTTTTTCAAAAACAAAAATTTTGCAAATTTTATTTTATCACAACTTGTAGAATTTTTCTTTATTTAAAACTTAAAACAGTTTTCTTCAAAATTTTAATTAGTTTGCGAGCTGTTCACATATCCTTTTTTAGTAAATTCAATAAAATTACTCAAAATGACTTAAAAGTTTTTCTAAGACATAATTCTGATATAAAAAAGTTAATTTCAAGATGTTAAATTTTTTTCAGTTTTTTTTTCCAAAATTTTTTTTTAATAATTTTCTTTTATCACAACTTGTAGAATTTTTCGCTTTTTAAAATAGGAAAAATATTTCTTCCAAATATTAATTAGTTTGCAAGCTGGCCTCATATCCTTTTTCCGAAAATTCACTAAAATCATTCAAAACGGCTTAAAAGTGTTTCTAAAACGTATTTCATAATACGCAAAAGGTTTTTCGATGATTTTCAATATTCAAAATTTTTTTGGTACATCTTTTATTTTTTTTTTCAAAGACATAAATTTTACAAATTTTCTTTTGTCAAAACTTGTAGATTTTTTCGCTTTTTAAAACTGGAAACAGTTTTCTACAAAATTTGTATTAGTTTGCAAGCTGGCCTCATATCCTTTTTCCGTAAATTCAATCAATCTACTCTAAATGGCTCAAAAGTTTCTCTGAATGGTATTTTATGGTATAAAATCAATCTAATAAAATTTTAAAAAAAAAACTAAAATTTTTAAAATTTTCTTTTAACACAACTTGTAGAATTTTTCGCTTTTTAAAATAGGAAAAATTGATTTTCAAAATTTGAATTAGTTTGCAAGCTGGCCTCATATCCTTTTTTCGAAAATTCAAGAAAATCACTCAAAATGCCTCAAAAGTTTCTTTAAATAGTATTTTATGTTATAAAATCAGGTTTTTGAATTTTTTTTTTAATAATTTTATTTTCATTTGCAAATTTTTTATAAAACAAATATTTAAAAATTTTTCTTTTATAACAACTTATAGTTTCCTTCGCTATTTTAAATAGAAGAGTTTTTTCTTGAAAATTTTTGTTATTTTCACAGCTGGCCATGTATCCTTTTTTCATAAATTCAAAGAAATCGCTAGAAAGCAGCCAAATATTTCATTACTTGAATTTTCAATATTTTAAACAGTTTTTTGATGAATTTATTGAAATTTTGTATGGTATTTTTTTTATAAAAAACTAGAAATTTTCAAAATTTCTTTTAAAGCAATTTTTACCTTCATTGTTCTTTAAAATTACCAAACATTTTCTTCAACAATTTGAAAAGTTTCAAAGCTGGCCATATATCCTTTTTTGATAAATACAATAAAACTACTTAGAATTGATGATAGTTTTTTTCCAAAACTGTTTTTTTTTGAAGAAATCGTGCATGTATTTTTGTTTTTCTTTTATCACAACTTGTAGTCTTATTTAGTCTTTAAAATGGCATAAAGTTTTCTTCAAAATATTTATTGTATTCAAAGTTTTTCATATATCCTTTTTTCATAACTTCAAGAATAGTATTCAAAATAGCTTTGAAGTCTTTATTGAAAGTTTATTCAAAAAATAAAATAGCTTTTTAAAGATTTTTAATATAACGTTTTTTTTATATGTATAACGTTTTTTTTTCTTAAAAAACCACAATTTTTAAAATATTCCTTTTTCACAATTTATAGTTTTGTTTGCTCTTTAAAATGACAGAAATTTGTTTTCGAAAATTTTATTAGTTTCCCAGCTGGCCATATATCCTTTTTTCATAAATTCCAGACCATCACTCAAAAGTATGCAAATGTTTTCATCAAATGTAATCGTTATTCGCAAAATTAGTTTTTTGCCGGATTATAGAATACATTTTTTTTTTCGCATAAAATTTTTTTAAAAATAAATTTTTTTCTAATTTAAGTTATACCACAACTTAAAGTCGCCTTCGCTCTTTAAAATGTATTTTTTTTTTCTTGGAAATATTTGTTAGATTTAAAGCTGGCTATATATCCTTTTTTTATAAATTCCAAAATATCTCTTGAATGTTTTAAATTTATGTATTTTTTTCTTTGCTTAAAATTTGTAAAGGTAGAAGATTTAGAATTAAGTTTTACCATAACTTTAAGTCTTTTCGCTCTTTACTATACATATAATTTATTTCCCTTCAAATATTTCATAGGTTCAAAGCCGTTTGATATATTTTGAAAATTTGCTTTAAAGAATTCCCTTAAAAATGTTTTTTTTTAAACCTTAGTCCTACTGTACTGATATTGTCAACAATTTACCACTAAGCTGCTTAAAAACTGTAAATTTCTTTATAATACCGACTACAATTACATAAACCTTAGCAATTCCCCTAAACACTTAAATAAAACCCCTTACACTTACACACTACACAGAAAACATAAATCATCAACATTTATAAAAATGTTATATAGTAGTGCCTCTTCTTTAACGCGTATGTACTAAATATGCAGGAATATGAAACACAGAACTAAACAACATCTTAATCACCCTTGATGTTCGTCATCAACATCATCTTTATGGCAGTAGAAATTTTTCGAAAAAAAACACATTTTTTCCCTGGCAGTTTTAACTTGACTTTATGACTACTTGTTTATCTCTACTCTTTTAGGTTCGAATAATTCTTTTTTTTTTCATTTGCTTGCTTGCAATGCTGTGTTGTCACTGCCTGCCTGGCTGGCTGTTCTTGTGTTTTTATAATTATTTGATTTGTAGCCGTCTTTAGCATTTGTTTTTTTTTTCATTCTGTGTCATCTTTTTCATCTACCATTTTGACGTTTTCATTTGGTTTCTAATGTTCGTTTCAGTTGTTTGCCTTAAAAACAGACCCAAACATGTCTAATCGCATAAAATGCTACAGGAAATGATACGATAATGAATGGTTGACAGAAATGTTGTGACAGTTAGAGGGGGTGCATTGCCAAAGTAGAGAGTCTAGTTGATGGTTTGTCAGAAATAGAGAGAGACAGAGTTTGTGTGATGTTGTTGAGATTATTTTGTAATGACTTTTGTTGCGTTGTAGCTGGTTTTTTCTATGTATTGCTGTTGTTACTGTTTGTTGATTGCAAAAATGAAATTAAGCGTAAATTTAGTTTGTTTATTTGCTTTATTTTTTGTTCATGAGATAATTAGCATAAAGGGAAAACTGGCAAAATGAAAAGATAAGAGGAAATTAAGGAAGGAAAATAAAAAATAAAAAAAAAATGGTAACAAAATTAAACTAGGGACAAAATTTAAATACATAATCACATAGAAAATGTAATAAAGGTGTCGTTTTTAAGTAAATTTATAAAAAAATGATTTATGTTAAAGCATAATAACATAACTAAGACTAGCTTTAATTTATAAAAAAAAAATATTTTAAAATTTTCTTATTTAATTTAATTAAATTGAACCTGGGACCTTCGTCTTTCTTTTATGTAAGTAGAATAATATTTTGTTTAATTTCGGTTTTTATTGGATTTTTTATATATTAACATTTAATATTTTTAATTAATTTTTTAAAAAATCACTCAAAATTAATATTACTCATACGCTTAGTAGGCTATAAATACAAAAATTGTTATATCTCTTAAAGTACTGAATATTTATAAATGAAATTTGGGGGAATGTTAGCAAACATGGTACTTAGTTTTGAGATAAAATTTTCTAACCTAAATTGTTTCAGCGACCCTCGTAATTTAAGATAATGTTAAAGAATATCAGGATTTTAAATTGTTTCAAGTAACTAACTTCAATAAATATCATTACTAACGTTTTTTACAAAATTTTTGACAGAATTTACCTTAAACGACCCTCGTATATTAAGTTTAGTTTAAGAAAATGGGGTTTAAGTTAAAATTTTCTACAATATTGGAAATTTAACTTGATAATTATTAAAATTAAAAAAATGGTAACAATATTAAATAAAATAAAAGATTCGTGTTAATACAGAATAACGTTAATACTATATTTAAAGTAAAATAATTTATAAAAAAAAATATTTTAAAATTTTCTTATTTAATTTTAATAAATTGAATTTTGGTACTTTTGATTTCCTTTACATAAGTAGAATATTATTTTGTTGAATTTCGGTTTTTATTGGATTTTTTTAATAGTAACATTTAATATTTTTAATTAATTTTTTAAAAAAATAACTCAAAATTAATATTACTCATACGCTTAGTAGGCCATATTTATTTAAATAGCTATATCTCTTAAAGTGCTGAATATTTATAAATGAAATTTGGGGGCATGATAGAAAACATTATACTTAGTTCTGAGGTATAATTTTCTAACCTAAATTGCTTCAGCGACCCTCGTTATTTACGTTAATGTTTAAGAATATCAAGAGTTTAAGTTATTTCAAGTAACTAACTTTAATGAATATTATTTCTAATGTTTTTTACCAAATTATTGAAAGAATTTTAAATTAACAGGAAATAGCAACATTACTAAAAAATTAAATAAATAAAATTATACTGTTGATGTTCCACTAACCGATTTTCATTTTCAAATAAATCTTAACTTTCCTAAAGTTCGGTTATGTTAGATTTTTAAAATTTGTAAGTTTAAAATTTTAATTGATTTTTAAAAAATTTTATTTTTATTAAATAATCTCGTATATTCAATTTTACATTTACCAATAGTATTGTGTAATTTCGGTTTTAGTTCGTTTAATTAAATAATTACTTTAAATATTTTTAATTAATTTTTAAACAAAATTACTCAAAATTAATATTAATCATACGTCTGGTGGACATTTTTAAAGAAAATTTGCAATAGCTCCAAAACAAGTGAATATATTTCAACCAAATTTGAGAGAATAATAGGAAATATAGTAGGGAATTACTGAGTAGAATTACTAAATAATCACTCGTATATTATGGTTACACAGTGGCTGTTTCATAATATTTAAAAAATTTCTTTCTTAAACTAGAAACTAATGAATTTCATTTTAAATTTTATCTTTATTATTTTCAATGTTTAGAAGAAAAAAAATACGCTTGAAAACTTGTGGACATTTGCGTTGACAAGTTTTGTTTCTAAGATACCACGAGAAGAAAAAAAGAAAAACAAACAAGTGACAAACTTTTTCCCACAAACAGTTATCATGCTTATTTGTTTATTTGTTGGTAATTTTCAATGTAGTAGTATATAGCTGCTCCCGTATTAGTTTCCACCAAAAAAACAATTGTCAAATGTTGTTTCTCTCGTAACGAAAGGGTCGTCTCTCTATATAACAACAACTAATGTCTTGTAAATGTTAGATCTTTTGTTTTTGTTGCCAATTTTTGCCTAAAAACTTAAAAGTTTCTTGTTAACAGTGATGAGCATCATTAAGTTTAACGTATTGTATTGTTGTTGCCTGCATGAGGTTTTACAAATAGTCGCTTGTTTTGCAAAAAAAAAAATCAAGTTTTTTTCCAGCAAAAGGTTTTGCTGGTTTCTTATTTGCTCGCTTGTATTGCCCACAAAATGTTCTTAAGTTTTCCGTTTCAATTCTCAACTTGATGTTGGTTTTCCACAATGGTTTTTATATTTAGTTTCTTCTTGTAGTATTTGTTTTTTGGGGAAAACCAAAATAGCATAAGATAAATATTGAAAACCTAAAAAGTTTTTCAGCTGATAATTTTTCAACATCAAACTATTTTGGGGTGATGATGGTGGTGGTGATGACAATGAGTGGTAATGAGGTTAAGTAAAATGGCTGGCAGACAAGGAAAATTTTTATATAAAATTGTTAATGTTTTGGTGTACTTTGACATTAAATCTTTAATAAATAATAAGGAATTTAATTTATTGGTTTAAAAGGATTTTTCGGAGGATAACTAAAAATTTTCAAATTAATTTTTTTTTTTTATTCCTAAAATAAAAATTTTTAGTTTTCAATAAAGCTGTCATCTGTACTATTTTCCTTTAAATATTAGTATTGTGGAATTTCGGTTTTTGTTTGTTTTTTGAAATAATGACGTTTAATATTACAAATTTATTTTTTAAAAAATTACTACAAATTAATATTAATCATACGTCTGGTGGACATTTAAAAGAAAATTTTTAATAGCTTCTAAACTACTGAATGTATTTCAACCAAATTTGACGGCATAATAGGGAATAACGCAGTGAGTAACAAAACAATGATTCGTATTTTATAGTTATTAATAGTATTATTTTATTGTCTAAAATCTCAATATTTCTTAATGTCCAAAATTAAAATTGTTAAGTTTGTAGGGGATAGTCTTATGTTAGATTTTTCATTAACCAATAGTATTGTGTAATTTCGGTTTTAGTTTGTTTTATCAAATAATCATGCTTAATAATTTTAATTAATTTCTAAAAAATACTCCAAATTAATGTTAGTCATACGTCTGGTGGACATTAAAAAGAAAATTACCAATAGCTGCAAAACAACTTATTACTCATTCCCTATCATCCACTAAAATTTGGTTGAAAAATACTTTGTTGTTTTGAAGCTATTGCAAAATTTCTTTAAAATGACCACCAGACGTATGATTAATATTAATATGGGGTAGTATTTTTAAAAATTAATTAAAAATATTAAACGTAGTTTTTTTTAAAAGCAAACTAAAACCGAAATTGCACAATACTAATATTTAATGAAAAATATTTCAGATAGCTGGCCTCTTGAATTATAAAAATTTTTATTTTAGAAATAAAAAAATATTTAATTATTGAGAAATTTTAAAATTTTAATTAAGATTTTTATATTTGAAAAAAATGTATTATTATAAGAAATAAAACAAATTCTATTTATATTTCTGTGATTTATTGTTTAACGTAAACATTTGTCACTTGATTTATTTGAATTTATCATTAAATTTTAGCTCCTTATTGTAATGCAGTCATTTTTGTTTGTTGCAATTTAACTTCTGAACTTCTTTTTGGAATATGACACCATGTTTTTTTTGTTGCCAGTTATTCGCAGTGATACTTAATTGCCTTGTTAAATTTAAATAGTGTTTGTCATGGTTTTTTTGCAGTTAAGTGTTGGTCATAAATTATTTATAAAATACAAAAATATATATAAAAACAAGCAGTAACAATCATTAAAAGAATATAATTTTATAGAGACAAAAAACCAAACCGAAACTGACACCAATACCTGTTCAGAGACACACACAAATATCTAGACAGAAAACACCTACTACTGCTACGATTTTCCAAAAATCCTTTTTTTGCTTGAAACAACACAAAAACACCATGGAAATCATTTATTTTGTGTCTGCATGTATGTATTATTGCTGTATGTGTTAATTTGTATATGTAAATGTCTGTTTGAGGGTGTGTATACGAATAAAAGTCAAATGTTGACTAATTAATTTTACACCGCTTATTTTGGTCGCTGTTTTGTGTTGTTCAATTGAGTGCGAGTGTCTGTGTCATTGACTGTATTTTATTTCCCTGTCGCTGGCATTAAGCGCTTCTCATTATTTTGTTGCCCCAATATGTTGTGTATAAAGTTGTTATTGTTAAGCCTAACAACTTCTTTAAGTTTAGCAAACAATATAAATTAAAAAGTAACAATCACACACACAAAGTCTGTGTGTGCTTACATGAATGTATAGTAGGTATATTTATATACAATATGTCGCTTTTTGTGTGGGTTTTGTATGTATATGAGTTGTCTGTTTTACCTTTGCCAGACATTAATTTCAATCAATGTTGTGTTAAACCAAAAAACTGACACTCACACTCTATTGGTTGACATCAACACACACACCTCTTCAAAAATAGCTTTATTTTTAACTTTAGGAAGTTAAAATTATAAATATTAAAGACTTGGAAAATACAAAAGCCTATTAAAATTATTTCGCCTAAAAGTAGGCAGCTATTTTAAATGACACTATTCTATATAATAGAATCTCCTTCGAATAGAGTCCATAAGGAGACACTATTCTTTATTTTTAATAATTTTTGACTTTTTTTTTAAAATAATTTGGACTAAATATAATTAATCTTGAATTTTTTCTACAATTTTTGCTAATATCGTAAATTTTTAATAAATTTTTTTTTCATAATTTTTCATTTATTTTAAAGAGTTCTAGATTTAATATCAGCATTTAAGCTTTTATCGTGAACTTTTTGTTAATATCGTATTTTTTTTAATATCGTAAATTTTCAGAAGTCAAAATTTTGGGTAATTTTTATGATTTTCCACATATTTTAAAGGATTTTGCACTAAATATTGTTTATTTTAAAATTTTTGGTGAAATTTTTGGTAATATCGTTAATTGTTTCTAATATCGTAAATTTTTAGAAAACTATTTTTTCATAATTTTAATAATTTTTAATTTCTTGTATGTAATTTTTTCACATAAATATCATTATTTTAAATTTATTTAGTGAAATTTTAGCTAATATCGTATTTTTTAAGATCGTAAATTTTCGGAAGTTAAATTTTGGCTAATTTTTATGATTTTTCCTTTTTTTTTTAAAGATAATTTTTCATTTATTTTAAAGAGTTCTAGATTTAATATCAGCATTTAAGCTTTTTTCGTGAAATTTTTGTTAATATCGTAAATTTTCAGAAGTCAAAATTTTGGATAATTTTTATGATTTTCCACATATTTTAAAGGATTTTGCACTAAATATTGTTTATTTTAAAATTGTTGGTGAATTTTTTTGCTAATATCGTTTATTGTTTCTAATATCGTAAATTTTTAGAAAACTATTTTTTCATAATTTTAATAATTTTTAATTTCTTGTATGTAATTTTTTTACATAAATATCATTATTTGAAATTTGTTTAGTGAAATTTTTACTAATATCGTATTTTTTTTAATATCGTAAATTTTCGGAAGTTAAATTTTGGCTAATTTTAATGATTTTTCCTTTTTTTAAAGGATTTTCACTAAATATTTGGATTTTTGAAAAATCTTATGACATTTTTGCTAATATCGTAACTTTTTTCAAATATCGTAAATTTTTAGGAAATTTTTTTTTATCATTTTCATAATTTTTCATTTATAGTAAGGAATTTTACACTTAACATCAGTATTTTAAATGGTTTTGGTGAAAACTTTGCTAATATCGTAATTTTTTTTAATATCGTAAGTTTCCAGGAGTAAAGTTTTTGGGTAATTTTTTATGATTTTCCACTTCTTTTACTGGTAAATCCATCCACAAAATATTTTTATTTAAAAAAATCTTTCAATCGTATTTACGATATTAAATTTTTAGCAAATACCAAGATTATAACAAGAAAATAATAAAAAATAAAAAAAAAATCTTCAAAAAATTTACGATATTATATTTTTGTTTGCGTTATTACAAAAAAATTATGAACTTAGCTTATTTTGATAAAAAAAAGAAGATTAAAATTTACTGAAATCAATAAAAAATTTACGACATTGGATGAATCTAGAAAAGACAAGTCACTATTCTACAGAATACAGAGTCCTATAGAATATAGTTTTATACAATTTAATACTTTAATACATTACATTTTCTAAACTTTGTGTTGCCTGCTCATCATTTGATTAACAGCCAACTTACACATCATACGTACTAATCTTAACTTTTAATAAAAGTTAAAATTATAAATTTCTTACTCTACTTCAACATTTGTTCTAACACTCTGCTTCATCTAACAGCCATACACTCTAGATTGAACAAATCAACATTTATCTTCTGTGTGTGTGTGTGTGTTTATATTTTATTCCTTATTTTTCATTTAGATTTTAATGTCCATTTACCATGGGGTGGCAATACAAATACATACTCGTTAACTTCTCTAGCCATTCAGACTTACTCCTCCATTCGCATACAGCTTTACAACTTTGGCTCTAGGAAAGCATAAATACAGCAGACAAACAAACAAAACAAAAAAAGTGATCAAAACTTCACACCATTATGCAGAAGGAAATGGTAATACTTTGGCGTTAACAAATCAACAGCAATTATTTATTCGTCATATGCCACAAGGGCCATTCGTACTTGATAATGGTCATTCAGAGTGTAGATGAGAAAGCGGTAGAGACGGAGACTGGATGACTGACGGACAGCAAATACAAACAAATATACACACATATAGAGATTTTATAACTACATGGACTACAGTGATGTCTACACACAAAGAGAAATAGAGACACTTAACTTAGCACACATACAGTGAAGGAAGATATTTGCCAACTACTCTCTACACATGTATTTTGAATATAGGGTATTTTAAAAAGAGATGCATTACAGGTTTCTATAGAAAATTGTCTGTCCCAAAGCAGACAGGTTTCTATAGAAAATTGTCTGTCCCAAAGCAGACAGGTTTCTATAGAAAATTGTCTGTCCCAAAGCAGACAGTTTTCTATAGGAAATTGTCTGTCCCAAAGCAGACAGTTTTCTATAGGAAATTGTCTGTCCCAAAGCAGACAGTTTTCTATAGGAAATTGTCTGTCCCAAAGCAGACAGTTTTCTATAGGAAATTGTCTGTCCCAAAGCAGACAGTTTTCTATAGAAAATTGTCTGTCCCAAAGCAGACAGTTTTCTATAGAAAATTGTCTGTCCCAAAGCAGACAGTTTTCTATAGAAAATTGTCTGTCCCAAAGCAGACAGTTTTCTATAGAAAATTGTCTGTCCCAAAGCAGACAGTTTTCTATAGAAAATTGTCTGTCCCAAAGCAGACAGTTTTCTATAGAAAATTGTCTGTCCCAAAGCAGACAGTTTTCTATAGAAAATTGTCTGTCCCAAAGCAGACAGTTTTCTATAGAAAATTGTCTGTCCCAAAGCAGACAGTTTTCTATAGAAAATTGTCTGTCCCAAAGCAGACAGTTTTCTATAGAAAATTGTCTGTCCCAAAGCAGACAGTTTTCTATAGAAAATTGTCTGTCCCAAAGCAGACAGTTTTCTATAGAAAATTGTCTGTCCCAAAGCAGACAGTTTTCTATAGAAAATTGTCTGTCCCAAAGCAGACAGTTTTCTATAGAAAATTGTCTGTCCCAAAGCAGACAGTTTTCTATAGAAAATTGTCTGTCCCAAAGCAGACAGTTTTCTATAGAAAATTGTCTGTCCCAAAGCAGACAGTTTTCTATAGAAAATTGTCTGTCCCAAAGCAGACAGTTTTCTATAGAAAATTGTCTGTCCCAAAGCAGACAGTTTTCTATAGAAAATTGCCTGTCCCAAAGCAGACAGTCTGTCTTTAAATATTTCCTTTTTCACAGCACCCTGTTAGACATACTTAGACAGACATATTCCATTAACCAAAAAAAAAAACGAAAAATCCTGGTTGTTTTTTTTGTCATTTGCAAAATTTCATTCCATTTCGCCGTATTGCATAAACTGTGATCCTTTTTCAGCGATTTCTTTGCAATGTACTCAGCCATACAACTAGTTTATCTGACTGTCTGTCGGCCCGTTCATCAGACTGTCATGCAGTCATTCGCTGACACACACACACCAACCAACACAAATACACATTCGCATTTAGTCACTCATTCAGTCAGTCTCAAAGCATTTTGATGTTGATGAAGTTGCTGTCACCTCGGTGATAAGTTTAGTTCATTGATTTTTCACACTTAAAGGGAAATGAAGTGCATACAATTAAATGAGTTTATTTTTTAATCAAAACGAGTACACCAACAAATGCAAGGACTAAGTAAATAGAGTAAAAACAAATAAACAAACAAGCAACAAAACTAAATAAAAATCAAAATTTGCTGAAAGCGAAATAAATTTAAAACTTTTTTTTGCAAAATATTGTTTTCTTTTTACAATAATTTTTAGTTTTGTTTCAACTAAAACGTTTTTAAAAAATAATTTTTTTTCTTTGAATTAAAATTATTGTTGCTCTCAACTGCCTATCAAGTTGTTCAACGCCTTAGCTGTTGGTTGTTGTTACAGTTGTTTTGGCTATTTACAGTTGACATTTGCTTTTTAACATTTTGTCACTTGACTTTTCACATAAATATCACACTCACATCCAAACACACACACACACAGTGCAATTTGTAGTCCTCGATTGTTGTAAGTTGTAATGTGTTATTTGGGCCCTTGGCTGTTGCCTTCACTGTAGTGTCATTCCATTTGGGACAAATTTAAAATGTTGCTGTCAATTGGCTGTTAAGAGTGTTTGTGAGTAAAGGTAAAGTACATGCTTCAATTGAAAGGCAATGTTGTGGCAAATTACCTGCCAACTTGATTTGAATTATATGTGTGCTGTTTATATACAACTAAACGATAATACGCTTACTATTCCACATTCCAGTAATAATTTCTCTAAGTGCTTTGTTGGGATTTAAACCAGAAAATCACTCAGTTTCTTAAGCAGTTTGATGACAACATAGGGAAGTGAAAACAATTTAAAATTTGTTTCATATAAAGGGAGACATTTAAACAAAATCTTTAAATTATCTTAAACTAATACAAATTTATGAGAAAAGTATAAAACTATAAAAGTATAAAGGTATAAAAGTATAAAAGTAATATTAAAAAAAATCTATAGAAAAGAGTCTGTCCAAAAGCAGACTGTTTTCTATAAAAAAGCAGACTGTTTTCTATAAAAAAGCAGACTTTTTTCTATAGAAAAGTGCCTGTCCAAAAGCAGACTTTTTTCTATAAAAAAGCAGACTGTTTTCTATAAAAAAGCAGACTGTTTTCTATAAAAAAGCAGACTTTTTTCTATAGAAAAAGTGTCTGTCCAAAAGCAGACTTTTTTCTATAGAAAAAGTGTCTGTCCAAAAGCAGACTTTTTTCTATAAAAGTGTCTGTCCAAAAGCAGACTTTTTTCTATAGAAAAAGTGTCTGTCCAAAAGCAGACTTTTTTCTATAGAAAAGTGTCTGTCCAAAAGCAGACTTTGACAATAGGTCAAAATCGGAAAAAATATTTTTTAAGCCGAATTTTTTTTTCACCAAAAGTTTTTTTTTTTGCTAAATATTAAAAAAAAAAAAAAATTTTAATTTAAAAAAAAAAAAATTAAAAAAAAATAGTACGAAAATTTATTTTTCTAAAAAATTAAAAAAAAACTTTGGAAAAAAAAATTAATTTTGTTTACCTAAAAATTTTTAAAAATTGTATTTTGAAGTATAATTTGGTGAAGGGTATATTAGATTCGGCACGAATATAGCACTCTTGCTTGTTTTCCTAAAACAATGAATAAATATTTTTTCCAAATCAGCAACAATTGTTGGCTCATGTACCTTAAAACTATGCCTCTTGCTCTTTGTTATAAGCCTCACATATTCTTACTTATTGCTAGTTTCTATTTTTACTACATATTCAATATATTTTTTTACACAAAGTAGTTGATTTTAATACATTTGGCTTTTGTCCAAAATAAATTAAAATAAAATGAAATGTCTTTTAGCTACTTTTTCAAGTAATTTCTCTATGGTTTATGTTGTTGCAACATGCAGCAAACACAGTAAACATTCCCCGAATATTTTTGTTTGGTTCGTAAACTCTTGCTCTTGGTGTCTGCAGTTGTATAATTTCTATTGAAATTCCATAAGTATGTTGCACAGAACTAAATAGAAATGGAAATAAGTAAAATGTGAAAATGAAAATAGTAACTGAAAACTACATATAATATAATGAAATTGTTATGCTCAATGCCAAATAAACTCCAGAAATATGTTAAGTCGTTGACAATGAGTGAATTTGCTGTAAATGAACATAAATAGAATGACAACAGCAAATTTGTAAAACGAGGGTAGGGAAATAAATAGTTAAGATATTGCTATTTTGGAAACATAGTAATAGTTAATAGAATGTGAGACAAATAAAGGTCTAACATTTAAGGGAATATATCCATTAAGATTTAGGGAATCAAGAACCTAAATAAAAATACTCTCTACTTTTTCAGTTTTTGTATAAAACTTTGTGTTCCTGGGAAAAAGATCATACAATCTATTGTCCGATTATGCTAAAATATTTTGTATATTTGAAAGACTATTGGGAAGAGTAGAGTTTCAGTAAAGTTTTTCACAAACTTATTAACTTAACCTCGTTTATAACACAAACCAATTGACTTTAATTTCAGTTAGTTTAATGAGGAATTTATATCAGCAACATTTTTGGGTTTTTTAAGTATTTTAGAATAGTTGCCACAAGTTTATGAACTTTAGAATATGTGTGTTTGAAGCCAAGAACGAATCAAGCCAATATCGGATACACTGTGCCAAAGTGAAGCGTATCCCAGAGAGATCGAAGGGGCGCTGCAAGGTCTGGACTATATAGCGTGTGAGACAAACCTTCCCAACTACTTCATTCTAAACAGTTTTTAACGGGTATTGTAATATGTAGCCGTGTGTTGTCATGATTGAATATTACAGTTTCATGTCTGGCTGCATGAAGCTGCCCTATTCGGGCTCCTTTGAATTTATTTTCCTTCACAAGTTATATATTTCCAATCAGTTTTAGGAAGGCTTATTGTCCCACAGTTTGACACTTACATACTTTTATTTTCATCTTCATATAATATAGTTTTCTCCTGCTTTGCTCCTGCTTATCTTTTTTTGTCATCCCAAGTTAAGTACCTAATAGATCATTTTAGATTTTTTTTCTTTACAGCTGATTTAATTGAATGAATATACAATTTCAGCATAAATGCTGTCATACACTCACTCAGTCACTCATATGCCAGCACTGCTATTTACAATTTCAAATCCCCCAAAAACATTTCAATCATTTTTGCGTTTCAAACGCATCTTCTTCTATTAAATAAACATTTCCACGAACAACTACAATATTAAAGCGTTAAGGGGAAACTAAAAAATCTGCTCGTTACAGCAATGCATCAATGTCAACAGCAGAAAAACAACTGAACAACAAATCGAAAAACTCACATACAGAGATAGGGGAGCACACATTAGGGGGTGACAAGTTTTGGAGGTTATTAATGAAATGCAAGTTAAGGGAAATTAGAAAATAATTAAAAGGACCTGCTGGTCAGGATTTACTCAAGAACAATGATTGTTAGAATGATAGTTGAGATAATTTTTCTTCTTTTTTGTGGGGCCATGCTAATAACTGTGCAAAAAAAAAACTCATGCTAAAAACATTACTAATCTTTTGCTGACACAATGTTTTTCTCCTGATGTTATTATTGTTACTGATGGTGGTCATGTTGTTGCTATTGCCACACAGTATGTATGTGTCTCCACATATACATACATATTACAAAATCATTCTTATTGCAGTTGAGATATTTTACATTGAAATGACAAGTGTTTTTGACGCTAGAAATGAGTACGAGTTTAAAATGATCTAGAGAATAAAGAATAACAGAGAATAGCAATATCACAGTAACATATTTATGTCAAGCACTGAATTTCTTTAGAAACAGGGCAAGTTTCCTATAAAAATTAAAGTTACTGAAAAAATAAGCCTATTTCAATTTGCCCCTAGTAGCAAAAGACCACCGCAGAGATAAATTTTGACTTCTATACAATCAATATTATGAAAACTATACTTTCTTGGGTTAGCTTACGGTAGTTAGTTTTGTATTTATTTCTTTTCATCTCCATTGAGGTGTGGTTAAATAAAACTAAATTGAATACATATTGCCTTTTAGTTTTAATGACAATTTTCAATTAATTTTCCTAGTATTTTAATTAAGTTATAATTTTATTATACTTACATCTCATTTTTTTTAAACTAATTTCCATATTAATTTTATATTCGTTTTCACTTTTTGCCATTTGCAAGTTTGAAAACATTGTATGTAGTAGATGATTATAATGTTGATTATTTTTATTATGGGTATTAGAGAGACAGACATAGAGATACAGTTAAGTTGTAGATCCCTCTTCACACATTTAATATTGTACGTAATTATGTAAAAAGCCATTAAATTTTATACATTGTAAAACTCAATGGTCTAATAATAATGTGTAGCAAAGACAAACTAAAAGGAAAGGGAAGAAATAATATACTAAAACAAAAAGGCAAAGCAAAAAAGGGCCTTAATTTTATGTTTAATGTATTGAAAGGAAACAAAGACATATTTTCAATAAAATTAAATCATAAAATTTTTTACAAAAATTTTCTTAGGACTGAAAATAAAAAAAATTTTCTTCCACAAATTTTAGCAGCAATTTTTATCATTCCAAATCATAAAGAAAATTTGGAAAATTTTGTTCAGAATTTAAATTATAAATATTTTTCATTAAAAAATAAATAAAATTGGTGGGGAAGTCAACAATATTTGTTTAATACTTTGTTTTATATGTACAATTTAACAAAAAAAATTATTATAACCATATTTTTTAGATACTTGCAATATTTTTTAATAGAAAACAATTAAAAATTAATTTTTTTTTTTTCAAAAATTTAAAAAAAATTTCAAAAATTAAATTTTTTTCAAAAAATTTCCACTATTTATAATCAAAAAGAAAATTTGAAAAATGTTGTTCAGAATTTAAATTATAAATTTTTTTCATTAAAAAAAAAACAAAATTGGTGGGGAAGTCAATGACATTTTTATAATACTTTGTTTTATATGTAAAATATGACAAAAAACATTATATTAATAATATTTTTTAGAAATCTGAATTAACTTTTAATAGAAAAAAAACTCAAAATTAAAATTATTTTCTTAAAAGAAAATTTGAAAAATGTTCTTCTGAATTTAAATTATAATTTTTTTTTACATTAAAATAAAAAAACAAAATTGGTGGGGAAGTTAACAATATTTTTTTAAATACGAAAGCCCATCTATAACATACATTTGAGCAATTCATATGAAACAGACTTTTGATTTTAGAGCCCTATTGCCTCTATGCAAACTTTAACTTTGCACAATTTGCAGACAAACAAAACTACGTCATGTAGTCGTATTAGCCACATTTAATGATTCACACAACATTGTAATTATACGAATGCAATTGAACCGACAAACATACGCTCATAAATAGAAATAGATAGATAGAAAGACAGACTGACTTTGCATCGCCAGCACAAAGAGACAAACATATAGACAAATGAACAAACAAATGGACAACACTTAATACAAACAAAACCAATCAACATCATCACGATGACGATGATGATCATCATCACAATAATCATTTTGTGCACTTATCTACCATGTATACGTTATTTGTACGCACATTTTAGACCACATTTAGTATCAACAAATTTAAATCGTAACCACGCCAATGTTGTTGTCATATTTATAGCAGAGGGAAGCAAAAAAAAAAAAAGAAAATAACAGTTAAACACAAGCGTACATAGTTGAATACAAAATGCGTACATGTACAAACTCATTATGCTCTAAAGTATATGGATGAACGGCAGACACACAAACGCATATTGCTTACCAAAGCAATAGTTTATGGGCTTTTATTATGCACACTACATGTTTTGCAGACAGTGAGGGAAATAAAAATATTATACCCTGAGAATTATTAGTTTTTTGGATGAATCTATGTGAAAAATCCACCACTTTTGGCTTCCTACGAACGGTGTATTTCCATTGAACAACCGATGACTACCCCACCAATTTAACTTTTTATATTGTTTTGAAAATATTTAAAAATTGTTTGAAAATTTTATTTTAGAACAGCTTAATATTCTTTTTATGGAAATATTGAAATAAGATTGGTTTCGCTTCATATAAAATGTGGCCTTCCAATGAAAAACGATGATATAGAGAAAATTGTCCACGACTTCTCCGCCAATTTTGTTTTTCATATTATAAAAAATACTCTTTAAGTTTTAAACCAAATATTTTAAAAATTATTTTTGATTAAAAATAATATTAATTAATACTACAATTTGAACAAAAAAGATATTTAAAAAATAAAAAAAAAAATTTTCCAAAATTTTAAAATTTTTAAGAAAAATCATAAAAATAAAAATGCGGGAAAATTTTATTTTAAAATGAGCTGGGCTTTAGTTTTCATTGGCAATTTGGAAACAATTTGTTAGGCTTCATATAAAAGGTATATTTTTAACGATAAAACATTATATAGAGAAATTTGCCATTGACTTGCCCACCAATTTTGGTTATTATATTTTTAAAAATTCTATATCTGCACTTTCAAACACAATATTTTATTTTTTTTTCTAGATTATAAATAATATGAATTAATGCTATAATTTGGAAAACAAAAATTCAATATTTCAAAAAAAATTTTTTATAATTTTTTCAATATTGAAAATGTTGCTGAAAAATTATAAAAAAATTTAATATTTTATTAAGCAACCTTTCTTATGGTAACAAAATATTCTAAATATATTTTATGTATTTTAGTTTTATCCTCCTCTGTACATCGTTAATTATGTCTGTGTGTTTGTATCTACATTCGTCTGTGTTTTCGTATAGTTTAGTACCTAAAGCTTGTTGAATGTTGTGTTGAAATGCATTAGGGAATATTGCAATGCATTTCATTGTATGTTTTGTATATGGCTTGTATTGTATTGATGTGTTGTTGTCGTTGTTGTCATTGCTGTTATTATATGTATTGTTGCTATTGTATTATGCCATCATAGGATAATTTGATTCAATTAAGCATGCGTTACTATATAATTATAAGCATACAACTAGGCTCTTACACACACAATCGCACTTAACACAAAAACAAACATATATAAATCCTACCAGGAAAAAAGAAAAACTTAACAACAAAATAAATTTTTAGACCTACACACATTAAAACAACAGCCATATACATATATATTGGAAAATTAAAAGCAACATTGGTAACAGACAGACAATTTACTGATAAACTAATATGCTCTCTGTTTAATGGTTATTTATTTAGAAAAAACCAGTTGATTTTAAACATAAAAGCTTTTCAATTTAAAACAAGCTTTACTATATGTGTTTGTGGTTAGAGTTAGAGCAGTGCTGGGCTTAAAGAGATTTAGATACATAAGTGAATGTAAATGTGTTGTGTTTAATTTGAATTTTAAAATGTTTAAGATTTATGATATATTTTAACATCTGTTAAAGTTCAGTCTCCGTTGTGTATGCCAGTCGACCACTGTGCTCGAGGGAGTACAATATTATTACAGCCAACTCTTAAACCTCTAATGACATTGTATTAAACAAATTTGTTTTAAAGTGTTAAATATGCACGCTTGTGTCTATCTGTGCATTTATGTGTAAGTGTAACAGTTTCATTTAGTATGTGGTTGTTGGAGTTTAAATAATATTTTAAATAACTGTTAATAAACCAACTGGTTTTAAATGCAAAAAAATAAAACAAAACAACATTGTACAATTGTTTACAAACAAAAATAATTGAAATTTGTAAAATTAATTGGATTTTAAATTGAATGAAAACAAGTAAGAGAGCTATATTGAGCTGTGCCGAATCATTTATACTCTTCTTCAAAGTACCCTTTATGATAATTATTTAAAACTATTTTTAGTGAAAAATTTTTTTTCGTTCAACAAATTTTTGGAAAAAAATTTTGTTAATAAAACTGTTGACTTCGGTCATCTGTAGCGACTTTTTTGATTGTCCTATACTTTGACTTCTGATGACTATTGAAGACAGAGACTTCGGTCAACAATTCAATTTAACAGCTTAGTTATACTCTTTAATACAGGGACTTCGGTAAACTGTTGAAGATACAGGCATTATTGACTCTTCAATACAGCGACTTTGGCCAACTGTCCAACACAATGACTTCGGTCGACCTTTCAATATAGCGCAATTGGTCGATGGTTTAGTTAAGTGACATCCGTCGACTGTTCAATACATCAATTTTCAAAACATAGGCTCTGTTTATCTTCAATACAGTGACTTCTGCCAACTGTCGAATACAGCGCCTTTGGTCAACTGTTCAAAGAAGAGCATTCAGCCAACTGCTTTATCCCTAGGAACCCGAATTTTAGTTTCTGGATTCTATCAGTAGCGCTGCTCATTTCTATATATTTAGATTTAAAATTCTTATAAAAATAGTTTTTAGTAAAATGCCATTTAATTTAACTCCTAATATTTGTGCTCCTTCATGTTAAATTTTCTTCCTTTCTTCTCTCTTCAAATGCAATAAATCAATCAATTTCACGTACAACCTCATCAGAATCCCACACACTTTTAAATTGTCTTACTGCATATCGTCATAGAAAATGCAAAACGACATAACCAATTTAGCAATATATAAAAACTTAACAATAAGACATAAAAGCAAAATCTTAATTTGGAAATGTGTTTGTCATTCTGCTTAAATATCAGAGATATTATGCAGTTGTCAATGGTTTTTTTTCTCATCACTTTAAAATACTGTAAAAATTATGATAAGTTATTTTGCATTTTTGGCGACGATATATTCTTTGTTATATTTTCATCTTGTTTGTGTGTACTTAGCTCACAGTGAAGGCAATAAAATTTAGTTTCTTTGTTAAAATGTTTGCTAAGATTTACTTGCTTTATGCTGTTTGGTAACATCATGACATTCTTATTTGTGGGCTGCAGGAAAAGAAGTAAATTTATACCAGCTTGATGTGAAAAGAAGGGCGAATAACAGGAAAGTCTCACATAAATCCTTCAAAAATTTCTTGAGAGAACAATGTTACGTAACGGGAAATAGCAGCCTTTGACATCCGTCTTTTGTGTAGCTTCTTTTTTTGTGGAATTGCGTGGTAGAAGGACAATTTTGTGGGAAAAAAAGAGGAAATGTGGATTTTTTGTAGAAGACTGTAGCTGTAAATAGAGGGACAATTTTGTATAAGATTTGGGGTTTGGTAAAAGTTTTATTTTAGTAAGAAGAAAACAACATTGGTTTAAGCCGGAAACTGCACTAAAAGAAACTTAGATTGCTGAGGTATACAAAGCTCTACCCAAAAGAAACTAAGACCAAGACTAGGACTGAGACTAAAACTACGACTAAGACCAAGACTAAGGCTAAGACTAAATCTTTAAATGGTACTTTCTTTAAAAGGTACTTTCTTTAAAAGGTACTTTCTTTAAAAGGTACTTTCTATAAAAGGTACTTTCTTTAAAAGGTACTTTCTTTAAAAGGTACTTTCTTTAAAAGGTACTTTCTTTAAAAGGTACTTTCTTTAAAAGTTACTTTCTTTAAAAGGTACTTTCTTTAAAAGGTACTTTCTTTAAAAGGTACTTTCTTTAAAAGGTACTTTCTTTAAAAGGTACTTTCTTTAAAAGGTACTTTCTTTAAAAGGTACTTTCTTTAAAAGGTACTTTCTTTAAAAGGTACTTTCTTTAAAAGGTACTTTCTTTAAAAGGTACTTTCTTTAAAAGGTACTTTCTTTAAAAGGTACTTTCTTTAAAAGGTACTTTCTTTAAAAGGTACTTTCTTTAAAAGGTACTTTCTTTAAAAGGTACTTTCTTTAAAAGGTACTTTCTTTAAAAGGTACTTTCTATAAAAGGTACTTTCTTTAAAAGGTACTTTCTTTAAAAGGTACTTTCTTTAAAAGGTACTTTCTTTAAAAGGTACTTTCTTTAAAAGGTACTTTCTTTAAAAGATACTTTCTTTAAAAGGTACTTTCTATAAAAGGTACTTTCTTTAAAATGTACTTTCTTTAAAAGATACTTTCTTTAAAAGGTACTTTCTTTAAAAGATACTTTCTTTAAAAGGTACTTTCTTTAAAAGGTACTTTCTTTAAAAGGTACTTTCTTTAAAAGGTACTTTCTTTAAAAGGTACTTTCTTTAAAAGATACTTTCTTTAAAAGGTACTTTCTATAAAAGGTACTTTCTTTAAAATGTACTTTCTTTAAAAGATACTTTCTTTAAAAGGTACTTTCTTTAAAAGGTACTTTCTTTAAAAGGTACTTTCTTTAAAAGTTACTTTCTTTAAAAGGTACTTTCTTTAAAAGGTACTTTCTTTAAAAGGTACTTTCTTTAAAAGGTACTTTCTTTAAAAGGTACTTTCTTTAAAAGGTACTTTCTTTAAAAGGTACTTTCTTTAAAAGGTACTTTCTTTAAAAGGTACTTTCTTTAAAAGGTACTTTCTTTAAAAGGTACTTTCTTTAAAAGGTACTTTCTATAAAAGGTACTTTCTTTAAAAGGTACTTTCTTTAAAAGGTACTTTCTTTAAAAGGTACTTTCTTTAAAAGGTACTTTCTTTAAAAGGTACTTTCTTTAAAAGGTACTTTCTTTAAAAGGTACTTTCTATAAAAGGTACTTTCTTTAAAATGTACTTTCTTTAAAAGATACTTTCTTTAAAAGGTACTTTCTTTAAAAGGTACTTTCTTTAAAATGTACTTTCTTTAAAAGATACTTTCTTTAAAAGGTACTTTCTTTAAAATGTACTTTCTTTAAAAGGTACTTTCTTTAAAAGGTACTTTCTTTAAAAGGTACTTTCTTTAAAATGTACTTTCTTTAAAAGGTACTTTCTTTAAAATGTACTTTCTTTAAAAGGTACTTTCTTTAAAAGGTACTTTCTTTAAAAGGTACTTTCTTTAAAATGTACTTTCTTTAAAAGGTACTTTCTTTAAAATGTACTTTCTTTAAAAGTTACATTCTTTAAAATGTACTTTCTTTAAAAGGTACTTTCTTTAAAAGGTACTTTCTTTAAAAGGTACTCTCTTTAAAAGGTACTTTTTTAGTTAGTAAGTTCAAGGCAACTACACATCCTTAGGATACAATATTCTATTCAATAGGGTCTAATGATCCACTTTCCCGTTGTTCTCTCTCATGTTCTTTTGTCCATGTCAATGTATGAAATAAGTTTAGAAGCCTCATATACATTTTTAACTAAATTCTTTTTGTTTTCATCACTTCTTGAATATTGTTCAATTTTCTCTAAATACTTCTATTTACCATTTTACTAATATTCTCTTAGATTTTCTTGTTAATTTCTAATAAACACAGAATGAAAAACTACATTATTTCCCTTATGAATTTATAATCAAGTTAAATTATAAAATATTCTTTTGCCACACAACAAAAATCTTGTTTCATTTGTCATAATGACAAAAACTCATTTCTTATTTAGTTTAGCAGTTTTTCTACTGGCTTTTGTTAGTAAAGGATTTCATTATTTTTTTTTTCTAGCAATACAGCACAAAATAATCTCTAAAAACAACACACCTGCAAATCTAGAAACAACACAAGCATTGTTTTAAGGAATTGATGTGTAAATATAAAGATTTTTATTTAGCAAATGTCTCTGGAAATTAGGAAAAATATATAATGCTAAACAAAAACAGAATTTTTTGAAAATAACAAACAAAAAAACGTAAATCTTGATTTGCAACAAAGAACAAAAAAAAAAAGAAGAAATTTCTAATTCAAACTGAACAACAATTTTCAATTTGAAATGAAATGAATTTTTTGGCAAACAAACAAGCCAGCAATGTACTTAGTTTTAATACAACAACCAGAACAGATAAAAAGGATTAACTTGGTAGAAATAAGGAATTATACTAAACAACAGCAACAAATAAGTATAACAACTCAACTCACAAATACAAAAATATATTGAAAATGCTATGAGAGATTTTGAACAAGATTTTTCGTTTCGACATTTTAGTTGTGAACTCGTTTTGGTTCGATGTCAATGCAATCATTATTTTACTAATATACACAGACACATTATCCCTAAACACAGACATACTCTAGTCATGCTGCTACACTGAGGCAACCATTTAGAAAAACGTTCACACATGAGTACTTTAAATGTATGACAAATGAAATGAATTACTTTCTATTATTGCAACTACAAGCAAACATTATGTACCTGAGTGATGCTTAGGAAAAAATCCCATTAGTTTTAGAGGCAATGAGTCCCTTACATATAGAAACAAAATTTTAAAACCATGTCCTGTTGCTCTGTTAACTTCAATTTGTGTGATTTTTGATCTGGTATAAGTCACAACAACGAACGCCCTCGTTTAGTTAACTAACTAGTCTTAGTCTAAGTCTTAGTCTTAGTCTTAGTCTTAGTCTTAGTCTTAGTCTTAGTCTTAGTCTTAGTCTTAGTCTTAGTCTTAGTCTTAGTCTTAGTCTTAGTCTTAGTCTTAGTCTTAGTCTTAGTCTTAGTCTTAGTCTTAGTCTTAGTCTTAGTCTTAGTCTTAGTCTTAGTCTTAGTCTTAGTCTTAGTCTTAGTCTTAGTCTTAGTCTTAGTCTTAGTCTTAGTCTTAGTCTTAGTCTTAGTCTTAGTCTTAGTCTTAGTCTTAGTCTTAGTCTTAGTCTTAGTCTTAGTCTTAGTCTTAGTCTTAGTCTTAGTCTTAGTCTTAGTCTTAGTCTTAGTCTTAGTCTTAGTCTTAGTCTTAGTCTTAGTCTTAGTCTTAGTCTTAGTCTTAGTCTTAGTCTTAGTCTTAGTCTTAGTCTTAGTCTTAGTCTTAGTCTTAGTCTTAGTCTTAGTCTTAGTCTTAGTCTTAGTCTTAGTCTTAGTCTTAGTCTTAGTCTTAGTCTTAGTCTTAGTCTTAGTCTTAGTCTTAGTCTTAGTCTTAGTCTTAGTCTTAGTCTTAGTCTTAGTCTTAGTCTTAGTCTTAGTCTTAGTCTTAGTCTTAGTCTTAGTCTTAGTCTTAGTCTTAGTCTTAGTCTTAGTCTTAGTCTTAGTCTTAGTCTTAGTCTTAGTCTTAGTCTTAGTCTTAGTCTTAGTCTTAGTCTTAGTCTTAGTCTTAGTCTTAGTCTTAGTCTTAGTCTTAGTCTTAGTCTTAGTCTTAGTCTTAGTCTTAGTCTTAGTCTTAGTCTTAGTCTTAGTCTTAGTCTTAGTCTTAGTCTTAGTCTTAGTCTTAGTCTTAGTCTTAGTCTTAGTCTTAGTCTTAGTCTTAGTCTTAGTCTTAGTCTTAGTCTTAGTCTTAGTCTTAGTCTTAGTCTTAGTCTTAGTCTTAGTCTTAGTCTTAGTCTTAGTCTTAGTCTTAGTCTTAGTCTTAGTCTTAGTCTTAGTCTTAGTCTTAGTCTTAGTCTTAGTCTTAGTCTTAGTCTTAGTCTTAGTCTTAGTCTTAGTCTTAGTCTTAGTCTTAGTCTTAGTCTTAGTCTTAGTCTTAGTCTTAGTCTTAGTCTTAGTCTTAGTCTTAGTCTTAGTCTTAGTCTTAGTCTTAGTCTTAGTCTTAGTCTTAGTCTTAGTCTTAGTCTTAGTCTTAGTCTTAGTCTTAGTCTTAGTCTTAGTCTTAGTCTTAGTCTTAGTCTTAGTCTTAGTCTTAGTCTTAGTCTTAGTCTTAGTCTTAGTCTTAGTCTTAGTCTTAGTCTTAGTCTTAGTCTTAGTCTTAGTCTTAGTCTTAGTCTTAGTCTTAGTCTTAGTCTTAGTCTTAGTCTTAGTCTTAGTCTTAGTCTTAGTCTTAGTCTTAGTCTTAGTCTTAGTCTTAGTCTTAGTCTTAGTCTTAGTCTTAGTCTTAGTCTTAGTCTTAGTCTTAGTCTTAGTCTTAGTCTTAGTCTTAGTCTTAGTCTTAGTCTTAGTCTTAGTCTTAGTCTTAGTCTTAGTCTTAGTCTTAGTCTTAGTCTTAGTCTTAGTCTTAGTCTTAGTCTTAGTCTTAGTCTTAGTCTTAGTCTTAGTCTTAGTCTTAGTCTTAGTCTTAGTCTTAGTCTTAGTCTTAGTCTTAGTCTTAGTCTTAGTCTTAGTCTTAGTCTTAGTCTTAGTCTTAGTCTTAGTCTTAGTCTTAGTCTTAGTCTTAGTCTTAGTCTTAGTCTTAGTCTTAGTCTTAGTCTTAGTCTTAGTCTTAGTCTTAGTCTTAGTCTTAGTCTTAGTCTTAGTCTTAGTCTTAGTCTTAGTCTTAGTCTTAGTCTTAGTCTTAGTCTTAGTCTTAGTCTTAGTCTTAGTCTTAGTCTTAGTCTTAGTCTTAGTCTTAGTCTTAGTCTTAGTCTTAGTCTTAGTCTTAGTCTTAGTCTTAGTCTTAGTCTTAGTCTTAGTCTTAGTCTTAGTCTTAGTCTTAGTCTTAGTCTTAGTCTTAGTCTTAGTCTTAGTCTTAGTCTTAGTCTTAGTCTTAGTCTTAGTCTTAGTCTTAGTCTTAGTCTTAGTCTTAGTCTTAGTCTTAGTCTTAGTCTTAGTCTTAGTCTTAGTCATAGTCTTAATCATTGCCATATCTGCTATGCTCACAGGGTTTTCTTGGACAGCCAGCCAAGCATTCGGCAAGACGGACGGACTTCATAGTTTAATCAACTCAGAAAGTTATGCTGAATGACTATTTATCAAAACACTACTTCTGGACAGCTACCAGAACTGCTGGGAGTTTTCAGAATACACACTTCTATATATGCATAAGTGTAGAAATGTCTACATAGGTTTATTAAGATATAACCAAGCTGCACCATAGCTGTACTCTTGACTATTTAGTATGAATGAAACAAAAAATGGAGACAGATTGAAACCTTTATTTCTCTTTACTTGATTTTTGTGTACATTAAGCCTGTGTTATATTAACTTTCAACAACAATTTAGAACAGTAAGAACAACAATATCATCGTCATCATCTTTAATAGAATTTATGTGTGTTGCACCCATTCCCTTTCATTTAAAAATTTTGTCTTCATTTTTGTTGCTGGCTACGAGTTTGTTTGAGTGTCCTTATATTGAGAGAAGTTTTTCAATTGGTTGTAAAAAAATATTAGAATGTAAAGGACTTTCAGAAAATACTGATGGAAAATGTCATTTTGAGGGAAATCATTAGCAGAGAATGAATTGGAAAGTTACTAAAAACTTTGCATCTACTTTGGCAAAACTAAATGAGAATTATATTGATGCTTTCTAGTGGCTTGTTAAAATTTTTCGTTGGAGCATTTAAACACCGCTAATTTCTCAGAGTTGAGTTTCGAGTAAACACATGTTGATGTCTCATAAATACCTAATTCTTTTTAACACAATATAGGCTACCTAATACAAAACTGCTTCTGGGTAAGGCATATGGTAAGCAGTAGTCACTACGAAGTATTTTAATTAACAATGACATGTAATTTCTCGGATTTGTGGACCAGTACTTAGTAAATTTTCAATTCTTCCTCGTTACTGCTAAGGATTGATGTATTTCCATCAAACAATAATAGGAATCTGTACAAATGACTGATTATATTAAGTAAATTGCATACAACATGTTGTATACAAATGGCATAGTACATTTCTTTAAAGGTTTTTGTTTGAATTTTTTTTCCTTTGTTTGGTAAAATTTGAAATTAAAGTCAAAAACTACAGGAAACCGGAAATATTTTTGACCACACAAACTTTTGTTTAGAAAGACTTGTATTTAACACAAGTTATGGTAAATTTTCCAGAGCTACAATTCATTTACCAGCTCTATTCAATTTTTAATGAAGTCATAAAGTTATAATCTAAACATTTTTCAACTGATTCTAGGTAATGTAGATGGTATGGTGGGGTCATGACAAGGTATGCAAATCTGCTAAGGCAAGTCATTAATCATTTACCTAATTTTCCCTAATTCACTTTGAGTACTGCTTGGCTTTGCTTATCTCAAAGAAAACCTTTGTACATGTAGTCTATGAAATACTTCTGCACACAATTACCCACGAAATATTGTATATTACGGTTACTGTATAAATACTTGCAGTTTTCTTCCCTGTACAATTGTAAAAATATAAAGAAACATATGCTAAATCTGGAGTTTATAAACATTTACAACTGGCAACAATACTCTCAAGACTTTTATGCAACCAACCTGCAAATATTTGTTTAAATACAACAATAGTTAATAGAAAACATAATCATTCACTTTAAAACATAATAAGCAAAGGAAGTTAGAGAAAATAAAAGTTAGTGTGCTAAAAGGCAATAGAAGACAAGACACTAAAAGGTTTAGTTCTAAAGATATTAAGAGTCCCTAGAGATTTTTAGATAAAGGAGACAATGCATTAAATGCATTACTAAACTGAATACAAGGGAATTTTGGAAAAATAAGGCTTATTTGGAAAGTAAAGCAACCAACAATTAGCTTTTGAGTTACAGAATTTATTAAGTAAAATTGAGGAATATTAAAATGATGCTAAGCGGACAAGAACCAGTTAAATTAATTTAGTTTGCAAAAACTGTCATTACAAAATAGTGAATTAAAGGCTAAAACTGTAACTCTTCTTTACTTACTCTAGTTTAGGTGGACAAGTCGATAGTATGCTGGATAGTATCAATCTGGGGGTTGCGGGTTCGATTCCCGCCTGAGACTCTGGGTGTATCTGCAGACAAGCAAACAAGTTTGTATTTGTTTAAAAATAAAATATTGCTGTGGAAATATTTAGTTTAATATCAAAGCAAAGGCAATCTGAGTTTGAGGTTTTAAGAGTCTAAGAGGAGAAAAACAAAACCTAGCTTAGAAATTGTCTACATATACTGCAATAATCACACTCCCTAATCCGGAAGACTTTGTGCTTATTTTGGTTCCCGTGAGAACCAACCGGAACTTCTCACAAATTTGATGAGATTTGTCAGTGACTCATCTCTGAGACAGTTGAGATCATAAAAGTCATAGTCTGCACCCTTGTAGACCAGGGCAGTCACATTGATGGTGTTGTTCCTTATCTAAACAGCTGGTAGTTTTTAGATCGATAGAACTTACGGAAGGGTAAACTGTCATACTGCCCCCGCTTTTTGATATTTATGATCAGTATACTCTCGCAAATCATCATGAATAGATTGAGGCTAGAACATCGCTATCAATTATTAAAATTTACTTTGAAAATCAGTGGTTAGATTTCATAACATACTCTCGAAGTGGAAAGCAGTAACATCAACACGTTGAAGTAATGTGTACTGAATAGACTATCGCCGATGTAAACGAAAGTGAGCAAAAAGATCCAAATTTATCGAATTGTCGTCGTTAGAATGAATTTGGGCTCTGTCAAAGATCTTGGGCTACATCCCTTTTTAATTTCCAGCTTGAGCAGGAATTAAAGTCACGAGACCATCATATACTCGTACATCGTTCTTTAGCCGATTTGTCACTAGAGCTTTTGGAAACTGATGTGGCTCATTTTTGGCTTAACGGGCTTGTTAATAAACAAAATTGCCGCATATGGAGTGAGACCAGTAGACATCAGACCTTAAAGACTTCATTACATCCAGAAAAATTTACCCTTTGATGTGGTGTACATGCTGGTGGCATCATTCGTCCTTATCCAAAAATTAAGCCTTAACTCACGTTACGATCAATGAAGATCGTTACCTCACCATGATCAATGATCTCTGTTGTAGTATGACCAGTTGTTATTTTCAGGTTAATAGTCGATCATGTAAGGCCCCTGGTGGATCTATATGACGACCACTGCTCTACAGTATCGACGTTTTGGTTCGAAGTGTCCACCGATTTGTTAACAGATAAAATTTTCCAAATTATCTATTTCAACGAAACAAATTTTTTCATCCAAAAATTTTTCAGCCGAAAAATTTTTAGTAACATTTTTTTTTACTGAAAAATTTTCACTATGATTTTTTTAACAAAAAATTTTCAGTAAAATTTCAGAAAAATTTTTTTCCTCGAAAAATGTTCACAATGTTTTAAAATTTTTTCATTCAAAATTTTCAGAAAAATTTTTTCACCGAAATGAAAAATGTTCACTATGATTTTTTTTAAAAAAATTTTCAGTAAAATTTTTAAAATTTCAGAAAAATATTTTTCGCCGAAAAAATTTCACGATTGTTTTAAAATTTGTTAACTAAGTATTTTTTCCACCGAATATTTTTACTAAAAATTTTTCCTAAAAATGTCTCAAAAAATGTTTACAATTTTCAGCCATTTTAACTCATTACTTAGACTGTCTTGGCTATTTATGTAGTTCTCATATTAACCAAACTTTAAAGCTTACAACAATTCACAAACCTCAATATATGTATTGTATCTTCTACTATTTACCTTCATTTCCCAACTCAAAACATAATTTTCTTTTATAGATTTTATATTCTTACCCTTCATAACTTTTAAGTAGCAAGTTGCTGTTTTATGAGGCTGCTGTTTAGGTTGCTGTTGCTGGTAGAGTTTGGCGGCTATAACACAATAAGAATTATTATGCCAACTTTAGCAGTTAAAATGAAAAGTTGTTTAAAATTACAAAAACAATAAAGGCTCTAACAACAACAATAGCAACAGCTACAATAACACAAGTACCCTAGAAACTGTTATAAAAATATATAAAAACATTTAGTAAACTTTTCGCCAACAACATTAAATAGTACAACAAGCAGGTTCTCTTTACTTAGTTTATATACATTATTTCATAAAATAAGAGAGAATGTGTAGTTTAATGTTGCCCGGTTTATACTTATTTGAACAACAACTATGTATAATAATAATAAATATTAAAGATGTTACGAGTGGGTTAAAAACGGTCGAATGATGAGCTACTACTAGACTTTTGCTTGCGACAACTAAAATATTTGACTTCTATACCTCCTTCAAGATTTCTACAAACGGTGCAATGATCCTCAAATTCTGTCAGAAAGTGATCGTTACTTTTGTGATAAAATTTTACTTCTACTGCTTTTTTATGGGATTTGTACACATCCCAACTATAAATACTGTGTCAGTTTTACACATAGAAATACATAAAAAAATACCAACTGGTTCAATAATTCGGTACACCTAAAAATAATTGCAAACTTTTAGCTGCCATCACGTAGCTGTATGTAGGGCACTCATAACTCCCATAAATTGTTTTGCCCCTTAAGACAAACTTTCAATATTTATGGCAAATTGTGGAGAGTAGAAAAGGAAATATGAAGTAGTTAAATTTAAAAACAAACTCAAATAAATAATAAAACTAAACAAAATTTTAAAAATAAATTAAATTTTATATTCATACTTTAACACTTACAAAAATACTTGCTCATTTAACTAAACACCAACACCTACACAAACTTTCATCTAAAGGGAAATTGTAGGATTTTTGCAAAATTATTGCAAATCCTACTAATATTCATTTAGTTTATTTAACTTTTAAATAATTTCTGACCAGTAAATTTCTTTAAACATATATGGGCATTTCCATAAAAAATACGAATTTAGAAAAGACAAACCGAAAAGATGAAAATGTTTGACTAGGATTCTATCCTGCTAATGGTTGTAAAACAAAAACCAATGCAAACTTTTGAATTGATAGCTAAATTTTATCATTTTAATTAACAAAAAAAAATATATTTTAAAAGGTCCTTATTTTTTTCTATTTCGTGATACCATGTTTATTGCTAATATATTGGAAACAACTAATAGACAAGACCTATATTTTGCACAAATCATAATGCTAACGAAAAATGTAAATACGAAAATTTTTTTCACTTCAAATGTCACGTTCGTTATTTTGGAAATGCCCATATGTAATTAGTTAAACTAAAGCTAGCACGTTTCCTAAAACTATATGTACTACAGACATACATATGTGTATATAAATGCATAAGTATTTGTCTATTTGTCTTTGTATTTGTTTTAAAACTCATTTTGAGTCAAAAAGTTAAAGAAAACTATTTAAAACTTTTTGGCAACAAAACTACCAACACCATTACCACCACCACTACTACTACTACTTAAATAACAAACAAATGAGCATTAAATAGTTTAAACACAGCAGACTAACTACAAAATTTAGAGTGTTAAAGGGGCAGTGTTTTGAAATTTAGAAACTTGTTACCAAAAATTCTTATTAAAATGGCACAAGTCAACAATTTTCCTGACTCTTGTCTACAAATCTCCGTTCAGAAAATGAACATTTATGTGGAAATTTTAGAAAATTAGTGGTTAAAGAAAGTTTTCTATGCAGTTGTTGTTATTATGTATTTTTTGTTGTTGTTGTTGTCTAAACAAAAATTAGGTTAGTTTTATGATTAAGTAAAAGTGGCTTGCTAGTTTAGTGTTGCAGTAAAAGACAAGGATTTTTAATAAGAAAAGTTTTGGGGGTAAATATGGTTTCTCCAAAAGAAAACCAAAAGCATATTGAAAGAAATGAGAACAGAAATATACAAATAAATACAAGAATACAGGTGATTTAGAGATAAAAATTAAAACAAATAGTTAAAAGTAGAAACAGAAATGTGAAAGTTTGAACACCAAGTCATATGAATTATATTAATTAGGATACTAATTTAAATTTCTGTATTTTTATAACTTTTAACATTTTCTCGCTTTTGTTCTTTCTATGGCAAATTCTGAAAAAGTAGATCAATATACGTTTGCGAATGAAAATGGATACAAATATTTATATTTTCCTTTCAACGAACATACATGAGGATGAAAAAATTTATTTTAAAAAAATTGTTGGAATATTAAATTTTTGTTTCTCAAATTATAGCATTAACTGATGTTATTTAAAATCAAGAATTTTTTTTAAAATATTGTGTTTTAAACTTCAAATAAAGAATTTTTAAAAATATTATAACCAAAATTGGAGGGGAAGTCAATGGCAATTTTCTCTAAATAATGTTTTTTTTCGTTAAATTGAGACTATTTATATTAATCCAATTTATCTTTTTCGGATTTTTCAATAAAAATGAATGCCAAGGTTACTTTAAAATTAAATTTTCCATCATTTTTTTTTTCATGATTTTTCATAAAAATTTTCAATATTTGGAAAAAAAAATTCTTTCTAACATTATTTTTTTTGCTCAAATTGTAATACAAATTTATGTTATTCTTCATCAAAAAGAATTTTATAAATATTTTGTTTAAAACTTAAGATATAGAGTTTTTAAAAATATAATAAACAGAATTGGCGGAGAAGTCAATGGCATTTTTGCCTATATAATGTTTTTTCGTTAAACTGACACCATTTATATTAAGTCAAACAATTATTTTTTCGAATTTCTAATAAAAATGAATGCCAAGGTTATTCTAAAATAAAATTTTTCAACATTTTTTTTTCATGATTTTTCATAAAAATTTTCAATATTTGGAAAAAAAAATTTTTTTCGAACATTAATTTTTTTTGGCGCTAATTGTAGTACTAACTAATGTTATTCTTAACCAAAAAGAATTTTAAAAATATTTTGTTTAAAACTTAAGATATAGAGTTTTTAAAAATATAATAAACAGAATTGGCGGGGAAGTCAGTGGCATTTTTCTCTATATAATGTTTTTTTGTTAGACTGACATCGTTTCTATGAAGCCAAACTATTTTTTGCCTAGGTTATTCTAAAATAAAATTTTCTGGCATTTTTATTATCATGATTTTTCATAAAAATTTTCCAAGGGAAATGTCAGCATTTTTAGCTATTGTCTCAGTAAGGTAAATTGGAGACATCATAATTTTTAGAACATGATTTCTAGTGGAGAGAAACAATAAGTGTATATTTCGTCGGAATCAATAAAGATAAGAGTATCAAACAGTCAGAGCCATTTTGTTAAAATTTTTACTCTTTACTGGGTATAAAAGATTTTAATAAAACGGGTTTTGCTTTCAAATGTTGTATTTATCTAAGAATTTAAAAACAGCTAATAAAAAATATTTTATTGCTGTCCATCACAAATATTTCCCTAATATTTTTCACAATCTTTATTAGTTTTCTGTTTCAATTCATACCACAAATAAATTTCTTTTGTATATGGCTCACTAAACCCTTGTGCATTAATTTTTTTTTAGTTTTGCAGATTTTTTTTTCAGCAAAAAAAATGTTTATTTTTCATTTATGTAAAACAAAAAAAAAACCATTTGAAATTTTCTACTTTGAATTCTCTAAACTTTTAAAAATGTTTTGTTTACCATATTTATTTTAACGTATAGTGATGTTTAGAATAAATTCATGTCTATCAAACGAGCAAAAATAGAAAACAAAAAAATGCTAAAAACTTTGCCATATCATAACCAACTATCAGGCAATAGCAGCCTGGGTTTTTGGGGTTTTTCAACACCCGGTGGATTAAAAGCACTAATCTCTAAGCCTAAAGCTAAACTAAAAATACTAACAGCAACAACACTTGTCCATACTCATACATATGTATGAGTAGCCTAGTATTGGTGGCTTCTAATAGATCAACATAAAAGGGAGGAGACACATTTTGTGCATGATGATGATGATGCTGATGGAAAGTTATACCAACAACGTGTTTGTAAGCAATAGAATTTTGTCGCATTTACATGTTTGTTGGTGTGTTAATGCAAACAAACAATAGCCTAACAATATCAAACAAAAAAATTCATGGGAAAAAGGATTTTAAAATTTTTTTTAAATATTTTTTAGTATACAAGATATGAGTAGCTTTGGAAAAATCTACTTTTTTTGTATAATTTTGGTAAAACAAACCATATTTGTTGATTTTTTCCTGTTTTATTATTGTTATGCATAAATAACTTGGCTGTGTGGAAAAAAATATGCACAGAATTCTAAAACTAAAATTGAGGTATTTTTTTTTTGTTTTGGTCAGTTAGGAAATATTTATTTAGTTTTTGAGAGGAACAATACGCAAGAATTATATTGATTTTATTTGTTTCATGCCAGAGAATTTCCAAAAAATAAATAATTCCACTTATATTGGATTGTGCTGTTACGTACCAGGGGACATATGCAATTTAGTTGAGGAAAAATTAAATTTTCATATTTTTTTTTTTTTAAATGAAGCTAGAAAAGGAATGAAATAAACTATGAATAAAATAAAACCTATTATATTATGGGGTATCCACATAACAGGCCTCTTTTCTATGGTATACTGGCTACCATTGGATATAGCCGGCTCAAAAAAACTCGAAATATCATTGAACAAGTCTCATAACTATTGCACCTCAGAACCATCCATCTCAAGAAACTAGCGATTCCCGATCTCAGATATATAATGGGCTTGTGGAAAATATTTCTTCATCACCGCGGAAACTAAACTTTTTTACGGATGGCTTCAAGCGCAGATGAGATGTTGTTGTCTATATTTACGATTAAAGTTTACATTTACAAAATTTGAAGAAAAATAAAAAAAAATTTAAAGAATTCTAAACTTTTTTGAAATTTAGTTTGGAGTTCGAAATTGAAAATTAAAACAAATACATAGTTTCTTTTACCTTTATATCCCCTATAGCCCTTACTAATACTATTCATAATCTAAAAGAATCGAACAGGCATTTTTGAAATTTTAAAAAATCTAAATTGAAATGAAAAAAAAAAATAAAATTTTAAACAATTTCGAACAAACAAATTTAAATATTTACCAAATTATAGCCACATTTATAAAAATAATTGGAATCAAAAGAAAATTCAATAAAATCGTGCCTAGAACGTAAACATGTATTTTTTATATAAATGGAAAATAAAATTGGCGGGGAAGTCATACATTTTTTTAAAAAAATTAAGAAAATATATAAAATTTTGTTTCGAAATTATAGCACTAATTAATACTAAGCATTATCGAAAATAAAAAATTTCAAAGTTTAGCTTAGAACCCAAAATATGCCTTTTGTAAGTTAAAAAAAACCGAAATTGGCGGGGAAGTCATAAAAATAAAATTTTAAAATATTAAAAAAAAAATCATAATTTTAATGAAAACTTAAACAAATGTTGTTTAGAATCTAATATAGGCATTTTTAAATTTAAGAAAAAACCGAAATTGGAGCAGAAGTCATTTAAATGAAATTTTTAAAAATGTATAAATTAAAAAAAAACGAAATTGGTGGGGAAGTCGTGAAAATAAAATTTTATGAAATGAAACAAATAAATAATTTCTTTTAACAATTAAATGCCTTAGTAATATTATTCATAATTTTAATGAAGATTTAAAAAAATTTTGTTTAGAATCCAATACTGGCATTTTTGAAATTTAAAAAAGGGAAATTGGCGGAGAAGTCATATAAACATTTTTAAAGTATTTACCAAATTTGATAAAATTTCATATCTTATTTAATGTGATTAATTTAATCTATGATATACTTTATGTTGCTCATAAGAAAGAACTCTTTACAGAAATCTTAAAATTTTTAAAAAAAATTCTTCAAATATAAATAAAACCCAATTTAAACTCTTTTCTTTGCTTTTCTAAAAATAAATAATTCTTGCTTATACTTATTTAAACAAATTTGTTGTCTTTACTTAATTTAAACTTCTAAAGACTAAAAGCAAAATGTAAATAACCTTTTTGTTTGTAATACTTGATTTGCTCCATTAAAAATTATTTAACAAACCAATCAATATTGATCAAATATGTATTGTATTGCTTTATATTCAAGCATATTGTTGTAAATACTTTTGTTTATAACAAAAATAAACAAATTTTTTTTAGAAAGCTTCTAGGAAAATAAAATAAATTTTATCAAGAATTAAACAAAAAACAAAAAAAACTAATAAACTAGGAAGACAAAATCGAATAACAGTTTGGTTAGATTTTGGTTTTAATGCTTGATGTTTAAGTTCAAAATACATACATTTATAACAATATTAAACACAGACTTTAAGATTTTGTTTTTTTTTTGGTATTTTTCCTTTCCGGTTTTTTACTTAAAACACATACTCTTACTCAAACCATTTTAAAACTTGCTATAAATGTTCAAGTATTTATATGTTTGTATGTATTTTTTTTATTTTAAGACAGCAAGTGTAGTGTCTCATGTCTGTGTGTTTATTTGTGGCTTTTGCTAAGGACTTTTTGATTTGTTGTCTAAGTTTATTTATTGTCACTCAAAATACAACAAAGAAAACAACAGCAAACATTTGCTAAAAGATTTTTTGAGAGATCCAAAAAAAAACCAGAAAAGAAAATACAATTTTGTCTTCCATTTGATTGTTGTGTTTAACACACAAGCTATATTCAAACAAAAAAACTAAGAGTCTTGAAATAAGAGTAAGAAGAAGTACTAAAACAGGATATTGCAGACTTAAATTACAGTTAGAAAAAGGACAACGACAACTACAAAAAACTGAAAAATAAAATATTGAAAGACCAGAATTTTTTTTTTTAATTTTTATATAAAATTTTATTATTTTTTCTTAATTTGTATTTATTTGCATACTTACTCATTTATTTTGATAAATAATTCTATTTGCTAAAATGTATTTTGGTTTTGTGTATACAAAACTTTCATTCACTCACCTGCAATGATATGAACGAGAAAAGAAAAATAAATTTTAATTGAATTTTGATGTTTTTTTTTTAAAGAAACATTAAATTTATGTTTGAATATTGTTGTTACTGCTTTATTAAAAAATAATTATTAGAATTTATGTTTAAAGTTTTCATTAAACATAAATTTATTGCTTAATGGTTTAATTCACAATCTAAAAAAAAAACAAGTAAGAACGCCATGTCTTTAAGATAAATATTAAATTGTTACAAGCAAAGCTCTCTAAAACATTTATTTTTCATCAATATATTCCAAGATTTCTTTTGAAAAACCTACAAGATATTCTTCGATTTCCATCATGACACATCATGCCATTTAAAACCACCACTATTCAAACAATTGACAACTGAAATTGTATTTTTTCTATAAAGTAGTTACCACGGACACAAAAAAAAACAATATCCTTAGAATTATAAAGTAGTCCTAATTTTTTTTGCACTCCATCTTCAATATAACAGCATAAAAATCTGTGCAAGAAAAAAAAAAGACAACTACAAAAAAGAAATATCATATCACATAATAGAATTGGCTGTAGGCCAAGGGAATCTGTAACAGAGTCAAACAAAGATGAGCAGAAGAAAACAAAAAAAATTTAAATAAATGAAATGAAATTTCAAGGAGGCAACATGATGACTAGATGAGCTATATTAAATGTTAAAACAAAGAAGATTATAGGAAATATTAAAGGCAATTTTGAAATAAACTATTAAGTATAGAAATTAAATTTCTAAAAAGGAACTAATTATTCAAACATATTTAACAGCAGATACTATATTTTAAACAATAATTAAATATGTAGAAAAATATTTTCCATACACATTTATTCAAATTTGTTTTGTTTTGACAAAGAAAAACTGGCAGTAAAAATGTGTTTTTTTATTAATTTTTTTATTTGAAGTGCTTTTAACATACTTATTATAGGGTGTTTTTTGTTATTAAAAAAAATAACAATAAAGACAATTCTTTTGCTGTATAGAGTAGCAAAACAGAACACTTTACTTTGAGGCAAGTGGCAACAAACATTTTACACAAAAGCCCAAACAATACAACCATCTTTTCTGCTCATCTCATTTTTTTTATTTGGAAGGCTCTACCAATGAAAATGACATATTAGTTAAGGCAATAGGTTTGCAACACAAAAATAATACATATTTCAGGACTCTATTAATAGTTTTTATAAAATTTCTAACAAATAATCAAACCCTTATAATGGAACCACAAAAAACAAAGTACCAAATATTAATTTTAGCAAAAAGTACCAAAAAATATTTTTCGAAAAAGTACCAGAAATTAATATTTAAAAAAAAAAATATTATTAAAGAATTAATTTTTCGCCTTTAAAATGAAGCAATTCTCTATATTATTCAAAATCAAAAAGAAAATTTTTAAAATTTTGTTTACAACACTAGATATGGATTTTTTTCCAAAGAAAATAATCGGAATTGGAGGGGAAGTCATACAAAAAAATTCTGTTTATTCAAAAATGTATGCTACTTTTACAAATAGGAAACCAAATGGCACTATTGGTACGAAATACAAATAGCACTTTAATTACCAAGTACTTTTAGCAAAAAGTACCAAAAAATATTTTTTGAAAAAAGTACCAAAAAATATTTTTTGAAAAAAGTACCAAAAAATATTTTTTGAAAAAAGTACCAGAAATTAATATTCTTAAAAAAAAATATTAAAGCATTAATTTTTCTCCTTTAAAATGAAGCAATTCTCTATATTATTCAAAATCAAAAAGAAAATTTATAAAATTTTGTTTACAACACTAGATATGGATTTTTTCCAAAAAAAATAATCGGAATTGGCGGGGAAGACATACAAAAAAATGTCTGTTTATTCAAAAATATATGCTACTTTTACAAATAAGGTACCAAATTGTTCAGTTAGTATGAATTACAAATAGTACTTTCATTAAAAAAGTACGTTTTGTGAAAAAAGTACCAAAAATCATTTTTTGAAAAAGTACCAGAAATGAAAAAATAACAAATAGTACTATTAGAAAATAATATAAAATAGTAGTTGCAAATCATACTTTGATAAAATTACCAAAATTACCAAATTTACTTTAAACTTACTCTTTCTCCTAGAACTCTAACATACAGAGGCCTATCTTAAATTCGTCCTTACTGAACAAATTCCTTTTAATAGTTTTTTTTTGTCCATCCTTCTGTTTAACAATATAAATGAATGGCTGAATGAAAAAGTGAAAGAAATTACACAAAAAAACAAACCTACAGAAAATAAAAATGAACAAGAATCTGAAAATAATATTGAAAAGCGGACAGTTGCTAAGTATTTTCATGTGTAAGAGAGTATTTGTATTTGTTTGTAGTTATAGATGTATTTGTATCAGTATTTTGTTACAATTGTTTATAGGCACTGAAGCACAACGTTGCATAACAATGTTTATTTCATACACTGTGATGTTTTTGTATCTCAGTTATTTTTTTTTATTTTTGTTGGTACATGTACATTTTTTTCTTAGGCTTCATAGTTTGTTTTGTTCATTTCATTTTTTTTTTTTTGGTTTGGGGGAATATATATTTTATTTATTTTATATACGGCAGAAGATCAACAACAAACTACTACCGATAATGTTTGTTTGCATTCAGCATGTGTATAAAAATGATAGTTATTGTGGAAAAAAGACTTTGGGGAATAAATATCACAAGCAAGAAAATAAACAAATACAAATAGAAACAAATAAATCTACAAGAAGACTATAAATAAATAAAACAATTTGAAGAAAGTTTAAATTTAAAAATTTAAAATAAAATTATAAACAAAAACTTAATTTTCATTTTCTTTTTAAGCTTAATCACCGTTTCTAGAATTATATTCTCATTGCTATTTTTATTTGTGCTTAAAACCATGTTTAACATTTTATCAATGTCAATTCCCACAAAAAAATTTTTTTTGCAAACTCTCAAACACACACAGCAAGATTTAAAGTAAATGAAGTGCATAAAACTTTAGCAAAGTCATTTTTCTATTTAACATGTCTGTCTCTACTCAATATCCAGCAGTAAAGGCAGTGTTTATTTATAAACTCTTTATCTGCTTGCATTTAGAAAAAAGAAAAACTATAGAATAAAAATATTATAGCGAAACTATAAACAAGGAACCAAGCATATCATACAGGCACTATTTAGCTGCAGTACTATGTGTAGCTAGTTTTTGTGAAACAACAAAAATGCCACAATTTAGTTGAGGTCGCGCCGTTTCGTATTAATCTTAGCACGCCATCTAAATGGACTTAAAATTGTGGCAATTTGTTGTTTCTGAACGATGGTTGCTGTTGTGTTGTTGTGTCTAACTAAAAATATCATAAAAACAGCACACACACACTCCCCTCTATTCAACAGCAGTTTAAAGTTTAAAGAGATTTTAACAGGACATAAGTGATGTTTAAATGCTAAAAAGTTGTGTTACAATATAAAGTAGTAACTATCTAGTTTTAATTAAGTAGATAGTGAATGAATATCTAGTTTTTAAAGAGAGGTAAAATTAAAAGCAAAAAGTAAAAGAAAACAGACAATTGCAAATAAAAAACAATTCAAAATATTGGATTTTAATATTCCTTCAAAAATGTATTACACTTTTTCGCAAAATTGTTTAATTAATTTGCAGTAAAATTTAAAACCACAATAAGTATTTTGTCCTTTTATTTGTACTTTTACTAAAAGTACGAGAGTGCATCAAAACTTCCCTGTCTTTTTGTTTTTGGATACAAAATTAATTCTTCAAAATAGTCTCCTTTGAACTTTATGCACTTTCTGTAACGCTTCTCCAGTTTTTTTTTATCCCTTCCAAAAAACAAGATTTTTCGAGGAGTCAAATCTCTTTCCGCCAAGACATTTATTCAAGTTGGGAAACAAAAATAAGTCTCCCGGGGCTAAATCCGGAGATTAGGGAGGATGAGGCAGCAATACGTAGCCTAATTCATGAATTTTTGCCATGGAAACCTGAAAAGCCATCTTGCGGAATGCTTTCTCATACATAAGTGATCATTCAAAATTTAAACAACTCAGCCATGTGAAATTCCCATGGCTTCCACAATCTCTCGCACTTTCAATCTCCGATCGTTCATCAACAAGAAAACAATGATTCAAATATGCTATAAATATCAATAGCTACACCTAAAAAAGCAGACAATATAGATCGATCACCAGAGAAGCACAAAAATGGAGATTCGACAAAACAGGAAGAGGTTCGTGCACAATAGAAGCAGTGTTTATTGCGGTACCATCTCACGCAAATGAGTGATGATTTGCTGTACTTTTCGCACTCCGCTCATGAAGGCGTAAATATCAGTTAAATGCTCACCGATGGTTATGATGAATGTGTTTTATCAGTTCAATTCAGAAGTGGTGATTTCGACACGGAAGACAAAGATCGCTCAGATCAGCCAGAAAGGTTTGAAGACCAATAATTGGAGGCATTACTCCATAAAGATCAGTGTAAAACTCAAAAAGAGCATGCAGTGATTTTGAGCAATTTCAAAACGTTTACGAGCAGTAGGACTCATTCAAAAGCAGGGAAATTGGACAAAATCAATGGTCCTTCTAAACAACAATTTGAGCTTCAATCGTGGTCGTTCTAAAGATCACTTTTAACTTCAACATACGTCTTTCTACAGTTCAATTTTTGCTTCAATCTTATGTCTTTCTAGAGTTCAATTTTAGCTTCAATCATAGGTCTTTATAGAGTTCAAATTTAGCTTCAATCGTAGATCATTATAGGATTCAATTATTGCTTCAATCGTAGGTCTTTCAAAAGACAAATTTAAGCTTCATTCGTAGGTCGTTCTAAAGATACATTTTAGCTTTATTCGAAGGTATAGCTCAAGATAAATTTTAGCTTCAATTGAAGGTTCTTCTAAAGATAAATTTTAGCTTCAATTGAAGGTCCTTCTAAAGATAAATTTTAGCTTCAATCGTAGGTCTTTCTGAAGATAAATTTTAGCTTCAGTCATAGGTCTTTCTAAAGATAAATTTTAGCCTCAATCATAGGTCCTTCTAAATATAAATTTTAGCTTTAATCGTAGGTCCTTCTAAAGACAAAGTTTAGCTTCAATTGAAGGTCTTTCTAAAGACAAATTTTAGGTACAATCGTAGGTCCTTCTAAAGACAAATTTTAGCTTCAATCGTAGGTCTTTCTAAAGACAAAATTTTAGCTTCAATTGAAGGTCTTTCTAAAGAAAAATGTATGCTTCAATCGTAGGTCCTTCTAAAGAAAAATGTTTGCTTCAATCGTAGGTCCTTCTAAAGACAAATTTTAGCTTCAATTTAAAGTCCTTCTAAATATAAATTTTAGCTTCAATCGTAGGTCTTTTTAAAGATAAATTTTAGCTTCAATTGAAGGTCCTTCTAAAGATAAATTTTAGCTTCAATCGTAGGTCTTTCTAAAGAAAAATGTTTGCTTCAATCGTAGGTCCTTCTAAAGATAAATTTTAGCTTCAATCACAGGTCTTTCTAAAGACAAATGTTTACTGTAATCGTAGGTCCTGCTAAAGATAAATTTTAGCTTTAAACGTAGGTCCTTCTAAAGATAAATTTTAGCTTCAATCATAGGTCTTTCTAAAGACAAATTTTAGCTTCAATCGTAGGTCCTTCTAGAGATTACTTTTAGCTTCAATCGTAGGTCCTTCAAAAGATAAATTTTAGCTTCAGTCATAGGTCTTTCTAAAGATAAATTTAAGCCTCATTCATAGGTCCTTCTAAAGATAAATTTTAGCTTCAATCGTAGGTCCTTCTAAAGACAAAGTTTAGCTTCAATTGAAGGTCTTTCTAACGACAAATTTTAGGTACAATCGTAGGTCCTTCTAAAGACAAATTTAAGCTTCAATCGTAGGTCCTTCCAAAGATAAATTTTAGCTTCAATCGTAGGTCCTTATAAAGATAAATTTTAGCTTCAATTGTATTGCCCTTAAAATTCTTATACATCCATATTAAATTTTCAAAATTTCCCATGCGTTACGCTTGCATTTCTGTAGCTGCTGCTGCTCTTGTATGTACGTTTGCATATTAAATATTAATTACACTGGTGAGGCATGCCACCATGCTGTTGTTTATAGTGACATTTTCAAAAAATATGTCGTCATTTGTTTGGCTGTAGGCGATTTTGTCTAAATGGTTGTAAAATTAGTGTGGGGTGTGGTGTGATGTGGTGTGTGGCAAGCAGATGTTTGTGTTGTTTGTTAATAAAATATATTGTTTAACAAAAATGTACAAAATGTTGGGGAATTGTGTTAAATTTCATTAACATTATGAAGCAGCTAAATAAAATTAAATGTAGGCAATTTTACAATTTATGTATAGTATATATTTAGGCGTTTTTTTTTAGCTGCAATGTTTTTTGTTGTTGCTGTTATTGTTTTACTACTTTGTGGCAACATGCAATTTTTGCATTTTTTACAAAACTTTAGCAGCAATTAAATTATAGTTAGTTTATACTAGGTTTTTGTGTAGGAATAGTTTTTTTGTTCGATAGAGGCCTTTTAAAATAGCATTTTTATTAACAATTTAAATAAAAAACAAAAATTATAACATTTATACGAGTTTTGAATTGTTAAATATGTGACTCATTTCATGTTGCAACATTCGTTATTAAATGTTGTTAAACTCTTTTTTAACACCACTTTAATCGATATTAAAACTCTGCTCTTAGTCTCCTACTTAGTTCGTTTCTCCCTTATTTATATCCTTGTTAGCTGGTGTTGTTTTACCTAAAGGATTAACACGCACTTTTTATTAAAACGTCATGTTAGAACACCTTTTGCTACTTATAATCAAATGCCTGTGTTTGAATTTTAGTGGAAATAATGCGTGTGCAACATTCTTAGATTGAAATTTTATCCTGTTTATAAAATCATAGAATTTATCAAATGGTTTTTATATCATATTAAAAATAATATTAACATGTTGTAAATTCTTGCCTTTAAGAATTAGTCACAGCTATAGTTAATAGTGTCTAGCTGTTGACGCCAGTTTATTGACCTCCCTTTTTCCTGTTAAAAGTTCGATCACCTCCTTTTTTTATTGTATGAGCAACATTGTGACTTTAGAGTTTATATTGTCAATCATTTTATTCGTAATTAATAAAAGACCATGTTGGCATTTTGTTTGTTTGCTTGCTTGTTTATTTAATGCAATCAATAAGTCAGTCATTCAGTCATGTGCTGTAGTCGTGGAGAATGTGTGAAAATGTTTATGACATGTTTATTTAATGAGCAGTTAAGCATTATGTTAAATGTAAACAGCCGTTAAAGTTTCATCTAATAATAAAGGACTTTAAACTATTTCAACTACAGCCTACTTTAAGGCTTTTAATACTTCCTAGTTTCATTGCCTGCTTTCAGGCTCCCAAAATATATTTTCAATTTCCCTTAAACACGTTTCCTTGAAATTTCTAAAATTTTCTTCATACATTTTTCTAGCTAACATGTCACTTGACAAACCGGGACACACGTACCCATTTGTAGTTTTTTGTTAAAAGAAATTTCAGCAATAACAACAACAACACCAACAATATTCGCTGCAAGCTAAACTAAAACTTCTACTCCTGCTTCCAAATTTGCGAAAAATATAAACAAGGCACGCTCTTGACAGTTTGGCAGGCTGACGCGTTAACGTGCAAATGCTAGAGAATTTAATAATAGAAAGAGAAAAAAAATTATATACAAAACAGAGCTGTAAATGAATCATTCTTTTTTGATTTTAATTCATTATGAATTAGCTAAATTTTGAATTAATTCATTGAATTGAAAAAATGAATTGAATGAAATTTGAATCAATTCAAACGAATTAGGCAGAAATGAATTTCAATTCATTTCCAATTCAAATGAATTTGTAAAAATGAATTGCAATTCATTTACAATTCATTTGAATTGAATTGATTTTGAATTAATTCAAATGAATTAGAAAAAAGAATAGCAATTCAAATGAATGATTCAAAAATGAGTTGCAATCAATCAAATTCAAGAGCAGATCTCTAGGGGGAATGAAAGATTTCTCCTACCAAAATGAAAATATCCAGTACAAAAATTGAAAAGCCTTGTCCTGTATACGCGCCTGATCAATGAAAACATGGTGTTTGGAGTTTATTTATTCAAGAAGAACTGATTTTTATTTTGAAATACGCTGAACGACAAAACATATTTAATATTCAAGAAGCAATTAATAATTTTTGAAATTTTGTGACCCACGACCACCCAACAACAAACTTTTTGCTAATATTTATATTATATTTATTTCAAAAAAATAAAACTATCTTCCAAAAATAATCAAAAATAAGGAAAACTAACAATGTATGTAGTTCAAAACACAATTGAGTTTCATTAATAAGGCTAATTAGATTTAATTAGAATGCATCATTCACCTTAAACAACAATAGCTTTTCAAAATTATCATCTGAAAGAAATCCACGTTTAGGGATGTTTAGAATAGAGGCGTACGAAAATAATCTTTCAACACCAGCTGACGATGGTAACGGCGCATTATATTTAAAGGAAGACTTTTTAACCGTCGATTAATTATACTGCATACTTAATGACATTGAAGAATCTGCTAAATATGCTGCGAATTTCGCGTCGGAGTTGGAAATGAATTGCTAATTTTTTTTTTAATTCGTTTGAATTAATTCAAAATCAATTCAATTCAAATGAATTGTAAATGAATTGAATTAATTCAAAATCAATTCAATTCATTTGAATTGGAAACGAATTGCAATTCATTTTTACCAAATTCATTTGAATTAATTCAAAATCAATTCAATTCATTTGAATTGGAAACGAATTGCAATTCATTTTTACCAAATTCATTTGAATTGACTCAAATTTCATTCAATTCATTTTTTTGTGTGAATGATTCGCGAATTAATTCAAAAATGAGTGATTCATTTACAGCTCTGATACAAAATAATATAGAAACATAGAAAAATAACAACTAAAACCTTTAACTAAATAAAAATGCATTGGAACTACTAAATAGAAGGAGGGGGCAAAAGTGTCTCACACCAATGGAAACTAAAGAAAATACAACCGCTGCCGCCATAACACTCACATGAACTCACACCTAACAACACACACTTCCATAGCCATTAAAACGCAATGAAATGTGTATGAGCCAACAACAATAACTGCCATAGGAGTAGCAGCTAGGTAATATATGAAGTAAGTAGTTGCAGTACAAGTTAGTCGTGGTTGTGGAAAGCAAGAAATTCAAAACAAATCAGGGCATTGCTGGTAAGAAAACGGGTACAGTTACAAACAAATGTATGCATACGCAAATTATTTTTGTTTGAAACTAGAAAAAGGAATAATTAAGGTAAGAAACTTTTGGCGATTCCTTCTCCTTCATGGATTTCAAGCAAGCCTTTGATACCATCAGCATTGAGATGAATAACTTGAATCTTCTAAGCTATCTACGAGGACGCAGAACTCTCAGTTCTTCACAACGGGAATATAACTCTACCATTTCACACAAACGCTGGAGAAAAACCAGGCTGACCCTATCTCCACTGCTACTCACTATAGTGCTGGATGACATCATGAGGAAATGCTGTTCAGATAGAAGAGGAATCACATGGAGTCTCTCACGCCAACACGAAGCTTTGGATTATGCGGATGATATCTATCTACTTTCGCAAAGATCTTCAACATGCAGGCAAAATTAGAAGATTTGGAATGATTTGCACGCAATGTTGGACTTGAGATAAATATCAAGAAAACCAAAGCTTTGAGAATGAATAACGATAGCACCGATAACATCAAGCTGCAAAGCCAACCATATGAATACTTAGAAAGCTATGATCTATGTAGCACAGTGATCCGTTGATTAACAGGCTCTATAAAGCGAGAGCAGCATCCGAAAGACTACAACCAGTATGGAGAAGCTTACAAATATCCAAACTAACCAAGCTTAGAACATTCAAAGTACAGGTATTTATCAACAAGTATGCAGCATATTCTGGCCTAACAACATTAGCAATATCTTTGGAACCTTCCCAACGAGAAACCCATACTAACACGGCTAAAACATAGGAAATGCAGTTGGATCGGCCATACTATCAGAAGGAATCCTGACAGTATAACAAGGATTGCGCAAGAAGGCTCAAGAAGCCGTAGTCGGCCAAAGAATACAAGGAAATGCACGATACTTCAAGAGCTAGGATATGATAATGAAGTCGCAAAAATAACTACAACATATAAGATGGAGATGCTTTGTGGAAGCCAAGAGAGGTGAAAAAAATCGTTCGATTCAAAGCCGGTAAAGCTATGTCTGTCTAACTGTGTGTGTAAAACATGCTCATGATCGTAGTACTAAAGCGAAATGATTGTAATTCGTCTAAAATATTTATCGTTATCCTAGGTAGTTTGCTATTGAAAATCAGTGAAATTGGTTTAGCAGAAAAAAAGTGAAAAACCAAAATGTTAGACAACCTAAAAAAAAAATGTTAACAAAAAATAATTTCGAGATTGCCGCTATGTTTGTTGTAATAATGTGTATAGGAGTTTGATAACGTTGTTGTAGATTGGTGTGTTGTTGTTTAACTGTAAACAATAAAGGGTCTTTCAGTTGGGACTTCCGAACTTTCATACTGTTGAAGCTACGTCTATCAAATTGGCTTTCATTTACTCAGTTTGTTTTACCAAGTCACTATGGACGGATATAGCGTTCAACAGCTCTTGCAAATGATAAAATGCTTTTAGAAAAATGGATGTTCTGTTCGGCTAACGTTCCGCCCGATTTGCCCATTTTACGGTGACGCTCATTGTCGAATTTTAGACTATCCAAGACCATCCCTAAAAGGCACTGTTTGGTGTTTGGCGATTCCAGTTGAAATTCCAATTGAAATTAAACAAAATGTGTGCAAGATATCACCGACATTGTTTATTAGTTTGCAAGGCCTATAGATGGCAGTATGTATGGAATATAACACTGCGAAAATGTCCGCTACATCTTCGCTGGTCGGTGCGCATCTGAAATGTCCAAATGTTTCATATTTCTGGTGAATAAGTCTGGCTGAATTTGACTGATTTTTTTGAAGGCATGGGTTGTGTTGGCTTTGAGAGGCGCTGCGACTTAAGAAAACCCCACAAGAAAAAGTCTAACGTTCTGAAATTGCTCGATCTTGGCCACTTGCCATCATCACCTTGTGAGATGATCGTGCCCTCTAATCGATCGTGTAGAATATCAAATGTGTCATAAGCTGTGTGTCACGTGCTGTTAAAACCACATGTCCTTGGTGTCCATATCTGGCCATAGGAAGATGGAAATGCTCAACCTATAGCGCTCGCCGTTGACGGTAGTCAACATTGTGCTCAAAGAAATATCGACTGATCATTTGAAAATTATTTAAAACCGATTTCGGACAAATTTCTAAATTTTTGGGCCACTTTTTCGAGCACTGCTGACCTTAAGTCACGAATAACATGAACAATATTGGCCTCCAAGGCCTCCTTTTTACTGATTTATCTTCATAAATGCATGATTTCACGTGGCCCCACAGGAAATAATCGAGAGGTGTCAAATCGCACAAACTTGGAGGCCATTGTGGAGCTCCATTTCTTGAAATCAAGTTATGGCCAAATTCTGTTTTCAATAAACAAATGGTTGCAGTTGCCATATGGGACGTACCGCCATCCTGTTGAAAGCTCATATCGCTTGGATATGTAATCAATATTTTAAAACAAAAGGTCTTTGACCATGGTGTGCTAACGATTTCCATTGACTAGAACGGGAGCTTTGTAACCCACACCAAACTGTTTATTGTATGGTCTGTTGTGAATTGATATCACTGCATACGAGGTATTTGTGTTTATTTAACCCGTGAAGCCAAATATTAGCCTCACTGCTGAACACAATTTTGCTATTCGAGCGTTGCATTGTTCAAGCGTCAATCTATTAATGATGATTTTTCAGAGTATGAAAATATGAAGCCCGGCCAACCTGCCGAATCGACACTAAAGCCAAATATCCATGACCCTAAGGTAATGCTCTGTATTTGGTGGAAGCAAAAGGGTCCAATCTATTATGAGCTGCTTAAATATGGCCAGACCATCATAGGGAAACTGTAGCGAAAGCCCAGAGATGCAATTCTTATATTCCATCATGAAAATACTCGGCCACATGTTGCCAATACCTGTTAAAAACTATGGAGAAAGAAGTGGTAGGGAAGTTTTGCCTATCCCGGATTTTTTTATTTGTTTTGAAAGATGTAGAACGCCCATTCTGAGATTCTCTTTACCTCAAAACAGAGTATTGGGTTGGCCTCAAAAGATGAGCAGTTCTTTTGGCTCGGCGTCCATAGGTGGCCAGAAAGATGGGAAAAGCTCAAAGCTGACAATGGCCAATACTTTGAATAAAATCTAAAAATTTGAAAATTTTCAGAATTTATTTTGAACGTTTTTGTATGCTTAGGTTATTTCCTGTTGTTGCTATTTAATGATTTAATAATAAAATGTTTGTATTTATTAAAATCCTATGGAATTTTCCTATATTTTTGCTTTGTATGCTTAGATTTGTTCGTTCTGTTGAATTAAGTCATTATGTCAATACAACTGATGAAAGACTTATTGCTGATCTTCACTAAATTAACTAAAATATCTATTTTCTGTTTTGTATGCTTTGATTTTTTCGTGCTTTGCACTATCGTTGGTATGATAGCAAGTAGAGCTTGACAAGAAAATAAATCAAATCAATGTTGACTGTTATTTTCAACTGATTTTACGGACTTAAGCTTTAAATAAGAAGTATTGTAACCGGAAACATATTTAGTTTGATCTTTTGTAAGCATACTTTTTCCATTGACTGTTTAAATATGCGTTTGTGTGCAAAATAGTATGTAATGGTGGCAATTGTTGGTAGCACTAACAAATCACGTTTAAAGTTTTTGTTTCATATACTAGCACACACTTTTATACTTGCACATTTGAAAAAAAAACCAAAAATGTAGTAAAAAACTTAGTGTCGCCTACTCTGGATTGACACAAACACTCTGATGCAGGCATGTGCCTGCAACATTAGTTCTTTCGTATTGTGGGTAAGAGTAACGATGTTGTTTTTGGCATTTACGTGATTTTCAAGTAACTCAGCAATGTATGCGGTATATAAAAATTGCTCACATTCAAACAACAAATAAATTTATAATTTTTGCTATTTTTTACACAACAAAAATAAAATATCTGCTGTTTGAGCGTGTGTTTAAAATATATGTGAGTGAAATCAGGTGTTAAGGCGTTGAGTCTATATTTATATATAAATTTTTTTCTTTATTTTGTTGTATATTTATGGCTAAATTTTTTCTGTTTGTATGTGTTTTTTCAACAAACTTTCTGTGTAATTCCAATTCTGTTGCTATTTGTAATGTATGAAAATTTGTTGGGTTTTTTTTTTGTATATTTGAAATTTAATTTTAGGTTTTCTGTTTGTTAAAAGAAACTAACTTTAGGTTTTTGCTATAATTTGGTATTTTTTGCTCACTCGTGTGTTTGTAATTTTGTGTTTTTTTTTTTTATATAAAATTGATTGATGTTAGAAACGTTTTTCGTTAGAGAAATTGCACTTTTTTTGTGAAGCATGTCGAAGTTGTAAATACATGTTTGATATAAACTGAGTGGGGGGTTTAGTATATGTTTGAATTTGTAGTTACCTTGATAAACACATACTTTTGCGGGAAAACGTCAATTCAAATTTTGTTAACTTATGAAGCGGAAATTATACAAATATTACTTTGAATTTTAGGAAAATGAAATAAAAAAAAAAATGAAATAAAATATAAAGCAATAAACATTTTTGAGGCATATAACATAGACAGTGGAACTGATGGATGTTTTGTTTAGACTAAATTAGAAATCATTGAAATTACAGCTAGAACGACAATTTTGTAAGAGTTTTAAATACGAATGTATGATTCAAGCATAAATTTGACTCTATAAAAATCCATGATTGACTCTATAAATATCCATGATCGAAGTTAAAATTTGACTCTACAAAGATCCACGATTGAAGCTAAAATTTGACTCTATAAAGATCCACGATCGAAACTAAAATTTGACTCTATAATGATCCACGATTGAAGCTAAAATTTGACTCCATAAAGATCCAAAATATTATCCTAGAAGCTAAAATTTGAATCTAAAATTTGACTCTATAAAGATCCAGGATTGAAACTAAAATTTGACTCTACAAAGATCCACGATCGAAACTAAAATTTGACTCCATAAAGATCCAAAATATTATCCTAGAAGCTAAAATTTGACTCTACAAAGATCCACGATTGAAGCTAAAATTTGACTCTATAAAGATCCACGATCGAAACTAAAATTTGACTATATAAAGATCCACGATTGAAGCTAAAATTTGACTCCATAAAGATTCAAAATATTATCCTAGAAGTTAAAATTTGAATCTAAAATTTGACTCTATAAAGATCCAGGATTGAAACTAAAATTTGACTCTACAAAGATCCACGATCGAAACTAAAATTTGACTCTATAAAGATCCACGATCGAAACTAAAATTTGACTCCATAAAGATCCAAAATATTATCCTAGAAGCTAAAATTTGACTCTACAAAGATCCACGATTGAAACTAAAATTTGACTCTACAAAGATCCACGATCAAAACTAAAATTTGACTCTATAAAGATCCACGATTGAAGCTAAAATTTGACACCATAAAGATCCAAAATTTTACCCAAGAATCTAAAATTTGAAACTAAAATTTGACACTACAAAGATCCATGATTTAAGCTAAAATTTGACTCTATAAAGATCCACGATTGAAGCTAAAATTTGACACCATAAAGATCCAAAATTTTACCCAAGAATCTAAAATTTGAAACTAAAATTTGACACTACAAAGATCCATGATTTAAGCTAAAATTTGACTCTATAAAGATCCACGATTGAAGCTAAAATTTGACTCTATAAAGATCCACGATTGAAGCTAAAATTTGACTCTACAAAGATCCATGATTGAAGCTAAAATTTGACTCTACAAAGATCCACTATTGAAGCTAAAATGTGACACTATAAAGATCTAAGACTGAAGCTAAAATTTTACTCTATAAAGATCCAGGATCGAAACTAAAATTTGACTCTATAAAGATTCACGATTGAAGCTAAAATTTGACTATACAAAGATCCAAGATCGAAACTAAAACTTGACTCTATAAAGATCCATGATTTAGGCCAAAACTTGACTCTATAAAGATCCACGATTGAAGCTTAAATTTGACTCCATAAAGATCCAAAATTTTACCCAAGAAGCTGAAATTTTAAACTAAAATTTGACTCTATAAAGATCCAGGATCGAAACTAAAATTTGACTCTATAAAGATCCTCGATTGAAGCTAAAATTTGACTCTAGAAAGATCCATGTTTGGAGCTTAAATTTGACTCTATAAAGATCCACGATTGAAGCTAAAATTTGACTCTATAAAGATCCACGATTGAAGCTAAAATTTAACTCTATAAAGATCTAAATTGAAGCTAAGGTTTGACTTTATAAAGATCCACGATTGAAGCTAAAATTTGACTCTACAAAGATCCATGATTGAAGCTAAAATTTGACTCTACAAAGATCCACTATTGAAGCTAAAATGTGACACTATAAAGATCTACGACTGAAGCTAAAATTTGACTCTATAAAGATCCACGATTGAGGCTAAAATTTGACTATATAAATATTCACGATTGGTGCTAAAATTTGACTCTATAAAGATCCACGATTGAAGCTAAAATTTGACTATATAAAGATCCACGATTGATGCTAAAATTTGACTCTATAAAGATCTAAGATTGAAGCTAAAATTTGACTCTATAAAGATCCACGATTGAAGCTAAAATTTAACTCTATAAAGATCCACGATTGAAGCTAAAATTTGTCTCTGTAAAGATTTAAGTTTCAAGCTAAAATTTGTCTCTATAAAGATCCATGATTGAATATAAAATTTGACTCTATACTGATCTAAGATTGAAGCTTAAATTTGAGTCTATAAAAGTCCACGATTGAAGCTAGTTCCTTTAAAATTATTCTATTTTTTTCATTTTGTTTATGAATGTCCTTTTTTGTGCACTGTTCCCTTTCTCTCACTTACTATAATTCAAATTCTTACAACTTAAAAAGATTTATGCAGCTGCAGAGAATCTTAGGAACCCTCTACACAAAACTGGAATTATCACGTTCATTTCTACATTGATGACCCCTCTGGCACAAAAACGCCAGCTTAACCTTTTTCTCAAAAAGTAAAAAAAATATAACAACAACTAAAATTATAACAACATTAAACTCCTTTACACATTACAACAACAATACTATAGGCCACTTTAACAATGTTTGTAATAGTAGTCAGTACAAATATCAGACATGATCCAGATTGTCCCATACTTTAGCTTATAACTATTTTTCTACTAATCGGATTTAGCTGATTTTCAATAGCGAACTTTATAGGACAATGGTAAATATTCTTCATAAATCTCATTAAATTCGGTTATGTGTTTTGGGCGTGAGCGTGATTTACACACACATTGTTAGACAAACTTAGCTAAATTGGCTTGAAATGTTACAACAGTCACAAATACTTTGTACCCTAAGAGAATATTTTCAAGTGTTACAAAAGGAACAACAAACCGGAAGTCTTGCTATAGGGTAACATAATATTTTCTTGGCTTTGCTAAAGGGTAAGGGTTTAAGTACGTGTATTCATAATCCATACGTACACAATAAATTCATATCATACCAGTATTAGCAGTAACAGTTCTTCTTGCTGTTGTCAGTAGTTATGAATGTGTATATTAAAACCATTTCACAAACAAAAAAAAAAAAAAAACACAACCCAATTCAAATAAAATAAAACAGTACGTGCGTATAAACTAAATAGGCTGTAACACCCCTTCTCACACTAAACCTAACACAAATCCATACGGGTATTTGTAGATTGAGTTTGTTAAATTATGGCATAACTAGTACACAATCATTATATTTGTATACTACATGTATATTTACATATATGCATTTATATGCACGTTACTAACTATATAATGATTATGAAAGAATAAATGAAGGCACACAAAAAACCAACTCATTCTCTGCCTGCCATTCACTATTTTTATGTTTATAAATAAATATAGAATGGCATATGCAATTTGCATAATAAATATTGATGAAATATTTATACAGCTAGGAAGAAAAAAATAACAGAAATTCACTACAAAATAATGTATTTTGCAATCATAATTATGTGGCGTATAGGCAACTTCACTGTAATGCACACACTGTGTTGTATTTTGTTATTATAGAAAAACCTTTATAGGGTTTTTTTTTGTGTGTGTATGTTAAAAATTGATGAGAAATATAATGATGATAATAAGGTTTTTGCAATAACATATTAGAAAAAAAAGCCCCATAATTAGGTTTAAAAGAAAATTATAATTTCATATAATAGTGAAATTGCAAAAGAATTATTAAAATAATGTGTAACGGTTTAAAGGTTTTAAATGTAATTTTAATATAAATAGAACTACATATGAGGAAAATGCAAAAATGTTGGAGAACTTGACTAAATTTGTTTTTCTTTTGAAGCGAACTCCACATTTGAAGCAAAAATTTAACTCTATAAAGCTTCACGAGTTGAGCTAAAATTTGACTGTGAAAAGAAATAAAATTGAAGCTAAAATTTGACTCTATAAAGATCCAAGATTAAAGCTAAAATTTTACTATAAAAAGATCTAAGATTGAAGCTAAAATTTACCTCTATAAAGATCCACGATTGAAGTCCAAATTTTACTCTATAATGATCCACATTTGAAGCCAAATTTTGACTCTCTAAAGCTTCACGATTTAATCTAAAATTTGACTCTATTAAGATCCATGACTGAAGCTAAAATTTGACTGTAAAAAGAAATAAAATTTAAGCTAAAATTTTACTCTATAAAGATCCATGATGGAAGCTAAAATTTGACTCTATTAAGATCCACGATTCAAGCTAAAATTTGACTCTATTAAGATCCATGATTGAAGCTAAAATTTGACTGTAAAAAGATTTAAGATTTAAGCTAAAATTTTTCTCTAATAAGATCCATGATTGCAGCAAAAATGTGACTCCATAAAGTTCCGCAATTCAAGCCAATATTTGGTTCTATAAAGATCCACGATTGAAGCTAAAACTTTTCTCTAATAAGATCCATGATTAAAGCAAAAATTTGACTGTAAAAAGATCTAAGATTGAAGCTAAAAATTGACTCTTTAAAGATCCATGAATAAGGTAAAATTTGACTCTTTTGAGATCCATCATTGATGCTAAATTTGACTCTTTAAAGCTCCAAGATTTAAGCTCAAATTTGCCTCTAATAATATCCATGATTGAACCAAAAATTTGACAGTAAAAAGATGTTAGATTGAAGCTAAAATTTGACTCTATAAAGATCCACTATTGAAGGTAAAATTTTACTTTTTTAAGTTCCGTGATTGAAGCTAAAATTTGACTCTATAAAGATCCACGATTCCAGCCAAAATTTGGCTCTATAAAGATCCAAGCTTGAAGCTAAAATTTGGCTCTATAAAGCTCCAGATTTAAGCTAAAATTTTACTATATTAAGACCCACGAATGAAGCTAAAATTTGATTCTATAAAGCTCAAAGATTTAAGCTATCATTTGCCTATATTAAGAGGCATGATTGATGCTAAAATTTTACTATATGAAGATTCACGGTTGAAGCTAAAATTTGACTCCATAAAGGTCCACATCTGAAGGTAAAATTTAAGTCTTTAAAGACCCACGATTGCATGATTGATGCTAAAATTTTACTATATGAAGATTCACGATTGAAGTCAAAATTTGACTCTATAAATTTCCAAGTTTGTAGCAAAAATTTGACTCAATGTAGCTTTTCGATTTAAGCTAAAATTTGGCTCTATTAAGATCCATGATTGAAGCTAAAATTTGATCTAACATTTGACTGTAAAAAGATCTAAAATTGAATCTAACATTTGACTCTATAAAGATCCACGATGGAAGCTAAATTTAGATTGTATAAAGACCTAAGATTTAAGCTAAAATTTGACTCTATAAAGATTCATGATTGAAGTCAAAATTAGACTCCATAAAGATCCATTTTGAAGCTAAAATTTGACTCTATAAGGATCCACCTTCGAAGCTAAAATTTGATTCTATTAAGATCCATGATTGAAGCTAAAATTTTATTGTAAAAAGATTTAAGATTGAAGCTAAAATTTGACTCTATAAAGATCTAAGACTGAAGCTAAAAATTGACTCTATAAAGCTCCAAAATTTAAGATAAAATTTGACTATATTAAGATCCATAATTGAAGCTAAAATTTGATTTTATAAATATCCACGATTGAAGCTAAAATTTGACTCTATAAAACCCCAAGATTTATCCTAAAATTTGTCTCTATTAAGATCCAAGATTGAAGCTAAAATTTGACTATAAAAAGATTTATGATTGAAGCTAAAATTTATCTCTAATAATATTCATGATTGAAGCTAAAATTTCAATCTATTAAGATCCATGATTGAAGCTAAAATTTGACTGTAAAAATATTTAAAATTATAGCTAAAATTTAACTCTATAAAGATCTAAGATTGAAGCTAAAATTTTACTCTATAAAGCTCCGAGATTTAAGCTAAAATTTGACTCTATAAAGATTTAAGATTGAGGCTATAATTTGACTCTATAAAGCTCCAAGATTTAAGCTAAAGTTTGACTCAATAAAGATCCACGATTTAAGCTAGAATTTGACTCTATAAAGATCCACGATTGAAGCTAAAATTTGACTGTAAAAATATCTGAAATTATAGCTAAAATTTGACACTATAAAGATCTAAGATTGAGGCTAAAATTTTACTCTTTAAAGCTCCAAGATTTAAGCTAAAATTTGACTCTATAAAGATCTAAGATTAAGGCTACAATTTGACTCTATAAAGCTCCAAGATTTAAGCTAAAGTTTGACTCAATAAAGATCCACGATTTAAGCTAGAACTTGACTCTATAAAGATCCACGATTGAAGCTAAAATCTGACTGTAAAAATATTTATAATTGAATCTAACATTTGACTCTATAAAGACCCAAGATTTAAGCTAAAATTTTACTCTATAAAGATCCATGATTGGAGTCAAAATTTGACTCTATAAAAATCCACGATTTAAGCTAAAATTTGACTGCAAAATGATTTATGATTGAAGGTAAAATTTGACTCTATAAAGATCTAAGATTGAAGCTAAAATTTGACTCTATAAAGCTCCAAGTTTAAAGCTAAAATTTGACTCTATAAAGATCCATTTTGAAGCTAAAATTTGACTGTAAAAAGATTTAAGATAAAAGCTTAAATTTGACTCTATAAGTATCTGCGTTTGAAGCCAAAATTTGACTCTATAAAGACCCACGATTGAAGCTAAAATTTGACTCTATAAATATCCACGTTTGAAGCTAAAATTTTACTCTATAAAGATCCATGATTGGAGTCAAAATTTGACTCTATAAAAATCCACGATTTAAGCTAAAATTTGACTGCAAAATGATTTATGATTGAAGGTAAAATTTGACTCTATAAAGATCTAAGATTGAAGCTAAAATTTGACTCTATAAAGCTCCAAGTTTAAAGCTAAAATTTGACTCTATAAAGATCCATTTTGAAGCTAAAATTTGACTCTATAAGGATCCATCTTCGAAGATAAAATTTGACTGTAAAAAGATTTAAGATAAAAGCTTAAATTTGATTCTATAAGGATACGCGTTTGAAGCCAATATTTGACTCTATAAAGACCCACGATTGAAGCTAAAATTTTACTCTATTAAGATCCATGATTGAAGCCAAAATTTGATTCTATAACGATCCACGTTTGAAGCTAAAAATTTTACTCTATAAAGATCCACGATTGAAGCTAAAAATTATTTTAAGTTACTATTTTGATGAATATTATATTGTCTTTTTTTAACTATTATTCATCTTTTCTAAACTGTTATATTGAATTTTGAAGAAGTTTTCAATATATTTCCCCTTTTCTTTTCTTGCACCCTTCAATTATTCCACTGAATTTTCATTAAACAATTTAAAATGAAATAATAACAATTAAAAAAAATATACATACTAATGCGTAGAAAAATAAAAAACGAAATTACAAACAGACAATTGCATATTAATTGATAATTATTGATATACCGCTGAGTTATATTAATTTAATGGTATGGATATCAAACCAATATTTATCATGTTGCGTTTAATTTTTGTTGTCGTTTGTGATGTTGTGCTGGTTTATTTTTACTACCTTTTTAATGAGAAAAAAAAGAGAAAATGTTGCCAATGGCAATATAAATATACAGGATATAGCGGAAACACAAGCACATATATATTTAACAAAAATTCATGGTAAAAGTGTGAATGCTGTTGATGGTCCTTTGGCACACAGTCTCTTACTGAAATTCTCTGGCTATGAGTTTTTCAACATTATTAATATTAACATTTTATTTTAATTGTTATAATAATATTGCTACACCTTTAGACATTAAATTGCGAGCCTTTTAGGGGGGGAGTAGGTTTGTTATTATTGCATTTTTTAGTGTGTTTTTCCTGTGAATATGACAATTAACCATTAAATATATTTAAAAGTCTCTTACTGCCGCTATGGCAGCCATATTTACCAATTATAATTGTGGTTTAATAAACAAATAAATTAAAAATAAAACCCTTGAATTTATTTAAAACTGTAGTATGAAGGAAGGACCTTAAGTTATTAATTAAAATTTGTAATTTTAAAAAACAATATTGCTAGAATTTTTGGTTTAATTCTTTTACTCAAACTCTTCTCTCCTCGTTTAAGATTATGAATTGCACATTTTGATAAGACACCCTTGCTTAAGCATAGTTTCGCTTCCCCCTTTTCAAACGAGAATTGTGTTTTATTATGCAGAACACATAATATTTGTTGCAAAACAAGAAAAAAAAACCTAACAATTTTCTAGTTACACATGCAACAAGATTAAGCGTAATATTACTGCTGTTTGTTAACGTTGCTCATCTTGTTGTTACAGTACTAAAACTACACTGTAACTACAGTAGCAAGATATCCTTGCTACTGTTTTTGATTTAACTGTGTGTGCAGAATTCAACAAACAGTTAAAGCGGGTGGACATGTTTTTAGTTAGAAACTACGAGTATGCCAAGCATTTTAAAAAGTATACGAAACTTTACGTTTCTTGCAGTAGTTCGCCTTTTTCACATTTTTCGGTGACTCCTTTTTATTAACGTCATATGTGTTTTAGAGGAGCAGGAAGAGGAGAAGGATGATGAGGAGGAGAAGGAAATTGTCAGGCTGTTATAAATAGGAGTATGTGTTAGTTAAACTAACACATGTATGTTTGTACTAAAAATAACTAAAATTCAATTTAATTATGTGTAAACATTTGGGTGGCCCCCATTTTACATGAATCACCCAAGAATGATAGTTATTTGGTGTGGATCTATTCCAATCGACTTGGCTGCAGAAGAGGTCTATAGAGTGTATGCCGAAAAGGAAAGGAACACGGAAGAAAACAGACGCGAGAGGAAGACCCTCGAGAGAAGGAAAACTATAAGCAACTGGCAGAGAAGGTGGGATAACACGCCCAAAGGACGTTGGACACACAGAATGATTCCATAAATTAAAAGGTGGCTGGAATGCAAGCATGACCGTTCTTGGAGGTCATGGAGGATACAGGAGTTACCTCATTAGATTTGGTTACGATAACTCACCGATTTGTCCAAAATGCCAGGATACAGAAGACGTGGAACATGTAGTTTTCAAGTATACCAGGATGTTCTATAAACTTGTGTAAAGTCTAGGGACTAGGTCCCTACAGACTCGTCTCTATACTATAGACTCATCTACAATCTAGAGAATAGTCTCTTTACTAAAGACGAGCCTTTAGTGTAGGGAATAGAAGTTATACTAGAGACTCGTATATAGTCTAGGGACTAGACACTACACTATATACTGCTCTATGGTCTATAGACTAGACTCTACACTATAGTATGTTTATAGCAGGAATAGGAGAAGGATGAGGAGGAGAAGGAAATTGTCAGGCTGTTATAAATAGGAGTATGTGTTAGTTAAACTAACACATGTATGTTTGTACTAAAAATAACTAAAATTCAATTTAATTATGTGTAAACATTTGGGTGGCCCCCATTTTGCATGAATCACTTAAGAATGAGAGTTATTTGGTGGCTTCTAAAACATGATTTCATCAAATAGCCGGATATGGCTATATCGACTCCACTATCATTTATTATTTTGCAAAAATACAAAATAAGCACCACCCTAATAAACCTATTTTAGTATGTGTCTTTGTACTTTGTATCCCAGTGTGTCACTCTGTGTGAGTTAGTGAGTGTGCAAATTGAATGTAAATATAATTTACAACTTGAAATTCTCGTTGAATTTTCTATTTTTTTTTGTCATGTTTTGCTGCTGCTGCTGTTATTAAATTATATTTCAAATTTAAATTATTTGCATAGCAAACAAAAAATTTTGCAAATAAATAAATAAATACATAAATAAATATATGTAGAGAGCAGAGAAGAGCTGTTAATGGAATTTACACAATAAATTTGTATAAAAATTTAAAATTAAATTAATTAAATAAACGTAAATAGGGAAATGAAAATTGTTTGCATACTTTGAGGGGGGGGGGGGGTGTTTCAATAGCTCAGTTATTTAATTAAAATATTAATTACATAACAATAGTGAAACAGTTTGAACTTTAATACTAAAAATATAATATAAACAAAACAAATTACTCAATCACATAGTATTATAAAGCATTTCTTTTAAACTATTATAATTTTATTGCCCAGGAATTTAGTGAAAAATTTCATACAGAAATTTTGTCGCCAAAGAATTAAATAATAAATTTTTTATATAAATTGGCAACAAATTTGTATAGAAATTTAGTAGTCGAAGAGCTACTAAACTCTTTTCTTCATCCGAGAATCTGGTTGGTTCAATTTAGGAAACAACGAGTGCTATTTACTCTTGGGTATCACAAAGAGACTAATTTTTTAATGGACCCAAGTCAGCTGCTTGAAGAAATGCTGCCCACAGAATCTAACCCAATCTAGTCGCCCAAGAATAGAAAGAAAACATTCTTTGTAGATATATTGTCAGCCAAGAATGCAGAGAAGAAATTCTTATAGAAATTTATGTTGATGAAGAATTTTGTGACAAATTTCAAATAGAAAATTGGGGGTAGAGAGAATTAAGAGACAAATTTTTTTCTAAAATTTAAACAAATTTAGTTTAGAAATTTAGACAAATTTCTTCTTACCCCCATTAACAAGAAGTCTGGTTATGTGTTAACTAATAGTTAAACTGACAATTTTCATACAAAAATATTTTTAACCGACAGTATAACTATTTGTTAAGACATAATCAAGCTTCGCGTTAATGGGGGTTAGAGAAAATTGTCTTCGATTCAATGAAAAATTTCTTATAGAAATTTCGTTGTCGGAGGGGAAAAATTTGAAGACCGATAATTCAGGGAAAATTTTATTACAGAAATTTTTTACGTATTTGTGTTGTCGATGAATTCTGGGAAACATTTTTATAGAAATTTTGTAGCTGAAGAATTCTCAGGGAAATATAGACTAGACTCTATAATATAGACTCTTCTACAGTCTAAATACTAGACTATTTACTCAAGAATCGAATATATTCTAGGGACTAGACTCTGTACTATAGACTCAACTACAGTCTAAAGACTAGACTCTATAATATCCCCAAGGATCAGTGTTAGGGCCTCTGCTCTGGAACGTACGATGTACAATGAAGTACTGGAGTTAAATATTCCCGAAGAGTCTAACATCATTGGCTTCGACGATGATATTGCTGTCGTAGTTCGCGCACGATTCCTAGACGAAGTGGAACTTTACACAAATAATACCATCCGTATCATCAAAACGTGGTTAAAGAAGGCAGAGCTGGTACTTGCAGATCACAAAACGGAAGCAGTTCTAATTAGCAGTCGAAGGAAAAAGGAGACAATAAATATAAAAGTAGCAACAGCAAATATTAAATCATCTGCGTCTATTAAGTACCTAGGTGTGGTGATCGAGGAGCGACTCAACTTTAAGGCCCATATGGAATACTCATGCGCAAAGGCAGCAGCGGTAATCAACTCCCTCAGCAGAATAATGCCGAATTTGGCATTATTCTGCTGAGGGAGATAAAATCGAAGGATCCTACTATATGGTGCAGCTATCTGGTCTAGAGCAATTAGGAACTCATCTCGAAAAAATGCGCTTTCTCTTTTTAGACAGAGCTGTCTTAGAGTATGTTGCGGCTATAGAACCATATCCATGGAAGCAAAATGTGTTATTAGTGGATCTATTCCAATCGACTTGGCTGCAGAAGAGGTCTACAGAGTGTATGCCGAAAAGGAAAGGAACACGGAAGAACACAGACTCGAGAAGAAGACCCTCGAGAGAAGGAAAACTATAAGCAACTGGCAGAGAAGGTGGGATAACACGCCCAAAGGACGTTGGGCACACAGAATGATTTCATAAATTAAAAGGTGGCTAGAATGCAAGCATGACCGTGCTTGGAGGTCATGGAGGATATAGGAGTTACCTCTTTAAATTTGGTTACGATAACTCACCGATTTGTCCAACATGCCAGGATACAGAAGACGTGGAACAGGTAGTTTTCAAGTATACCAGGATTTTTTATAAACTTGTGTATTGGCTAGGGACTAGGCTCTCCCCTACAGACTCGTCTCTATACTATAGACTCATCTACAATCTAGAGAATATACTCTTTACTAAAGACGAGCCTTTAGTGTAGGGAATAGAAGCTATACTAGAGACTCGTATACAGTCTAGGGACTAGACACTATACTATATACTGCTCTATGGTCTATAGACTAGACTCTACACTATAGTATGTTCTATAGTCTAGGGACAAAACTTTATACTATAGTCTCGTCTACAGTCTAGGGACTAGACTCTATACGATAGACTTGTCTTCAGATTAGAGACTACACTCTATACTATAGACACATCTACCGATTAGATCCTAGTCTCTATACTATAGATTCATCTCAATCTAGAGACTAGTTTCTATACCATAGATTCGTCTACAGTCTAGAGACTGGACTCTATAATACAGACACGTCTACAGTGTAGAGTCTAGTCTTTTTACTGTAGACCAGCCTATAGTCTAGAGACTAGTCTCTATTCTATAGACTTGTCTACTGTCTAGGGAGTGGAGTCTATACAATAGAGTCTAGGAACTATTTACTATAGACGAGTCTACAGACCATGGACTAGACTCTATACTAGAGTCTACTACAATCCAGGGACTAGACTCTTTACTTTAGATTCGTCTACATTCTAGAGACTAGTCTATAGTATAGAGACTAGCCTTTGTAATATAGACTCGCCTAGGGACTAGTCTCTAGTCTCTATACTATATACTCGTCTATAGTCTAGGAATTAGACTCTTTACTATAGACTCATCTATAACCTAGGGACTAGATTCTATGTTCTATAAACATCTATAATCTAGAAACTAGGATCTATGCTATAGACTTGTCTAGGAACAAGTCAATTATCTTTATAAATTTTTTACTCCGAAGGACAAAAATTCATTGAACTAGTTTTAGCTTCGAGTACCAAAATTGTTTACCTTCATTTTAAAATTCTGAACAATATTTGTAATCTCACAATTTAAGTTTAAATACCTTGCACAAATAAATAGTTTTTTGTTTCCTTTAAATAATTATTTGCTCACGTTTCTACCATTTAACACTAATTAAGCTCATTAACGAAGTGTAGCAAAATCAAAAGGAAACAATAAAAGAAAATAAAATGTCTGTGTGTACGAATCAGTATCAGCTGAATTGCTGGCATTTGTTGTCTTCAATTCTTTGCACTGTCAGTCTTCTCAGCGCATTGTCTTTAACCAATAAACCAAAGAAAAATACCCCACATACTTTGCAGAAGAGGAGAAGGAAAGCTGTAGAAAAGTAAATTTACTTTTTTTTATCATTGCTGTGCTCTAACTAACAAATGTTGCCAAAATACTGTAACCTCTTTTAAGCAACTACAACTACTTGAGCTCATTACTAATGAAAAATTTTAACCTGAGCCAAAATTTTAAGACTTCGTGGAAAGCATCTTGTTGCCCCCACCAAAGAGCTGGTATTGCTGGTGTGAGGTTAAGTGTTTTCAGTTGTTGAAACGCATTTGGAATAGTCAATTAATTTTAATTTCAAAGTCAACACCTTTTGGCAACAACTGCTGTTAGCTGGTTATAATTATAACAATGAAAAAAAGTAAAATGTTTCTCGTTTTTTAATTTTTTTTACTATTTGACCACAATTAAAAGTTAATAGCCACTGAAAGTTTTGCTAAACGCTCTTATGAACACATGTTTTAATATTGTGGCTCACAGCTACATATACAATCGTATATAGCCTTGTACTTAAGGATATGAATGCAATTGAAGACACGTATTTCAAATGCTCAAACGTGACATTATAGTGAGAAATTAAGACAAATTTCATTTTATGGTTTTGCAGCAGCCAGAGGATTTAAAATAAAAAATGATTTTGAATAGAGGGAAATGGTAAATAGATGAAAATACTATAAAACAAAAAGTATGAAGGTTTCTAAAAGCAAAAAAAAAGAGGAAGGAAATAAAATATCGGGAATTATTTCAGTTTCTAAATAATAGAAGAATAGAGTCTCTAATAGAGAGTCTAGTCTCTAGACCAGAAGCTAGTCTATAGCATAGGTTCCAGTCTCTAGAATATAGACGAGTCTATAGAACAGAGCCTAGTCCCTAGACAACAGACTAGTCTGCAGTGTAGGATCTAGTTCCTAGACTACAAAAGAGTCTTAACACCATAGGGTGTGGTCCCTAGACTACAGGCGATTCTATGGAATAGAGTCTATTCCCTAGACTATAGTCTTTTCTATAGTAAAGAGCCTAGTGCCTAGACTGTAGACTGTAGACAACTCTATAGTATAAGGTGTAGTCCCTAGACTGTAGACGAGTGAATAGTATAGAGTCTAGTCCACAGACTGCTGGCCTGTCTATAGTATAGAGTCTAGTCCCTAGGCTATATAATCGTCTATAGTAAAGATTCTAGTCCCTAGATTGTAGACGAGCCTGTAGTATAGAGTTTTGTTCCTAGAATGTAGACGGGTCTATAGTAGAGAGTCTAGTCCCTAGACTGTAGACGAGTCTATAGTATAGTGTCTAGTCTTTAGACTGTAGACAGGTCTATAATAGAGAGTCTAGTCTCTAGACTATAGACGAGTATATAGTAAAGAGTCTAGTGCCTAGGCTGTAGACGAGTCTATAGTATAGTGACTAGTCTCTAGACTGTAGACAGGTCTATAGTAGGGACTCTAGTCTCTAGACTGTAGACGAGTCTATAGTATAGAGCCTAGTCCCTAGACTGTAGACTCGTCTATAGTAAAGAGTTTAGTCTCTAGACTATAGACGAGTATATAGTAAAGAGTGTAGTCTCTAGACTGTAGACAGGTCTATAATAGAGAGTCTAGTCTCTAAACTATAGACGAGTATATAGTAAAGAGTCTAGTGCCTAGACTGTAAACGAGTCTATAGTATAGTGTCTAGTCTCTAGACTGTAGACAGGTCTATAGTAGAGAGTCTAGTCTCTAGACTGTAGACGAGTCTGTAGTATAGAGTTTTGTTCCTAGACTGTAGACGAGTCTATAGTATAGTGACTATTCTCTGGACTGTAGACAGGTCTATAGTAGAGAGTCTAGTCTCTAGACTGTAGACAGGTCTATAGTAGAGAGTCTAGTCTCTAGACTGTAGACGAGTGTATAGTATAGAGCCTAGTCCCTAGACTGTAGACTCGTCTATAGCAAAGAGTTTAGTCTCTAGACTATAGACGAGTATATAGTAAAGAGTCTAGTCCCTAGACTGTAGACGAGTCTATAGTAGAGAGTCTAGTCTCTAGACTGTAGACAGGTCTGTAGTAGAGAGTCTAGTCTCTAGACTGTAGACTGTAGACGAGTCTATAGTATAGAGCCTAATCCCTAGACTGTAGACGAGTCTATAGTATAAAGTCTAGTCCCTATAGTGTAGATGAGTCAATAGTACAGAGTCTCGTTCATAGACTGGAGAAAATTCTATAGTATAGACTCTATTCCCTAGATTGTAGACAAGTCTATAGTAAAGAGCCTAGTCCCTAGACTGTAGAAGAGTCTATAGTATAGACCCTAGTCCCTAGACTGTAGACTCGTCTATAGTAAAGAGATTAGTCTCTAGACTATAGACGAGTATATAGTAAAGAGTCTAGTCCCTAGACTTTAGACGAGTCTATAGTATAGTGACTAGTCTCTAGACTGTAGACAGGTCTATAGTAGAGAGTCTAGTCTCTAGACTGAAGACAAGTCTATAGTATAGAGCCTAGTCCCTAGATTGTAGAGTCGTCTATAGTAAAGACGAGTATATAGTAAAGGGTCTAGTCTCTAGACTGTAGACAAGTCTATAGTAAAGAGCCTAGTTCCTAGACTGTAAACAAGTATATAGTAAAGAGTCTAGTCCCTAGACTTTGGATAAGTCTTAACTATGGAGTCTAGTCTCTAAACTATAGGGCAGGGTATTAGTATAGAGTCTAGTTCCTAACCTATAAATGATTCCTATAATATAGAATCTAGTTACTAGCCTGTAGAAGAGCCTTTAGAATAGATTCAGGTTCCTAGACGAAAACTTAAACTTAGAAATAAACTTAGAAATGAGTACAAAAATCCCTAAAATAAAAATGTGTTCTTGATTCTTTAAAAGTTATTTTGTTTTTTTAAATTGAAATTTTTGTAACAAAATCTTAAACTAATACCTACCATTTGTTGTGTATCCTTGCCAACATTTTCGGCCATGTGGCATAAATTTATATTCCTTTTTGCCACAAACTGTTGCAAATGCTATAATTTAGAAACACGGATTTTATTAACATAATCACTACTACATTGATGTTGTTTTTTATTATTAAATGTTGTATTAAATGTTGTTTTATTTAAACTAAATTCACAGTGTTCAGCAGCAGCAAGACATTGCTGTTGATAATGATGATTGTTAGAAACATCAAACGGTAATAATGATAAGGCATTCATTTGCTCACATTTGGTTCTTTGAATGGCAAAGGGCAATGAATTCTGCCAAGTTCCTGTAGTTGCTGGAGGTCTATTTATATAAGGCCTTTTTCTGGATGTTAAGCAGGACATGGTTTTCGCTTTAAATAAAATCTGCAAAGAAAGTGACAAGAAAAAAGGAAAGGAAATTGTACCCTGTTTAAGCTGCCTTTTTTTTGTTTTTTTTGATTAAGGATGTGTGTTGCAAATAAAACAAATAATTTCAAGTATTTGAGAAAACAAGACTTTATTTGAAACCTTTCTTGCAGAAAAACACTTAATTAACAACATCAAAAAAAAAAAAAATTAAAGTTACAACATTGAAGAGAAATTCTTTAATTTATATTTTTAAAATAGATAAATTTATACAATTATATCATTTAATATCAAAATAGAAATAATACACACATACAATACAATTACATTACAAGATACACTGATGTTTAATTAAACAAAATAATTTATAAAATTCAAATTCATTTATTGAAAAAAATAAACACACATATAAAGAGTTAGAAATTTATTTCCTGTTTTATTTTTTTTTAAATTTAATTTATAAGTATTTATAGATATTTTTTTTTTATTTATTATAAATATAAATCATAGAGTATTTAAGAGTAGTTTTAAATATATATATAGAGAAAAAAAATACACACAACAACAAAATAACAACATCAATATAAAACAACATCAATATAGTTTTTTTTTTTATTTCAAAATTTCATGTTTTATTTTATACGTTTTTTAAACATTCAACACTTTTTTTTCAAAGAAAAACAGTTACATTCTGTTTGTTTTAATGCCTTACATTTGCTTATAAACATTTAATATATTCGAAAGAAAAACATCAATTATTTGAAAGTCCTATTCATAACGAATTAACAAATCTTTCGTTATAAATAGTTCCCCATTAATTTCTCATAAATACAACAATAACAACATCAATATAAATTTCAATACTTATTATAATAATAAGAAAATTACATTTAAATTGTTGATAAAATCCAAAACAACATTTAAACATTATTCAGAATTATAATTCATTAATTTGTTTATACAAAAACTTACCTTTTTTTCTTTAGTTTTCTTTTTATATATAAGAAAAACAAAAAATAATTTAATAAAAAAAAATATTTTACAACTTAAGGAAATATAAATATTCTTAGAATTGAGCTACTACATTTGCATGCTAAAAATGGGTGTTGTGCTAATGATTTATGAAATTTTGTATTTGGGAGGAGTAAAACAATAAAAGAAAGTTCTTTAAATTATAAACAAATATACTAAATTAAAGTCAACAAGTTATTCATTTTATAATTTGGAATTCTTTAGATACAAAAGTTTTAGAAATTTATCTTAGAATATGAAATTATAAGAGAAAAAGAATTCTATAGAAATTCTACTTCGAATTTAGAATAAAAATCGAAAACTATGAGTCGTATTTCTATAAAAATGTTTTGCTCTGAATTCAGAGTTTTATTTCAATAAAATTCGGAGTCTAATTTCTATAGAAATTTCGCTCTGAATTCGGAGTCTAATTTCTATAGAAATGGTTCGCTCTAATTTCTATAGAAATTTTGAGAGTCTAATTTGTATAGCAATTTTGTTCTGAATTCGGAGTCTAATTTCTATAGAAATTTCGCTCTGAATTCGGAGTCTAATTTCTATAGAAATTTTTCTCTCTGAATTCAGAGTCTAATTTCTATAGAAATTTTACTCTGAATTTGGAGCCAAATTTCGGAGTCTAATTTTTATAGAAATTTTGCTCTGAATTTGGAGGCTAATTTCTATAGAAATTTTGCTGTGAATTTGGAGCCTAATTTCTACAGAAATTTTGCTCTGAATTCGGAGCCTAATTTCTATAGAAATTTTGCTCTGAATTTGGAGCCTAATTTCTATAGAAATTTTACTCTGAATTCTGTCTAATTTTTATAGAAATTTTGATCTGAATTTGGAGTCTAATTTCTATAGAAATTTTGCGCTGAATTCAGTCTAATTTATTGAGAAATTTTGCTCTGAATTCAGTCTAATTTCTTTAGAAATTTTACTCTGAATTCAGTCTAATTTTTATAGAAATTTCGCTCTGAATTCGGAGTCTAATTTTTATAGAAATTTCGCCCTGAATTCGGAGTCTAATTTTTATAGAAATTTCGCTCTGAATTCGGAGTACAATTTCTATAGAAATTTCGCTCTGAATTCGGAGTACAATTTCTATAGAAAGTTTTCGATCTGAATTAGGAGTGGAATTTCTATAGAAAATTTTCGCTCTGAATTCAGAGTCTAATTTCTATAGAAATAAGACTCGAATTCAGAACAAAATTTGTATAGAAAATAGGCTCCAAATTCAGAGTAAAATTTCTATTGAAATTAGACTCCGAATTCAGAGTAAAATTTCTATAGAAATTAGGCTCCAAATTCAGAGCAAAATTTCTATAGAAATTATGCTCCAAATTCAGAGCAAAATTTCTATAGAAATTAGGCTCCAAATTCAGAGTAAAACTTCTATAGAAATTAGGCTCCAAATTCAGAGCAAAATTTGTATAGAAATTAGGCTCCAAATTCAGAGCAAAATTTCTATAGAAATTAGGCTCCAAATTCAGAGCAAAATTTCTATAGAAATTAGGCTCCAAATTCAGAGCAAAATTTCTATAGAAATTAGGCTCCAAATTCAGAGCAAAATTTCTATAGAAATTAGGCTCCAAATTCAGAGCAAAATTTCTATAGAAATTAGACTCTGAATTCAGAGCGAAAAATTTCTATAGAAATTAGACTCTGAATTCAGAGCGAAAAATTTCTATAGAAATTAGACTCTGAATTCAGAGCGAAAAATTTCTATAGAAATTAGACTCTGAATTCAGAGCGTAAAATTTCTATAGAAATTAGACTCTGAATTCGGAGCGAAAAATTTCTATAGAAATTAGACTCTGAATTCAGAGCGAAAAATTTCTATAGAAATTAGACTCTGAATTCAGAGCAAAACATTTCTATAGAAATTAGACTCTGAATTCAGAGCGAAAAATTTCTATAGAAATTAGACTCCAAATTCAGAGTAAAATTTCTAAAGAAATTAGACTCTGAATTCAGAGCGAAAAATTTCTAAAGAAATTAGACTCTGAATTCAGAGCGAAAAATTTCTATAGAAATTAGACGCTGCATTCAGAGCGAAAAATTTCTATAGAAATTAGACTCTGAATTCAGAGCGAAAAATTTCTATAGAAATTAGACTCTGAAATTTTTATAGAAATTTTTCGCTCTGAATTCAGTGTCTAATTTCTATAGGAATTTTACTCTAAAAAATTCGGAGTCAAATTTTACTCTGAATTCGGAATTGTCTCGTCTCCGAATTCCGAGCAATATTTTATATAAATTCTATTTATGAACTAACAAATATATCTGCTGCTGCTTTTTTCTCAGAATAATAATTTTTACTTTTTTCTCATTTCAGGTAAGTGCTACGTTTGGATATGAATGAAACATAGAGGTACTATCAATTTATTTATTTTATATGGTTAAAATACATTAAAAAGGCCTTGCAGTGGCATTTTGCAAAATGTATGAATCTTTTAGAACTAGAACTGAAACGAAGCCTGAACATAACTTTAACTAGAATAGAACTAGAGTTGAGCCAGAATCCAACTAGAATCGAACTAGAACTAATGCCTTATTGCACATATTAAGCTTTTCTATGAAATTTTCTCACCCTCCAGATACCAGAAAAATTATTATTTTATTTTTTTTTTTTTTTGCCACAGCACACTTTTAGCTAACACCCATAGAAACCCCATGGTGTTTTTATGTTCCAACTCATTCGCATTAAAACAGAGTTAAAGTTCAAAATTTTTTAGTGCTTTTTAAATTAAGAACTTTAAATACATAAACAATTTTATTTTAATGTGTTTGTGCAACATTGTTGCCATTTAGCGAGCATGTTGCACAGTCATAAGCAACTATGTGCACAAATATTTAAGGCAAAAGGTAGTAAAATTATTATAATGTTAATTAGCGGCGGTAAATATTACATTGTTGACAATTGTGCTAAAACATGAACGGGGAAAATGTTTTAAGTAGTTAAAACTGGAGAAAAAGAAAAAAGTGCGAAAAGAAAAAGGATTTATAAAATAGAAAAATTTAACAAAAAGTTTTCATTTGTTAATTATTAAGCTTGATTCCTGATTAAATGAAATTCTTTTGTAATTTTTTTTTTGTTAAATTAAGCTTTATTTAAGCGGCTTAATGTAATGTCCAAAGATAAAATCAATTGTTTTTTTGTTTTGTTGCCTGGCCAGGTGGTTTTTAAATAACAAACAAAAAACTTGGCTGCATATTGAGGAATTACAAAACAAATATATCTTGTTGCACATAAATACTCATGCCACACAGTTTTATTTTTTGTTTTGGAGTATTTGTTAAATCAACCAGCCAACCAACCAACCGACCAATATTATTCATTGAATTTTAAAAATTATTTATTTTTTTTGTAGGCGAAAACACAACAAACGAGCAATTTGTTTATAAATATTTTGTTTTTTTGGTTGGTTGGTAAAAAAAACTCACACAAAATATTTATTGATAAATATTTTATAAAACAATATTGGTTGCATTTTTATGTTTGCTATTTTCTTTTTAGGTTTATTTCTTTTATTGCCACATTTAGGGGCATACTAAAGTGGAACAGTTTCTGGTATATAAAAAACTTAGTTGAATATTTTTATAGTAGAAAAATTAAAAAAACACATGCAGATTTATACCATGCAACAAAATTCATACCATACAAATAACTATACAAACATCAATGTCAAAACAAAAAAAAAAAAAGATCTGATCATAAAAAACCCAGGTCTATAGCAAGAGCTTGAAAAGGGTTAGGGGGAAGTGAGTGCAGCTGTTGTTGCAAATGAAAATAAATTACTCAAAAAACAAAAACAAACTGAAATGAATATAAAAATATAATAAATTTGTTTTTGTTGCACAAACAAACAAAAAATAATAATAAATAATAAACATTTGGTGAAATTGACCGCATATGTTGCATGTATGTTGTTGTTTAGTTGCATGTATGTTGTTGTTTAGTGTTAACAAAAAACACAGACATACCCACACACTTGTACAAACTCTAGTATTTACTTATGTATGGGTATTTATTTCTCTATATATGTATGTATGTGGCAAGTATGATTATACTCATACAAACCCAATATTTGTAGAGATGTTGTTATAATTTTTTTGTTGTTGTTGTTAATGTCTAGTTGTGTGTGCATTTGTTGCCAGGATTTTTTGTTTTATTTGTTTGCGTTTTTTTTTTATTATTATATTTCATTTTAATTTAATATTGAATATTTAAATGCCTTTTTTAACAGCAATGCAGTTAAAAATCATGTTCTACATGAATTTGTAGCAAAATGTCTACAAAAAAAAAAAGAGTATGAAAATTTATAGAAAAAATCCAACAAAATTTGTTTAAATATATTGTAATTTCAATTTGTTAGCCGGTTCAAATTTGCCAAACAGTGGTATTGTAGAAAATATTATATATCTAAATCTGTCGTAGTTCTTTTCTAGAATCTAATTTCTATAGAAATTTTATTCTGAATTCGGGGTCTAAATTTCTATACAAATTTTGACCCGAATTCAGAGAAATTTTGCTCTGAATTCAGAGTCTAATTTCTATAGAAATGCTTCTCTCTGAATTCAGAGTCTAATTTCTATAGAAATGTTTCCCTCTGAGAGTCTAATTTCTATAGAAATTTTACCCTGAATTCAGAGTCTAATTTCTATAGAAATTTTTCCCTCTGAGTTCAGAGTCTAATTTCTATAGAAATTTTTCCCTCTGAATTCAGAAATTTTTCCCTCTGAATTCAGAGTCTAATTTCTATAGAAATTTTTAGAAATTTTACTCTAAAAAATTCGGAGTTCAATTTCAATAGAAATTTTCCTCTAAATTCGTAATTGAATTTTTATAGAAATTTTACTCTGTTCTAGTTCTGTTCTAGTTCTGTTCTAGTTCTGTTCTAGTTCTGTTCTAGTTCTGTTCTAGTTCTGTTCTAGTTCTGTTCTAGTTCTGTTCTAGTTCTGTTCTAGTTCTGTTCTAGTTCTGTTCTAGTTCTGTTCTAGTTCTGTTCTAGTTCTGTTCTAGTTCTGTTCTAGTTCTGTTCTAGTTCTGTTCTAGTTCTGTTCTAGTTCTGTTCTAGTTCTGTTCTAGTTCTGTTCTAGTTCTGTTCTAGTTCTGTTCTAGTTCTGTTCTAGTTCTGTTCTAGTTCTGTTCTAGTTCTGTTCTAGTTCTGTTCTAGTTCTGTTCTAGTTCTGTTCTAGTTCTGTTCTAGTTCTGTTCTAGTTCTGTTCTAGTTCTGTTCTAGTTCTGTTCTAGTTCTGTTCTAGTTCTGTTCTAGTTCTGTTCTAGTTCTGTTCTAGTTCTGTTCTAGTTCTGTTCTAGTTCTGTTCTAGTTCTGTTCTAGTTCTGTTCTAGTTCTGTTCTAGTTCTGTTCTAGTTCTGTTCTAGTTCTGTTCTAGTTCTGTTCTAGTTCTGTTCTAGTTCTGTTCTAGTTCTGTTCTAGTTCTGTTCTAGTTCTGTTCTAGTTCTGTTCTAGTTCTGTTCTAGTTCTGTTCTAGTTCTGTTCTAGTTCTGTTCTAGTTCTGTTCTAGTTCTGTTCTAGTTCTGTTCTAGTTCTGTTCTAGTTCTGTTCTAGTTCTGTTCTAGTTCTGTTCTAGTTCTGTTCTAGTTCTGTTCTAGTTCTGTTCTAGTTCTGTTCTAGTTCTGTTCTAGTTCTGTTCTAGTTCTGTTCTAGTTCTGTTCTAGTTCTGTTCTAGTTCTGTTCTAGTTCTGTTCTAGTTCTGTTCTAGTTCTGTTCTAGTTCTGTTCTAGTTCTGTTCTAGTTCTGTTCTAGTTCTGTTCTAGTTCTGTTCTAGTTCTGTTCTAGTTCTGTTCTAGTTCTGTTCTAGTTCTGTTCTAGTTCTGTTCTAGTTCTGTTCTAGTTCTGTTCTAGTTCTGTTCTAGTTCTGTTCTAGTTCTGTTCTAGTTCTGTTCTGTTCTAGTTCTGTTCTAGTTCTGTTCTAGTTCTGTTCTAGTTCTGTTCTAGTTCTGTTCTAGTTCTGTTCTAGTTCTGTTCTAGTTCTGTTCTAGTTCTGTTCTAGTTCTGTTCTAGTTCTAGTTCTGTTCTAGTTCTGTTCTAGTTCTGTTCTAGTTCTGTTCTAGTTCTGTTCTAGTTCTGTTCTAGTTCTGTTCTAGTTCTGTTCTAGTTCTGTTCTAGTTCTGTTCTAGTTCTGTTCTAGTTCTGTTCTAGTTCTGTTCTAGTTCTGTTCTAGTTCTGTTCTAGTTCTGTTCTAGTTCTGTTCTAGTTCTGTTCTAGTTCTGTTCTAGTTCTGTTCTAGTTCTGTTCTAGTTCTGTTCTAGTTCTGTTCTAGTTCTGTTCTAGTTCTGTTCTAGTTCTGTTCTAGTTCTGTTCTAGTTCTGTTCTAGTTCTGTTCTAGTTCTGTTCTAGTTCTGTTCTAGTTCTGTTCTAGTTCTGTTCTAGTTCTGTTCTAGTTCTGTTCTAGTTCTGTTCTAGTTCTGTTCTAGTTCTGTTCTAGTTCTGTTCTAGTTCTGTTCTAGTTCTGTTTTAGTTCTAACTATCGTCCATTTAAACCACTGTTTTTATTTAAGTGTGAATTTTGTTTAAAATACATATTTGTTACAATAAATATTTGGCGCCTTTTGCTATTGTTTTGGCCGTTACACTCGTATTGCAACAGGAAACGTAAGTTTGCCAAAACGGAATTACCATGTAATTCTAGTGTAAACTTAACATACAATCATGTGTGTTTTTTAATAAATATTAAAAAACCAAATCATATAAATACAATTTACAAATTGTTGTTTAAGCTGGTGGTAATAAAACTAAATAAGAAACAAGATAGTTTGTTAAATAGTTGTTAGGCTTGTAGAAAAGGGATTTAAGGGCTTTTCAACCAATAATATAATGTAGAATTTGTAGGAATTTTTGTGGATTATTAAGAGCAGCGACTTGTTTAAAAGTCAAGGAATATAACGAAAAATTTGTTATTTTTCTAAAAAAAACCTTGAGGTCTGTAAATACTTCTGACTTTGTTTAAAAAATTAGTTCATGAGGTCTTATTTAAGTATAGAATTTCCTATATCTTTTGTCAAATTGTAGAAATTGTAAACGTTAGTAATAACCGATAAAGTTTAACTAATTAAGCAAAGCGCTGATTGCAATTATTTCTATTTATGAATATAGTTTGCCTTAATAATTAATAATAATTGCTTAATAACTTCCTTATTGCTAAATTAATTGCAATTTATGCATGTATTTATTGCTGTATTTTTTTTGTGTGAGATTTCCAATCAAACTAATGCATCCCTCTTGACTGTCAGTCATAGTTTTCTGTACAGCTCTTTTAGTAATTTCCGGTAATCACTTAAAATCAAATAAACAAATATTACAATATTTTTTTTTTATTCCACACACACCTACACTTACTTACATATGTATGTACAGCAGCATGCACAATCATGTTAACACTCTGTGTTCTTTACACAACACAATTCTCTTAAGTTATTATTATGAAAAACACTTTAATAGTCGTATGTGATTTCATTTTATATTTCTTTCTGCATGAATTTGTTTTTTATATTATTATTTTAATTCATCTACATTTGTTTATGAATCATTTCCCCTAAAGATTTTTTTTTTTTTGCAAAAAGAAGATAAGGATTTTGGGAGCTAAAGCGAAAAAAAAATATAAAATGAAATGAAATGTGATTCAAGGAAATCAATCAATAATTGCTTGAAATACACGTAATAGCAAGCACAAAATTTTCATTTCCGTTGACACATGCTACTCCGCAAATAGCTTTACACACTCACATGTGTAATGGTATGTATAGGATCTCTTACTCTCTCTCTCTTTACCCCACATTTAGTGTTCTTTACAAAAATATGACAAATCTCATATGAGTTTAACGGTATATTTATCAATGTAAAGTTGTGTGTGTGTGTTTTTTTTATTTCCTCTTTTCTCTGCTGTCATGCCTGGCAGTTTCGTGCCATTATTTGTGTTTGTAAGTTTGAGTATTTTAAAACGATTTTATGTGTAAAGCGTCAATTTTAATTTATTACCCCGTTTGTCGTTGCCAAACGTTTGACTGGCGAGAGAGAGAGGGAGGTAGCAACAATATGCTGCTTTTTAATATTTATGACAATGTATTTATTTGTGTTGTTGTTGCTGTTTTTGCAAAAAGTAATATTAATTAATATAATTTTTGCCAGCAAAAAAACTCATAGGAATTTGCATTAAAATTATTAAAATGAATTAATAAATACAAAAGGATTACATTAAATTGAAAGCCAGAAATTAGGCATTAAAAGTTAATTTATTTAAAAGCTGCAATTAAGTAAATTTAAAACGAAAAATCTGTAGTGGTAAGGGGCTAAACATATAAGGTGTAAATCAATTTTTCATATGAAAAAAATTCAAAAATCTAAAATCCTTAATAACTTTGTAAACTAGCGTTTAATCGAGAAAAGAAGCACGATCTGTGATCACTAAAGTTTCTGAGCAAAAATCGATTTTTCTTATGAAAAAACTTAAAAAATTTAAAATTCTTTATAACTTGGCCAATAAGCGTTTAATCAAGAAAAGCAGCTCGATCTGTGCTCACTCATATTTCTGACCTAAAATCAATTTTTTATATAAAAACTCAAAATATCTAAATTCGCTTATAACTTGGCCAATAAGCGTTTAATCAAGAAAAGCAGCTCGATCTGTGATCACTCATATTTCTGACCAAAATTCGATTTTTTATTAAAAAACTCAATATATCTAAATTCGCTTATATCTTGGCCAATAAGCGTTTAATCAAGAAAAGGAGCTCGATCTGTGATCACTCATATTTCTGACCAAAAATCGATTTTTTTATATAAAAACTCAAAATATCTAAATTCGCTAATAACTTGGCCAATAAGCGTTTAATCAAGAAAAGCAGCTCGATCTGTGATCACTCATATTTCTGACCAAAATTCGATTTTTCATATAAAAACTCAAAATATCTAAATTCGCTAATAACTTGGCGAATAAGCGTTTAATCAAGAAAAGCAACTCGATCTGTGATCACTCATATTTCTGACCAAAAATCAATTTTTTATATAAAAACTCAAAATATCTAAATTCGCTTATAACTTGGCCAATAAGCGTTTAATCAAGAAAAGGAGCTCGATCTGTGATCACTCATATTTCTGACCAAAATTCGATTTTTTATTAAAAAACTCAATATATCTAAATTCGCTTATATCTTGGCCAATAAGCGTTTAATCAAGAAAAGGAGCTCGATCTGTGATCACTCATATTTCTGACCAAAAATCGATTTTTTATTAAAAAACTCAATATATCTAAATTCGCTAAAAATTGGCCAATAAGCGTTTAATCAAGAAATAGAGCTCGATCTGTGATCACTCATATTTCTGACCAAAATTCGATTTTTTATTAAAAAACTCAATATATCTAAATTCGCTTATATCTTGGCCAATAAGCGTTTAATCAAGAAAAGGAGCTCGATCTGTGATCACTCATATTTCTGACCAAAAATCGATTTTTTTATATAAAAACTCAAAATATCTAAATTCGCTAATAACTTGGCCAATAAGCGTTTAATCAAGAAAAGGAGCTCGATCTGTGATCACTCATATTTCTGACCAAAATTCGATTTTTTCATATAAAAACTCAAAATATCTAAATTTGCTAATAACTTGGCCAATAAACGTTTAATCGAGAAAAGCAGCTCGATCTGTGATCACTCATATTTCTGACCAAAATTCGATTTTTCATATAAAAACTCAAAATATCTAAATTCGCTAATAACTTGGCGAATAAGCGTTTAATCAAGAAAAGCAACTCGATCTGTGATCACTCATATTTCTGACCAAAAATCAATTTTTTATATAAAAACTCAAAATATCTAAATTCGCTTATAACTTGGCCAATAAGCGTTTAATCAAGAAAAGGAGCTTGATCTGTGATCACTCATATTTCTGACCAAAATTCGATTTTTTATATAAAAACTCAAAATATCTAAATTCGCTAATAACTTGGCCAATAAGCGTTTAATCTAGAAAAGGAGCTCGATCTGTGATCAGTAATTTTTCTGACCAAAATTCGATTTTTTTATATAAAAACTCAAAATATCTAAATTCGCTTATAACTTGGCCAATAAGCGTTTAATCAAGAAAAGGAGCTCGATCTGTGATCACTCATATTTCTGACCAAAATTCGATTTTTTCATATAAAAACTCAAAATATCTAAATTTGCTAATAACTTGGCCAATAAACGTTTAATCGAGAAAAGCAGCTCGATCTGTGATCACTCATATTTCTGACCAAAATTCGAATTTTCATATAAAAACTCAAAATATCTAAATTCGCTAATAACTTGGCGAATAAGCGTTTAATCAAGAAAAGCAACTCGATCTGTGATCACTCATATTTCTGACCAAAAATCAATTTTTTATATAAAAACTCAAGATATCTAAATTCGCTAATAACTTGGCCAATAAGCGTTTAATCAAGAAAAGCAGCTCGATCTGTGATCACTCATATTTCTGGCCAAAATTCGATTTTTTATTAAAAAACTCAAAATATCTAAATTCGCTAATAACTTGGCCAATAAGCGTTTAATCAAGAAAAGCAGCTCGATCTGTGATCACTCATATTTCTGACCAAAAATCAGTTTTTTATATAAAAACTCAAAATATCTAAATTCGCTAATAACTTGGCCAATAAGCGTTTAATCAAGAAAAGCAGCTCGATCTGTGATCACTCATATTTCTGACCAAAAATCAGTTTTTTATATAAAAACTCAAAATATCTAAATTCGCTAATAACTTGGCCAATAAGCGTTTAATCAAGAAAAGCAGCTCGATCTGTGATCACTCATATTTCTGACCAAAATTCGATTTTTTATTAAAAAACTCAAAATATCTAAATTCGCTAATAACTTGCCCAATAAGCGTTTAATCAAGAAAAGCAGCTGGATCTGTGATCACTCATATTTCTGACCAAAATTCGATTTTTTATCTAAAAACTCAAAATATCTAAATTCGCTAATAACTTGGCCAATAAGCGTTTAATCAAGAAAAGCAGCTCGATCTGTGATCACTCATATTTCTGACCAAAAATCGATTTTTTTATCTAAAAACTCAAAATATCTAAATTCGCTAATAACTTGGCCAATAAGCGTTTAATCAAGAAAAGCAGCTCGATCTGTGATCACTCATATTTCTGACCAAAAATCGATTTTTTTATCTAAAAACTCAAAATATCTAAATTCGCTAATAACTTGGCCAATAAGCGTTTAATCAAGAAAAGGAGCTCGATCTGTGATCAGTAATTTTTCTGACCAAAATTCGATTTTTTTATATAAAAACGCAAAATATCTAAATTCGCTAATAACTTGGCCAATAAGCGTTTAATCAAGAAAAGGAGCTCGATCTGTGATCACTCATATTTCTGACCAAAAATCGATTTTTTTATATAAAAACTCAAAATATCTAAATTCGCTTATAACTTGGCCAATAATCAAGAAAAGCAGCTCGATCTGTGATCACTAGAGTGCTCCAAGATTGTATGGACGAAAAAAACTTTCTAGGTACAGGCCGTCCCCCCCTCTAGAATTGTTCTATGTATTGTAGAAACACGTTGTGTAAAATATTAGGATGATAGGATAACGTTAACTGGTGGCGCAACGACGCTGAAGTTTTGAGGTGCATTTACAAGGGGAAAATATGCAATTTTTTCAGTTTTTGTAAAAATTTGGCCATTAAATAATGACTTTTACAATTTAATTTAAAAGAATCGAAATGTGTACGTAATTGTCGTTATAATAAGATATAAAAGACAAAAATTGGTGAAAAAATGTTAAAGTTATTAAAAAATCGCCAGGCCATTACCGTGTCTCAGGCCACTAGAACAAGAAATTTATGAACGAAATTAACATATTTTGAGAAAAATTAAAATAAAAGCTTATTTTTACTTAAAATATATCCATATTTACTTGTATATGAGTTTTTGTCCTCGTAGGATACCGTTAACCTATTCGCAGGTATGACCAAAAAAATTAAATTTTTTTAACGGCAGTTTCAAAACTCCAATTTCAAATTTTTAAAAATTTTGTTTAACAAATTTCAGAATTTTTTGATCATCACATGGGGATTTATTGACAACATAATAGGGAATAAAAATATGAAAAAAGTATGTCAATACCTCCTATAGTTTTTCCGTACCTGCGATATAAATTTTGCGATTTTCGAGAAAAACTAATTTTTTGGCCATATTTTGGGGAATGACCAGAATTTCATTACTGTAATGATTTTTAAGTAAAAGCTATTCAGAATAATATAGTCCAGGTAATTTTAAATATAGTCTGAAAGTTTTACTAAAATCGGAAAACTTTAACCCTTAAATCGTGAAGGTCAAAAGTCAATTTTTTCAATATTTGGAATTTCTCATGGAAAGATAGCGAAATATTATATATTTTTGGGCCGATTTTGATGAAACTTAAGAAAAATATAAAATGAAGTCTAGTATTCACAATAACAGTACAAAAATGGAAATTAACCCTTAATAGCACTTGGGGTCCAAATGACCCTCAACTTTTAAAATCACGAAAAACACATTCATTTGGACCCCAAGTACTCTTAAGCGTTAATTTCCATTTTTGTACTGTTATTGTGAATACTAGACTTCATTTTATATTTTTCTTAAGTTTCATCAAAATCGGCCCAAAAATATATAATATTTCGCTATCTTTCCATGAGGAATTCCAAATATTGAAAAAATTGACCTTTGACCTTCACGATTTAAGGGTTAAAGTTTTCCGATTTTAGTAAAACTTTCAGACTATATTTAAAATTACCTGGACTATATTATTCTGAATAGCTTTTACTTAAAAATCATTACAGTAATGAAATTCTGGTCATTCCCCAAAATATGGCCAAAAAATTAGTTTTTCTCGAAAATCGCAAAATTTATATCGCAGGTACGGAAAAACTATAGGAGGTATTGACATAGTTTTTTCACATTTTTATTCCCTATTATGTTGTCAATAAATCCCCATGTGATGATCAAAAAATTCTGAAATTTGTTTAACAAAATTTTTAAAAATTTGAAATTGGAGTTTTGAAACTGCGGTTAAAAAAATTTAATTTTTTTGGTCATACCTGCGAATAGCTTAACGGTATCCTACGAGGACAAAAACTCATATACAAGTAAATATGGATATATTTTAAGTAAAAATAAGCTTTCATTTTAATATTTCTCAAAATATGTTAATTTTGTTCATAAATTTCTTGTTCTAGTGGCCTGAGACACGTTAATGGCCTGGCAATTTTTTAATAACTTTAACATTTTTTCACCAATTTTTGTCTTTTATATCTTATTATAACGACAATTACGTACACATTTCGATTTTTTTAAATTAAATTGTAAAAGTCATTATTTAATGGCAAAATTTTTACAAAAACTGAAAAAATTGCATATTTGCCCCTTGTAAACGCACCTCAAAACTTCAGCGTCGTTGCGCCACCAGTTAACGTTATCCTATCATCCTAATATTTCTACAATACATAGAACAATTCTAGAGGCGGGGACGGTCAAAATTCGCAATTTTATTTTTTTGGAGCACTCTAGTGATCACTCATATTTCTGACCAAAATTCGATTTTTTATTAAAAAACTCAATATATCTAAATTCGCTTATATCTTGGCCAATAAGCGTTTAATCAAGAAAAGGAGCTCGATCTGTGATCACTCATATTTCTGACCAAAAATCGATTTTTTTATCTAAAAACTCAAAATATCTAAATTCGCTAATAACTTGGCCAATAAGCGTTTAATCAAGAAAAGCAGCTCGATCTGTGATCACTCATATTTCTGACCAAAATTCGATTTTTTTATATAAAAACGCAAAATATCTAAATTCGCTAATAACTTGGCCAATAAGCGTTTAATCAAGAAAAGCAACTCGATCTGTGATCACTCATATTTCTGACCAAAATTCGATTTTTTATTAAAAAACTCAAAATATCTAAATTCGCTTATAACTTGGCCAATAATCAAGAAAAGCAGCTCGATCTGTGATCACTCATATTTCTGACCAAAATTCGATTTTTTATTAAAAAACTCAATATATCTAAATTCGCTTATATCTTGGCCAATAAGCGTTTAACCAAGAAAAGGAGCTCGATCTGTGATCACTCATATTTCTGACCAAAAATCGATTTTTTTATCTAAAAACTCAAAATATCTAAATTCGCTAATAACTTGGCCAATAAGCGTTTAATAAAGAAAAGGAGCACGATCTGTGATCACTCATATTTCTGACCAAAAATCGATTTTTTTATATAAAAACTCAAAATATCTAAATTAGCTTATAACTTGGCCAATAAGCGTTTAATCAAGAAAAGGAGCTCGATCTGTGATCACTCATATTTCTGACTAAAATTCGATTTTTCATATAAAAACTCAAAATATCTAAATTCGCTAATAACTTGGCCAATAAGCGTTTAATCAAGAAAAGCAGCTCGATCTGTGATCACTCATATTTCTGACCAAAAATCGATTTTTTTATCTAAAAACTCAAAATATCTAAATTCGCTAATAACTTGGCCAATAAGCGTTTAATCAAGAAAAGCAGCTCGATCTGTGATCACTCATATTTCTGACCAAAATTCGATTTTTTCATATAAAAACTCAAAATATCTAAATTCGCTAATAACTTGGCCAATAAGCGTTTAATCAAGAAAAGGAGCTCGATCTGTGATCACTCATATTTCTGACCAAAAATCGATTTTTTTATCTAAAAACTCAAAATATCTAAATTCGCTAATAACTTGGCCAATAAGCGTTTAATCAAGAAAAGCAGCTCGATCTGTGATCACTCATATTTCTGGCCAAAATTCGATTTTTTATTAAAAAACTCAAAATATCTAAATTCGCTAATAACTTGGCCAATAAGCGTTTAATTAAGAAAAGGAGCTCGATCTGTGATCACTCATATTTCTTAACAAAATTCGTTTTTTTTATATAAAAACTCAAAATATCTAAAATCGCTAACAACTTGGCCAATAAGCGTTTAATCGATAAAAGGACCTTGATCTGTGATCACTCATATTTCTGACCAAAAATCGATTTTTTTATATAAAAACTCAAAATATCTAAATTCGCTAATAACTTGGCCAATAAGCGTTTAATCAAGAAAAGCAGCTCGATCTGTGATCACTCATATTTCTGACCAAAATTCGATTTTTCATATAAAAACTCAAAATATCTAAATTCGCTAATAACTTGGCCAATAAGCGTTTAATCAAGAAAAGCAGCTCGATCTGTGATCACTCATATTTCTGACCAAAAATCGATTTTTTTATATAAAAACTCAAAATATCTAAAATCGCTAACAACTTGGCCAATAAGCGTTTAATCGATAAAAGGACCTTGATCTGTGATCACTCATATTTCTGACCAAAAATCGATTTTTTTATATAAAAACTCAAAATATCTAAATTCGCTAATAACTTGGCCAATAAGCGTTTAATCAAGAAAAGCAGCTCGATCTGTGATCACTCATATTTCTGACCAAAATTCGATTTTTCATATAAAAACTCAAAATATCTAAATTCGCTAATAACTTGGCCAATAAGCGTTTAATCAAGAAAAGCAGCTCGATCTGTGATCACTAATATTTCTGACCAAAATTCGATTTTTTATATAAAAACTCAAAATATCTAAATTCGCTAATAACTTGGCCAATAAGCGTTTAATCTAGAAAAGGAGCTCGATCTGTGATCAGTAATTTTTCTGACCAAAATTCGATTTTTTTATATAAAAACTCAAAATATCTACATTCGCTTATAACTTGGCCAATAAGCGTTTAATCAAGAAGAGGAGCTCGATCTGTGATCACTCATTTTTCTGACCAAAAATCGATTTTTTATATGAAAAACTTAAAAAATCTAAAATCCTTAATAACTTTGTAAATAAGCATTATATCGAGAAAAGGAGTTCGATCTGTTATCACTCATGTTTCTGACCAAAAAATCTAAAAATCAAATTTGTTAAAATCAGAAAAACTTTGCAGATTTTTAAACCATGTCTACGACACTTAACCATAGCATCAATATGAAGTTAAGTTTTTCTGAGAGCCGCCCTAATACATCCTGCGAGTATTTATCTTTATGTTACTTCATTTGTAACTGCACATGGCTTAATTGTAGACACCACTTTGTATATTTTCATTAAAACGTTAAAACAATACAAGGCAAAATACCCCCCAAAAAGACAAGAAAAAAGAACTGACTCTACTTACACTTACTACCAGGCTCATAATTTCACACATTCCTTTTCGGAATTTATATGCTTTTTGCTCGCTCTACTATTTACATTTGCTATGGTTCAGTTTAAACTTGAAAAAAAAGAAAAATCAAGCTGATTTTTCCTATTCCTTTCTTCTTTAATGCATATTTAAGCCTTTGAAAATACCTCTATTTCTCTTTACATCCTTACACTTTCATTTATTTACTTCCACAGTCACACACAAATCCATAACCATAAATTTACAAAAGGATTTTAATTACACACGTATTTTGTACGAAATTCTTAACATTTTTATATGGTCTCATGTCTTTTTCATCGTTCTAGTTGTTGCTGTGAACAATAAAATCCAAAAAAAGTCTTCATTGGCAAATTTGCTGCTCTGTAAATAGTTTGTGGTGGTGGCTTTACTATTAAAATAGTAAAGATATTCCTGCTTATTCAGGGATTTTAAAAGGATTTGAATGTGTGCGGTACATGATTTTTGAACTTTTTTTTTTATTATTTTCTTGAATGCAGTTGATTTTAAAAGGGAAGTTAATATAGAGTGTACTTGAATTGACTTTAAAGGAAGACAATTGTTCAATATTCATTTCAGACATTAATTGTGCTTGATCCTGATGTTACACTAAACAAATTCAACTATTTAATTATGTTTGTGTGTGTAAATCACGCTCATGTCCAAACTATAACTGGGAAATCAATGAAATTTCTCAGAAACATTTACCATTGTCCTAGGTACTACGGTATTGAAAATAAGCAACATCGGTCTAATAGAAAATAAGTTATGAGCTAAAGTGTGAGACCACCTCCAATGAAATTGAAATTTTTAAAAAAATATGTTTTAATTAATAAATTTGCTTAACTTGTTGCTGTAATGTTTCTTGTACATGTTTATGTTGTTGTAATTTAGATTGTTGTTGTAGTTTTTACTCGGTTTAAGATAAATTCAGCTCCATATTAACATGACAGCAATAGGTTACAATATTTACCACCAACCAGTAGATTATTAACAAGTCGTGAAGTTCAATATTAACCAAACATCATAAAAAAAGAAAATAATAAAAATGATAGCTTCATATAAGAGTTTTAAAATTTTAATATATTCAAACCTTAGAAGGCTATAAAATCTCACAGAAACCTTACTACCTTTCCTCCCTTAAAGAAATATTTTTCTGCCGAAAAATAAAATAAAATTTTCAAATGCTTTTACTTTTGACTTCGTCGTCGTAAAATATTGTCATTGTGAGTTTAGGTTCTGTTTGGTTTTTTTATAGCTTGAGTTGAGAGATAATAAAATAGCTTGATACTGTCAGTGTCATTGTAAGAGTCTGTTGTACTTTTTTCTTTATTTTATATATTAAGGGTTATAAATATAAATGCAGGTATTTTTACCACATACTTTAGTTGTTTCAACCATGAAATAATCATTATTAACTGGGCAAGTAAAAAGCAGTAATAAATATTATTATTTTTTATGTGTTAAGGAATAAAATGAGGTAGATGTTAAGGCATTTGAAAAATTAAATAGAAAGATTTCAGAGCAGCTCAAAATGTCATATAGAAATTAAAACTTTTAATAGAAACTGATCGCTGTACAGCTGAAAATTTCCTATAGAAATTGATCGCTGATCAGCTGAAAATTTCCTATAGAAATTGTTAGCTGTACAGCTGAAAATTTCCTATAGAAATTGTTAGCTGTACAGCTGAAAATTTCCTATAGAAATTGTTAGCTGCACAGCTGATAATTTCCTATAGAAATTGTTAGCTGTACAGCTGAAAATTTCCTATAGAAATTGTTAGCTGTACAGCTGAAAATTTCCTATAGAAATTGTTAGCTGTACAGCTGAAAATTTCCTATAGAAATTGTTAGCTGTACAGCTGAAAATTTCCTATAGAAATTGTTAGCTGTACAGCTGAAAATTTCCTATAGAAATTGTTAGCTGTACAGCTGAAAATTTCCTATAGAAATTGTTAGCTGTACAGCTGAAAATTTCCTATAGAAATTGTTAGCTGTACAGCTGAAAATTTCCTATAGAAATTGTTAGCTGTATAGCTGAAAATTTCCTATAGAAATTGTTAGCTGTACAGCTGAAAATTTCCTATAGAAATTGTTAGCTGTACAGCTGAAAATTTCCTATAGAAATTGTTAGCTGTACAGCTGAAAATTTTCTATAGAAATTGTTAGCTGTACAGCTGAAAATTTCCTATAGAAATTGTTAGCTTTACAGCTGAATATTTCCTGTAGAAATTGTTCTCTGATCAGCTCAAAATTTTCAATAGAAATTGTTCTCTGATCAGCTAAAAAGTTCCCATAGAAATTGATCGCTGATCAGTTCAAATTTCCTATAGAAATTGATCGCTGATCAGTTCAAAATTTCCTACAGAAATTGATCGGTTCAAAATTTCCTACAGAAATTGATCGCTGATCAGTCCAAAATTTCCTACAGAAATTGATCGCTGATCAGTTCAAAATTTCCTACAGAAATTGATCGCTGATCAGTTCAAAATTTCCTACAGAAATTGATCGCTGATCAGCTCAAAATTTCCAGTGGAAATTGATCGCTGATCAGCTCAAAATTTCATAAAGAAATTGATCGCTGATCAGCTCAAAATTTCATAAAGAAATTGATCGCTGATCAGCTCAAAATTTCCTAAAGAAATTGATCGCTGATCAGCTCAAAATTTCCTAAAGAAATTGATCGCTGATCAGCTCAAAATTTCCTAAAGAAATTGATCGCTGATCAGCTCAAAATTTCCTAAAGAAATTGATCGCTGATCAGCTCAAAATTTCCAATAGAAATTGATCGCTGATCAGCTCAAAATTTCCAATAGAAATTGATCACTGATCAGCTCAAAATTTCCAAAAGAAATTGATCGCTGATCAGCTCAAAATTTCCTAAAGAAATTGATCGCTGATCAGCTCAAAATTTCCTAAAGAAATTGATCGCTGATAAGCTCAAAATTTCCTAAAGAAATTGATCGCTGATCAGCTCAAAATTTCCTAAAGAAATTGATCGCTGATCAGCTCAAAATTTCCTATAGAAATTGATCGCTGTTCAGCTCAAAATTTCCCATAGAAATTGATCGCTGTTCAGCTCAAAATTTCCCATAGAAATTGATCGCTGTTCAGCTCAAAATTTCCCATAGAAATTGATCGCTGTTCAGCTCAAAATTTCCCATAGAAATTGGTCGCTGTTCAGCTCAAAATTTCCTAAATAAATTGATCGCTGTACAACTCAAAATTTCCTAAAGAAATTGATCGCTGATCAGCTCAAAATTTCCTAAAGATATTGATCGCTGATCAGCTCAAAATTTCCAATAGAAATTTATTGCTTTTCATCTCAAAATTTCCTAAAGAACTTGATCGCTTTTCATCTCAAAATTTCTTATAGAAATTGATCGCTGTTCAGCTCAAAATTTCCTATAGAAATTTATTTATGTTCAGTTCCAAATTTCCTATAGATCGCTTTTTTTTACAGCTTCTCAAGTCTGACCTCTCTGTTTCTTAAATGTCCAATTATTGTTGATCAAACCCATGCCTTATTAAATGAGTATTTATCTAACAACTGAACTCTAAACAAGATATTGTATTTTCCAATTATAAATATATAAAATATTCCCAAATTAATTAAATTCCTTTGTTGGTAAAATGCAATAAAAGAATCTCTTAAAATGGTCCTTTGTTCAGCTACTTTTGCATCAAGCAAGAAAAAAGCCACTCATAAATGTCCCTAAACAATTAATGTTGTATGTTTTAGACATGTTTTATAGTTGAATTCGTTTTTATTTTCTTAAACTCACACTAATAAACTCATTTAACACTCAATTTTCGTTTTCATTTAAAACAAGGAGTAAACAACAATAACATCAACAAGGACATCATGTTTATTAAATGAAAATTCAACAACAAGACAAAATAACATGGTCAGCATCTTCATAATTTTCGAACTGGCTTGTTGTGAAAGCCAGTCAACAAACTCAAATGACAAGATGGCAAAACAGCGCTGAAGCAGGGGGACAGATTGAAAAATATCAAGTGAAATTTTTGTCTAAAACCAGCAGACATGTAGACGTCTGAAAATCAAACATAATTGTTAAAGTCCTTCGAATCTTTTTTTTTGTTATACTCTGAACTGTAGGATTTGTGAAAAGGTTTTCAGAGGGAGTGTGTTGGGTATGAAATTGTGGTTTTTTGTTTAGTGTCTAAATGCTAAACTAGGCAATAAGATAAATATCGGAAAATCCGTTGATGGTTACAATTCGTTTAGGTTTTTGTTTGTTTTTAAAAAAAAGTAGAGGGTGATTGTTTATTTTTCGTAACTCACTGCGAAAAGAACAAAAACAAACATTTCCATTTCCAGCTTTATTTGTAATTTCAGCAGTGAAATAGTGTTGTTTTTAAGGTTTTTTTTTGTGGTCACCTAGTGCACCCTGGGCCAGGATATAGAAAAATCTCACAAAAAAAAACAAAACCCAAATCAAAATCGCCTTGATATCCTTGTAAGGGAAGCTTTTGGGAAGTTTGCAAATAATGTCTTTTGCTTTTTTCCTCGAATTTTCTGGTTTTATAATATAAATTGTTGGGTTTGTTGTTTTCATTCATTTGGCGCTTGGCGTTTTATTTTTCCAGCAGGCTTAGCCTCATCCTCATTTTTTTATAACTGCCCTTATAAGGAAGGAGTGTGTGTGTGTTCGTTTTGTTGGGTATGTTGCCGAATTTTTTTTTTATTTGCCTGGCTTGAGGTTTGGGCTTGATTAATTGCATGCTGCGGTTAAATTTTGCTGATTTAAAAACATTCAGCCAAAAAAAAGTGGCAAAGAATTTTTTCTTTAACATTTTTATTCAGTTTTATATTTGTTTTTATTTGAGTTTGAGGTCTTGGTGTGTGTGAATGTGTTTTTGTGGCTTAAGTCTTGCTGTGTTTTGCTCGTTTTATTTTTATTGTTGGCTTGGCAAAAATATTTTTATTTCTTTTTTCTTATAATTTTTTTTTTTTTTGGAAGGGGAAAAGAAATTGAATGCTTACACAGCTCAGTTAAGCGTCCAGACTTGGTAATTTGTTAAATTTTTTCTGGCTGAGATGAGCTACATTGAAATATATGATAGGCTTAGTTCAATGAACAGTGATCAATTCTTATAGGAAATTTTGAGCAGAACATCAATCAATTTCTATTGGAAATTTTGAGCTGAACAGCGATCAATTTCTATTGGAAATTTTGAGCTGAACAGCGATCAATTTCTATGGGAAATTTTGAGCTGAACAGCGATCAATTTCTATGGGAAATTTTGTGCTGAACAGCGATCCATTTCTATAGGAAAATTTGAGCTGAACAGCAATCAATTTCTATAGGAAATTTTGAGCTGTACAGCGATCAATTTCTATAGGAAATTTTGAGCTGTACAGCGATCAATTTCTATAGGAAATTTTGAGCTGTACAGCGATCAATTTCTATAGGAAATTTTGAGCTGTACAGCGATCAATTTCTATAGGAAATTTTGAGCTGTACAGCGATCAATTTCTATAGGAAATTTTGAGCTGTACAGCGATCAATTTCTATAGGAAATTTTGAGCTGTACAGCGATCAATTTCTATAGGAAATTTTGAGCTGTACAGCGATCAATTTCTATAGGAAATTTTGAGCTGTACAGCGATCAATTTCTATAGGAAATTTTGAGCTGTACAGCGATCAATTTCTATAGGAAATTTTGAGCTGTACAGCGATCAATTTCTATAGGAAATTTTGAGCTGTACAGCGATCAATTTCTATAGGAAATTTTGAGCTGTACAGCGATCAATTTCTATAGGAAATTTTGAGCTGTACAGCGATCAATTTCTATAGGAAATTTTGAGCTGTACAGCGATCAATTTCTATAGGAAATTTTGAGCTGTACAGCGATCAATTTCTATAGGAAATTTTGAGCTGTACAGCGATCAATTTCTATAGGAAATTTTGAGCTGTACAGCGATCAATTTCTATAGGAAATTTTGAGCTGTACAGCGATCAATTTCTATAGGAAATTTTGAGCTGTACAGCGATCAATTTCTATAGGAAATTTGAGCTGTACAGCGATCAATTTCTATAGGAAATTTTGAGCTGTACAGCGATCAATTTCTATAGGAAATTTTGAGCTGTACAGCGATCAATTTCTATAGGAAATTTTGAGATGTACAGCGATCAATTTCTATAGGAAATTTTGAGCTGTACAGCGATCAATTTCTATAGGAAATTTTGAGCTGTACAGCGATCAATTTCTATAGGAAATTTTGAGCTGTACAGCGATCAATTTCTATACGAAATTTTGAGCTGTACAGCGATCAATTTCTATAGGAAATTTTGAGCTGTACAGCGATCAATTTCTATAGGAAATTTTGAGCTGTACAGCGATCAATTTCTATAGGAAATTTTGAGCTGTACAGCGATCAATTTCTATAGGAAATTTTGAGCTGTACAGCGATCAATTTCTATAGGAAATTTTGAGCTGTACAGCGATCAATTTCTATAGGAAATTTTGAGCTGTACAGCGATCAATTTCTATAGGAAATTTTGAGCTGTACAGCGATCAATTTCTATAGGAAATTTTGAGCTGTACAGCGATCAATTTCTATAGGAAATTTTGAGCTGTACAGCGATCAATTTCTATAGGAAATTTTGAGCTGTACAGCGATCAATTTCTATAGGAAATTTTGAGCTGTACAGCGATCAATTTCTATAGGAAATTTTGAGCTGTACAGCGATCAATTTCTATAGGAAATTTTGAGCTGTACAGCGATCAATTTCTATAGGAAATTTTGAGCTGTACAGCGATCAATTTCTATAGGAAATTTTGAGCTGTACAGCGATCAATTTCTATAGGAAATTTTGAGCTGTACAGCGATCAATTTCTATAGGAAATTTTGAGCTGTACAGCGATCAATTTCTATAGGATATTTTGAGCTGATCAGCGATCAATTTCTATAGAAAATTTTGAGCTGATCAGCGATCAATTTCTATAGGAAATTTTATCGCTAGCGATAATTTTCTTTAGAACATTTCGAGCTTTACAAAATTTCTTTACAAAATTTTGGGCTGTTTAGCGATAAATTGATTTACAAAAATTTTAGATTTCTAAGAATAAATTTTCTTGCAAAAATTTATTTTAACATTCAAGTTTTTACCCTTAAATTCAAAACTCCCCACAAATCTAAACCTTTTATCGATATAAATTGAAATATGGCTTAAATACTTGCAGACTGACCAAATAAATTGTCTGACAGCATTGTTAACCTCTAGTCTGCTAAATTTGGTAGCCAGTAAAAAAAATTAAAAACACAAAGAAAAAAACGGAACTAAAAACTGGCAATTTTTCTTGTTAACAGGCTAAAAGTTTAAATTTAAAGGTACACTACACTCTCAGAAAACAGCAACAAATAAAACCACAAAAACACGGTTACTGGAAGTAACAATCATGGCTAAAACAAATAACAAGAAACTAAAGCCAAAGCAAACAAGAAATAAAAACGAGAAACTGTAGCCATGTAGGAAAAGACGAAAGTAGAGAGTTGGAACAAAAAATTAAGAAATAAACCAAATAAAACGTATACAATCAGTTGCTTAAGTTAAAAGGAAACCACATGTAAAGCTCAGGTAATAAAAATGCAACACTGATTAATGTCCAGGTTTAATTTTTGTATTTTTTTTGGGGGGAATTTTTTTTTTCTGGAAAAATTTTGTGTTTTTTTAGGCAACAAAACTGAGGATAATTATCTGTAGAAAGGCAAAAGAAATCACATTAGAAAAGTTAATTTTTAAACTCACGCAAATCTTGATTTCTTTAAAAGATAGAGCTTTAAAAAAAATTACTGAAGAAATCTATCGCTGAATAGCTAAAGACTTTCCTAAAGAAATTAATCACTGAAAGGCTCAAAATTTATAGATGAACAGCTCAAATTTTTCTATAAAAACTTTTGATTTTTTTTCTTCTTTCAAATATTTTTCGGTTCCCTGAATTCATAAATTATTTGTTATATAAAAATAAATCAAGCATTTTAGTTCATGTTTTTGTACTTCCCCTTCTACACCCTCCCCATTAACATACAAAAATTAAGCATGCTAAATCATTTAGCTAAATTCCCTTGGCATGCAATTTTCATGTTATCATGTATTTCATTTAAACTAAACACCTAAAATTATGCTCTTGATTTCAACACTTAACTTTAGCAATAATATACATATTCACAAAAATTCCACACAAAACACAAACTAAAAAACACTTGCTATTACAATATTACTCTTATAGAAACCAAAAAAAGAAAATGAAAATCATTTAAACTATGCAATCATCAACAAATATTATAACTATTATTATGATTGCATACTTACGGGCGCTTCCTATGTGGTTTAAAAGTTTTCGCTAAAGCCTACAAACAAACACTCTCCCAGTAACAGCAAGTAACATCCGTGAATTTGAAGTAAGAATGAGAACTTTTTTTGTTCCATATTTCTTACAATTATCATTGTTTAAAACATGTTAAGGCAAGAAAAATGTCTGCCTACTTTTAGGTGCCATCAGAGTGGTAGAGGGCGGTGTAGCAACTAAGAAAACGGAAATAGTATTACAATTCATAGAAAACTTTTTGGCATATAAATTTCTCATTTCCTTTATTTTAAAACTGCACAGAAAACAAAATATCTAACAAAAGTAAAAACCAAAAATTCCAATCTTTAAATAAATCTTGCAATATATAGAGAAAAAAAAAACAGTCCTCACTTTTTCCATCTTTTTGCTGTTATTGCTTTTTAAACATGCAAATACTAAGACTTCCGTTTTAGAGGAAAACAGAGGGAAGAAATATAAACTTCTTATTTCTTTAAGAAGTAACAACATTTTTTTTATTTGTTTATAAATTTGAAAAATTTCCGTTATGATTTCTTTTCTGCTGGTTTTTTGACTGTCTATATAAATATAAAATTTTGTGGGGGTTTCTGTTGTTGCTGTAACTTTTGAAAACCACTTGATTTTTATCGTTTGTCAAAAGCTGGAAGAAAAAGAAAGAACAAACACAAGAAATAATACAAACCGACTTAAGATAGTCATAAACTCACAGAAATTTTGAAAAATATGGGAGTGAATCATAAAGTTAGATTTCAATATGAAGTTTTGAGCTGTACAGCGATCAATTTCTATAGGAAATTTTGAGCTGATCAGCGATGAATTTCTATAGGAAATTTTGAGCTGAACAGCGATGAATTTCTATAGGAAATTTTGAGCTGAACAGCGATGAATTTCTATAGGAAATTTTGAGCTGAACAGCGATGAATTTCTATAGGAAATTTTGAGCTGAACAGCGATGAATTTCTATAGGAAATTTTGAGCTGAACAGCGATCAATTTCTATAGGAAATTTTGAGCTGAACAGCGATCAATTTCTATAGGAAATTTTGAGCTGAACAGCGATCAATTTCTATAGGAAATTTTGAGCTGAACAGCGATCAATTTCTATAGGAAATTTTGAGCTGAACAGCGATCAATTTCTATAGGAAATTTTGAGCTGAACAGCGATCAATTTCTATAGGAAATTTTGAGCTGAACAGCGATCAATTTCTATAGGAAATTTTGAGCTGAACAGCGATCAATTTCTATAGGAAATTTTGAGCTGAACAGCGATCAATTTCTATAGGAAATTTTGAGCTGAACAGCGATCAATTTCTATAGGAAATTTTGAGCTGAACAGCGATCAATTTCTATAGGAAATTTTGAGCTGAACAGCGATCAATTTCTATAGGAAATTTTGAGCTGAACAGCGATCAATTTCTACAGGAAAGTTTGAGCTGTACAGCGATCAATTTCTATAGGAAATTTTGAGCTGAACAGAGATCAATTTCTATAGGAAATTTTGAGCTGTACAGCGATCAATTTCTATAGGAAATTTTGAGCTGTACAGCGATCAATTTCTATAGGAAATTTTGAGCTGTACAGCGATCAATTTCTATAGGAAATTTTGAGCTGTACAGCGATCAATTTCTATAGGAAATTTTGAGCTGTACAGCGATCAATTTCTATAGGAAATTTTGAGCTGTACAGCGATCAATTTCTATAGGAAATTTTGAGCTGTACAGCGATCAATTTCTATAGGAAATTTTGAGCTGTACAGCGATCAATTTCTATAGGAAATTTTGAGCTGATCAGCGATCACTTTCTATAGGAAATTTTGAGCTGAACAGCGATCAATTTCTACAGGAAAGTTTGAGCTGAACAGCGATCAATTTCTTTACAAAATTATGAGCTGAACAGCGATAAATTTGTATAGGAAATTTTGAGCTGAACAGCTATGAATTTCTATAGGAAATTTTAAGCTGAACAGCGATCAATTTCCATAGGAATTATTGAGCTTGTGTACGATCAATTTCTTCACAAAATCCAAATCTGTTACTAATTGGATTTTCTTATTTTTTTGTTTAATGTAGTGTGTACTTATACTCTCCATTATTTTAAACATAATTTGAATATGCCGTCAAACATCATGCAATCCTAGTATCGAAATCAAGAAAAGCAAAAAAAAAACTCTCTTACAAACCAACCAAATACTGTCCTGTTTAAAAGTGCTTAGGTTTTTTCTTTTACAGTGATTTCCTTTACTTTTCCTTCTTTTTTTCCCCAAATATTTCGCAAAAAATCTTTGAAAAATTCATAAGCAAAAGCATAACTAGATCAAGATAAACCGAATTTGTTCCTTTAGCCAAAAGTATAGAAAATAAAGTTTGAAAGACATTTGGGTTTGTCCTTTTATTTAGAGGAAAAGAAAAAAGTTTCTTTTTAGATTGTTTCTTTTTTTTTGTAAAATAAAAAGGAAGTTTTATGCTAATATCAATGCTGTTAAAAATGCCGGTCGGCTTTTGTATAACATTAAAGTTATTCTCTTTTCTCTTTCTTTGCCAACAAAACTTTTGTGACAAGAAATTATGGTGGTCAATTGAATGTAGAAAAAATTTAGAAGAAAATAATAGGAAGTCATGTAAGACGTATGAGTAATATGCAACAATTGCATATAAATCATAAGTCTGCCTCATTTTCATATTTCTAGGTATTTGGTTTAAAATTAATTAAAATATTTTTATAAATTTAACAAAATTCATATAAAATATTTAACATTTACTTTAAGTTTTTCTTATATTGCCTTTCAAATCACATCTGCTTTTGTTAAAATACAATAAATTTATACCCCAAATTGTCTAACTCTATTTTTTTACTTTTCGTACGTATGCAAATCCTAAACAAATCAAATAGACAACAAAACAAAAGGTTTTCTGTCAATTCTAATAAAAAACTATTTCCTCTTTTTAGTTGTATTCCTCCCTCTAACAAACTAAAAGCACAATGGTTTGCTAGCTCTTCAACATTTATTTGTTCTAACCACAATATCTACAAAATTTTACAATAATATTTCTTTTTCCTTTTTTTGCATTCCTCCGCAACATGTGTAAGTGCATCATCGGTCCATGAATATTTCACTGCAGCATTTCATTTCGTTTATTTTTGATTTGACTTGCAAAAATATGTAGAGAAATAACAAATAATACAAGATGTGTACAATTTTATACACAAAAACATTTATTGATAAAATGCAATAACAAAATAAAATTTATTTAGTTTTTGAAGAACACAGAGAATTTATACACAATATGAATAATATTAAGATGGAGGAAACAAAATAATAAAACTATATGGAAATGTTATTGTTTAAAGAAAATTTAAGTAAGGGCGCAGGGATGGTTAAAGACGACTTGTGTTAACCCTAATTGAACTAGAACAGAACTAGAACAGAACTAGAACAGAACTAGAACAGAACTAGAACAGAACTAGAACAGAACTAGAACAGAACTAGAACAGAACTAGAACAGAACTAGAACAGAACTAGAACAGAACTAGAACAGAACTAGAACAGAACTAGAACAGAACTAGAACAGAACTAGAACAGAACTAGAACAGAACTAGAACAGAACTAGAACAGAACTAGAACAGAACTAGAACAGAACTAGAACAGAACAGAACTAGAACAGAACTAGAACAGAACTAGAACAGAACTAGAACAGAACTAGAACAGAACTAGAACAGAACTAGAACAGAACTAGAACAGAACTAGAACAGAACTAGAACAGAACTAGAACAGAACTAGAACAGAACTAGAACAGAACTAGAACAGAACTAGAACAGAACTAGAACAGAACTAGAACAGAACTAGAACAGAACTAGAACAGAACTAGAACAGAACTAGAACAGAACTAGAACAGAACTAGAACAGAACTAGAACAGAACTAGAACAGAACTAGAACAGAACTAGAACAGAACTAGAACAGAACTAGAACAGAACTAGAAATAGAACCTAAAGTAGAGCTGGACATTCTTGGCCTTTTGTGTTTAATTTAAACCATGTTGTAGGGCATATAATAATAAGAAAACAGTAGCATTTTCTAAAATAAATTTCACAATAAAATATACACAAAAAACAAATTGGATATTGTTGTTAGCAGAAAACCCCCAAAAATAATGGAAACCTTACAAATACTAAAGAATCTAAGAGATTTCTCTTAGAACGCTTTTGAATATTTTAATAATAATTTTGCAGTTTTTTTTGTTCTTATATTTGACTTAAGAAAATTATAAATATTCAAAAGCTCAAAGTAGGAGAAAATGTTTTGTTCCTTTTGTAAATAAAGAACAGTATAGAAGAAATTGATTTTGCATTAAACTTCTGCTCTATTTGGTAAAGATTTTGTGGCATATTTTGAGTTGATTTTTGGTTGCTACAAAAATTCAATTTTTATTTCTTTGTATTTGGCTGCTTTATAAAGATTGTGTTATATTTTGGGGTTTACTGGCTGAAAATATTTATTATAACAATAAATTTAGATCAGTGATTTTGTTTTAAAAAGAGAGTTTAATATCAAACATATTAAGATAAGTTAAATTTAGGGGGTAAATAGGTTGTTTATAATAAAAAATAGAAAAAAAGTGAAAGAACAAGTTAAACAATATTCAAGCTAAATATTTAGGAAGTAGTTCATGTTGTTTATTAATATGTTTCTTTAAAGATTTTAATGCTTTGTTACAACTTGCTATACCTTCTATGCTGAGTGTGGAAGTTTATCGTTAGAAATTTGTGTCTAAAATATTTAGATTTGAATGAAATTCTAAGTCAACTTCGTTAAGTTTGTCTTTTTTGTGAGATTTGAAGATGATTCTGTCATTTATGATTATTTGTGTGTGTAAATCACGCTCACGTCTAAAATACAACAACGAAATCATTAAGATTGTGGTCGAATATTTGCAATTGTCATAGGCTGCTTGCTTTTAAAAATCAGCAAAATTAGTTGGTTGGAAAAAAAGTTATGAAACAAAAGACAACCGAAAAATTTTTTTTTGGAAAACTATTTCGAATTTTGTTTTAAAAGCTTAGCTTGTTGTTGTATTGACTAAAATTTAATGTTATTATTTTGAATTTTGTTGTAGCTTAAATTGTTGTTGTTTTTTTTACTAGGTAACCTGGACATCTTCGATGAAACGTTTGCAATTAGTGTAATTCTAGTTTTAGTGGTAGGTTTTTTAAGTAATTTTTAGTTTCTCTTTAAAAACAATTTATCCTTTTGTTACAATTACTCTTTCTATTCGGTTTTATTTAACAAAATCTGTATTTTAATCCCCTACCAATTAGTTGTTTAATCCCTTTAAAAGCCATTAATATTTTTTAGCCTCTAAATATTAAAAATCCTAAATTGTTATTTATGTTTTAGCTGGCGTATGTCTGCTGTAGCATTAACTGCAATAATAAATTTTAAATAATGAAACGATACAACAAACAAAAATTATTTTAAAAAACTCATAAAACAAGTAGACAAAATATTAAAGGAGAAGTTAAAACGAATCATAGGAACTCTATACAAAATATATAAACAGAAATGTAAATAAAATGTTAAGAAATTATGTAAAATTTTGTTTAAGCTAAAATCTGTATAAACAAGTTCACAAAAAAGTGGATGAAATTCTGAAAATTTGGATCAAATTTCAGCAGAATTTTGAGATTTGTTTACTTAACTTTTCCAAGAATTAATGCTATACAGATGCTTCAATTTAATATTACATTTCGCGTATAGCTTATACAAATATAAATGCATTACATTGTAATATGTAGCTACTGTTTATTTTTATTTTAATTTCCCCTCTAAATAAAATTTAAAATCATTAAGATGGTCTCCAAAAAAGGTTTTCATAATTTCCAAAAAACTAATCAAAATTTCAATAAAATTTGTTTCTTATTTCAGGATATGGTTTCACAAAATTTATATATGTCATAAAAAATCTTTCAAATACCTTTCATTTGATATCAAATCTTTTTATACTGACTTTGAAACTAATTTAAAATTTTATATTTTAGAAATATTATAAAGAAATTATTAGTTTTTTATAAATAACTTTTAGTTTTGGTAGCATCCTACTAAAACCAGTATTTAGTTATAGGTGCATTTTGTATGCACTCACAAATGTCTGCAAAGTGTTAAAATATTTAAAGGTTTTTAATTTATGGCTCAATAAATAAATATAATAAATTATAAACGAGATATGTATTTTTCATAAATAAATAACTATGCATATAACGAATAAACATGTTAAAAATATTTTTAAAAACGCACCCAAATTGTTATCGACTAATAATAAATTAGAAATTAAAAAAACAAAAAAAAATTATTTAAATAGTAAAATACTCAGTATTCAATAGAAAATATAACTGAAAAACTTAATCTAATAATAAGGGGAAAAAAAATTTGTAACAAATATTACTTTAATAGCATATTTTCCGGCAAATTTATAAATTTTTGATGCTTCTTATGTGAAAAAACATCAGCACGTATGATTGTTAAAGAATTAAGAAATATTACTCATACGCCAAGTAGAACTAAAAAGGTGAAAATACTAATGTACGAGTAAATTCTAAACTACTAAACATACGGCAAAGTGTTGTATACCAATGTTATAGACAAGACATTAAGCTTTTAGAAAATTGACTTCCCTTATACCCTGTTGCGCTATAATAGGAGCTACAAAGTGTCAAAGTTGATAATTTCAAATGTGAAGAAATTTTCAAATTAAAAAATGTTAATATATAAATAAATTCTCAACTAGTGATCCTATTATAAAACTATATTTAACAAATTTATAGAACAGGACTAACACTTTCAGGATATGTTTCTCGGAACTACTTATTTAACACACAGCATTAGCTACAGTCTGTCAAAGTTGACTATCTTGAGAGTGAAAAAATTGTAATAAAAATTTTTTATCATTTATGTAAATTCTAAACTGATGAACTTATTGAAAAACCATATATAACAATATTGATGACAAGATCTCAAGCATATAAAACATTTATTTTAGAATCACAAACATGTTATCACAAAAGTTAGCCTTACTCATTCCTTTTTGAATTGATTTTTATTTACTTATGTATTTTGGCATGTTATTTTAGTAACATAGTTTACTGCTTCAAATTAATGTTTTTATAATGCATCTTATGTAAAAAAACATCAACACGTATGATTGTTAAATAATTAAAAATTATTACTCATACGCCAAGTAGAACTAAAAAGGTGAAAATACTAATGTACAGGTAAATTCTAAACTACTAAACATACGCAAAGTGTTGTATACCAATGTTATAGACAAGAAATTAAGCTTTCAGAAAATTAACTTCCCTTATACCCTGTTGCGATATAGTAGGAGCTACAAAGTGTCAAAGTTGATAATTTCAGATGTGAAGAAATTTTAAATTAAAAAATGTTAATATAAAAATTAAAATCTAAACTAGTGATCCTATTATAAAACTATATTTAACAAATTTATAGAAAAGGCCTAACACTTTCAGAAAATGTTTCTCGGAACTACTTATTTAACACACAGCATTAGCTACAGTCTGTCAAAGTTGACTATATTGAGCGTGAAAAACTTTTAATAAAAACCTTTAGTATATATGTAAATTCAAAAATACTTGAGCTATTGAAAAACCGTATACAACAAAATTGAAGACAAGACCTCAAGCATACAAAAAATATATTTCAGAACCACCAACACACCAATCACAAAAATTAGCATAACTCATTAATTTTTGAATTGATTTTTATTTAATTATGTATTTTGGAAAGTTACTTTAATGTGCTTTATCACTAAAATAAGAATAAAATATTTTATTGCTTCAAATTATTGATTTTTATAACGCTTCTTATATGAAATACACCAGCACGTATGATTGTTAAATAATTAAAAAAAATATCACTCATACGCCAAGTAGAACTAAAAAGCTGAAAATACTAATGTACAGCTAAATTCTATATTAATAAACCTACGGAAAAGTGTTATATACCAATATTATAGACAAGAAACTAAGCTTTCAGAAAATTAACTTGCCTCATACCCTGTTGGCAGACAGTAGGAGCTACAAAGTGTCAAAGTTGATAGTTTCAGGTGTGAAGAAATTTTGAAATAAAAAAATTTTAATATAAAAATTAAAATCTAAACTAGTGATCTGATAGGAAAACAACGTTTAACATGCTTATAGAAAACAAACTTAGAAAATTTATCATGGATTTACTTTTCTGATACACAGAATGAGCTACTGTCGACTACATAAACTCCATTGATTGCAGCTTATATCGGACTACATAAAGACCTACAAATAAAGATTATATTGGACTACAAAAGACCTACAATTCGTGCCCATACTAGACTTGTTAAAGGCCTTCGATTAGGGTTTATATGGGACTACATAAAGACCTATGAATAATACTTATATGGAAATACATAAAGTCCTATGATTGGGATTTATATCGGACTATATAGAGACCTACGATTGGTGCCCATACTGGGCTAGATAAAGACCTATGGCTGAAGCTTATATAGGACTACATAAAGCACTATGATTGGAGTTTATATCGGACTTTATGTAGTCCGACCTACGATTGGTGCCCATACTAGACTAGATAAAGACCTACGATTGGTGCCCATACTGTAAAGACCTATGAATCTGGTTTATTTTAAATTCTAAGTAAATTCAGTTCAGAACAATTTCAGCCTATATATAGACCTGTAATTGAATTTAAAAAATAGAAAATTTTTTATTTTTAAATATTGAACAATTTGAATAGAAAATCTATTTAGATGTTGATATTAGTTCATATTGTATGCAATTTCTTAAAAAAAATTTATCAAAATCGATTAATTTTATTTTTATTTTTGATTACATTTGTAATTTAGTGAAATATAAATTTTGAAATTTAAAAAAAATCTACAATTTTAGAAAAATTAAATTTTTTTCCAAAATATAGCTATAATTTTTACGATCCATAATCAAAAAGAAAATTTTAAAAAAATTACTTAGAACTCAAGATATAGATTTTTAAAATTTAGGAAAACGAAATTGGCGGGGAAGTTGTGTCACTAAATACTCTTGACATAAAATGCGAAAATTTTTTTTTCCAAAATATAGCAATAATTTTTACGATTCATAATCAAAAAGAAAATTTTTAAAAAAATACTTAGAACTCAGGATATGATTTTCTTTAATAATATCAAAAATAATAAAGAAAAATACAATTTTTACAATTTATGGAAATATCTAAAAAATAGAAAATTTTTTAATTTAAAATATTGAGCAATTTGAATAGAAAATCTATTTAAAAATTAGCAAAATCTATAAATTTTATTTTTATTTTTGCTTACATTTGTAATTTAGTGAAATAGAAATTTTGAAATTTAAAAAAAAAAATCTACAATTTTAGAAAAATTAAAATTTTTTCTAAAATATAGAAAAATTAAAATTTTTTCTAAAATATAGCAATAATTTTTAGCATTCATAATCAAAAAGAAAATTTTAAAAAAATTACTTAGAACTCAAGATATGGAGTTTTAAAGTTTATGAAAACGAAATTGGCGGGGAAGTTGTATGTAACTATCTCTCAAAGACCTAGGATTGACGATTATATCGAACTACATAAAGACATATTATTGGAGTTTATAGTGGACTATATAAACACCTGCAATTTAAGCTTATATTTGATTAGATAAAGACCTACGATTAAAGCCCATAATGGACTACATTAAACATTTAGTTTCTTCAATTCTTGTGTTTCTTAATAATATGACCCCCTTTTTCCACTAGAAGTTACATAAATAATTCACAATCAAATTAGTCATACACAACAAATGAAAATTAAGTGCAAAACTTAAATTGTTTTTCTTTTAAAAACAGCAAAACTGAACAGAAATGAAGACTTTTAATGGTTACAAAACTAAAGCAAAACAAACTAATTTATAATAATTATTAAAAATAAGCAACACAAGCTAAAATATCTGAATGTATATAAAAAGTATTTAAATATTTATGTGTATTTTACAACAAACCAAACAAAAAAAAAAACATAATTTATTCAAACACTTAAAGGACACTAAGTGAAGAAGAAAAAGCCAAGCTAAATAAATAAAGAACAGCGTGAATAAAACAACATTTATGATTGTTATTATAATTTGCTTTAAACTACCAACATTAAAAGGTGGAAAGGGGAAAATGGGAAATCTAAAAAGGAAACAAAAAAGAACCAAACAGAAATAGCAAGACAAGGTGTTAATGTTAAGGGAACTTACCCCTGTTAAAGCTTGTTTATCATTTAAAATGGATGCAGCTGCTGCTGTTGTTGTTAAGGCAGTTGGTGAGGTAGAAGCCGTAGTGCTATCTGGTGTAAAATATGTTAAGAAAGCACAACCTGGAAAAATAAACAAGAAAATAAATTTAAAATTACTACTTACTATTAAAATAAATAATAATAATAATGAGCAACTCAAGTAATTGTAATTGTGAGTATAAATACAGGGAATAATAATTAAAAAGGCGACAACAGAACGTATGAGTGTTATGAACAATATTTAATTAGAGAAAATATTGCTTATACGTATGGGGTATAAAAAGAGACAGCGAAGGACCAGTTTTAAGAAAAACAATTTAAGTATTAATGCCGGAATGTAAAGGCATAGATACCTTAAAGGATTTCTAAGACAAAATTGCTTATATTATAAAAAAAAATTACTATGTCCAGCGTTAGTTCAAAAGGTCAACTTAAAAATTAAAAAAATTTTGAAATGTTGGTTTAGTATTCAATTATTAGAAACTCAGTTTAGTTCCTACTTGCTACAGAAACATCACTAAGAGTATCATTATATATTTCTCCAATTTATCCTTTCATTTTATATAACATACCATCATCACCTCTTTTAAAATAATTACTTTTTAAAACTCCCATTAATTTTTATCTTCCAAACCATAACAAACCCTTAACTCTATTACAACAGAAATATATAGACGACACTCATTAGTCAGTCAAGTCATTATGGTTTTTAATTAGTAACTTTTTTTGGTTGTGAAAATAGAAACAAAATAAAAACTAAACAAAACTCCTTAAACCAAAAAACTTAAAACATTAACATAAAATTAGTTGTCTTTGTGACACTCTGGTGGAAATATTGAGGATAAAAATAACTATAAAAAAAGAGACTCTGCAACACAGCCATTAACATTAAACACCTTAGAAAAAAATTTAAAAAAAGACATGTATGAATGACACTTTAAAAACAGAAAACTGTTTTAAACATTAACACATATAGCCATAGACACATGTGAGTTATTTTGGCTACACTTCCAGTTAAAAGAATAAGATTGCTTAAATAAATAAAATCACTTGAACAAATCAATGATTGATGCTAATTTTGGACCACATAAAGACTTAGGATTTTGTAAATCATATAAATGAAGCATGTTCTTAACTATATAAAGATCTAATTTTGGCCTATTCAAAGATCTATGATTGAAGCTGAAATTTAACTCTATGAAGAACTACGAATGAAGCAAAAATTGAACTCTGTTTAGGCGAGCGATTGCAGCAAAAATGTCTAGAAATTCTCAAGACTGAGGCTTAAATTGAACTTCAGTGGGATCTATGTTCGAAGCTAAAATTTAGCTCTGTAAAGACCAGCGATTTAAGCTAAAATTTAATCCCATAAAGAACTGGGATTAAAGCTGAAATGTATTTTTATAAAGACATAAGATTGAAGCTAAAATTGAACTCTATAAAAACCTTGGATTGAAGCTAAAATTTAACCCTATAAAGACCAAGGATTGAAGCTGAATTTGAACTCCATAAAGACCTTCGTTTGAAAATTCAACTCTGTTTTGAAGCTAAAATTAAACTCTAGAAAGACACCCGATTTAAGCTGAAATTAAACTCTAAAAAAAACCCACGATTGAAGATAAAATTAAACACTAGAAAGATGCCTGATTGAAACTAAAATTAAACTCTAAACAAACCCACGATTGAAGCTAAACTCAAAATCTAGAAAGACTCATGATAGAAGCTAAAATTAAACTCTAAACAAACCCACGATTGAAGCTGAATTTAAGCCCAAACGAATCTACGATTGAAGCTAAAATTGAACTCTAGAAAGACCCATGATTGAAGCTAAAATTGAACTCTAAACAAACCCATGATTGAAGCTAAAATTAAGCTATAGAAAGACTCACGATTGAAGCTAAAATTAAACTCTAAACAAATCCATGATTAAAGCTAAAATAAAACTCCAGAAAGACCCAAGATTGAAGCTAAAATTAAACTCTAAACTAACCCACGATCGAAGCTAAAATTAAGCTCTAGAAAGACTCACGATTGAAGCTGAAATTAAACTCTAAACAAACCCACGATTGAAGCTGAAATTTATCATTAAAAAGAGCTATGATTGAAGCTAAAATTTGACCCTATAACGACCAACGATTGAACCAAAAATTTAAACCCATAAGGACCTTTCATGGAATCTAAAATTGAACCACATAACGACTTATGATTAAAGATTAAACTGATTTCTATAATGACTTACGATTGAAGCTAAAATTCACTTAAAATTTATCTTTAATAATCCCTGAGATTGAAGCTTAAATTGAACTCTATAAATACCAACAACTGAAGCTAAAATTTAAAAATTTAAAGACTAAAATTTCACCCTATAACAACTTGCGATTGAATCTTTAGGATGAGGTGCGATTGAAGCTAGATTTTAACCCTATAAAGGTATACGATTGATGCTAAAATTACAGTCAATAAACCCCTACGATTGAAGCTGAATTTAAATCGTACAAAGACTTACAATTGATGCTAAAATTTAAGTCTATTAACCCTTTTTATTGAAGCTAAAATTAAACCCAATAAAAACCTATGATTCAAGCTAAAAGTTTACTCTGTAATGACCTACGTTTAAAGCTAAAATTTATATTTAGGAAGAGCTGGCAACGAAGCTAAAACTAAGATCTATAGAGACCTATGACTGAAGCTAAAATTGATCTTTGGAAAGAGCTAAAATTGAACCCTACAACGACCTTCAATGGAAGCTAAAATTGAACCCTACAACGACCTTCAATGGAAGCTAAAATTGAACCCTATAAAGACCTACGTTAGAAGCTAAAATTTAACCCTTGAATGGACGCTTAAATTGAACCCTATAAAGACCTACGATTGAACCCTATAAAAACCTACGATTGAACCCTATAAAGACCTACGTTTGAAGCTAAAATTTAACCCTACAATGACCTTCAATGGACGCTTAAATTGAACCCTATAAAGACCTACGATTGAACCCTATAAAGACCTACGATTGAAGCTAAAATTTAACCCTACAATGACCTTCGATGGAAGCTTGAATTGAACCCTATAAAGACCAACGATTGAACAGTATAAAGACCTACTATTGGAGCTAAAATTTAACCCTACAATGACCTTCGATGGAATCTTAAATTGAATTCTATAAAGACTTACGATTGAGGCTTAAATTTAAGCCTACAATGACCTTCGATGGAAGCTTAAATTGAACCCTATAAAGACCAACGATTGAACCCTATAAAGACCTACGATTGGAGCTAAAATTTAACCCTACAATGACCTTCGATGGAAGCTTAAATTGCACTCTATAAAGACCTACGATTGAAGCTAAAATCTCCTGACTTTTCTAAAGATGCTTCTGCCTCATTCATATATTTTGTAGTGTACTGACAATTATTTTAACTTTACTGCTAATTTTCCTTCAATAATAGACAAATTTGTTCCTCAAAATTTGTTATTTTTTTAGTTTTCCATCCTTTGAAAATGACAGCTGTCATTAGAAAACTTTTAGCATACGTTTTAATACAAAAAACGTGTTAAAAAAAACAGTCATATTGTTTTTTCAACTTTTGTCTTTTGTTACATTTTTAAACTGACTAACGTGTCCTATAATAGTAGCTAATGAGAAAGATTAAAAATCCTTTTGTTTTTTTTCTCCTTTTTTCTGTTAAAAAATATTTAGTTTGGCTTGTAATGGCAAATTTTCAGCTTGACCTTTTTAGCTACAAAAATGTTCACACTCTATGACGAGTTAAAAGAAACAATTTCGTGTTATTAGGAAAAGAGGTACTTGTTCCTTTTTTTCTACTAATTTTGGTTTTAATTTCATGTAGTTGCTTGTTATTTGTTTTGTAATATCAACTAATCGTTGTTTTTGTTAGAAAATTGTTATTTTTTCGGTGTTAAATTGTTGGTAGAGCTTTTCACTTTAAATATTAGCAAGTTTGTCACGCTTAAATGTTTGAAAGGGGTTTCGTTTGTGGTGTTTTTGCTTTGGCTTAACACGCTATTTTTATGTTTAACAAAATATTTGTTTAAATATGTAAGTTAGAATGTTTTTATTAAAGGGATTGTTTGTTAAAGAAGATTTTCCTCTTTTTCAGTGTATTTTTTCATGTCGTGTAATAATTCACTTAATATCTGCTCATTTTTATCATCATACAAACAAGAGAAATTTATCAAATTGTCCCCTGTGGGTGTAAAATGGAAATTATTTATTAAGAAATATAATTTATTATCGTGTGTATAATTAATTTAATGATTGTATGAGATTTTCTTTTGGCTTTGGCTACACATACACACCACAAACCTCTGGCTCATACTCAGGCACATAAATAAATGAATAATTCAGAGATATTCAAGCACAAACAAAAAGAAGAAAAAAACACACACAGGGTCATCTATTATGCAGCATTTAATTGGTTAAAGTAGATTTTTAATAAATCATTTACGAACAACAATAAAGGCACGTTTATAAACACTGACACCAGCAGCTCTGCCAACCATAACCCACCATCATACTCTTGGTTATCTGCTAATGCCACCATTTTAAGCACCAAATACGTTGTTATACTAAAGGTATTTTGAAAGCAGCTCTAAAAACTCTTGAACCTTTAGGCATGTATTTTATTTTGCCATAAATAAATACCAACTTGTGAAAATTCTTTTGTTATAGTTTTAGCAAAATATCCTCTAAAAGCAGAGGAAAACTTACAGCTCTGGCTGTAATCTTTACAATAACTTGACTATGTGTTTGTTTCCATATAGGTGCTATATTGAGCTAAAAGTTTATTTTCTTAAATACTTCCACATACTATTTTCTTATGGAAACTTTGACAGCTACAAACCTGTACTCTAGTTTTCTATATTACATAATTTATTCATTAAAAGCCATTAGCTAACGAAAAGGTTATCACAAGCCAAACATGTTTTACTTTGGCTTATTGTTCTCAAGTGTAACTAAGATTCTTTGTAAAATGAGAGATTGTAATTTAAAAAGAGTTGTTATATTATAGAGTGTGTGACTTAAAAATGCGCAATTTTTTATAATTTTTAGCTTCTATTTTGCAAAATTTGCACAATATAAATTTATTCAAAGTATTGGGCATTGTAAGCATTAACCTTTTCCAATATATCAGGCAACATATGGATTCCGAGCCAAACGAACTGTTCGTCTTTTGAGGCCAATAACAAATCAACCCAATATCGGATACTCAATTCCAAAGCGATGCTGTAAAGACCTACAATTATAGCTAAAATTTAACTCTATAAAGACCTACGATTGAAGCTAAAATTTAACTCTATAAAGCCCTACGATTGAAGATAAAATTTTTATTTAGAAAGACCTACAATTGAAGCTAAAATTTTACTCTATAAAGGCCTAAGATTGAAGCTAAAATGTTTGTTTAGAAAGACCTAAGATTGAAGCTAAAATATTTGTTTAGAAAGACCTAAGATTGAAGCTAAAATGTTTGTTTAGAAAGACCTTCAATTGAAGCTATAATTTTACTCTATAAAGGCCTAAGATTGAAGCTAAAATGTTTGTTTAGAAAGACCTTCAATTGAAGCTAAAATGTTTGTTTAGAAAGACCTTCAATTGAAGCTAAAATGTTTGTTTAGAAAGACCTTCAATTGAAGCTAAAATTTTACTCTATAAAGACCTACGATTGAATCTAAAATTTTTCTCTATAAAGACCTACGATTGAAGCTAAAATTTTACTCTATAAAGACCTACGATTGAAGCTAAAATTTTACTCCATAAAGACATACGATTGAAGCTAAAATTTTACTCCATAAAGACCTACAATTGAAGCTAAAATTTTACTCTATAAAGACCTACGATTGATGCTAAAATTTTACTCTATAAAGACCTACGATTGAAGCTAAAATTTTTCTCTATAAAGACCTACGATTGATGCTAAACTGTTACTCTATAAAGACCTACGATTGAAGCTAAAATTTTTCTCTATAAAGACCTACGATTGATGCTAAACTTTTACTCTATAAAGACCTACGATTGAAACTAAAATTTGTCTCTATAATGACCTACGATTGATGCTAAAATTTAACTCTATAAAGACCTACGATTGAAGCTAAAATTTTACTCTATAAAGACCTACGATTGAAGCTATAATTTAACTCTATGAAGACCTACGATTGAAGCTAAAATTTAACACTATAAAGACATACGATTGAAGCTAAAATTTTACTCCATAAAGACCTACAATTGAAGCTAAAATTTTACTCTATAAAGACCTACGATTGCAGCTAAAATTTAACACTATAAACACCTACGATTGAAGCAAAAATTTTACTCTATAAAGACCTACGATTGAAGCTAAAATTTAACACTATAAAGACCTACGATTGAAGCTAAAATTTAACTCTGTAAAGGCCTATGATTGAAGCTAAAATTTAACTCTGTAAAGACCTAAGATTGAAGCTAAAATTTTACTCCATAAAGACATACGATTGAAGCTAAAATTTTACTCCATAAAGACCTACAATTGAAGCTAAAATTTTACTCTATAAAGACCTACGATTGCAGCTAAAATTTAACTCTATAAAGACCTACGATTGAAGCTAAAATTTAACACTATAAAGACCTAGGATTGAAGCTAAAATTTAACTCTATAAAGACCTACGATTGTAGCTAAAATTTTACTCTGTAGAGGCCTAAGATTTAGCTAAAATTTTTGTTTAGAAAGACCTTCAATTGAAGCTAAAATTTTACTCTATAAATTCGTACGATGGAAGCTAAAATTTTACTCTATAAAGACTTACGATGGAAGCTAAAATTTTACTCTATAAAGACCTACGATTGAAGTTACAACTTTACTCTATAAAGACCTTCGATTGAAGTTAAAATTTATCTCTATAAAGACCTACGATTGAAGTTAAAATTTAATTCTATAAAGAGCTACGATTGAAGCTAAAATTTAACTCTATAAAGACCTTCGATTGAAGTTAAAATTTATCTTTATAAAGACCTACGATTGAAGCTAAAATTTTACTCTATAAAGACCTACGATTGAAGCTAAAATTTAACACTATAAACACCTACGATTGAAGCAAAAATTTTACTCTATAAAGACCTACGATTGAAGCTAAAATTTTACTATATAAAGACCTACGATTGAAGCAAAAATGTTACTCTATAAAGACCTACGATTGAAGCCAAACTTTTACTCTATAAAGACCTACGATTGAAGCTAAAATTTTACTTTATAAAGACCTACGAATGAAGCTAAAATTTAACTCTGTAAAGACCTACGATTGAAACTAGAATTTAACTCTATAAAGACCTACGATTGTAGCTAAAATTGATCTTTAGACAGGCATATGATTGAAGCTTCAATTGTTCTTTAGAAGGACCAACGATTGTAACTAAAATTGGTCTTTAGAAGGACCAACGATTGTAGCTAAAATTGAACTCTATAAAGACCAACGATTGCAGCTAAAATTGGTGTTTAGAAAGACCTACGATAGTAGCTAAATTTTTTAATTTTAAGTCGCTCTTAAAATTAAATTTCTTTTTCAAAATTTCATTTAGTTTCCCATATAATGGCTTTTCAATCAAATAACTTTTTCAAGTGTCTCTTTGTAGATATTTTTGTTTTCATAAGTTGCAAATTTACTTAATAAATATGTGCAATTAAAAGTATTTATGCCATTAAGTAATTATATTTGAGCTTTATAGTTTCTTTTGGAAAAACACAACACATAAATAAGTTTTTGTGGTAAAATGTCTTTAATTAAAAATGTAATTTTTTTTTTGTTATAAAAAGAGTTTAGGGTTTAAGGAAGAAGTTTTGTAAAAACAAAAAAGAAAATAATGGAAATCATGAAGATCTTTCTATAAATATAAGTTTGTCGAAATGTCATTGTAAGATTCAAGAAAGTATAAGCATTATTTTTTGATTTTATGAAATTCTTAGAAAACTTTTCATGTTAGTGTAAATCACTCTCATATCTAACATACTACACCGATACTAATGCAATTTGTGTAAAATATTTACTATTGTATTAGTTAGTTTGGTATTGAAAATCAGCAAAATCGATTTAATAGAAAAAAAGTTATGAACCAAAATAAGAGACCACCTCGAAAAAAATAATTTTTGAGGAATTTTAAAAGAAACTGTAAATGCTCTTTTTAGCTATTTTCAACAATTTTAATCACTCTGAAGTAAGTTGAAAGTTACTTCAGAGTGATTCTTCTATAGGATTTTTCAAAAAAGCCGTTTTATTTTACTGAGAATACAGTTTGAAACATAAAAATTAACACACTTGAAAGTATTATTTTGCCAGGCAAACTTTTAAACAAAAAAGTGTAAAAAGAAGTTTGTTTTAAGGTTTGTCGCAATATCATTCCAAGAATCTACAAAGTATTTGCTGTATTTTTAAATTTTATGAAATTCTTAGAAAATTTTTCATGTTAGTGTAAATCACTCTCATGTCTAAAATACACCCCAGAAATTAATAAAGTTTATGTAAAATGTTTACTATTCTCTTAGTTAGTTTGGTATTGAAAATCAGCTAAATCGATTTAATAGAAAAAAAGCTATGAACCAAAATATGGGACCACCTCGAAAAAATTTATTTTTGAGGAATTTTAAATGAAACTCTAAATGATCTACCTTGTTTCTTTTTTGCTTTTTTCAACAATTTTAATCACTCTGAAGTAAGTTTCAACAATATTTTTTATAGGATTTTCCCAAAAAAGCCTGTTTACTTTACTGAAAACACAGCTGAATATTTTTTTTGTTTGTTTTGGAACAAAAAAATTAACACGCTTGAAAGTATATTTTTGCCAGAAAAAAAGTAAAAAAAACTTATTTTTTTATTTTTGTTTGTCATCATGTGTAAAGCTGCTAATGACTTTTAAAGTAGATGTACTCTTAGTTACAACTCAGGGTGTTCTGAAAACAAGCAGCTACTTGCTATATTTTCTAGTTGAAACAAAAAAAAAAAAAATCATAAATACACTGAAACTTAAAGAGTAAGAGGCAAAATGAAGGAAAAACTTTAGCAGTTATAAAACAGTGAAAGCCACATGTTTGAAAAACATAACTCATACAATGACTGTTAACATAAAATTATACATATATAGTTACTTGTTTATAGGTCTAGCAGCATAAAGAAGTAAATAATGTTATAGCCATCCTAGACTCACACATAATAACTGTACGAGTAATAATAAAGCAACAGCAGCAACAAAAATACTAAGTAATAACCTACAATTGCGGAAATCATTTAACGACAATTTCAAAAATAGAATTTTTCTTTTATTTATTTTTATATTGCTGTGTTCCTTACTCACACTCTGCTTCTCACACTTAGATTTGCTGGTTCCTTTTTATGCTTTTTTGGTGAACAGGAAATAATTTAAACATAAATAAGCCTGCTGTTTCAAAATAAAAACAGTAGGAGGTAGCCTCAACCCCCAAAAAAGATCTTAATTTTTAAAAATTTTTGTCCTAGGTGAGCTGGATCTAGGGAACAAAATGGATATTTATCTCAATCTATTTTTCTCATATTTAAAGACTTTAGGCTTGTCATATCACATGTATAATCTTTCCAATGTAGACATCACATGACAAGAAATATATATGTTTGGTTTAATAAACTCCGAGCCCCCCTAATAACTAGTCTTCAAAATAACACTCAAGTAGTAAAAAAAAATACTTATAAAGTAACACAAACATAAAAAGCAATATATATATTTTTTTTGTAACTTGTTTATGGTTTAATAACATTTTTATAACCCTTTTTAAAATAAAAGAAAAAAATAATACATTTATTTTCTTTTATTCTATAAATGAGTCTAAGTGTGCACCCAATAGTTCCCCAGGTGACAAAGAACTCCTTTATAAAAAAATTTCAAATAAAAAACTTAAAACACAACTAACATATGTCTTGAAATAAATTGATACACTAAAAGTTAAAACAAATACCTAGTCCCCTTTAAAAACCACCGGGTAGAGTATGTGTGTAGGTGTTTGAGAGTATGTGCGCGCTTAATGTTTATAACACACATGTGTTGTTGACATTATTTTGAATTATAATTTTATTTTTTTCATTCTTCGTTTTAATATTTTTATTTTAAAGGAACCTACAAATACGAGGTCCAGTCTAGAAATTACAATTCTAGTCTAGAAACTACCCTGTGTCGGATTTTATATATTCTGCACCAAAGTAGAATCTAACAAAAAAAGATTGAAAGAAAATGTTTGGCAGCAAAAATTGAAAATGCCTTTTCTGCGAAAATTACGCTGAATCAGTAAAAATAACTTAAAAACCCTTTAAAGAAAGTATCCTTTAAAGAAAGTACCTTTTAAAGAAAGTACCTTTTAAAGAAAGTTTCTATTAAAGAAAGTACCTTTTTAAAGAAAGTTTCTATTAAAGAAAGTACCTTTTAAAGAAAGTACCTTTTAAAGAAAGTACCTTTTAAAGAAAGTACCTTTTAAAGAAAGTACCTTTTAAAGAAAGTACCTTTTAAAGAAAGTATCTTTTAAAGAAAGTACCTTTTAAAGAAAGTACCTTTTTAAAAAAAGTACCTTTAAAAAATACCTTTTTAAAGAAAGTACCCTTTTAAAAAAAAGGTACTTTCTTTAAAAGTACCTTTTAAAGAAAGTACCTTTTAAAGAAAGTACCTTTTAAAGAAAGTACCTTTTAAAGAAAGTACCTTTTGAAGAAAGTACCTTTTAAAGAAAGTACCTTTTAATGAAAGTACCCTTTAAAGAAAGTACCTTTTAAAGAAAGTACCTTTTGAAGAAAGTACCTTTTGAAGAAAGTACCTTTTAAAGAAAGTACCTTTTAAAGAAAGTACCTTTTAAAGAAAGTACCGTTTTAGAAAAAAGTACCTTTTTAGAAAGAAGTACCTTTTTACAAAAAAGTACCTTTTTAGAAAAAAGTAACTTTTTAGAAAAAAGTAACTTTTTAGAAAAAAGTACCTTTTTTTAAAGAAAGTACCTTTTAAAGAAAGTACCTTTTAAAGAAAGTACCTTTTGAAGAAAGTACCTTTTAAAGAAAGTACCTTTTAAAAAAAGTACCTTTTAAAGAAAGTACCTTTTAAAGAAAGTACCTTTTGAAGAAAGTACCTTTTAAAGTAAGTACCTTTTAATGAAAGTACCCTTTAAAGAAAGTACCTTTTAAAGAAAGTACCTTTTGAAGAAAGTACCTTTTGAAGAAAGTACCTTTTAAAGAAAGTATCTTTTAATGAAAGTACCCTTTAAAGAAAGTACCTTTTAAAGAAAGTACCTTTTAAAGAAAGTACCTTTTAAAAAAAGTACCTTTTAAAGAAAGTACCTTTTAAAGAAAGTACCTTTTAAAGAAAGTACCTTTTAAAGAAAGTACCTTTTAAAGAAAGTACCTTTTAAAGAAAGTACCTTTTAAAGAAAGTACCTTTTAAAGAAAGTACCTTTTAAAGAAAGTACCTTTTAAAGAAAGTACCTTTTAAAGAAAGTACCTTTTAAAGAAAGTACCTTTTAAAGAAAGTACCTTTTAAAGAAAGTACCTTTTAAAGAAAGTACCTTTTAAAGAAAGTACCTTTTAAAGAAAGTACCTTTTAAAGAAAGTACCTTTTAAAGAAAGTACCGTTTTAGAAAAAAGTACCTTTTTAGAAAGAAGTACCTTTTTACAAAAAAGTACCTTTTTAGAAAAAAGTAACTTTTTAGAAAAAAGTACCTTTTTTTAAAGAAAGTACCTTTTAAAGAAAGTACCTTTTTAGAAAAAAGTACCTTTTAAGAAAAAAGTACCTTTTTAGAAAAAAGTACCTTTTTAGAAAAAAGTAACTTTTTAGAAAAAAGTACCTTTTTAGAAAGAAGTACCTTTTAAAAAAAACCTTTTCAAGAAAGTAACTTTTCAAGAAAGTAACTTTTCAATAAAGTACATTTTAAAGAAAGTACCTTTTGAGGAAATACATTTTGAAGAAAGTACCTTTTAAAGAAAGTACCTTTTAAAGAAAGTACCTTTTAAAGAATGTACCTTTTAAAGAAAGTACTTTTTAAAGAAAGTTCATTTTAAAGAAAGTACGTTTTAAATATAGTATTCAAAAGAACTTTTCCGTTTGTTTTGTTTTAAAATTTTACTGCTTCCTTTCGCCTTATTTATTTTATAATTTCTGTTACTTTTGAAATTATTTCTCCAGTATTTCTTTTTTGTTTGTTTGTGTTTTTTATGGGTCCTTATATAAAAGTAATTATGGTCTAGTTAATGCCAACGTCTAATTACTTGTTAAAAGCTACTGTAACGTATGTGTTCGAGCATTAGTCTGAGTGTGTACGAGTATTTATTTAGAAGAAATTAAATTAGATTTCCCTATGAACAGAAAATGTCCATTAAAAATTCTGGGAGACATTTGTGTTGTATTTGTTGTTTGTAAGTGTAGCTATAATTGGTATTAGCTTTGTTTGGCAGTCTTAAGCTGGTAAAAACATGTTAATGTAATTAGTGCATTTGGAAATTGTAGAGAAGTGTGGGGAAGGGGGAGAGAAGGTCGAGGGGTTTAAGATGTTGTAAGGAGATGTAAAGGCTAAAATGTTTTCATATATATTTCAATTTAAATGAAAGGATTTAAAGCCTGATTTAAAATTTTGTGATTTCGTTTGAGCTTAGGGGGCCAAAAACCATATTGGCTGCCTATAAAAAGATCTGGTTGTAATTTGCCAAAAGTATTTTAAAGACGATCTAAATTTAAAAAGCCTTACAAGGTAAAAAAATATACTGTGATTCTGTTTTGAAATAAAAAAGTGTGGGACCCCTGAGGGGTTATGGCTTGTTTTGTAAAACAACTTAGTACAATTGCATTAATTTTAATATTTAAAAATTTAAGTTCTGGTCTTAGTTACTGCATAACATTTGCTTATAGCTTAAAATAAATGTATGTTATTAAAGTCATTAGCATATTAAGTAGAGGATTATCACCACATTTACACAGTAGCACTAAACCATTGCTAAACTTTGGCTAAAAGTATATGAAACCAACTATAAGTAAATAATTTAACTAGAAAACTTTTAAAACACAAACCTGAGGAAAAAACCACACAGTAACAGCAAGAAGTCCTTTCAAACACATGGGGATTTTCACACATTTTCTCTCTGTATATAAATGCAGTGAATAGACATTTAAGTTTGCATTCATTGCTATCATTCCTTAAGAAATGTTTGAAATTAAAATTTACAACATAATTTTAAATGTGCGTGAACTCTTGCACATGTTTTCTTTTCGATTTACAAAGAAAAGTTAATGTCTGCTGTTTACATTTTATATGAGACTCGCCTTCTTAGCTTAACTTTTCAATAATAATGAACTAAGCAAAAAAAAAAAACCACAACATACATGTCCAACATGTCCTTTAGTCTAAGTAATAAAATTATTCTACTTAAAAACAATTTATGCAAATTACAAAATCCATTCATTCATTCACTCATTCGATGTGCACAAACACATTTCACAGAATAAAACTACAAACTCACACACACAAGTTAAAATGACAATTTCCAAAGTCCTTTCCCAGCACTGACTGAACTTTGTCTATAAATTTCATTACATTTCAAAGAGCAATTTGACTGGATTTGGTTAAAGGTCAGTTTGTGTTGTATGTATTTCAATTTTACTACACAAATTAATGAATGTTCGAAATTATTGTTGTCTTTGTAAATGTTATTGTTATTCTTGTTGCTGTTAGAGAAACTGACATTTAATAAGGATCAATTAATACAAATAAACGTATGAACGTTAAATGCTTAGAAGATGGGCCACACACACACAAAACATAGGAGATGTGATAAAGTTAACAAGTCAATAAGAGGATTAAAGGTGGAAATTGGTTTTTAGAATTTATGTGGCAGAGATTTGAGAGTAAGGTAAGGCAAGGTATGAAATACATAGAGGACAAAACAGACATTACGGAAACTAAAAGAAAATGTTTGGCAGGGAAAACAGAAATGGCCTTTTCTGCGAAAACTAAGCTAAATCAGTAAAGAAAGTTCCTTTTGAAGAAAGTACTTTTTGAAGAAAGTACCTTTTGGAGAAAGTACTTTTTGAAGAAAGTACCTTTTGAAGAAAGTACCTTTTGAAGAAAGTACCTTTTGAAGAAAGTACTTTTTGAAGAAAGTACCTTTTGAAGAAAGTACCTTTTGAAGAAAGTACCTTTTGAAGAAAGTACCTTTTGAAGAAAGTACCTTTTGAAGAAAGTACCTTTTGAAGAAAGTACCTTTTGAAGAAAGTACCTTTTGAAGAAAGTACCTTTTGAAGAAAGTACCTTTTGAAGAAAGTACCTTTTGAAGAAAGTACCTTTTGAAGAAAGTACCTTTTGAAAAAAGTACCTTTTGAAGAAAGTACCTTTTGAAGAAAGTACCTTTTGAAGAAAGTACCTTTTGAAGAAAGTACCTTTTGAAGAAAGTACCTTTTAAAGAAAGTACCTTTTAAAGAAAGTACCTTTTAAAGAAAGTACCTTTTAAAGAAAGTACCTTTTAAAGAAAGTACCTTTTAAAGAAAGTACCTTTTAAAGAAAGTACCTTTTGAAGAAAGTACCTTTTGAAGAAAGTACCTTTTAAAGAAAGTACCTTTTAAAGAAAGTACCTTTTAAAGAAAGTACCTTTTAAAGAAAGTACCTTTTAAAGAAAGTACCTTTTAAAGAAAGTACCTTTTGAAGAAAGTACCTTTTGAAGAAAGTACCTTTTGAAGAAAGTACCTTTTGAAGAAAGTACCTTTTAAAGAAAGTACCTTTTAAAGAAAGTACCTTTTAAAGAAAGTACCTTTTAAAGAAAGTACCTTTTAAAGAAAGTACCTTTTAAAGAAAGTACCTTTTAAAGAAAGTACCTTTTAAAGAAAGTACCTTTTGAAGAAAGTAACTTTTAAAGAAAGTACCTTTTGAAGAAAGTACCTTTTAAAGAAAGTACCGTTTAAAGAAAGTACCTTTTAAAGAAAGTACCTTTTAAAGAAAGTACCTTTTAAAGAAAGTACCTTTTAAAGAAAGTACCTTTTAAAGAAAGTACCTTTTAAAGAAAGTACCATTTAAAGAAAGTACCTTTTAAAGAAAGATCCCTTTAAAGAAAGTAGATTTTAAAGAAAATACCATTTAAAGAAAGAACCTTATGAAGAAAGTACCTTTTAAAGAAAGTACCTTTTAAAGAAAGTACCTTTTAAAGAAAGTACCTTTTGAAGAAAGTACCTTTTAAAGAAAGTACCTTTTGAAGAAAGTACCTTTTAAAGAAAGTACCTTTTAAAGAAAGTACCTTTTAAAGAAAGTACCTTTTAAAGAAAGTACCGTTTAAAGAAAGTACCTTTTAAAGAAAGTACCTTTTAAAGAAAGTACCTTTTAAAGAAAGTACCTTTTAAAGAAAGTACCTTTTAAAGAAAGTACCTTTTAAAGAAAGTACCTTTTAAAGAAAGTACCATTTAAAGAAAGTACCTTTTAAAGAAAGATCCCTTTAAAGAAAGTAGATTTTAAAGAAAATACCATTTAAAGAAAGAACCTTATGAAGAAAGTACCTTTTAAAGAAAGTACCTTTTAAAGAAAGTACCTTTTAAAGAAAGTACCTTTTAAAGAAAGTACCTTTTGAAGAAAGTACCTTTTAAAGAAAGTACCTTTTAAACAAAGTACCTTTTATAGAAAGTACCTTTTAAAGAAAGTACCTTTTGAAGAAAGTAAATTTTAAAGAAAGTACCTTTTGAAGAAAGTACCTTTTAAAGAAAGTACCTTTTAAAGAAAGTACCTTTTAAGGAAAGTACCTTTTAAAGAAAGTACCTTTTAAAGAAAGTACCTTTTTAAGAAACTACATTTAGTCCAACTTATTTCATATTTTCAGTTTTTGAATATTCCAAAAATTAATTTAAAAAATTAGTGAGAAAACTAAAACTAAACACAAACGTTTTGTTTATTGTGGCCATAAATTGAAAAAGAAATATAAAATTTTGACAGCTTTTTTCAGCCGTCTTACCTCAAATGCAAAACTAGCAACCACAAAATATCAGGAAAAAACAACCAGAGAGAGAAAAAAAAGTACACGCCTTCAAAAAGAATTTTCTAAATGTACTTGACAAGCATGCAATTGCCAGCGTCAACGACGACGACTTTACCCTTTTTTCGTTTTTCCAGTTGTTTTAGCCGTGGCTTCCTTTGTTGAATATTTTAAAAGGGAATTTAGTTTTTCTTTAACGTTGTGTTTAACTTTTTTTTTTTTGCTCGATTGTATTTAAAAATTCTGTTTTTCTTGCTGTTTGCAAAAGCAGGTGGTTTTGTTTCGACTATTTTGCAAACTTTTTCTGTTTCATACATATAAATTTTGTTGGCTTATATCAATATGCAAAAGTTTTTTTTTAGCTTTCAGTGAATTTCCTTATATACAAAAAAAAAATTTGGGTAAAAATATAAAAAAAAAGGTTTGCCTTAACTTGCTAAAAATTTAAATGTATATGTTCGAGCAATTGTAGCTGTAGTTGTCTGTTTGTATTTTGGTATATTTTGGTATTTAGCCAAAAACAATAAGTTATGTGTTGGGCAAAAAGGCATTAAAAACAATTGCATTTGGCAGTTTCGGGTTAAACTCAAACATATATACAAAACCTGGCAAATTTTTGTATCTTAAATATTATGAGGTTTCAGCTTTTTGTGTTCTTCTTTTGTTTTTTTCTTTTTTTTCAACAAATTCTTTTTGGGGAAATTGTATATGTTGGGGGGGAAAAAAACTGCACACAGATAACAAACGAGAAATATCAATTTGTCGAAAATTTGTTTTGAAAAGGTTCTTCAAGCATAAATGTTTTTCTCCAAAAAAAGTAAAAGGAGGATATTTGGTGCAAAAACTTCCGGTAATTGAAATTCTTTTTCCATTTCATACTGGCATTTTGTTGGGGAGTTTGATTTTAATATTGCCAATAAGCATATCAATAATAAAGAGTTGCCGAAAATGCTAAAAAAAGAGTTTTATTTTAATTTAAATTTATAGAACAATTCATTTAATAATGACTTATAAAGCTGAAACAGTTTACAATATGAGATAATAGTTCTGCTATTGTACGTTTTATAGTTTTCAGCTAATTTAAGAATTTTATTCTTGTTGTAAACAAATAAAAGTCCATTCCAGTTAATGGATTACAAATTTTGTTCTGCACGCCTTATGTTTTTTCCATAATAATAAACAAAAAAGAATTTTCTAAATAGAACCAAAAACCGGAAACACCATTTCTAAAAAAAAAATATTTCGGTTACAGTTTCTGTGAAAAAAGACCTGAGTTTTACAAGAAATTGATAAATTTCATATCATTTCATAAAGACCCAAAAATTAAGCTAAAATTTAACTATGGAAAGACCTAAAATTTAACTATGGAAAGACCCACGAATGAAGCTAAAATTTCACTATGGAAAGACCCACGAATGAAACTAATATTTAACTATGGAAAGACCTACGAATGAAGCTAAAATTTAACTATGGAAAGGCCCACGAATGAAGTTAAAATTGAACTGTGGAAAGACCCCCAAATGAAGCTAATATTTAACTATGGAAAGACCCAGGAATGAAGCTAAAATTTAACTATTGAAAGACCCACAAATGAAGCTAAAATTTAACTATGGAAAGACCCAGGAATGAAGCTAAAATTTAACTATGGAAAGACCCAGGAATGAAGCTAAAATTTAACTATGGAAAGACCCACGAATGAAGCTAAAATGTAACTATGGAAAGACCCAGGAATGTAGCTAAAATTTAACTATGGAAAGACCCAGGAATGAAGCTAAAATTTAACTATGGAAAGACCCACGAATGAAGCTAAAATTTAACTATGGAAAGACCCAGGAATGAAGCTAAAATTTAACTATGGAAAGACCCAGGAATGAAGCTAAAATTTAACTATGGAAAGACCCAGGAATGAAGCTAAAATTTAACTATGGAAAGACCCACGAATGAAGCTAAAATTTAACTATGGAAAGACCCAGGAATGAAGCTAATATTTAACTATGGAAAGACTCAGGAATGAAGCTAAAATTTAACTATGGAAAGACCAACGAATGAAGCTAAAATTTAACTATTGAAAGACCCACAAATGAAGCTAAAATTTAACTATGGAAAGTCCCACGAATGAAGCTAATATTTAACTATGGAAAGACCCACGAATGAAGCTAATATTTAACTATGGAAAGACCCAGGAATGAAGCTAAAATTTAACTATGGAAAGACCCAGGAATGAATCTAAAATTTAACTATGGAAAGACCCCCAAATGAAGCTAAAATTTAACTATGGAAAGACCCACGAATGAAGCTAAAATTTAACTACAGAAATACCCTCGACTGAAGCTAAAATTTAACTATGGAAAGACCCACGAATGAAGCTAAAATTTAACTATGGAAAGACCCAGGAATGAAGCTAAAATTTAACTATGGAAAGACCCAGGAACGAAGCTAAAATTTAGCTATGGAAAGATCCAGGAATGATGCTAAAATTTAACTATGGAAAGATCCAGGAATGATGCTAAAATTTAACTATGGAAAGACCCACGAATGAAGCAAAAATTTAGCTATGGAAAGACCCACGAATGAAGCTAAAATTTAACTATGGAAAGACCCACGAATGAAGTTAAAGTTTAACTATGGAAAGACCAACAAATGAAGCTAAAATTTTACTATGGAAAGACCCACGAATGAAGCTAAAATTTAACTATGGAAAGACCCACGAATGAAGCAAAAATTTAACTATGGAAAGACCCACGAATGAAGCTAAAATTTAACTATGGAAAGACCCTCGAATGAAGCTTAAATTTAGATACAGAAATACCCTAGAATGAAGCTTAAATTACAATACGGAAGAACTCTCGAATGAAGCTAAAATTTAACTACAGAAAGTCCCACGAATAGCCTCTATTCGACTTCAGTTTGATTTTTTAGCATTTTTCATAGTTTTAGTTATTTTTGAGGTTATCTCCCATTTTGTTTCAGAACTATTTTTCTACTGATATTTTTCAGCTGATTTTCAATAGGCAACAAACCAGAATAATAATAAATATTTCAGATAAATTCCATTGCTTTTGGTTTTATATTTTAGGCGTGAGCGTGATTTACACACACTTTCGGATAAAAAAATTTATAATAAACAAGAATAAATTTACTTTGTTTGGAACATAGATGAATATTTATAAATAAATATTACACAAGATAAATGAAACATTCAATGGAGGTTACAATAGAAATATAAAGTCATCGCTGGCATAGCGAAATCAGGTCATGTCATTAAGGTTTTCCCTTATAATAGTTAAACAAATTGCGTTAATTTACAGCCTACAATACCTTCATTTAAAACCCAAATTCCAAGTTTCTTGGAACCGGTGTTTAGCTACAATTCCCTTAATATTTTTCACGCAACACTATTTCTTTATTACTTACTGCACAAAACAATTCTTTTTTTCCAAGTTTATAAATAATTTAATTCTTAAAAAATGTAAAACCAGCTAAATTGAGGCACATATGAAGTTAAAATAGAAATAGAATAAAAGCAACTAAAGTTCTAAAAAGGAACCCTGCTGGTTAATGGCTGCAACCAAACAACAAAAGCGGAGGGAGTTTAAAATATAGAATAGCAAATGGCTGGTTAAAGCTCCATGGTTGGTTTGGTTTGGCTGTTTGTGTTGTTTTTTTGGATAGTTAAAGGCTTTTAAGTGTAATTGCCAGACCCCAAGTGTATATAACGAGTAATATTTTTATACATATTCTAGATGCTTTTAACAATATTACTTGGGGTTTAGCTTGTATTAAAAAATAAAATCTTAAATATTGTAATAATATAAGAATAAAGCAATTTAGTTTTATAAAATTGTACTTACTGGCTATATGTTCGTTATGAAAGGCCAACATTGTTTTCTTTTAATAATATTTATTGAATTTTTTTCTTATTTTTTAAATAACTGAAACAGATTTGCTGATTTTAGCTAGCAGTTGCCACACAATTTATGTTTTATTTTTCAACACCTGCAAAGAGAAGAGCAAAATAAGAACTTTAGTTAAACAAGTATTAAAGAATTTGTTTATAAATCTACAAAAGTTTTTTTTCTAGATAGTTGCTTAACAGCTATTTATTTTTAAGTCTTAAAATGTAGTGCAATTTTTTATATTTCTTTTCGTTTTTGTTTTATTATCTGTTTAGTTTAGCCTGCTGTTTGAATAATGCGTCTGGTTTTGTTTTATGTCAACACTGCCAACCCTTTATTTTCTGTCTTCTTCCTTTCTTATAAATTAATGTTTGTTTTTCTTTGTGACGAACCCAAAACAGTCTAACATGAAATGTATAATAATGCATTTTGTAATGCCACGCTTTTCTTGTGAAAAATGATCTTAGTTCAACAAACTGTCTGTAGGATTTTATTGCAACAAACTATAAACAAAACAGTTAAAAAGCAAGACAATAAACCATGAAAATAAACAAAACATAAAAAAACATACAAATTGCCTGCTTGTAAACTTAAGAGTATGAGTAATATTAATTGCATATTTGTAATAAATATTACTCATACGCTTAAGACATCAACAATATAACAGTTTTCTTAAAAAAACTTATTTAAAATCAATTAAATTTTTTGACTTTTACTTCAAAATAAGAAAACTTCCTTCCAAATGTCCAAAAACTTAAATCAATATTTATTTAAAACCAATGAAGGAAAGCTAAAATTTCAAAATTTGTTCTACGACTTCCTTTAACATACTAGCATTCTCAATCAAAACAATTTGACAATCTAATTTCATTTCAAAATGCCAAATATTGTATGTAACTGGCCATGAATATTAAGTTATTTAACACATAAACCCTTAAGTAAAACTTGTAGAAAATTTCTTAAATAAAAATTCAATTCAGTTTTATGCCTGTTGTGAAATTTGTTTTTTTTTATTTGTAGTTTTGACGAGACATTTCCGCTAAAGCCAAGAAAAATGTAACAAACTACTAGAACGGAAGCAAATGAACAAGTTTGTGAAAGTTGGTGAACAAATAATAAATTATTTATTAACAATATTGATGAGGGGTGGGTAGTTAGAAAACTAGGGGAGAATAAATTGTTTAAATAATTAATTTTTAAACAAGTTAAATAGAAAAGAAATTCATTAAAAAATATTTTCTTTAAACGATACTTTCTTTGAAAGGTACTTTCTTTAAAAGGTACTTTCTTTAAAAGGTACTTTCTTTAAAAGGTACTTTCTTTAAAAGGTACTTTCTTTAATATAAACATTCTTTAAATGGTACTTTTTTTAAAAGGTGCTTTCTTTAAAAAGGTGCTTTCTTTAAAAAGGTACTTTCTTTGAAAAGATTCTTTCATTAAAAAGGTACTTTCTTTAAAAGGTACTTTCTTTAAAAGGTACTTTCTTTACAAGGTACTTTCTTTAAAATGTATTTCTTTAATAGAAACTTTCTTTAAAAAGTACTTTCTTTAAAAGGTACTTTCTTTAAAAGGTACTTTCTTTAAAAGGTACTTTCTTTAAAAGGTACTTTCTTTAAAAGGTACTTTCTTTAAAAGGTACTTTCTTTAAAAGGTACTTTCTTTAAAAGGTACTTTCTTTAAAAGGTACTTTCTTTAAAAGGTACTTTCTTTAAAAGGTACTTTCTTTAATATAAACATTCTTTAAATGGTACTTTTTTTAAAAGGTGCTTTCTTTAAAAAGGAGCTTTCTTTAAAAAGGAACTTTCTTTGAAAAGGTTCTTTCATTAAAAAGGTACTTTCTTTAAAAGGTACTTTCTTTAAAAGGTATTTCTTTAATAGAAACTTTCTTTAAAAGGTACTTTCTTTAAAATGTATTTCTTTAATAGAAACTTTCTTTAAAAAGTACTTTCTTTAAAAGGTACTTTCTTTAAAAGGTACTTTCTTTAAAAGGTACTTTCTTTAAAATGTACTTTCTTTAAAAGGTACTTTCTTTAAAAGGTACTTTCTTTAAAAGGTACATTCTTTAAAAGGTACTTTCTTTAAAAGGTACTTTCTTTAAAAGGTACTTTCTTTAAAAGGTACTTTCTTTAAAAGGTACTTTCTTTAAAAGGTACTTTCTTTAAAAGGTACTTTCTTTAAAAGGTACTTTCTTTAAAAGCTACTTTCTTTAAAAGGTACTTTCTTTAAAAGGTATTTCTTTAATAGAAACTTTCTTTAAAAAGTACTTTCTTTAAAAGGTACTTTCTTTAAAAGGTACTTTCTTTAAAAGGTACTTTCTTTAAAAGGTACTTTCTTTAAAAGGTACTTTCTTTAAAAGGTACTTTCTTTAAAAGGTACTTTCTTTAAAAGGTACTTTCTTTAAAAGGTACTTTCTTTAAAAGGTACTTTCTTTAAAAGGTACTTTCTTTAAAAGGTACTTTCTTTAAAAGGTACTTTCTTTAAAAGGTACTTTCTTTAAAAGGTACTTTCTTTAAAAGGTACTTTCTTTAAAAGGTACTTTCTTTAAAAGGTACTTTCTTTAAAAGGTACTTTCTTTAAAAGGTACTTTCTTTAAAAGGTACTTTCTTTAAAAGGTACTTTCTTTAAAAGGTACTTTCTTTAAAAGGTACTTTCTTTAAAAGGTACTTTCTTTAAAAAGTACTTTCTTTAAAAGGTACTTTCTTTAAAAGGTACTTTCTTTAAAAGGTACTTTCTTTAAAAGGTACTTTCTTTAAAAGGTACTTTCTTTAAAAGGTAGTTTCTTTCAACAAAATCCCCTCCAATTCTACTACAGAGGGTGAAATTTACAGTTTAATTGCATTTTGCAACTGAACTATTAATTTATGTACAATTAATCATACGCCTTGAAGTACCCATACTTGAATTCCTTAACCCTCCCTAGTTTGATACTTTTTTCCTCTAAATTACTTATTTCAAATCATTAAAAAAACAAACATAACCAAGAGTCCTTATTTAAATGAATTTGTACTTAAAATTTTTTTCAAAAAAATAAAAAAGAATCAACAAAATGTGTTTATATTTATAATACATATTTTACCCTTATAAACATTCTTTTGATTTAATTTTATATTTTCACCCAGCTGGTTATACATTTATTTATTTTTATTTTTTTGTATATTTCTTGCAAAAACATTATAGGTACCTAAGGGTATTATAACAAATTTTAATCAAAAACTCATTTAGAGAAAACGATGTGTATAATACTTACTTTCCAACCATCATACACTTACACTTTCTCACCATCAGCTAAAAGGGAAGTAGGGACAATCGCTGGGGGAGAAAGAGTGAGAGAGCTAAACCAGGAAAGAGGAAGTGGTGGAAAATGTTTATGCTTAGATTTATAAATGTATGAGTTTTCACTAGTGCAATATTTTTTTTGGTTTGTTTTGTAGGTTAACTAGAAAATTTGATTTTATTTCAATTTCAGTTTTGAAATGAAAGCCACAAAATTCATTAGCGAAAAATCCTTGATACGAAATAGCAACACACAACAAAACTTTATAAATATTTTATAGTTATATGAATGTAGAAAATGCGAATGTGAACGAGTAAAAGTCCAAACATCTAGCATATTGTAGTTTGAATGATGTTTAGGGGGAGTTGCTGGTAAACTAAAATTTTTGAAAATGAAAAAAAACTATAATAAAGTTTAGGTTTTATGTTGCTGTTTGTAACTAAATTACATTTTAAATAAGATACAATCAAACTTAACTTAACATAAAGTTTATAGTTTTTTTTTTTTTTTTTTGGAAGTAGCTATATAGGGTTTCTACAGAAAGGTCCACAAGGTAGAATTAAATCATCACAACCTTCAAATATTACATTTTTCCAACAGGAATGTACTTGTTTTAAATGGTTTGTTATAAATTTGAATAAAATAATTTTTTTTTTGTTTTATAAAAAGTAGTAAAAATACTACTTTTCGAAAAATTATATTTTTCAAATTTAAATCAACTAGTTTGTTTAAAAAATGTAAAAAACAATTGTTTAAAGCGATTTAAAAAAGTAGTAGATATACTACTATTTGAAAAAAGTAAATTTTTCATTAAGAAATGATTTTTTTCTACTTTAAATCAAAAAAATTAAAAATAATGGTTTAAAGCGATTTAAAAAAAAGTAGTAGATATACTACTATTTGAAAAATGTAATTTTTCACTATGAAATGATTTTTTTTCTACTTTAAATCCATTAATTTGTTAAAAAATTAAATTTAAAGCTATTTAAAAAAAGTATTAGAAATACTACTATTTGAAAAATGTAATTTTTCTCTAAGAATGCATATATTTCATGAAAAAGTTTGAAAATATAAATTTTCGGCAATTTAAAAAAAGTAGTAGAAATACTACTATTTAAAAAAGTTGTTATTTTACCAAAAATTTATTTATTTTTAAAATAAAAATTTGTAGTTTTATTTTAAAATATATTTATTTGTTGAAAATGTAAAAAAAGTTATGATTTCCTAGAATTTAAAAAAAGTAGTAGAAATACTACTATTTTAAAAGTTAATTTTTTGCAAAATTTTTTTTTATTTATTGAATAAATGTAAAAAAAAATAATAGTTTAAAGCGATTTAAAAATAGTAGTAGATATACTACTATTTGAGAAAATTAGAATTTTCAGAATAAATTGAAATTTATTTAAAAGTTAAAAAAAAACAAATTAAAATGAACAATTTTGGAAAAGTATTTTTTCATACAAAAATTTATTTATTTTTTTACTTTTAAAAAAAGTAGTAAAATACTACTTTTCGAAAAATAATTTCTTTCTGCTTTAAATCCATTAATTTCTCAAAAATTTAAAAAAAAAACTATTTTTTAAAGCAATTTAAAAAAAGTAGTAGAAATACTACTATTTGAAAAAAGTAAATTTTTCACTAACAATGCATTTATTTCTTGAATAAGTTCCAAAAATATAAATTTTCAGCAATTATAAAAAAGTAGTAGAAGTACTACTATTTTACCAAAATTACATTTATTTCTAAAATAAAAATTTGTCGTTTCATATTAAAATTTATATATTTGTTCTGATTTCCTAGGAAAGTAGTAAAAATACTACTATTTAAAAAGTTTTTTTATTTATTTATTTATTGAATAAATGTTAAAAAGACTAATTTAATGCGGTTTAAAAAAAGTAGTAGTAGTATTTTAAAAAAATAGGATTTTCAGAAAAAATTGGGAAATTTTTTTTTTTTAAAAATTAAAAAAAAAAAATTTTGTTTAAATTTAAAAATAAGTAGTAGAAATACTACTATAAAAAAATGAGTTTTTTGTAATAATACATTTATTTCTTGAACAAAAGTAAGTAATTTTACCAAAATATTAATTAATTTGTTGATTTTAAAAAAAGTAGTAAAAGTACTACTATTTGAAAAAGTATTTTTTTAAATTAGTGGTGAAAAAAACTTTATTTTCAAGTTGTAGTTTCGCATTATTGATGAAAAAAATACTTTTTAAAAATAGTAGTATTTCTACTACCTTTTTTTAAATTAATAAAAATTATTATTTTTAACATTTATTCATGCAATAAAAGCTTTATTTATGGAAAAACTACTTTTTACAAATAGTAGTATTTCTACTACTTTTTTAAAATTGCATTAAAAATTAATTTTTTTTAAATTTTTTCAACAAATAAAGATTTTTTAGCAGAAAAATAACTTTTCGTTAAATAATGTTTTACTACTTTTTACAAATCCTATGGAATTTAATATTTTTAAAACTGCTCCCAAAATTTACCACCCAAAAATGCAAATATTAACATGGTTTTATTTACTATTTGTTTCACTTACATTCCAAAAAAAAAAAAACAAAATGTAAGACAATTCGTATTTAAACTCATCGATTTTTCTATCAATGCCTAATTGCAAATTTTTCTGTTTGTTTATTTTAGACAAGTTTTCTTGCTTTTTACCAATATTTGTTTGTTTGTTTTTGTTAACCAAAATAACAATGGAAAACTCCACAACGCCCCCTACTTTCCCTCCCAAAAAAAATAGAAAAACTTTTTGTTATTTTTGCTTTCATTCAATACATTTGCCAGTCAGTTTATACGCTCTGGGTATAGACAAAAGTTTACAAAAAGTTTACCTTAAGTAAACCTCAAAAAACAAAAATAATCAACAACAATAACAACAACAAAACATAAAAATGTTCAGACATGGTTCAGAATTTGTTTGCCTGGCCAGCACGTACGCTCTTCAGCTACAAGACCAGCAGGCAAAATAACCCAAACATAAAAACAAATACTTTAAGCTTAAACAAAACAAGTTAACAACAGGCATGAGTACAAGCAGAAAAGGTAAGAGGCTTTTTTAAATTTTTTTTTCTATTTTGTTTTTGAAAACAACTTTACTTTATTTTTGGCTATAGAGGAGGTATGCCTTCTCTGTTGCAAAATTGTTTTATGTTGTTTTCATACTTTTCTTATTCGGCCTCTTAATGATGACATTGTAAATGCTTTAATTATAAGTGAAGGCCAGCCAGACTTTTTCTGTTTTATTTTTTTTTTTTGGAGGGGGAGGGTTTGGTTGTTGGAAAATGTACATTTTCAAATAAATATTTTACAGGTAACTGAAACAATGTTTTTGTAGCAAAATACTTATAAGTAGGTATTGTTGAGGAAGAAAAAATGGCAATGAGTTTAATTAATGGACTTTTCTTGTTTATTAAGTAGGTTTTTTTCTGATTATTTTTTTCATTTGTTTTCTTAATATAATTTCCAAGTCAATTAATCAATGGCTAATCAAATAATTTAGCAGGTTTTATGATTATTTAATGAACATGGTTGATAAAGTGATTTATGCTCAAAGAATTCATTAAATACTTTTTATACCCTACACCACCATAGTGGGGAGGGTATTATGCGTTTGTGCAGATGTTTGTAACGCCCAAAAATATTAGTCTAACACCCACCTCAAAGTATACCGATCGACTTAGAATCACTTTCTGAGTCGATTAAGTGATGTCCGTCCGTCCGTCCGTCTGGTCGGCTGGCTGGCTGTCCATGTAAACCTTGTGCGCAGAGTACAGGTCGCAATTTTGAAGATATTTCGATGAAATTTGATATATGTTATTTTTTCGGCTCAAGGACCAAGCTTATTGAAACTGGCTGAAATCGGTCCATTATTTCACCTAGCCCCCATACAAATGTCCTCCCGAAATTGGACTTTATCGGTCATAAATGTTTAATTTATATATGTATCTCCACAAATTCCGCTACAAATAAGTTTTATATACACAAAATTCATGTCACCAAATTTTGTTACGATCGGTCCATAATTAGTCATAGCTCCCATATAGACCCGCTTCCGAAAATCACTTTAACGTGCATAAATCGCTTAAAAATGATGGTAAACACACAAAATTCAACAAAAAATTCAATTTAATATAGACATAAATCACACGACCAAATTTCATGGTGATCGGTCCATAATTGGTCATAGACCCCATATAAGGCCCACTTATAAAAATCACTCAAAAATATAAATTATTGAAATTTAAAAAAAAAACATTTTTTTTGCTCTTTTACTTAGTGTAGGGTATTTATGGTCGGGCTTGACCGATCATACTTTCTTACTTGTTTTCTACTATGAATATTACTATAAAAACATTTTCTGTAAAAAAAAACATTTTTTTTAAATAGTAGTATTTCTACTACTTTTTTCAATTTGCAGAAAACACTTATTTTTTATATGTTCTGAATAAATAAATTAATTTAAAGTAGTGGTAAACTAAAAACAAATATATTCCTATTGAAAGTACTACCTTTTTCAAATGGTAAATTTTCTACTACTTTTTTAAATCGATTTAAATTTTTAAAAATTTATATTTATTCAATAAATATATTAAGTTGTTGCATAAAAACTACTTTTTTAAAATAGTAGTATTTTACTACTTTTTATAAAAATTTAAAAATATGTTTTTTTTTTCATATAATTAAATTTTTAGTAAAAAAAAAATTTTTTAAATACATAGTAGTATTTCTACTACTTTTTTAGATTTCTGAAAATTTCTACTTTTGAAACTGATTTATTATGCATGATTTTTAAAAACAACTTCTTTTTGCAAGCATATTATCAAATTCTTAATGAAAAATTTAGTTTTTTTATAAACAATAGATTTCTGCTACTTTTTTGAATTGCGAAAAATATTTAGAAATTATTTAAGAATAAATATCTTCAGATAGTAGTATTTCTACTACTATTATTTTAATTCAATGATAGTTGCAATTTATTCTTGATTGGAGTTGTTAAAATTTAATATTTTCTGATTTATTCATGACTTGAAACCATTCGTAATGAGAAAGCTACCTTTTGGAAGTAGTATTCTACTATATTTTCTACATTGCTTTCAATAGTTATTATTACAAATTTGTTCAATAAGTAAATGAATTTTTTGTAAAAAAATATATATTTCAAATAGTAGTATTTTTACTACCTTTTGTAAATCATTAGAAATTTAGTATTTTTTGCAAATTTTTTATTTAAAAAATAATGATGGGTAATTTCTACTACTTTTTACAACAATAGTAGAGAATTCTTGATGAAAAAACTATTTTCTAAAATAGTAGTATTTCTACTGCTTTTTTTAATTTGCTAAAATTTTATATTTTTCGAACGTATTTAAGAAATTAATGCATTCTTAGTGAATAATTTTGGTTTTTAAAATAGTAGTATTTCTACTACATTTGGTAAATAAATGAAAATTGATATTTTATCCATATTATTTTAGAAATTAATGCATTCTTCATTGAAAATTGTTGAAAATATAATTTTTTTTTTTAAATTTGTTATATAAATACTACCATTTCGAATAGTAGTATTTCTACTACACTTTTTGAAATGCTTTAATATATAATTTTTTATATTCATTTAATAAATTAATAAATTGTTTCTAGCAAAAAATACTTTTTTTAAATAGTAGTATTTTTAATACCTTTTAAAAATCATAGTAAATCCAATATTTTTTACACATAATCAACAAATAAACAATATTACTTAAAGCTGCTAATGTTTATTAAAAGAAATTTAGTGAAATTTCTACTTTTTAAAATAGTAGTATTTCTACTACTTTTTTGAAATAGACAAAAATGCTTATTTTGCAAACCAATTTGAGGAATAAATACATTTTTAGTAAAAAATTTACAAATTTCAAATAGTAGTATTTCTACTACTTTTTTTTAAATTAATTTTAGAAAAAAAATACTTTTTTAAAATAGTAGTATTTTTACAACTTTTTATAATTCCTAGCAAATCAAGTATTTTTAACAAATAATTTAATTATAATTGTTGGTTTTGTATTAAATTTATTTTTGGTGAAATAACTACTTTTTAAAATATTTGTATTTCCCTACTTTTTTGTAAATTGTTAAACAAAATTATTTTTTTATATTTATTTAAGAAATAATTTTATTTTTTATGGAAAAACTATGTTTTTTCAAAAAGTAGTATTTTTACTACTCTTTTTAAATCAGTTTAAATTAATATATTTTACATTTCTTCCATAAATAAATGAGTTTTTGAAAGAAAAAATACTGTTTCCAATAGAAATAAATTCATTTATATAGAAATTACTACTTTAAAAAATAGTAGTATTTCTACTACTTTTTTTTAAATTGATAAAAATTTATATTTTTTCTAATTTTTTCAAATAGTTGCATTTCTACTGCGTTTTTTAAAAAAAAATTCTGGTAAAAATGTATGTTTTTTCAAAATTTTTTATTTTTACTACTTTTTTTTAATATTTTTTACATTCCTTCCATAAGTAAATGAGTTTTTGGAAGAAAAAATTCAGTTCTGAATAGAAATAAACTCATTTATATAGTCACAATTACTTTTAAAAATAGTAGTATTTCTACTACTTTTTTTAAATTGATAAAAATTTATATTTTTTTCTAATTTTTTCAAATAGTTGCATATCTAGCGTTTATCAAACCAAATTCAAAATTTTTTATTTTTACTCCTTTTTTATATTTTTACATTTCTTCCACAAATAAATGAATTTTTGGAAGAAAAAATTCAGTTCTGAATAAAAATAAACTCATTTATATGTCTCAATTACTTTTAAAAATAGTAGTATTTCTACTACTTTTTTTTAAATTGATAAAAATTTATATTTTTTATAATTTTTTCAAATAGTTGATATCTTCCATAAATAAATGAGTTTTTGGAAGAAAAAAAAATCAGTTCTGAATAGAAATAAACTCATTTATATAGTCACAATTACTTTTAAAAATAGTAGTATTTCTACTACTTTTTTTAAATTGATAAAAATTTATATTTTTTTCTAATTTTTTTTAAATAATTGATTTTCTAATATATTTTTAAAAACATTTTTTTAAATTTAAAACAACAGATATATGCATTTTTAAAAGAAATAGTTATTTAGATTAAAAAGTTACCTAAAAATAATCCTCTTATTACTTTTCCATATATCTCTTCTCCAATTTTATTATGTTGTTTAACACCTAAAAATCGATTTTCTATTATTTTGAACACAGGCCTTTTTTCCTTTATGTGTTCCCCAAACTACTTCTCCAACACTGACACCTTGATTTCTGTATTTTTTTTTTTTTTGCAAGTGTTTAACAACATTTATATACCCAAGAATTTGCCTTATAAAGTCATGATTGATAGTTATTTTTTTTCGTACTGTTTAACAATAATACCAAGGGTGCTGGCAAACGTTTTGCAGCCTCTAGTCCTGGGCTGCAAACATGTAAAGTCTGGCAAACAAGGCCTGTTAGAAGAAAAAGCCATGAATAAAAGGTAATGATGATTATATACAAGCTGCTGCTGGCTGGTAGTGCTGGAGGTAGAAAAGCATAGATAGAGGCAAAAATAAAATAAAAGAAATCAGTGAATCTATTGTAAACTTGTATATACAAATGTCATAATTTCCTTTTTATACAAATAGCAAGGCAGGCAGTCAGCCACCAGCCAGCAGCCTTTAACACATTACGAGCCAGTTTTTTTTCTTTACAACAGCCATATTTTTTGCCATAAAAATGTCTTCATCTGCCATCAGTTTTATGTTCATGAGGAGAGAGAGAGTGGGCTTGTTAGTTTGTTTCACAGAAAAACTTAGACATGTGTGAAGGTGGCATTTGTGATGCTGGCAAATAGAGTTAGGCTAGTTGGGTAACAAGGCCAAAAGGCTGTTAACAAAAAAAAATAATGCTGATTTTTATGATTTTAACACTCTCTGTTCATGCCCTTTTCTATTCACATACATAGAGTCTAACATGTGTGTTTATTTTTATATAAATAGTGCTGATTTGTTAGGACATTTGCATTGTTGTTTTCCTTTTTTGGGTTTACAGGCAATATTTATTTCATATTTTTTTTATTTCTCTCCAAAAATGGTTTCCTTTTTATTGTTAGTATATTTCTTGGTTTTCTGGCTGTTTTAAGAGAAATAATGAAGATTGTGTAGTGTTTAAAATTCGTATTTATTTTTTGCTCGTTTTCTTGATTGGGAAAAGGCAATTTTGTAGGAAAAGGCAATTTTATTTTCTGCGAAACAGCTAAAAAAAATAAAATTTTGGAGTGTTTTGTGGTAGATTTCAAGCAAAATTGCCTAAAATTATTTTTAAGAAAGAAAAAAAATATTTTTTTTAAATAGTAGTATTTCTACTACTTTTTTGAAATCGTTAGAAATTTATATTTTTGCAATGAATCTAAAAAATAAATAAATTTTAGTTATTTATTCTAAAAATTCGACCCTATTTCAAATAGTAGTATTTCTACTACTTTTTAAATTTATTAAAAATTTATATTTCTCCAATTTATTTAAGAAATTTACTTTTGGTTCAACATTTTTCAAAATATAAATTTCACAAATTTATTCTTAAAATTCAATATTTTTTAAATAGTAGTATTTCTGCTACTTTTTTATACCCTTGAAAAAAAAGAATTTTGAAGTGTTTTGTGGCAGATTTCAATCAAAATTGCCTAAAATTATTTTTAAAAAAGAAAACAAATATTTTTTTTAAATAGTAGTATTTCTACTACTTTTTTGAAATCGTTAGAAATTTATATTTTTGCAATGAATCTAACAAATAAATAAATTTTAGTTATTTATTCTAAAAATTCGACCCTTTTTCAAATAGTAGTATTTCTACTACTTTTTAAATTTAATAAAAATTTATATTTCTCTAATTTATTTATGACATGTACTCTTCAATATTTTTCAAAATACAAATTTCACTAATTTATTCTTAAAATTCAATATTTTTTAAATAGTAGTATTTCTACTACCTTTTTAAATCAATTTAAACTTTTTCTATTTACATTTATTTAATAAATATATAAATCTTTTGGAGAAACAAATAATTTCGGATAGTAGTATTTTAATACTTTTTTCAAATAGTAGTTTTTCTACTACTTTTTTTAAATCGATTTAAATCTTTATTATTAACATTTAAGCAACAAATAAATGATTTTTTTTTGGCGTGTAAATACTTTTTGCGATTAGTAGTATTTTTTTACTACTATTTATAAAACCTATTAAATGTAGTGTATTTCGATTATAATCAACAAATATTTTTAGTTAAAGCTAATAATTTTTATTTTAGAAATTGTTTTAGTTTTAGTGTAAAAACTACTTTTCCAAATAGTAGTATTTCTACTACTTTTTCAATTTATTAAAAATTAATATTTCTCCAATTTATTTATATATTTTCAACATTTTCTTAAATTTCCAAATCTGTGTTGCCCTTTAGTGCATAAATATTTATTAAAATTTACTTTCTATTATTGCTGCTTTGACTTCAAAAATCTGGCAAAAAAAAGAACCTTAAAAAGAATTTAACATATTTTAACTTTTTCCGTATTTAACCTTTTTTGGTATGTTAAACTCAAAAATAAAACACCAAACAGTAAAGTGAACAAAAATGAGCAAAAAAAAAATAAGAACAAAAAAAATATTATAAAAATATTAAAATGACACTTTTAGCCTCTTTTGTTGGTTGTATACAACAACCAGGGAATTTCTAACATCTGTGCAACTTTCACACACGTTGTGACTAACACAAATACATACTCTCGCACTACGCTAAACTAGAATATAAAACTAAAGTTTATCTTTTTTTTAAAATGATTAAAAAAAAGTGTTAGATTTTTTTTGTTGTTTCACAACGAATTTGAAAAACATAAAAATGAAAAATGCATTAAAATGCAAATGCTATTGGGAGTAGAGCTGATGACGATTATGATGCTGGCTGGCTGGCTAGCTGGGCTCGTTGGTTGGCTGTAGCCCGGGCTTTTTGCTCCTAAATTATTTTAAATATACACAACATGAAACTTTTGACTGGTCAACATGTGTGCTGCAAACAAGAAATCATCGCTAATGTTTTGCTTAAAATTATGAAAATAAAATTTAAAAATTTGTGTGACTCTTTTGCTTTTAGATAGAATATGTAATATCAAAAATTTAGGGTTAAAATTTTTGTTTTAAAAAATATAGTTTTCTAATTAAGATTTCTTTGTTAAATATTTAATTCATACTAAGCCAGAGAGTGAGTGCGAAAAATTTCATGGAATTTATAGATAACAAAGTTTGTTTTTAATATTCTATAAATATTAATTTATATTGCAACCAGGGGTTGCTAAAATGAAAATCTAAATAGAAGTGTATTAATATGATGAGAAATATACCATAAGTAACTACAAATGAAAATTTACATTAGTTTTTAAGGATATAAAAAAAGTAGTAGAAATACTACTATTTGCAAACAGTAGTTTATTAGCAAGAAATCGTTTATTTCTACTAAAAATAAGTTAATTTGTAGAATGAGTGTAAAAAATATGGTTTTAAATTGATTTTTCAAAAAGTAGTAGAAATACTACTATTTTAAAAAAATAGTTTTTGCTGCTAAAAATTAATTTTTATAACATTTCATGGAATTAGAAAAATATAGAAGCAATTTATTTGTTGCAATACTAGATTTTCTAAGTATTTTTAAAAAAGTAGTAAAAATACTACTGTTTGAAAAAATTATTTTTTTACTAAAAATGTATTTATTGTAATTTTTAAAATCATAAAAAATCTATAAGAAATTAATTTGTTGCCTAATCTAGTAAAATACTAGATTTTCTAAGTTTTATAAAAAGTAGTAGAAATACTACTATTAAAAATAAGTATTTTTTTCTTAAAAAATTAAATAATTTGTTAAATTAATGTTAATTTTTAAAGTTTAAAGCGAGTTAAAGAAAGTAGTAGAAAAACTACTATTTCAAAAAAGTAGTTTTTAGCATCAATTCATTAATTTCAAATTATACTTACAAAAAATTTCTTTATTTATTAAACTAGTATAAAAAATTGTTATTTAAAACGATTTAAAAAAAAAGTAGTAGAAATACTACTATTTTCAAAAAGTAAATTTTTCACTAGGAATTTATCTCTTTCTTGAACATAATAGACAAATTTCAATTTTCAGCATTTTTTAAAAAAAAGTAGTAGAAATACTACTATTTATAAAAAGTTAATTTTTCACTCAGATCTATTCTGAGTGAAAAATTCTTGAATATAATAGACAAAAATAAATTTTTAGCAATTTAAAAAAAAAGTAGTAGAAATACTACTATTTTTAAAAATAATATTTTTCTGCAAGAATTTGTTTATTTCATAAATAAAAATTTCTAATTCTAACTAAAAACTTAATTAGTTATTGATTTAGCTATAATAACACTAGATTTCCTTCTTTCAGCTGAAAAGTTTACTAACCGTTTAATATAACAACCTTCAAACCATCTCCAAAATCCTTGTATGTTTTTAGCCATTTCTTAGAAATTCAATTTAAGGCTACCACTACAATAACATATCACCATTTTCAATTCCATGTTTACCATATAATCACATTTGTTATTTAATTTTCCTCTTCTGCCAAGACTACTAGTAATACCCAAATACAGTTAACTCATGTAGTCGAAATTGTTTTGCCATTGCTACAGTTGCTGCTGGAAAATTGTTAGCAACACATCATTATCAAAACAAACAAATGTTCAAGTCACTCACTCAGCCAGCCAGCAATTGAAACAAACCAGCCAGTAGTCTTTCGCTTTCATTTCCCCATATTAAAAAAAACATTGTTATGCATTTCTTTCTTTTATTGCCAGTAATTTTTGTTTTGGGTATGTCTGAGCAGAAAATTTATGTTTGTTACAGTTTATTGCCTGCTTTTGGGGGCGAAAGAATGCTTGGTGTAAGGATCCAAACAAAATACTTATTCAGTGCTGTGTTTGCCATAGTTAAGCTCTAGTATAATTTTCTCTTTATTTTATTGTATTCTCCTTTAACAATTACCAGTATTGGCATATTGTCAGTTTTATTTGTATGCTGCTTTTGTTACTTTTTATAGTTTTTATGTGTATTTGCTTTTTTTTTGTTGAATTTTTTTCTAATGTTTGTTTATGAAAGACAGTTTTATAGTTAAAAGCAAATTGAATTGAATTTTATGTAAATTGTTATTAAGATCATTACGATTTTGAAAGAGTTTTTATTTAAATTTATTATAATTTAAAAGGATTTTTAAATATAAATTCTGTTAAACAAATACCAAGCAAACTTTTACTAACCACATTTTTAATTTCATAAGCGTCTATTATTTACACCCTAAAAAGTAAGGCATACTTTAGGGATAGCATAAAATATGAAGCATGCTTCAGGGACGTTATTAATATTAGTAGGGTGTATCAGTAATTTTGTTCAAAACTATACTCTCCCTTCTAAATCCTTTTGTAAATTTCTAAAACAAAAGTCTACTTTAAGGCTGTTTTATAAATTCATATAAAATATACTGGAGCGTATGATTAATATTATTTACAACTAAATTCATAAAACATCACTCAGGTTTTAATAACTGGTTTTAGCTTGTGAAATAAAGTTGTCTAAACACTTTTCCGTGTCTTTTATTTGTTAAGTGCGTTTATTATATTTAACATAAATGTTAGACACATGAAAACAACTTAATATATCCTTTGACATGAAAATTAGCTGAATGTAATTATTTACAAAAGAGTAGTGCTTAGTCTTTTTGAAGAATATTTTGAATGAAATTCATACACGTACTTTTAAGTGATATTATAGTTTGTTTTAGTCATAATTCATTATAAACCATTAACGTTTGACGCACTCTAAACTTGGCATTTTAATTTTAGAAACTTTATACCACTTAACAGTTAATGGGGGTAGAAGAAAAGAACAGAATTAGAACAGAACAGAACTAGAACTAGAACAGAACTAGAACAGAACTAGAACAGAACAGAACTAGAACTAGAACTAGAACTAGAACTAGAACTAGAACTAGAACAGAACTAGAACAGAACTAGAACAGAACTAGAACAGAACTAGAACAGAACTAGAACAGAACTAGAACAGAACTAGAACAGAACTAGAACAGAACTAGAACAGAACTAGAACAGAACTAGAACAGAACTAGAACAGAACTAGAACAGAACTAGAACAGAACTAGAACAGAACTAGAACAGAACTAGAACAGAACTAGAACAGAACTAGAACAGAACTAGAACAGAACTAGAACAGAACTAGAACAGAACTAGAACAGAACTAGAACAGAACTAGAACTAGAACAGAACTAGAACAGAACTAGAACAGAACTAGAACAGAACTAGAACAGAACTAGAACAGAACTAGAACAGAACTAGAACAGAACTAGAACAGAACTAGAACAGAACTAGAACAGAACTAGAACAGAACTAGAACAGAACTAGAACAGAACTAGAACAGAACTAGAACAGAACTAGAACAGAACTAGAACAGAACTAGAACAGAACTAGAACAGAACTAGAACAGAACTAGAACAGAACTAGAACAGAACTAGAACAGAACTAGAACAGAACTAGAACAGAACTAGATTTAGAACTTTCTTGTTTTCCCAACTAAAATTTCATAACATTTTGTCTTTAAAATTTCATTTAACTTTTATTTAACATACTTGAAAATTAAACAACTATATTAAACACAACTCAAGTTATAAACAAAAAGTTTTTTAACAGAGAAGTTCACAAAAAAAAATCTTTAACGTTCTGCTGGTTGCTTGCAGAAGTGCCTGCTTATTGCTGGCAAATAAAAAGTGTAAAAAATGACTAAATGAGTTTTTGCTTTTAAGAGGTGGCAGCAAAAAAATAAAATAAAAAACCAACCTCAAGTAGAAAATTAATTAAAGAATATACATACGGTTAAGTATTGCACATGGTTATTATGAGTATCGTACATTTTTACAAACGTATAAGGTAGTTAAGTAATTAAATATATATGAGGAAATTTAAGAGAAAAAATGTATATTTTACTGCTGCACTTACAATTATTAATTTGCTACAATTTGTTTTTTTCATATTTTGCTTCTTCTGTGATATTTAAAGACTATAATTTCTTTTTAAAATACTTTTTATTTATTTTCTGTTTTTTCTTCTTATATTAATCTTTGTTTGAATTTTTTTTTCTTTTGGTTGTATTTAACTCTTATTGATTTTATTTTAATCTTACGTTATGAAAATTTATTTTCATATACGGATATTATTATTTCCACCTGTCTGCATATCTTCCCATATTTGCAGTCATGTAGAAGCAAGAAATGCAAGCACAAAAAAAGTTAAACGAAAAACTTTTTCATTTTCGTGTTTTATTTTCAATTTCTTCTTTTTTTCGTTTTCTGTAGGTAGGTGTTCAGAGAAAAAAAAATTATTAAAAAATAATGTCACATGCGTTAAAGTTCGTTTGCCACCACCAAAAAGAAGTTATTAAAATATGAGGCTGCAAAAAATAATGAAAATGAGGTTGGTGCTGAAAGCATATAAAACAAAAAAATAAATCGATTCCCTTTAATTTCTTTTAAGCTTAATCTTAAACTATCTGCGTTTTAAGGTTGAACAAATGAAGGATTGTGAAATGAATTCAAAAGCCTGTTATTACGGCAGATTTTAAGATATTTAAGCAAGAAATTATAATGAGAAATTTATGTGTAAAAGGATTTTTGTTTATTTGGTAGAGGGTGGCGTATGATTAATATTAATTTGGTGGAATATTTTTTATTTTAAGATTATTAAGGTTTTAAATGAAATTTTTAGTTTACAGTTAAAGCAAGTTTTTACTTTAGTTTCTAAAGGATTTGTGGCCACTATTTTCTTTAGCAATTTTAGTGAAAAGCTGTTTAAATATTAATCATACGTCTTGGAATATGACATTTTATAAATTTTTATTTTTTTATTTTCATAATTTATTGTCTTTTTATTTAAATGTATTTCTCATTTCTCTTTCTAAATAGTGTCATATTTTAGTTTATGTTATACAGTATTTTTTTTTTTGTCTTTTGGGGTAAAACAAAAACCCAATTGTTTTTATCATCATCAATAAATTTTACATTTAAGTTACAATACAATTTCACAAATCAATCAAAATAATGACAGACATAAAGCAGCCTCAAAAAATATAATGTTTTTGCCAAAAAAAAAATGGCTACATTTTCCACATTATATTCTGGGTGCTATAAATGATAAAACATTAACAATAATATAGCTTTTTTGTGTGATTGTGTTGGAAAACATTGATCATTTTGGGCTGCTATTATATGGGACAAGGACATTTTATGATGAGTAAGCAAAAACACAAAAAAAAAACCAAAAAAGATAGGAAGAGCGCAAAAAAGCCTGAATTGATGGAGCAAATGTTTTTACATAGAAATGACACCCAAATTCTTCATTTGTTTTGGAACAAATCCAAAATAATTTCACACAAAACAGCTGAAAGGAATTGTGTAGCCTGTTTTTTTTTCTCTTTCTTGTAGTTAAGTATTCCACATTAATTTTGTTATTATATATTTCATTCCATTGAAATCAGTTTTTTTTCCAGCTCATATTTTCTCTTTGACAAAATATATGTACCCGAAAAATAGTCAATAAATTTTGCTGCAAAAAAGGCTTGTGTTTGTCTCAGTTTACTGCTTCAGTGGTAATTGTGGCCTGGGCTCATAAAATATGTGCAGCTATTTAACTGCAGTAAATCTTAGCAAATATTTAATAAGTTTTTTCCCATTCGGGAAGATGTTGCAAATTAAATATTTGTAATATTTGGCAACAATTTGTAATAAAGTGATAAAATTTACTGGCATAGGGAAATTTGGCACAAACAGGCAACGATTATAGCAAAAAAAAAGTAATTCAATTGAGGACGTATGATTAATATTGATAACTAGGAATTGGTTTAGTTAATAAAATGTTATAAATAAGATTTGTTAACTTGTTATTAAACTTGCAGAAACTAGTTTAAACAAATATTTTTAAATAAAATTAATCATACGTCATGATGAATTTAAAGGGTTTATTTTTATGACGTATGATTAATATTGATTGAAACAAATTGTTGAACAAAAAAAATTTGCTTAAAATAAGAAGAAATGATTTCTTTAAAATAAATATTTTTTTTTAATTTTTCATAAAAGTATACTGAATGAAGGAGAAGATTTAATTCACTATATTATTCAAAATCAAAAAGAAAATTTTTAAAATTTTGTTTATAACCCTAGTTATGGATTTTTTTCTAAAAAAATTATTGAAATTGGCGGGGAAGTCATACAAAAATATTTCTGTTTATTCAAAAATGCATGCTACTTTTATAAATAAGTAACCAATTTGTACAATTGGTACGAAATGCAAATAGCAATTTAATTACAATATACCAAAAAGTACTTAGCAAAAAGTACCAATATTTTTTTTTAAAAACTAGCAGAACAGAAATTTAAAAAAAAAAATATTAAAACATTAATAAAGCATTTTTTTATATTTAAGAGAATAAATGTATAAGAGGGTAAAACTTTTTATATTTTATATGGAATATTAATTTAAATTAAAAAAATGTATTTAAAACATGATGACGTATGATTAATATTTATTTAAAATTATTTATTTTAGCTGGTCTTTAAAAGCTTTGGTAAAAGAATTCAGGTTTTATCGAGTACTCAGGGCTGGCCGTAAACTGTTTCAATACACTGCTGTTCTATATACGTTTTTTTTTAGCAAAAAGTTCAAACAAATATTTTTTAAAACAAGTACCAACCAGAAAGAAAAATTTAAAAAAAAAAATTTTTATTAAAACGTAAATTTTTCGCTTTTAAAATAAAGTTGTTCTCTATAGAATTCAAAATCAAAAAGAAAATTTTTAAAATTTTGTTTATAACCCTAGTTATGGATTTTTTTCTAAAAAAATTATCGAAATTGGCGGGGAAGTCATTAAAAAATATTTCTAGTTATTCAAAAATGTATGCTACTTTTATAAATAAGTAACCAATTTGTTCAATTGGTATGAAATACAAATAACACTTTAATTACAAAGTACCAAAAAGTACTTTTAGAAAGAAGTACCAAAAACTTTTTTTTAAAAAGTACCAGAACTTGGAACTTCTTGCCAAAATTTTTTTTTTAAAAAAGTACCAGAACTAAATTAAAAAAAATATTAAAACATTAATAAAGTATTTCTTTACAGTATTCAAAATCAAAAAGATAATTAAAAAAAAAACATTTTAAAAACATAAAATTTTTAAAATTTTGTTTATAACCCTAGTTATGGATTTTTTTCTAAAAAAATTATCGAAATTGGCGGGGAAGTCATTCAAAAATATTTCTATTTATTCAAAAATGTATGCTACTTTTATAAATAAGTAACCAATTTGTTCAATTGGTATTAAATACAAATAACACTTTAATTACAAAGTACCAAAAAGTACTTTTAGCAAGAATTACCAAAAACTTTTTTTTTAAAAAAGTACTAAATATAAAAAATTATTAAAACATTAATAAAGTATTTCTTTAAAGTAAATCAAAAAGATAATTTTCAAAAAACATTTTAAAAACTCATGACTTATGATTAATATTTATTTTGAATTTTTGGTTTAAGATGGTTTTTGAGGTCTTTCGTAAAAGATTTAGGATTTTAATTGCATTGAAGGGCTTGCCTTTAACTGCTTCATTGCACATATTCCAAAAATAAAAAGTTAAGGGGCCTCTGCATTATGTAACAATTGAATTTCAATATTTCAACTGAGAACGTATGATTAATATTGATTAACAAAGAATTAGCATATTATAACACAAATCAAGGAAAAAATTAAGAATTAAAGGGTTGTATTAAAGAACTTGAAGGCTATTCTAACAATTCAATTAAAATCATAAATCTTTTACTAAAATCATTAAAAAAAAATCAGGTTAAACCAAAAATTAATATTAATCATACATCATGATATTTTAAAATATTTGTATTCCCTTCACCTTCGTGAGAAGGAGAGAATTTTTCATTTCCGACCCTATAAAGTATATATATTCTGGATCCTTATAGATAGCGGAGTCGATTAAGCCGTCCGTCTGTCTGTTGAAATCAATTTTCTGAAGGCCTCTGATATCTTCATGATCCAAATCTTCAATAATTCTGTCAGACATGCTTTCGAGAAGTTTCCTAATTAAAATCAGCAAAATCGGTCCACAAATGGCTGAGACCTATATCTGGATTACTAAGTCATGACTATGGACAATATGGATATCCAATGATAGATATTTCAAAGACCTTTGCAACGACGTATATAAGACGATAGTAAGTTGGACCTACAATGGGTCCAAATCGGAAAAAAAAAATTTTAACCCGAATTTTTTTTTCACCAAAAAAAAAAAAATTAAGAAATAAATTTTTTTTTTAAATTTAAAAAAACAATTCAAAAAATTATTTTTCCAAAAAATTAAAAAACTCCAAAAAAAAATAAATTTTGTTCACCTAAAAATATTTTAAATTTTTATTTTGAAGTATAATTTGGTGAAGGGTATATAAGATTCGACACAGCCGAATATAGCTCTCTTACTTGTTTTTTTTAATTTTAAATAAAAATAAAGAGATAATGAACCTCAGTGTTTAGCAACAGTATAACACCAGCCCTGCAATCTCAATAAAACCTTAAATGTTTTACTAAAGCCATCAAAAACCAGCTTGAAGAAATAATTTTAAATAAATATTAATCATACGTCATGATGTTTTAAAACAATTTTTTTAATTTAAATTAATATTGCTTATATACATTTATTCTCTTATATCAACCCCTTCCTTAAGTTTACTATTATGAAAAATTAAAGAAAAATATTTATTTTAACGAAATCGTTTCTTTTTTTTTTGCCACACTTCATTCTCGCTGTATTTACAACTATCTGCAATTTTAATGTCATCCTGAGAGCCATTAACTAAACCAACAAAAAAGTCTAAAAAATATCCCAAGAAAAAGTAAATAAAGCATGTCGAATGTAAGCTGAAATTCTAGAATAATCAATGATGTGTACAAGCTTCTCACCAAAGAAAAAATTAAAGCTCATCATCACTTGCTTTGTTATTTTCTTAAGCACTTTTTGGCTTAATGATGGAATGCCATAAAATAAGTAAATAATAGTAAAATTCAACAAGAAAACCACAAACTTTAAAGGGAAGTCATTCAAAATTGTTTTAAAAAAAAGTAAAGAAAAAGCTTTTTTAAGTATTTTTAAAACAAATGAAAGAATTTTCTCAAAATATTATGATGAATTAAAGACAAATAAATATATAGAAGAGTTTAAGAACAAAATAAAAAAACTCAAATGATTAGCAATAGAATTAATAAAGTTTTAAGAAAAAGCTTGATGATTTTCTCATTTTTTAATAGTTTTCTATATTTTTTTTATTTTTTATTTATTTGTTTTTTAATTTTTATAATTTATTTTCCTTCCATTGCCCTTTTTTGTTTTAACTATTATTTATATTTATTAATATCCATAAATATCCTGTCCATATGATTAATGTTGTTCAATGTGTAAACTGTCAAAAACCAAAAAATTATAAACCATTTTTATTTTTAAGCCCACAGCTGCAATACACAACAAAGTAATGCACCACTTATGACCCCAAAAAAAAAAGCAGGCTGTATGAAAAAAAATAAATAAATCTCATGTGGCCCATGTTGTGAACAGCACCACTAATCACACATTTGCACAATGGTGGTTAAATAACAAAAAAAAAAATAATATTATAAACAATTTTTCAAAAGAGTTAAAACTTAAAAAAAAATATTTTAATTCATGTTAAAAAGATTAGTTTTTCAATAATTTTTTAAGCCTTATTTTGGACAAATTAGAGAATATTTGGAAAGAAACAATCGAAAATTTAAGTTAGAAAACAAAAATTATGATTAAAACAGAACAAAACATGCAGAAGCCTGTTTCATGCTTATCGTAGGGCAGATAGTGAGCGCTACTTTTGCTATCCAGCTTCCACCTTTTAAAGAAAGTACCTTTTAAAGAAAGTACCTTTTAAAGAAAGTACCTTTTAAAGAAAGTACCTTTTAAAGAAAGTACCTTTTAAAGAAAGTACCTTTTAAAGAAAGTACCTTTTAAAGAAAGTACCTTTTAAAGAAAGTACCTTTTAAAGAAAGTACCTTTTAAAGAAAGTACCTTTTAAAGAAACAACATTTTAAAGAAAGTACCTTTTAAAGAAAGTACCTTTTAAAGAAAGTACCTTTTAAAGAAAGTACCTTTTAAAGAAAGTACCTTTTAAAGAAAGTACCTTTTAAAGAAAGTACCTTTTAAAGAAAGTACCTTTTAAATAAAGTACCTTTTAAAGAAAGTACCTTTTAAAGAAAGTACCTTTTAAAGAAAGTACCTTTTAAAGAAAGTACCTTTTAAAGAAAGTACCTTTTAAAGAAAGTACCTTTTAAAGAAAGTAACTTTTAAAGAAAGTACCTTTTAAAGAAAGTACCTTTTAAAGAAAGTACCTTTTAAAGAAAGTACCTTTTAAAGAAAGTACCTTTTAAAGAAAGTACCTTTTAAAGAAAGTACCTTTTAAAGAAAGTACCTTTTAAAGAAAGTACCTTTTAAAGAAAGTACCTTTTAAAGAAAGTACCTTTTAAAGAAAGTACCTTTTAAAGAAAGTACCTTTTAAAGAAAGTACCTTTTAAAGAAAGTACCTTTTAAAGAAAGTACCTTTTAAAGAAAGTACCTTTTAAAGAAAGTACCTTTTAAAGAAAGTACCTTTTAAAGAAAGTACCTTTTAAAGAAAGTAACTTTTAAAGAAAGTACCTTTTAAAGAAAGTACCTTTTAAAGAAAGTACCTTTTAAAGAAAGTACCTTTTAAAGAAAGTACCTTTTAAAGAAAGTACCTTTTAAAGAAGGTACCTTTTAAAGAAACAACCTTTTGAACAAATTTTATCACTCAAATAAATTTCCAACATAAATTTATTAAAATGTAACTGAACGATTTCAGGATGAGAAAAAAATTAATTTCAACCAGGAAGTCATTTGAAATTTTGAAAAATTATAGATTTATGTGTTAATTAGTTTATTTAATATACTAATCAATTTTTTACATATTTCACTAACAAATTTCCTTTTTTATGTATCTTTTTAGGTAAGTGTCACAAGAATAATAATGAAATGTTATACGATATGTAAGTAGTTAATAAGACCTAAGAGATTTTGTTTATAAAACCAAATTTTAATGAACATTTTCTTAAAATAACTTCTTTCTACGGAGTACAACAAAAAAATAATGAAAGTGTTTACTCGATTGATTACTTAGAGACAATTAAGTGACAATCGGCTGTATAAAGTAACCAATTGGCATTACAAAAGACTTTAATGTTTAAATCGAAAGTGTTTACGCCCTTGCTTACTTATAGCCACTTAAGTGGGAATTGTCTACACTCTAGATTACCTAGGGTGTATAAGGTAACCAATTGCAAAATTTGGAATGAAAATTTTGTTAAAATAACTTCTTTCAATGGAGTACAACAAAAAATAATGAAAGTATTTACTCGATTGATTCCTTAGTGACACTTAATTGGCTATTGTCTACACTCTAGATTACCGAGGATGTACAAGGTAACCAATTGTTTAATATTGGCATTATAAAAAGCTTTAATTGCTCAAAGGAGCCAAACATATATCCACAATATAATTTTCCGACCCTATAAAGCAAAATCTGTCCACACAAATGGCTGAGATATGAAAAAAAAAACCAGGACAACCTTGATTTTTGACCTATATCTGGACTACTAAGACAGTAATATAGACAATATGGATATCTAATGATAGATATTTCAAAGACTTTTGCAACGACGATAAGACCATAGTAAGTTGGACCTACAATGGGTCTAAATCGGAAAAAATATTTTTTAATCAGAATTTTTTTTTTCACCAAAAAAAAAAAAGAAATTGAAAAACAAAAAAATATTTTTTAAAAATTAAAAAAAAAAAAATTTAATTTATAAAAAAAAAAATTTAATTTAAAAAAATTTTACAAAAAATTCCAAAAAAAAATTGAAAAACAAAAAAGTATTTTTTAAAATTAAAAAAAAAAATTTTAATTTATAAAAACAAAAATTTTAAATTTAAAAAAAATTCGAAAAAAAATTTTACAAAAAATTAAAAAAACAACTTTAGAAAAAAAAAATTTTTTGTTTACCTAAAAATATTTAACGTTTTTATTTTGAAGTATAATTAGGTGAAGTGCATATAAGATTCGGTACAGCCGAATATAACTCTCTTACTTGTTTTTATTTTGAAATTAACGTTTTATTGCCAAATAAGCTATTATTCTGGATTTTCATCGTCGAGGCAAGCCTCACTTTTTTTATATTTCTAACAAATTTAGGTCTATTTTTATATAATTTTCTTAAATTAAACACTTAAACTATGAATTGCCCAAAAAATAGTTACAATTTTATTCATTCTCCATTCAGTTTTACTTAACAAGTGTGTCATAAATTTTCTTTGTGGTTTTTCGCTTTTTCCCTCTGCGAAAGAAAAACATTATAGTCATTGAACTTTATTTCTCAACTTAATGGTCATGTAGAATAATTTTATAAAAATTTATATTTATTTGTTCATTCATTCATTCGCCTTCCTTTTTTCTCTCTTACATTTAGCCTTCATTTGGAAAATCTTTTTATATTAAAAAAAAGAAGAATAAACATTTTCTCTAGCTTTCTTTTCAACAAACGGAAAAAGACCATTAAAATGGCAAGTCACATCATGAAGATTGTGTAATGTGGCCAATGTAAATGTATGTTAAATGTCTAGTTGTTAAGTTGAAAATAATTGAGAGAATCTATTGACTTTTAAATGGCACTAAAGGAATATAAAAAAAAAATTTAAGAAAACTATTCAAGTTTAAATTACATTAAATGTAAATGAGAGATTTTTCTTTTTATGATACAATACTTTAATTAATAATTCCATTATCTAAAATATTATTGAATTTTAACTAGTCCCCTTAGATCATTATGAATTTAAAGTTTTTCAAACATTTTTACATTATTGATTGGCCTTGCAACATTAAATCATTGCAAGACAGCCATAGTTAGGAATAGAGAGACAGACGGATGGAGGGACACACGCATAAATTGCTTAACAGCAGAGTATTCAAATTAAAGCAAAAACCCCTCTGGTAGTTATTTTAGCATAAAATGATAAACTGCCAAACGTTCATAATAAACCAAAACAATTCGAAAATTGTAAACGCATGTTGAAACTGAAAATACACATAAAAGCACAAAAAGCCACATTTACCCACATTTAGCCACCCTCATAAGGAAAATTCAAAAACAGACATATAACTAAAACTGCCTACATTTTCGCACACATGCAATTTGGAAAATGCATTTTCCACCATGCATGCATTTGCATGCCCATGCATGCAATCTATTTTGAAAAGCTGCAATGCAAAATTATAACCAAAAATTTTGTTAAACATTTTTTTTTCCAAATCCGCTTCAAACACATACCCTTACTCCTGTTTAAGGAGTAAGGCTGCTAGATTCCCCAAAAAATGTGTGAGCTATGCTAGTGATGGCAAGAGAGTGGTATTAGTGGCATAGAAAATGTGGCGGCGGCGTCAAAGGCCGGTCTGCTAAAACCAGCCTATAAACGGAAATACAAAATAAAGCTTATACATGAGATAAATTACCAAAGATAGCAAGCAATTCCTGTGGGGTAGAGAATGGTTTGCTGGAAATTTTTGGGAGATATACAATAAAAACATCGAAAATACAACTAAATAGTGGGGAAAAACAAAATAGCAGACAGACTTGGTCTGGTAGGAGCAGAATTAGGAGGCTTCCTAATAATTTTTTTTAGCTTGTTGTTGCATTGTTTCTAACACCATGGTAGTGGCGTTAGGTTTTTAGGCAATAGAGACATGAAATGAAATTTTGTGTGTGAAAAAGGATGGTGTGAGAAGTTTGATATGAATATAAACAAGTAAGAGAGCAATATTTGGCTGTGCCGAATCTTATACAACCTTCGCCAAATTATATTTCAAAATAAACATTTTAAATATTTTTGGGTGAACAATTTTTTTTTTCAAAAGATGTTTTTGCATTTTTTGGAAAAAAAATTTCGAATTTTTTTTTTAAATTTAAAAAAAAAAATGTTTGTCTTTTAAATTTTTTTTTAATATTTAGCGACTAATTTTTTTTCCGAAGTAGTTTTTTTTAATTTTTTGGAAAAAAAATTTTCGAATTTGTTTTTTTAAAATAAAATTTTTTTTTAAATTTAAAAAAAAAATTTTTGTTTATTCAATTTTTTTTTTAATATTTAGCGAAAGAAAAAACTTTTGGTGAAAAAAAAAAAAATCGGGTTAAAAAATATTTTTTCCGATTTTGACTCATTTTAGGTCCAACTTACTATGGTCTTATATACATCATTGCAAAGGTCGGAAAATTATATTGTGGAAACTACAAACGGAATGACAAACTTACATATACCCTTCTCACAAAGGTTAAGGGTATAAACATTGGGATGGATCCCTGAGAAATAAATATCAGTGTGAAAATTTGAACTCTATTCTTTGTAAAGCATTCAGTGGCCAAGTTTTTCATAATATAACCCTCGTAAATAATAAATTTTGTGTTAAATTTGTTGGTGATTTGATTGGAACTCTGTAGACACCACCAACAACATCATCATCAGCATCTAACACTTTTTTCCCCAGCCATTTTATTTATTTTTTTTCTGTCTTGCAAACCTTTTGTTCAAAATCAATTTAGTGTTGAAATGTTGCCAAAAAAAAACACAGAAAAAATCCAATTTTTGGGTTGTTATTGTTGTTGCCGTTGTTGTTGTACTAATCATACTTTAAAATCCACCAAAAATAAAACGGATTTGAAATGAAACCTTGGATGCTGTTTTTCCAAAAAAAACACACACAGTGTGAATTGTTAGAGTTATAAAACGGAAATGAAAATAACAGCAAAATAATGTTAAACACACACAGATGCAGCAACACTTATGTGGATGTATGTATGCATATGTTGCTGTATGTATTTAAAGTCTACTACACAGTCATGAAAATGAAATTGTCTAAAATCCTATGTCAGTGTGTTTAAATTTTTTTTATTTTTTTGAAAAAAGTAGCAAAGAAATCCTGCTGTTAACACATAATTCCATATTCCGTTGCCTGAAAATCCACCATATTTTCAAATATACTTGTGTGTGTAGTGTTCTGTGTTCTATACAATTTTTAAGCGTAAATGAGTGTCTATTAAAGTAGATTTTGACAAAAACGCATTAAATGTTCTAGTTTATGGTTTCAAGACTCATACAAAAGAAAAGACCAACCACAACAACAACAAAAAAAAACTAAACCAGAGCGTAAAATACCAAATAAAGTATTTTATTGTAAAATATGGGTTAAACACTTGAAATGAACGTTCTTTCTTTGTTTTTCGGTTAAAGCATATTTTTTCGGTGTAAATCTCTTGTTTGCAAGTGTTACTATATAAAGTGGGGGTAAAATGAAATGTTTAAAACCAAACATTTGCAGACTATTAAAGCAGACTTAAGGTAATGTTAGTAATTTAAAGGAATTTAGAAAAATTACATTAAAATGTAAAATTTATGAAAGTAAATCATCAGTAATCTTTGAAATATTAACATGGAGTGATGAATTTTAAAAGTGTAAAATATTCAAGGAATTTAAACAAAAATTGTAGCTTCAATCGTGGGTCTTTCTGCAGTTAAATTTTAGCTCCAATTGTAAGGCTTTATGTACATAAATTTTAGCTTCATTTGTGGATGTTTCTATAGCTAAATATAAGCTTCATTCGTGGGTGTTTAAAATGTTAAATTTTAACTTCATTCATGGGTCTTTCTGCAGTTAAATTTCAGCCACATTATATGGTCTTTCCATAGCTAAATTTTAGCTTTATTCGTTGGTCTTTCTGTAGTTAAATATTGGCTTCATTCGTGGGTCTTTCTGTAGTTAAATTTTAGCTTCATTCGTTGGTCTTTCTGTAGTTAAATATTGTCTTCATTCGTGGTCTTTCCATAGTTAAATTTTAACTTCATTCGTGGGTCTTTCCATATTTTCCCATTTTAGCTTCATTCGGGGGGTTTCCAGAGTTAAATTTTAGCTTCATTCGTGGGTCTTTCTGTAGTTAAATTTTAGTTTCATTCGTGGGTCTTTCTGTAGTTAAATTTTAGCTTCATTCTTGGGTATTTAGGTACTTTAATTTTATTATAATTGATGTACCATTTTCTTTTCATGCCGGCCACTGCTTTAAACCTTATACATTTTTCCAATTACTATTTTTATTCCCTCCAAAAGCAAGTTAAATTAAAGTATTATTCTCTTTTTTTTATTATCCAACCCAACACAGTAATTTCTCCACAGCTTCACATTTTGCCCTTCTTTGCCCTCCTTTTTCCCTCAAAACCACTTGAAATATCCCTTCATTTAGTCCACTCATTCATTATTGTTATAATACCCAGCTACTTTAACAGCTTGTTAAGAAATTACTTTACATAAGAAAACTCTAGAAATAAAAAAAAACCAAAAACAGAAAATATTCTAAGAAAACCAACAAACTCAAACAAACAGAATCCTTAAGAGCTGCGTAGTGGCTGGTTTTTTATGTTATTTTCATCTTAAGGACTTACAAAGTAACAAGCAAGAAGCTAAGAAGCCATTGTTATGATATTGAATAACTAGATGAGCTTCCCAGGAAAGCTTAAGTGAGAACAATAGTTCTAGCTGGTTTTTTATTTTCTTCCCTTATACCTTTTATTGTTTGGCTCATCTTTATAGATTAGACAGGGAACAAATAATTGAAACTTAATTACATTATTTTGATTGATATTTTTTAATACGGGAAGAATATAAAAAAAGTAAGGAGGAAGGTAGATGTTGCTTAATGGGGAAAAAACTTGAGCTTAATAAGAAGAAACTACAGTTTTTGTATTAAATTTAGGTGGAAACTAAAGAAAAATCGAAATAAAATTTAACGAGATAAAGACCCACTATTGAAGCTAAAATTGAACTCTAAAAATATCCATGATTGAGGATAAAATTAAACCCTTAACAGGACCGTGATTGAAGCTAAAATTAAGCTCTAACAAATTCCATGATTGAAGCTAAAATTAAACCCTTAACAGCCCCATGATTGAAGCTAAAATTTAACTACAGTAAGATCCACGAATGAAGATAAAATTTAACTACAGAAAGACCCACGACTGAAGCTAATATTTACCTACACAAAGACTCACAAATAAAGCTAAAATTTAATACAGAAAGACCCACGAATGAAGCTAAAATTTAATACAGACAGACCCACGAATGAACCTAAAATTTAATACAGAAAGACCCACGAATGAAGCTAAAATTTAATACAGACAGACCCACGAATGAACCTAAAATTTAATACAGAAAGACCCACGAATGAAGCTAAAATTTAACTCTAAAAAGACTTTCGATTGAAGCTAAAATATAATACAGAAAGACCCACGAATGAAGCTAAAATTTAATACAGACAGACCCACGAATGAACCTAAAATTTAATACAGAAAGACCCACGAATGAAGCTAAAATTTAACTCTAAAAAGACTTTCGATTGAAGCTAAAATTTAATACAGACAGACCCACGAATGAACCTAACATTTAATACAGAAAGACCCACGAATGAAGCTAAAATTTAACTCTAAAAAGACTTTCGATTGAAGCTAAAATTTAACTCTAAAAAGACTCATGATTGAAGCTAAAATTTCGATACAGAAAGACCCAGGAATGAAGCTAAAATTTCAATGCAGAGAGACCCACGAATGAAGCTAAAATTTCAATACAGAAAGACCCACGAATGAAGCTAAAATTTCAATGCAGAAAGAGCCACGAATGAAGCTAAAATTTCAATACAGAAAGACTCACGAATGAAGCTAAAATTTAACTACAGAAAGAGCCACGAATGAAGCTAAAATTTATCCACAGAAAGACCCAGGAACGAAGCAAAAATTTATCCACAGAAAGAGCCACGAATGAAGCTAAAATTCAACTACAGAAAGACCCACGATTGAAGCTAAAATTTAATACAGAAAAACCCACGATTGAAGCTAATATTTAACTACAGAAAGACGCACGATTGGAGTTAGTATTTAATACAGAAAGACTCACGATTGAAGCTTAAATTTAATACAGAAAGACCCACGAATGAAGCTAAAATTTAACTACAGAAAGACCCACGAATTAAGCTAAAATTTCAATACAGAAAGACCCATGAACGAAGCTAAATTTTAACAACAGAAAGACCCACGATTGAAGCTAAAATTTAACTACAGAAAACCCCACAATTGAAGCTAAAATTTAACTACAGAAAGTCCCACGAACGAAGCTAAAACTTAATACAGAAAGACCCACGATTGAAGCTAAAATTTAATACAGAAAGACCCACGAATGAAGCTAAAATTTAACTCTAAAAAGACTCACGATTGTAGCTAAAATTTAACTCCAAAAAGACTCAAGATTGAAGCTAAAATTTAACTCTAAAAAGACCCACGATTGAAGCTAAAATTTAACTACAGAAAGACTCACGAATGATGCTGAAATTTATCTACAGAAAGACCCACGAATGAAGCTAAAATTTCAATACAGAAAGACCCACGAATGAAGCTAAAATTTAATACAGAAAGACCCATGAATGAAGCTAAAATTTAATACAGAAAGAGTCACGATTGAAGCTAAAATTGCTATACGGAAAGACTCACGAATGAAGCTAAAATTTAACTATATACAGATGGGAGTTTGAATCTAAAATTTTGCTGTATAAAGGCCTACTATTACAGCTTAGTTCGAAGTCTTAAAAGATCCATAATTGAAGCCAAAATTGAAGTCGAAAAATTCAAAATTAACTCTAAAATGAGCCACAATGGAAGCTAAAATTTAACTCTATAAAGACCCACGACTAAAGCTAAAACTGTTCAATATAAATATCTATTTTTCGAGGCTCTTTGAATACTCTTAACTTCAATTTTCTTCTGTTTGATTTCATGCTTAAACAAAATTAAACAAGTCCTGTAGCTACCTGTTAACAAAACTCATAATTTTGCTTGGAGCTTAAACTGTGATCCTATAGTAAGCAGTATTTTTAAGACCCCAATTAAGGTTAAACTATCAATACAATCTATTTTATTAGTTCACCATTTTAAATTGAAAATAAATGTCATTCTTCTTTGCTCTCTTTGGCGTATGAATAATATTATTTACCAAATATTACTCATACACTCTGATGTATAGAAACATTAAACGGAAACCGGTGCTTTTCCCAAAACTTTCAAACAAACTCCTTGCAATAACCTTAAAATGACCTTAAGCTAAAAAAATCACAACTTTAGCTAAATTGCACATAAATAATGTGTTGATGCCATTACAATCAGATCAACTAGAGACAAAAATTTATTTAATTTTTGTTTTTCTTTTTTAGTTTGCCTACTACAGATTTTATTTTCCCCTTAAGTATAGTAAACTAGCAACAAGATGCTTCAAATTAGATAAAAAAAACTACTTGAAAACCAATTTTACTTGTTCACAACCCTAGTTGATGTCCTTTGCAAAAAAAAAGAAAAATAAACCTGAAAAAATGGGGAAAATGCTAAGCAAAAGAAAACTCCAGCAAAAGTAGTTGGAATAAGGGAGAAAAATACTATTCTAGCCAACGAAAATTAAAGTAATTTTAATGAAAGTGTTTTTCGATAAAAATCATAGAATACCAAATAATAGAGGGCAAAATTTTTAAGGAAAAAAACAAGCAAAAAAGACATCATGAAATGCATATAAAATAGCAATAGAATCAAAATCGAATCTATATATAAAACACTCTTCCATATATATCTATAGTTATAAAAAAAGAGCACAACCAAACCTAAATTAAATTCAAACAATTTGTGGCAAAACACAAAATGGAAATGTAGAGCAATAGTAAAAGTTAACAACAATAATAACAGCAGCAACAACATGCGAAAAATAAAACCAGCAACCAACACAAAAATTGGTGGTAGAGAAGTCATTTAAAAAGGCAAAAAATTAAAAAAATAAAATAAACTTTACTTTTCAAAATAGAAAAAAATAAAAAAAAAACTAAAAACTTTTTCTTCTTTGTGCCATCATTACCAAAGCAAAACCAAAACAAAAGCCTACACTTTTTGCTGTTTTTGGTTTTAGGTACAACTACTAGGTTTTTTGGCAGCCATTTTGCAGCAAAGAACATTTCCGGCTGCCATACCTCTAAACACACACTCGCAGTCAATCTCTCTCTCTTTTTGCTTGCTTGCCTGCTCACACACAGCAAATGAACTTAATTAATTAGTTAAGGAAATGTAATTTATAATAAGTATATTCTGAAATTGTGAAACATTTTGTAGTATAGAGCAATGTTTTTTTTTTGTTGATTATTATTTGTTGTTTGAAGAAAAATGCCAACTTTGAAGATGGCAAACTATGAAATTTTTATGAAGACTCAAAGTAAAGTTTATGATTTAGTTGGGTGGTTAGAAAAATTAGATGATGTTTAGTATATTTTAGTATAAATAAATTTAAATATACTTTTTAGGCATGTGAAATTTCAAAGTAAATATCTGTTTCATTTAATATCTGTTTTGCTAAAAAAAATACATTGATAGTTAACTATTAAACCAAATTCCTTAAATGTTGCTAAGCTTTGAAACATGTTGCCAAGCTAATTACTTTATATCTAAAGAAATTTTTAGTATTTAGTAGCCCTAAAAGGAATTTAGTTTTGAAAGAAAAAATTTTTTTTGAAATGTTGCTCAACATTTACAAATGTTGCTAGACTTTTTTAGCAGCAATTTAAAGAAATATGTTGCTAAGAAACTTGAAAATTTGTCATTGTTTTAATTATTCCCAAAAACTTAGCTAAAAAAATATATGATTTTTGTGAATTTAAAATCCATAACTTAAAATGTTGCTAAGCTTAGGAAAATGTTGCCAAGCCAATTTCATCAATTCTAAATAAAGCTTTAACATTAATTTACATTAAAAAGAATTCTTTTTCTAAAAACCACAATTTTTCTAAATGTTGCTCAACATCTACAAATGTTGCTAGACATTTTCAAGCTTTAACATAAAGAAATATTGCTCGAAAAATTTAATTATTGTTATAATTTGGCATTATTTAAGTTATTTGCAATAATTTAGCTTAAAAATATATGATTTTTGTGAATTTAAAATCAATAATTTAAAATGTTGCTAAGCTTAGCAAAATGTTGCCAAGCCAATTTTATCAATTCTAAATAAACCTTCCACATTTATTTAAACTAAAATGAATTATCTTTCTAAAAACCATAATTTTTATAAATGTTGCTCAACATCTACAAAAGTTGTTAGACCTTTTTAAGATGCTATTTAAAGAAATATTGCTAAATAAATTGAAATATTGTTAGAAATTGTCATTATTTAATTTATTTACAACAATTTAGCTTAAAATAAGTAGATATTGTGAATTTAAAATTAATAAACTGAAATGTTGCTAAGCTTCTGAAAATGTTGCAAAGCCAAATCTAGTTGAATATAATTAAAATAATTACAAATTATAACAAAATTTCAAGTTGTTTCTTAAATAGAAAATTAAAAAAGTCTAGCAACATTTCTAGATGTTGAGCAACATTCACAAATAATATTGCTTACAAAAAGGGAATTAATTCTAGTGTTAAAAAAGAGAATCAAATCTCTAGAATTGATGAAATTTTCCTGGCAACATTTTTTAAAGCTTAGCAACATTTTAATTTATTAATTCAAAGTACACAAAAATCATTTACTTTCAGCTAGATTGCTGAAAATAAATAAAATAATGAGAAATTATAATAAAATTTCAAGTTTTTTTTAAATAGAAAATTAAAAATGTCTAGCAACATTTAGAGATGTTGAGCAACATTCACAAATAATATTGCTTACAAAAAGGGAATTAATTCTAGTGTTAAACAAGTAAGAAAGTATGGTCGGTCAAGCCCGACCATATAATACCCTACACCAAGTAAATGAGTAAAAATATTTTTCTTTTAAAATATCAATAATTTATATTTTTGAGTGATTTTTGGAAGTGGGCCTTATATGGGAGCTATGACCAATTATGGACCAATCACCATAAAATTAGGTCGTGTGATTTATGTCTATATTAAAGTTAACTATGTTGAATTTTGTGTGTATACCAACATTTTTAAGCGATTTATGCACGTTAAAGTGATTTTCGGAAGCGGGTCTTATATGGGAGCTATGACTAATTATGCACCGATCGTAATAAAATTTGGTGACATGAATTTCGTATGTATAAAAGTTATTTGGAGCGAAATTTGTGTAGATACATATATAAATAAACATTTATGACCGATAAAGTCCAATTTCGGGAGGACATTTGTATGGGGGCTATATGAAATAATGGACCGATTTCAGCCAGTTTCAATAGGGTTCGTCCTTGGGCCGAAAAAATTATATGTACCAAATTTTATCGAAATATATTCAAAATTGCGACCTGTACTTTGCGCACAAGGTTTACATGGACAGCCAGCCAGCCAACCAGACGGACGGACGGACGGACGGACGGACGGACATCGTTTAATCGACTCAGAAAGTGATTCTAAGTCGATCGGTATACTTTAAGGTGGGTGCTAGACTAATATTTTTGGACGTTACAAACATCTGCACAAACGCATAATACCCTCCCCACTATGGTGGTGTAGGGTATAAAAAGAGAATCAAATCTCTAGAATTGATGAAATTTTCCTGGCAACATTTTTTTAAAGCTTAGCAACATTTTAGAATATTGATTTTTAGTATACAATATTATTAATTTATAGCCTAATTGTAGGAATTAAATAAAATTTTGGCAAATTATTAATAATTTTGAGGTTTCTTAGTAATATTTCTTAAAATTTTAGCTTAACAAGCTCTAGCAACATTTTCAAATCTTGAGCAACATTTACAAAAATTATTGTTTTGTAAATAACAATTCCTATTATGGTTATTAAATTTTAAAAATTTCTTTAGAATTGATGAAATTAGCTTGGCAACATTTTAAGATTTTGACTTTAAAATCAAATTATCATATATTTTGAGCTAGTTTTTCAGAAAAAAGGTCAAATTACAACAACATTTTAAGTTTCCTAGCAACATTTCTTTAAAATGTTGCTTAAAATGGTCTAGCAACATTTTTAGATGTTGAACAACATTTAAAAAAATATTACTATCAAAAAGCGAGTTCATATTAGGCTTAATAAATGTTAAATATTTCTTTAGAATTGATGAAATTAGTTTGAAACATTTTCCTAAGCTTAGCAACATTTTAGAATATTGGTTATAGATAAACAGAAATCTCATATTAATAGCTAAATTGTGAGAGTTATATAAAACTTGACAAATTATTAAAAAAATTCAGGTATTTTAGCAACATTTTTTAACTTTTGCTTAAAAAGTTCTAGCAACATTTTCAAATATTGAGCAACATTTACAAAAATTATTGTTTTGGATAAAATAATTTCTTTTAGAGTTATAATATTGAAAAATTTCAATAGAATTGATGAAATTAGCTTGGCAACATTTTACCAAGCTTAGCAACATTTTAAGATTATGACTTTAAATTCAAAAACATCATACATTTTAAGCTATATTATTAGAAATAATGGCAAATTAAAACAAATTTGTAAGTTTCTTAGCAACATTTCTTTATAATATAGCTTAAAAAGGTCTAGCAACATTTTTAAATGTTAAGCAACATTTTCCAAAAAATATTGCTTTCAAAAAGTGGGTTATTATTATTAGGCTTAATAAATATTAAATATTTCTTTCGAATTGATAAAATTAGCTTGGCAACATTTTCTTAAGCTTAGCAACATTTTATAATATTGATTTTAGATATACAAACATGATTTAATTGGAACTAAATTATGGGAATTGAATAAAATAATGACAAAGTAAAAGAAAATTTCAAGTTTCTTAGCAACATTTCCCTAAATTAATGTTTAAAAAGGTCCTGCAACATTTGTGGTTATGTTAAGCAACATTTACTGATTCATTCTTTAATTTGAACATAAAGTTATTTAAAATTTTTGCTTTTTTCTATTGAATATTTAACAACAACATATCCTTTTATTACACAAAAAAATCTTTGCTAAAAAAAATAAAAGTAATTTAGTTTGTTTTCATAAAATTACAAGAAAAACCACTAGATATATTAAATGGAAAATAGCTAACAATAACAACAACAACATTTTGCTTTTATGATTACAAAAAACAAAAAAAGATTTGAAAAACCAACAAGAACATGAGTATAGTACTTAAGTAAAAGTAAACTACACAGCCATTTACTTAAAAAGAAACCACAACATACACATATAAAATGTAAAATGTAAACTAGAAATGAATATGAGTGAATATTAACAACATTGTTGTAGATATTGTAAATGTTAGGAAAAATAAAAAACCACAAAGTAAACGAAAATAGCATTTAATTTAACCAATATCCGGTAACCACATACTCCTACACATACAAAAATACACAGACAAACAAATTTAAATATCTATTAAACATACTTGTACAAACATACAAAAATAAATATAACTGTTTCTATAGAAAACATTAGGAAAAAATCCTTATATTTTTATTATACACAAAACATTTCAATATATCTACTATCTTGTAAATCTATATATGTAGTATATTTATTCCTAAAACCTTGGTCAATAATGAATGAATAAATATATAATCTATCTCTAGTGTAGCCAGGTACATTGTATTAAATAGTCTTTACATTGTACTATATGTACTGGCAGCAGTACTATTATGTGGTAAACAAAAAAATATATATATCAGGGGTGGTATTGGTTTTAGGTGTAAGAAAATGTAATAATGTAACAACAATGTGTAATATCCTGTGATAAAATATCTTTATTTTATGTGTATGAAATAGAAACATTAATATAAACAAAAATTACTTATCAATGCTGGTACAACAAATATGAATAGTTGCTGTAGTTATATTTATATAGTAAGAATTTGTCTATTATCCTTGAAACATTTCCACCACATTTGGTTTTGTTGTGAAAACCTGTCTTAATTTGTTAGATACTAATAAATTGAGGAAGTATAACTAAATTCCAGATAAATATAATTTAGGAAGTATCAAAAAACATATGAAAAAAGCTTAGCAACATTTGTAAATCCTTAGCAACATTTGAAAAATTATTGCAATTTATCTCAAAATTATATTGTATATGAAAAACTGATAAAATATGATTTCAAAATCTGAGATTTAGCTTGGCAACATTTTCCTAAGCTTTGCAACATTTTTAGTAACAAATTTTAAATTAAAAAAATCACTAATTTTAAGCTAAACTATTGTAAATAAATAAATTATAACACAATTTTCCGATGATTAGCAACATTTCTCTATATTTCACATTGAAATGGATTAGCAACATTTTTAAAAGTTTAGCAACATTTAGATGAAAATATTTTTTTAATAAAAATTCATTTTAGCATTAATAATGTTATAAAATTTTTCAAAATTAATGAAATTAGCTTGGCAACATTTTCATAACTTTAGCAACATCAAATGATATTGCTGCAAAATTCATAAAAAAAACTATATTTTAGCTAAGTGGATGGAAATAAACAAATTAATGATATATTATTTTAAAAAAATCAAAATTTCCTTAAATTGTAACTTAAATAGGTCTGGCAACATTTACAGATGTTGAGCAACATTTACAAAAAGTTTTGATTTCAAAAAAATAATTCCTTTTAAGATTAATAATTGTCAAGATATCCTTTAAAATAGACGAAATAAGCTTGGCAACATTTTCCTAAGCTTAGCAACATTTTCCGATATTTATTTTAAATTCACAAAAATCATTTATTTTAAGCTAGATTGTTTAAAATAATGTCAATTTAAACAAAATTTTAAGTTTCTTAGCAACATATTTTGTAAATTGCAGCTAAAAAAGTCTAGAAACATTTGTAGGTGTTTAGCAACATTTACAAAAAATATTGCTGTATTATAGGAAATTTATTTTAGGGTTAATAACAACAAACCAATACTTTAGAATAAATGAAATTGACCCGGCAACATTTTCCTAAGCTCGGCAACATTTCATAATAATGATTTTAAATTACAATTTTGAGCTAAAATAATGGAAATAAATAAAATAATAACAAATTTTAAACAAAATTTAAAATTTCTTAGCAACATTCTTTAAATAACAGCTTCAAATATTCTAGCAACATTTTTAGATGTTGAGCAACATTTGCAGAAATTATTGCTTCCAAAATAAAAAATATTTTTATAATTAATAAATGTTAAAATTTCTTTAAAATTAGTGAAATTAGCTTGGCAACATTTTCCTAAGCTTAGCAACATTTCGAGAATTTGTTTTGGAATTCATGAAATCAAGGTATTTTTTTATATATAAATGAAATATTCAAAAAATCATTTAAGTTTTTTATATATATTGCAATGTTTAGCAACATTTCTGGTAACTTCAACCAAAAAAGATCATTTAAATTGTTTAAAATAAAAAATTTTAAAAAATTCTAGCAACATTTGTAGATGTTTAGCAACATTTGCAAAAATTATTACTTTCAAAAAGGGATTTCCTTTTACATTTAAAAAATGATAAATGTTGCTTTAGAATTGATGAACTTAGCTTAGCAACATTTTTCCATGCTTGGCAACATCTTAGGTTATAAAATTAAAATTCAAAAAAATCGTTTATTTTGAATTAAATTGTTGGAAATAGTGATAAATGATAAGAATGATTTAAAGGTTCTAGCAACATTTTTAGATATTGAGCAACATGTAGGAAAAATGTTGTTTTCAAAATGTCAATTCCTTTTAGAGTTCTTAGATGTTAGAAGATACTTTAGAATCCATGAAGTTAGCTTAGCAACATTTTAATTTACAATATTTATTGTCTTTTTTTGTTCATCCATTGACCTCATGTAGTTTACCTTCCCCGTAATTTTGTACTAATGGCTAAAATGTATTACAAAAGTATTTATTGCTAATATTTTAGTTTAGTTTTTGGTTTTTAAAGATAAGCTTTTATTGTTAGTTTTATAATACATTTATACGTATGTATGTATAACCTTTTTATTTCTTTTCTATTTATTTAAAGTTATAAATTCTAAAGAAAAATAAAATTTAAGTTTTTATTTACAAAACAAAACAACGACAACAAAAATGTTGTAAACATTTAATAAAAAAATAGAAATAAAGGCGGAGAAAAAGATATAATCATTAATTCATAAAAAGTGGTAATGTTTGAAAACAACCTACAAAAAAAGTGATGATAAATAAACATTAAAACATACACACATGGAAATTTAAATAAACAAATGTAAAATACACATACATACATATCTCTTACTTACTTATATTTTATGCATGCTTGTATGCTTTGTTTATTTCTGTTTGTATGTATCTGTTTATTTAATGTATTTCCTTGTTGTTTACCGTTTGCAAACATTAGATTTTACCACATAAATATCATAAAAACCAAGACAAAAAACAACATTTTATTACTTTCGGTCATAAATGTACAGAAAAAAACAAAAAGAGAATATAAATCCTTTTATATTTTTCTTTTGTCATTGGAAAATTAAATAATAAAAATAAAGGTTTATGGTATGTTTTTAACCTCTATTTAAATTACAAATATTTGCCATTTTGTTTATTAAACATTCTGGTTTTTTTTATAGGGTTTTGGAAATATTTTCTGTGGTTTTGTTGAAATAAAAACCCTATAGTCGGTAGTGAGGCTATTTTGAAAATTAAGAGAAAATTAAAAAGTAAAAGGACATGTTGCCTTAAAAAAACTAAAAAAGTTTAGCAACATTTTGAAAATTGCAGCAATCTCTATCTAAGTAAATTACATATGAAAAAGTGATTTAATATTATTAAGGAGTGAGATATTTAGCCTGGCAACATTTTTCAAGCTTAGCAACATTTTAACTTTCTGATTTAAAATTCATAAAAATCATAAATTTTGAGCTAAATTCTTGGAAATATTTAAAATAATTATAAATTTTAACACAATTTCACAATTGCTTCGCAACATTTCTTCAAATTTCAGCTTTTAAAGGTCTAGCAACATTTCCAGATGTTGAGCAACATTTGTCAAAATTATTGCTTTCAACAAGAAAGTTTTTTAGATATTAAATGTTTTCTTAGAAATTATGAAATTACGTTTGCAACATTTTCCTAATCTTAGCAACATTTTAGGAAATTGATAAATTATTCATGAAATTAAGTATTTCTATGTATATATATGAAAAAAAGAAAAAATAATTTAAATTTGTTTTATATTTCTAAATGTTTAGCAACATTTCTTTAAATTGAAGCATAAAATCGTCTAGCAACATTCGTAAATGTTGAGCAACATTTATAAAAATGATTGTTACATTAAAATTTATTATTAATTGTTTTTAACTTAATACATATATCTTTAGTATTGATCAAATTGCCTGGCAACATTTTCCTAATCTTAGCAACATTTTAGAAATTGTATTTAGAATTCATGGAACTACGAGCAACACTTAAAAAAATGTATTGCTTTCAAGACGATAATGTCTTATAAAGCAATTAGAATTGCTGAAATTAGCTCTGCAACATTTTTCTGGGCTTAGCAACATTTTAGAACATTTTTTTTATAAATTCATGAAATATCTAGCAACATTTGTTGAGCAACAATTACACATTTTATTGCTTTCAAGAAGAGCATACTTTTTAATGCCAATAGATGTTAAAGTTTGTTAGAATTGATGAAATTAGCTCTGCAACATTTTCCTGTTCTTAGCAACATTTTAGAAAATTGATTTTAGTTTCATAAAATCACCTTATTATATTCGAAATTATTGAATTAAATTAAAAAAGTAAAATATTGTCAATATTTCTAAATGTTTAGCAACATTTCTATAAATTGCAGCTTCAAAACATCTAGCAACATTTGTAGATGTTAAGCAACATTTATAAAATTTTTTTTTTTCAACAATAGCATGCTTTTTAGTGCTAATAAATGTTAAAAGACTCTTTAGAACTGATGAAATTAGATCTGCAACATTTTCCCGGGCTTAGCAACATTTTAAGAAATTTCTTTTAGTTTCATGAAATCACTATATTTTATTAGAAATTATTGTAATAAATTAAAAAATTATTAAAATGTTGTCAATATTTCTAAATGTTTAGCAACATTTCTGTAAACTGCAGTTTATTTTGTCCAAATTTAACAAGCGTAGCTACAATTGCTGCTTCAAAATGTCTAGCAACATTAGCAGATGTTGAGCAACATTTACCAAATTTATATCTTTCAAGAAAATCATGGCTTTTAATGCTTATAAATATTAAAAACTTCTTTTGAATTGATGAAATTAGCTCTGCAACATTTTCTTGAGCTTAGCAACATTTTAAGAAATTTATTTTAGTTTCATAAAATCACTATATTTTATTAGAAATTATTAATTAAATTATAAATTAAAAAATGATTAAAATATTGTCAATATTTCTAAATGTTTAGCAACATTTCTATAAATTTCAGCTTCAAAATTTTTAGCAACATTTGTAGTTGTTGCGCAACATTTGTAAAATTTATTGCTTACAAGAAGAGCATGACTTTTAATATTAATTAATGTTAAAAGCTTAGTTCTGCAACATTATTGTGATCTTAGCAACATTTTAGAAAATTTATTTTAGTTTCATGATGTCTAGCAACATTTGCAAATGTTGAGCAACATTTACAAAATGTAATGCTTTCAAGACGAGGATGGCTTTAAATGCTAAAATCTTCTTTAGAATTGATGAAATTAGCTCTGCAACATTTTAAAGGGCTTAGCAACATTTTAAGAAATTTGTTTTAGTTTTATGAAAACATCATATTTTACTACTAACTATTGTAATATATTTAAAAAATTATTAAAATCATGTCAATATTTCTAAATGTTTAGCAACATTTCTATGAATTGCGGCCTATTTTGTCAACATTTTCCTTAGCTTAGCAACATTTTAGGGATTTGTGTTGAAATTTTTTAAACTGCCATATTTTTTTACTTCCATAGAGTAAAAAGCTGCCGAATATAGCTCTCTTACTTGTTATTTTTTTCAAAAATTTGTATAAATTCTTATGTTTGTTCATTCATACGTTATGACACTAAAGTTTCATGTCAAAGGATATGACATATGTTTGTTAAAATGTCAAAGAAAATTGTCATTATTGTGAAATGACAGATGTTGATAATGTGCTTGTATGTTTATAAATAAAAGTATAAATGTTAACTCAAACATAAATACTGTACATTCTTATGACAAATATATGGGTGAGTAACTAAAATTTGTTTAACAAAAGATTTCTGTTTAAAAATGGAACCAATTACATAGTTGAGCAATTATTTAAATTAAAAGGAAATGAAAAAGATTTAGTGATATTTTTCCAAAACTAATTATTAATTTAATTGCTATTTGCCTTTAACTATTTAGGACAATTTCCAATCATTGTTTATTTCTATATTTAAATTGCTTCCTCATTTTACAACCATTACTGCTATTTATTGCAAATTTAATTATCAAATCTATTAATGTTGTATTTTAATTAAACTTGTACAATAATGAAGTCCTTGTTTAGAGCCACAAAAGCCAAATATTTAACTTATTTATAACAAATTATTGAAGATGAAAAATATACAAACTAATAAAAGTAAAATGTGGAAAATACAAACAACTTTTAGGAGCTTGTACAAGCAATTACTAAAGCATATTTTTAGGAGTACAAATGTATGTGTAGTTTGTTGGCCAAAAATATACTTAACAATCTTTGTTAATGCTTTGTGTATATTGGAGAAAAAAAAGAGCATAAAGCCTACTTAGTAATTAAAACATTAGAAAAGGCCAAAGAACAGTGGGCAGCATAAGAAGTTTACGATTAAATTAATAGGAATATGTTTGTAATAGTAGAGAAAAACAACATTTCCTCAATACGAAATTATTGGATACAAATTAAGACACTTACAACATAAAGACGATATTTTCTTTAGTCTCTCACTGTTTGATTCGTTTAATCATATATGCATTGATATCAGTGGTCGGCATAAAGAGAACATATAAATTGGCCTATAAAAACATGATATCTGCTGTAATATGATTTCCTCTTCATATACAATATGCCAAACTTATGGACACATGAATACGATTTTTTCTCTTTAGTGCCTCACTGGTTGATTCGTTTAATCATATATGCTTCTTTAAAAGGTACTTTCTTTAAAAGGTACTTTCTTTAAAAGGTACTTTCTTTAAAATATGATTTCCTCTTCATTGATATACAATATGCAAAACTTAAGGACACATGAATACGATTTTTTCTCTTTAGTCCCTCACTGTTTGATTCGTTTAATCATATATGCTTTGATATCAGTGGTCGGCATAAAGAGAACATGGAACTTTATGATATCTGCTGCAATCTGTGATTTTTACTTATTATTTTCTTAATTTTTATAAACTTCGTTGACTTTCGTATTGTTTACAGATTAAAGTTCGGCCCATGTTGGCTAAGACAGCCAACCACTGTTTTGTATCTACAAATAAGTTTCACTGCTTATAATGTATATGTTTGAGGTTTTACAAATTAATTAATAAAAGCTTAACTAGATTTGCCAGTCCCAGTATACTTCTCTCTAACAAAATCAACTATATATTTGCAAATATACATACAAATATACACTTGATTTTAATAGAGAGATATTGCTATAAACATTTGTATAGTGTCTAAAGTATTCCTGTTTTTCTACATTAATTTTCTGCTAAAGTTAATTGTGTTTACTTAGGCTGGACATTGGTCTTTGTTTGCCACAGCAACAGCAAAACTGCTCCTCTACTATTCTCCAACATTTTAACCATAAAAGATTTTATCCAAAGCCAGCAAAAGCCCAGAAAAAAGTAGAAACAATTATTGTTAAATACAACCCATACCCATAAATATCGAATGTTTAATTTGCAAAAACTCTTAACCACACAGTTATGGAGACACTATGCCCTAGTCTGAAACAAATTACTTTGCTTGGGTATTAGTATTATTTTAGTTGTATGATTATATTAACAATAGTATAATAATATTAAAATAAATTGTTATTAAATGTGTTTATGTATATGGCTTTATGTAGTTGGTTTTTGTATTTATATACATTTTGCCAACATGAAAATCGTTTTAAGTTAATTAGTATTTTCTAATAATATAGATTTATTCTTAAGCAATTAATAGCAGACAATTGATAATGATAAATGGTAAAAGCCAGCAATTTGTTTGGCCAGTAAATTATATAAAATAAAGACATTTTAATTATAAACAAAATGAGGACACAAAGAAATGTAAGAAGACCATAATTGTTATTTATGTGAAGCACGGTCTGGCTTTAAGGTAAAGCTTTGTAGTTGGTCCTATATATTATGAGTCGTGTATTCAAATTTTTGCTTCACTCGTGGGTATTTCTTTAGCTAAATTTTAGCTTCATTCGTGGGTCTTTCTTTAGTTCAGTTTTAACTACATTCGTGAGTTTTTCTTTAGTTCAGTTTTAGCTTCATTCGTGGGTCTTTCTGTAGTTAAATTTTAACTTCATTCGTGAGTTTTTCTTTAGTTCAGTTTTAGCTTCATTCGTGGGTCTTTCTGTAGTTAAATTTTAGCTTCATTCGAGGGTCTTTTTTAGTTAAATTTTAGATTCATTCGTGGGTCTTTCTTTAGTTAAATTTTAGCTTTATTCGTGGGTCTTTCTTTAGTTCAAGTTTAGCTTCATTCGTGGGTCTTTTTTAGTTAAATTTTAGCTTCATTCGTGTCTTTTTTTAGTTACATTTTAGCTTCATTCGTGGGTCTTTCTATAGTTCAATTTTAGCTTCATTCGTGGGTCTTTCTTTAGTTCAATTTTAGCTTCATTCGTGGGTCTTTCTATAGTTCAATTTTAGCTTCATTCGTGGGTCTTTCTTTAGTTCAATTTTAGCTTCATTCGTGGGTCTTTCTATAGTTCAATTTTAGCTTCATTCGTGGGTCTTTCTTTAGTTCAATTTTAGCTTCATTCGTGGGTCTTTCTTTAGTTCAATTTTAGCTTCATTCGTGGGTCTTTCTTTAGTTCAATTTTAGCTTCATTCGTGGGTCTTTCTTTACATAAATTTTAGCTTCATTCGTGGGTCTTTCTTTAGTTCAATTTTAGCTTCATTCGTGGGTCTTTCTTTAGTTCAATTTTAGCTTCTTTAGTGGGTCTTTCTTTAGATAAATATTAGCTTCATTCGTGAGTCTTTCTTTAGTTCAATTTTAGCTTCATTCGTGGGACTTTCTTTAGTTCAATTTTAACTTCATTCGTGGGTCTTTCTTTAGTTAAAATTTAGCTTCATTCGTGGGTCTTTCTTTAGTTCAATTTTAGCTTCATTCGTGGGTCTTTCTTTAGTTCAATTTTAGCTTCATTCGTGGGTCTTTCTTTAGATAAATTTTAGCTTCATTCGTGGGTCTTTCTTTAGTTCAATTTTAGCTTCATTCATGGGTCTTTCTTTAGTTCAATTTTAGCTTCATTCATGGGTCTTTCTTTAGTTCAATTTTAGCTTCATTCGTGGGTCTTTCTTTAGTTCAATTTTAGCTTCATTCGTGGGTCTTTCTTTAGTTCAATTTTAGCTTCATCCGTGGGTTTTTCTTTAGTTCAATTTTAGCCTCATTCGTAGGTCTTTCTTTAGTTCAATTTTAGCTTCATTCGTTGGTCTTTCTTTAGTTCAATTTTAGCTTCATCCGTGGGTCTTTCTTTAGTTCAATTTTAGCTTTATTCGTGGGTCTTTCTTTACTTCAATTTTAGCTTCATTCGTGGGTCTTTCTTTAGTTAAATTTTAGCTTCATTCGTGGGTCTTTCTTTAGTTCAATTTTAGCTTCATTCGTGGGTCTTTCTTTAGTTCAATTTTAACTTCATTCGTGGCTCTTTCTTTACTTCAATTTTAGCTTCATTCGTGGGTCTTTCTTTAGTTAAATTTTAGCTTCATTCGTGGGTCTTTCTTTAGCAAAATTTTAGTTTCTTTCGTGGGTCTTTCTTTAGCAAAATTTTAGTTTCTTTCGTGGGTCTTTCTTTAGCAAAATTTTAGTTTCTTTCGTGGGTCTTTCTTTAGCAAAATTTTAGTTTCTTTCGTGGGTCTTTCTTTAGTTCAATTTAGCTTCATTCGTGGGTGTTTCGTTATATAACTTGAGTCTTAATATTATTTTATTATTTTCGGCAAAAATTCTTTGAATCACTCACTAGTCATGACGTATACTTAATATTGTTCAGCTGATTAATTAAATATTGCTCATACGTACACTGCTCCTTTTGAAGTTAAATTTATAGTTGTTATATAACTTTTTGATGGTACTTTCTTTAAAAGGTACTTTCTTTAAAAGGTACTTTCTTTAAAAGGTACTTTCTTTAAAAGGTACTTTCTTTAAAAGGTACTTTCTTTAAAAGGTACTTTCTTTAAAAGGTACTTTCTTTAAAGGGTACTTTCTTTAAAAGGTACTTTCTTTAATAGGAGCTTTCTTTAAAAGGTACTTTCGTTAATAGCTACTTTCTTTAAAAGGCACTTTCTTTAAAAGGTACTTTCTTTAAAATGTACTTTCTTTAAAAGGTACTTTCTTTAAAAGGTACTTTCTTTAAAAGGTACTTTCTTTAATAGGTACTTTCTTTAAAAGGTACTTTCTTTAAAAGGTACTTTTTTTAAAAGGTACTTTCTTTAAAAGGTACTTTCTTTAAAAGGTACTTTCTTTAAAAGGTACTTTCTTTAAAATGTACTTTCTTTAAAAAGTACTTTCTTTAAAAGGTACTTTCTTCAAAAGGTACTTTCTTTAAAAGGTACTTTCTTTAAAATGTACTTTCTTTAAAAAGTACTTTCTTTAAAAGGTACTTTCTTTAAAAGGTACTTTCTTTAAAAGGTACTTTCTTTAAAAGGTACTTTCTTTAAAAGGTACTTTCTTTAAAAGGTACTTTCTTTAAAAGGTACTTTCTTTAAAAGGTACTTTCTTTAAAAGGTACTTTCTTTAAAAGGTACTTTCTTTAAAAGGTACTTTCTTTAAAAGGTACTTTCTTTAAAAGGTACTTTCTTTAAAAGGTACTTTCTTTAAAAGGTACTTTCTTTAAAAGGTACTTTCTTTAAAAGGTACTTTCTTTAAAAGGTACTTTCTTTAAAAGGTACTTTCTTTAAAAGGTACTTTCTTTAAAAGGTACTTTCTTTAAAAGGTACTTTCTTTAAAAGGTACTTTCTTTAAAAGGTAATTTCTTTTAAAGGTACTTTCTTTAAAAGGTACTTTCTTTAAAAGGTACTTTCTTTAAAAGGTACTTTCTTTAACAGGTACTTTCTTTAAAAGGTACTTTCTTTAAAAGGTACTTTCTTTAAAAGGTACTTTCTTTAACAGGTACTTTCTTTAAAAGGTACTATCTTTAAAGTGTTATTTAGTTAGTTATGTAAGCAATAACAAAAGTTTTTAATTTTTCTATAAAAATTAAATTTTTAGCTACTTTTGCTCATCATATTGCTCAATTTACCTCATCATAAACAATAGCTCATCTAAATTCATTTCATCTTTTCTCTTTCCCCGCTCTTAACATCATCCTCTTTGCCAACAATCTCTTTCCTCCGACTAGTGATTATTATTGCGATTGTAACAATTGTTATTGAGTTGAGACTTGTTGTAGCAGTTGATGTTGCCAATACCGCTGCCATTGCCACTGACTGCTATTGCTGTTGCAAGTACTAACGATTTTTTTTTTAGCTTTTGGCTGTGGTAAAACACTCGTTATTATTACATTCAATATCATTCAACAATATTTTATAAAATCAGTAAAACTGAAGCAAACTAAAAAGTAAAAAAAAAATGGCTGTAAATAAGAAACATACAACTTTGTGTTGTAATGTTGCATGTTTTTTAGTATGTTCAACATGTTTCAGTGGTGTACAATGATGATTGTGGTAGTAGGTTGGTTGGTTGGTTTGGTTTGGTTTGGTTGGTTGTAACAAATGTTGTTTACTTGTGGTAGTGGTTGTATTATGAGAAAATTTATACACAAATAAATAACAATATTTTTTTTTTGTATTGTTATTTTATAAGTAGTTGTGTATGTTTGTAAAGTATTATTGTTGTTTTATTGTTAATAACTTCTTGTTTTATTGTTGTAGTTTTATGTGTGATTCCTTGAGTGTGAGTGTGTTTTATTGTCTTTGTTATACATGTATGTACTTACTTTTATGTTTAATGTATGTGTAAATACAATTATTTGTGATTATGTGTTGCATACTTGTATGCGTTTATGTATTCTTATTATAACTTATGATACCTTGGGGCTTTTTTAAAACATTTTCAACATTATCAACTATAATAAATAATCAGTTTCTATACAAATTGTTGCCGGCTGTTTTTTTCTTCTTTGAAATTACTGAAAAGTAGGCGTGTTTCAAGTATTTTAATGTCTTTTTTTGCGGGAACCTGTTGGTATTGTGATTGTAATCGGTAACTGGGAGGTTACTTATTTTTTGCCTTATTTATAGCATACCCAGTATCCCACTCTATATAGCAAAGTGTGAGGTATTTCACTAATTTATTAATAATACAATCTAATGACTTCTTTTGATATAAACAGATTTTGTAATATTACAAGTTTCTCAACAAGATCTCAACCATTTGTGTACCACATAAATCAATTGTACAGAAACTTTACGCCTTCTATCGTCCATATCATGACATATTTTCTAGCTATTTTTAAAAATAAGAAATTTCCAATAAAATACCAAAAATCGGGAAACTTTCTAAATATAACAACATTTTCGAAAATTTGCTAAACATATCAATACATTGGAAAGTATGCTAAAATGAAAACATTTTGAAAAATTACAATATTTGTATAGCAATATTGTAAATAGCTAAATTTAACAGCATTTGATATTAATAGCAGAATCTCAAACACTTAGCAATAAATTGCAAGATATAAGAAATTTAATGTAAACAGCTACATTCTATAAAATTTACTAACAATAACACGTTAGGGAAATATAATGCAATTAGCTATATTTAAGAAATAGTTAATGGAAATTTGCTATTAATAGCAATCTTTTGGGAAATTATAATAGAAACAGAAAATTGACTACCAATAACTATTGCTATTTGGAAAATTGACTACAAACGGTAAAATTTTGAGAAAATTTACAATAAATAACAAGGATTTAGAGAAATTTGACTATAAATAGCAACGACTTGAAGAAAAGTTACAATAAATAGAGCAAATTAACTACCCATAGCAACAGTTTACGGAATATTTATTATATATTGCAAATTAACGGAAAATTTACTATAAATAGCAACGATTTAGGAAAAATTTAATATAAATAGCAAAAGTTGTGGAAAATTTATTATAAATAGCATCAATTTTGGGAAAATTTACTATAAATAGCAGCAGTTCTGGCAAATTTACTATAAATAGCAAGAGTTCAACGAAAATTTTCCAAAAATAGCAGTGAACAAGTAAGAGAGCTATATTCGGCTGTGCCGAATCTTATATACCCTCCACCAAATTATACTTCAAAATAAAAATTTTAAATATCTTTAAGTAAACAAAATTTTGTTTTTGAATTTTCATTTCTTGGGAAATTTTTTTTTTTTAAATTAAAAAATTTTTTTTTCTTGTTTTTTCAATTTTTTTGATATTTAGCGAAAAAAAAACTTTTTTTGAAAAAAAAATCATGTTAAAAATATTTTTCCGATTTTGAAAATTTTAAATATTTTTAGGCAAACAAATTTTTTTTTTTTGAATTTTCATATCTTGGGAAATTTTTTTTTTTAAATTTTTTTTCTTGTTTTTCCAATTTTTTTTTTAATATTTTGCGAAAAAAAACTTTTTTTTAAAAAAAAATGAATTTTCATTTCTTGGAAAATTTTTGTTTAAAAATTTTTTTTCTTGTTTTTTCAATTTTTTTTAATATTTTGCGAAAAAAAAACTTTTTTTGAAAAACAAAACTTTTTTTTAAAAAAAAATCGGGTTAAAAAATATTTTTCCGATTTTGTCCCATTGTAGGTCCAACTTACTATGGTTTTATATACGTCATTGCAAAGATCTTTGAAATATCTATCATTAGATATCCATATTGTCTATATTAATGACTTAGTAATCTAGATATATGTAGGTCAAAAAGGTTAAAAACTCGAGGTTGTCCTGGTTTTTTCCTCATATCTCAGCCATTTGTGGACCGATTTTGCTGATTTTAAATAGGAAACTTCTCTCAAGCATGTCTGACAGAATAATTGACGATTTGGATCCCGAAGATATCTGGGGTCTTCAGAAAATTGATTTCAACAGACAGACAGACAGACGGAAGTGGCTTAATCGACTCCGCTATCTATAAGGATCCAGAATATATATATACTTTATAAGGCCGGAAATGAAAAATGTAGAAATTACAAACTTATATGTATATACCCTTCTCACGAAGGTGAAGGGTATAATAAGAGAAAATTTACTATGAATAGCAAAAGTTGTAGAAAATTTATTTTAAATAGCATCGCTTTAGGGAAAATTACCTATAAATAGCAACAGATCAGTTAAAATTTACTACAAATAGCTACTGTCCAGGGAAAATTTACTATAAATAGCAACAATGTAGGGGAGATTCACTAAATATAGCAACAGTTAACTAACTACGGCAACAGTTTTGTTAAAATTAACTATAAATAGCAACGATTTTTGGACAATTAACTATAAATAGCAACAGTTCATAGACAATTTACTATAAATAGCCACGATTTATTATAAATAGCATCGATTTGGGGAAAATTTACTATAAATAGCAAAAGTTTAGTTAAAATTTAACATAAGTAGCAACAGTTCGGGGAAAATTTACTATAAATAGCAGTGATTTATGAAAAATTTAGTATAAAAAGCAACAGTTTATTTAAAATTAACTACAGATAGCCAAACTTCAGGGAAAATTTGCTATGAATAGCAGCGATTTAGGGAAAATTTAGTATGAATAGCAAAATTTAAAAAATAAATTATTATAAATAGCATCGATTTAGGGTAAATTTGCTATTAAAAGTAACAGTTTAGTTAAAATTTACTATAAATAGCAACAGTTCAGGGAAAATTTACTATAAATAGCAGTGATTTAGGGAAAATTTAGTATAAAAAGCAACAGTTTATTTAAAATTAACTACAGATAGCAAAACTTCAGGGAAAATTTGCTATAAATAGCAGCGATTTAGGGAACATTTAGTATGAATAGCAAAATTTAAAAAAAGAATATTATAAATAGCATCGATTTAGGGAAAATTTACTATTAAAAGTAACAGTTTAGTTAAAATTTACTATAAATAGCAACAGTTTAGGGAAAATTTACTATAAATAGCAAACATTTAGGCTAAATTAACTAACTATAATAATAGTTTACGGAAAATTTACTATAAATAACAACAGTTCAGAGAAAATTTAATATAAATAGCAGAAGTTGTTGAAAATTCATTATAAATAGCATCGATTTAGGGAAAATTTTCTATAAATAGAATAGTTTAGTAAAAATTTACTATAAATAGCAACAGTTCAGGAAAAGTTTACTATAAATAGCAACGATTTAGGAAGAATTTACTGAATATCAGGATCTAGGGAAAATCTACTATAAATAGCTAATTTAAAAAAAGATTCTAGAAATAGCAAAATTTACAGAAATTTTATTACAAATAGCAACGATTTAGGAAAACTTTTCTATAAATTGTTGCTATTTCAGTTAAAATTTACTATAAATAGTAGCATTTCAGGGAAAGTTTATTACAAATAGCAAAGATTTAGGGAAAATTTAATACAAATAGCAACGATTTAGGAAAACGTTTCTATAAATAGCAACAGTCTAGTTAAAATTTACTATAAATAGCATCATTCAGGGAAAGTTTACTATAAATAGCAACAGTTTAGTTAATATTTATTATAAATAGCAGATTTAGGAAAAATTTTTATATATAACAACGATTTATGAAAACTTAATGAATATAGAAAGGATTTAGGGAATATTTACAATAAATAGCAACAGTTCAGGAAAAATTTACTGAATATAGCAAGAAAATTTACTATAAATAGCATATTTAAGCTAATTTTTCTACAGATAACAACAGTTGTGTAAAATTTACTATAAATAGCACAATTTTAGTAAAAATTTACTATTAATAGCAACGATTTAGGCAAATCTACTATAAATAGCTGATATTTAGCGAAAATTTACTATAAATAGCAACAATTATGGAAAATTTACTGTAAATGCCAACGATTTAATGCAAATTTGTTATAGAAACCACAATTTAGGAAAAATTTACTATAAATAGCAACAGTAGCACCAGTTTAGTAAAACTTTACTATTAATAGCAACGATTTAGGTAAATTTACTATAAATAGCAGATATTTAGCGAAAATTTACTATAAATAGCAGCAGTTATGGAAAATTTACTGTAAATTCCAACGATTTAATGCAAATTTTGTTATAGAAACCACAATTTATGGAAAATTTACTATAAATATCAAATTTAAATAAAATTTACTATAAATAGCAACAGTTATGGAAGATATTACCATAAATATTATGGGTTTTTTTCAATAAATAACAATAGCTGAGCTATAGGTTACATAAGTTTCATGCCTGCCTTCTATAGCACCCCCTACTTATTATTGTTTGTTATAATGCTCGGTTTAACTAACATTTGCTCATGTAAGCACAAGAACAGCATGTAGCAGCAGTTGTTATAACTATTGCTTTAACTATTGTTATTGTTACTGTGTATTAAAACAAGCAAGGTTAACTTTTTTAGTTGTCGAACAATTATACCTTTTAATGTTAACAATAAAAACAACAACAAACATACACATACATCCAACTTGCAGGCATCTCTAGTTACTTTAGCTAAAGCAACATCTTTGGCTGCAACCTGCATTATATGTTTGTAGCTAGTAAGTAACAAATACAATCATCATTGTTCAAGTAAAATCATCATTATAGTCATCGTTAACATCATTGTAGTCATCATCATCATCGTCGTCGTCCTTATTACTCGTAGCCTCACAGTGAGTGGTAAGTTTACATGTACAGCCAGCTCAATTGCTGGAGTGATGTTGAAGCTGTTGTTGTTGCTATTGCTGCTGCAAGTTTACAAGTTGATAATAATGGCCATTTTACAATTTTACCTTTTAGCTTTGATATACATGAACCCTCTTGTACTTCGTCGTTTTTGTTTTTTTTTTTTGCAACTTTGTGTTATTTTGACTATAATAAACAGCAACAACACAAACAGAAAATGTTGTGTAAATCCTCACCTGTTTGTTGTTGGCAACACACCCACTTTTTTTGCTGCTGTTGTTGTAGTTGTGGGTTTTGTTTCAACAACATTTTGTCTACTGTCTGAGAGTTGTTTTAAAAAAGGGGGCGCACAAACATTTAATAGGGGAAGTTTATACACAATTGGACTTTAGCTAGCATGTGTAGATTTGTTGTGACCTGTGTTATATTTGGGTTACTTTATATTTGTAACTTACATGGCCATTATTATTGCTGTGTTGTTACAAATTTTCAGTTATTGTTATTTTATGTTGTTACTTTAAAACTGAACAAAATTCGTATTTTACTCTCGTCCTGGGTTAAAGTTTAAACTAACATAAAGTTTAAATAACATGCTGACTGATTACAGGACATTTTTAACCATAATTGTGGTTAAGTGCAGGTTTATTACTTGAAAATTGTATGTATGAACCAACCAACCTGCAAAAGAGAATGAAAAGAAAAGAAAAACAGCACAAAGTTAAATGTTTAGTAAATTAGAAGGTTTAGTAAATGCTAAGGCAAAGTTGCTATTAAGTAATGTAAAACAGAATTTAAAATAAGACATTTTAAGCAACAATTTAAAATAAAACCTTCTTTTGGTAACACGAATCCTTGAAAATAATTCATAAAAAATGCTTTTTTTGTTAGTATTATTATGGAGAAACCCAAATCAATTCTTTGTAATTTCATTTAATACTATTTGGTTTTATTTGTTGCAGTGATTTATATGCTGGCAGCATTTGTTACTGCTGTTGCAATGCTTAAGTGTTCAAATGCTCATTTATATGTTCAGAGAGAAAAATGTGTCTTCATTTATATAGATGTTATTGATGGTAAATTCATAAATACAAGTATAAGGGCATGTGTATGGATATTCTGTGTAAATGTATTAAATACCCAGTGAATAAAATGCTAAAAATATGAACTAAGCTAATGACTATTTAAAAGTTCATAGCATTCAATATATTGAATTTGTTTTGTCCAAGAACATTTTTCTCATATTTAATTTCCAAATGTAAACCTCTTTTCATTTGTTTATTAGCCTAATGTCCTGGCTTTTAATTGCAATTTAAATCTTTAAAAAATCCTATTTAGTTTCCAAGTTATTGAACTTTATCTAGTTATACCTCATAATTAATATTAATCATACGCCACAGCAAACTAAATTTTATTTTATTGAAAAACACAGTAGTTTAAAGTAAACCAAGAGATTTTAATAAATAACAAGCTAGAAATTTTAAGTCGCTTTAATTTAAAATTAAAAACATTTTATAAAATTTAAGATTTTTAAAAAAAATTTAAAAAAAATTAAGATTTTTTATGTAAAAAAAATTTTATTCTTAAATAATTTGCTGGGCTTAAACATAATATGTTTGCTTGTAGCTAAATGTATATGTGTACGTATGTATTTATGTGATTATATTTGTGTTGTATTTATGATTTATCGTTACATCTGGTTACATTATCAATTTAATTTATTTTGTTTAACATGATTATTACATTATGATTTTGGTTATACTTTCTGTTTGTGTTTTTTTTTTTGCTCCATACTCTCTTGTTTTTATTGTTGTTATATGGTTTGTATACACATGTATCAGTTGATAAGCAAACATGCCAAGGTAGATATGTGTTTGTGTTTAACTGTATTAAAATTTATATTAATAACAAATATTTATAGCATACTTTCCATATATAAACAAATAATTTACAAATAATTCAATTTTATATAATTGTTTGAGTTTATACACGTATAACCATGTTATTTTAATATTATTTTTTTTTTTTTTGGTTTGCTTTGTATTGTTTAGCTTTTGTTGTTGTGTATTATTTTTGTTGCTAAATTATTAGCATTTTATGGCCAGCATAACATAAAAAAAAACTAAAATATGTTTTGAATTTGAATTTATTATCATTGTAAAATGGCTTAAAGGTATCATAAATAAATAATTAATGTGCTATTGAAAATTTGTTGAAATTTATCCAAAAATCCTAAAAACTAACCAATAAACAAATAAATGACATGTAAATTGTTTTTATTTTAATAAGGATTTTAAACTAATTTACAAATAAATTGTTTTCTAATTGAGCAGGAGATGAAAGGTTGGAAATAATTTAAATTAATGAGTCAGATAGAGTAGATAAAAACAAATACATTATCTATAGGAAACGAAAGCTGAATTTATCGATAACTATTCTATAAAAAGCTAAATTCAATATATAGTTTAAATTTCTATAGAAAAGTAAAGTTATCGATAACTTTTCTATAGAAAAGTAAAGTTATCGATAACTTTTCTATAGAAAAGTAAAGTTATCGATAACTTTTCTATAGAAAAGTAAAGTTATCGATAACTTTTCTATAGAAAAGTAAAGTTATCGATAACTTTTCGATAGAAAAGTAAAGTTATCGATAACTTTTCGATAGAAAAGTAAAGTTATCGATAACTTTTCGATAGAAAAGTAAAGTTATCGATAACTTTTCGATAGAAAAGTAAAGTTATCGATAACTTTTCGATAGAAAAGTAAAGTTATCGATAACTTTTCGATAGAAAAGTAAAGTTATCGATAGAAAAGTAAAGTTATCGATAACTTTTCTATAGAAAAGTAAAGTTATCGATAACTTTTCTATAGAAAAGTAAAGTTATCGATAACTTTTCTATAGAAAAGTAAAGTTATCGATAACTTTTCTATAGAAAAGTAAAGTTATCGATAACTTTTCTATAGAAAAGTAAAGTTATCGATAACTTTTCTATAGAAAAGTAAAGTTATCGATAACTTTTCTATAGAAAAGTAAAGTTATCGATAACTTTTCTATAGAAAAGTAAAGTTATCGATAACTTTTCTATAGAAAAGTAAAGTTATCGATAACTTTTCTATAGAAAAGTAAAGTTATCGATAACTTTTCTATAGAAAAGTAAAGTTATCGATAACTTTTCTATAGAAAAGTAAAGTTATCGATAACTTTTCTATAGAAAAGTAAAGTTATCGATAACTTTTCTATAGAAAAGTAAAGTTATCGATAACTTTTCTATAGAAAAGTAAAGTTATCGATAACTTTTCTATAGAAAAGTAAAGTTATCGATAACTTTTCTATAGAAAAGTAAAGTTATCGATAACTTTTCTAAAGCTAAGTCAAATAATCGATAACTTTTCTATACCAAAATCTAGTTATCGATAATTATTCTATAGATAAGTCAAGTTGTCGATAATTTTTCTATGAAAAATAACAATGTTATCTAAAAAACAATTGCTGTCGATATCTATTCCAAAGGAAATTGAAATTATCTTTAACTTTTGCATTACCGATAAATTTTGTATGAAAAATGTTTGTACAAAAACCCCTTCGGTGAGTAACACGGTCTTAAATTTACTTAATTCATTAATTTTATTCGAAAATGTATTTCTAGGAATGTTGGTAAACATGTTTATTGGCATTTATGCCAAAATGAATAAAAAGTTAAAGAAAAACACAAAATATTGCCAGAGAACGTGCGTTATGAAATTTTACAACCACGGAGTAGAGTTTTTCGTTGGAAAATTCATGTGTCTTTTCGCAATTACTACCAATATGTATGTACAGATATGTATGAAAATAAATGTATATAATTGTTCTTTGTGATGGTGTTTTTGCTGCCAGTGCAGAGAAGCCTTGCTGTGCTTTAAGTATTATGAGACAGCAATTTACTCTACCAAATTGTAAATAAGATTTATGACTTTATTTTTTCTCGCTGTAGCTCTCTTCCTGTTTTTCTTCATATATATATATATATATATATGTAAGAATATGTACATCTTCGCGCGTGTATGTGTCTTTAAATGATAAATTAAATTTGTTGAACTACATGGCGTATGAGTAATATTAATTAATGAAATTCGAGGGAAAACCCCAAAAAAAACTGGCACATTTACAAACTCACGAACACACATGAACACCAAATGAGCAAGATTGTGTAAAAGCAATGAGTAAATTAAGATGGCTCGACAAAAACAATTGGGGAACAATATCAATGAGCAAGTATTATGTTAATGACAAGCAGACATTTTGGCAATCAAAACAAAGTTTTTAAGAGTAATTAAGAGAGAACCAAAGAACAAAATAAATGAAATGGTTGAAAAATTTGCCATTGAAGATAATTAATTAATATATTAGCAATAAATTAATTAAAACACACAGGAAAATAAAATGGATACTTTAACTGAAATAATATGATAGTAATGAACAAACTATTTTCTTTAACTAACTTTTGTAAAATAAATTTATTCATGTTACAAAAAACGCTGTTTCTCTTAATCAATCTCCTAGAACCCACTATTTAACAAAACCACCTCCAAATCTGTCAGACATTTAAATATTAGTTTCGTAATTGTAGTTGCTTAAAATTCATGATGGGCTGGCTAAAAGTTTTACTCATGTGTTATTTGAAACTTTTGTAGGTTTTCATCGCCCCCAGACAAAAACTGCTTCAATTTTGCGTACCACGCCAACAGGCATCAATTTACGCAAACCGAAACTTACAAACATTTTTAATCACAGACAGAAACATCAAAAAGGTGTGTTCATGTGTTTGGCGCAAATCAGGAATATAAACGACTAAGACGCCAAAGAAAAAGGATAACATACATATAGACAAAATTGTGGTTATTAAGTTGTGAGCTAAATTGAAGACAGCATTAAGGGACTTGTTTTGAAAGATTTATTTGCGCAGTAAATGAATGGAAATCTTTTTTAAGAAATTGAAAATAAAACAAATTGATTTTGTTAGAGATTAAATTAATTTTTAAGGCAAACAATTTTAAAAGTTTAAAAATTTTCATTTTTTATAGGAAAAATAAAGTATTTTGGAAAAATTTATTAATCAGAAAAATGTCTATAGAAAACTTGTAAACATCTTGATTTTTCTATAGAAATTTAAAACGACAACTTGATTTTTCTATAGAAAATTTAACGATAACATGAATACGATAACTAGAATTTTTAAGAAAAAATATATTATCTGTTGAAAAATGATAGATAACACGACTTTTATATAAAAAAGATCGACAACTTTACTTTTTTATAAAAATGTTATCGATATTTTCACTTTTCCATAGTTAAAAGTTATCGATAACTTTACTTTTCTATAGAAAACTTATCGATAACATTACTTTTCTATAGAAAACTTATCGATAACTTTACTTTTCTATAGAAAACTTATCGATAACTTTACTTTTCTATAGAAAACTTATCGATAACTTTACTTTTCTATAGAAATGTTATCGATAACTTTACTTTTCTATAGAAAAGTTATCGATAACTTTAATTTTCAATAGAAAAGTTGTCGATAACTTTAATTTTCAATAGAAAAGTTGTCGATAACTTTACTTTTCTATAGAAAACTTATCGATAACTTTACTTTTCTATAGAAAACGTATCGCTAACTTTACTTTTCTATAGAAAACGTATCGCTAACTTTACTTTTCTATAGAAAAGTTATCGATAACTTTACTTTTCTATAGAAAACTTATCGATAACTTTACTTTTCTATAGAAAACGTATCGATAACTTTACTTTTCTATAGAAAAGTTATCGATAACTTTACTTTTCTATAGAAAAGTTATCGATAACTTTACTTTTCTATAGACAAGTTATCGATAACTTTACTTTTCTATAGAAAAGTTATCGATAACTTTACTTTTCTATAGAAAAGTTATCGATAACTTTACTTTTCTATAGAAAAGTTATCGATAACTTTACTTTTCTATAGAAAAGTTATCGATAACTTTACTTTTCTATAGAAAAGTTATCGATAACTTTACTTTTCTATAGAAAAGTTATCGATAACTTTACTTTTCTATAGAAAAGTTATCGATAACTTTACTTTTCTATAGAAAAGTTATCGATAACTTTACTTTTCTATAGAAAAGTTATCGATAACTTTACTTTTCTATAGAAAAGTTATCGATAACTTTACTTTTCTATAGAAAAGTTATCGATAACTTTACTTTTCTATAGAAAAGTTATCGATAACTTTACTTTTCTATAGAAAAGTTATCGATAACTTTACTTTTCTATAGAAAAGTTATCGATAACTTTACTTTTCTATAGAAAAGTTATCGATAACTTTACTTTTCTATAGAAAAGTTATCGATAACTTTACTTTTCTATAGAAAAGTTATCGATAACTTTACTTTTCTATAGAAAAGTTATCGATAACTTTACTTTTCTATAGAAAAGTTATCGATAACTTTACTTTTCTATAGAAAAGTTATCGATAACTTTACTTTTCTATAGAAAAGTTATCGATAACTTTACTTTTCTATAGAAAAGTTATCGATAACTTTACTTTTCTATAGAAAAGTTATCGATAACTTTACTTTTCTATAGAAAAGTTATCGATAACTTTACTTTTCTATAGAAAAGTTATCGATAACTTTACTTTTCTATAGAAAAGTTATCGATAACTTTACTTTTCTATAGAAAAGTTATCGATAACTTTACTTTTCCATAGAAAAGTTATCGATAACTTTACTTTTCTATAGAAAAGTTATCGATAACTTTACTTTTCTATAGAAAAGTTATCGATAACTTTACTTTTCTATAGAAAAGTTATCGATAACTTTACTTTTCTATAGAAAAGTTATCGATAACTTTACTTTTCTATAGAAAAGTTATCGATAACTTTACTTTTCTATAGAAAAGTTATCGATAACTTTACTTTTCTATAGAAAAGTTATCGATAACTTTACTTTTCTATAGAAAACTTATCGATAACTTTACTTTTCTATAGAAAACTTATCGATAACTTTACTTTTCTATAGAAAACTTATCGATAACTTTACTTTTCTATAGAAAACTTATCGATAACTTTACTTTTCTATAGAAAACTTATCGATAACTTTACTTTTCTATAGAAAACTTATCGATAACTTTACTTTTCTATAGAAAACTTATCGATAACTTTACTTTTCTATAGAAAACTTATCGATAACTTTACTTTTCTATAGAAAAGTTATCGATAACTTTAATTTTCTATAGAAAAGTTATCGATAACTTTAATTTTCTATAGAAAAGTTATCGATAACTTTAATTTTCTATAGAAAAGTTATCGATAACTTTAATTTTCTATAGAAAAGTTATCGATAACTTTAATTTTCTATAGAAAAGTTATCGATAACTTTACTTTTCTATAGAAAACTTATCGATAACTTTACTTTTCTATAGAAAACTTATCGATAACTTTACTTTTCTATAGAAAACTTATCGATAACTTTACTTTTCTATAGAAATGTTATCGATAACTTTACTTTTCTATAGAAAAGTTATCGATAACTTCAATTTTCTATAGAAAAGTTATCGATAACTTTAATGTTCTATAGAACAGTTATCGATAAATTTAATGTTCTATAGCACAGTTATCGATAAATTTAATGTTCTATAGCACAGTTATCGATAACTTTTATAGTGCACAGTATTGTGAGTCTTTAACTGCTTTAACTTTCATTTTCCTCTGTTTTTTTAAATAAACCTCCCTGTTGTTTAATTTCAAGCATCATCATGGAGGTATTGAACTTTAACAATATTTCATATTCATTTTGTTTAACACTCCTTTGTGAGAACTTTTAGCACGTACTTTTTTCTGTTGTAATTTTCATTTGCGATTTTAAATATTTACTTATACTTAACGTGTTGAAAAAATCATTTCATTTGTAAATGGAGTAAGTATCATCATTTTACCAAGTTTTTTGTGGGCTTAAAAACTTTTTCTATACAATTCTTTTTATAAATTTTTTACATTTCTTGTTGTTTTTTTGCGTTTGTTCAATACTAGTAGTAGCAGACACACAGTCAGACTCTTGAACAATATTTGTTTGTAGTGGTCAATTGCAATTTTCATTGGTTTCACAGCACAAACATGCACTCTTTTTCAGACACTTACACACATATATACAGAAACACAAAAACAAACCGTTATATAGTTTAATATGTGTTTGTGTGTATAAGTAGTAGGCCTGAAAAAAATATTGAGTATTTGGTGTGTAAACGTTACAATTTTTTTGTAAATGTTTATTTTACACGCACTGTATGCATAAATGATGCCGCCATCAACAAAAAAAAAAAAAACTAAAAAGAAAAACATTTAAAAAATCAGCTTGTAGAAAAAGCCGAAAAAAACATTTAACAACCACAATACCATTACTTGCCTCACAATGTGAGTGCTGATGATGATTGTAATTTTTTTTTTCAAGTTTTTCAACTTTAAAAGTATTTTTTTTGCCACTGTTATTGGTATTGTATTTAAGTATCATTCAACTTTGGTGAATTAAACTCATGGTCATCGTCATCATCATCTTCATTATTATCAGTAGCATCATTATTATCATTATCCCGCTGTTTCTTTTCAACTTCATTTTGGTTTTGCTGTCTTGTGCCACAAATATATTTAAAATAGTCCATACATTCGTTAAGCACATCAGACTGAATGTATTTACAGCCAAAAAAAAAAAGAAACACTTGCATTTAATTTTGTAAAACAAGTGGTTGGGTTTCTTGAAGTGGCGGCATGTTTCACTGGTGGTTCCCGATTTTAATTTTGCAATGGAAATTGTTTCTCTGTAGGAAACGTTATGGTAAAATGTGTATTTTATTTGATGCTTAATTTTAATTTAAGACATTTTTGCTATAAATAAATATGAATATTTTGTAAATGAGAACAAATGAGTTGTGTTAAAATATTATATGAAAATTTTACTTTTTAGTAGAATTATCTCAATTTGTTTACATATCGTTTGTGTAAGAGAGCTAATTTTACTTAAGTTCCATTGTTTAAGAATTAGTAACATCTCCAGTAACAAAAAAATACGTTATAAAGTAAAATTATAATTTTTCCAAAAAAAGGATATACGGCGGCCACTTAAACCAAAGTTGGGAACTTCATGAAATTTTCAGCATTCATAGAGGCAACCAAGCTACGACTTGTGGTAAAATAATTATTAAAAAATTCAAATTTTTTCTAAAAAAAAAAATAAAAAAATTTTAAAAAAAATTGGTTTTATTAAAATTTTCTTCTCTATAGAAAACTTAACACTTTCTCCTGGCTTTCTTATATCATTATGTATATTTTAAATAAATTTTTCATTACAAGCTCTGTTAAAATGTGATAAAAAATGACACTTTTGTAAAATTTCTTTTCTAATTGGAATGATATTTAGAAAAATTTAAATTATCCTATTAAAAAAGTAAAATTTTACAAATAAGTGTTTCACCAAAAAACGTTTAAACAATCACTGTAACATTTCCCTTCAAAAATTAGAAGAGTTTCGATTAAATTTTATATAAATTCATTTAATTTGTATTAACTTCCATTCAATTCTCTTTTTTTTCACTGACGTATGAGTAATATTTAATTACTTTTGAAAATTATTATTTATCATACGCCTTGGTTAACCAGAAAGTTAAATAAGTGTTTGCTTTAACATTTCTAAAGGATAATTGATTACTTTTTAAATCAAATGTTAATATTACGTAATATATCCTAAACAAATTAATTAAAATTGTATTACAATAACTGCTGAAATGTTTACTTTATTAATTTTTACTAAAATACTAAATAGAGTTTTACTTTATGGAAATTTCATTTCAATTGTGGTTGAAATTCAATTTAAAACTTTGTTTTGTCTTATGTGTTGTTGTTTGTGTGCATAGTCTTTATTATATTCACTTTTTCCAATTGTTTAACATTTGAGTGACAGTTTATGGTTTTTTGTATGAGTATTTTAATAAAAGCTCTTTGCTTATATGCATAAATACTAGGGTGGCCCTTTTGCAAGAGACTTGAGCAAGAATATATAATGTTAAGGGGGTCGAGACTTTTCTATAGAAAACTTGAGTTGCCGTCAACTTTTCAATAGAAAACATGAGTTGCCGTCAACTTTTGTATAGAAAACTTGAGTTGCCGTCAACTTTTCTATAGAAAACTTGAGTTGCCCTCTACTTTCCTACAGAAAACTTGAGTTGCCCTCAACTTTCCTATAGAAAACTTGGGTTGCCCTCAACTTTCCTATAGAAAACTTGAGTTGCCCTCTACCTTCCTATAGAAAACTTGAGTTGGCTTCAACTTTTGTATAGAAAACTTGAGTTGGCTTCAACTTTTCTATAGAAAACTTGAGTTGGCTTCAACTTTTCTATAGAAAACTTGAGTTGGCTTCAACTTTTCTATAGAAAACTTGAGTTGCCGTCAACTTTTCTATAGAAAACTTGAGTTGCCGTCAACTTTTCTATAGAAAACTTGAGTTGCCGTCAACTTTTCTATAGAAAACTTGAGTTGCCGTCAACTTTTCTATAGAAAACTTGAGTTGCCGTCAACTTTTCTATAGAAAACTTGAGTTGCCGTCAACTTTTCTATAGAAAACTTGAGTTGCCGTCAACTTTTCTATAGAAAACTTGAGTTGCCGTCAACTTTTCTATAGAAAACTTGAGTTGCCGTCAACTTTTCTATAGAAAACTTGAGTTGCCGTCAACTTTTCTATAGAAAACTTGAGTTGCCGTCAACTTTTCTATAGAAAACTTGAGTTGCCGTCAACTTTTCTATAGAAAACTTGAGTTGCCGTCAACTTTTCTATAGAAAACTTGAGTTGCCCTCAACTTTTCTATAGAAAACTTGAGTTGCCCTCAACTTTTCTATAGAAAACTTGAGTTGCCGTCAACTTTTCTATAGAAAACTTGAGTTGCCGTCAACTTTTCTATAGAAAACTTGAGTTGCCGTCAACTTTTCTATAGAAAACTTGAGTTGCCCTCAACTTTTCTATAGAAAACTTGAGTTGCCCTCAACTTTTCTATAGAAAACTTGAGTTGCCGTCAACTTTTCTATAGAAAACTTGAATTGCCGTCAACTTTTCTATAGAAAACTTGAATTGCCGTCAACTTTTCTATAGAAAACTTGAGTTGCCGTCAACTTTTCTATAGAAAACTTGAGTTGCCGTCAACTTTCCTACAGAAAACTTGAGTTGCCCTCAACTTTCCTATAGAAAACTTGGGTTGCCCTCAACTTTCCTATAGAAAACTTGAGTTGGCTTCAACTTTTCTATAGAAAACTTGAGTTGGCTTCAACTTTTCTATAGAAAACTTGAGTTGCCTTCAACTTTTCTATAGAAAACTTGAGTTGCCTTCAACTTTTCTATAGAAAACTTGAGTTGCCTTCAACTTTTCTATAGAAAACTTGAGTTGCCTTCAACTTTTCTATAGAAAACTTGAGTTGTCGTCAACTTTTCTATAGAAAACTTGAATTGCCGTCAACTTTTCTATAGAAAACTTGAATTGCCGTCAACTTTTCTATAGAAAACTTGAGTTGCCGTCAACTTTTCTATAGAAAACTTGAGTTGCCGTCAACTTTTCTATAGAAAACTTGAGTTGCCGTCAACTTTTCTATAGAAAACTTGAGTTGCCGACAACTTTTCTATACAAAACTTGAGTTGCCGACAACTTTTCTATAGAAAACTTGAGTTGGCCTCAACTTTTCTATAGAAAACTTGAGTTGGCCTCAACTTTTCTATAGAAAACTTGAGTTGGTCTCAACTTTTCTATAGAAAACTTGAGTTGCCCTCAACTTTTCTATAGAAAACTTGAGATGCCGTCAACTTTTCTATAGAAAACTTGAGTTGCCCTCAACTTTTCTATAGAAAACTTGAGTTGCCCTCAACTTTTCTATAGAAAACTTGAGTTGCCCTCAACTTTTCTATAGAAAACTTGAGTTGCCCTCAACTTTTCTATAGAAAACTTGAGTTGCCCTCAACTTTTCTATAGAAAACTTGAGTTGCCCTCAACTTTTCTATAGAAAACTTGAGTTGCCCTCAACTTTTCTATAGAAAACTTGAGTTGCCCTCAACTTTTCTATAGAAAACTTGAGTTGCCCTCAACTTTTCTATAGAAAACTTGAGTTGCCCTCAACTTTTCTATAGAAAACTTGAGTTGCCCTCAACTTTTCTATAGAAAACTTGAGTTGCCCTCAACTTTTCTATAGAAAACTTGAGTTGCCCTCTACCTTCCTATAGAAAACTTGAGTTGGCTTCAACTTTTCTATAGAAAACTTGAGTTGGCTTCAACTTTTGTATAGAAAACTTGAGTTGGCTTCAACTTTTCTATAGAAAACTTGAGTTGGCTTCAACTTTTCTATAGAAAACTTGAGTTGGCTTCAACTTTTCTATAGAAAACTTGAGTTGCCGTCAACTTTTCTATAGAAAACTTGAGTTGCCGTCAACTTTTCTATAGAAAACTTGAGTTGCCGTCAACTTTTCTATAGAAAACTTGAGTTGCCGTCAACTTTTCTATAGAAAACTTGAGTTGCCGTCAACTTTTCTATAGAAAACTTGAGTTGCCGTCAACTTTTCTATAGAAAACTTGAGTTGCCGTCAACTTTTCTATAGAAAACTTGAGTTGCCGTCAACTTTTCTATAGAAAACTTGAGTTGCCCTCAACTTTTCTATAGAAAACTTGAGTTGCCCTCAACTTTTCTATAGAAAACTTGAGTTGCCGTCAACTTTTCTATAGAAAACTTGAGTTGCCGTCAACTTTTCTATAGAAAACTTGAGTTGCCGTCAACTTTTCTATAGAAAACTTGAGTTGCCGTCAACTTTTCTATAGAAAACTTGAGTTGCCCTCAACTTTTCTATAGAAAACTTGAGTTGCCCTCAACTTTTCTATAGAAAACTTGAGTTGCCGTCAACTTTTCTATAGAAAACTTGAATTGCCGTCAACTTTTCTATAGAAAACTTGAATTGCCGTCAACTTTTCTATAGAAAACTTGAGTTGCCGTCAACTTTTCTATAGAAAACTTGAGTTGCCGTCAACTTTCCTACAGAAAACTTGAGTTGCCCTCAACTTTCCTATAGAAAACTTGGGTTGCCCTCAACTTTCCTATAGAAAACTTGAGTTGGCTTCAACTTTTCTATAGAAAACTTGAGTTGGCTTCAACTTTTCTATAGAAAACTTGAGTTGCCTTCAACTTTTCTATAGAAAACTTGAGTTGCCTTCAACTTTTCTATAGAAAACTTGAGTTGCCTTCAACTTTTCTATAGAAAACTTGAGTTGCCTTCAACTTTTCTATAGAAAACTTGAGTTGTCGTCAACTTTTCTATAGAAAACTTGAATTGCCGTCAACTTTTCTATAGAAAACTTGAATTGCCGTCAACTTTTCTATAGAAAACTTGAGTTGCCGTCAACTTTTCTATAGAAAACTTGAGTTGCCGTCAACTTTTCTATAGAAAACTTGAGTTGCCGTCAACTTTTCTATAGAAAACTTGAGTTGCCGACAACTTTTCTATACAAAACTTGAGTTGCCGACAACTTTTCTATAGAAAACTTGAGTTGGCCTCAACTTTTCTATAGAAAACTTGAGTTGGCCTCAACTTTTCTATAGAAAACTTGAGTTGGTCTCAACTTTTCTATAGAAAACTTGAGTTGCCCTCAACTTTTCTATAGAAAACTTGAGATGCCGTCAACTTTTCTATAGAAAACTTGAGTTGCCCTCAACTTTTCTATAGAAAACTTGAGTTGCCCTCAACTTTTCTATAGAAAACTTGAGTTGCCCTCAACTTTTCTATAGAAAACTTGAGTTGCCCTCAACTTTTCTATAGAAAACTTGAGTTGCCCTCAACTTTTCTATAGAAAACTTGAGTTGCCCTCAACTTTTCTATAGAAAACTTGAGTTGCCCTCAACTTTTCTATAGAAAACTTGAGTTGCCCTCAACTTTTCTATAGAAAACTTGAGTTGCCCTCAACTTTTCTATAGAAAACTTGAGTTGCCCTCAACTTTTCTATAGAAAACTTGAGTTGCCCTCAACTTTTCTATAGAAAACTTGAGTTGCCCTCAACTTTTCTATAGAAAACTTGAGTTGCCCTCAACTTTTCTATAGAAAACTTGAGTTGCCCTCAACTTTTCTATAGAAAACTTGAGTTGCCGTCAACTTTTCTATAGAAAATGTAAATGCCACCCTAATAGTTACTATAGCTATAACAGTTTTTTCAATTTCCTTTAAAGTGTGCACAATTTTAGTTGGGGAAAGTGTTATGTCTGTTGTTTAAATAGTCATGTCTATGTGCATGACTCACTCTCTGTTTGAGCTTGTTACTTCATTGATTTTATTTGTTTTAAAACCATTTTACGGCCTATTGCTAGATACCCTGACATAAAATTTGCTGAATGTTCATAAAAAAAGACTTGTGGTTTAATTATTGAATCAGTAAAGCTCTAGAAATAAAATTGTTTTAAAGAAATCCATTTGGAAGTAAATAGGGTCTCTAAGATATCAAAAATATTTTAAGAATTTGCACAATTTTATGCAACCATAGAGAAATATTTATGATTAGGGCTTATCATATTGTCAAATTTTAAGCTTTTCGAACCCCTTTTTGAATTTTAGGTTTCAAATGTTTTACTTTTCTCTACATCATTTTTTAATTTCAAATTTTCATGCTCGTTTTTTTTTCAATTACATTTTAAACTAAAACCCCATTTAGTTGTAAATTGAATTCCTCTTTAGATTTTAAGTTTATATTTTATTTTTCTGTGTTTTTATTTCTATGCTGCCAGTTTAAAGTTAATTATAGACCCTCTTAATTTATTTAACATGCAACAATTAATTACTTTATATATATTTTCTGGTACAAATTGCACACAATACTCGTCTACACATGTAAATTGCAATTGCTTAACTCTTAATTACTAGTTTTGCTTGAACAAAACTGATGTTATTTTAGAACAAAAAATATTTTTTTTTATTTTTTTTAAAATAAATTTGTGAGTTTTGTGTTTTATTTTTTTTTTAATTTTCACAAAAAGGACCCTCATATATAACTTTGTATGTAATTTCATTGTTACGTGCTAAAATAAAATACATCATTTAGCTACAAAAATTTCACATAAATACCAACAACAGCAACAATCACTTTACAAATGTTGTTTTGTACAGCCAGCTAGCTCGTCATACAGAAAAACAAAAATGAAAATCAACTGTGTATAAGTATACATACATTTAATGAATAGTATTACAACAATAACACACACAAATTGCATTCAAACACAAAATTTACAAACACAAATGTACATATGTATAAATGAACAGGAAATCATGTGCTAAAAGTAAAGCAAGAGCGAGGATAACAGAGAGTGAAGGTAGAACATTAAAAATGTTAGCAACAAATATTTATGTTTATTTAACAACAACTATAACAAAGAATGACATATAATCTACTATTTGGAACTTTAGTTGCATTTTTACTAATTGCACATTTGAGTGCTAAAGTACAAGTGTATGTATGTGCAGGAGAGTGTTTGATGTTCATTAAGGTCATCAAGGGTTAGGTTGAAACTATTTAATTTAACCCAAAAAATCTATTTAGTTAGAATGAAAAAAGTAATTTTCAAAATTTTAACGTATGAGTGATATTGAATTATTTTGTAATTAAATAAAAATCATACGCTGTGTTACACTAAAAATGCAAAGAAATATTATTTAACTCTAAATTGAAAATTTGTTAACACAAATCTATTAAAAATTCCTAAAATATCCAAATTATTTTACAAAATTTAAATTTTCAATATTTTTTTTTAAAAATATAAAATTTTCCTGAAAAAAATTTGAGTTTTTTCATAATTTATTTTACCACAAGTCTTAGCTTGGCTGCCTTAAGCAACAAAGAAAATTTTATGAAATTCTTGCCTTTGGTTAAAATGTCCGCTGTATATCCTTTTTTTGAAAATTTCGTATTTCATTTAATAAATTAAATTTTTTGATACAAAGTGTGTTAAAAATTCATAAGCAATGAAACTTAAGTAAAATTATTTTTCGAACACCAATAATGTTTAAACAAATTGAAATTTTCCCAGTAAAAAATTACAATATTTAAAAAAATATTTTACCACAACTCGTAGTTTGGTCGTAACTATTAACCTTTAAAATTTTATGAAATTGTCTGCTTTGGTTTGAAAGGCCACCATATATCCTTTTTTGAAAAAGATATTATTTCACTCTAAAATTAAAATGTTTCAACAAAAAATTTATTTGCAATTTCTAAATTATTTAAATAACTATTTTTTTCAAATTAATTATTAATTTTGTTGAAATTTTTCCAGAAAAATAATAATTTTTTTCATACATTATTTTATCACAAGTCGCCGTTTGGAAGCCACTTTCAACCCCTACAATTTTTTGAAACTTTGTGCTATATTTAAAATGCCCGTCATATATCCTTTTTTTGAAAAATTATTATTTTTATGCAGAAAATAAATTTTCTATTGCAAAATGATTTATAAATTTCTAAACAATAAAAATTGGGTTAATACTCATATGTAACATAAAAGAGGCTTAAACAAATTCCCCAGTAAAAATATAAAATTGTTCAACAAATATTTTACCACAACTCCAAAAATACTAAAAAAATCTAAAATTATTTTAACATGAAATCAATTACCAAATTAATAAATATTAAAAAAAAATTAATTTTCAATATTTTTTTTTTAATTTAAAAATCTGCTAGCAAAAAATTAAGTTTTTTAAAAACTAATTTCCCCTCAAGTCACAGTTTGATAGCCTCTATGAACCCCTATAGTCTCAAAGAATTTTCGGCTTTAGTTTAAATAATCGTCATATATCCTTTTCTGGAAAAATTATTATTTTTCCGCAGAAAATTAATTTTCTATTGCAAAATGTTTTACAAATTCGTAAACAATATAAATTGTGTAAAATTGTCTATATACCATTAATTAAAAATAAATATTTTTTTTAAAAAAAAATTTTATAATTGAAAATTTTCCTAGCAAAAATGTAAATTTTCCAAGAATTTTTGTTCCACATGTCGTAGTTTAGTTACTTCTATGAACCCTTCAAATTGTATCAATTTACTAGCATTGTCTTAAATGCCGGGCGTATATCCTTTTATTGAAAAAAAATGTTTTTAAAAATTTTCTTAAAAAAATTTTCATTTTTTTCATAAATTAACCTGCCACATGAGGTAGTTTGATTACCTCTACGAACCCTTAAAATTGTATCAGTTTAGCATCTGTGGTTTTGATGCCAGCCGTATATCCTTTTTTGGAAAAATCATTATTGAATTTTATAAAATATTTTCTTAGTTACATTAACCATAACATGTTCATAAATAATTTAAAATATTTTATTAATTTTGATTTGATTAAAAAAATTTAAATTTTCCTAGTAAAAAAGTAAAATTTTTCTAAAAATTTCTGATTACAACTCGTAGTTTGGTCGCCTCTACGAACCCTTAAAATTGTATCAGTTTATAATCTTTGATATAAGTTCAAGCCTTATATCCTCTTTTTGAAAAATCATTATTTTATATTTTAAATAATTTTTTTTTGTTACAAAATCTATAACATGTTTATAGATAATGAAAATTTAAAACTTAACCAAAAGTTGTTTAAAAAAATTTAAATTTTTTAGTAAAAAAAGTAAAAATTTTCAAAAAATCTCTAATCACAACTCGTGGTTTGGTGGTGTCTAACAACCCTAAAAATTTGATTGCATTATCTGCCTTGATATAAATTGCAGCTATATATCCTTTTTTAAGAAATTATTAATTAACTCCTAAAAGTAAATTTTTCCAAACAAAATTTATTACAAATTCCTGAAATATCTAAACTATTTAAATATGTAAATTTTTTTTAACATTTTTATTAAATGCAATTTAATTATCTTTGTAGAAAATTCAATTTCTAGACAATTTAGTTTAAAATATTGAATTATGTGTGATAAATATTTAAATTTCGTTTATTTATCACTTGAATAATATTTTCCATTAGACTTATCTTGATGATTTGCCTCAAATATTTTCCACCTTATTTAAACCTAATAATAATTCTTAACATTTTTAACATTTACAGAAAGGATAACACCTACATGCATACATGTAATATGTTTACTTGTATGTGTATGATTGTGTGTATAGATTATTATTTTTTCCATTTGTATTTTATATTTATTTATTTATGTTTTTTTGTTTTTTTTTTGTTATTTTCTTATTCACATTTTCCAATTCTATCACATTATTGAAAGCATCCATATCGATTTTCATATCCTCTAGCAAATATGTTAAACTTGGTTTGTTTTTTCATACAATTTTTACGTACTTTTTCCTATAATATATAAAATAAAATAAGGAAAAAAGAGAAAAACACAATATATAGAATTATATTAGTTGGTGTTGTTTTGGTGCTGCTTTTCCTACTCATCATCTCAGCATCATCATGATTTTCGTTTAGCTGTGCTAAAAAGGAAGAGAGGAAATTGTTTACGTTTATCTTTGAAAATCTTTTGTATGGAAAAAAACCAAATGTATGAAAGACTAACAAGTAGGAAAAAAAATAACTACTTTAAGAGTTATAACGTCACCTAATATAGCAGCTTACTTACACATGTAAAAGGTAGCTGAGAAAAACTAACACAGTTACACAGAAAAATACAAATATAACACCCACAATCTATTCTAACTTACTGCCTGCTTACTGCTCTTACTCATTTCCTTTTTGCTGAAATTGTAAGCATGTCTATGCACGTTTAGTCAATCCACAGTAATGTGTCTAAGTACAAACACATAAACTGGTAGACACCTACATACACTCACACACACACACTTATTTTTGTAGAGAATTTTCCTATTCCTGTTTAAGTACATATCACTTGCATATCTTTAAGATGTAATCAGCATTTAGGCGTGATAGAACAGCTCTAGTGTTATAAATATGATAAAAATAATATTCCTAGCAGTAGGCAAAATGTAATAAAAAAAAACTGAAAAAAATGTAACAGAATCCTTAAAAACACTAAACATGAGATTGCTCTGAAAATATATGGCAATTTATTGAGAGAGAAAAAAAAACCTTATTTAGATCTAGATAAAGTTAATTTAGTTTTGAAAAATAAATTGTTATATATTTAAAGAAGAAGCTGAAAGATAAGTCAGTAAATGTATCGTTTACATTTTTGTTAACCTAGTATCAGGCGTATGAGTAATGTTAAGTAAAATGAAATAAATATTAAGTATACGTATGAGGAAGGGTAGATAAGAAATTATGAAAATGGTTGCGTATGAGTAATATTTTGTATTTTGAAAGATATTAATAATAAGTATACGCCAGTTGATTTTAATTCTTTATTTTTCCACCAGAATCTCAAAAATTTGGCTCAATTCTATTTCACAAACAGTTTTGATTTATAATATAAACTTTATTTTCTAAAGTGAAATAATTTTATAAAAAAGGATATTACAAAGCAGACAATTTTGAATTAATTAAAAAAACAAAATCTTTTGTAAATAATTTTTCTAATTTGGATATTTATAAAAGGTTTGTTTACTTTCTGAAGTATAATAATAATTTTTACAAAAAGGATATATGACATCCATTGAAACCAAGGATGAGAATTTTACAAAACTTCAAAGGTAGACAGAGAAGACCAAACTACGAGTTGTGGTAATAAATTTTTTAATAAATTTAAATTTTTTGCTAAGAAAATTTCAGTTTGGTTAAACATCCTTCGTGCTAGATAGACAACTTTGAACAGTTTAATTTTGTTTAAGAATTTCCAACAGATCTTGTAACAAAACATTTATTTTATAAAGTGAAATAATAATTTTTCAAAAAAGGATATATGGAGAAAATTTAAACCAAAACTGGAAAATTCTTAAAAGTGTAAGGGTTTCAAGAGGCAAAAAAACTACGAATTGTGGTAAAACATTTTTTTTAAAAATATTTCTTTATTAAAGAAAATAATTTTTAAAAAAAAAATCCATTCATATTATGAAAAATTGTTTACACAATTTTCATTGTTTATGCATTTGTAACAGATTTTGTAAGAAAACATGTGAAATAATATTTTTTAAAAAAAATTTTGAATTTTAAAAATTTCGAAATTTTTTATTTAGACAGCTAAGTTTTCAAAACAGTCACAGCACAACATGCTGTTTAATAAACTTTATTTAATCACCTACTTTTAGCTTAGCTACTGCTTCACTTAAAGTTTTATTCATATATCCTTTTTTGCAAACCAATATATTTTTTTAAATTTATATGAAGAAATTCATTCAACCTAGTAAAAACTATGTACTAAAGTATTTTTTTAGAAAAAAAAAAATTTCTAAAAAAAAATTTAATTTCAAAATTTTCGAAATTTTTTATTTAGACACCTTAATTTTCAAAACCGTGTTACCACAACTCGCAGCTTAATGGCCTCTATTGAATCACCAACATTTAGTGCGCCTACTATTTTACCTAAAGGTTTATTCATATATCCTTTTTTTTCAAACCAATATATTTTTTTAAATTTATATGATAAAACACTAAAAAATTCATTCAAATTATTACGAAATTATGTAGTAAAATATTTATTTGAATAAAATGGTTTTTGAATTATTCAAAAATTAGATTTCTTTTAAATCAATATTAAATTTTTACTACAACTAGGGGTTTTACATTCCCCATTTAATAACTTAGTCGGCTAAGTGTTTTAATTGGACTTTCCCAAATCAATTAAAAATTTGAATATCCTTAATTAAAATTGCTTAAAAATATGACCTTAAAAAATAATTATAAAAAATTAATTTTTGAATTTCCCAAAAAACTTCAATTTTTAAAAATTATCAAATTTTTTTATTCTACAATACGCCGTTGCATGTTCTTAATTTATATAACAAAATTTAAGATCCTTAATTGTTTTATTAAGGTGCTACCCATATATCCTTTTTTGGTAACATTGCAATTTGAATTGAATTTAGGTAGAAAATGGTACATATTTTATTTAAACTGCTAAACATATATAAAATAAACTTTAATAATCTTAATAAAATAAAATATTTTAAGAAATTAATTTTTAAAATATTTAAATTTTTAAAAATTTTCCTAATATTATTTTTATTTACAAAATAATCTTACTACAACTTGTTGTTTTATATTCTTTATTCATACACCAAATTTCATTGTAATTACTGTTTCCATTAATGTTTTAGCCACATATCCTTTTTTCCGCTAAAATTATTTTTAAACAAATTGTAGAAAAAAATACTTTCAAATCAATTCCAGCTGCTTAAAAATAAGGTTTAACTTAAATTTTTTTTTAAATTTCTTATTTGAATTTTTTAAATTTCAAAAATTTTTTTAATCTTGTAGCTTCCTAACTAATTAGTCTTACCACAACTAGTAGTTTAAAGCACTTAATTTAATCTCAAAAATTTGGCTATGCTAACTGCCATAATTTCAGTTTAGCCCATATATCCTTTTTTACAAATAAAATCTAAATTAACAAAATACTTTATTTATGGCTAGTATATATAAAAAAGCCTGTAAAATTTATTACAAGACCTTCTTTTAAAGATTTATCTCTGAAATTCATTATAAAATTAAAAATTTTAAATAAAAATTTCTAGCATGAAGATATTATGTTCTCATCGATATTTTAAATTCTTTAAGTTTTCCCCCAAAACTGTAAACAACCAACTAAATATAAAAACTTTTAATAAAAACGACACATGCCCATAACAATTCTAACAAAATCTTTTAACACTTTAAGAACATTTCAAGGTTAAAACAAGAATTTAAACAACAACAACAATCTAATAGCAACAAAAAACTTAAGTTCTATTAAAAAGGCCTCTTTATGTCTATACATTTTCAAAAAGTTTGAGTTTTAGTCTTTAATACTTTAACCTCTACAGCCTCTTCTATATAAACTAGGCGAAGCAAAAAACTTAAAATGTTTAACAAAACTTTAACTTAACAAAAAAATATATATATACAAACAAACTCACACATATTTTCGTTTACATATATAGAAAGTTACACATACAAATAACTTTATACTAAGCAGTCGTGCAAACAAATATAATTTCATAACAAACTGTTCAATGATGACGTATGTGTAAGGAGAATTCCATATATAATAGCAAATATATATTAGGGTCGCCCTAATATTGTAAAAATTTAACTTAAAGTCTATAATTTATAAACAAATTGCTATTTTGCATATTTTTAAAAAAGTAGTATATCTGCTACTATTTTTATAAATTCCAAAAATTATGTAATAGTATTAAAAATAACTAAATTAAGCAGAACTTAACGAAGTTTACTATTTTCCACACTTTTAAAAAAAGTAGTATTTTCACTACTATTTTCAAAAATTTAATTAAAGGCTGTTATTTTGCGTAGAATCATAAAAGATAAACAGAATTTAAAAAAAACAACTATTTTGAACATTTTTAAAAAAAGTAGTATATCTGCTACTATTTTTATATATTCAAAAAATTATGTACTATCACTTAAAATAAGTAAAACTTAATGTTGTTTACTATATTTCTAACAAAATTATTAGAATTTAAAGAAATTTACTATTTTTCACTATTTTTAAATAAGTAGTATTTTCACTACTATTTTAAAATTTTATATAAAGACCGTAATTTTGCATAGAATAATAAAAAAAATAAAGAATTTAATAAAAACTACTATTTTGAACATTTTTAAAAAAAGTAGTATATCTGCTACTATTTTTATATATTCAAAAAATTATGTAATATCACTTAAAATAAGTAAAACTTAATGTCCTTTACTATATCTCTAACAAAATTATTAAAATTTAATTAAATTTACTACTTTTCACAATTTTTAAAAAAGTAGTATTTTTGCTACTATTTCCAAAATTTTATATTAAGACTGTAATTTTGCATAGAATAATAAAAAAATAAAGAACTTAATAAAAACTACTATTTTGAAAATTTTTAAGAAAGTAGTATATCTGCTACTATTTTGAATAATTTAAAAAATTATGTAATATTACTTAAAATAACTTAAATTAAGTAGAATCTAACGATATTTACTATTTTTCACACTTTTGAAAAAAGTATTATTTCTACTACTATTTTCAAAAATTCAAATAACAACCAAAAATAAATAGAACTAATAGAAATTAACTTCTTCTCCGAAAAAATACAGAATTTACAAACAATTCGGATAAGCGCCATCCAGCCAAACTAAGTAGGCTCTCCTCTAATGTGCATAGAAAAGAATTTTATATTTTATTTTACATATATATATATAAAATTTATATATATGTTATATGAATTTTACATACATATATAATGCTTTTAGAAAATAATATAAAGTAGGAGCGGCACCAGAAGAAAAGCTGAAAGATGAAATGTTACTTAGTATTATAACAGAAATAAAAAAAAAAAACTTGACTAGACTTGAGCAAGCATGAAACTACGTGAGGTCTAAGGCTGGAAAAAAATTAAACAGCAACCTACAACAAATATTTTATTCCTATACCAACACACACATACATATACCCACTTACACATGTTAAAACTCTCATTTTATTTAAGATTTTTGTTTATTTTTTGTGTTCAATTCTCCCTCATGATAAAAAGCCAAAGCACGTGCTTTGTATAGAGGAGTAAACCATAAAACCTTAAAAGAATACCGAATAAGTTTTATGTAAAGGATATCTTAAAGGACATATATAATCATATACAAACAAACATACTCACTCCCTTTTAACTTAACACATAAATATGTGTTTAAACAAAAAATTAAGCACAAGCCTTTATACACTTGTAATAAATTTATTGAGCAGGTTCTCTACCATAAAGGTCATGGCAAGTAAGTAGCAGTAACTAAAAGCCTGTGGACATAGAAGGAATTGAAAATAAAGACATGAATAGCAGGAAAAAACAATATTAAAGAACAATGACCTAACGCTTTTAGAAATGTATTAAAAGAAAACAACAAATGGTCACAGTAAAAGCTGTGAAAATTGCTTTAAGAACAAAAGCAAAAATTCCCTAATTTTTTTTGTTGGTTCTCACTGTTTCTAGTCTCAGGTAAATTATATATAAACTCTTGTACAAATTATCAACCTGAGACGTGTTTATGTTTCACAATAGACTTTCGTACTAAAACAGCAAAACAAACACAAGCCTTAAAAGTTTGTTGGATGATATATGAATTTGTCAAAAATGTGTGCATTTTGAGCAAAAAGGTCAAGGTTAAAAATTAAATTGAATTTCTCATAACTTGGATACCTTAACTTATGCTGGATCATAAATAAAAAAGATTAGTTTTTGTAAACAACTAAAAATTTACTTTAAAATAACACTACTAGAGAAAATAAAAGTAATGGAAAACTTTTCTAGAGAAAATCAAATTTCAAGTTATCGATAATTTTCATGTATTTAATTATCGATAGCTTTTCTATAGAAAAGTAATGTTATCGATAGCTTTTCTATAGAAAAGTAATGTTATCGATAGCTTTTCTATAGAAAAGTAATGTTATCGATAGCTTTTCTATAGAAAAGTAATGTTATCGATAGCTTTTCTATAGAAAAGTAATGTTATCGATAGCTTTTCTATAGAAAAGTAAAGTTATCGATAGCTTTTCTATAGAAAAGTAATGTTATCGATAACTTTTCTATGGAAAAGTAAAGTTATCGATAACTTTTCTATGGAAAAGTAAAGTTATCGATAACTTTTCTATGGAAAAGTAAAGTTATCGATAACTTTTCTATGGAAAAGTAAAGTTATCGATAACTTTTCTATGGAAAAGTAAAGTTATCGATAACTTTTCTATGGAAAAGTAAAGTTATCGATAACTTTTCTATGGAAAAGTAAAGTTATCGATAACTTTTCTATGGAAAAGTAAAGTTATCGATAACTTTTCTATGGAAAAGTAAAGTTATCGATAACTTTTCTATGGAAAAGTAAAGTTATCGATAACTTTTCTATGGAAAAGTAAAGTTATCGATAACTTTTCTATGGAAAAGTAAAGTTATCGATAACTTTTCTATGGAAAAGTAAAGTTATCGATAACTTTTCTATGGAAAAGTAAAGTTATCGATAACTTTTCTATGGAAAAGTAAAGTTATCGATAACTTTTCTATGGAAAAGTAAAGTTATCGATAACTTTTCTATGGAAAAGTAAAGTAATCGATAACTTTTCTATAGAAAAGTAAAGTAATCGATAACTTTTCTATAGAAAAGTAAAGTAATCGATAACTTTTCTATAGAAAAGTAAAGTAATCGATAACTTTTCTATAGAAAAGTAAAGTAATCGATAACTTTTCTATAGAAAAGTAAAGTAATCGATAACTTTTCTATAGAAAAGTAAAGTAATCGATAACTTTTCTATAGAAAAGTAAAGTAATCGATAACTTTTCTATAGAAAAGTAAAGTAATCGATAACTTTTCTATAGAAAAGTAAAGTAATCGATAACTTTTCTATAGAAAAGTAAAGTAATCGATAACTTTTCTATAGAAAAGTAAAGTAATCGATAACTTTTCTATAGAAAAGTAAAGTTATCGATAACTTTTCTATAGAAAAGTAAAGTAATCGATAACTTTTCTATAGAAAAGTAAAGTAATCGATAACTTTTCTATAGAAAAGTAAAGTAATCGATAACTTTTCTATAGAAAAGTAAAGTAATCGATAACTTTTCTATAGAAAAGTAAAGTAATCGATAACTTTTCTATAGAAAAGTAAAGTTATCGATAACTTTTCTATGAAAAAGTAAAGTTATCGATAACTTTTCTATGAAAAAGTAAAGTTATCGATAACTTTTCTATGAAAAAGTAAAGTTATCGATAACTTTTCTATGGAAAAGTAAAGTTATCGATAACTTTTCTATGGAAAAGTAAAGTTATCGATAAGTTTTCTATAGAAAAGTAAAGTTATCGATAACTTTTCTATAGAAAAGTAAAGCTATCGATAACTTTTCTATAGAAAAGTAAAGTTATCGATAACTTTTCTATAGAAAAGTAAAGTTATCGATAACTTTTCTAAAGAAAAGTAAAGTTATCGATAACTTTTCTAAAGAAAAGTAAAGTTATCGATAACTTTTCTAAAGAAAAGTAAAGTTATCGATAACTTTTCTAAAGAAAAGTAAAGTTATCGATAACTTTTCTAAAGAAAAGTAAAGTTATCGATAACTTTTCTAAAGAAAAGTAAAGTTATCGATAACTTTTCTAAAGAAAAGTAAAGTTATCGATAACTTTTCTATAGAAAAGTAAAGTTAACGATAACTTTTCTTTAGAAAAGTAAAGTTAACGATAACTTTACTTTTCTATGGAAAAGTAAAGTTATCGATAACTTTTCTAAAGAAAAGTAAAGTTATCGATAACTTTTCTATGGAAAAGTAAAGTTATCGATAAGTTTTCTATAGAAAAGTAAAGTTATCGATAACTTTTCTATAGAAAAGTAAAGCTATCGATAACTTTTCTATAGAAAAGTAAAGTTATCGATAACTTTTCTATAGAAAAGTAAAGTTATCGATAACTTTTCTATAGAAAAGTAAAGTTATCGATAACTTTTCTATAGAAAAGTAAAGTTATCGATAACTTTTCTAAAGAAAAGTAAAGTTATCGATAACTTTTCTAAAGAAAAGTAAAGTTATCGATAACTTTTCTAAAGAAAAGTAAAGTTATCGATAACTTTTCTAAAGAAAAGTAAAGTTATCGATAACTTTTCTAAAGAAAAGTAAAGTTATCGATAACTTTTCTAAAGAAAAGTAAAGTTATCGATAACTTTTCTATAGAAAAGTAAAGCTATCGATAACTTTTCTATAGAAAAGTAAAGTTATCGATAACTTTTCTATAGAAAAGTAAAGTTATCGATAACTTTTCTAAAGAAAAGTAAAGTTATCGATAACTTTTCTAAAGAAAAGTAAAGTTATCGATAACTTTTCTAAAGAAAAGTAAAGTTATCGATAACTTTTCTAAAGAAAAGTAAAGTTATCGATAACTTTTCTAAAGAAAAGTAAAGTTATCGATAACTTTTCTAAAGAAAAGTAAAGTTATCGATAACTTTTCTAAAGAAAAGTAAAGTTATCGATAAGTTTTCTATAGAAAAGTAAAGTTATCGATAACTTTTCTATAGAAAAGTAAAGCTATCGATAACTTTTCTATAGAAAAGTAAAGTTATCGATAACTTTTCTATAGAAAAGTAAAGTTATCGATAACTTTTCTAAAGAAAAGTAAAGTTATCGATAACTTTTCTAAAGAAAAGTAAAGTTATCGATAACTTTTCTAAAGAAAAGTAAAGTTATCGATAACTTTTCTAAAGAAAAGTAAAGTTATCGATAACTTTTCTAAAGAAAAGTAAAGTTATCGATAACTTTTCTAAAGAAAAGTAAAGTTATCGATAACTTTTCTATAGAAAAGTAAAGTTAACGATAACTTTTCTTTAGAAAAGTAAAGTTAACGATAACTTTACTTTTCTATGGAAAAGTAAAGTTATCGATAACTTTTCTAAAGAAAAGTAAAGTTAACGATAACTTTTCTTTAGAAAAGTAAAGTTAACGATAACTTTACTTTTCTATGGAAAAGTAAAGTTATCGATAACTTTTCTAAAGAAAAGTAAAGTTATCGATAACTTTTCTATGGAAAAGTAAAGTTATCGATAACTTTTCTATGGAAAAGTAAAGTTATCGATAAGTTTTCTATAGAAAAGTAAAGTTATCGATAACTTTTCTATAGAAAAGTAAAGCTATCGATAACTTTTCTATAGAAAAGTAAAGTTATCGATAACTTTTCTATAGAAAAGTAAAGTTATCGATAACTTTTCTAAAGAAAAGTAAAGTTATCGATAACTTTTCTAAAGAAAAGTAAAGTTATCGATAACTTTTCTAAAGAAAAGTAAAGTTATCGATAACTTTTCTAAAGAAAAGTAAAGTTATCGATAACTTTTCTAAAGAAAAGTAAAGTTATCGATAACTTTTCTAAAGAAAAGTAAAGTTATCGATAACTTTTCTAAAGAAAAGTAAAGTTATCGATAACTTTTCTATAGAAAAGTAAAGTTAACGATAACTTTTCTTTAGAAAAGTAAAGTTAACGATAACTTTACTTTTCTATGGAAAAGTAAAGTTATCGATAACTTTTCTAAAGAAAAGTAAAGTTATCGATAACTTTTCTATGGAAAAGTAAAGTTATCGATAACTTTTCTATGGAAAAGTAAAGTTATCGATAAGTTTTCTATAGAAAAGTAAAGTTATCGATAACTTTTCTATAGAAAAGTAAAGCTATCGATAACTTTTCTATAGAAAAGTAAAGTTATCGATAACTTTTCTATAGAAAAGTAAAGTTATCGATAACTTTTCTAAAGAAAAGTAAAGTTATCGATAACTTTTCTAAAGAAAAGTAAAGTTATCGATAACTTTTCTAAAGAAAAGTAAAGTTATCGATAACTTTTCTAAAGAAAAGTAAAGTTATCGATAACTTTTCTAAAGAAAAGTAAAGTTATCGATAACTTTTCTAAAGAAAAGTAAAGTTATCGATAACTTTTCTAAAGAAAAGTAAAGTTATCGATAACTTTTCTAAAGAAAAGTAAAGTTATCGATAACTTTTCTATAGAAAAGTAAAGTTAACGATAACTTTTCTTTAGAAAAGTAAAGTTAACGATAACTTTACTTTTCTATGGAAAAGTAAAGTTATCGATAACTTTTCTATAGAAAAAACAAGTCAAAGTTATCGTTTTCTCATAATATGCATATAAAGTTACTTTAATCGGTTTCTACAACAAATTCAATTGTAATTCCGACAATTAGTTGAGATAAATACATATGTAGCATATGTTTCTGGAGAAGATTTACTATTCTCTGGTAAAGTTAGAAAATAGGGTGCATTTATTTTTATGCTAAATTTATCGATAACTCATATTTATCTATAACTAAGATATTAATAAAGTTTATTAAAGTCTCATTTGTTTTTTTACCATTAAAGTCTTTATAGGATTTGGCCCATTTCGTTTTCCCAGTCGCAACCATTAATTTCTTATTAATTTTTTTTCTAGCCATATCCTTTTCATTTCGTTAGGTTGTTCTTTGTAGTTATTTGCCTTTTTATCGTGTTGACCAGCTTTTTATTTGCTGTATTTATGCTTATGACACTGACCTTTTATTGTCAGTATAAACATTTCGTTTCAGTTTTCGTTTTCGTGGAATATATTTGTGATTTTAGTTTGTGATAAATTTTATTATATTTTATTTGGTTTGCTATGAAAACAATTTTTTTATTAAGGTTGTATATTTATAAAATGTTCTTACAGTTCTGAAAATGCTCTGTCTATCTCTGTGTAGCTAAATGCTTTAAAAATTTTGTTCCAGGATATTTTCGTAATTCTTGGTTGATAAATTCCTTTGGGTAAGCAAATTGTGAACCTCCCTATTATTGTGTATGAATGCTCGTTTTTATTCATTTATTTATTTTTTTGTTCAATTTTGATTGTATTATTTTCATGTGATATTAACTAAAATATATTAAGCGTAAATCTAATTTTTTATATGAAATAACACAATTCTCTGTGTATAGTTATTTTTTTTCTGTCTTTTAATTTTATTGCGTCCTGTAGAGGGAGGAAGTTGCTGATGTTGGATCTATAATAATGTTCGACTATTGGTGTGTATGAAAATGTTTGTTGTCACGCTGATGATGACGTTGGATATGATGATGATGATGTTGATGTCTGAGTGGTTATTGTTCGTTTAAATAAATGAATAAAGGTCTGTGGGTTCGTTTTTTTTTTGTTTGTGCTGTGGAATTTTTTGCTGCGTGAGTTTGTTGTATTGTGTTTTTGTTCTGTCTATCATTGGTTTTTATGTGGGTACTAGTACTACAACTGCTAGTATTTGCTAGTATGTGTTATTACCACAAAAAGTCATTTAAACATATCAAAATGGGAATTTTTACACATGTTTTTTCCCTGTTCAGGGTTTTTATTTTTGTTCTATACCTCATTCTCACTTTAAGTGGATTTTATTTTCAATACAAAGTTGCTGCTACTGGGCCGGGGAGAGAAGCCAACATGTGATATAAATTTAATAGAAAAATAATTGTTATTTAGTTTGGGGTTTAATTTAGTGGTATGTTGAAATTTAAACCAAAAGCAAAAAATATATAAAATGAGGCATATTCTGTGGGGAATATTTGCTGGAAATATAAAAAGGTGGCATATTTAAAGGGGCACGCTTGAAAAATTTAATGTTTCAGCAAATTCTCTTTTTAAGAATAAAGGGGATAATATTAATTCTCCACAGACTAACAAAAATTTACTATTTCAATAAAAAAAATTAACGAAAACTTTTTCTTCCATAGAAATGTTATCGATAATTTAACTTTTATATAGAAAAGTAATCGACAATTTCACTTTATCAACAAGTTGAGTCAAATTGATGAGATTCCGGCGAAAAAAAAATCACAATTAAAATTTTCTATACTTATTATTATTATTAATCACTTACAAACCACAAAATATTACTCATACGCAGCCATTTGCAACATTTGTTATCTATCCTCGCTCATTTGTATACATAATATTTATTTCCTTTTCCTTAACATTACTCATACGCTTTGCATTAGGCTAACAAAAGTGTATCTATATCAAATCACAAAATATTACTCATACGCAACCATTTTCATAGTTAATATTTATTTCATTTTACGTAACATAACTCATACGCCTTTTACTAGGTTAACAAAAATGTATACGATACTTTACTTTCTTTTAGAAAAGGTATCGATAACTTTACTTTTCTATAAAATAGTTATCGACAACTTGAACTTTCTATAGAAAAGTTATCGATAACCTGCCTTTTCTATAGAAAAGTTATCGATAACTTTACTTTTCTATAGAAAAGTTATCGATAACTTTACTTTTCTATAGAAAAGTTATCGATAACTTTACTTTTCTATAGAAAAGTTATCGATAACTTTACTTTTCTATAGAAAAGTTATCGATAACTTTACTTTTCTATAGAAAAGTTATCGATAACTTTACTTTTCTATAGAAAAGTTATCGATAACTTTACTTTTCTATAGAAAAGTTATCGATAACTTTACTTTTCTATAGAAAAGTTATCGATAACTTTACTTTTCTATAGAAAAGTTATCGATAACTTTACTTTTCTATAGAAAAGTTATCGATAACTTTACTTTTCTATAGAAAAGTTATCGATAACTTTACTTTTCTATAGAAAAGTTATCGATAACTTTACTTTTCTATAGAAAAGTTATCGATAACTTTACTTTTCTATAGAAAAGTTATCGATAACTTTACTTTTCTATAGAAAAGTTATCGATAACTTTACTTTTCTATAGAAAAGTTATCGATAACTTTACTTTTCTATAGAAAAGTTATCGATAACTTTACTTTTCTATAGAAAAGTTATCGATAACTTTACTTTTCTATAGAAAAGTTATCGATAACTTTACTTTTCTATAGAAAAGTTATCGATAACTTTACTTTTCTATAGAAAAGTTATCGATAACTTTACTTTTCTATAGAAAAGTTATCGATAACTTTACTTTTCTATAGAAAAGTTATCGATAACTTTACTTTTCTATAGAAAAGTTATCGATAACTTTACTTTTCTATAGAAAAGTTATCGATAACTTTACTTTTCTATAGAAAAGTTATCGATAACTTTACTTTTCTATAGAAAAGTTATCGATAACTTTACTTTTCTATAGAAAAGTTATCGATAACTTTACTTTTCTATAGAAAAGTTATCGATAACTTTACTTTTCTATAGAAAAGTTATCGATAACTTTACTTTTCTATAGAAAAGTTATCGATAACTTTACTTTTCTATAGAAAAGTTATCGATAACTTTACTTTTCTATAGAAAAGTTATCGATAACTTTACTTTTCTATAGAAAAGTTATCGATAACTTTACTTTTCTATAGAAAAGTTATCGATAACTTTACTTTTCTATAGAAAAGTTATCGATAACTTTACTTTTCTATAGAAAAGTTATCGATAACTTTACTTTTCTATAGAAAAGTTATCGATAACTTTACTTTTCTATAGAAAAGTTATCGATAACTTTACTTTTCTATAGAAAAGTTATCGATAACTTTACTTTTCTATAGAAAAGTTATCGATAACTTTACTTTTCTATAGAAAAGTTATCGATAACTTTACTTTTCTATAGAAAAGTTATCGATAACTTTACTTTTCTATAGAAAAGTTATCGATAACTTTACTTTTCTATAGAAAAGTTATCGATAACTTTACTTTTCTATAGAAAAGTTATCGATAACTTTACATTTCTATAGAAAAGTTATCGATAACTTTACATTTCTATAGAAAAGTTATCGATAACTTTACATTTCTATAGAAAAGTTATCGATAACTTTACATTTCTATAGAAAAGTTATCGATAACTTTACATTTCTATAGAAAAGTTATCGATAACTTTACATTTCTATAGAAAAGTTATCGATAACTTTACTTTTCTATAGAAAACTTATCGATAACTTTACTTTTCTATAGAAAAGTTATCGATAACTTGACTTTACTATAGAAAAGTTATCGATAACTTGACTTTACTATAGAAAAGATATCGATAACTTAATTTTTCTATAGAAATGTTATCGATAACTTGACTTCCCTATAGAAAAGAAGTTGATAACTTAATTTTTCTATAATAATGTTATCGATAACTTGACTTTTCTATTGAAAAGTTATCGATAACTTGACTTTTCTATAGAAAAGGGTCTTCGGGGATCGCACAAACTAACTTGTTTATTTTCTTATTATCCTTAGTGCAATTATGTTATTGTACTACAAAAATCCTTGACTGATACAATTCACACTCATGTTACACCTCCTTGAACTATGCTACACTTTTCATACATACATTATTATATTAATTTTATTTAATACATTATTTAGGTTTTCTCCTCCTCTATTTTTTTATGAATTTAAAAAACAGTTCACTTAAAAGTTTATTGTTTTCTTGCTACGAACTTAAAGCATCAACAGTAACAGCAGCAGCAGCAGCAGCAACAATAAGGTACTTGAGTTGTTGATCAAAAAAAGACAAGGGGGGAGCAAAGTTGAAAATCTGTGTTAAAATGCATGTGTGTAGAAAATATTGAAAAATATTGCCACTTAAAGTAAATGAGTCATTCACTAAGTAATGTTAACATCTACAAAAACATACACACACATACACGTAACTAGATAGTAGTGGAAGTTGTGTGTGTATGTGGAAATACATGTTATTATATGTTTTCACATACATATATTTGTATTAGGGTGCCTCTTGCAGTTTTGGATATTCGATGCAGCCAAAGATCTCCATCATCTAAAAACTAAATGCTGTAAATTGGAGCAAAATCGGGTAAGGTTAAACTTGAAATAAAAGGTGCATCCTGTAAGCGTTATCTGATGTTTTGCCCTCATTTTGAACTTCCAGCATTCGCAAAAGGGCAAAATGAGAGCTACCCTAATGTACATGTGTGTGTGTGTTTGTATTCTGGAATATTGTTGTGTGTTTTTGCATACAATTGCAAGCCTGCATGGTTGTGTTTAGTATTGCTGTTGGTGGATGTAATACACTCTGCATTGTACTTGTAGTATGTGGTATCAATTTATATACCTAAAGTATGTGTCTGTCATTTATAACCTGAAATTTTAACATTATGTGTGCAGTAGTAGCAACAACACACAACATTTGCATCTACATCGATATCAACAGCAATAGCTAACAATAACATCTTCAACATCATCATTGTAATTTTCTCTAATATCGTCATTTTCATCGTCATCATTCTACCAAATCAACCTCGAACTCATCCTTTCTCATTTCCCATTTACGTACATCGAACAGCTGCAGCATCATCATGATTTTTCTGTTATACAATACTGTAATGCGTATGTCTGTCTGTATGTTTGTATCTATGTATGTTGGCTTGTATTTTAGTATGTTACACATATACTTAATAACTTAAGTCAACCTTATTGTCATTGTATGTTCGTTCTTTCGTACATACACAAATTGGTATTTAAGTATGTCATTTGCTAATATTACTATCTATACATATTAATACAAGCACACACTCACTCACACACTCACACATAATTCTATGGCTGTAAGTAAAAATTGTATATTGGTTTCACAAGAGCTACAACCTCACTCACAGTGATGGTTGTCAACTTTGCTTTAAAAAATAAAAAAAAACAACTTTATATGTATCTACACTATTAATATATAAAAAAATGTATGACCGAGAAGGCAGTGGTATAGAAATAGAGGAACAGAAATGTTAACAAATTTGTTGGCTGTTGTTGTCTGATGGTTTTAAGTGCTGCTGCCTGCTACTTAAAAACACAAAAGCCCAGTAAATATTGATAAATTAATCGATAATACAATGGAAGGAAATACATATATATTTTAGTAAGAGTTAAAAAATAAATTTTACATTTATTTTATAGTTTAATTTAAGAAAGTCATACATCATACAATATTTTATAAAAAGTTCTATACAAAAGTCAAGTTATCAATAATTTTTCTATAGAAAAGTCAAATCATTTATAACTTTCTATAAAAAAGTCAGGTCAGCAATAACTTTTCTATAGAAATGAAGCTAAAACGAAATTTAGCTTCAATCGAGGGTCTTGTTAGAGTTCAATTTTAGCTTGAATCGTGGTTCTTTATGTTGAAGAAATTTAGCTTCAATCCTGGGTATTTTTAGAGTTAAATTTTTGATTCAATCGTGGGTCTTTTTCGAGTTCAATTTGAGCTTCAATCGTAGATCTTTTTACAGTTAAATTCCAACTTCAATCATAAGTATTTTTAGATTCAATTTCAGCTTCAATCGTGGGTCCGTTTACAGTTAAATTCTAACTTCAATCGTGAGACTTTTTATTATTAAATTTAGGCCGCAATCGTGGGTCTTTTTAGAGCTAAATTTCTGATTCAATCGTGGGTCTTTTTAGAGTTCAATTTGAGCTTCAAGCGTGGATCTTTAACAGTTAAATTCTAACTTTAATCGTGGGTCTTTTTATAGTAAAATTTTAGCTTCATTCGTTTATCTTTTTACAGTTAAATTCTAACTTCAATCGTGGGACTTTTTATAATTAAATTTAAGCTGCAATCGTGGGTCTTTTTATGGTTAAATTTTAGTTGCTATCGTGGCTCTTTTTCTCGTTAAATTTTAGCTTCATTCGTTGGTCTTTCTGTGTTTAAATTTCAGCTTCATTCCTGGGGGTTTCTGTATTTAGATTTCAGCTTAACTCGATGGTCTTTCTGTTGTTGAATTTAAGCTTCGTTCGTGGGTCTTTCTGTGTTTAAATTTCAGCTGCATTCCTGGGGGTTTCTATATTTAGATTTCAGCTTAACTCGAGGGTCTTCCTGTGGTTGAATTTAAGCTTAGCACTTTCTGTAGTTGCATTTTAGCTTCATTCGTGGGTCCTTCTGTTGTTGACTTTTAGGTTTATTCCTGAGTCTTTTTGTAGTTAAATTTTAGCTTCATTTGTGGGTCTTTTTGTAGTTAAATTTTAGCTTCATTTGTGGGTCTTTCTGTAGTTAAGATTTAGCTTCATTCGTGGGTCTTTTTGTAGTTAATTTTTAGTTAAATTTTAGCTTCATTCGTGGGTCTTTCTGTAGTTAAATTTTAGCTTGATTCGCGGGTCTTTTTGTAGTTGAATTTTAGCTTCATTCGTGGGTCTTTCTGTAGTTGAATTTTAGCTTCATTCGTGGGTCTTTCTGTAGTTAAATTTTAGGTTTATTCCTGGGTCTTTCTGTAGTTAAATTTTAGCTTCATTCGTAGGTATTTCTGTACTGAAATTTTAGCTTCATTCGTAGGTCTTTCTGTAGTTATATTTTAGCTTCATTTGTGAGTCTTTCTCTAGTTAAATTTTAGCTTCATATGTGGGTCTTTTTGTATTGAAATTTTAGCTTCATTCGTGGGCTTTCTGTAGTTAAATTTTAGCTTCATTCGTGGGTCTTTTTGTAGTTGAATTTTAGCTTAATTCATGGGTCTTTCTGTATTGAAATTTTAGCTTCATTCGTGGGCTTTCTGTAGTTAAATTTTAGCTTCATTCGTGGGTCTTTTTGTAGTTGAATTTTAGCTTAATTCATGGGTCTTTCTGTAGTTAAATTTTAGCTTCATTCGTGGGTCTTTCTGTAGTTAAATTTTAGGTTTATTCCTGGGTCTTTCTGTAGTTAAATTTTAGCTTCATTCGTAGGTCTTTCTGTACTGAAATTTTAGCTTCATTCGTAGGTCTTTCTGTACTGAAATTTTAGCTTCATTCGTAGGTCTTTCTGTAGTTAAATGTTAGCTTCATTTGTGGGTCTTTCTGTAGTTAAATTTTAGCTTCATATGTGGGTCTTTTTTTATTGAAATTTTAGCATCATTCGTGGGCTTTCTGTAGCTAAATTTTAGCTTCATTCGCTGGTCTTTTTGTAGTTGAATTTTAGTTTCATTCGTGGGTCTTTCTGTAGTTAAATTTTAGCTTCATTTGTGGGTCTTTCTGTAGTTAAATTTTAGTCTTTTTTTATTGAAATTTTAGCATCATTCGTGGGCTTTCTGTAGCTAAATTTTAGCTTCATTCGCTGGTCTTTTTGTAGTTGAATTTTAGTTTCATTCGTGGGTCTTTCTGTAGTTAAATTTTAGCTTCATTTGTGGGTCTTTCTGTAGTTAAATTTTAGCTTCATATGTGGGTCTTTTTTTATTGAAATTTTAGCATCATTCGTGGGCTTTCTGTAGCTAAATTTTAGCTTCATTCGCTGGTCTTTTTGTAGTTGAATTTTAGTTTCATTCGTGGGTCTTTCTGTAGTTAAATTTTAGCTTCATTTGTGGGTCTTTCTGTAGTTAAATTTTTGCTTCATTCGTGGGTCTTTCTGTAGCTAAATTTTAGCTTCATTTGTGGTCTTTCTGTAGTTAAATTTTAGCTTCATTCGTGGGTCTTTTTGTAGTTGAATTTTAGTTTCATTCGTGGGTCCTTCTGTAGTTAAAATTTAGCTTCATTCGTAGGTCTTTCTGTAGTTAAATTTTAGCTTCATTTGTGGGTCTTTCTGTAGTTAAATTTTAGCTTCATATGTGGGTCTTTTTTTATTGAAATTTTAGCATCATTCGTGGGCTTTCTGTAGCTAAATTTTAGCTTCATTCGCTGGTCTTTTTGTAGTTGAATTTTAGTTTCACTCGTGGGTCTTTCTGTAGTAAAATGTTAGCTTCATTTGTGGGTCTTTCTGTAGTTAAATTTTAGCTTCATTCGTGGGTCTTTCTGTAGCTAAATTTTAGCTTCATTTGTGGTCTTTCTGTAGTTAAATTTTAGCTTCATTCGTGGGTCTTTCTGTAGTTAAATTTTAGCTTCATTTGTGGGTCTTTCTGTAGTTAAATTTTAGCTTCATTCGTGGGTCTTTCTGTAGTTAAATTTTAGCTTCATTCGTGGGTCTTTCTGTAGTTAAATTTTAGCTTCATTCGTGGGCCTTTCTGTACTGAAATGTTAGCTTCATTCGTGGGTCTTTCTGTAGTTAAATTTTAGCTTCATTCGTGGGCCTTTCTGTACTGAAATGTTAGCTTCATTCGTGGGTCTTTCTGTTGTGAAATTTTAGCTTCATTCGTGGGCCTTTCTGTACTGAAATGTTAGCTTCATTCGTGGTCTTTCTGTAGTTAAATTTTAGCTTCATTCGTTGTTCTTTCTATATTGAAATTTTAGCTTCATGCGTGGGTCTTTCTATAGTTAAATTTTAGCTTCAATCGAGAGTCTTTTTAGAGTTCAGTTTTAGTTTCAATCATGGGTCTTTTTAGAGTTCAATTTAAGCTTCAATCGTGTTTATTTTTAGAGTTAAATTTTAGCTTCAATCGGATCTTCAACATATTCAAATTAGAAAGTTCAATTTGTTTAATATATGTATTTTACAGCAAAATATTTTATAAAATTTTATTCCTTTAAACAATTTTATAGCTTTTGCTAGACTTAAATATGTTATTAAGCAATCCAAATCATAAAATATTAACCCAGTTAAAAGAAATGCAGTTTTATTTTTTTTAAAAATCTTTAGCAATTCTACAAAATACAACAAAAAGGCTGGGTATGTTAAATTATGGCTTGTTAAAAGAAGACACAATTTCCATTTCATTTAGAGTATATATTTTTTTATTAAAAAAAAAGAACTATAAAATCCTTTAAAAATTACTTAACAATAGTCAGCCAAATAATCATCATGAATGAATGAATGAGTGAGTGACTGAATGCACAAATGACTGAATGAGAATGAATAAAATTATCATTATTATCATGAATCAGGCTCATTATTATCAACAACTTAACATACAAATGGCAGTGCATATACGAGTGTGTACGAGTATTTTTATGTGTGCATGTAAAGGATATTCATTCACAGTAATAATATGCAATAATAAGGACTATTTTCTTCACTTCCCTCTACTCACTGACACACACACTCACAAACACTTTAAACAGTTACACATTTTTATTGTATGTGTGTCTTTTTTATGCTCATTTTTGCTGTGTGTAAATGTAAACGTAAGTTGTTGTTGTTCTCTTTTATTGTTATTTTTATTATTATTATTTTCGTTGTTGTATGTTCTTGTTATTAATGCTGCTGTTGTTGTAGTAAACAGAGAATGCACACACACACAAACATACAGACTCATTACAATTTCATTTCTCTTGAGTTTCCGCAATCTCAGCAGAAAATTTTTCGTTATAATGGCAATTAACTGTTTGGCTGAGAAATCAACGACACATATGAACATATTTACACATTATAGCTCCTGCAACATACTATTTGCATACAGACATTTACACAATTTGTGTAAATTCCATACATATGTAGTCTATGACAGCGTCTGTAAGTCTAGTTGTGTCAGTAAGTAGTTGGTGTTGTAGAGTAGTGTTCATACGTACATTGACATGTAAATGCAAGAGTATTTTAAATTGTATTCGCTTGCCTGCTTCTGTCTTTAGAACGGGTGTGAGTTATTGCAAGTGTTTGCTGATGTCTGTGTGAAAAAAAGTAGTTTAAATTTGTTTGCTTTCACAGATCTACCATAAGTTTCAACATATTTACTATATAAAAAATGCATACATACATATGTGTGTGTAACTGAGTATATGCAATTGTCTTTCTGTAAACTGAGGAAAGTTGTTATAAATGTTTCAATAAATAAGTGTTAAAATGAGTTCGTTTTTTCTTTCGTTCTTAACATTTTGTTTTAATTTTGCAGACTACCTAGTGACACCTTTATAAATATTTAACATTTTAATTAATATTATTGTAAGTGTTTTATAGGAATTAAAACCGAAAAAATTGTATCATGCTAAAGTAAAGTTTAAAGAAATCAACAGCATTATTAAGTAAAAAATTTAACTACAGATCCCCATGAATGAAGTTAAATTTTCAATACAGAAAGACCCACGAATGAAGTTTAAATTTAACTACAGAAAGACCCACAAATGAAGCTAAAATTGATCGTTAAAATGTTATTCGGGAATACAAAATTAGTATTTTAGTAAAATTGTTTTATGCTAAATTCCCAATTTTTAATTTGATAAATTCACTGAAATTTATTGTTGGGGGATAAGCTAGTTCCTATGCGCATTTCAATGGTTGCTTAGGCCAGATCAATAGACAACCTTTTCCCAAAATTTAGCTACAGAAAGACACACGAATGAAGCTAAAATATAACTAAAGAAAGACCCACGAATGAAGCTAAAATTTAGGTACAGAAACGCCCACGAATAAAGCTAAAATATAACTAAAGAAAGACCCACGAATGAAGCTTAAATTTAACTACAGAAAGACCCACTAATGAAGCTAAAATTTCACTACAGAAAGACCCACGAATGAAGCTAAAATATAACTAAAGAAAGACCCACGAATGAAGCTAAAATTTCACTACAGAAAGACCCACGAATGAAGCTAAAATTTCACTACAGAAAGACCCACGAATGAAGCTAAAATTTAGCTACAGAAAGGTCTACGAATGAAGCTAAAATTTAACAACAAAACGACCCAGGAATTAAGCTAAAATTTAAATAGAGAAAGACCCACGAATGAAGCTCAAATTTAGCTACAGAAAGGCCCACGAATGAAGCTTAAATATAACTAAAGAAAGGCCCACGAATGAAGCTAAAATATAACTAAAGAAAGACCCACGAATGAAGCTAAAATTTAGCTACAGAAAGACCCACGAATTAAGCTAAAATTTAACTACAGAAAGACCCAAGAATGAAACTAAAATTTAGCTACAGAAAGACCCACGAATGAAGCTAAATTTTTAATACAGAAAGACCCACGAATGAAGCTAAAATTTCAGTACAGAAAGACCAACGAATGAAGCTAAAATTTCACTACAGAAAGACCAACGAATGAAGCTAAAATTTCACTACACAAAGACCCACGAATGAAGCTAAAATTTCAATATAGACAGAAACACGAATGAAGCTAAAATCTAACTACAGAAAGACCCAGGAATGAAGCTAAAATTTAACTACAGAAAGACCCACGAATGAAGCTAAAATCTAACTAGAGAAAGACCCACGAATGAAGCAAAAATTTAAATAGAGAAAGATCTACAAATGAATCTAAAATTTAAATAGAGACAGACCCACGAATGAAGCTAAATTTTAACTAAAGAAAGGCCAACGAATGAAGCTAAAATTTCAATACAGAAAGACCCACGAATGAAGCTAAAACTAAACTACAGAAAGACCCAGGAATGAAACTAAAATTTAGCTACAGAAACACCCACGAATGAAGCTAAAATATAACTAAAGAAAGACCCACGAATGAAGCTAAAATTTAACTACAGAAAGACCCACGATTGAAGCTAAAATTTAACTAAAGAAAGACCCACGATTGAAGCTAAAATTTAACTACAGAAAGACCCACGATTGAAGCTAAAATTTAACTCTAAAAAGACCCACGATTTAAGCTAAGATCTAACTATAGAAAGACCGAGGAATGAAGCTAAAATTTAACTACAGAAAGACCCACGGAAGAAGCTAAAATTTAACTACAGAAAGACCCACGAATGAAGCTAAAATTCAACACTAAAAAGACCCAGGACTGAAGCTAAAATTCAAGTCTAAAAAGACCCACGATCGAAGCTAAAATTTAGCTCTAAACAGACCCACGATCGAAGCTAAAATTTAAGTCTAAAACGACCCACGATCGAAGCTAAAATTTAGCTCTAAAAAGACCCACGATTGAAGCTAAAATTTAGCTCTAAACAGACCCACGATTGAAGCCAAAATTTAGCTCTAAACAGACCAACGATTGAAGCTAAAATTTAACTCTAAAAAGACCCACGATCGAATCTAAAATTTAGCTCTAAACAGACCCACGATCCAAGCTAAAATTTAGTTCTAAAAAGAGCCACGATTGAAGCTAAAATTTAACTCTAAAAAAAGCCACGATTGAAGCTAAAATTTAACTCTAAAAAGAGCCATGATTGAAGTTAAAATTTAACTCTAAAAAGAGCCACGATTGAAGCTAAAATTTAACTACAGAAAGACCCACGATGAAGCTTAAATTTAAGTACAGAAAGATCCATTAATGATGCTAAAATTTCAATGCAGAACGATCACCGATTGCAGCTTAAATTGTTTAGTATAAAGGCATAGCATTAAAGCCATAAGAGAAGATTGCCCTAAATTCCCATAAGAGAATTTACAGAACAGTCTAAATTTACATCACTCTTGTGAATGTTATAAAACGCTAACCTAGTGATTGTGCAGTATATAATTATGAAATTTAGTTTACAGCCTAATTATTAAAACATTTTCCTAAGAAGTTAACCTAATTATTAAAATTTAAAAACAACTTGTCATATTTTGTAGCATTTTTCTAAGCTTGAGAACAACAAATATTAAAAAACTTTTGAAAACTTCCCCAGAGTCTCCACTGCTTATTGACACAATTATTCTAGAATTAAAAAAAGATGCTGGTAAATTACTGGCACAAATTGTAACTTTTTTGGCACTTCCAAACAAATTTGTTTGAAAAACCTAAAATTATTATTTTTTAATTACAAAATCCTCTCAAAAACCAAAACAAATTTCTTAAGCTCCTACGCTGCTAACCGACAGTTTAAGCAGAGTGGTGTTAATGACAAACACGTGTCAAGAGGTTAGGAAATGGCAGGTGGGAAGAAAATTAAAGAAATACTTTCCTACAAGAATAAAATTTAAATTAGATATATGAAAGAAGCAAAAAAGAAAACAACTTAACTTGCAAATAAGGAATTCAATTAAGGACAAGTTGTTATTAAATATTTAATGCTAAAATTGTCTTTAGTTTTAAAATTATTCTTTTAAAAAATTTAAATTTTAGTAAAACTGTGACTGCTTTTCAAGGCATTAAACATCAAAAGATTTAATTTAATCCTGGCTGTTTGGTTTTAAAGTAGTTTTAATTTAGTCTGTAGTCATATGTAATCTATATATGGGCTTTTGTGTTTATATATATTATTCTATATAATTGTATGTATTAATGTATAGATAAGTATGTGTTGGTTTATAAACAAATCTAGTTAAGTATGTGTTTATATATTTTTTTTGTTATAGGTTTTATGTATTTATATACTTCTACTGGCTGCCAGTTGAGTATTTGTATGTGTTTAATGGTTTATAATGAGGTTGTTGTTATTGTTTTTTTTAAATACTTTTTTTTTTGGTTTTGTTTTTGTGCAAAATGTATTTGTTATGTTAATTAATTGTATAAATAATTTATAACTTGCTTTTTTATTAAAAAATAAAAATAGAGACACGAAATTAACACTGTATTACATTTTGAGAATCAACTAATTATATCAGTATCAAAAAAATGCAAAAAAAATGAACAACTTTATGTTACTGGTTTTTTTTTCGTTCGTTTTTAAAAAGTTTTCCTTGTATTTTTGAATTATTGAAAATCTATAGATGCTTTAAAAGACCACCATTGAAGCCAAAATTTTATTACGTAAAAACAATGATTAAGACTGAAATTGAACAAATTAAAACAACAACTAAAGCTAAAATTTTACTACATTAAGAACCACAATTGAAGTCAAAATTTAGGTACTCAAAGACCCACGACGAAAATAAAATTATGCTGCATAACACCAACAATTGAAGCTAAAATTTCGTTACAGAAAGACCCACGATTTCAAAAAATTGTTTTCAGTATGAAGTCCTACGATTGAATCTAAATTTGTTCAGTATTATTATTGCAGCTCACATTGGCTACAGAAAGACCCAAGATTGAAGCTAAAATGAATACTCCACCATTAAAGCTAAAATTGAAGAACAGAAGGACCAGCGATTGATGTAGATATTAAACTACAAAAACACCCACGATTGAATATAAAATTTAACTATAGAAAGACCCACGATTGAAGATAGAAATACCCGCCATTGAGGCTAAAACTGGAAGATAGAAAGACCCACGATTGAAGCTTAAATTGGAAGATAGAAAGACCCACGATTGAAGCTTAAATTGGAAGATAGAAAGACCCACGATTGAAGCTTAAATTGGAAGATAGAAAGACCCACGATTGAAGCTTAAATTGGAAGATAGAAAGACCCACGATTGAAGCTTAAATTGGAAGATAGAAAGACCCACGATTGAAGCTTAAATTGGAAGATAGAAAGACCCACGATTGAAGCTCAAATTGGAAGATAGAAAGACCCACGATTGAAGCTTAAATTGGAAGATAGAAAGACCCACGATTGAAGCTTAAATTGGAAGATAGAAAGACCCACGATTGAAGCTCAAATTGGAAGATAGAAAGACCCACGATTGAAGCTTAAATTGGAAGATAGAAAGACCCACGATTGAAGCTTAAATTGGAAGATAGAAAGACCCATGATTGAAGCTAAAATTTTACTATAAAAAGAACCACGATTGAAGCTTAAATTGGAAGATAGAAAGACCCACGATTGAAACGAAAATTAGAAGATAGAAACATCCACGATTGAAGCTAATATTTTACTATAGAAAGACCCACGATTGAAACTAAAATTAGAAGATAGAAACACCCACCATTGAAGCTAATATTTTACTATAGAAAGACCCACGATTGAAGCTAAAATTTTACTATTGAGGCTAAAATTGAACTATAGAGAGACCTACGATTGAAGCTAAAATTTTACTGTAGAAAGACCCACAATTGAAGCTAAAACTTTACTATAGAAATACCCACGATTAAAGCTAAAATTTTACTATAGAAATACCCACGAGACCTAAAATTTTACTATAGAAAGACCCACGATTTAAGCTAAAATTGAACTATTGAAAGACCCACGATTAGAGGTAAAATTTTACTATAGAAATTCCCACGAAATTTTTAACTATAGAAAGAACCACGATTGAACAGAAAGATTTACGATTGAAGCAAATATTTAAGTACAGAAAGACCCACGATTGAAGCTAAAATTGAAGTACAGAAAGACCCAAGATTGAATATTGAAGCTAAAACCGAATTACAGAAATATCCCTGACTAAAGCTAAATTTGGGCTACAGAAAGATCTACGATTGAAGCACAAAAAGATTCACGATTTAAACTGACATTTAGCTACAGAAACTCCCAAGAATAGAGCTAAAATTTTAGCTAAGAATCACCTACGTTTTAACCTAAAATTGAACTATGTACTGTCCCACGATTAAAGCGAAAAGTGAACCACAGAAAGACCCACGATTGAAGATAAAATTTGAGGCTAAAATTTATATAGAAAAATGTATACGATTGAAGCTGAAAATAAACTACAGAATGGTTTACGATAAAGGCTTACACTAAACTACAGAAAAGATAAGGTTTAATTAAAAAATTCATGCACTCATGAGTTGTTAAGGAATAGTGTTGAAAATAAACTTCTGTGGTAATTTTTTGTGGTCATTTTCAAGAACAGCTTTTTGATGCTAAGTAGTAAAAAAAATAATTTCGTGTACTTTTTCAGAAGTTGCAAAAGTTGTTTTTTAAAGGACCAGCAAAGTAGGCTTATAATTCGTTAACAAAACCTTTTGTTGCAATTTTTTGTTGGCACTTTGCGAAAGTAATCTGTGATTTATTTTGGAAAAGTAGTCTGAAAGTACCAAAGTGCGCTAAAAAATTTCTCACTGAATAATACCAAATAATAATAAATGTCGCCCTTATTATAATTTTCAGTAAGTTTTCAAAAGAAACTCTTTTTTTGTTTTGAAAAAGTACCAAATTAGTACCAGCAAATTTTCAATAATATATTTTACACTAAATCTCGCACTTATTATCACATTTCCAATATTAAAAGCCACTTTTGAATGGAATTAAGTTTATTTATTTTCATACATATGAATTGGGGTACATATGAAAAAGTACCCCAAATAGTACTTTTGAAAAAAAAAATATTTTTTTATGGTATTTCTAGTGTTAAACATTACTTTACGCAAAAACTCATATACTTTCACACAAATTGAGGTTTATTATTTTTTTTTAATAATAATGCGGTAATGTTTATGTGTTTTTAAATTTATTTTTTTTTTGTCCAGATATAAATTGCAAAACTTGTTTATAGCAATATTATTGTTTGCCAAGCTTTTTTATAAACAAATTTGTTTTTGTTGCTCTCTGGTTTTAAACTATTGTTTTGTAATTTTAATATTTAAAGTGTTAAAAATAATGTTAATGTCAGTTTATTTATGCCGTATTTAACACATTTTTAATAATTTTTCATGTTTAATGATTCTGTTTTTTTTAATAGGCAGCAGTAGTCTGGGTATTTTTTATTTAATTCAAAATTCATTTATAGGTTTATTTTATTTTTTTTTTTGAATAACAACAAAATAAATTAGTTTTATATATTAAATTAACACATTTTTTATGGCCATAATTCTAGTATATTTTTCTTTTTTTGCCCATAAATATTTGTGATGTGTAATCATTAACATCAAATGCACAACATGTGCCAAAGAAATATGAAGCATTCAAATTATGTATTGCATAATGTGTAAAGGACATCTACAAACATAAATTTATTTATGACAGTTTTAATACAACAAATAGAATATTTAATGTGAATGTTTTTTTTTTAGAATTGTAAATGCCAGGGCCAGCCTGGTCTAATAATATTAATACCCTCAACATCAAATGACACGTAGCAATTGGACATTTTAATTTAAACAATTAAATTAGACAGTCAAGTCATTTTATTTGCACAAAAAATCTATTCAATTAAATTGCATTAAATTGTATTTTTATTTCATTTAAATTACAAAACTACAAACCTGACAATTTATTTCACTAAATAATAAAAAAAGCAATTTTCTTTCATCCAACCAATTTTCCACCTTAAAGTTGTTCATGTTTATACTCGATTTATTATATTTTGTGTTCCATTTTATTTCATTGCAAATTATTCATAAATAGTTTGTTGTATTAGCATTAGTTTACAACTATAAAAAGTAAAGAGTTTAATGTAGACCTTTTATACTAAATATCCTTTAAGTTTTCCTTTTTTTAGTTTTTTTTATAAATCTTATTTAGTGACAACCTTTAATTATTTTTTATAAAGAAATTTTAGTTTTATAAATGGCAAAAGGTTTCACAAATTTTCTAAATAAATATTTGCAAAAGAAAACAAATTTATATCAAACATGAACATAAAGAAAAAGGTTAAAATAAAAGCAATATTTTAAGGTTAGTTTCAAAGTAGTTGTGTAAAGGAAACTTCAGTTTAAACTTAAAATTTAAGGTCCATTCATGGGTCTTTTTGAAGTTAAATTTTAGCTTCATTCGTGGGTCTTTCCATAGTTAAATTTTAGCTTTATTCATGGGTCTTTCAAAAGCTAAATTTTAGCTTCATTCGTGGGTCTTCCAAGAGTTAAATTTTAGCTTCATTCGTGGGTCTTTCTATAGTTCAATTTTAGCTTCATTTGTGGCTCTTCCTGTAGTTAAATTTTAGCTTCATTCGTGGTGTTTCTGTAGTTAAATTTTAGCTCCATTCGTTGGTCTTTCAAAAGCTAAATTTTAGCTTCATTCGTGGGTCTTTCAAAAGTTAAATTTTAGCTTCATTCGTGGGTCTTTCAAAAGTTAAATTTTAGCTTAATTCGTGGGTCTTTCCATAGTTAAATTTTAGCTTCATTCGTGGGTCTTTCAAAAGCTAAATTTTAACTTCATTCATCGGTCTTTCAAAAGTTAAATTTTAGCTTCATTCGTGGGTCTTTCTGTAGTTAAATTTTAGCTTCATTCGTGGGTCTTTCTGTAGTTAAATTTTAGCTTCATTCGTGGGTCTTTCTGTTGTTAAATTATAGCTTCATTCATGGGTCTTTCTGCATTAAAATTTTAGCTTCGTTCGTGGGACTCTCTGTAGTTACATTTTTGCTCCATTAGTAGGACTCACTGCTGTTAGATTTTAGCTTCATTCGTGGGTCTTTCTGTATTAAAAATTTAGCTTTATTCGTGGGTCTTTCTGTATTAAAAATTTAGCTTCATTCGTGGGTCTTTCTGTATTAAAAATTTAGCTTCATTCGTGGGTCTTTCTGTATTAAAAATTTAGCTTCATTGGTGGTTCTTTCTATATTGAAATTTTAGCCTCATCCTCGTTCTTTCTATAGTAAAATTATAGCTTCAATCGTGGGTCTGTCTATAGTAAAATGTTAGCTTCAATCGTGGGTCTTTCTATAGTAAAGTTTTAGCTTAAATCGTTGGTCTTTCTATCGTTCAATTTAAGCTTCAATCGTGGGTCTTTCTATAGTAAAATTTTAGCTTCATTCGTGGGTCTTTCTGAATTTACCTACCCATCCTCGTAAATTCTGCTTTTAAAAATATTTCTTAAATAAACTCTTGCACTTTCAAATACCTTCAACTACTTATTCCTAACTACCCAAGTTAATCCTTTGATTTATTTAAAGCTAAACATAAAACAAAATTTTCTAATTCCTTTTTCCTTTCTAACCACACAGCAGGAAGGATGAGAAAAATATGTAAAAATAAAGAAACACACGACAATTATTTTTATATAAAGCCAACATTTTAGGCCATAAATTTATAATAATAAATAATAAAAATTACAAAAATAAAAATAAATTTTGTGCAGTTTATTATTTATTATAGAGACAATAGAAAAAATTCTTTGATTTTGTTGTGGCTGTAAAAAGAAATATATTTTTTTACTTTATTTATTATTTATTTGTATGTGGACCAAAATAAATAAATAAATAAAGAAATTTATGTTTTACATTTTATATACATAAATATGTATACAAAATAAACTATGTGTGTGCAAGTATAGAATGTTTATTTTTATATTACCCGCATATATTTACAATTACAATAAAAACACAAATGCTAAGTTGTGTAAAAGTTAGAGAGTGTGTTAAAGAGAGCAGGAGGAAAACAGAGTTTGCATTAATGTAGGTAAGGGTTTATTGTAAATTTGCTGTTGATATTTTTCTTATGTACTTTTAAGCGTAACACACATGTGAGATATTTAAAATCCCAGCAATTTTGCAAGTTGTAATCTTAAAAAAATTATTTTCGAATTTTGTTCATGCACTCCCAGCTCCGTTAGTAGTTACATTAGAATTTTATTTTTAATTGTATAGCAAGTACAAAGCCTTTATTATTACTAAACTATATTAAAAAAATTAAAATCTCCAACAGATATAAAGAAAATTTGAAATTTGTAAAATTTTGTATGGGTACGTATGATTAATATTAATTGGGACTAATTTTATAAAATCGCAATTTTCAGACGGAAGCAATTAAAATAGAGCCTTACAATGTTCTACAAATATATTACTAACAAATCAAGAAATATTACTAAAGCATTTGTTTAATATTTGTAGAACACTTTTAAAAATATATCAACGATTTTTTAAAAATTTTCTACAAAAACTAAAAAAAAAATATTCAATATCAATTAATTTTATACAGTTGCTGCTGAAATTAAAGTGTACTTTGGTGAAGGGTATATAAGATTCGACAAAGACGGATATAACTCTTTTATTTCATTTCATGATGCTTAAGCTTACAAGTGTGTTTATAAGGGTCTAACGAACAATATTTTCAGTTCTCATAGACATAAAAGTGCAGCAATATGACAGTGTGAGTTGAAAAAGCAACATACATATGAGTAAATGTTTATAAAAACAACAAAAATAAAGATAATAGAAACAAAACAAAAAAAAAATAAACGAAACTACAACTACATCTACAATAATATTAAGAAGACTACAAAAATAAACAACAATAATAAAAAAGCCGGATACCATGTGCCACTAAGGAATACAAACCTACAAAAGATACACACACACAAACAAATATAAGAATTACACATACACATAAGAAATACTCATACATACATCACACACATACTCATTCCCTTACTATCCTCTACAGGCGAATATTTACTATAAATTGTAGAAGACTCTAGGAAGAGCCTGAGTATGTGAAGCTTAATACAAAATAACCTTGTTTTCTTCTATGTTTTTTTTAGTAAAAGTTCCCTCCTTCCTCCTTGATGTTTTAGTATATCTTTTGCTGGCCTTTTTATAATGTAAAAGGGGTTGACTGTTTTTGTTTATTTATATTTTATTTTGTATTTTGTTTTTATTTTCTTACTTATTTATTTTTATTATTCTTGTAGTCTTCTGGTTGTTTTCTTTTTTTTTAAATTTCTCTTCTCTACAAATTGTTGTATATAAATTCATATGTGTGTGTGTTAGTATTTACCCACATACATACATATAAATAAAATAAATGTAGGTGAAAATATACATAAATAATAAGCTGTGCTCCTAAGTTTTCTATACATGTATGAAAGATTATTAGGGTGGCCCTATTCTACCTACATAAAAACACAAGTTTTATAAAAGAAAGACCCACGATTGCAGCTAAAATTTGACTACAGATAGACCCACGAATGAAGCTAAAATTTGAATACAGAAAGACCCACGAATGAAGCTAAAATTTGACTACAGAAAGACCCACCAATGAAGCTAAAATTGAACTACAGAAAGACCCAAGAATGAAGCTAAAATTTGACTACAGAAAGTCCCACCAATGAAGCTAAAATTTTAATACAGAAAGACCCACGAATAAAGCTAAAATTTAACTTTTGAAAGACCCACGAATGAAGCTTAAATTTAACTATAGAAAGACCCACGAATGAAGCTAAAATTTAACTATAGAAAGACCCACAAATGAAGCTAAAATTTAACTACTGAAAACCCCCGAATGAAGCTAAAATTTAACTATGGAAAGACCCAAGAATGAAGCTAAAATTTGACTACAGAAAGTCCCACCAATGAAGCTAAAATTTGACTACAGAAAGACTCACGAATGCAGCTAAAATTTAGCTACAGAAGACCCAAGAAAGAAGCTAAAATTGAACTACAAAAAGACCCACGAATGAAGCTAAAATTTAACTAAAGAAGGACCCACAAATGAAGCTAAAATTTAACTAAAGAAGGACCCACAAATGCAGATAAAATTTAACTACACAAAGACCCACGAATGAAGCTAAAATTTAACTACAGAAGGACCCACGAATGCGGCTAAAATTTAGCTACAGAAAGACCCACGAATGAAGCTAAAATTTAACTACAGAAAGACCCACGAATGAAACTAAAATTTAACTACAGAAGGACCCACGAATGCGGCTAAAATTTAGCTACAGAAAGACCCACGAATGGAGCTAAAATTTGACTACAGAAAGACCCACGACTGAAGCTAAAATTTAGCTACAGAAAGACCCATGAATGAAGCTAAAATTTATGGATGAATTACTATTTTCAACATAAGGACCTACGATCGAAGCTTGAAGTGATCTACATAGAGACCTACGATTTAAGCTTAAATTGGTCTGCGTAGGGCCTTCTATTGAAGCTTCAATTTATCTTCATACAGACCTACGATTGAAGCTTAAATTGATCTGCATAGAGACCTATGATCGAAGCTTAAATTTATCTTCGTAGAGACCTACGATTGAAGCTTAAATTGATCTACATACAGACCTACGATTGAAGCTTAATAAGAAAATTATTCAACATAAAGACCTATGATTGAAGCTAATTTATGTTTCACTATTTCTTTTCCTTTATTTTCATTACAAAAAAATAATGAAAAAAATTGTTTAAAATTTATTTTGTGTAAAACACTCTCATCATTATCATCATTTCAACATTGCCTCATGATGTTTGCTACCAAGACAAGTTGCTTTAAAAAGCAATAAAAAAAATTTGTAAAAGAAAAAAATTCTAAATCAGACCATTTATGCCACCCCAGCAGCCAGCATGTTTCTTTCTCATTGACATTCAATGTTTATAGTTTTGTATTATTTGGTTTAAATTTTTTTTTTTCTTCATTTCAGTTTTTTGTAAAATGCTTTCCTTTTCGTTTTTTTAATTTTTTTTCTATCTTTTTGTATAGAAGCTTAGTTGTCATTTACGCCAGCATTGACTTTTTGTTGTGACTTTTAAGCTTTACTTTTCTGCAGTACTCTTTACTTTACAATTTTCAAGTTTTGTATGTCCTTTTTTTATTTCTCTGTGAGGCTAAGTTTGTTTAAAGAAATTTGAAGCATACTTTTGGGCTTTTCAGCAAGTGTTTCTTTTTTTTGTTTTTTTTCAGAATTCTTGTTACAATTTGAAGTGAAAGTTAAGTGTTTGTGTTTATTTATGGGAAAAAAGAAAGAAAAAATTTAAAACAATTTTAACATTTTAAAAAAATTTTAACAAAATACTATAAAATTATCTTTTCTATGTTTTTTTTTTTTTTTGTTTATTTCATCTATAAATTGTTAAAACTTTTAGCAATTTCATACACTATTAATTACACAAACTTTATAGATTTCTTAAAATTGTTTTCTCTCCTGAAATTTGTTTTTTTTTTGTTCTTTAAACAAAGATTTATGCATTTAATAACAAAACAATTTCAAACACTTGTATATTGTTCCATTATTTTTTCGCTTTAATAACCAGCATAATTTATTAACAACATTAACTTGGAGTTTTGTAACTTTTTAAATCTTTAGCACAAACTTTGCTAAAAGTAAAAAAAGAACAAAATATATTCAATTTTTACCATGAATATAAAATGCAATGACACGCATGTTTGGCAGCAAAGACAAATATATCCACACACACCAATGGCAATAGCGCATACAGATGCGGAAATACTCTCTACTACAAACATTCAAACTTGTATGTGATTTCTGTAGCATACATTTATGCTTTCCAAGTGTGTGTGCCAAACCGTAGCTTTTTTAAATTTTGAAAGAAAATTCAAAGCAAAAGCCTTATGAATTATTTTTCCATAGCAAATTTGATGGTAGATAGATATATATATGGGGGATTTCATGTCAAGTGAACCAACTTTTGAAATCAATGTCTTCCGATCGGGATGAAATTTGCACCAAGGTTAGCTCTATTGGATAGTAACTCAGACACAATTTTTCAACAACATCGGTCGAGAACTCTCTGAGTTATAGGTAAAATTTTGACAATTTGGTCAAACAGGGGTTTTTTCTTATCCATGTAACTTATTACCTATTGTTCTTAGCAAAATGTGTCCCAAATAGTATAGATAGCTATTTCTTCGATCTTTCGAAAAAAAATAAAAAATTTTTAATATTTTTTTTCCGAAATCAAAAACTTTTTTGACTTTTTTTTAAAATACGCTATTTTTTTTTTTTTTTTTTCTTAAAATAAAGTTTAGATATTTTCCTTGAACACCTACTTGGTCGCTTAGTGGGATGCGAGTGGGATATCTATCAAAATAAATATTTTGTAACTCAAAACATAAAATTTTTTACTTTTTTTGCAAAATCAAAAACTTTGTTGACTTTTTTTTTTCAAAATGGACCCTTTTTTAATCTTTTTTTTTAGGTCAAACAAAAGCTTAGATATTATCCTTGAAGACCCTTTTGGTCGCTTAGTGGGATGCGAGTGGGATATCTATCAAAATAAATATTTTTTAACTCAAGACTGACAATTTTTGACTTTTTTTTTTGCAAATACGATTTTTTTTTCCAAATGGGCCCTTTTTTTAAAATTTTTTTTGTAGTCAAAAGAAAGCTTAGGTCCATTCCTTTAAGATATTTTTAGTCCCTTAGTGGGATGCGAGTAGGATATCTATCAAAATAAATATTTTGTAACGCAAGACATACAATTTTTTAATTTTTTTTTGCAAAATCAAAATTTTTTTCCAATATGGGCCCTTTTTTAATTTTTTTTTTTTTGCTCAAAAGAAAGCCTAGGTCCATTCCTTTAAGATATTTTTAGTCCCTTAGTGGGATGCTAGTGGGATATCTATGAAAATAAATATTTTGTAACGCAAGACATCCAATTTTTTAATTTTTTTTTGCAAAATCGAAATTTTTTTCCAATATGGGACTTTTTTTTAAAAATTTTTTTTGCTCAAAAGAAAGCTTAGGTCTTTTCCTTTAAGACCTATTTTGTCACTTAGGAAGATGTGAGTAGGATATCTATTAAAATAAAAATGTTGTAACTCAAGACATTCAATTATTGACTTTTTTTTTGCAAATTCGAATTTTTTTTCAAAATGGGCCCTTTTTTAAAAATTTTTTTTTAGTCAAAAGAAAGCTTAGGTCCATTCCTTTAAGATATTTTAGGTCCCTTAGTGGGATACGAGTGGGATATCTATCAAAATAAATATTTTGTAACTCAAGATATACAATTTTTGATTTTTTGGCAAAATCAAAAACTTTTTTGACTTTTTTTTAAAATGGGCCCTTTTTGTAATTTTTTTTTTTTGCTATAAAGAAAGCTTAGGCCTATTCCTTTAAGATGGTTTTGATCGCTTAGTGGGATGCGAGTGGGATATATATCAAAATAAATGTTTTGTAACTCAAGACATACAATTTTTGTGTTAAAACATTTATTTTGATAGATATCCCACTCGCATCCCACTAAGGGACTAAAAATATCTTAAAGGAATGGGCCTAGGCTTTCTTTTGAGCAAAAAAAAAAAATTAAAAAAGGGCCCATATTGGAAAAAAATTTGGATTTTGCAAAAAAAAATTAAAAAATTGTATGTCTTGCGTTACAAAATATTTATTTTGATAGATATCCTACTCGCATCCCACTAAGGGACTAAAAATATCTTAAAGGAATGGACCTAAGCTTTCTTTTGACTACAAAAAAAATTTTAAAAAAAGGGCCCATTTGGAAAAAAAATCGTATTTGCAAAAAAAAAAGTCAAAAATTGTAAGTCTTGAGTTAAAAAATATTTATTTTGATAGATATCCCACTCGCATCCCACTAAGCGACCAAAAGGGTCTTCAAGGATAATATCTAAGCTTTTGTTTGACCTAAAAAAAAAAGATTAAAAAAGGGTCCATTTTGAAAAAAAAAAGTCAACAAAGTTTTTGATTTTGCAAAAAAAGTAAAAAATTTTATGTTTTGAGTTACAAAATATTTATTTTGATAGATATCCCACTCGCATCCCACTAAGCGACCAAGTAGGTGTTCAAGGAAAATATCTAAACTTTATTTTAAGAAAAAAAAAAAAAAAAAAATAGCGTATTTTAAAAAAAAGTCAAAAAAGTTTTTGATTTCGGAAAAAAAATATTAAAAATTTTTTATTTTTTTTTTTAAATATTTTTTTTCGAAAGATCGAAGAAATAGCTATCTATACTATTTGGAACACATTTTGCTAAAAACAATAGGTAATAAGTTACATGGATAAGAAAAAACCCCTGTTTGACCAAATTGTCAAAATTTTACCCCCTATAACTCAGAGAGTTCTCGACCGATGTTGTTGAAAAATTGTGTCTGAGTTACTATCCAATAGAGCTAACCTTGGTGCAAATTTCATCCCGATCGGAAGACATCGATTTCAAAAGTTGGTTCACTTGACATGAAATCCCCCATATATATAAACAAAAATCCGAGAATAACTCGAAATTCCACCAAATTTTTTTTCATGGCGAAGTTTATACCCTTCGTGGCCAGAGTACAGAAAGACCCACGAATGAAGCTAAAATTTAACTACAGAAAGACTCACGAATGAAGCTAAAATTTAACTACAGAAAGACTCACGAATGAAGCTAAAATTTAACTACAGAAAGACTCACGAATGAAGCTAAAATTTAACTACAGAAAGACCCACGAATGAAGCTACAATTTAACTACAGAAAGACCCACGAATGAAGCTACAATTTAACTACAGAAAGACCCACGAATGAAGCTAAAATTTAACTACAGAAAGACTCACGAATGAAGCTAAAATTTAACTACAGAAAGACCCACGAATGAAGCTAAAATTTAACTACAGAAAGACCCACGAATGAAGCTAAAATTTAACTACAGATAGACCCACGAATGAACGTAAAATTTGACTACAGAAAGACCCACGAATGAAGCTAAAATTTAACTACAGAAAGACCCATGAATGAAGCTAAAATTTTACTACAGAAAGACCCACAAATGAAGCTAAAATTTTAATACAGAAAGACCCACGAATGAAGCTAAAATTTAACTACAGAAAGACCCACGAATGAAGCTAAAATTTGACTACAGAAAGACCCACGAATGAAGCTAAAATTTGACTACAGAAAGACCCACGAATGAAGCTAAAATTTAACTACAGAAAGACCCACGAATGAAGCTAAAATTTGACTACAGAAAGACCCATGAATGAAGCTAAAATTTGACTACAGAAAGACCCACGAATGAAGCTAAAATTTAACTGCAGAAAGACCCACGAATGAAGCTAAAATTTAACTACAGAAAGACCCACGAATGAACCTAAAATTTGACTACAGAAAGACAAAAATCCGAGAATAACAATCGAGAACAAAAATCCGAAAATAACTCGAAATTCCACCAAATTTTTTTTTCATGGCAAAGTTTATACCCTTCGTGGCCAGAGTATATACATATAAGTTTGTCTTTCCTTTTGTAATTTCTACATTTTTCATTTGCGATCCCACAAAGTATACATATTCTGGATCCTTATAGATAGCAGAATCGATTAAGCCATTTCTGCCTGTTTGTCCGTCGACAAAAATCGGCCCTCAGATGGGTGAGATATAAGGAAAAAACCGGGACAACCTCGATTTTTGGCCAATTTTTTATCTAATCTGGATTACTAAGTCATTAATATAGACAATATGGATATCTAAGGATAGATATTTAAAAGTCCATTGCAACGATGTATATAAGGCTGTAGTAAGTTGGACCTACAATGGTTCAAAATCGGGAATAATATTTATTAACCCGAATTTTTTTTCACCAAAAAAATTTTTTTTTTTGTCATAAATTCTTTTTCCAAAAAAAATGTTTTTTTTAAAAATTAAATAAAAAATTTTGCGAAAAACTTTTCTAAAAAAAATTCCAAAAAATTTTAACCGGAATTTTTTTTCACCAAAATTTTTATTTTTTTTTGTCATAAATTCTTTTTCCAAAAAAATGTTTTTTTTTAAAAATTAAAAAAAAAAAATAAATAAAAAATTTTGGGAAAAACTTTTCTAAAAAAAATTTTTAAAAACAGTTTTGAAAAAAAAAATTAAGAAAAATTTTAATTTTGTTTAAATAAAAATATTTAAAAAACAAGTAAGAAAGTATGGTCGGTCAAGCCCGACCATATAATACCCTACACTAAGTAAAAGAGCAAAAACATTTTTCTTTTAAAATTTCAATAATTTATATTTTTGAGTGATTTTCGGAAGTGGGCCTTATATGGGAGCTATGACCAATGATGGACCGATCACCATGAAATTAGGTCGCATGATTTATGTCTATATTAAAGTTAACTATGTTGAATTTTGTGTGTATACCAATATTTTTAAGCGATTTATGCACGTTAAAGTGATTTTCGGAAGCGGGCCTATATGGGAGCTATGACTAATTGTGGACCGATCGCAACAAAATTTGGTGGTATGAATTTCGTATATATAAAACTTATTTGGAGCGTAATTTGTGGAGATACATTTATAAATTAAACATTTATGACCGATAAAGTCCAATTTCGGAGGGACATTTGTATGGGGGCTAGGTGAAATAATGGCCCGATTTTAGCCAGTTTCAATAGGCTTCGTCCTTGAGCCGAAAAAATAATATGTACCAAATTTGATTTAAATATCTTCAAAATTGCGACCTGAACTCTGTGCACAAGGTTTACATGGACAGCCAGCCGACCAGCCAGCCAGACGGACGGACGGACATCGTTTAATCGACTCAAAGTGATTCTAAGTCGATCGGTATACTTTGAGGTGGGTGTTAGGTGTTATACCCTCCCCACTATGGTAGAGTAGGGTATACAAATATTTTAAGTATAATTTGGTGAAGGGTATATAAGATTCGGCACAGCCGAATTTGGCTCTCTTACTTGGTTTTAATATTTTTCTTAAGATTACTTTCATGAAGGGTAGATACGTTTGGGCTTACACACCTCCTCTACTGGTTACAAATTTTATTATAGATTATTTTAATAATATAGATTAATAAATTTTTCGCTTTTTCTTTCATTACTTTTTCCTGGCAGTAAGCTTAAGCTACATAACAAATATTAAATTTTTACGAAAATTTTTCAAACACCCCCTGCCCCCTTTTATACCAACAAAATAACATAATGAAATCAAGGCTTTATACCCCCAAAAAAAAGTATATAAGTAAGAGAAGGTTACATCAAAAAATATCACAACAAAAATGCTTGCAACTTTTAACGAAGATGGTTACAACCAGAAAAACAACAGGAAACAAAAGTGTGGGGGGAAGATGTTGATGCAAAAAAATGCAAATTAAAAACTTATCCAATTAATTTCGCTATCAAGTCAGTAAAATATATATGTATAAACACATAAACAGGGGTAGGTATGGAAAAAATATAGAGATGTTACTACAACTATCACTAGCACTTTATGAAAAACCAGTAACAATTTCTTTTTTTTCTTCTTTCCTTAATATGTATGTCAGTATAAATTGTAAAAATTGTATACGTATATGAGCTCATTTTTACAAAAGCAGCAGCTGTAAAATGTTGAGAGAAAAAACCTACAGCAACGAATTGCCACAAATTTTATAAAATATGCATAAAAATATTTAACGCTACATAAAATATAAATATTTCTTTTTTTTATTTTTATTTTTTTTTGTATTTATAACCATATATTTTGTATGAAAAAAAATCTTCCTTAACTACTACAACATTGTGTACAAACTATAGTGAGACAGAAAGCAGAAAAATCATAGCCGTTTATATGGTTAAAGAGTATGAAATGCAAAGAAATTTTATAAAAAAAAAAAACAGGGAACAGTTAGTACAGCCTCAGTAATACAATAAAATGCTTGAAAACATATAAATAAATTTTGCTGAAGCAACAGTAGATACTTTAAGCAACCGACTGACTAAATTTAAACACAAAGTAACAATTAAATAATCAAAATAACAAAAGATCCTCAAAAATTTTTTTCGAAAAATTTAGGTTCTTCATCAAACTTTTTTTTCAATTTCATAGTTTTTATTTTTACCAAACATTTTTTCTGCGTGAAAAATTTTTTTAAACAAATTTTTTTTTCCGAAATTTATAATTTCTGGTTTTTAAATTTTTGAATAATACAGAACCTTTGTACCAAGTTTTAACCAATTTAGGAACTGTTAAGCTGCGTTGTATTGTCGAAAATTTCTGTTTCCTGCCTTTACAAACAACAATAATAACAAATTATAAAGACGTTGTTGGCCCACTTGTTTTTTTTCTCATACAAAGAAAAAAATTCACACACATTCAGCCAAAGGCAGGCATATTTGTAACACAAAACTAAAACACACTCACATTCACACTCACTCAGTTACTTACTCTCTTATTCATATAAATATTCTCATAAAATCCGTTATCTACACACATGTAATGCAAAAGAGTTGTCTTACTCATGTGTTTTTGCCCATGTGGGTGGCAGACTTTTGTATTTTATTTTTGTTTTTTTTTTCTTTCTTTTGCTCATTTTAGTTTTGTTTTTATTTTTATTTTCTTTTTTTTTTTACTTTGCATAAAAGATAAAAAGTTTTCTTCATAATCTCATGCTCTCATACTCATATTCATTTAAATATATGTGTGTTTTACTTACACACACATACTTTTATCTACATATATCTTTGGCTGTTGGCAAAAACAAAAAACATAGAAAGAAAATTCATACATATGTATGTAAAAAAGCTTGTCATTTGGTGTGTATGTTGTTGTTTTTTTGCGTTCTTTCTTGTCTGTTTCACAGCAAAAACAGGAGACAGTTAATACAGAGGAACTAACAAAAAAATATATAAATACAATTTTTATTAAAAAATTTTATACCAATTTGTGAAAAAGGGCTTAACTTTGAAATAAAAAACAATTTTTATAACAACAAGTAAGAGACCTATATTCGGCTGTATATATACTTTAAGATACAATTTTTGTTAAAAAATAAATTTGGTGAAAAAAAAATGTCCATGAAAAAAATTTTGTTAAAAACAAGCAAGAGAGCTATATTCAGCTGTGACGAATATATTTTTTTTTAAATATTTTTATTTAAACAAAATCAAAATTTTTTTTTTAATGTTTTAAACTTTTTTTAAAAAAAATTTTTTTTTCCAAATTGCTTTTTAATTTTTTTTAAAAATTTTTTTTTTCAAAATTTTTTTTTTTTAAATTTCTTTAATTAATTTTTTTGGAAAAAGAATTTATGACAAAAAACATTTTTTGATGAAAAAAAAATTCGGGTTAAAAATATATTTTTCCGATTTTGACCCATTGTATGTCCAACTTACTATGGTCTTATATACGTCGTTGCAAAGGTCTTTGAAATATCTATCATTAGATATCCATATTGTCTATATTAATGACTTAGTATCCAGATATAGGTCAAAAATCGTTGTCCTAGTTTTTTTTCTTATATCTCAGCCATTTGTGGACTGATTTTCTCGATTTTAAATAGCGACCGAGCCGGAAGAATTTCGGAGATATTGATGTATGAATTGTGTATGTAAGTTATTTGGGGGCTTCGCAAAGTTGATTTCAACACACAGACGGATAGACGGACATGGCTATATCGATTCCGCTATCTATAACGATCCAGAATTTAAACAAAATTAAGCAAAATTAATTTATTTTTAAAAAAATAGCTTTCAAAAAATTTTTAAATTTTTTTTTTTCAAATTGTTTTTTTTAATTTTTTTTTCAATTTTGTTTTTTGGAAAAAGAATCACCCAATTATACTTAAAAATAATTTTATTTAAACAAAATTAAATTTGTTTTAAAATAGCCTTTAAAATTTTTTTTTCCAAATGGTTTTTTAATTTTTTTTAAAAAGTTTTTTTCAAAATTTTTTTTTTTTCTTTGAAAAGAATTTTTGAAAAAAAAAACAAGTAAGAATCTTATACCAAATTAGAACAAGTAAGAATCTTATCACCAAATTATACTTAAAAATGTTTTTATTTAAACAAAATTTATTTTTTAATTTTAAATTTTTTTTCCAAATTGTTTTTTAAATTTTTTTAAAAAGTTTTTTCCAAATTTTTTTTTTAATTTTTAAAATTTTTTTATTTATTTGGAAAAATAATTTTTGACAAAAAAATTTTTTTGATGAAAAAAAAATTCGGCTGAAAAAATATTTTTCCCGATTTGGTCCCATTTTAGGTCCAACTTACTATAGCCTAATATACATCGTTGCAATGGACTCTGAAATATCTATCATTAGATATCCATATTGCCTAAATAGACAATATTAATTAATGATATCAAAAATAGGCCAAAAATCGAGGTTGTCCTTATATCTCAGCCATTTGTGGGCCGATTTTGTCGATTTTAAACCGAGCCGGAAGAATTTCCGATATATTGCTGTATGAATCATATATGTAAGTTATTTGAGCGCTACGGAAAGTTGATTTAAACATACAGACGGACATGGCTATATCGACTTCGCTATCTATAACGATCCAGAATATATATACTTTATGGGGTAGCAAATGAAAAATGTAGAAATTATAAACGGAATGACAAACTTATACTTATATACCCTTACCACTCATGGTGAAGGTTATAAAAATGGAAAAAAATTTACTAAAAAAAAAATTGGTAAAAATAGTGGAAAAGCCATTTGTGAGGCGATTTTCTCGATCTGAAAATAACAATCTAAATTGAAATATACCGGATAGATTGATGTAGTTTATTTGGTAGCTTCGGAAAGTTGATTTCAACATACAGACGGACAGATGGACATGGCTATATAGACTTTCCACTATATTGAACTATCCAGAATATAAGGAGTGAGATCGAAAAATTCTTAACATACATATATGTTTATAAAAAAGAAACCACTAAACTTACAGCTTTAATTTTTTTTTTATTTGATTGAAATTATTATTACAATTTACAAAAAAAATTATTTTTATAGTTTTAATCACTAGTGATGAAATTTTGAACCTTTTTCGGAAACCCTTCCATTAACGTTTTTATAGTGCTTTCTGTCACTTTGCTCGAACATGTAGTCCATCTCCGTTTAAAATCTACCACACTTTTGGACACCTTTTTTGTACTCTTCAATTCTCTTTTAACAAGAGCCCAATATCTCTCCACTGGCCTTAGCTCCGGGCAGTTTGGAGGATTTGCCTCTCTTGGTACAAATACCACATTATTGTTCTTGTACCACTCAAGGGCTTGTTTGCCATAGTGACAGGATGCCAAGTCAGGCCAAAAATAAGTGGACACATTATGAAGTCTTATGAATGGAAGCAGCCTTTTTTGTAAACATTCCTTGATGTAAATTTCGGTATTTATAGAGCCCGTTGTAACAAATGAGTGGCTTCTTTTGCCGCAACTGCATATTGCTTGCCATACCAAGAACTTTCTGGGAAATTTTGTCTGCTTTTGGGTCCTAAACTTTTCTTCAACATTCCCTCGAGCATCAGCAACATAAAATTTTTGACCTGGAAGTTGCGAAAAATCTGCCAGAACATACGTTTCGTCATCCATTATGCAGCAAGAATATTTTTTTATAAAACTTGACTTCAATTTCCGTGCTCTGTTTTTGGCCTCTAAATTTTTAGTAGCGTTCCTGTCAGGAACTTTTTGAGCCTTGTATGTTTTTAAACCTGCATTAGCTTTAACTTTTCGTACCAAATAGTCCGAGCACTGAGCTAACCGGGCTGCTTTCCTACCGGATGTGTTGGGAGCTCTTTTGAAAATGCGTTCTATTTTTTTGGCTTTAGAAACATCATGTGGACCATTCCTTCTACCTGAACCAGGTTTTCTATCAACTGACAAGTTCTCCCGGTACTGTTTAATAACATTGGAAACAGTTTGACGGCAGACCTTTGTATGCTTGGCCAACTTTTTGTAAGACCAAGTTGGGTTTTGTTGAAAATATTTAATAATTTCAGTACGCACTTTTTTCTGGTCACTCATTTTAATCAGATTAACAAAAAAATTAATATAATTGACATTACACATAATAACTGACATGTTTTTCAAAGGTAACTTGATCAAAAAAAAATTCAAATAATACTTGGGTTAAAAAATGTAATGAAAAACGTGTGTTAAGAATTTTTCGATCTCACTCCTTATACATATACTTTATAAGGTTGCAAACGAAAAATATCGAAATTACAATGGAAATGGCAAACTTATTTAAATGCAATATTAACATTGAAGACGTATAAGTAATATTTATATAAATGTGTAATTAATATCAATCATACGCATAGAACGGCTTACAAAATAAATGTAAGTAAATAAATACCATATTAACCACTAAACCGATCGATATAAAACTTTGTTTATAAATAAAGCAAGAGCTATTGTTTCAAAATATATTTAGAATTAATATAAAGATCTCGTTGCACTGTGAATAATATAAGGGGAATGAATGCATCTCATAATTGATTTTTGCAAATGTTTGCAAGTTCTATCGTTAATTTAAGATGTCCATCAATAATTATTTGCAGAAATTATAGTTATTATAAAAACAGAAGTATTCGAAAATGACGACATAACATACTACTTTTGACTTTGAGTTGAAATTATATCATATACAAGGGCATATTTTTAATACTTATAACTATTTTTTTTAGGATTGCTATACCTTGTTGGAAAGGATATCTTCTCCAGATTATATTTTTTTATGAGTTTGTATATATTGTTAGCAGATTTGAAATTTATTCATTTGAACTATATAATGTTTTTTTGTTTACCTACGCCACTTTGACTAGAATTTTAGCTGTTGGCTGTTTAAGTTTAACTTATCATCTAATAGATATATCAAAACTAGCTGCCTTTTCGTGCCTATAAACATGCAAAAATTTCATGCAAAAATGTTAAAGTTTTTTGGATTTTATGGCTTTTTATTGCATTTTTTTGTATAAAAATTTTGCTGTTAAATAATGGAGAAAATCGGCACACAAATGGCTGAGCTATAAGCAGAAAAACCGTGACTACCTCGATGTTTTACCAAACATTTTTTTTCACAAAAATTTTTTTCGTTCAAATTTTTTTTTCACTAAAATTTTTTTCACCGAAATTTTTTTAGCAATTTCCTTTTTTTTTCTTCAAAAACTGTTTTTAATATTTATCTTAAAGTACACTTTGGTGAAGGGTGAATAATATTCGGCACAGTACTCTAAATAGTTTTACTTTTTTGCATGCAATATATTTAAAAATGTTAATATTTTCCAAAGGGGGCCAGGTTTCTATAGCTTCAGAAGACGAAATATCGACTTTTTATATAAGTATTTGAAATTCGTGAAAACCCTACGACTTGAAGATTGTTATTTTAGTAAAATCAAATAATTTTACAAATTTTTGGGAAGTCATTTACCTTAAAAACTAAAAAAATTATATTATGGTGATTTTCTATGAAGAAAAATATAGAATTTGAATTAATGTAAATTTTTAAATGTTAAAGATATCATTATAACATTTGACTGTTATGTAGATCCAATTGTTAGTAAATCAATGGCATAATAGTTTTTTATATTTTATATTTTCAAATATCGAAATTCCTAATAAAGGGAAAATATGTTCCAAAAACTGAATTTTTTTTTAGAAAATTACCTACTGTGACTTTATATACCGTGTGATAGTAAAAAATCTTTATATGTATTTATAAAACATATAGGATTATATAAATATGGAGCCTTTTGAAGGATCAGTACTTTGTGTTTTTAGAATTTTTTACTCAAACCTAAATTTTTTTTAAAAAATTGGCCAAGTTTGAATAGTTCTGGGGAGTACTATGTCCGCTTAAGTGAGTCACATTTTACTTTACACATTTTTGCATTAAGTTTCATATCAATTTTGTATATAGTCCCGAAGAAATTTTTTTTCTAGAAAATAAAAAATATAGGGACCTTTTTGGGAAAAAACGTAAAAAATACGGTTCTTTTTACAACTTTGGATTCGTGTAACTTTTTAAAGGATCGAGATAACTATTAGCAAGTTGTTTTTGTTTTATTTAGAATTTTATCCCAAATATAGTTGATATTTTAAAATAGAATTTCGAACCTCCGTAGGCCCGCCATATCTAAAAAACAAAAAAAAGATTAGGCAAAATTAAAAAAATAAATAAACCTAAATATCTCTTCAACTAAAACATACAAGCGATTTTTTTGTAGATCTTTACAAGAACTATTTATATTTTAATCAGCTTATTCAGATAATAAATGCAGTTTTTGGCGATTTTTTTAAAAAATGTGAGATCTGAGGTGACCGAATTTGAGGGGCGACCCACTGGTCTCCATTCAACCTAGGTCTGTAAGATTAACTGCAGATTAACTCCAAAACATTTCAGCTCTAACATGGTGCAATTTCGTTATGATATCTGCAATAGTTCCCGAAATACCAAATAATTTCCAAAGAAAAGCGTTTCTAAACCACTGTATGATGATGGATTGCATGAGATCATAGTGGGGCGTATGATTGATATTTACAGAAATTATTTAAACAAATATTACTCATACTTCACTAATGAAAATTTTCCTTGTTTTATTAAATTATTAAATTTAAATTCATTATTATTATTTTGAATAACTTCTTAATAATCCCTTCTTCACTTAAACTATTTATACAATTTTTTTTATTTTAATTTCAAATAAAAAAGTGTCACATACTTTTTCGGTTTTGTAGTCATAGTTAATATTGTTGCTGTTTTTTCATATACATTTACTTTTTTTTATTTTTTTTGTTTTACTACACATTTTTTTCAAAACTTTTTTCTCTTTGTCATATTTAACAAAATGCAAGTTTAAGATAAGGCCTATAAAATGTCACAAAAAAAATATATAAAAAAAAAAACATTTCATAGCAGACTCTCACATGTTATAATTTTTACTTTTTTGTTTATACAGATTTCTCTTTGTAAAAAAAACTGAAATAAGATTAAATTTTTAAAAAAGAATATTTAGCCTAGTGTTGATTTTTTTCATCTTTACTATAGGAGAGAAATTAAAGGCTCAAAAATTGTATTTAAAATTTAGAAGGAAAAAACAGAACTAGATTTAAGTAAAAATGAGGCAGCAATTAGTAGTAGAAATAGGATTGAATTGAAAGAAGAGAAAAGTAATAAATGAAAAATAAAAACATTAAAGAAGAAACATATAAAAAACGAATAATAAAGTAAATCATTCTATGGAAAAAATCTAAATATTTTCTATATTTGGAATCTATAAAAAAATCAAAACATTTAATGAAGAAAAATTTATTAGCTTTTCTTAAAGAGGTTTAATTGGCTAAAATATTGTTATGAATAGTCCGTCATTAAACAATTTAATTAAATATTATAATAAACTTTTTCAAAACTATGCAATTTTATTTTAAAATAAATAGCAGCCTAAATGTAGGCAAAATTTTCTTAACAAAAAATAACTTCAAACATTTTTGTGGAATTACATAAAATTTGTGTATCTTAAAATTATTCTAGAAAAAGAAAATGAATTTTTCTATTTAAATACAATTTCCATCCTAAAAATTTAATTCAGGTAACTTTGTTTAACTATAAATAGCCGCCCAAATGTAGGCAATATTTTAAATATTTATAAAATAAATGTTTTATATACTTGATTTAGCATTTATTTTAAAACATTTGTCAAAGTAAATTTATTGATAAACTTTTGCAAAACTATGCAATTTTATTTTAAAATAAACAGCAGCCTAAATGTAGGCAACATTTTCTAAAAATTAATTTTCTTAACAAAAAATAACTTCAAAAATCATTTTAAAACATTTGTACAAAGTAAATTTATTGATAGTATTTGTCATTGTTAGCTATAACCTTTTCCCATCTTTTTGGCAGCATATGGTTTCCCAGCCAAAATAACTGCTCATCTTTTCACGACAAGAACGAATCAAGCCAATATCGGATACTATTTCAAAGTGAACCATATCCCAGAGAGATCCCAAATCAATTATCATTTAAAATACAACATAATTGTTAATAAATTTTAATTTCAAATATTGGTATAAGCATTTTTCAAAAAATTTTAAAAATTTTTGAGGGTGAATGGAAAAAAGGATATATGGGTGACTTCTAGGTTTTTGTACAGAATTTCATAAAATTTTGACGAAACATTCATGATACTATACTACAATTATATAACAAATTTGGAAACATTTAGATAATTTATAAACATTTAATATCAGTTTTATAAAATAAATTTTGATTTTTAAAAACTTTAGTTTTAAAATCTACTTTGATTTTAATTTCATTTAAAATGCATCATAACTGTTAATAAATTTTTATTTAAAATATTTATATAAGCCTGTTTCTAAAATTTGAAGAATTTTTGAGGGTGAATGGAAAAAAGGATATATGGGTGACTTCTAGGTTTTTTAATAGAATTTCTTAAAATTTTTAGAAAATATTCCTGAATCTAAACTACAATTATATAACAAATTTGGAATTATTTAGATAATTTAGAAAGATTTTGTAGAAGTTTTAAGAAATGTTTTTGTTTTTAGAAAACTAATATTTTCGAAGAACAAAATATTTTGTTGTACGCTATTATGTTCAATAATTTCATATAGCTTTGTCCGTCTGTATGTTGAAATCAACTTTCCGTAGTCCCCAAATAACTTAAATACATGACACATACATCATAATATCCGCTATATTCCGGGTTTGGATGCTATTTAAAATATAGAAAAATGGCCCACAAATAGCTTTTTATACCCCTTCACCTTCGTAAGTTTGTCATTCCGTTTGTAATTCCTACATTTTTCATTTCCTACCCTATAAAGTTTATATATTCTGGATCCTTATAGATTAAGCCATGTCCGTCTGTCTGTTGAAATCAATTTTCTGAAGACCCCAGATATCTTCGGGATCCAAGTCATCAATAATTCTGTCAGACATGCTTTCGAGAAGTTTCCTATTTAAAATCAGCAAAATCGGTCCACAAATGGCTGAGATATGAGGAAAAAACCAGAACAACCTCGATTTTTGACCTATATCTGGATTATAAAGTCATTAATATAGACAATATTGATATCTAATGATAGATATTGCAAAGACCTTTGCAATGACGTATATAAAACCATAGTAAGTTGGACCTACAATGGGTTGGACCTACCAAAAGTTTTTTCACTAAATATTAAAAAAAAATAAAAAAAACAAAAAAAAATTTTTAAAATTGAAAAAAAATTTCCAAAAAATTAAAAACTAAAAAAAAAAATTAATTTTGTTTACCTAAAAATATTTAAAAATTTTATTTTGAAGTATAAATTGGTGAAGGGTATATAAGATTCGGCACAGCCGAATATAGCTCTCTTACTTGTTTATCATAAAATTTATTTCACTAATAAATTTTTTATATATAAGATTCGGCACAGCCGAATATAGCTCTCTTAACTGTTTATCATAAAATTGATTTCACTAATAAATTTTTTACAAAAAAGTAAAAATTAAAAAAAAAAATTTTTTAAAATTTTGAAAAAAAAAATTGGCAAAAAAAAATAAAATTCAATTTTATTTACCTGAATGGTATATAAGATTCGGCATAGCTCTTTTACTTGTTATTATTTATATTATATAATTTTTAAGCCAAATAAGGCAACTTCATTTAAATATAAATAGCCGCCTAAATGTAGGCAATATTTTCTAAAGATCATTCTTAAAAGCAAAAATCTTAAACAATCTTTATTAAACGGCTTAAAAGGTTTGAAAATAAGTGTTCTATATATTTAACTTAAATCAAATAAGGCAACCTTATTCTACATTGCATATCCGCCTAATTTTTTTAAAAGAAGTAAAAATTAAAATAAAAAAAATTTAAAATTTTGAAAAAAAAAAAATTTGCCAAAATATTAATTTCTCTAACAAATAAAAAAAAAAATTTAAATGAAAATTAAAAAAAAAATATTTTTTTTTCAATTTTCTTTACCTGAAGGGTATATAAGATTCGGCACAGCCGAATATAGCTCTCTCTTTCTATTATTCTATTATTTATATTATATAAATTGTAAGCCAAATAAGGCAACTTCATTTAAATACAAATAACCGCCTAAATGTAGGCAATATTTTCTAAAGATCTTAACAATCTTTATCAAACGGTTTAAAAGGTTTGAAAATAAGTGTTTTATATATTTAACTTAAATCAAATAAGGCAACATTAGTCTACATTGCATATCCGCCTAAATGTAGGCAATATTTTCTAAACATCTTTCATAAAAGCAAAACCATTAAACAAGTTTTTATGAAAAGTTTTCAAATTGTTAAAAAATTGTGTTTTATATATGAGCAGCTGTTTGAATTTCATTAAATGAATATAATTTTAACAAATATATTTGTTTTATATGATTAAATTTAAGGCAAATAAGGGAACTGTATTTAAATATAAATAGCCGCCTAAATGTAGGCAATATTTTCTAAAGATCTTTGTTAAATGGAAAAAACCTTAAAAAAATCTTCATTTATTTGTTTTAATTTGTTAAAAAAAAAGTGTTTTATATATTACAGCTGTTTAAATTGAGTTAAATAAATTTTTCTCTAACAAATTGATATCATTTAATTTAAGACAATAAATAGCCGCCTATAAATTGGCAATATTTTCTAGAAATCTTTCCTAAAAGCAAAAACCTTAAACAAATGTAGCTTCAACCGCTTGCATTTGGAAGACTCTTTATATTACAGCTGCTTAACTTTCATTAAATAAATAATTCTTTAGCAAATTTAGGCATTTTATATAATTTAACTTATGTCAAATAACTCAATTTTATTTAAATATAAATAGCAGCCTAAATTTAGGCAATATTTTCCACAGATCTTTTTTAAAATCCAAAACCTTAAATAAATCTTTATTAAAATTTATAAAAAAGTATTTTAATTGCACTAAATAAATATTTCTTTAACAAATTTAGATAAATCATATAATTAAATTTAAACTTAAAATAGCCGCCTTAATATAAGCAATATCTTCTAAAGATCTTTTTTAAAAACAAAAACCTTAAACAAAATCTTTATTAAAGGGTTCTAAATATATAAAAAGAAGTGTTTTTAACATTATAGCTGCATTCATTTTATTAAATAAATATTGATTTAACAATTTTAAGTATTTTTTTATTTTTCTAATTTAACCCCTAAAACTATGCTTCTAATTTTAAAACTTTTATTGTTTTTCTAATACCCCTTAAAATATGCTTTAAATATTCTTCCAAAAACTAGCTTTAACCTTTAAAAATATGTTACAATTTCAATTTTTATTTTGTTGTATTTCTTTTTTCCACTTTTATGAAGCCGCCTCCCCAAAAACTATGCTAAATATTTTATTTATGATTTATTTAGAAGAAAATCTTTTTTTTTTTTTTTTTTGTAACGATTTTCCTTAGCAAAGAAGTTTAAGGTATAAACCAATTTCTTGTTATTTATAAAGAAAAATAAGAAAAAAAAATTCATTATAATTTTATACTTTTTTTTGTTTGTCATACTCCACTCGTTTCAGTGTGTCCTGATGACAAACTCTTGCACTTTGGATGTCCTTGTTGTTTTTTTTTTATTTTTTTTGAGCAACTTTAAAGAATCTGTTGTGTAGTTGTTATTTATTTTCTGTTTTGTTAAGCATTTCTTACTAGAATTTTGTATGTGACATTTTGAAAATGTTGCTTAGACTGGCTTGTTGTGTTCATGTTGCTGCTATTGCTGCTGCTGCTGTGTCGTTGTGTTGATGACATTTTCTGCTTGATATTGTGGTTGTTTCTTGAGTTTTTAATATTATAGTATAAATGTATATAAATAATTTCTATTTCAGTTCTTTTTTTTCGCCATCTTTTACTCCTTGATGTTGTTTGGTTGGCTGGCAGTTTGAGTTGTTCGAGTTTTTTTTTCCACGTTTCAGTGTTTAATTTTTTTTTTTTTTAGACTAACTCTTGTGTTTAGTTGTTGAATTATACTTTTACTGCTTTTCAGTTTCTCTTGTTGGGTTTGTAGCTGAAGATAAAGGAGTTCATTACCCCGCGCTTGGTTTTTTTCTTCTTTTTTTTAAAAAAAATTCTAGTGTTTGTTTTGTTGCTGCAGCTGCTTCTTCTCCATTTTTTCTATTATTTATACTCCACTTATAAAACACTTAGAAAAAACGAGGCAAGGTTAGTTAAAGCATAGTTTTAGGGGTTCGGGTGGCTTTGAGGGGGGTTAAAGCATAAACTTTAAGTTTTATTTCAACTCTCACTAGTGCAATTTTTCTTATTTTTTATTTATTGCCATAATATAGTCAAACAAAAAAGTAGCATGAAAAATTGTCAAAATAAACAAACAGTCATTGCCTGTTTTAACAACTGTTATTGTTGATATAATATAGACTTTTTAGTTGTAGCTTGGTGTTAAATGAAAACTAAGATATTCTTAAGAAACTCAAAATTTCTTTAGTATTAAGAGCGTGCATACAAATATAGACTTCCTAGTCCATATCAAGTATTGTTTTTTTTTTTCACTCAAGATCCTTTTCGTTTCAAAAATATAAACTTTTAAATGTTGAAGAAGGAAAACATTTAAAAAGTGCAGCCTATTTTTTAGGCATATAGAGCCATAATCACAAAAATATCTTAAATGAATTACAACAAACTTTACAGAATAAGCTTTTTTGCTGAATGTTGAATGTTATCATTTAAAAAATTAAATTCTAAGTTGCCTGCAATTGTAATATTTTGCAGCTGCATTTTCTCTAGCACTGCAGTTGTGTGTTTCATTTTACTTCCTGTTTGTCAGCCATTAAATGTTGCATATCCTTTAATAGTTATTGTTAATTGTTATTATTACATTCCTGGACAAACAGTTTAAAAATAATTTTTCAAATTTAATCTTTAATTAAAATTTATTTCATCTTTTAATGGCTGCATACAAACATTGTTTGTTGTTGTTATTATTGTATATATTTAAACCACCACCCACCAGATAACAATAATGGCAAACAGAAGCTATTTAAGTGGCAAAAAAAGTATAAAAAATAACCCAGCAAAATGTGTAAAAGAAAAAAAACTAGTGGTGGTCAAAACATATGCAACCAGAAACAGAATTTTACAAAAGTGGTTTAAACTAGTTTAAGATGTAAACAAAAATATTCATTTGCTTATAATATTTTTTAATTAATGCTTTAAAAATAAGAATATGAAATTTAATTCAGAATTGTTTGCATTGAAAAGAAAAAAAATGAAAAAACTACGTATGGGTTGATATTTCATTGGTCAAAACATATGCAACTAATTGCTTTTAAAACATTTCTGTCTATAAAACTTAATATTTCGTGGCAAATCCTATATTTTCAATGACGGCCTTACATCGGCAAGGCAGTGAAGCTATCAAATTGGTAATAAAATTTGCAGGAATAGCGTTCCAAGCTTCTACCAATCCTTGAAACATAATATCTGAATTAGTGTTAAAAAATATTTTTTCCGATTTTATGGTCTTATATACGTCGTTGCAAAGGTCTTTGAAATATCTATCATTAGATATCCATATTGTCTATATTAATGACTTAGTAATCCAGATATAGGTCAAAAATAGGTCAAAAATCGAGGTTGTCCTGGTTTTTTCCTCATATCTGAGCCATTTGTGGACCGATTTTGCTGATTTTAAATAGCAAACTTCTCGAAAGCATCTCTGACAGAATTATTGAAGATTTGGATCCCGAAGATATCAGGGGTCTTCATAAAATTGATTTCAACAGACAGACAGACAGGCGGACATGGCTTAATCGACTCCGCTATCTATAAGGATCCAGAATATATATACTTTATAGGGTCGGAAATGAAAAATATAGAAATTACAAACGGAATGACAAAAAAACAAAAAAACTCATTATTAAAACAAACATAAGACTCGAGAAAGGACTTCCTAGAAAATGATATTTATTTGGGAGAAAACTAAATTTACAGTTCCTTAAAATATGCTATGCTTTTGATACTATCGAGATTTAAAGTTCAAATTTTAATGAAGAATAGTGTTAAATTGTACAGCTTCAATTGTATATAACTTTTTAAATAATAATTATTATAATAAATTATTCATTTTGTATTTTTATACCCTTCACCTTCGTGAGTTTGTAATTTCTGTCTGTCCGTCTGTCTGTTGAAATCAATTTTCTGAAGACCCCAGATATCTTCGGGATCCAAATCTTCAATAATTCTGTCAGACATGCTTTCGAGAATTTTGCTATTTAAAATCAGCAAAATCGGTTCACAAATGGCCAAAAAACCAAGACAACCTCGATTTTTGACCTATTTTTGACCTATATCTGGATTACTAAGACATTAATATAGACAATATGGATATCTAATGATAGATATTTCAAAGACATTTGCAACGACGTATATAAGACCATAGTAAGTTGGACCTACAATGGGTCAAAATCGGAAAAAAAATGTTTAACCCGAATTTTTTTTTCACAAAAAAAAATATTGAAAAAAAAAAAAAATTCTTAAAATTTAAAAAAAAATTAAAATTTAAAAAAAAAAATTTTAAATTAAAAAAAAAAAAAGTTTAAAATAACAATCGAAAAATTTTTTTTTACAAAAAATTAAAAAAACTGGAAATAAAATTAAATTTTGTTTACCTAAAAAAATATTTAAAATTTTTATTTTAAAGTATAATTTGGTGAAGGGTATATAAGATTCGGCACAGCTGAATATAGCACTCTTACTTGTTTGTATCTACGCTTAAACAATTTTCTAAAACTAAACAAATTTAATTATAAAAATGTTTGCTGGATCTCGAAAATATCCTGCCTTTGGACTTCAACACACTCACTAACACAATATTTTGTATATTTAAACACATACACCATATTATTACATATGGCAAATGCTTTATAGTAAACAAACAACACCAAAATCCAGTAATAAAAAACTCTATAATAACAACAAAAAAAATGTGGTCCAAATTCCCTTTATTGTAAGGATTATAGTCAGTCAACAATAAAACAACAGCAAATTTAAAAAAAAAAAAAAAATTATTGACATTTTAATTTTTCGTTTACTCGTGATTTTGTATCTTCCTTAAATGGCAGCACAGCAATGTTTTTTTTTTCTTTCTATAAATTTTATTTTTTTTTTAAATAACGTTGAAAATATTGGCATGAAAATTAAACCAAGTTAAAGCAATTTTAACCAATATCAAACATAATTTTGTGGCCACACAAAAAAATATTTTTAAAAGAGTGAAACAAAAAAATTTAAAGCAAGTAACAATGCTATATTTGACTGTAACGAATATTGTATACTCTTCACCAAAGTATATTTTAATAGCATTAATGATGCCTTTATTTTGCCTGTGTTCTTTTCTGAAAAAAACTAGAGTTTGTTAAGCTTAAAATGTGTTCTTTTCTAATAATAATGCCTTACAACCCCGAAAATATGCTACATATTTCGCACTCAATATTATTAAAGGGTTGGGCACTAGCTTTTAAACAGCTATTCTTGTTATTGTTTTTGAAGTTCGTTTGTGCCGTATAAAAAATGCTATATTCGTCTATGCCGAATCTTATATACCTTTCACCAAAGTATCTTTAATGGCGTTTTGTTTTCTGGCATAAATGATAATAACTCTATGAAAATATTACGTTAGTTTTGATGTGGGGTACATTTTTTTCTACTGAATACTTACGCTAACTCTGACATGGTGGTAAAATATTTTCAAAGACAAAATTACCTAAATGCTGACGAGTGGTAATTTTTACACCAGGATGTTTGTAGCTCCGCTAGTGAAATGTCTAACTCTACCAAAACACAACTGAGTAACAACAATCAAGATATGAGAAGCTACTAAAAGAATTTAATTGATAGAATGCAATGGAAGAGAGTATTTTAAAAAAATGTAAAGAGAGGGTAAAATCTAACACCACCTTAACAGTTAACAGTTAAAAAAAAAGTGGTCAACAAAAATTGTTGGTGAAAAAAATTATTAGTGAAAAAAATTAAAATTATGTTTTAAAATTTGAGGTTGTCGCGTTTTTTTGCTGATATCTCAGCCATTTGTGGGCCGATTATCTCGATTTTAAAGGTAAACGCTATAAAATTGGGTGCAAAAAATGTTTTGGTGAATAAAATGTTGGCAACAAAAAAAAAAAATTTGGTGAAAAAAATTCAATAGAAAAAAATATTGGTGAAAAATAGGTGAAACAAATAAGAAAGTATGATCGGTCAAGCCCGACCATATAATACCCTACACTAAGTAAAAGAGCAAAAACATTTTTCTTTTAAAATTTCAATAATTTATATTTTTGAGTGATTTTCGGAAGTGGGCCTTATATGGGGGCTATGACCAATTATAGACCGATCACCATGAAATTAGGTCGTGTGATTTATGTCTATTTGAAAGTTATTTATGTTGAATTTTGTGAGTATACCAACATTTTTAAGCGATTTATGCACGTTAAAGTGATTTTCGGAAGCGGGTCTATATGGGAGCTATGACTAATTATGGACCGATCGTAACAAAATTTGGTGAGATAGATTTTGTATATATAAAACTTATTTGGAGCGGAATTTGTGGAGATACCTATATAAATTAAACATTTATGACCTATAAAGTCCAATTTCGGGAGGACATTTGTATGGGGGCTAGGAGAAATAATGGACTGATTTCAGACAGTTTCAATAGACTTGGTCCTTGAGCCGAATAAATAATATGTACAAAATTTGATAGAAATATCTTCAAATTTGCGACCTGTACTCTGATATTGGCTTGGTTCGTTCTTGGCCTCAAAAGATGAGCAGTTCTGTTAGCTCGAAATCCATATGTTGCCGGAAAGATGGGAAATAGTCATAGCTAATAATGGCCAATACTTTCAATAAATTTATATTGTACAAATGTTTTAAAATTAAAAAAAATCCCGCATTTTTAAGTCATACACCCAATAGTTAAATTCATACCTTCAATAGTTTGTAGTTTTTAATAGCAGTTTCTTTAAATGTAGATTTTTCTACAAAAAAAAACTGCAATAAAAAATGTCTTAAAATTCAATGGTTCGAAGGACCATTTTTGATACTATTAACATCAAATTTTTATATGGGTATTAGATTGATTTGTTAAATGATAAAGAAAAGGATATTGGTAAAGAATGAAGAAAAGGATATTGGTAAAGAATGATTGATTTTTTTATAGTAAAAAAACTGATGTCTTGAAATTTAATGGTTCGAAGGACCATTTTTGATAGTATTTATATCAGAGTTTTGTTTGGATGTTTGACTGATTTGCTAAATAAAATGAAAATAAAAAATTATAAAGAATGATTGATTTTTTATAGTAAAAAAAACATAAATATACAAATAACTTGAAATTCAATGGCCCGAAGGACCGTTTTTTTAATATTTATATCAAGTATTTATCTGGGTGTTTGATTGATTTACTAAATGATAAAGAAAAGAAAATGGTAAAGTCTGATTGATTTTTTTTATAGTAAAAGAAAATCTGATGTCTTGAAATTCAAGTTCGAAGGACCATTTCTATTAATTTTTATATCAAGGTTTTATCTGGGTGTTTCAATGATTTGCTAAATGATAACGAAAATAAAAATGATAATAAATAATTGATTTTTTATATTAAAAAAAAAAACTGAAATAAATTTTTTTTTTTTAAATTCAATTCTTCGAAGGACCATTTTTGATAATATTTATATCATGTTTTTATTTTTGTGTCTGATGGATTTGCTGAATAATAAAGAAACATGATAAAGAATGATGGATTATTTATAGTAAAAAAAAAATTAAATATACAAATAACTTGAAATTCAATGGCCCGAAGGACCGTTTTTTTTAATATTTATATCAAGTATTAATCTGGGTGTTTGATTGATTTACTAAATGATAAAGAAAAGAAAATGGTAAAGTCTGATTGATTTTGTTTATAGTAAAAGAAAATCTGATATCTTGAAATTCAAGTTCGAAGGACCATTTCTGTTAATATTTATATCAAGTTTTTATCTGGGTGTTTGAATGATTTGCTAAATGATAAAGAAAAGAAAAATGATAAAAAATAATTGATTTTTTAGTAAAAATTAACTGAAATAAACAAATTTTTTGAAATTCAATGGTTCGAAGGACCATTTTTGTTAATATTTATATTATGTTTTTATTTTTGTGTTTGATGGATTTGCTGAATGATAAAGAAAAGAAAAATGATAAAGAATGATGATATTTTATAGTAAAAAAACTGCAATAAACAAATGTCTTGAAATTCAATATTCCGAAGGACCATTTTTGATAATATTTATATCAAGTTTTTATTTGGGTGTTTGATTGATTTGCTAAATGATAAAGAATGATTGATTTTTATAGCAAAAAAACTAAAATAAACATTAGCTTTCAAATTCAATGGTTCGAAGGACCATTTTTGATAATATTTATATCAAGTTTGTAGTTGGATATTTAGTAAAGAATGATTGATTTGAATCTATTAGTTTCGTTGCAATTTTTATAACATCCTTTTCTGTATTGTGATATAGCTGTAATTGTAGTTTTTTGTACAAAAAAAACTTCAATAAAATGTCTTGAAATTCAATGGTTCGAAGGACCATTTTTGATAATATTTATATCAAGTTTTTAGTTGGGTTTTTAATAAAGAATTATTAACTTGGCTCTAGCAGTTTCGTAGTGATTTTTATAACATCATTTACTGCATTGTAATAAAGCTGCAAGACAATTTCTAAACAATTTTTGTTCACAAAAAAAAATCAACCAAAATTTTTTTTCGCAACAATAAATTAGCAAACAATTGAACAACATATTTAGCGTGGTGATCAATTTTGAAATATTTACTCTATATATTTAAAGAACGAGATTATCAGGTTTCATTGTATTAATATTTTCAATAATATAATTTAAGAGGAATCAATGTTTTAACAAAATTCCTTATCTCATTTTTAAATTAATAGCAAAAAATCCAATTCCCAAGTCCTTAAACATAACTTAACAAATAACTGCCAAACTTATCAAAAGAAGTGAACAACAATTCCTATAAAATTTAATAGCCTACTTTAAGGCATTATTTTTATACAACTTTTTTTGCAGCAATAAAGTCCTTAGCGTATTAAATAGAAACCAAGTTTATGGCACAAATTATATCATGTAGCATTAAAAATTTACATATTTATAGACTTTGACTTAATAAAAATTAATCTAAATTAAATTTATTTTCTGGGCCTTTTCAAAGCTGTTACATTTTAATACCTTTTTTTAATAAAATCCAACGTTGTTGTTTGCTTTGACTATGACTTTCTAATGGTGCTAAAGCGAAGACATTTATGAATAAAAATGAATTAAGCACCAGCTGGTTTTTCTACGTTCATTTAACACAAGAAAACAAATTTGTATTTTATGGTTTAAAAGGACTGACTGCCTTAAATTTGTAATTTTCTTTAAGGATTTCTTTCTTTTTTTTAACACAAATTTAGCAGAAATGCTTTTTTTTAAAGCAAAACACTGGTTAAAGCAAATATTTAATAATGATATTTAAGGATTTATTTAAATTTGTATTTTTATTTTATAAGATATATAATATTTAAATCTGTATTTATGTTTAAGATTAATAGCAAGGCTAATTTTTATTTATTTATTTATATTTTTAATTTAAATTTAAAGCACTTTTTTATTTTTTTCACTAAATTTTTTAAGAAATTTCTCACGACTTTTCTAATTAAAACCGATTTTTATAAGTTTTTCCATACAAAATTTATTTAATTTTCAAACTGATAAACTACAATTTACACTCTTTACACAATTAATCATTTCTTTACTTTAGTAAAGCCTTTTTTTTAGCTTTTTCTTTAACTAATTTTTTTTTTAATTTTTTAAATCAAAATTTTTACGCACGTTTTTTTTATTTCTTTATACGAATTTCTTTTCAAAAAATAACGCGTTTTTATGCACAAATTTTTTTTTATATTTCGCTTGAGACAACGTGTTTGTTTTTGTTTGTATTCAAAAAAATATGTGTGAATGCAACGACTTCAGCCACACAACTGAATAAGCGCCAACATGTATTGAAATTTTTTTACACTTTCCCAACATGTTTTTAGTCGGTTTTCGGTTTTGCTTGGTATTGTCACACTCAAGCACTCAACCAGCAGCCAGCAAAAAGGACGAAAGAACGAATGTAATGTCTAAAATAATGAATAGGCGAATAAAACAAAGCCCACAATAACTGAGAGCAAAACTCGCTCTCTCTTTTTCTCTCTCCAAGAGCTCATTTGTAGTGGGTGTTGAATGGCTGAGCAGGCAACAGTAAAGATTTGTATGCATTTTGTTGTTTTAAAGGAAAAGGTGAATGCATTAGTGACGTCATGAAAAAAGCTTTCTTTTCCTCAAGTATTTGTGGATGAGAGTGTGTGAATTTAAATGTGTTTGACAAAGAAATTGTAAGAGCATCGTTATTAAATACAACTATTTAAGACTTTAAACTGACTTAAGCGAAATAATAAAAGTGATTTAAAGGAATTTCAAGCAAAAATTAAATATTGTAAAGGATTTATGATTTTTATGTAGAAAACCACAACAAATATTTAAATTTTTATTTGATTCTAAATTAAAGTCTGTTCAATGAAAGTTTTGATGTTGCAACTGAAATAGAACTAGACTTTCTTTAAAATGTACTTACTTTAAAAGGTACTTTCTTTAAAAGGTACTTTCTTTAAAAGGTACTTTCCTTAAAAGGTACTTTCTTTAAAAGGTACTTTCTTTAAAAGGTACTTTCTTTAAAAGGTACTTTCTTTAAAAGGTACCTTCTTTAAAAGGTACTTTCTTTAAAAGGTACTTTCTTTAAAAGGTACTTTCTTTAAAAGGTACTTTCTTTAAAAGGTACTTTCTTTAAAAGGTACTTTCTTTAAAAGGTACTTTCCTTAAAAGGTTCTTTCTTTAAAAGGTACTTTCTTTAAAAGGTACTTTCTTTAAAAGGTACTTTCCTTAAAAGGTACTTTCTTTAAAAGGTACTTTCTTTAAAAGGTACTTTCTTTAAAAGGTACTTTCTTTAAAAGGTACTTTCTTTAAAAGGTACTTTCTTTAAAAGGTACTTTCTTTAAAAGGTACTTTCTTTAAAAGGTACTTTCTTTAAAAGGTACTTTCTTTAAAAGGTACTTTCTTTAAAAGGTACTTTCTTTAAAAGGTACTTTCTTTAAAAGGTACTTTCTTTAAAAGGTACTTTCTTTAAAAGGTACTTTCTTTAAAAGGTACTTAAAAGGTACTTTCTTTAAAAGGTACTTTCTTTAAAAGGTGCTTTCTTTAAAAGGTACCTTCTTTAAAATTTACTTTCTTTAAAAGGTACTTTCTTTAAAAGGTACTTTCTGTAAAAGGTACTTTCTGTAAAAGGTACTTTCTTTAAAAGGTACTTTCTTTAAAAGGTACTTTCTTTAAAAGGTACTTTCTTTAAAAGGTACTTTCTTTAAAAGGTACTTTCTTTAAAAGGTACTTTCTTTAAAATGTACTTTCTTTAAAAGGTACTTTCTTTAAAAGGTACTTTCTTTAAAAGGTACTTTCTTTAAAAGGTACTTTCTTTAAAAGGTACTTTCTTTAAAAGGTACTTTCTTTAAAAGGTACTTTCTTTGAAAGGTACTTTCCTTAAAAGGTACTTTCTTTAAAAGGTTCTTTCTTTAAAAGGTACTTTCTTTAAAAGGTACTTTCTTTAAAAGGTACTTTCTTTAAAAGGTACTTTCTTTAAAAGGTACTTTCTTTAAAAAGGTACTTTCTTTAAAAAGGTACTTTCTTTAAAAAGGTACTTTCTTTAAAAGGTACTTTCTTTAAAAGGTACTTTCTTTAAAAGGTACTTTCTTTAAAAGGTACTTTCTTTAAAAGGTACTTTCTTTAAAAGGTACTTTCTTTAAAAGGTACTTTCTTTAAAAGGTACTTTCTTTAAAAGGTACTTTCTTTAAAAGGTACTTTCTTTAACAGGTACTTTCTTTAAAAGGTACTTTCTTTAACAGGTACTTTCTTTAAAAGGCACTTTATTTAAAAGACTAAGACTAAGACTAAGACTAAGACTAAGACTAAGACTAAGACTAAGACTAAGACTAAGACTAAGACTAAGACTAAGACTAAGACTAAGACTAAGACTAAGACTAAGACTAAGACTAAGACTAAGACTAAGACTAAGACTAAGACTAAGACTAAGACTAAGACTAAGACTAAGACTAAGACTAAGACTAAGACTAAGACTAAGACTAAGACTAAGACTAAGACTAAGACTAAGACTAAGACTAAGACTAAGACTAAGACTAAGACTAAGACTAAGACTAAGACTAAGACTAAGACTAAGACTAAGACTAAGACTTAGACTAAGACTAAGACTAAGACTAAGACTAAGACTAAGACTAAGACTAAGACTAAGACTAAGACTAAGACTAAGACTAAGACTAAGACTAAGACTAAGACTAAGACTAAGACTAAGACTAAGACTAAGACTAAGACTAAGACTAAGACTAAGACTAAGACTAAGACTAAGACTAAGACTAAGACTAAGACTAAGACTAAGACTAAGACTAAGACTAAGACTAAGACTAAGACTAAGACTAAGACTAAGACTAAGACTAAGACTAAGACTAAGACTAAGACTAAGACTAAGACTAAGACTAAGACTAAGACTAAGACTAAGACTAAGACTAAGACTAAGACTAAGACTAAGACTAAGACTAAGACTAAGACTAAGACTAAGACTAAGACTAAGACTAAGACTAAGACTAAGACTAAGACTAAGACTAAGACTAAGACTAAGACTAAGACTAAGACTAAGACTAAGACTAAGACTAAGACTAAGACTAAGACTAAGACTAAGACTAAGACTAAGACTAAGACTAAGACTAAGACTAAGACTAAGACTAAGACTAAGACTAAGACTAAGACTAAGACTAAGACTAAGACTAAGACTAAGACTAAGACTAAGACTAAGACTAAGACTAAGACTAAGACTAAGACTAAGACTAAGACTAAGACTAAGACTAAGACTAAGACTAAGACTAAGACTAAGACTAAGACTAAGACTAAGACTAAGACTAAGACTAAGACTAAGACTAAGACTAAGACTAAGACTAAGACTAAGACTAAGACTAAGACTAAGACTAAGACTAAGACTAAGACTAAGACTAAGACTAAGACTAAGACTAAGACTAAGACTAAGACTAAGACTAAGACTAAGACTAAGACTAAGACTAAGACTAAGACTAAGACTAAGACTAAGACTAAGACTAAGACTAAGACTAAGACTAAGACTAAGACTAAGACTAAGACTAAGACTAAGACTAAGACTAAGACTAAGTTAGTTAGTTAGTTAGTTAGTTGGTTAGTTAGTTAGTTAGTTAGTTAGTTAGTTAGTTAGTTAGTTAGTTAGTTAGTTAGTTAGTTAGTTAGTTAGTTAGTTAGTTAGTTAGTTAGTTAGTTAGCTAGTTAGTTAGTTAGGTAGGTACCATCCGTTTCATGAATTTGTTTGATATTTATCCTTTGGACTGCGAGTCGTTCATAAACAATTCGATTTCATTTATACTTACGCTTCCTTTAAATTCCACCTGTTATTAAATTATTTAATATCCCAGCACTTTTTCATCATAGTTTTCTAATTTAAAAAGACAAAATTATTTAAAAGAAATTGAATTTAATAGAAATCCCCCAAAAAAAACCAACTAAACTTTGCTAAACTAAAAGCTTTTAGAGCACAAGGCAAACAATTTTACATAAAATACTCTTTTTTCTATAAAAACTCTCTTTAGCGCTGCGTTACTTGGGAACAAATATTCAGCCAACATCCAGCCCATACCAAAAAACCTACCACAACAGTTTATTACTTGACTTCTTATCATGCCACACCGTTTATACTTTACTCTAACCCTTACCAGTGTAATATGTACGTGTGTGTTGCAAGGAGTAACAAATAACAACTACTTGCACACAGCGACACTTAATACCACGACAGTTAATCGTTAGACTTTGACAGTACAAAGTTGTAGGCGCAAGCAAAAAAAAACATAGTACTGAAAATTGCTAGAAGAAAAAGAAAAAAAAATAAACATGAACCATGTTAGTGGTAGGCTGGAGATTGGACAATACAACTACAATAATAACAACAGCAATAATCAGAACTAAAGGAAAATGTGCAAAAGTATAGAAACAGGCATAAAAAAACTTGTGTTAAAAGGAAAAATCCCAAGAATAAGTTTAAAATGCCGCATACTGTTTACTTGTAAGGTTTTTTTTTTTGTTGTTGGTTTTTCTGTTAGTTTTCCGAATTGTGGCATTATACAGCTATGTGGATGTGCGAGTATGTTTGGTAGTAGGAATATTTTGTTGCTGTTGGGCCTGCTGTTAAATTTTTTGCTTTCCATTGCCTTGCGCTTGCGTTGGTGATGTGAAGTGAGTGGCAAGTGAAAAGCAACATAAACAAACATACAACACAGGGCAAGAATTAGACGAAGGCAGGTTAAAAATTATATTATCAAATTGTAGATTAATTAGTGTTTATTACAGAAGACTTTTTTTAAGAGCAACTAATTTCCATAAAATAATGAACATTTATTATGTTATTATTTGAAATAACTAAAAAAAGCTTTTTTAAATTTTAAAAACAATTTTAGTTAGAAAAGGCTTTCTATTGCCAAATTTTTTTTGAGTAAAGAGAAGAAAGTTTTCATTGAAAAAAACTTTTCCAAATTATTTAGTCTGTGTTTAAAAAGCTTTTTTGTTAGAAGTCTTATTTATAGATTTTGATATAAAAATATTAGTTAAAAAACATTTTTTCTAAAAGCTTTTGTTTAAAAGTTTTGGTTCTGGGAAAAGCTTGAATTTTTCAATGTTGTTATTTGTAAGAAAAAACTTTTTTTTGACGATAGCTTTTGTTTTATATAAATTTTTTTGGAAAAGCTTATTAAAATTCTTGTTTCAAAAATATTTTTTATATAAGCTTTTTTTGGAGAAAGTTAATTTTGCACAAGTTACTGTTTTAAAAGCTCTTTTAGTGTACAAAAAAATTTTTAGGAGGTTATGTATGAAGAATTCATTTTTATATAACCTTCACCTTAGTGAGAAGGGTATATATAAGTTTATCATTCCGTTTGTAATTTCTACATTTTTCATTTCCGACCCTATAAAGTATCTGGATCCTTATAGATCGCGTAGTCGATTAAGCCATGTACGTCCTTAGTGAGAAGGGTATATATAAGTTTATCATTCCGTTTGTAATTTCTACATTTTTCATTTCCGACCCTATAAAGTATCTGGATCCTTATAGATCGCGTAGTCGATTAAGCCATGTACGTCCGTCTGTCTGTTGAAATCAATTTTCTGAAGACTCCTGATATACTTCAAAATCTTCAACAATTCTGTCAGATATGCTTTCGAGAAGTTTGCTATTTAAAATCAGCAAAATCGGTCCACAAATGGCCGATATGAGGAAAAAACCAGGACAACCTCGATTTTTCACCTATTTTTGACCTAGATTTGGATTACTAAGTCCTTAATATAGACAATATGGTGATAGATATTTCAAGGACCTTTGCAACGACGTATATAAGACAACAGTAAGTTGGACCTACAATGGGTCAAAATCGGGAAAAATAATTTTTAACCCGAATTTTTTTTTCAACAAAAAAAATTTTAAAAACCAAAAATATTTTTTACCTCAAATTTTTTTTTCACCAAAAAAATTTTTTTGTTATAAAATTTTTTCACAAATAAATTTAAAAAAAAAAAAAATTTGAAAATTAAAAATAAAAAAAATTTGCATTTATTTTTTCGCTAACAAACTACAAAAAAAAAAAAACTTAAATTTTTTTTTTTAAATTCATCAAATATTTTTTATTTTAAATTTTTTTTTCACCAAACATTGTTTTTAATGTAATATATCGAAAATTCTCGCCGCCAAACCTCGATTTTTGGCCTTGTATTTATCTATATCTAGATTATTAAGTGCAAAATATTTTTTATCTAAAATTTTTTTTTCACCAAAAAAATTTTTTTGTTAAAAATTAATTTTTTCTAAAAAATATTTATTTTCAAAATTCATCAAATATTTTTTTCATAAATTTTTTTTTCACCAAAAATAGTTTTCAATATGATTTGTCGGGAATTCTAACGGCCAAACCTCGATTTTTAGCCTAGTATTTATCTATAAATTTCAAATTTTTTTTTCACCAAAAAAATTTTTTGGTTATAGAATTTTTATCACAAATAAATTTAAAAAAAAATTTAAAATTGAAATTTAAAAAAAAAAAATTTGTCATTTATTTTTTTCGCTAAAAAATTACAAAAAAAAATACAATTAAAATTTCTTTTTTTAATTTTGTTCTAAAAATATTTAAAATTTTTATTTTAAAGTATAATTTGGTGAAGGTTGTAATATAGCAATCTTATTTATTTTGGAATATTTTTACTTTCAAAATTCATCAAATATTTTTTATTTTCAAATTTTTTTTTTCACCTAAAATTGTTTTCAATGTACATGATTTGTACATCAATATATCGGGAATTCTCCCTGCCAAACCTCGATTTTTAGACTAGTATTTATCTATATCTGGATTAAGTGAAAAACATTTTTTATCTAAAATTTTTCTTTCACCCAAAAATTTTTTTTTCACAAATTAAAAAAAAAAAAAAATTGAAAATTAAAAAAAAATGTTGGCATTTATTTTTTCGCTAACAAACTACAAAAAACAACTTAAATTTTTTTTTAATTTTGTTCTAAAAATATTTAAAATTTTTATTTTAAAGTATAATAAGCTGAAGGTTGTATAAGATTGGTCACAGCCAAATATAGCAATCTTATTTGTTTTCCAATATTTTTATTTTCAAAATTCATCAAATATTTTTTATTTTCAAATTTTATAACAAAAATTTTTTTTTCGCTAACTACATACAAAAAAAAAACAACTTACACTTTTTTTTTTGTAATTTTGTTCTAAAAATATTTAAAATTTTTATTTTAAAGTATAATTTGGTGAATAGTCGTTGAATAAGATTCATCACAGCCAAATCTTATTTGTTTTCCAAATTCATCAAATATTTTTTTATTTTCAAATTTTTTTTTAACATTTTTATTTTCAAAATTCATCAAATTTTTTTTACATTTTTTTTCACCAAAAATTGTTTTCATTACATTATTTAACTAAATTATACTTTGGTGAAGGCTATTTAAGAGCTTGATTTCACTTGAAATAGTTCTTAAAAAAAAATTCTAGCCATTTTAAATCCCCGATTTCATTATCAGATTTATTTTAAAAGAACTTTTCAGTTTACCCTCTTCTAAATGAAACAGCAGCATCAAGCTTAAATAGGCCTAAAACTATATAGTCAAATCAACGGAACACGAAAAAGCAACAATACCAACAAAAACAGCAACAACAACATCATGTTGTTGCAAGCCTTTAGTGCAACCACATTTATAACACAAACACCATGAAGACCCCCAAAACAACAACAGCAACACAAACAAGTGTCTATATGCTAAATATAAAAAAAAAAACTAACATGAACGAATCACAAATACTAAAAGTCTAAAGAGGAAAACAAATGCAACAAAACTTACAAGAAGAAAAAAAGAACAAATAAAAACACTTAAATGATTTTTTGAAACGGAGCCAAAAACACGAGGATTTCTTTTTTTTGCACAAGAAAAGGCAGAATTTCCAAAAGAAAGAGAAGTTAGGAAAGGAAGGCTAATAGTCTTTTTTATTAAAAACATAATTTTATTTTTAAAGAAAATTTTTGTTAAGCATAAAGAAATCAATCAAAAAATTTTGATTTAAATATAAATTTTGAACAAAATTAAACAAAATTCTGCTAACCTTACTTAACACCCTTGAGAGAGATTGGAAAAAAATAGCGTTGAACAGCAATATTTACAATATTTTTAGCATGAGTGTATTGTGAGCAAAAGCACGTGCTTTTTTAGTTGTTGCCGGTATATACAACAATTTTTGGTTGTTGTTGTTTTTAGAGCCATTGCACACACAATTACTTTGTATATTAAATGTTAAACTTATGTATATATAATATAGATTTTGTATATAAAAAAAACAGTATAAATTGCTTGAATATATAATATACAACAAAAAATTATAAATATAAATGTATTAGTTTTATTTAAGTTTTAACAATAAACCCCAGCCCAGCACATGAGTTCAAAAAATGCATGGGTTTGTATGCATTTCAGAGAATATATATAAGTATGTAAGTAAAGCACGTGGTTTTTTAATACTCTAACATGTGTTAATGTTTATGTTTATGTGTTTGTTGTTTTTATTTTATATATTTCTCTTTCTCTCTCTCTCATCATCACCATCATGCATTTGATTGGGTGGCTGTGGGTTTAAAGCAAACATAACGGTACACAAGAAAAAAGAGAGTGAGAGAGGTGGGAGTAGTTCTATAACAGTATGAGAGCCTTGATTTTCTTTTTGTTTTTGTTGTTGCATTAAGTATTTAAAGAAATAATAGAAACAGTTACAAAATATATACAAGCTAAATTTAGTATATAAGAAAGAAAAAGCCAGAAAAGGAAACTATGTAATATATTTATATAAAAGAAATAAGGAATAAGTAAACAATATAAGAAAAATGGAAAATGTTACAATAAATAAATAAATGAAATGAATGAAATGAATTCGTTTTTGTTTTAGGTTTTGTTAAAAGGATGTGGAATAAAAAAAGAGTTTGTTTTAATTTTTAAATTTTTCAATAAATATTGAGTGTCTGTTAGAAAAAAAATACAAAATAAAGAAAGCTTGCAAAAGATTACAGGAAATGCTGTTTAAAGTGGAACAACTTAAACTAAAATTAAATATTTAGCAGTAAATAAATACAGTTTAAGTTAAAAAAATGAGAATTTAAAATTTATTTTAAACTATTGCATAATGTTGCCTTCTGTGTTTTAAAATCTAACAATAATTTGAAAACTTGATTTCTTCTCTTTTCATGTACCATCATCATAAAAATACTCAAGGTGCGTATGATTAATATTTAATTATTTTGAAATAAATATTTCACATACGCTACATTTGTTCAGGCAATTGATGAAGACTCATATAGGAGTTATGAGCTAAAATGGGGTTTAAAGCTAGATTTTCATACAATTTCAAAGAAATACAAAACAAAAGATACTGGTTCCCATTTTCTTTAAACAAAAAAAATACTGTATTTCCATTTGAAATTAAATGCAGGTGAAAATTATTGAGTAAATTATTAAATACAGAAAATGTATTTTGTATCCAGGCTATTTAAACAATAACTATGATAAAGGGAGCCAAAATAGACCACATTCATTGAAATCCATAATATAATCTGATTCAAAAATCTATGATTTCTGAGATTTTTAGCATTCAATTAAAGGAAAATAAAATGTTAAAGATAATTTGGAAAAACAATACTAATAAAAACCGATTAAAAATTATTCGCTAAATTTGAAAAATAATTTAAAAACTAAAGATAATTTTTATTTATATTTGAATAAAAAGAATAATTACAAGATAAAAATAATTAATTATGTTAACGAATAAAAAACCGAATAAAATTTTTTTTTAAAATTGAAGTTTAATATTGACTTTTCTCCATTAGACTTTAAAGAATTTCTCAATTTCTGTATAAAAATTTCAAATTAAAAACGAATAAAAAACCGAATAAAAATTATTCGTCCATTTTACATAACAAAATTTATCAAATTGATGTTAAAAATTCCTTTTTTTTACAAAATACCATAAATTATTTTTCATTTTCTGGTTATAAATATAAAATTAAAAACGAATAAAAAACCGAATAAAAATTATTCGTCAGTTTTGCAGCATAAATTTAAAAAAAATTATAAAAATTTTTATTTTTACATAATACTATAAATTATTTATCAATTTCTGGTTACAAATTTAAAATTAAAAACGAATAAAATACCGAATAAAAACTATTCGTCCACTTTACATCATACATTTAATAAAATATATGGTTAGAATTCCCATTTTTATACAATACTATAAATTAGTTATTAATTTCTGGTTACAAATTCAAAATAAATTTCGAATAAAAAACCGAATAAAAATTATTCGTCCGTTTTACATCACAAAATTTATCAAATTGATGTTAAAAATTCCCTTTTTTACAAAATACCATAAATTATTTTTAATTTTTTGGTTATAGATTTGAAATAAGTTACGAATAAAAAACCGAAAAAAATTATTCGTCAGCTTTACATCAAAAATTTTTCAAATTGATGTTCAAAATTCCCATTTTTTATATAATACCATAAATTATTTATCAATTTCTGGTTACAAATTTAAAATAAATTATGAATAAAATACCGAATAAATTTTATTCGTCAGCTTTATATCACAAATTTATCAAATTAAAGTTTAAAATTCCTGTTCCTACATTATACCGAAAATTATTTATCAATTTCTGGTTAAAAATTTAAAATTAAAAACGAATAAAAAAACGAATAAAAATTATTCGTACGTTTTACATCACAAACTTATCAAATTGATGCTTAAAATTTTCAATTTGACAATATACCATAAATTATTTATCAATTTCTGGCTACAAATTAGGAATTAAAAACGAATAAAAAACCGATTAAAAATTATTCGTCCACTTTACTCGTACCTTTACAAAAAAATATGGTTATAATTCCCATTTTTACATGATACCATAAATTATTCATCAATTTCTGGTCCCAAATTTAAAATTAAAAACGAATAAAAATCCGAATAAAAATTTATTCTTCCGCTTTACATCACAAATTTATCAAATCGATGTACAAAATTCCCTTTTTTACACAATACCAACAATTATTTATCAATTTCTGATTGCAAATTTAAAATTATAAACGAATAAAAAACCGAATAATAATTATTCGTCCGCTTTACATCACAAAACATATCAAACTGATGTTAAAAATTCCTCTTATTACATAACACCATAAATTATTTATCAATTTCTGGCTAAAAATTTAAACTGAATTACGATTAAAAAACCGAATAAAAATTATTCGTCCGTTTTGTATCACATATTTAATAATTTAAAGTATTTATTAATTTCTGGTTACAAATTAAAAAATCGAAACGAATAGAAAACCGAATAATATTTATTCGTCCGTTTTATATCACAAATTTAACCAATTAATGGTCAAAATATATATTTTTATATGACACATGTAACTACATATTTATAAATTTCAATATAAAAATTTTAAATTAAAAACGAATAAAAAATCAAACAAAAATTAGTCGTGGGATTTTCTGAAAAAAAATAAAATTTTGTTGCTTTAAAAACTGGTTTTTACATCATACCATAAATTATTTCTCAATCTCGTCAATTTCAAATTTCGTTGACTTTACAAAAAAATTCACACTCAAACGACCCCAAGTTTGGGCCCAAATAGTTTCAAAATTGTTATATTTTTCTATATATGAGGCGTATGATTAATATTTAATTATTATTTAATAAATATTCCACATACGCTAAATTAATTCAATAAAACTGATACGTTACCTGTGTTACTTTAAAAACAAAAATCATTTCTTTATAAAATTTAAAAAAAACAATGTATTTTATCAAATTTGTATAAGATAATCCTGCTTTTATTTCAAATTAACTTAAATTACTCCGAAAAACCAATTAAATGTTTAAACATTTAACAGTTTTAATTATTTTCTTTTAAATTTTATTTTTCAACACATCTTTGTTTAATATAAAATTCCCTTAAATTTTCTTTTTAAATCCAATTAAATCATTTACATTTTGTATACAAGAAAAATCATCTTCTTCCTTTAACAAATCTAATTAAGTATTTTTTAAAGTTAAACATAATATTCTTTTACATATATTTTTGTGTATTTTTACTTAAAAAATTTTCCTTAACTTAAGAAAGGTTTTTCCTTAATACTTTGTGTGTTTGAAGATTTTCTTTTATATATTATATACTTTTACTTTTTAACTAGAATTTCAGTTAAAACAAAAGATTAACCAAGTAAATTTTGATGTCTCTTTTTCGTTGTTGTTGAAAGACATGAAAGCAAAAGTTGTAGCAACTCTTTTCATTTCACAGAAAAAGACACAAGCTTACGCAGAAAATGATGGCAGTGATGTTTTAAAGAGTGTATTTTGTAAAGAAGTTAAATTTTAGTTACTTTCTGCTAAACAGCTACATATGAGATTTAAATAAATACATGTAAGTAAATATAGAAATTTATGTATATGTATTTTCTTATGTATTTAGAACTATATATGTTTGTGTGTCATAATGACTCACAGTGGGTCTAAGAAAAAGCTTAATATATATACAAACTTTGATAATTATTTTAACTTAATTGCATGTCTTTATTTTCGAAAATTTTATCTTCAATCATAGTTCTTTCTATAGAGAAATTTTAGCTACAATCGTGGGTCTTTCCATAGTGAAAGTTTAGCTTCAATCGTGGCTTTCTCTATATTAAAATTTTAGCTTCAATCGTGGGTCTTTCTTTACTTAAATTTTAGCTTCAAACATAGGTCTTTCTATAGTTCAAATTTTGCTTCAATCTTGGGTCATTCTTAAGTCCAATTTTAACTTCGATCATGGGAATTTCTTCAGTTCTATTTTAGCTTCAATCTTGGGTCATTCTTTAGTTCAATTTTAGCTTCAATCATGGGTCTTTCTTTAGTTCAGTTTTAGCTTCAATCATGGGTCTTTCTTTAGTTCAATTTTAGCTTCAATCCTGGGTCATTCTTTAGTTCAATTTTAGCTTCAATAGTGGGTCTTTCTTTAGTTCAATTTTAGCTTCAATCCTGGGTCATTCTTTAGTTCAATTTTAGCTTCAATCATGGGAATTTCTTCAGTTCAATTTTAGCTTCAATCCTGGGTCATTCTTTAGTCCAATTTTAGCTTCAATCATGGGAATTTCATCAGTTCAATTTTAGCTTCAATCATGGGTCTTTCTTTAGTTCAGTTTTAGCTTCAATCATGGGTCTTTCTTTAGTTCAATTTTAGCTTCAATCGTGGGTATTTCTTTGGTTCAATTTTAGCTTCAATCTTGGGTCATTCTTTAGTTAAATTTTAGCTTCAATCCTGGGTCACTCTTTAGTTCAATTTTAGCTTCAATCGTGGGTCTTTCTTTAGTTCAATTTTAGCTTCAATCCTGGGTCATTCTTTAGTCCAATTTTAGCTTCAATCATGGGAATTTCATCAGTTCAATTTTAGCTTCAATCCTGGGTCATTCCTTAGTTCAATTTTAGCTTTAATCATGGGTCTTTCTTTAGTTCAATTTTAGCTTCAATCCTGGGTCATTCTTTAGTTCAATTTTAGCTTCAATAGTGGGTCTTTCTTTAGTTCAATTTTAGCTTCAATCCTGGGTCATTCTTTAGTTCAATTTTAACTTCAATCATGGGAATTTCTTCAGTTCAATTCTAGCTTCAATCCTGGGTCATTCTTTAGTTCAATTTTAGCTTCAATAGTGGGTCTTTCTTTAGTTCAATTTTAGCTTCAGTCCTGGGTCATTCTTTAGTTCAATTTTAGCTTCAATAGTGGGTCTTTCTTTAGTTCAATTTTAGCTTCAATCCTGGGTCATTCTTTAGTTCAATTTTAGCTTCAATCATGGGAATTTCTTCAGTTCAATTTTAGCTTCAATCCTGGGTCATTCTTTAGTCCAATTTTAGCTTCAATCATGGGTCTTTCTTTAGTTCAGTTTTAGCTTCAATCATGGGTCTTTCTTTAGTTCAATTTTAGCTTCAATCCTGGGTCTTTCTTTAGTTCAATTTTAGCTTCAATCCTGGGTCATTCTTTAGTTCAATTTTAGCTTCAATCATGGGAATTTCTTCAGTTCAATTTTAGCTTCAATCCTGGGTCATTCTTTAGTTCAATTTTAGCTTCAATAGTGGGTCTTTCTTTAGTTCAATTTTAGCTTCAATCCTGGGTCATTCTTTAGTTCAATTTTAGCTTCAATCATGGGAATTTCTTCAGTTCAATTTTAGCTTCAATCCTGGGTCATTCCTTAGTTCAATTTTAGCTTCAAGCCTGGGTCATTCTTTAGTTCAATTTTAGCTTCAATCATGGGTCTTTCTTTAGTTAAATTTTAGCTTCAATCATAGGTCTTTCTTTAGTTAAATTTTTGCTTCAATCATGGGTCTTTCTATAGTAAAATTTTAGCTGCTAGTTTTCTTCTTTTCCACTGCCTTCTACAATAAGGCATACTTAATGTTACTCACGCATTAATATTGTACCCATATAGTTCATTTACAGCTTCATTTAAAACAGCAACAACATCATACAAACATGCTTAGTTTTCAAGCTCTCTTAACACAATATAGAATTACCTCCCCTCCCTTTTCATTGCTCTTAGCTCCCCACTCACGTTATACAGTAACATTTACCAACATGTTTTTTTTAAGAAAAATGATACATGAATTATATTTATATTCCTACTTTTCATTTCCTCCTTTATCTTTTGTTTTTATTTTCTATATTTACACCTCTTTCACCCTCTCTCTTGTTTTTTATTTATTTTGACAACAATTCTTGTTGTTTTGTTTATGCTTAACACGTTCTACTTGTTATCACATGCAAGCTTATCATAAATGTCTTCCTTTACTTTTGCTCTCTGCCTTGTTTTCCCTTCTCCCTCTCTCTCTCTCTCTACTTCTCTTAGTGCTTTCCTTTTTTGATGGTTTGTTACCAAATCTAGCAAAATATAACATGTTTTTCCGTGTCTGTCTCTGTGTATGTTTTATTTTTGTTGAATTTTGTTGTTATTATAGTTGTTAGATGTTGGTAATATGTTACCTTGTGTCACGTGACATGTGTTTTTATAATGTTTATATTTATTTTTGTGTTATTGCTTGTTTTTATTTCTTTTTTTGTTGTTGCTAGCAGTAGTATTTCATTTGTATGATGTTGATAAAGTTATAAACTCTTGTTGTACTTTCTTTGAATAGACACAACAGAGTTTGTTAAAGGTGTTGCCAGGCAGTTTAGGAAATATTAATAGAGAATTGGTTTTAAGTAAATGATACAGTAACAAAAACCACTCCAAAATTTACTATAGAAAGACCCACGATTGAAGCTAAAATTTTACTATAGAAAGACCCACGATTGAAGCTAAAATTTTACTATAGAAAGACCCACGATTGAAGCTAAAATTTTACTATAGAAAGACCCACGATTGAAGCTAAAATTTTACTATAGAAAGACCCACGATTGAAGCTAAAATTTTACTATAGAAAGACCCACGATTGAAGCTAAAATTTTACTATAGAAAGACCCACGATTGAAGCTAAAATTTTACTATAGAAAGACCCACGATTGAAGCTAAAATTTTACTATAGAAAGACCCACGATTGAAGCTAAAATTTTACTATAGAAAGACCCACGATTGAAGCTAAAATTTTACTATAGAAAGACCCACGATTGAAGCTAAAATTTTACTATAGAAAGACCCACGATTGAAGCTAAAATTTTACTATAGAAAGACCCACGATTGAAGCTAAAATTTTACTATAGAAAGACCCACGATTGAAGCTAAAATTTTACTATAGAAAGACCCACGATTGAAGCTAAAATTTTACTATAGAAAGACCCACGATTGAAGCTAAAATTTTACTATAGAAAGACCCACGATTGAAGCTAAAATTTTACTATAGAAAGACCCACGATTGAAGCTAAAATTTTACTATAGAAAGACCCACGATTGAAGCTAAAATTTTACTATAGAAAGACCCACGATTGAAGCTAAAATTTTACTATAGAAAGACCCACGATTAAAGCTAAAATTTTACTATAGAAAGACCCACGATTGAAGCTAAAATTTTACTATAGAAAGACCCACGATTGAAGCTAAAATTTTAGTATAGAAAGACCCACGATTAAGGCTAAAATTGAACAATAGAAAAGCTAGCTTCTCTGGCCTATATACCTATAAAGAATTCTTTCAAATTAAATACCATTATGGCCACTCTGTTATTTGCTTTTTAAAGACATTTCGTGACCCCATAAATTTAAGTCAAATAAAAATAACAACAGCACACTTTTCAAAAAGCCCCCCCCTCCAAAAAAAAAAAGAAAAGAATATTAAACACTCATACAGTAACTACAGCAAACGCTCCGACATTTATGTTAATAGACATAAGGCATTTTTGTATACAGCCTTCTTTCTTATTTTCCATTTTTTTGTTTTATTGCCACTCTATGATATTTCCATTTAGCCAACAAATAAAAGGGCTATAATATTTTTGTTTCTTTTTCTCATTTTTCTCTGGCCTAATATTAGCAGTTTTTAGTCATGTTTTGACACGTATTTAAAATATTATTTATATTTGGAAATTTAATGGAAATAACATAACATGCTGAAATTACTTAATATTTTGTTTTGCCTAAAACATTCTATCAATGTTAAATTGTTGGCTCTATTACCTCTGCTGCTCTAGAGTGAGAGCTAAAGGTGTTGAAAATTTCTTCTTGAGTTGTTATTTGTTTAAGTGATGTCTGTATGAAATGTGGCTGACATTTAATCATCATGCTAGTACATTTGCGTGCTTAAATTTATTTTGCATAAGTGAGTTTTTTCTTGCCGCTACTTGTCTTAAGCTGAGTGAATTTGTTGAAGAGATATTATTAAATAATTTTCTTATGGTTTTATTATAATTTGCCACTATGTTTAAGTTATTAAGTTGGCTGCAAAGGAAAGTGGTGTTGGGAAAAAGGGATTAACAGACAATTTAGTAGAAACAAATTTATGAACTTATTTAAACAATTCAAATATCAATCTTAGGTCTTTATGTTGAATAATTTTAGATCAAATCGTGGATATTTCTTTAGTTAAATTTTAGCTTTAATCGTAGGTTTTTCAGTATTTTAAATTAAGCATCAGTAGTGGATATTTATGTAGTAAAATTTAAGCTTCAAACGTGGGTCTTTCTGCAGCTAAATTTTATTCGCAATCATGGGCCTATTTGTAGTTTATTTTTAGCTTCATTCGTGTATCTTTCTCTAGTTAAATTTTAGCTTCATTCGTGGGTCTTTCTGTAGTTAAATTTTAGCTTCATTCTTGTGTCTTTCTGTAGTTCAATTTTAGCTTCAGTCATGGGTCTTTCTGTAGTTAAATTTTAGCTTCATTCTTGGGTCTTTCTGTTCTTAAATTTTAGCTTCATTCGTGTGTCTTTCTCTAGCTAAATTTTAGCTTCATTCATGGGTCTTTCTGTAGTTAAATTTTAGCTTCATTCTTCGGTCTTTCTGTAGTTAAATTTTAGCTTCATTCGTGTGTCTTTCTCTAGCTAAATTTTAGCTTCATTCGTTGGTCTTTCTCTAGTTAAATTTTAGCTTCATTCTTGGGTCTTTCTCTAGTTAAATTTTAGCTTCATTCTTGGGTCTTTCTCTAGTTAAATTTTAGCTTCATTCTTGGGTCTTTCTGTAGTTAAATTTTAGCTTCATTCTTGGGTCTTTCTGTAGTTAAATTTTAGCTTCATTCTTGGGTCTTTCTGTAGTTAAATTTTAGCTTCATTCTTGGGTCTTTCTCTAGTTCAATTTTAGTTTCATTCATGGGTCTTTCTGTAGTTCAATTTTAGCTTCATTCATGGGGGTTTCTGTACTTAAATTTTAGCTTCATTTGTGGGTCAGTCTTTAGTTCAATTTTAGCTTCAATCATGGGTCTTTCTGTAGTTAAATTTTAGTTTCATTCATGGGTCTTTCTGTAGTTCAATTTAAGCTTCATTCGTGGGTCTTTCTCTAGCTAAATTTTAGCTTCATTCTTGGGTCTTTCTGTAGTTCAATTTTAGTTTCATTCATGGGTCTTTCTGTAGTTCAATTTAAGCTTCATTCGTGGGTCTTTCTCTAGCTAAATTTTAGTTTCATTCATGGGTCTTTCTGTAGTTCAATTTTAGCATCACTCATGGGTCTTTCTGCAGTTCAATTTTAGCTTCATTCGTGGGTCTTCCTGTTTCCAAATTTTAGCTTCATTCGTGGGTCTTTCTGTAGCTAAATTTTAGCTTCATTCATGGATCTTTCTCTAGTTACATTTTAGCTTCATTTGTGGGTCTTTCTGTAGTTAAATTTTAGCTTCATTCGTGGGTCTTCCTGTTGCCAAATTTTAGCTTCATTCGTGGGTCTTCGTGTAGTTCAATTTTAGCTTCATTCGTGGGTCTTTCTGTAGCTAAATTTTAGCTTCATTCATGGGTCTTTCTGTAGTTTGATTTTTAAATCCGTTTGTCTATACATTTATGTGTGTGTGTAAATCACTCCTGTTTCGAAAATATATAACTAAAATGAATGATATTCATGTAGAATGAAGATCACTAGCTTAGGTTGTTCCGTATTAAAATTCAGCCAAATTGATTTAATGGAAAGAATGTTATGGATCAAAATGTTAGGCAATCTCGAACATTTTTGTGTTTTCAATGAAATTAGTTTTAAATAACTAAAGCTTATCTAATTGTTCCAATGTCTACAATTAACTTTTCAATAAAAGTTTAAAAATATCTTATAAGCTCCTTTTCCCAGTAACCCAAATAGTTCATAACTTTATAAGTGAGTTTATGAGTTTTCCAGCAGAACGTTTAAAGTTATTTATATTAAAATAAATACAAGTCTTTGTGAGTTATATGAATGTACATTATAAAAGTGTGAGTGTATATAAATTTATATATCTTTGTTTAACCTGCGAGCAGTAATCAATTTATCATTAATTTTATTTTGCGTGAAATATGTATGAAATTATTTTTCACCTACCAAAAAGGAAAAAAAGTTTTTTTTGTTTATTTTTCTTTTTTTTTTGCTCAGCAAACTTTTTCTTTCATGTAGTCATAGTTGTTGTACAATAGTTTCAAGTTGTTGTTATTATTATTTCTTGGTATTTTATTGTAAAGGTGTTTAATTTATTTTCTGTTCTGTGTAATTTAATAAATTATTTTATGATTCACTGTTGAGAGTTAATTAATCACGTGTATCCGGCTGCCGCAAATACAAAAAAAAATTAACTTAAATTAATGAAATAGTTTTGGTTGTAATTTATTTATTTTTCTTGTTTCTTTGTGATAAGTGTGAAATTTTTGTTTGTCAAGCTGGTAAAGAAGAATGGGAGCTAAAGCAAAGAAATTTGGTTAGAAAATATAATAATGGCCGGAGGTAAAGCATACTTTTAGGGGGGAGGGGGAATAATAAGAAGGACATTGTGGTTGTTTAGGTTGTTTAATTTTAGTTTCATTCGCAGGTCTCTGTGTATGTTAGTTTTAGCTCAAATCGTAGGTATTTATGTAGCTCATCTTAATCTTCTATAATTGGTCTATATATAGTCCAATGTTAGCTTCAATCATAGTTCTTGATAGAGCTCCATATTGGCTTCAAACGTGGGTCTTTATTTACATCTATTTTATCATCAATTGCTGTTCAATTTACATAAAAATCTTGCCTGAATTTCCGGTTAGCTTTTATATATCACAATGTATTTTACTTCTTCTATAAGTTTATTTTACTATTTGTTTTTCAATTCTTTATTGTTTCTTTTTCAATATTTTGCCTTTAGACATACAAAAAATACTTAAATATAACTGCTAGAGTGTGTATATAAAGTATGCCTGAACAGTTCTACACTTTTCTAGAAACTAAAAACAAAAAATAATTCAAACACAATGGTTTTTGATATGATTTGCCCCACACATGCATATTAAAACAGCTCACTAGCACTTTGTACACACAAATTCTAAACAAAACAACTACTGCTCTAAAATTCGTCTGCTGTTGGGCTTAAAAAATATTTTTTTATTTTTTTTTTTTTGTTAATAAATTTTCAGAGTTGTAGTTACAGTTGTTGTTTCTTGTTTACTTTCTCTTTTGTTTTCTAATAATATTAGTTAGAGAAAAAAGAGAGGTAGTGTTTTTGATTCCCCTTACACAGTGACACTAACGGTCTCTGCAGCCTGGCAGTTAGGCAATAGATTTTGATATTAAAAGGACAAGCATAATTGTACTCTCCTACAAACAAATTTACATATGTATGGCTCAATATAATGATTTTTGTTAAAGATTTTACAGCAGTTTATAACAATTCCTGGCTTAAATTCAAATCCAATTCCAACGCCCACACTTCTACTTGCAACTTTTGTTGAAATAATTTTGTGCAAATGTGTGTGTGAAATTTTATTAATGTTGCGTTTGAGTTTGTTTGCTTTTAGTATTGTTATTGTTTACATTTTTGTTTTGTATACTTTTGTACATTTTGTTTACCTTAATTTTTAGTTTTTTTCTTTTTTTTGGTATAGAATTTTTGATTTGTTGTATATTTGTTTAAAGTTAAATTTGTGGCTTAATAGCCATACCAAAATACTTTGCTTATTTTGCTGTTATTTTAGCCTTTGCTACTAAGAGGATTTGTTTGATATCCAAAAACTAAAAGACTTGACAAAAAATTTCAATGTTTATTTAAGTTCTTATTGAATTATAAATTTTTAACAAACAAATATTAAATAAATATTTGTTAATTAATCCATATATATTAAAACAATATGAGCTTATTCTATTGTTTTAAATAATATTATTTATTTTTTGTCAATTTTTTTATGATTATTAAGCACATTAGTTTAAAAATATGAAAATATTGTCATAAATAAATAGTTAAGAATTAAAATTTATTAAGGATATTCACACAATTACATTAAAATAGTAATAAACACACATAAATATGTTCTAAAATATGATTGTAATATAAAAAATGTATAAGAAATACCTTATAAACCAAGAGATCCAAATGTTCATATTTGGCTTAATATAACTTCATATATGTTAAAACCTAACATTTATGACATTCATATTATTAAATCTTAATATGTCTTCTCTTCCTTCACCAAGTTTTGTAGAGCTCTATTAATTAGTTTCTAAGTTAAACTAAATTTTTTATTTCCTTTTAAAAAGACTTTACATGCGTATGATTAATATTTAATTGCTATTTAAATAAATATTCCACATACGCAACATATGTTAAGCTAATTCAATAACAATCATACGTCACTTGCTTTCAGCTTCCATCCTAGAGGTTTATGTTATTAAACTTTAGCTTCAATCATGGATCTTTCTGTTGTTCAATTTTACCTTCCATCGTGGGTTTTTATATTGTTCAATTTTAGCTGCATTCGTGGGTCTTTCTGTAGTTAAATTTTAGCTTCATTCGAGGAGGTTTCTGCAGTTAAATTTTAGCTTCATTCGTGGGTCCTTCTGTAGTTAAATTTTAGCTTCATTCGAGGGAGTTTCTGCAGTTAAATTTTAGCTTTATTCGTGGGTGTTTCTATAGTTAAATTTTAGCTTCATTCGTTCGTCTTTCTGTAGTTAAATTTTAGCTTCATTCGCGGGTCGTTCTGTAGTTAAATTTTAGCTTCATTTATGGGTCGTTCTGTAGTTAAATTTTAGCTTTATTCGTCGGTCTTTCTATAGTTAAATTTTAGCTTCATTCGTGGGTCTTTCTCTAGTTAAATTTTAGCTTCATTCGTGGGTCTTTCTCTAGTTAAATTTTAGCTTCATTCGTGGGTCTTTCTCTAGTTAAATTTTAGCTTCATTCGTGGGTCTTTCTCTAGTTAAATTTTAGCTTCATTCGTGGGTCTTTCTCTAGTTAAATTTTAGCTTCATTCGTGGGTCTTTCTCTAGTTAAATTTTAGCTTCATTCGTGGGTCTTTCTCTAGTTAAATTTTAGCTTCATTCGTGGGTCTTTCTCTAGTTAAATTTTAGCTTCATTCGTGGGTCTTTCTCTAGTTAAATTTTAGCTTCATTCGTGGGTCTTTCTCTAGTTAAATTTTAGCTTCATTCGTGGGTCTTTCTCTAGTTAAATTTTAGCTTCATTCGTGGGTCTTTCTCTAGTTAAATTTTAGCTTCATTCGTGGGTCTTTCTCTAGTTAAATTTTAGCTTCATTCGTGGGTCTTTCTCTAGTTAAATTTTAGCTTCATTCGTGGGTCTTTCTCTAGTTAAATTTTAGCTTCATTCGTGGGTCTTTCTCTAGTTAAATTTTAGCTTCATTCGTGGGTCTTTCTCTAGTTAAATTTTAGCTTCATTCGTGGGTCTTTCTCTAGTTAAATTTTAGCTTCATTCGTGGGTCTTTCTCTAGTTAAATTTTAGCTTCATTCGTGGGTCTTTCTCTAGTTAAATTTTAGCTTCATTCGTGGGTCTTTCTCTAGTTTAATTTTAGCTTCATTCGTGGGTCTTTCTCTAGTTAAATTTTAGCTTCATTCGTGGGTCTTTCTCTAGTTAAATTTTAGCTTCATTCGTGGGTCTTTCTCTAGTTAAATTCTAGCTTCATTCGTGGGTCTTTCTCTAGTTAAATTTTAGCTTCATTCGTGGGTCTTTCTCTAGTTAAATTTTAGCTTAATTCGTGGGTCTTTCTCTAGTTAAATTTTAGCTTCATTCGTGGGTCTTTCTCTAGTTAAATTCTAGCTTCATTCGTGGGTCTTTCTCTAGTTAAATTTTAGCTTCATTCGTGGGTCTTTCTCTAGTTAAATTTTAGCTTCATTCGTGGCTCTTTCTCTAGTTAAATTTTAGCTTCATTCGTTGGTCTTTCTCTAGTTAAATTTTAGCTTCATTCGTGGGTCTTTCTCTAGTTAAATTTTAGCTTCATTCGTGGGTCTTTCTCTAGTTAAATTTTAGCTTCATTTGTGGGTCTTTCTCTAGTTAAATTTTAGCTTCATTCGTGGGTCTTTCTCTAGTTAAATTTTAGCTTCATTCGTGGGTCTTTCTCTAGTTAAATTTTAGCTTCATTCGTGGGTCTTTCTGCAGTTAAATTTTAGCTTCATTCGTGAGTCTTTCTGTAGTTAAATTTTAGCTTAATTCTTGGGTCTTCCTTAATTAAATTTTAGCTTCATTCGTGGGTCTTTCTGTAGTTAAATTTTAGCTTAATTCTTGGGTCTTCCTTAATTAAATTTTAGCTTCATTCGTGGGTCTTTCGTAGTTAAATTTTAGCTTAATTCTTGGGTCTTCCTTAATTAAATTTAAGCTTCATTCGTGGGTCTTTCTGTAGTTAAATTTTAGCTTAATTCTTGGGTCTTCCTTAATTAAATTTTAGCATCATTCGTGGGTCTTTCTGTAGTTAAATTTTAGCTTCATTCGTGGGTCTTTCTCTAGTTAAATTTTACCTTCATTCGTGGGTCTTTCTCTGGTTAAATTTTAGCTTCATTCGTGGGTCTTTCTCTAGTTAAATTTTAGCTTCATTCGTGGGTCTTTCTCTAGTTAAATTTTACCTTCATTTGTGGGTGTTTCTGTAGTTAAATTTTAGCTTCATTCGTGGGTCTTTCTGTTCTTCAATTTTAGCTTCAATCGTGGGTCTTTCTGTTCTTCAATTTTAGCTTCATTCGTGGGTCTTTCTATAGTTAAATTTTAGCTTCAATCGTGAGGTTTCTGTTGTTCAATTTTTGCTTCATTCGTGGGTCTTTCTGTAGTTAAGTTTTAGCTTCATTCGTGGGTCTTCCTGTAGTTAAATTTTAGTTTCATTCGTGGGTCTTTCTGTAGTTAAATTTTAGCTTCATTCGTGGGTCTTTCTGTAGTTAAATTTTGGCTTCATTCGTGGATCTTTCTATTCTTCAATTTTAGCTTCCATCGTGGGTCTATCTGTTGTTCAATTTTAGCTTCATTCGTTGGTCTTTCTGTAGTTAAATTTTAGCTTCATTCGTGGGTCTTTCTCTAGTTAAATTTTAGCTTCATTCGTGGGTCTTTCTCTAGTTAAATTTTAGCTTCATTCGTGGGTCTTTCTCTAGTTAAATTTTAGCTTCATTCGTGGGTCTTTCTGCAGTTAAATTTTAGCTTCATTCGTGAGTCTTTCTCCAGTTAAATTTTAGCTTCATTTGTGGGTCTTCCTTAATTAAATTTTAGCTTCATTCGTGGGTCTTTCTGTAGTTAAATTTTAGCTTAATTCTTGGGTCTTCCTTAATTAAATTTTAGCTTCATTCGTGGGTCTTTCTGTAGTTAAATTTTAGCTTAATTCTTGGGTCTTCCTTAATTAAATTTAAGCTTCATTCGTGGGTCTTTCTGTAGTTAAATTTTAGCTTAATTCTTGGGTCTTCCTTAATTAAATTTTAGCTTCATTCGTGGGTCTTTCTCTAGTTAAATTTTAGGTTTAATTGTGGGCCTTCATGTTGGTCAATTTTATCAATTTAGTCGCAGGTCTTTATATTGTTTAATTATGTCTTTAATAGCTTCTATCTTAGGTATTTACATTTTTCAGTTTTAGCTACATTCGTAAGTCTTTATGTGGTTGAATCTTAGCCTCAATTTTACCCTCAAAATGTGAAAAATATTCATTTTATAGGCCTTAAATTTGACTAACTTTTCAAACATTTGAAATCCCTTTTGAAACCTTTTACCACTTTTTCATCAGCACTTGCATTTGAAATGATTTTTGTGACTTATAATCTAGTAACACATTTAGCCATCCTTATATTTGACACTAATGTTAGCAAAACCTTTTTCTCTTTAGCTTTTATTACTTTTATTATTATTATTACTTAATATGGTTAAAAAGACCTTCAGAGTTTAGCGTCAAACACTGAATTGTTCACAAAAAAAAAATAATACATAACTGGCCACAAGTCATAAATAATGCAAAATTAACCACAAAGTCTAACAGAAAAAGAGTGGAGAAGGGGTTTAAAAGGAAAAACTAACAGTGAGCAGTTAAGAATTTTAATGAATCTCTAAAGTTTTAGACAAAATTTTGTATTTTTTTTTTTGGTGTAAAGTTATAATAAAGAAGCAAGTATAACGCAAATGTTTAGTAAGCCTAAAATGTTGGAAGATAAAAAAAGGGAAAATGGAACAACATGGAAGTAAATGGCCATAATCATATACAGTAATGGGTTTTTATATTTCCTGCTGTATGTAGACAAGGCTTCATATAATAACGTTGTTGGTTTGAATATTCCAAAAAAAAAGGATGGTAACACTCGCGCCAATTAGAAGTAAAGTGTCTACAAGGACATCATAATATTTTACACAACAACAACAACAATGTTGCATATAATGTGTTAAATTTTTTACTTTTTTAATTTTTAAAATTTTTTGCTTTGAAGTTTAAGCAAAAGTTGTAGAGACAACAAAAGTAGCAACAGCAACATTAAAATATTGTAGAATATATAAATAAACTGGTGTTTACTACAATCCTTGCCTCAAGCTGTTTTCCTAATTGAACAATTTTTTTTCAGCTAGTTGTTCGAGTTTCTTTGCCCAGGCAGCCCCTGAGTCAGATTAAAAGATAGCAAAAAAGTGTTGTGTTAGATAAAATATTTAAAGTTGTGGTTATTTAGATATTTATGTGTATCTAAGATAAAAAGAAAAGGTTTAGGAGAATTTAGAAAAGATTTTAAAGAAACAGTTTCACATGAAATATTTCCCTAAATTTTGAAAAACTAATTTGAAAATATTTTTTATTTAATTCATATTTCTTATCCGCCCCTTCCTTAACTCCAACAAATTTTTCATAAACAATTTTAATTTCATTTAAAAACATTTTACCAAAACATGTCACGTCTAGCTATATATTTCTTTTTTGTTCTCCAAAAAACAAACAAACCAACAAAATAAAAGACAACTACATATATTTTTGTAACTTTCCAAGTGCATTCATTCTACTTCCATTATTCATGGCAAAATGGCCGGCCCGGATAAATGTGAAACTTGTTAAGGCAACTACATCACACAAACAGCCTCATTGATAATGCCACGAAATCGAAGCATCATAAAATAGTTACTGCCGCAAAACAACAACGTGCCACAGTAATACTTCTTGTTATATTTATTTCGTTTTTTTGTTTCGTTTTTTTTTTCCTGTTATTTTTATCTTTTAAGAAAACTACTCAATATAGAAAAGTAATATTTTATTATTGTGTTGCAACCACAACACGAACAAGGAATGAAAAATTTATTTAAATATAAACGGAAGGAAGTGAAAATTATTGTTGATAAATCTACGATTTCAGCTAAAATTTTAAATTTTAAAGAACCAAGATTAAATCTGATCTTGGACTCTATAATGATCTATGATTTCACTCTATAAAGATCTAAGACTGAAGCTAAAATATTACTTTATAAATAAACAAGACTAAAGTTGATCTTGGACTCTATAAAGATCCAAGATTGCAGCCTATCTTGGACTCTATAATGATCCAAGATTGAAGCCGATCTTGGACTTTATAAAATACCAATTTCAAAGCCGATCTTGGACTCTCTAAAGAACCCAGATTTCAGCCGATCTTGGATTCTATAAAGAACCAAGATTGAAGCCGATCCTGAACTCTATAAAGATCCAAGATTGCAGGCGATCTTGGACTCTATAAAGACCCAAGATTGAAGCCGATCTTGGACTTTATAAAATACCAAGACTGAAGCCGATCTTGGATTCTATAAAGAACCAAGACTGAAGCCGATCTTGAACTCTATAAAGATCCAAGATTGCAAGCGATCTTGGACTCTATAAAGATCCAATATTGAAGCCGATCTAGAACTTTATAAAATACCAAGACTGAAGCCGATCTTGAACTCTATAAATATCCAAGATTGCAGACGATCTTGGACTCTCTAAAGAATCCAGATTACAGCCGATCTTGGATTCTATAAAGAACCAAGATTGAAGCCGATCTTGAACTCTATAAAGATCCAAGATTGCAGCCGATCTTAGATTCTATAAAGAACCAAGATTGAAGTTTATCTTCAACTCTACAAATATCCAAGATTGAAACCGATCTTAAGCCCTCTAAATATCCAAAATTTAAGCCGGTATTGGACTCTCTAAAATCCAAGTTCGAAGCCGATCTTGGGCTCTATAAAGATTCAAGATTGAAGCCAATCATGGACTCCATAAAGATCCAAAATTGAATCAAAAAAGTTACTCTATAAATATCAACAACTGATGATGATCTTGGATCGTATAAATTTCTACGATTGTAGACAAAATTTTACTCTACAAAGACCTACTATTGAAGGTGGTTTGGAATATATAAATATCTACGATTGAAATTGATATTCGACTGCATAAAGATCTACGACTGCAGGTGGTATTAGGCTGTATAAATAATTACTCGTCAAAGTGATCATGATTGAAGACGATATTGGGCTGTATAAAGATATACAGTTGAAGCAATAGATAGACTTAATAACACAACTAATATTTTGCAATCTCCCTATTATCACCCATTGTCTTGAATCATTCATACTTTTTCCTCACGCGTACCGCCCAGTAACTAACAATTTATTTATGAACTTGTTTTTAGAATCAGCACAAACAACATCAAATTCCTATTTGCTAGTTGCAACTACAACTCCAAGTTGAAATGTAAAATTTTAGCAAACTCACCTCCTCGTACAGTCACATTAAGCCACCATAATAATTCATTCAATGCATTTGGTTATTTGCAAAAGCAACCAAAAACATCACAATATAAATTATTAAAACCTAAAAAAGCAACAGATGTTTTATGCATGATTTTTCGGGAGTTTTTTTCCAGATTTGAAAGATTTCCTAATGTTAAGGACTAAAAAGGCAAAGAAAACCTTGCAGTCTTTTAACTACAAACAGTTAAAGCTTTATTTTATTATAATGTTAGAATCTGCCAAAGAAATTCAGTGGTAGAACAAAGCTTTGAAATGTGAATGAAGTTTTTTCTAAAGAAATCTTTACTAATTTGCATTAAATTTGAAGTAGAAATATGAATTATATGTAAATATAATTTAAATATGAAATGGAAACTAAGAATAATCGTAATAAATGAAGCTTAAATTAGAATCCCAAACGATATTAGTTTGAAGACTAAATTGGACTCTTCAAAGAAGTTACAATTAAACTAACATTTTTTATGTATAACAAAAATTGGACTCTCTAAAGATGTAGGATTGACGTCAAAATTGGACTCTATAAAGATCTACGATTGACTTCCAAATAGGACTCTATAAAGATCAACCAATGACTTCCAAATAGGACTCTATAAAGATCTACGATTGACTTCCAAACAGGACTCTATGAAGATCTACCAGTGACATCCAAATTAGATTCTATAAAGATCTACGATTGTCTTCCAAATTGGACTCTATACAGATCTACCAATGACTTCCAAATTGGACTCTATACAGATCTACCATTGACTTCCAAATAGGACTCTATAAAGATCTGACAATGACTTCCAAATTGGACTCTATAAAGATCAACAATTGACTTCCAAATTGGACTCTATAAAGATCCACCAATGACTTCCAAATTGGACTCTATAAAGATCTACCAGTGACTTCCAAATAGGACTCTATAAAGATCTACCAATGACTTTCAAATTGGACTCAATTAAGATCTACGATTGACTTCCAAATAGGACTCTATAAAGATCTACCAGTGTCTTCCAAATTGGACTCTATAAAGATCTACCAATGACTTTCAAATTGGACTCAATTAAGATCTACGATTGACTTCCAAATAGGACTCTATAAAGATCTACCAATCACTTCCAAATTGGATTCTATAAAGATCTACGATTGACTTCTAAATGGGACTCCATAAAGATCTACAATTGACTTCCAAATTAGACTCTATAAAGATCTACCAATGACTTCCAAATTGGACTCTATAAAGATCTACCAGTGACTTCCAAATTGGACTTTATAAAGGTCTACAATTGACTTCTAAATTGGACTCTATAAAGATCTACGATTGACTTCCAAATAGGACTCTGTAAAGATCTACCAGTGACTTCCAAATTGGACTTTATAAAGATCTCCGATTGTCTTCCAAATTGAACTCTATAAAGATCTACGACTGAAGCTCAAATTTGCCTCCATTGAAGCTAAAGTTTTTATCCTTAAAGATCTATAATTGTAGATATGTTAGATTGAATCGAAAAAAAAACTCATCACTTTTTCATTTTTTTGAAAATCATGCATATTTTTTATATTTAAACATATATCCTAAAAACTAAAATTTCCACTACATTTCTCATTTTAAAAGACAATATTGTAAGTGGAATAAAACAATAAAATAATAAAACTTAAACGCTAAATTACAATTAACACAGCAAAGCCCGAGTCATTTACAAAAAGTCCACAATTAATCTCAACGTCTTATAAACTCAGCCATGGGCAGAGCATATTGACCATTTTTACTCATATATTCAACAGAATCCTCACAGGGATTGCAGCCACAAGTAGCGGGAATTTCCAGTTCCTGTTGGATCTTATAGCCATCCTCGCAAATAAGTTGTACATTGATTTGTTTGTAGGTCTTAATGCTGCAACATTGGCAGATTTTGTCTTGGCCCAAGGTGACTAGAGGATTAGTAAAGAAATAATTAAAGCAAGAATTTTGGAAGATAAATGTGCTAAATACTTACGTTTATTGTATTTGGAGCCTGAGTTGCAGGCACCACTGCATTCGGTGAATCCTTGTATGGGTTCTTTGTTAACACAGTAACCATGGGCCATATTTAATACCTTAACCATATGTTGGGTTTCCGATTCAGCCAAAGAAACTGGCAAACAATTTGCTAAAATTATATAAAACATATATATTAGTCCAGCTTATTTGTGATAGAATTATTTTTTAACTTACTAAGATCTTCCTTATAAGGTTCCTCCTTACAATACTTGCAGCAGCTACCTTCTTCCTGGGTCAGCAAATGTTCTGGACATTTACTAACATCCGGGCAAGATTCCTTCATAGAACTTACTAGCAACACTTCATTCTTTCTAATGCAAGTGTAGGCGGTACAATTGTCCTCGGACTTCCATTCTTGCAAAGGCTCAAACATCTCTCCTTCGAAGACACACTGTGTCTGCACACATTCACCACAACATTTTGTAATATCCCTGATAACATACTCAAAACCTGGAGCGCATCTATTATCACAGGTTTCCTGTAGAGTGGATACTAGCAAGGAATCATTGGGACCGTAGGTACATTGTTCATGCTTGCAAGGATCAGTGGGATGTACCCATTTTTCTGACAATTTCTTGGTGAACTTTTTATTGGGCACATACTCCACAATACAAACATCCTTGGGTGGACCGCAATAGTAAGTGGGGCAGCAGTCGTTGGGTTCTTGTTTCTGATAGACTTCATAGAATTCCTCAATACATGATGCTGGTTTGGCAGGGCAAGTGGTTTTGTCACACACCACTTTTTGGGTGGGACAACAGCCCTCTTCAATTTTCACTATTTTCTCGCCAGGTTTCAAAGGAGGTGGCACCAAAGCCTCACATTCTTCCTTGGGTTTGCATTCTGTTAAAATAATTAAATGAATTTATACGACATATTCAGCTAGTTTCTTGTAACATTTACTTACCACATATATACTGAGGACAGCCATCTGATCCGGTCTTTTGTTTTTTAAATTGTCCTGGACCACATTCTGGCATTATTGGCTCTAGGCATATCTTGGCCGGTGGCAGTTTTGGTTCTGGCACACATATATATCTGGGACAACACAAATCATCCGAGGCCTTCTTTTGTGGCATATAACCTTCTGCGCATATATTTTCCTCTACCAAGCACTTACGTTCCACACACTGAGTCTTGCCACTCTTGTCACACAAACACTCTGTGCAATTATCCTTTTGCCATCTCTCGCCCGGCATGTGTTCGGGATCTTCGCATTTAACACACAATTCCTCGCTAATACATTTACCCTTCTCCATAACTTTGCCGTGAGGACAGAAGCAGCCTTCAAAACGTTCTGATTGAGGGCAAAGCTCATCAGTGGTTACGGTATTAACAAAAGTATTTGTCTTCATATTGACCGCCTGGAATTGGTTAAGATTCTCCAAAGTTTCACAGGACTTGGCACAGCCGCAAGATTCATAAATCATATCGCTGGGACAGTCATAGGGACACAAATCAGGAGAACGCCAATTCAAGCAAATACCCTGGGCAGCACACTCCTTGACATAGGCCGTCAAAGTTTCACAAGAACCCTTTTGGGTATTACCCGGTTTGCACATATCTTGCTGGCACGAGGAGATATAAGGCAAAGGATCCACAATATTATTGCAGGCTCCAAACAGCTCATCGTCAAACAACACCATGCAGGGATCCTTCTCGGGTGGCAAAGGCAGACACTCTTCCTCCACATCAATCTCACTCATACACTCATTAGGATCCAAGCCCAATTTAGGCTCATCCGCCTGCCAGGAATTAACAATATCCACCAGCTCTTTGCTGGGTCTCTTGCCCTTCTTCTTAGCTGGGTTCTCTTGCAAATCATTGTTGGGATTACCATCACAGTCACCGCACAAGCCCTCCATTTTACTGCCATACTTAACACTGGGCACACCAATCGAAAAGATTAGATCATCAAAGGCTGCCTTGAGTTCAACATGAGCTTCGGGTAGATTGAGTATTAGTTCCTTGCCGGGTATTTCCTTTAGATTAATCCAGGTGTCTTTGTAGGGCATTTTCTTTACCTCAAAACCATCAACAAAGGTTTGCAGGGCTCTGGGATTGTCGGCCATTCGCTGGATATGTATGACATGATCACCGTTGAGTACGTGCAGGGATTTGGCGCAGCTGGAGTGCGCAGGAGCTGAGAGTTTGCCCAGTTTGTGGCAGTCGTCCATGCTGACATAGACCTAGAGGAGGAAAATAGCCGATGTTACAAACTGCGATACAAAATTGGAGTCTCTACAGATCTAAGATTGATGACTAAATTGGAGTCTCTACAGATCTATGATTGATGACTAAATTGGGGTCTCTAAAGACCTACGATTGATGACTAAATTGGGGTCTCCGAAGATCTTTGATTGATGACTAAATTGGATTCTCGAAAGATCCACGATTGATGACTAAATTGGGGTCTCCGAAGATCCACGATTAATGACTAAATTGGCGTATCTCAAGATCTACGATTGGTGACTAAATTGAAGTCTCTAAAGATCTACGATTGGTGACTAAATTGGAGTCTCTACAGGTCTACGATTGATGACTAAATTGATGTCTCTAAAGATCTACGATTGGTGACTAAATTGGAGTCTCTAAATATCTACGATTGATGACTAAATTAGAGTCTCTAAAGATATAGGACTACAGAGAAAATTGAAGTCTCTAAAGTTGTACGATTGATGACTAAATTGAAGTCTCTAAAGACCTACGTTTGATGACTAAATTGAAGCCTCTAAAGATCAACGATTGATGACTGAATTGGAGTCTATAAAGATCCACGATTGATGACTAAATTATAAGCTCTACAGATCTATGATTGATGACTAAATTGAAGTCTCTACAGATCTTCGATTGATGACTAAATTGGAGTCTCTTAAGATCTACGATTGATGGCAAAATTGAAGTCTCTAAAGATCAACGATTGATGACTAAATAGAAGTCTCTACAGACCTTCGATTCATGGCTAAATTGAAGTCTCTAAAGAGCTACGATTGATGACTAAATTTGAGTTTCTAAATATCTACGATTGGTGACTAAATTGTAGTCTATACAAATCAACGATTGAGGACTAAATTAAAGTTTCTCAAGTTCTAGGATTGATGACTAAATTGAAGTCTCTAATGATCTACAATTGCTGATTAAATTGAAGTATCTAAAGATCTATTATTGGTGACTAAATTGGAGTTTCTAATGATCTACAATTGATGACTAAATTGGACTTTATAAAGGTCTAGTATTGATGACTAAATTGGAGTTAATAAAGATCTACGATTGATGACTCAAAAGATCCAGGCTTAAGTCTCAAATTAAAACCTTTAAAGATCTACTATTTATACTTATACTCCCCCAAAATAACCCAAGTTATGAACCCTTTAAATCACTACACTCACCTGGAACGTATGAACTCCCGGCAACACAATATCTCTGGACAACAAATACGTACAATTGCCATTGAATGTAAACTTATTGCGATCATAAGTGAAATATTTCGTCGAACCAATTGTATTGCACACACAATCCTTGCACTCAGCAATGGGAACACAAGTCTCACCCTTGCGCACAGTACCCTCCGGACAATAGCAACCCGAAAAGCAGGCATCTTCAATAACAGGACAATCATCACTGTTCAGTGTATCACAAGAAGGCTCACAACGTCTCTTGTAACAATCCGAATGTACCAAAGGAGCCGGACATGAAATTTCTACCCAAAAAAAAAGAAAACAACACATAAATTTTCAATGTAAATGTTTTCAAGTTGAAAGTTACACACACACACACACATATTGCAATCACAAACTTACCACATTGATGTACAGCTCTCCAAGTAGACAATTGTACCATTGGATTAACTGTTAAGCATTTTTTAACAAAATCTTGCAAAATGTTACATTTGCATGTATTTGCATCACCACTGTTGGCCTTCAGGCATTCACAAGTGGTTTCCATGCATTTGCTAACGAATTGTTTATAATTGACCGACTTGCCGCACTTCAGGAATGTGGGGTGTCTGTGTGAAAATGAAACGAAACGCAACAATAGAAGGTTGTGAGCAAAAGTTTTTCCACAAACTAAAGTTTCTTTTTTTTTTGTTACTAAGTATTAAGGCATTATGTACTTACTTAATGGTATTGCATAAGGCCAAAGCCTTCTTTTGCAAAGCTAAAGGACAAGTTTGTGCATAACATTCATCCTTAGGTGTTTTCTTGTCAAACCAGCTGTCACCAAACTTCACAGTGTTAGCGATAATGGTGCCATCTGGTGCCCGCTTGTCATTGCTGGCATTGCCATCATAGAAACCGCACAAACCATCAACTGTCTTAATGAATTTGGAGGACATGCCAATCTTTATGTAGCCAATGTCATCGTATAGCACCCAGAAGCCACGTTTTGGTGACACCACCAACACTGTATTGCCCGGCTGGGAGAGCACAAAGGAGGCCTTGCAGATGGGCGAATTGATTAGTTGTTTTACGGAATAGTCAAAGCCATTGAAGTTGACACGCATATTGGGCATTATGGTAAGTACAGCCTGTTTCTCCAGATCCTTGATGGTTATAGTTTTGCGACAGAATTTACGAGTATCATCGGTACACTGCAGATGAACTGATATTACCCACGAGGAGTTCACCACATCTCTGGCCAATATATGCGAACAGGTATCGTATTTAAATTCAGTGCCATCGAAAGTGGTAAATGTTTTGCCACTTATCTCACAAACATCATCCTTATTGGGTTTCAGGACACAAGCATATTTGGGACAATCATGAGCCTTAGCCGAAGACATATCCAATTCAATCATATAGTTAGCAGGACACTTGGGTTCCGTGCAGGTCACTGACTCATTCTTTTGTATGACAACCTCGCGTATGGGCACGCAAGTGAACTCTTCGCAGTCATCTTCTTGCAAATAATCTTGGGCATCTTGAGGTTTACCCAAATACTCGGTGGAGGAAGAGATAACCTTTGTTTTGGTAATCTTATTGCCATCATTGCTTACGGTGACTCGTTTGTTGAAACTAAGGAAATAAGAGGATATAGATAAGATAGTTTGAGAGAAATTAAGGTTAAATTAAACCCACGTGGAGGTAAACATGCTGGACATTTTCCTTTGTTTCTTTTCGGTGATCTTCATCTTCATTTTAGGAGGACATTCGGGTACCGGACAGGTAATGATCTCAGCTAGGAATTTAAGATATAACACAATATTGAAAATCTTCTAGAGATCCTAAAGTATTTAAACTTACTCTCATTCTTTTGTATATTGGGCTGAGGCGTTACCACGAACTTATCTTGGCAGGTATTATCTTCATCATCCGCACAATCCCTAATGCCATTGCACCACAATACCTCGGGTATACAGTCACCACTGGAGGGACAAAGTTTCTGATGCTTAGGACAGGGTTCACATTTACAATAACAGCCAGCAGCTACCACAGGACGTAAGTCTTTACCCTCACAGGGAGGACACTTTTTGGGCTTGCAGCTACTGTGGCCACCCAAAACACAAACACATTCCTCACAATCTTTGTTTTCGAACTTAGAACCAATGGGATAGCTACAGAGAAATTATGATATAGAAATCTTCAACTTTACTTAACATTTTGTTACCAACCTCAAATAGTTCTCCACACAGGGGCACAAATTGCTTTGAACACAGTTATTACCATCCCAGAAGAGACCATCTTTGCACTTGCATTTACCCTGGGCATCAGGAGCATCCGTAAGACCATCACAGGCCAAGCATGAGCTGGACACAGGCTTCTCCAATTCCACAACACGTTCTTGGGTCTCAGCTAAAAGAAAACATTAATTAAATATCCCTATTATCCAATAACTTCTTTCAAACTTACGATAATTCTCAAAACATCCCACTGGCTCAATGCGCATATTAATATTCTCCTCCCATTGGGCCGGCGACACCTTAATGTATTGCGTCAATATGGGTGTCTTGAAGTAGCTAATCTGTTCCGTATCCTTGTCATGATTGGCGGGGAATATTCTGGGCTGACCATCCAAATTCAATACCTTATTCCAGATCAGTTTATTCTTCGAGAACAATACCCGATAGCCAGTAACCCAGCCATGGGGACCACCTTTCGTAATAAAGCCTGAAATGTTACGGGGCTCTAGGAAGTCAAATTCTATATACTCATTGGGAGTATTAACCACCGGTTTCCAACCCACGGGCGAGGACAATTTCAAAAGATCTATGAGTTTGGGTTTCCTGGCCGGTTTGGGCAACTGCCAAATACTGCTGGCCTTCACCTGATTGGGAGTCATTTGTCCATTTTCTACACCCATTTTGTCGGTACACTGTAACTCATCCTCCATAATAATGGGATGTTCGGTGGAGGGTGTGGTTATCTTAGCAGGAGCTTGGGTTATGGTGGCCGGTGTAGTGGTGGTGGTTTGTGGCTGGCCACAGCCTAACAGTTCCACACGCATGGCTATGGAATTGTGCCATTTGAGAGGATACAAACGCAGCGACTTGGCTTCTATGGGGATTTTGAATAGTGTCTTCACAGGAGAGCGAGAATCCAAAGGACCATTGAACATTTGAGGCTTGTCGGTTTCGTCCACCAAATAATGGTAGGCTTCACCATCGTGGCTATATAAGATCTTTATGAAATGGAATTTTATATTAAAAACTTATACTTAATATTTTGTATAAAATTAAACCTACCTTAAACAAGGTAACATAGTTATCATAATCGGTATTACCCGCCATGATGACACCAAACAAAGGTTCCTGTTCTGGCAAGTTGATTTGCAAATACTGCATTTGATCATTAATCATGGGCGACCAGGCACCAGTCTTGTCTTTAGGATTCTTGGTTAATCGGCCCTTGTGGGGAGAATACTTAGGACTTAAGGTAGAGCTGGCACTGAACACAGAATCAGGCAAAGGTTCTTCTCCCTCAATAATGGGAATCATACTAAAAATTAAGAATAAAAGAAAATTAAAACCTAATTTTTCCAAAACTGACAAGAACCTACAGATTGGGGTCACAGTGTTTGGGTGGTGTTACGGTTACAGGGAAGACCACAGTAACATTATTTATAGCCTCGGTAACTTGGGTCACGGGAGCTGGTGTGGCTTCTTCCATTTTAATGGGCACGCAAGTGTAAGCATTATCAATGCACTGGCAAACTTCCCATTCACTCATGAATGGCATGTGAGGCTGTACATATTTCTCACTCTTATCCATGCAAGGACATTCATCCACTTCCACACAGGTGTTTTCATCACGCCAGTACTTATCCATCGATGGGCAATCGGGACGATTTTTATCCACACAACCCTGTTTACAATGTTCACCAGGCTCGCACAAGCCGCGCAAAGTCAAGCTCTTTAAATAGTTAACAAAATTAGAATTAACTCCTACAATTAACTCCAAAACTTACCGTGGCATAGAAGTGGCAGGTATGCTCACACTGATTGGCACACTCCGACATCACTTGACCCTCCGGACAGTCTACAATTTTCTCAAATTCCTTTTCTTCCTTCTCCTTGCACATTGGCTTAATTTCTTGCACGGTAAAGATATGATCACATACATTCATAATGGGATTAAACATCATATTTTCGCCACAGGTCTTCTCCACATAATGCCATTCGTCATTGTTCTTGGGTTGACAGTGCAAGAATTTGTGACAATCTCCCGGATATTCCTTATACTCAGCCATTATGCTATCACAGATCTTGCCAATTTCTGGTTTCTCTGTTGGCTTGGGTGTGGTCACCACCTCCTCGTCACAATCACAGAATACTCTCAGCTCATAGTCATGACACTGGCCAATACATGAAAGGCCATCTTGTAAATTACAGAAAACATTCTCATCCATAAAGTCCGAAGACTCGTGAGTTCCCACCACCCGACATTCGATCTTCTTCATGTGTTGCTTTTTGCAAGACCCGAACACACGTTCATGGTAGTCATAGCGTGGCAGATTTTCATCATCATTCAAACGCACCAATTTACCCGAAAGATCATGATCTTCATCAATCCATCTAGTCCAGCCCTTAGTACATTTGGGTTGCTCCTGATCTCCCGACACCACTGTTGTTCCCTCTATGAGTGTCTTTTCAGTGCTAGGTTTTTCTTCGCATTTCACCCCACTGCATACTTCTTTCTTCTTGGAACATCTGCAAGTGGCACACTCATCTTGATAGGTCACCTCTCCCTCATAATAGGTCTTGCCATCCTTAATCATACATATGGGTTTACATTCCGATTTGGATACGCACTCCTTGTACGTGTCATTTAGATAGATCATGCCTTCATCGCACGGTTTGATGTGACAGCCTTCAATACAGTTTTCAGTTTTACACATGTGTTCACCAAAGCTTTGATCCAGGAAGTTATCACAAGTTTCCACAGCACAGGCGGGAGTACAGGATTTGTATTCCGAACAGTGAGGATCACATTGCATAGCTGAAAAGACAACAATTCATAAGTGACTAAGTGTTCCAAAATTTTATCAAGATTTCAGTTAAAAAAAAAAACAAACACAAGAATACATGTGCCAGTTTTCGCAATCTTCATCAATAGGAAATTTAAGCTGACTTCATAAGACAATTGGGTCATGGCCACAGTTTGTTGAAATAAAACTTAAAGGAAATTAAATATTGGAATCTATAAAGAAGATTGTAAAGATATAGAGCCAAAACTTAACTCTCAAAATATTTACGATTGATGACTAAATTGGAGTCTCTAATGATCTACGATTGATGACTAAATTGGAGTCTATACAGATCCACGATTCATGACTAAATTGGAGCCTCTAAAGATCCACGGTTGATGACTAAATTGGCGTCTCTGAATATCTATGCTTGATGAATAAATTGGAGTCTCTGGATATCTACGATTGATGACTAAATTGGAGTCTCTAATGATCAACGATTGATAACTAAATTGCAGTCTGTAAAGATCTACGATTGATGACTAAATTGGAGTCTATACAGATCCACGATTGATGACTTAATTGGAGCCTCTAAAGATCCACGGTTGATGACTAAATTGGCGTCTCTGAATATCTATGCTTGATGACTAAATTGGAGTGTCTAAACATCAACGATTGGTGACTAAATTGGAGTCTCTAAAGATCCACGATTGATGACTAAATTTGGGTCTCTGAATATATACGATTGATGACTAAATTGGAATCTATACAGATCCACAATTGATGACTAAATTGGAGTCTCTAAAGATCAACGATTGATGACTAAATTAGAATCTGTAAAGATCAACTATTGATGACTAAATTGGAGTCTGTAAAGATCAACGATTGATGACTAAATTTGGGTCTCTGAATATCTACGATTGATGACTAAATTGGAGTCTGTAAAGATCAACGATTAATGACTAAATTTGGGTCTCTAAAGATCAACGATTGATGACTAAATTAGAGTCTCTAGAGATCTACGATTGTTGACTAAATTGGAGTATCTAAAGATCTAAGAGTGATGACTAAATTGGACTCTATAAAGATCTATGATAGATGACTAAATTGGAGTCTATACAGATCTAAGATTCATAACTAAATTAGAGTCTCTAGAGATCTACGATTGATGACTAAATGGGGGTCTCTAAGGACCTAAATTGATGACTAAATTAAAGTCTCTAAAGATCTAAGATTAATGATTAAATTAGGGTCTCTAAAGATCAACGACTGATGACTAAATTGAAGTTTCTAAAGATCAATGATTGATGAATAAATTGAAGTCTCTAAAGATCTACGATTGATGACTACATTGGAGTCTATAGAGATCTACGATTGATGACTAAATTGGAGTCTATACAGATCTAAGATTCATGACTAAATTAGAGTCTCTAGAGATCTACGATTGATGACTAAATTGAAGTCTCTAAAGATCTGCGATTGATGACTAAATTGCGGTCTCTAAAGATCTAAGATTGGTAGCTAACTTGGAGTATCTAAATATCTACGATTGATGACTAACTTAGACTTCAAAAAGACCTTGGATTCATGACTAAATTGGAGTCTCTAAAGATCTACTACTGATGACTAAATAGGAGTCTTTAAAGATCTACGATTGCTAACTAAATAACAGTTTCTAAAGATCTAAGATTTATGACTAACTTAGCCTCTATAAAGACCTAGAATTCATGACTAAATTAGCATCCATAAAGATCTACGATTGATGTCTAATTTGGAGTATATACAGACGAATTGTTTAACTATATTAAAGACTATGTCTAATGAATTTCTCTTGTTATTAAATGCTGTTCTTTATATTCATTCAACCACTCATTTATAATCTCTCAAACAAAATCAATTTCATTCAATTAACTAGGAATTTCCCTATACTTTCCCACTTCCAAAATCAAAATCAAACTAAACTAAAAACCTACAACTACTTTATATCCATCTCCTCTGATTACCTAACTTTATTACACACAGAAAAAATATTTATCTTAATGACAAATTTCCGAGTTTCCCAACAACATCAGCCAAGCAGCTACATATTGAAAAATCTGTTGTACTGCCAAATCTCTAATAACCACATAACGATTATAAGATTATACAAATCAACTAAATGTTCCATGGATACCCTGCAGTATAGAAGTCTTTAAGAATCTATTAAATAGCCAGAGGAGGGCTGTTTTAAACCTTTCAAATCAACCAAAATGAAAAATTTTAAAAGTATGAGAGTATTGAGTGTTTTGTACAGCATGCAACACTCGTTTAAATGTAACCCTTAACAGAAATAAAGTAGCAACATAGAAAACTGTCAAACAATGGCAACATATTGAACAATATTCAAACTTTTGTTTCGACAAAAAAAAAATTATTCTCTTTATACTGGAATTTTGCCATACACACTTGCTGCTATATGCAGCAAAAAAAAAAAAAAAGTAAAAAAGGAAACTGCAATGAACAATGAACATATGAAGTGTACGACAAGTATGTGACGATTTTCCATAATGAATAATTGAAAACAATAGTAGAACATGAACATCATGAGCTTTATAATCAACGGTATAATGAAGATGGAGGAACAGTGGAGCTTAAGAGGGAAATATGCAGGCTGCATCTGTATCCAATTGGTAGCAAACTTCATACAAAATCAAGTTCACAAGTTTAAGGCCATGATTTACTTAGGCGTTCTTGCTCTTACGCTTAAGCTTTTACTGTCTTTGGAATCCCTCCTGGATATGCTTTGAAAATAATTAATTTTTGGGTTGAATTTGGAATTGTCTGACATTGAAGTAACTTATCTGGCATTAAACAATCCAATTGGTTCATTACTCTGACCAAAAGAAGATTCCAAATGTTGCTATCGCTCGGAAAGAACGATATTCAAGAGATTTTGTGAGCTGTACGATGAAATCTCAGAGGATGTGCTTTATGACTGCCCAATGTGGTCGTCGTGCAGAGCGAAATTCCCTGGAAGGGTCTTAATGGCCCCAAGGATATATTTGTTCTTTGATTGAACCAAACTTCATATAAAATCATGATCACAGCTTTAAGGCCATAATTTGCTTAGGTTTCATTGCTCTTCTGCTTAAGCTTTTACTCTCTTTGGAATGCCGCTTGGTTATGCTTTGAAAAGCATTAATTTTTGGAATGAATTTGGATTTGTCCGACATTAGGGTAACTTATCTGCATCAAACAATCCAATTGGTTCATTACTCTGACCAAAAGAAGATTCCAAATGTTGCTATCGCTCGAAAGGAACAATCTGCAGCAGATTTCGAGAGCTGTACAATGAAATCTCTGAGTACGTGCTTTATGACTGCCCAATGTGGACGTCGTGCTGAGAGAAATTCGCCGGAAGGATCTTAATGGCCCTGAGTTTAAAACAAAGACAACGGATTCATTCTCAAAAGATTAATTCAGGGTATGATGATGATTTAGAGAAGCAGTTCAGAAGGACTTCAAAAAAGTGCAGATCGTGTAAAGATAGCTCTAGTCAATTGTGTTTAAATTGGACATTTCTGCAGTCAATATTTAGAAAGTTTAACTACTCTTTTCTAGACTCCGTTGCATTTTCACTTAAGCTATCTTTATTCAACTGAGTTTAAAATTGAGACAGTATTTATGATGATTTAGAGAAGCTGGTCACATGCGGACTGAAGTCTTATCTAATAAATTAGAAGCTCTCTGGATGCCCAAAAGACTTCAAAAATATTATTTTACCCTTGATGACGATTTAGAGAAGAAGTTCAGACGGTATTTGAATAACCAGAGGACTTCAAAAAGTGCAGATCGTGTAAAGATAGCTCTAGTCAATTGTGTTTAAATTGGACATTTCTGCAGTCAATATTTAGAAAGTTTAACTGCTCTTTTCTAGACTCCGTTGCTCTTTAACTTAAGCTATCTTTATTCAACTGAGTTTAAAATTGAGACAGTATTTATGATGATTTAGAGAAGCTGGTCTCTTGCGGACTGAAGTCTTATCTAATAAATTAGAAGCTCTCTGGATGCCCATAAGACTTCAAAAATATGCTTTTAACCTTCAACTTCGATAGTATAAAAATAGCTTTAGCCAATTAGGATTAAATCTCACATCACTAAGAACAATATTTGTTAAGTTTAACTCCTCTCTTCTGGGCTTTTGATTAAGCTATCTTTTTCAGCAGTGGTCGGTACTCAGGAGCCGAACAAGACTGTAAGCGAAAAGCTTTAGTATTATTGAAAAGAAAAGCAATTTAAAAATTGTGCAGCCACAATCAGAAAATACTTTTTAAGCTAGATTACAATACAGCCACTAATGAGACATGTTAAGCTTTGAGCCGACCACTGATTTATTTTAAAATAAACATATTTGCTGGCCAATTAGCCCCACTGTGCCTCAATAATGATGATGTTTAAGCTGCTAAGGACCAGGTTGTTGGATTTAGTCATATACAGTTCATGTGTTCAACTAAGTAAGTGTAAATGTAGCAGGTTCAAGTATTTCATATGTACGAGTATTAAGCATGTAAAGCAACATGTTTTTTTTTTTTGGTTGCCACTCTCTTTACAACTGCCAAAGTCTGTCGTCGGGAATACTTGAGAATATGTAAAAATATGTGTGTGTGTGTAGATAAAAAATTTGTACTTACGACAGAAATGTGGTGTACGCCATCTAATGTTTATGCCCTTTTGCGAGCAGGCATGTGAATAGGCTGCCACCGCTGTGCAAAGACACTCACAGTCACCGCCTTGATCACAGGCACAGGTATCGAATATACAACGTTTCAAATACATTTCAACTGGCACTTCAGCATGACACTCCTGAAAACGACAAATAAATAAATGGCACAGAATTACAACAACAGCAACAACAACAAAAAAATATATATGAAGAGACTAGAAATGAAGAATTTTAATTACATTACAATCAAATGGTAGCATTATAGCAAGAACTCCCGGCTCTAAGTACTCTACCACACAATACAATAGAAATTCATAAAATACAAAAAAAGAAGAGAAAAAAAAACGATTGTAGGTGGAAATAAAAGTATTCAATAAAACCATGAATATTAAATCTAAAACTAAGTGTAGAGGCAACGTCGTGTACGTGTAAGGAAGGTGCAATTTAAATGCATACTGATGACGACCGGCTGCACGGAAGGAAGGATGTTTAGGAAGGAACATTAATAATTGCTTGACATTAGCAGCTTAATGGTGGCAGGATTATTAAAATGAATAAATCGTTGTGAATACAAGAAATTGTCATTAAATTAGTTAGATTTTTAAGGAAATTAAACATTTTTTTAGAAAAAGTACTTTAAAGAGCAAACTTATGAGAAAAAAGTACTAAAAGTTTGGTACTTTTTAAAGAAAAAAATTATATCAATTTCATTTCGTTTTGAGTACAAGAAATTGTCATTAAATAAGTTTAATTTTTAGGGAAATTTTTAAATTTTTTAAAAAAGTACTTTAAAGGGGATTTTATGACAAAAAAGTACTAAAATTTTGGTACTTTTTTATGAATTTCCTTTCGTTTTGAGCAAAAGAAATTGTCATTAAATAAGTTGAATTTTTTCAAGGGAATTGTAAGAAAATTTAACATCTTTTAAAAAAGTACTTTAAGGAGAATTTTATGAGAAAAAAGTACTAAAAGTTTGGTACTTTTTAAAGAAAAAATTTATATGAATTTACTTTTGTTTTGAGCACATTTAATAAGTTAAATTTTTAAGAAAATTTTAAATTTTCTAGAAAAGTACTTTACGGAATTTTATGAAAAAAAAGTACTAAAAATTTGGTACTTTTTAAAGAAAAATTTATATGAATTTCCCTTCATTTTGAGCAAGAAATTGTCATTAAATCCGTTTGATTTTTTTAATGGAATTTTAAGAAAATTATAAAAAAGTACTTTAAAGAGAATGACAAAAAAGTACTAAAAGTTTGGCACTTTTTAAAGAAAAAAAATATATGAATTTCCTTTCATTTTGAGCACAAGAAATTGTCATTAAATCAGTTAGATTTTAAGGAAATTTTAAATTTTTTAAAAAAGTACTTTAAAGAGAATTTTATAACAAAAAAGTACTAAAAGTTTGGCACTTTTTAAAGAAAAAAATTATATGAATTTCCTTTCATTTTGAGCACAAGAAATTGTCATTAAATCAGTTAGATTTTAAAGAAATTTTAAATTTTTTAAAAAAGTACTTTAAAGAGAATTTTATGACAAAAAAGTACTAAAAGTTTGGTACTTTTTAGAAAAAAATTTATATGAATTTCCTTTTGTTTTGAGCACAAGTAATTTTCATTAAATCAGTTAGATGTTTTTTAAGAAAATTTAAATTTTTTTAAAAAAGTACTTTAAAGAGAATTTTATGACAAAAAAGTACAAAAAGTTTGGTACTTTTTAGATAAAAATATATATGAATTTCCTTGCAAATTTTATTATTAAGCAAAACAGTACTTAAATCTGTATAAATAACAAAATACTTGATAAATTTAATTTAATTTGTAATAGTACCAAAATAAAAAAGTACTAAATAAGAAACATTGGACTTTTTAAAGACAAATTTATATGATTTCCCCTTACTATAAGAAAAATAGTACTAAAAAATACTAAATACAAGAAGTGAATTAAATTTAAATGGTAGCATAACCAGAAAGTACTAAAAAGGGGAAATTTTTGGTACTAAATATAATTTGAATAAAAAATTGTATAGGAATCTCCATTTCAAATTACTATTAACCAAAACTCTTCTAAAAACTGAATGAATAATTAAGTAGATTAAAAGTAAAATTTTATTTTGAAAAGTACCAAAATAAAAAAAAGTACTAAATAAGAAACTTTGGACTTTTTAAAGATAAATTTATAGTATTTCCCTTTACTATTAAGCAAAATAGTACTAACAAATACTAAATACAAAAAGTAAATTTAATTTAGAACAAGTAAGAGTGCTATATTCGGCTATGCCGAATCTTATATACCCTTCACCTTTGTTGTGGATGCATTATTATTTTTTATAATTAGTATATACATATGTATGTACGTTGCCCACTTTCAGCGTACAGCATCCTAAATTTATCAAGAACACAAAAAACAACAACAACGCCAAACGAAACAAAACACCAAAAGAAAAAACAAAAACAAAATACGCAAGGCAATGAAACCAACACACATCCAAACATACGTTTAATTGTATAAAAAACAACCACAACGCCAAAAGAAACAAAACACAAAAAATACAAAAAAACGCAAAGCATGCACACCCAAACATACGATTTGTTGTTTTTTGTCAAAAAAACCAACACACAACCAAACTAAACTTTAGTTGTATAAAAAACAACAACAACGCCAAAAGAAACAAAACACAAAAAAAAAAACCAAATACACAAAGCTTGCACATCCATGCATACGTTTTGTTGTTTTTTTGTCAAAGCATGCAATACATTGTGTTTTTTGATGAAATTTTCAGAGGTTGTCTCGGATTTTTGCTCATATCTCCGTTATTTATGGACGGATTTTGCTGATTTTAAATAGCAAAATTCTCGAAAGTATGTCTGACAGAATTGTTGAAGATTTGGATCCCGGAGATATCTGGGGCCTTCAGAAAATTGATTTCAACAGACAGACAGACAGACGGACAGACAGACAGACAGACAGACAGACAGACAGACAGACAGACAGACAGACAGACAGACAGACAGACAGACAGACAGACGGACATGGCTTAATCGACTCCGCTATCTATAAGGATCCAGAATATATATACTTTATAGGGTCGGAAATGAAAAATGTAGAAATTACAAACGGAATGACAAACTTATATATACCCTTCTCACGAAGCTGAAGGGTATAAAAACTACTAAATACTTTAAATAGAAGCATAACCAGAAAGTACCAAAAAGGGGACATTTTGGTACCAAATATGATTTGAGTAAAAAATTGTATAGGAATCTCCATTTCAAATTACTATTAACCAAAACTCTTCTGAAAACTGAATGAATAATAAAGAATATTAAAAGTGAAATTTAATTTGAAAAAGTACCAAAATAAAAAAAGTACTAAATAAGAAACTTTGGACTTTTGACTACTAAATATAAAAAATTAATTTAATTTAGAAAAGCTTCTAAATATTTTAAAAAGCAGCATAGCCAAAAAGTACTAAAAACGGGAAATTTTTAGTATTTAATTTTAGTGTGAAATATGTTTTGAATAGAAAATTGTATAGGAATCTCCTTTTAAAATTTCTGTTAAGCAAAACGCTAATAAAACCTGAATGAATAACTAAGTAGATACAATGTTTAATTTAATTTGGAAAAGTACCAAAGTAAAAAAGTACTAAATAAGCAACTTTGGACTTTTGAAAGATAAATTTACAGGATTTTCCTTTACTAATAAGCAAGATAGTTCTAAAACAGTACTAAATACAATAAATAAATTTAATTTAGAAAAGCTTCTACATACGTAAAATAGTACCATATCCAAAAAGTACTAAAAAGGGCAAATTTCAATATTAAATACGATTTGAATAGAAATATTGATTAGAAATTTCCTTTTTAAATTACTATTAAGCAAAAAAATATTTTTTTTTAATTTTTTAATAAACTAATTTTATGAACATTTTTTTCAAAATTTATTTTTTAATTTTTTTAAAAAAAAAATTTTATTTTTTATTATTATTGAAAACATTGATGACAAAGAAATTTTTTGCTGAAAAAAATATTCGAGTTTAAAAATATTTTTCCCGATTTTTACCCAATGTAGGTACTACTTTTTAAATTACTCTTAAGCAAAAAAATATTTTTTTAATTTAATTTTTTTTCAAAATTTATTTTTTAATTTTTTAAAAAAAAAATTTTTTTGTTTTAATTTATTATTGAAAACAATTGTATGACAAAGAAATTTTTTGCTGAAAAAAATATTCGCGTTTAAAAATATTTTTCCAGATTTTTACCTAATGTAGGTAATATTTTTTAAATTACTCTTAAGCAAAAAAATATTTTTTTTAAATTTTTTAGTAAACAAATTTTATGAAATATTTTTTTTCAAAATTAATTTTTAAAAAAAAAAAAATTTTATTTTTAAAATTTTTTTTAATTTATTATTGAAAAAATTGTATGACAAAGAAATTTTTTGCTGAAAAAAATATTCGAGTTTAAAAATATTTTTCCCGATTTTTACCCAATGTAGGTACTACTACTATGGCATTATATACGTCGCACAGTGGCTTTTAATTTAATATAATTTTTTAGAAAACTAATTTTATGAAAGTTTTTTTCAAAATTTATTTTTTAATTTTTTAAAAAAAAATTTTTTTTGTTTTAATTTTTTTTTATTTATTATTGAAAACAATTGTATGACAAAGAGATTTTTTGATGAAAAAATTGTATGTCAAAGAAATTGTTTGCTGAAAAAAATATTCGAGTTTAAAAATATTTTTCCCGATTTTTACCCAATGTAGGTACTACTACTATGGCATTATATACGTCGCACAGGTTGCAAAAATCAAAAATATTGAATAACGATTTCAAATATGCTACTCTTATTACAATTAGATTTTTGGTTCAGAAGATATAGCCCTTCAAAGATGACTGATTTTCAGTGCTTAAAAAAACAATTTTATAGGAAAAAAATATTTTTCAAAATTCTTTAAATTTAAATTTTTTTTTTTTTAATTTAACGAATTTTATGACAAAAAATTTTTTTTGTTAAAAAAAAATCGGGTTACAAAATTTTTCAAAATTTAATTTTGATTTTTTTTTTAAATTTCAAAATTTGTTTGTATTTATTTGTGAAACAAATTTTATGACAAAAAAATTTTGTTTGTTAAAAAAAGTAAAAATAAATGTTTTACAATTTGGTAGAACAAGTGAGGTTGCAAAAATTAAAAATTTGTATATCCCCAAATATTGAATATAGCTATTTTACAGTAAATTGTCCAATGATTTCAAATATTTTAATCTTATTACAATCAGATTTTTGGTTCAGAAGATATAGATAGCCCTTCAAAGTTGTCTGATTTTCAGTGTTAAGAAAAACGCACCAGTTTTAGGTAATTTGGTCCACTTTCAGATACAATATCTCGAAAACTAGGTAACGAATTGTCATTCTTTTTGATTACATTGATAAATCTATTTATTAAGAAAAGTATAAGAATAAAATTGTACCATTTTGCTTTGTGTTTGTCCAGATAATTCGATATTTACCAACTAGCAATTTTTTCAATATTTCTTAACTTTGATGGAAATTAAAAAAAAACTATAAATTTCTATATTTTCCATATTTTCAAAATAAGTTCTTAAATTATTCCTTTATCAAATGCAAATATTTTCATTTGTTCTTGTGTTATTTTTAGCTAAAGGTAAAATTTTGAAAAAATACATGGTTCCAAAAATGTGCTTTCATGCATTTTTGGGCAATTTATGACATATAACCGTGAAACCCCATTAAATATACCTTATTTTAAGCAATATTTTACAAAAAAAATTTTTAATTTTTTCTGGAATATTTTACAAAAAATTGAAAAATAAATTAAAAAAAAAATTTAATCTTTTCTGGAATAATTATAGATCATAACAAGTAAGAGAGCTATATTCGGCTGTGCCGAATCTTATATATAAATTTTTTAAATATTTTTAGGTAAACAAAATTAAATTTTTTTTTTTTTTTAATTTGTTTTTTTAATTTTTTTAAAAAAAGTTTTTTCCAAATTTTTAAAAAATTTTTTTTTTAGAAAAAAATTTTTATTTTAAAAATTTTTTTTTTTTGGAAAAAAATGTATGACAAAAAAAATGTTTGGAAAAAAAAAATTCAGGATAAAATTTTGTTTTCCCGATTTTGACCCATTGTAGGTCCAACTTACTATAGCCTTATCTACACCGTTGCAATGGACTTTGAAATATCTATCATTAGATATCCATATTGTCTATATTAATGACTTAGTAATCCAGATATAGATCAAAAATAGGTCAAAAATCGAGGTTGTCCCGGTTTTTTGCTCATACCTCCGTTATTTATGGACCGATTTTTCTGATTTTAAATAGCAAACTTCTCGAAAGCATGTCTGACAGAATTATTGAAGATTTGGATCCCGAAGATATCTGGGGTCTTCAGAAAATTGATTTCAACAGACAGACAGACGAACATGGCTTAATCGACTCCGCTATCTATAAGGATCCAGAATATATATACTTTATAGGGTCGAAAATGAAAAATTTAGATATTACAAATTACATAAGTAGGCACCTAAAACCTTTCAAACACTCATTTCATAGGCTGATCAATTATCTATCATATGCCTTTTAAATTTTTTGATTATCTCATTTAGTTAAAAAGTTATGATTTTTGCAACGAAAAAACTCAAATGACACCACTGGTCTTTGAAATGTCTATCATTAGATATCCAATATTGTCTATATTAATGACTTAGTAATCCTAATCTAGATCAAAAATCTAGGTAGTCGTGGTTTTTTGCTTATATCTCAGCCATTTGTGGGCCGTTTATTTCGATTTTAAATAACAATCGAATCACAACTATAGCGGATATATTGATGTTTGAATCATACATATATGAAAGTTATTTGGGTGCGACAGAAAGTTGACTTCAACATACAGACGGACAAGGATATATCTATAATGATCCACGTTGTAATAACACTGAATTACTTTTGAGAAATATACTAATGTGCATATGAAAAAAAAGTACTATAGTACTTTTTTGGAACTTTTTTAAAAGTACAAAGTACTTTAGTACCTTTTTCAAAAATATTTTAATACTTTTTCAAAAGTACTTTGGTACTAAATAAGGTCCTAAATTACTTGTAAAATGTACTAATGTGATTTTGAACAATTTAACTTGAAAAAGTACTTTTTAAAACTTCTTCCCAAAACCACCTAAAACTTACTTCTGTTACAAAAAAAACCCTTCAAATCTCTGTTTTAAATACACCAACCCATGTTTAACAGCACCTTTTTAATACATTCCACCATCCCTCACAATCTAATCCAACCTTCCATCCCACCCAAAATAAAACCAAAACAAACCAAAACAAAAACTCACCTTAAAAAGATTGGATTTAAGTACGCCACATTTCAATTGTGCCCATGTTTCGCGTTGTGGATGTTCTTTGCATGCATCGATGGGTTTTTTCGGCACTTCGCAATACTTTTGCACACGCCACGAATGACCGAATATTAATGGACTGGTTTCCAAAGCCTGTGAAGGTGTTTGCATATCATCCATAGCATTGTCATTGTAATTGCCGCACAAACCACCAACTTTATTCTTCCATTCATTGCCAAGTTTAACATAGACACGTGTGCCCTCATCCCATTTGATTTGCAAGTGCAGCGGCAAGACTTCGATGACTATAAAAACACCAGCTCTATACACATGGAAGGCACCATGAGTCTTTGAGTTAATGGTTTCGCGTAATTCTATATAAAGGCAATGAGTATTAAATTAAGCATAAAGACTTTAATTATGTCACTTACTATTCATAACAGATTTATTGATATCCTCCAGATAGGATGAATCTCCCGTTAACGTCAAAGTATCTTGAACACTGCCAGTTAGAGAAATCTCCACGGATTTGGAGCAGGTGACACCCATGGTGCCACACAAAACATTTTGTATGGTGATGGCAAAACCATCGCCATTATTGGACACCCCCTTGGCCAAAACATAGTCGCAGGCACCTTGGAAATCAAAGTCATGTTTATCGAATGTTGTGAAATGAGAATCACCCCAAACAGAACAAGTGGATTCGCAACCATTTGAAGAACATTTCCAATTACCAGCTTGACAAACACTACACACAGTTACAGAGACGAAGGAAGAAAAAAAAATCACGTTTTATATTGAATTTCATTCAGCACTCCAACATTTAAAATTCATGTTCACAACAACAATTGACCAAACTGAAATTTACAATTCATTTGTGTGACTCACCAGGTATTGCAGTCCTCCTTAATTTTTTCACCATCCGCATAACTCTTGCCACCATGATGACACGAGCATTTCTCTGGCAGCACACACATCTTTAAAGCGGTATCATACACATAATTCTCCATGCACTGGCAGCCCGGCACACACTCATCCAAATCCTGTTGGTAGTCGTGCATATTTTTGCATGTTTTAGGTTCTTTGGCCACACACTTGGAGAACTCGGCATAAGGACGATTGGCACATTCAGCTCTTAACTCCGATGAGGGTGGATACTTGACATCATCGCCGGCTTCAGCCTCTTCACATTCCCACACACCATTAGTGCAGGTGCATAAATCTAAATATTTAGAGCCGGGACGTACCTCTTTGTAGCCAGGTTTGAAGGTGATGCCATCGTAAGTGCAATGACACTTGCTTTGCGGCACACACTCGTTGTGTTCGTTCAAGTACTGGCCATTGGGACAGCGACAACCCTCTACGCACTCCTTTTTGCAAGTTTTCTTGTTGGCCAAATCTTCGCAAGAGTGAGCACAGCTGTCACCGCATTCATCATACACCTGGCCAATGGGACATTTAACAGCTAATAGGAGGATATTAACAATTAATTTAAGCAGTCTTTGATATTGTTTTTACATTGACAACTTACCGCACTCCTTGACAGCCATTCTCCAGCCGGTCTTGATGCCCTGGCGCATGCATTCCGCTCCATAGGCAGACAATATGGGACAGAAACATTTGGACAATTCTCCTTCACAGGCACACACATCATACAAACAGTCTTCATAGTATTGCTCTGGCTCCACGGTCCAATGACAGTCTTGGAAAATATCCTCTGTTATCCAGTTGCAATATTTCTCAGCTTCTGCCTTTCTTTCGGGATGGGCCGTACAAGGATGTGGAGTTGTGGGTGTTTGGGTCAAGTAATCACAAGTATCCTTGGTGCGCCATTTGTCAGCAAAAGGTTCCACCGCTGTCTCTATATCACCCTCAGGCGTTAGGAAATCATCTTGGGTATTGGAATTGAAAGTACCACAGAGACCGGCCGTTTTGCCACGATAACTAGGCGGAGCATCGATGTAAACACGGGACACACCATCCCACCAAACCTTAATGCCATCCGGGAATTCCACCGTTATGAAAGAAGAACTGGCCTGACGTATCACCGCCTCACCAGCACCCAACAGTTTGGGGAATTTCGTTACCTCTTTGCCATTAACATGGGTGAGTAAACCTTGTTCCAGTTTAACGCTCGTGGAAACACCATTCTTTAGCACAAAGTTGATGGTAACAGATTTGGTGCAAGCGGGATCCTCGGCAGCAGCGAATTTAAGATTTTCGGAAATTTGCCCGGAACAGGCTACATTTTCAGCCTCCACTGACAACTTGGGGGTTTTCAACAAATAGTAGGAGCATTTGCCCATGAAATCAAAACGTTTGCCATCAAATGTCTGATAATGAGGATCACCTATGGCTCCACAACGGGCATTGCATTTTTCATCGCTACACTTCCATTTGCCATCCTTGCAGGTACAAGTATTACAGTTCTTCTTGATGGTCACCTCCGGCTTAAATTCTTTGCCTCCCATGGTGCAGGGACATAATTCGGGATTTATGCAGGCTTCTTTGTATTGTACAGTACCCTCTGGGCAGAAACAGCCTTCATTGCATTTACCTTTGGTGGGTAAGACAGCTGACTCACAGGTGGGCTCTACATCAGGGCCACAGGGCAAATAAACACGGCCATAACTGCAGCTAATGGCTGAAATTGTAAAAAAAATTAAGCATCTCTGCTGTAGTTTTAATCATTTAACCCAACTCACGGCAAATTTCTAAATTTCTCCAACCATGCTCCAGCTTAACACCTCTAAAATTACACTCCTTGGCCAACATCGACAAAGCATCACAATTACAAGTCTCTGGATGTTCCTGATTATTGCAATTGCAATAGTCATCCACACAGGTCTTCAGCAAAGCCTCAAAATTAAAGGATTTAATGCAATCCTCCAGTTTCTCATTGGCCAACAATCTTTCGCAGACATTAAGAGCCTTCTTGCGTTTCTCAGGATCACAAGACTTCGAATCGAATTCCAACTCAGCACTATTCTCCATGATACACAAATCCGAAGTATCCTCTACACGCCAAGCATCGGTAAAGGACTTGATAGTTTCCACTTTAATGCCCGTCTTGGTCATCAGATCATTCTTATAGTCACCATCCAAAGAGCCACACAGACCACCCACACGATTCCAGAGACCAGCACCAGCATGAACACCCACATATTGATGGCGATCCCAATCGATTTGCAGTCCTATGGACTCCAAATCAATTTGTAAATGTTGGGCCACGGGCACCACTTTCATGCCCATCACCTGCACCGGTATGGGCAGATGTTTGGTGGGGGTGTAGAGACGAACAGTACCATCTGGGAAAATTAAAAGTTATTATTTTAATTGAATTTCTTAAAACTAATCAAACTTACTTTGATTTTCAAAGGTATATAAAACCGATTGCCAATATATTTTCAAAGTATGAGAACAACCATAGCCAGAGCCATAGGGACAGGCTTTCAAAGTGATATCAAATGTGGCATCTTGTTTGTCATTTATCAAGGTATGAGAACAGGATAGAGGAGCCCTGTTTAGGAAATAAATTTCTTTGAAATTCTGTTTCTTTTAATAGTGAACATTTAGAACTTACTTGAATACCAAACCATCAAAAGTTTTCATATTGTTGCCACCCCAGGTTGTACAGAATGCAGGCTTGGGTGTCTGATCGACTATAAGATCTATGTTTCCAGTCATGTACAAAGAGTAGCTGCTGGGTGAGATAATAATCTCTTCAGAGGACCACATTTCCTAAAAAAAAGAAGAGAGGAATGAATAAGAATAAAATTGCGTGGATAAGACTGTTTTCTATAGAAAATTGTCTGGATAAGACAGTTTTCTATATAGAAAATTGTCTGGATAAAAGACAGTTTTCTATATAGAAAATTGTCTGGATAAAAGACAGTTTTCTATATAGAAAATTGTCTGGATAAAAGACAGTTTTCTATATAGAAAATTGTCTGGATAAAAGACAGTTTTCTATATAGAAAATTGTCTGGATAAAAGACAGTTTTCTATATAGAAAATTGTCTGGATAAAAGACAGTTTTCTATATAGAAAATTGTCTGGATAAAAGACAGTTTTCTATATAGAAAATTGTCTGGATAAAAGACAGTTTTCTATATAGAAAATTGTCTGGATAAAAGACAGTTTTCTATATAGAAAATTGTCTGGATAAAAGACAGTTTTCTATATAGAAAATTGTCTGGATAAAAGACAGTTTTCTATATAGAAAATTGTCTGGATAAAAGACAGTTTTCTATATAGAAAATTGTCTGGATAAAAGACAGTTTTCTATATAGAAAATTGTCTGGATAAAAGACAGTTTTCTATATAGAAAATTGTCTGGATAAAAGACAGTTTTCTATATAGAAAATTGTCTGGATAAAAGACAGTTTTCTATATAGAAAATTGTCTGGATAAAAGACAGTTTTCTATATAGAAAATTGTCTGGATAAAAGACAGTTTTCTATATAGAAAATTGTCTGGATAAAAGACAGTTTTCTATATAGAAAATTGTCTGGATAAAAGACAGTTTTCTATATAGAAAATTGTCTGGATAAAAGACAGTTTTCTATATAGAAAATTGTCTGGATAAAAGACAGTTTTCTATATAGAAAATTGTCTGGATAAAAGACAGTTTTCTATATAGAAAATTGTCTGGATAAAAGACAGTTTTCTATATAGAAAATTGTCTGGATAAAAGACAGTTTTCTATATAGAAAATTGTCTGGATAAAAGACAGTTTTCTATATAGAAAATTGTCTGGATAAAAGACAGTTTTCTATATAGAAAATTGTCTGGATAAAAGACAGTTTTCTATATAGAAAATTGTCTGGATAAGACACTTTTCTATACAAAACTGTCTGGATAAGGTTAAAATTTAATTCTTTACTTACACTTCTAACATCATATTCCTTAAATTTCGCCAAAATAGCCATTATTCGTTCATGATCTGTCATATAGGTATAGCCATATGAGCCACCACTACCCATAGCTATTTGCTGTTGTGTTTGACTGTAATGGGCCGATTTAGAACCCTCGCGTATGGTATAACCGGAAGCTGTAAGCAGATTTGGAAAAAACCATTATCTTAGAATTACATTTAATTTTCACTAGGCAATTACTTACGATAAATGCACTTGGGCAGGGGTGAAGGGAAGAATTTACCCTCGCTGTATTTACACTTGTACTCAATATCCAAACTACCATCCACTTTAAGACCGGGCACATCAGCACAGCCAAATGTACACTTGGCCATTTCACTGTCATAGGCGCACTTGTAATTGCCATTGAAATTGGTTTTGGTGACATTACACGCAGATATACTGAACTGGCAGTGATCACCACGATAATTCTTGGAGCATTGGCAGACATTAAAGGAAATACATTGGCCGCCATTTTCACAAGATGGTTCACAAATGGCTGAAAAGGGAAAACTGGAATTAGACAAAATATTTCTTTAGAAAGCAATTCTAACTTACGAGCACAATCTGGAGGCTTAGCCATGCCCGATTTGGTATGCAACCATTGGCCATTTTGACACTCTATATTGGTGATGGTGCTGCCATCGGGGAAACGGAAACCTCGCATACACTCAGCATTGCACACACTGAAATAATATGAATTCACAACAATATTATGTCCGTTGTTATGGGCGGTTGTTTGTGCCAACTTACTTATTTATACAGGTTATCTTGGAATTCTTGGGTATGGGCACTTTGGAGGCACAAACCGTTTTCTTATGCTGACACAAGGGTCCCGAAAAACTATCCGAACACTTGCACAAACCAGACTCTATGCAAATACCATTATTCTGACAGGGTGGATTGCAAGTAGGTTGACATGGTGGCACTTCCAAATACACCGAATCACGTACAATCCAGTTTCTTTCAATGCACACCAGTTTCAGTGTGGTTTTGCCATCAGGAAAAGTATAGTTGGGGGGACAGTTGACTTCACATTGATTATTTTGACAGGAATATTGAACATTGGGGGGCAAAAGATAGGCAGGGCATTTACCAAACATGGGCAATTGTTTGCGGGCATTTAAAAGAAAGTCCATGGTTTTTTGGGCAGTTGATTGGCTGAAAATTTGAGGGAAAAATTTAACTAAGTTTTTCTAGTAAAGAATTTTCCACAATAAATGGCATTTTCTAATAACCATTTTAGGAAATTTCCTTTGCCATGACGTTATTTATTAAATATTATCATTATTTAGCCAATTTTTTAATAAAATATCTCAATATCTAGTACCAAATCGTTTAATAATAATCAGTATAATTTTGTTTAAAAAATAACTGCCTATTTTTAGGTGTTTTTTTAATAAGCCAATCAATAATCCTTATTATCACAATGTCTGGTTATATATTAACTCTAAGTTAAACTGCATAGTAAAATAATTATTGTATGATAACTGTCAGTATAACCTTGGGTTAAATTATAACTTTACATTGTGATAAAGGAGGTAAGTGTGTTATTATTTGGAAATTTTGTTTAGTTTTCTCAAAATTTTGCCTAAAAACTTTTAAGTTTAACTTGTTACCCTTGATTCAAAGCCGTTTGTAACAATTCGTTTGTATTTTGTCCACGTTGACGACCTCTTCCGAAATTATGACCATGATTGTGTCTAATTAAAATTAAATATTAAAATTGGCTATTAAATTACAAAAATCATAAAATATTTTAAATAGTTTAAGAAGTTAAGCCAACAAATTTATTGTAAATTCCGAAATAGTTTAAATAACTTAATAAATTTCCTAAAGTTTTTGGAAAATTTAAATTTCAAAATCATTTCAAAATAATATTAAAACTTACACTGTCTTATAGCCATATCCTCCCTGTGGACTAGCACCATAGCCAGCATTAAAACCAGCAGAGGGGCCATAACCACCGTAACCGCCAGATGGAGAGCCGTAGGCAGCAGGGGATCCATAGCCACCAGAGGGGCGATAGCTACTAGGAGAACCATAGCCACCGGAAGAACCATAACCACCAGAGACACCATAGCCAGTACCACCATAATTAGTTTTACTGGCTGTTTTAAAGCCATAACCACTAAAAGAAACCGGAAAATTTTAATTGATTATAAGTAGGGGCGGATTTTCATGCATTTATAAATAAAATCATGCGCCTAAATATATGCAAGAACTTTGTTAAACAAAACAGTATAGCGGAGTCGATTAAGTATGTCTGTCTGTCTGTTTAAATCAATTTTGTGAAGACCTCAGATATCTTCGGGATCCAAATCTTCAATAATTCTGTCAGATATGCTTTCAAGAAGTTTGCTATTTAAAATCAGCAAAATCGATTTACAAATGGCTGAGATAAGAGGAAAAAACCAGGACAACCTCGATTTTTTAACTATTTTTGACCTATATCTGGATTAATAGTCATTAATATAGACAATATGGATATCTAATGTTTTCACCAAAAAAATTTTTTTTTTTTTAATTCAAAATAACAATTCAGAAAAACATTTTTAACAAAAAATTAAAAAAACAACTTTGGAAAAAAAATTTGTTTACTTTACCTTTACAAAATACAAATTTTAAATATTTTTTAAAATTTGTATTATGAATTTATTTTCTACTTACTTTTTGGTTTGCGTATAAGCAGCGGCCACCGGCTGAGGTTCAGCTGCCGGTTGGGGTTTCTTAAAGTAATCAAAAATACCACGTTCATCGCGTTGCTTATCATTAGCCTCGTCTAAAACTTCCAAGGGGCTAAAGCAGAAATTATTGTAAAAATAAAATTATTATTATGATAAAATTAATTTACACTTGAAATGTAAATAGAAACTTAAAAAGACCTTGAGGGTTTCCTTGCGATATGAATTTGTAAGTGAAATAAAATAATTGAAACTAGTAATTAGTTTATTTAATAAACTTTTTACATCCACCATTAAAAAAGATTAGGGGGTGTATTGATTTTGTTATACCGTTTGTAACACAATAAAAAATTTGAGTTTTTTGGTTGCAAAAATCATAATCAAATCAAAAAATTTAAAAGGCATATGATAGATAATTAATCAGCCTATAAAATGAGTGTTTGAAAAGGGTTCTACTTCTTTTAGATGTCTACTTATGGGTTAGCAAAGTTTAAATTTGTGGCAAACTCATTTTTAAGGGAAGTAAAATAAAATATTTTTTTAAAATTTTTGATTTTTCTATGTTTCTTTTTATGATCTATAATTATTCAAGAAAAGATTAATTTTTTTTAAAAAATTAATTTTTAAATTTTTTGTAAAATATTCCAGAAAAAATTAAAATTTTTTTTAAATTTATTTGTAAAATATTGCTTACAATCCTTAAAATAAGCTATATCTAATGGGTTTTCATGGTTATATGTCATAAATTGCCCAAAACTGCATGAAAACACATTTTTGGAACCAAGAGTTTTTTCAAAATTTTACCTCTAGAAAAAAATGGGCCAGGACGGGCAGCTGGAAATGTTTGAAATAGATAAAGGAATAATCTAAGAACTTATTTTGAAAATATGGAAAATATAGAAATTTCTAGTTATACCCTTCACCTTCGTGAGAAGGGTATATATAAGTTTGTCATTCCGTTTGTAATTTCTACATTTTTCATTTCCGACCCTATAAAGTATATATATTCTGGATCGTTATAGATAGCGGAGTCGATTAAGCAATGTCCGTCTGTCTGTCTGTCTGACCGTCTGTCTGTCTGTTGAAATCAATTTTCTGAAGACCCCAGATATCTTCGGGATCCAAATCTTCAATAATTCTGTCAGACATGCTTTCGAGAATTTTGCTATTTAAAATCAGCAAAATCGGTCCACAAATGGCTGAGATATGAGGAAAAAACCAAGACAACCTCGATTTTTTACCTATTTTTGACCTATATCTGGATTACTAAGGCATTAATATAGACAATATGGATATCTAATGATAGATATTTCAAAGACATTTGCAACGTATATAAGACCATAGTAAGTTGGACCTACAATGGGTCAAAATCGGAAAAAAAAAATTTTTTAACAAAAAAAAAAAATTAAAAGACAAAAAAATAAATTTTTTAAAATTTAAAAAAAAAAATTTAAATTTTAAAAATTTAAAAAAAAAAAATTTTAAAAATTTAAAATAACAATCGAAAAAATTTTTTTTCAAAAAAATTTAATTTTGTTTACCTAAAAATATTTAAAATTTTAAGGTATAATTTGGTGAAGGGTATATAAGATTCGGCACAGCCGAATATAGCACTCATACTTGTTTTTTTTTATTTTCCATCAAAGTTGAAAAATATTGAAAAAATTTATAGTTGGACAAACGAAGAGCACAACGGTACAATTTTATTCTTATTATTTTCTTATATATATATATCTATCAATGGAATTAAATAGAATGATGATCCGTTACCTAGTTTTCGAGATATTGTATCTGAAACAAAAATTGTCTACTTTTTTGAACACATAAAATCAGTCAACTTTGAAGGTCTATATCTGCAGAACCAAAAATCTGATTGTAATAAGAGTAGCATATTTGAAGTCGTTGGACAATTTCCTGTAAAATAGCTTTACTCAATATTTTTTAGGGCATATTCAAATTTTTGATTTTTGCAACCAACCTGACTTGTTCTACCAAATCGGGAAACAAATTTTTTGAACCGATTTTTTTTTTAACAAAAAAATTTGTTTGTCCTAAAATTTGTTTCACAAATAAATACAAAAAAAATTTTTGAAATTTAAAAAAAAAAATCAAAAGAAATTTTGAAAAATTTTGTAACCCGAATTTTTTTTTAACAAAAAAATTTGTTCCATTAATAAATTAAAAAAAATAAAATTGTTTTTTTGAACACTGAAAATCACTCAACAAAAATCTGATTTAATGAGGCATATTTGAAATCATTGGACAATTTCCTGTAAAATCGTTTTATTCAATATACATATTTTAGGGGCATATGCAAATTTTTGATTTTTGCAAATCGTGAAAAACCGATTGTTTAACCCGATTTTTTTTTTAACAAAAAATGTTGTTCTATTATTAACTTTAAAAAAAAATAAATTTAAAAAGTTTTGAAAAAAAAATAAAAATAAATTTTGAAAAATATTTTTTTGCTATAAAATTGAAATCGTTAGACAATTTCCTGTAAAACGGCTTTATTCAATATTTTTTAGGGGCACATGAAATTTTTGATTTTAGAAACCTCACTCTGACTCACCACAGACCCGAATTTTTTTTAACAAAAAAATTTGTTTGTCCTAAAATTTGTTTCACAAATAAATACAAAAAAAAATTTTTGAAATTTAAAAAAAAAATCAAAATGAAATTTTTAAAAATTTTGTACCCGAATTTTTTTTTAACAAAAAAATTTTTTTGTCATTAAATTTGTTCCATTAATAAATTAAAAAAAAAATTAAAATTTAAAAAGTTTTGAAAAAAAATAAATTTTGAAAAATATTTTTTGCTATAAAATTGTTTTTTTGAACACTGAAATTCACTCAACTTTGAAGGTCTATATATTCTGAACCAAAAATCTGATAATAAGAGTATGTGAAATCGTTGGACAATCTCCTGTAAAATAGCTTTGTTCGATATTTTTTAGGGGCACATGAAATTTTAGATTTTGAAACCTCACTTATTCTACCAAATCGGGAAAAATATTTTACAGGAAATTGTCCAACGATTTCACATATACTACTCTTATTATCAGATTTTTGGTTCAGAAGATATAGACCTTCAAAGTTGAGTGAATTTCAGTGTTCAAAAAAACAATTTTATAGCAAAAAATATTTTTCAAAATTTATTTTTTTTCAAAACTTTTTAAATTTTATTTTTTTTTAACCCGAATTTTTTTAACAAAAAATTTTTTTTTCATAAAAATGGTTCCTTTAATAAATATTAAAAAAAAAAATTATTTTAAATAGTTTTGAAAAAAAATCAAAAATAAATTTTGAAAAATATTTTTTTGCTATAAAATTGTTTTTTTTTTGAAAACTGAAAATCACTCAACTTTGAAGGGATATATCTTCTTATTATAATAAGAGTAGCGTATTTGAAATCGTTGGACAATTTTCTGTAAAACAGCTTTATTCAATATATTTTTAGGGGAACAAAATCGGGAAATATATTTCTTTAACCCGAATATTTTTTTTTTAAAAAAAAATTTTTTGTCATAAAATTTGTTTCCAAATAAAAACAAAAAAATTGAATTTGAAAAAAAAATCAAAAATAAAATTTTGAAAAATATTTTTTGTTCTATAAAATTGTTTTCAATAATAAAATAAAAAAATTAAAAAAAAATCAAAAAAAATTTTGAAAATTTTTTTTTTTTTTTGCTATAAAATTTTTTCAATAATACTTACAATTTTATTCATTAATAAAATTTGCTTAGCAAAAAAAATTAAAACAAAAATTTTGTGAAAAAATAGTTTTTAACAAAAAAAATTTTCAAATCGAAGGACATCAATTTAAAAATAGAATTTTTTTATTTTTTAATTTTATTTCATTTTATTTAAAATTTTTTGTTAATGCTTCCTTCGCATTAACAAAGATTTGCAATTTAAATTAAAATATCCTTAATTTGTTTCATACACATTTCATTTTCTGCATCATTTTTATAGCAAATTTCATCATTTAATTTTTCATTATTAAAAAAATTCATTTGCTTTTATGTGCAATTATTCTTCAAATAAATGTTTATTTTTTTAAACATAAAAATATTTCATCGAGCTCATTTTATTTTAAATTTAAATTTATGTTGCATTTTTTTTAATTAAAAATAATTTCTTTTATTTAATTTAAATTTATGTTTCCAAAAAACACACACTCACTCTATTTCTTCAGGCTCTACAATATCGCCAATTTCCGCAGTGTTGGCAAAGCCTGCAATTAGCAGGACAACTAACCAATATAAATATAAATTAGCCATTTTTTTTTTTGGTTAATAAAAAAAGGCAATTATCCTACACTATAGTTTATGAAATGTTTTCAGTTTTTTTTATTAAATTTTTTGATTTCAACACAATATTTAAGTTAAGTTATTTTTTTATATATAAATATAAAAAGGATAACAGGATACTAAATTAATCCATTAGTATTAAGTATCCTGCTTAAAATCCTTTATAGTTTTTATATCACTTCACAATTCACTTAATTAATAACGTCTGCCAGAGTATTTTAAACGCGTACTGTACCCTTTAATAGATTTCTCAGGCCTTTTATAGAAATTCTAACTCTCGGATATGGTGGTCAGTTATGGCAAGATTATGTATTTATTATTAATAATAACAACAAATTGTTTTTGTTTTTATCTTGTTTTTTTTTCTATGTGAAATTCTAATGAAATTTTTTTAGTTTTAATTTAATTTGTTTTCATTGCTTTAGAATTCATTGCCAACTTTAAGTATACGATTAAGTTTAGAATGTGGATTGTGTTCTTATCTTCACTTTTAGTTTTTGAGCTTGAACTACATTTCTTATGAATTTCTTTGAAAAAAATAAAACAAAACACTTATTTTTGGTTTCTTATTGTTTTGAATGCAATTTTTTTTTTTTAGCTATAAAAGTGTGTTTTGTTATCACCAAATAAATTTGTGTTTTTTAGGAGAAACCAACATAAATTTCTAAAATTTTGCAAACTTTTTTTATCACCACTTCCTTTGTAATTGTTTAAGTTAGATTTAGGTTTTTGGTTTTTGAAAAAAATAAATGTAAAAAAATAAGACCTTGAGATTTGTTTGCGAAATATTTTTGCACATACTTTCTTGGTTTCAAACATTAACCAAATAAATATCTAAGAAAAATTCTGATAATTTTGAAAATTTCAGCTTAAAATTTTTATTTTATTCTAAATTTTATAAAAAAAAACTTGTGCGTTTTTTTACAAATCTGCTAAATTTTACTTAAATAATTTGGTTTCAAACCTTAACTAAAACAAGTAAGAGAGATATATTCGGCTGTGCCGAATCTTATAAAGCCTTCACCAAGTTACACTTTAAAATAAATATTTTTTGGTAAACAAAATTTAATTTTGTTTCGAATTTTTTTTTTAATTTTTTTTATTTTTTAAAATTTTTTTTTTTGTAAAAAAAATTTATGACAAAAACAAATTTGTATGAAAAAAAATTCGGGTTAAAAAATATTTTTCCCGATTTTGACCCATTGTAGGTCCAACTTATTATAGCTTTATATACATCGTTGCAATGGACTTTGAAATATCTATCATAAGATATCCATATTGTCTATATTAATGACTTAGTAATCCAGATATATATAAAAAATAGGCCAAAAATCGAGGTTGTCCCGGTTTTTTCTTTATATATCAGCCATTTTCGATTTCGTAGATTTTAAATAGCAATCGAGCCGGAAGAATTCCCTATATATTGCTGTATGAATCATGTATGTAGGTTATTTGGGGGCTACGGAAAGTTGATTTCAACATACAGACGGACCGACGGATGGAGGGACAGACGGACATCGCTATATCAACTTCGCTATCTATAACGATTCAAAATATATATACTTTGTAGAGTCGCAAATGAAAAATGTAGAAATCTATGTAAAGGGCGGAATTTACAATATATATCGAATCTTTTGAACGCAGTATTTTTATTGAAAGGTACTTTCTTTAAAAATGTACTTTCTTTAAAAAGGTACTTTCTTTAAAAGGTACTTTCTTTAAAAAGGTGCTTTCTTTAAAAGGTACTTTCTTTAAAAGGTACTTTCTTTAAAAGGTACTTTCTTTAAAAGGTACTTTCTTTAAAAGGTACTTTCTTTAAAAGGTACTTTCTTTAAAATGTACTTTCTTTAAAAGGTACTTTCTTTAAAAGGTACTTTCTTTAAAAAGGTACTTTCTTTAAAAAGGTACTTTCTTTAAAAGGTACTTTCTTTAAAAGGTACTTTCTTTAAAAGGTACTTTCTTTAAAAGGTACTTTCTTTAAAAGGTACTTTCTTTAAAAGGTACTTTCTTTAAAAGGTACTTTCTTTAAAAGGTACTTTCTTTAAAAGGTACTTTCTTTAAAAGGTACTTTCTTTAAAAGGTACTTTCTTTAAAAGGTACTTTCTTTAAAAGGTACTTTCTTTAAAAGGTACTTTCTTTAAAAATGTACTTTCTTTAAAAGGTACTTTCTTTAAAAGGTACTTTCTTTAAAAGGTACTTTCTTTAAAAGGTACTTTCTTTAAAAGGTACTTTCTTTAAAAGGTACTTTCTTTAAAAGGTACTTTCTTTAAAAGGTACTTTCTTTAAAAGGTACTTTCTTTAAAAGGTACTTTCTTTAAAAGGTACTTTCTTTAAAAGGTACTTTCTTTAAAAGGTACTTTCTTTAAAAGGTACTTTCTTTAAAAGGTACTTTCTTTAAAAGGTACTTTCTTTAAAAGGTACTTTCTTTAAAAGGTACTTTCTTTAAAAGGTACTTCCTTTAAAAAGGTACTTTCTTTAAATACCTATGGCTTGCATTTATTAAAAAACAAATCTTCAAAAAAATAAATATAACAATTGAATAGATTTTAAATTAAACGGTTATTTGTTAAATCAAGTTTTCTCCAAATATTGAATTTATCTTTTAAAAGTTCTTAAATTCAAAACTTAAATATAAATTTCTCATAACAAACCCCTGCTCTTCTCCCTTAACACAAAGCTTATCTTAACATTTTACAATTTTGTAAATTTCTGGTAAATTAAACAATTGCTGATGATTTGATTCAATATCATTGCCATACCATAATCAATTTTTGGTTTTATATCCAACTATACAACCATACATTCATACATAAATAAATGAAACTTTCACATCCATATGTATGTAGTCAAGCAATCCAACTATCTGTATCTACATACCAAATTGTTTTCTATATAAATACCTACCAAAAATAGGAAAATAGAAAATTCAATATGGATTACTTTTCATTTGAAAATGTTAAGCTGCTTGTATGCCAGTTTGTCATTTTGATTTTATTCAAAATAACACTCAAACACACACTCCTCCACTTGCATAAATATACCTACACAAAAACCAAACAAAAATAATATTAAAATTGTTAAAACTAAACATTTCAAATGAATAGACTAAAATAATACCAGAGAATTTACAAATGAACACCAGCACACAGTCATAGATAAATGCACATAGATTGGAAAATCCCCAGCAGTTAAGTTTATACTAAAAACCTGGTTTTATACTAAAAACGTGGTTTTATACTAAAAACGTGGTTTTATACTAAAAACGTGGTTTTATACTAAAAACGTGGTTTTATACTAAAAACGTGGTTTTATACTAAAAACGTGGTTTTATACTAATAACGTGGTTTTATACTAAAAACGTGGTTTTATACTAAAAACCTGGTTTTATACTAAAAACGTAGTTTTATACTAAAAACGTGGTTTTATACTAAAAACGTGGTTTTATACTAAAAACGTTGTTTTATACTAAAAACGTGATTTTATACTAAAAACCTGGTTTTATACTAAAAACGTGGTTTTATACTAAAAACGTGGTTTTATACTAAAAACGTGGTTTTATACTAAAAACGTGGTTTTATACTAAAAACGTGGTTTTATATAAAAAATTTAGTTTTATACTAAAAACTTGGTTTTATACTAAAAACGTGGTTTTATACTAAAAACGTGGTTTTATACTAAAAACGTGGTTTTATACTAAAAACGTGGTTTTATACTAAAAACCTGGTTTTATACTAAAAACGTGGTTTTATACTAAAAACCTGGTTTTATACTAAAACGTGGTTTTATACTAAAAACCTGGTTTTATACTAAAACGTGGTTTTATACTAAAAACGTGGTATGTGTGATTATTTTCAATATTTTTTGGTCTGAGTTTTTTTTCTAGTTTCTGCTCTATGTGTGTTTCTCTGTGCACACAGTTTTTGGCATAGACAGAGAGAGGAAAAGAGAGAGCTAGAAAAAAATATAAACAAATGCACTCGTACATGTAAATTTAAATTTTAAATTTATTTTACCTTTTAGGAAAAATGCAATAGGAGCATTTTAAAACCAACCCAATTGATCAAAGATGTTCAAAAATTAATAATAACTTTACTCCACAAAATATTCCAGAACCACAATTGAGAACAGATCTCCAAAGCGCCCATTACCATAGACGTAGACATCGAAAATTCAATATTTCATTTCATTGAAACTTAATTTACGTTCCATCATTTGGTCAATGGGAAAGTTCTAGTAGTAGATTTAGTTGTAATACTAGTATTTTTGAAAATATCTACCATTAACACATACTTTCACACGCACACATTCATGAATTGAAAATAATTTTTTTTGTAAATAAGAGAAAAATTTGAATGAATGAAATTGAATACAAACAGATTGAAAATTGTTGTAACATCTGGTTGTAAAAACAAAAAAATAATTATAAAACGGAAATTGTTACTCATTTTGTCATTCATTTAGATAAAAAAAACACCAAGACAAGCAGGGTATTAAAACAGATTTTTGCTTAATTTCGAAAGTTTGAAAACAGTTCCAATGATACTTTGCTAGAAAAAAATATGTTTCACTAGAGATTTTTTTTTTCTGGTCTAGTCTCTGGTTTAGACTCTGGTCTAGTCTTAAATGTAGTCTCTGGTCCAATCTCTGCTCTAGTCTCTGGTCTAGTATCTGGTCTAGTCTCTGGACTAGTCTCTGGTCTAAGCTCTGGTCTATTCTCTGCTCTAGTCTCTGGTCTAGTCTATGGTCTGGAATATGGTGTAGTATCTGGTCTAGGCTCTGGCTTATTCTCTGCTCTAGTCTCTGGCCTATTCTCTGCTCTAGTCTCTGGTCTAGCATATGGTCTAGAATATGGTCTAGTCTCTGGCCTATTCTCTGTTCTAGGTCTAGGCTCTGGGCTATTCTCTGCTCTAGTCTTTGGTCTAATTTCAGCTTTAGTCTCTGTTCTAGTCTCTGCTCTAGACTCTGGTCTAGTCTCTGGTCTAGTTTCTGGTCTAGGCTCTGGTCTATTCTCTGCTTTAGTCTCAGTTCTAGTCCCTGGTCTAATTTCTGCATTAGTCTCTGTTCTAGTCTCTGCTCTAGACTCTGGTCTAGTCTCTGGTCTAGTTTCTGCTTTAGTCTCTGTTCTAGTCTCTGCTCTAGACTCTGGTCTAGTCTCTGGTCTAGTTTCTGGTCTAGTCTCTATTATAATATCTGTTCTAGTATCAGGTCTAGTTGCTGGTATAGTCTCTGGTCTAGGCTCTGGTCTATTCTCTACTCCAGTCTCTGGTATAGTCTCTATTATAGACTCTGTTCTAGTCTCTGTTCTAGTCTCTGGTCTAGTCTCTGGTCTAGTCTCTGGTCTATTCTTTGGTATAGTCTCTGGTCTAGGCGCTGGTCTATTCTCTACTCCAGTCTCTGGTATAGTCTCAATTATAGACTCTCTTCTAGTCTCTGTTCTATTCTCTGTTCTAGTTTCTGGTATAGTCTCTGGTCTAGCCTCTGGTCTAGTCTTTGGTATAGTCTCTGGTCTAGGCTCTGGTCTATTCTCTGCTCTAGTCTCTGGTCTAGTCTCTTGTCTATTCTCTGCTATAGACTCTAGTCTCTGGTCTAGTCTCTATTATAGCCTCTGTTGACATCTCTGGTCTAGTATCTGGTCTAGTCTCTGCTCATATATCTTGTCTAGTCTCTGGTTATAGGCTCACGTCTATTCTCTGGTCTAGCCTCTTGTCTAGTCTCTAGTTTAATCTCTGGTCTAGTCTCTGGTCTATTCTCAGCTCTAGTCTCTTGTCTAGTCTGCACTATGTTCAACTTAACATCCATTTTCGAAAACTTTTTTTCATAAATCTAGTTTTCTTGCTTTATGATCATTCATACATCTTCTTTTGTCCTTTTAAAAAATTATAACAACTTGTTAAATTTTTAATAAATTTTCCAAAGCACGAATTATTCAAAATTTTCTTTATAAAACTCCTACACTCTATTATGAAATATTTGCGTGTGTGTGAGTTTTTTTTTTTATATTTTTTTTTCGGGGAAAAAGAATAATAAAGTTTTTAATTTTTTTTTTTTTTTGCTCTCTTTCAAACTCACAGTCGAGAAGTGGGTAGTTAGTTTTAGTTGTTGTTTTCTTTTTAGTAGATTTTTAGATTGTATTACTTTGAGCGGATGTTGTTAATGTGATGCAGCGCTAAATTAGTATTCATGCCTGCAGTGTCATTTCTTGCGCTCTTAATATATATGAAAGAAAAAAAAAATGGAAAAGTTTTGCAAATGCTTTTTTATGCTGTTGCTAGTAGTTGTAGTAGTGTTGTTGTTATGGTTCTAGTTGTTTTTGTAGCATGTGATTGATATGCTACTTGTGCTGCTGCTGCTGCTACAAACTACTACTGCTGATTTAAGCACTTGTGCTTCATAAACTTGTTATAGTTTTCTTCTGCTACTATTTTTGCCATCATCATTTTGTGTGTATTTTCTGTAAAGCCACCAGTTAGACAATTTTTGTTGTTGTTCTTGTAGTTGTGTATTTGTGCGAGAGAGTTGGTTTGTAGTTGTTGTCATTATTGCTGGTAGTAGTGTTGTTGTAGCAGTTGTTGTAGTTAGTTTACAACCCGAGATCCTCTTGTGTTGAACACAAATGAACTTTAAAAAGCTTTGACTATTAAGGCATGTTAAAAAAGTTTTTCATTTTGGCAAAAAAAAAAATCAGGAAAAAGAGTGATAATGTATGGTAAGACAGGAGCGGCACTCAGTGAGGGAACTAAACAAAGAGCTGAACATAATTTTATGGTAAAACAGTCTTCTATAAGTGGCACGAATCGATGACTGATTTTCAAAGTCAATATGTATATAGAATATTATATCAGACATAGATTTTTCTATAGAAAATTATGTCAGACATACATTTTTTTATAGAATTTTATGTCAGCCAGAAATTTTTCTATAGAAATTTATGTCAGCCAGAAATTTTTCTATAGATATTTATGTCAGCCATAAATATTTCTTAGAAAATAATGTCAGCCATAAACTTGTATTAAGAAATTTACGTCCGACATAATAAATGTTTCTATAAAAATTTATGTCTGCAAAAAGTTTTCTATAGTAATTTGTCAGCCACAAATTTTTTCTTTGAATATTATGTCAGCTAAAAATGCTTCTATAGAAATTTATTTCAGCCATAAATTTGTCTATAGAAATTTATGTCAGCCATAAATTTTTCAATAGAAATTTATGTCTGACATAATTTTCTACAGAAATAATTTCTAAGAAAATATGGCTGACAAATTACAATAGAAAATTTTTTGCAGACATAAATTTTTATAAAAACATTTATGGCTGACATAAATGTATGTCGGATTTACCTTTTTTCTATAGAAATTTAAATAGAAATTCATGTCAGACATAATTTTTCTATGGATAATTATGGCAGACATAAATTTTTCTATAGAAATTTATGTCAGCCATAAATATTTTTTAGAAAATGATGTCAGAAATAAATTTGTCTTAAGAAATTTATGTCCGACATAAATTTATGTCAGCCTGAAATGTTTCTATAAAAATTTATGTCAGCCATAAATATTTTTATAGAAAATTATGTCAGAGATAAATATTTCTATAGAAAATTATATCAGCCATACAATTTTCTATAGAAAATTATGTTAGACACAAATTTTTCTTAAAAAAGTTTTCTATAGAAATTTATGTCAGCCATAAATTTTTGTATAGAAACTTCTGTCAGACATAAATTTTTCTTAGAAAATTATGTCAGCCATAAATTCTTCCTTAGCAAATTATGTTAGCCATAAATTTTTCCTTAGAAATTTATGTCAGCCATAATTTCTTCTATAGAAATTTATGCCAGCCATACATTTTTTTTATAGAAACTTCTGTCAGACATAATTTTTTATAGAAACTTCTGTCAGACATAATTTTTTCTTAGAAAATTATGTCAGCCATAAATTCTTCCTTAGCAAATTATGTCAGCCATCAATTTTTCCTTAGAAATTTATGTCAGCCACAATTTCTTCTATAGAAATTTATTTCAGATATAAATATTTCTATTTCCAGCCATGCATTTTTTCTTAGAACATTATGTCAGCAATAAATTTTTGTATAAAAATTTATGTCAGCCATAAATATTTCCATAGAAAATTATGTCAGACATATATTTTCCTATACAAATTTTTGTCAAACATTAATATTTCTATAGAAATTTATGTCAGACATAAATATTTCTATAGAAAATTTTCTCAGACAAAAATTTGTCTATAGAAATTCATATCAGACATAAATTTTTCTATACAAATTTATGTCAGCCATAAATATTTCTTTGTAAATGATGTCAGCCATAAATTTGTCTTAAGAAATTTATGTCCGACATAAATTTTTATCAGCCATAAATTTTTCTATAGAAAATTATGTTAGACATAAATATTTCTTAAACAATTTTATATAGAAATTTATGTCAGCCATAAATTTTTCCATAGAAATTTATGTCAGCCATAAATTTTTCCGTAGAAATTTATGTCAGACATAAATATTTCTAGAGAAATTAATGTCAGCCAGATATTTTTTCTTAGAAAATTATGTCAGCAATAATTTTTTATATAAAAATTTATGTCAGCCATAAATGTTTCCATAGAAATTTATGTCAGCCATAAATATTTCCATAGAAAATTATGTCAGACATAAATTTTCCTATAGAAATTTATGTCAAACATAAATATTTCTACAGACATTTATGTCAGCCATGAGTTTTTTTATAGAAAATTATGCTAGCAATAAATTTTTCTATAGAAATTTATGTCCAACATAAGTTTTACCCCTTTTTTATGAAAAAAAAAAATTGTAAAGACAGCCTCTGTTGCCATTTCCGCTTAGTGTTAGTGTATGAATGTTTGTATTTTGTTAGCTAGTGATGCGTTGTAAAATGTAAATCCTTAATTATGACATTATTTTGCATATTAGTAAGACAAGTTTTACTGACACGTACTCTCTTTACTTCATACATTTATATCTAAAGTTTGCTAAGGGTTTTTCTTTTAACCATTTCTAGATGTTTCTTTTTTTCCTCGTAAAACCAGAATTTATTTTTCTTCAACTTCTTAATTTCTTTTTGTAAGATGAATAATTTGGTGAAGAACATTTTTTGAAATGTATACTACACTTCACTACATAAATTATGGGGAAATTATATCCAAACACAAAAAGAAAAACAGAAAACTTTTTCCTAGGGTTTTTCCACTTTTTGTATTTTGACGTAGTGCAAAAAAAAAAAACTTGTTTAATCACAAGTATGGAAATATGGAAATTTTATATTTAATGAAATTAGAGACGTAGTTTAATAAACACAAAAAATAATAAAAAATAAATTATAAAATTTTCATAATTTCATTTAGTTTTACTACGTTGTTTAATATTTGTATAAATGTATTAATTAAAAATTTATCTTTATTTCTTTGTAACAGAAAATCCCAAATAATCTTAATTGTAAGGGAATTCAAAGTCAAGGGGGTTTTGGATTTTTATGAATGAAATAATTGCAATTACAATTCATAGTTTTATGAACAATTTTATCGCTTTATTGGAATGTGGGTTAAGTGTAAGTGTGACTAGCACATGTTTGTTTAAAGATTTCAGTATAATTATTTACTAAAGCAATCTGTATTTAATAAATAGCGTAATAGTTTTTATCATTTTTAGGTTTTTTCTATGTCAATAACAACAACTACAATGTATGTTATGAAATGCCTTCAGAAATGGTGACTAATTAGAAAAGTAATTTAATTAAACTTTAAATATGAAATTAACAAACACAGTTTTATTTATAAATTAGAAATTTATGTCAGGAATAAATTTTTCTATAGAAATTTATGTCAGACATAAATTTTTCTACAGAAATTTATGACAGACATAAATATTTCTATAGAAAAATTTATGGCTGACATAATTTTCTAAGAAATATTTATGGCTGGCATAAATTTCTGCAGAAAAATTTATGAAAAAAAGTTGCTCCATTTTTCAATAGAAAAAACGTCCCTCAAATTTTCTAATGTCTCTAAATTTTTCTATAGAAAAAACGACCTTCAATTTTTCTATAGGAAAAGCCCCTGACTATTTTCCTATAGAAAACACGTTTCTCAAATTTTCTATAGAAAAACCTCTGTCATTTTTCCTATAGATAAAACGTCTCTGAATATTTCTATAGAAAACACGGCTCTCAATTTTTCAATAGAAAAAAGGCTCTCAAATTTTCTATAGAAAAAACGACTCCAATTTACTCTCAATTTTTCAATAAAAAATTGTCTCTCTATTTTTCCTATAGAAAAAACGTCTCTAAATTTTTGTATAGAAACAACGACTCTCAAGTTTTCTCTAGGAAAAACGACTCTCAAGTTTTCTATAGAAAAAAAGTCTCTCAATTTTTCTATAGAAGAAATGACTCTCAATTTTTCTATAAAAAAAATTCTCTCAATTTTTCTATAGGAAAAACGTCTCTCTATTTTCTTATATCTCAATTTTTATATAGAAAAAAGTCTCTAAATTTTCCTATAGAAGAAATGACTCTCAATTTTTCTATAAAAAAAATTCTCTCAATTTTTCTATAGGAAAAACGTCTCTCTATTTTAATCTCAATTTTTCTATAGGAAAAACGACTCTCATTTTTTCTATAGAAAAAATATCTCTATAGAAAAAGTTACCCTTTTATGAGATAAAAAAAGAGTGAGTCATTTTTGTTTTGTGATTTTTTTTTATTTAAAAAAAAATCATTTTATTTATCTCTTAATGCCAATAATCATGTTTAAAAACTGTAAAATTCATTAGCTATCATCTAAAAAACAAACAAAGAAATTTCCTTTTTAAATTATTTCACTAAATCTCTAGAGCGTATGATTAATATTAATTGAATAAATTCATTTTACACAACTTTTTTATGCTTGTTTAAAAGGCTAACCATTTAATTAAATGTATTTTTTTCAAATGTTTTCTAAAAAAAAACAAAAATACTTTACATTTTCTGTGTTAAACATTTAAACAAATTGATTTTCTATGTTACCTCACAAAAAAATTGCTAAATATTCATGCATTTTAAGTTTAAAAATAAAATTGAAATTAATTCACGTGAAAAGAACTAAAACAGCCACTACAAACTAAATATATTTTGACATTTGCCTGTCATTTTCATTATTTAAACATAACAATTTGAATAGACATTTGAAAACTACAAAACCAACTGCAACAAAAAAAATTACTGACTTTATGTGTATTTAGTTATAAGAGTGATAGAGAGAGAGCAAAAAAATATAAAATAAATAGAATGGAAGTATATTTTAAACAGTAACTTATCATAGAGCCAGTCATTCAGAGATTTTTGTAGTCATTTTTTCTGCTCCACCTACAATCAAACGAGCTCATTCTACCGTTCAATGGATGATGGTGACGAGCCACAAACAGTTGCTAGATTAACTGACAGTCAAACAATAGACACAAAAAAAAAACTTTACATTCAAACATACACGTATTTACAAACTCAAATAACTGGCATAAAAAGGAGGCATTCAGGCCGATAATGTTTGTTTTTTTTTTATTTTGTTTTTCATTTGAACATTTTTGTTGCTGCTGGATATTTCAAACTCTCTATTCTAGTCTTCTTCATGCACAATGAATGGCAGACAATGTACAAATGTCAACAACATAAAAACGTTTGCAGTTAACTCAACTGACACAGTGAATGAAAATATTGTAAAAATACAAAAATACTCACATTTACAGACACATCCACAGTCACTGGTATAGATTTAAACAAACTTTAGAATAGCGACAGCATTCAGAAAAGGACATTCTAAAAAAGAGAAACTGATCGTATAGCAAAAGTACTTACAGAGAAAAACTTGTATAGCCAGAAAATTTATGTCTGACAAAAATATGTCTATAGAAATTTATGTCGGCCATAAATTTGTCTATAGAAATTTATGTCAGACAAAAATATGTCTATAGAAATTTATGTCAGCCATAAATTTTTCTTAAGAAATTTATGTCAGCCATTAATATTTCTATAGAAATTTATGTCAGACAAAAATTTGTCTATAGAAATTTATGTCAGACATAAATTTTTCTATAGAAATTTATGTCAGACATAAATTTTTCTATAGAAATTTATGTCAGACATAAATTTTTCTATAGAAATTTATGTCAGACATAAATTTTTCTATAGAAATTTATGTCAGACATAAATTTTTCTATAGAAATTTATGTCAGACATAAATTTTTCTATAGAAATTTATGTCAGACAAAAATCTGTCTATAGAAAATTATGTCAGCCATAAATTTTTCTTAAGAAATTTATGTCAGCCATTAATATTTCTATAGAAATTTATGTCAGACAAAAATTTGTCTATAGAAATTTATGTCAGACATAAACTTCTCTATAGAAATTTATGTCAGACAAAAATCTGTCTATAGAAAATTATGTCAGACAAAAATATGTGTATAAAAATTTATGTCAGCCATACATTTTTCTTTAGAAATTTATGTCAGTAAAAAATTTGTCTATAGAAGTGTATGTCAGCCATAAATTTCATACAAATTTATGTCAGCCATATATATTTCTATAGAAATTTATGTCAGCCATATATATTTCTATTAAGATTTTTGTCATAGAAATTTATGTCAGACATGAATTTTTATATAGTAATTTATGTCAGACATGAATTTTTATATAGAAATTTATGTCAGCCATACATTTTTCTTTAGAAATTTATGTCAGCCATACATTTTTCTTTAGAAATTTATGTCAGCCATAAATTTTATAGAAAATTATGTCAGCCATAAATTTCTATAGAAGTTTATGTCGGCCATAAATTATTCTATAGAAATTTATGTCGGCCATTAAGTTTTCTATAGAAATTTATGTCGGCCATAAATTTTTCTATGGAAATTTATGTCGACCATAAATTTTTCTATAGAAATATATGTCAGCCATATATATTTCTATAGAAATTTATGTCAGTCATATATTTTTCTATAGAAATTAATGTCAGCCATAAATTTTTCTATAGAAATTAATGTCAGCCATAAATTTTTCTATAGAAATTAATGTCAGCCATAAATTTTTCTATAGAAATTTATGTCAGCCATACATTTTTCTATAGAATTTTATGTCAACCATAAATTTTTCTATAGAAATTTATGTCAGCCATAAAATTTTCTATAGGAATTTATGTCAGACATAAATTTTTCTATAGAAATTTATTTCAGACAAAAATTTGTCTATAGAAATTTATGTCAGACAAAAGTATGTCTATAGAAATTTATGAAAGCCATCAATTTTTCATTAGAAATTTATGTCAGTCAAAAATTTGTCTATAGAAATTTATGTCAGCCATAAATTTTATACAAATTTATGTCAGCCATATATATTTCTATATAAATTTATGTCAGCCATAAATTTCATACAAATTTATGTCAGCCATATATATTTCTATTAAAATTTTTATCAGCCATAAATTTTTCTATAGAAATTATAGTCAGCCATACATTTTTCTATAGAAATTTATGTCAGACATGAATTATAATATATAGAAATTTATGTCAGACATGAATTTTTTATAGAAATTTATGTCAGACATAAATTTGTCTATATAAAATTATGTCAGACATAAATATGTCTATAGAAAATTATGTCAGACAAAAATATGTTTATAGAAATTTATGTCAGCCATACATTTTTTAGAAAATTATGTCAGCCATAAATTTCATAGAAAATTATGTCAGATATACATTTCTGTAGAAGTTTATGTCGGCCATAAATTTTTCTGTAGAAGTTTATGTCGGCCATAAATTTTTCTATAGAAATTTATGTCGGCCATAAATTTTTCTATAGAAATTTATGTCGGCCATAAATTTTTCTATAGAAATTTATGTCGGCCATAAATTTTTCTATAGAAATTTATGTCAGCCATAAATTTTTCTATAGAAATTTATGTCAGCCATAAATTTTTCTATAAAAATTTATGTCAACCATAAAAATTTGTCTATAGAAATTTCTTTTTATAGATTTGAAGCGACTTCTCAGTATGCCCTCTTATAGATATATGAATACATGTATGAGTGTGTGTATGAGTATTTAGTACAAAATGTTTGCATGTGTTTGTATGTGTTGCATGTGTTGTAGGTTCTGAATGTGATGTTGTAGCCACTGATAGTGGCGTTTCATTTCGTTTTTTTCACTTTTTTCTGGCATTTTTTTCTCAATTTCAATTCTGAATTTGATGTTTAAATTGTACGGCTGTGAGTTTGAACAATAACAGCAATAACAACAACAACAACAAAACAAACAAACAAACAACAATAACAATAACAACAATGATTGTAAATATATATGTATAGAGAGATGCAAATAAAAACACAGGCTGCATTTGAATTATAACGGAAACGGAAATGAGTTCACACAAACAAAAATCAAAAATAATATAAGAAAACATGCCCTCACACACACACAAACAACTGGCCAAATGTTTAGTTAGAAATGCAAAGAAAGCCGAGGCTGTAAACTGAGTTAGCAAGAGAGTGTGAGCAGCGGCGTTTTCACTGTTTCACTGTAGTAGAAGTAAAATCTAGAAAATATGGCTGCTTACAACTACACTAACACGAAGAAATTCTAAAATTGGGTTATAAATATTTAGCATTTGATTGCTACAAATTAAAGGAAATTTGAAAATCAATAAAGATGCAGAAACAAAAAACAAACAAATAAATGATATAGACAAGTAAAAAGGAAATTGGAAGAAATTAGTGATAAAAATAACAAGAAAATATTTGATTAATTTAGAGTGACAAAAAATAAAAACAAACAAGCAGGATAGAAAAATGCAGAAAGAAGGAAAAAAGGATTTTATGCCAAACGAGATTTAAATAATTATAAATTTTGGCAAATAAATATTTAAATGAGGGCATTTATAAAAAAAAAATATATTTTATCAAATAGAATATTTCTGTAGAAATTTATGTCAGCCATTAATTTTTCTATAGCAATTTATGTTAGCCATACATTTTTCTATATGAATTTATGTCAGCCATAAATTTTTCTATAGAAATTTATGTCAGCAATAATTTTTCTATAGAAATTTATGTCAACTATAAATTTCTCTATAAAAATTTATGTCAGCCAAAAATTTGTCTATAGATATTTATGTTAGCCATACATTTTTCAATAGATATTTATGTCAGCCATAAATTTGTGTCAGTCATAAATTTATCTATAGAAATTTATGTCAGCGATAAATATTTGAGGGCATTTTTAAAAAAAAAAAATCTATAGAAATTTATGACAGCTATACATTTTTCTATAAATATTTATGTCAGCCATAAATTTGTTTACAGAAATTTAAATCAACCATAAATTTGTCAATGGAAATTTATGTCAGCCATAATTTTGTCTATAGATATTTATGTCAGCCATAAATTTTTCTAAATAAATGTATGTCGGCCATACATTTTTCATTTCTATAGAAAAATTTATGTCAGCCATAGATTTTTTATAGACATTTATGTCAGCCATAAATTTGTCTATATACATTATTTTTTCAGCTATAAATCTTTCTATAGAAATTAATGTCAGCCAAAAATCTTTCTATAGAAATTAATGTCAGCCATAAATTTTTGTACAGAATTTTATGTCAGCCATAAATTTTTGTACAGAATTTTATGTCAGCCATAAATTTGTCTATAGAAATTTATGTCTGCAATAATTTTTTCTATAGAAATCTATGTCAGCCATAAATTTTTCTGTAGAAATTTATGTCAGCCATAAATTTTTCTATAGCAATTAATGCAGCAATAAATTTGTCTATAGAAACTGATGTTTGAAAAGGTTGTAAACAAATTTACTACTTCTAAGAATCTATTTTTCATCGTACACGAAAAATGCTTTGAAAATACGCCTAATATTTAACTTGGTTTTTGTGACAAATATATAAATAATGAAAATACATTTTAACTATGTTTTTTAATTAAAATCCATTAAGATTTTTGTTAAAAATTTCACACAGTGGTTCATAAAATATTAACTTAAAGATCCTTTTGTCTTCAATTTTACTTAACCAAACTTTTTTCAACAGCATATTTAATACCAAAAAAAAAATAAGCAATAATTGTTACTTTTTCGTTTGTAGAAACAAAAAAAAAAAACCAAAAATATCAATTAAAATGAATATAAATAAATTGAATAATGGTGAAAATGATAAAACCCTTAAGTGTATATAATATTGAATTATTTACTTCAACTTGAACAAAAGGAAATTAATTTTAATAGATGATGTTTTTTTATAAAAAATAAAATAAATTCAGTTTCATGACTGCCCTTGATATAAGCAGCAGCGCTCTTCTGTACTCTGGCCAGTAGCCAGCCAGTGTTTTCAATTTCAATTAATGCTTAAATTTATACAACTAAGTGTGGGTGTTTATACCTTTAATACTTACAAACAAATATACTTGTATTGCAGTTTTGTTTATATTTATATGTATTAGGGTGGCCTTTATTTTGCTCATAAAAGTCTAAAATTTGTCTGTAGAAAAATTGATGTCACATAAATTTCTTTAGAAAAATTGATGTCAACATAAATTTTTATATAAAAGTTTATGGCAGACATAAATTTTTATATAAAAGTTTATGGCAGACAGAAATTTTTATAGAAAAGTTTATGTCGGACATAAATTTTTATAGAAAACTTCGGACATAAATTTTTAAAGAAAAGTTTATGTCGGACATACATTTTTAAAGAAAAATTTATGTCGGCCATAAATTTTTATAGAAAAATTTATGTCAGACTTAAATTTTTATAGAAAAGTTTATGTCAGACATAAATTTATGTAGAAATGTTTATGTCAGACATAAATTTTTATAGAAAAGTTTATGTCAGACATAAATTAATGTAGAAATGTTTATGTCAGACATAAATTTTTATAGAAAAGTTTATGTCAGACATAAATTAATGTAGAAATGTTTATGTCAGACATAAATTTCTATAGAAAAATTGATGTCAGACATAAATTTCTGTAGAAATATTGATGTCAGACATAAATTAAAGTTTATGTCAGGCATAAATTTCTATAGAAAAGTTTATGTCAGACATTAATTTCTATAGAAAAGTTTATGTCAGATATAAATTTCTATAGAAACGTTTATGTCAGACATAAATTTCCATAGAAAAGTTTATGTCGGACATAAATTTCCATAGAAAAGTCTATGTCGGACATAAATTTCCATAGAAAAGTTTATGTCGGACATAAATTAATATAGAAAAGTTTATGTCGGACATAAATTTCCATAGAAAAGTTTATGTCGGACATAAATTAATATAGAAAAGTTTATGTCAGACATAAATTTCAACAGAAAAGTTTATGTCAGACATAAATTTATTTAGAAAATTAAGTCTGACAAAATTTGTTTTATAGAAATGTATGTCTGACAAAAATTTATTTATTAAAATGTATGTCTGATATAAAGTTTTCTGTAGAAATTTATGTCTGACATAAAAAATTTTGGTTTTTAGACGACAGATAAAACTGTCAAATAAGGGACTACCCAACTACACATATATATGAGTGAATTTATATTATATGTCGGTGTGTTTAACCTAAAGGCTTTTAAGTATTTTACAATTTATTTCGCATATAAATTGCCACTCATATGTTAACGAAACAAACAAAATGTAAAAATAAAAATTAAAAAAAAAAAAAAAACAAATTCAAACCTATAGTATAAAATCATATACCAGCGCCTGTACTCATCGTCATCGACGTCGTTATTACATACTTACATAAATAAAATACATACAAATATAGATTTGAACACATATACAACATGATCTTATATGTAAAAATTGGTATTTTTACATCTAGTAGCTGTTGATGTCGTTTTTACTATATAAACGTTCAAAATTTAAATGCAACTTGTGCAATTTGAGTGGCAGGCAGTGTGCCAAGGATTTTTTTACACATACTTTTTGTAATCTTATTGGAGAAAAGGGTTTAGCATAAAATCAGTGTTATATTATGACGAAATCTAGCTCAAATTTTAAATAATTGAATTAAACCAAACTGTAGTAACTTATCAAAACAAATATTTTCAATATATTTTCAATATAAATAATTACCCTTCATTTTAAATCTTTTTAAATTCCAAACTAACACCTCTTTTCCCAAACACCCATTCTGCATCTACCGTTTATAACATATGAGTATTTATATTCAAAACAGCCTCTTTTTTTGTACTTGCCCTCTCTATATATATGTAAAACTGTACATCCGTATAAACGCTATTACATTACTCCTCTTAGCAAAGTCCCTTGCCAAAGCCGCCTTCATCCAAAAAAAAATAGAACTAAAAAAATAGCTACAAAACAACAAAAATTTTTCTCTATTTTAGCAGGCTGCTTGAGCCACAGCCTGAAAAATATTTGCATTTGTTTTCTATACGTTGTTCTCTATAGTTCAAGTAGTTAGAAGTTAAGCCTAAAAATCGACATCGACATTCTATACCAAAGTGAACTTTTGGCTTTAGAGCTCTTCTTTCATTCTCTCGGTGTCTGTTTATACTTGTATTTTGTATGTAAAAGTGTAGGGAAAAACTAAAATTATAGTTTGTGTATAGATGTGTTATAATACAGGGAAGGTAACACAATTCAATAGTCAGCCTCTTTTTGTTATAGTTTTGAAAGGGGTTTTCGGAAAAACTGTAAGAAAAAATTCCCAGAATATCAAAAATTTCCTGAAAACAATTTTTTTACATATTGATATTCTAACTTCAAGCCTACTGAAGACATTTTACTGTAGTAAAGTTTCTCGATAAGATATTTTACTATAATAAAGTGTCTGGATAAGATATTTTACTATAGCAAAGTGTCTGGATAAGATATTTTACTATAGTAAAGTGTCTGGATTAGACATTTTACTATAGTAAAGTGTCTGGATTAGACATTTTACTATAGTAAAGTGTCTGGATTAGACATTTTACTATAGTAAAGTGTCTGGATTAGACATTTTACTATAGTAAAGTGTCTGGATTAGACATTTTACTATAGTAAAGTGTCTGGATTAGACATTTTACTATAGTAAAGTGTCTGGATAAAATATTTTACTATAGTAAAGTGTCTGGATAATAGTAAAGTGTCTGGATAAGACATTTTACTATAGTAAAGTGTCTGGATAACACATTTTACTATGGTAAAGTATCTGGATAACACATTTTACTATAGTAAAGTGTCTGGATAAGACATTTTGCTATAGTAAAGTGTCTGGATAAGACATTTTACTATAGTAAAGTGTCTGGATAAAATATTTTACTATAGTAAAGTGTCTGGATAATAGTAAAGTGTCTGGATAAGACATTTTACTATAGTAAAGTGTCTGGATAACACATTTTACTATGGTAAAGTATCTGGATAACACATTTTACTATAGTAAAGTGTCTGGATAAGACATTTTACTATAGTAAAGTGTCTGGATAAGACATTTTGCTATAGTAAAGTGTCTGGATAAGACATTTTACTAGAGTAAAGTGTCTGGATAAGACATTTTACTAGAGTAAAGTGTCTAGATAAGACATTTTACTAGAGTAAAGTGTCTGGATAAGACATTTTACTAGAGTAAAGTGTCTGGATAAGACATTTTACTAGAGTAAAGTGTCTGGATAAGACATTTTACTAGAGTAAAGTGTCTGGATAAGACATTTTACTATAGTAAAGTATCGGGATAAGACATTTTACTATAGTAAAGAGTCGGGATAAGACATTTTACTATAGTAAAGTGTCTGAATAAGACATTTTACTATAGTAAAGTGTCTGGATAAGACATTTTACTATAGTAAAGTATCGGGATAAGACATTTTACTATAGTAAAGTGTCGGGATAAGACATTTTACTATAGTAAAGTGTCTGGATAAGACATTTTACTATAGTAAAGTGTCTGGATAAGACATTTTACTATAGTAAATTGTCTCTAGTCTAGTCTCTGGTATAGTCTCTTGTCTATTCTCTGATATAGTCTCTTGTCTAGTCTAGTTTATGTCTCTTTCCTCGCAAAGCAAACCCTTTCTTATTTAACCCCTACACATTTTGTTTTTGTTACTTTTAGTAGTCACCGTTCCTTTTTTTGTCCCAACAAAAACTAAAAAGCCTCTCTCCCTCATATAAAGCAAAAGTAACGTAGTGTGTGTAAAAGTATGCACAGGAATATGTTTGTTTGTTTGTAGGTATAAAATATTTGAATGTATGTCAAATATTTGGCTGTGAGCCAACAAAATTTTCGAGCATAAAATACAAAATATCCTGCGATTAGTTAGCAAGTAACCCAAGCCCAAACAAGCATCTGCCTAAAGACTTAACAACACACACACACAATACTTACTCTCATATAAAGCGGGGAAAAAAATAAATAAAAACTAGCAACTTACACACAAATACATAAACAACAACAGCAAAAGAAGTAGACAAAAAAATACAACATTTCAAATACAAACGATCAAAAAATATTATTTTGTAATACACTACAACTACTATACAGCAAACTTACACACAGCCTTTAAATATTGCAAGAGAGTATGAAGCCTATTTTTAGGCTACAATAAGCAGCACAAAAAAAACTCATATTTTTGAAATGCATTGAAGCTGAATGTAGTAAACATTGAGGCTTGGTTGAGCCTTCTACTAGATTTTGTTAAAACATTTGTTGTTCCTTTTTTTTTTTTTTTGCTTTGCTCCTCTAGCTGTTATTTTTGTTGTTGCATAAATACCAATGAAATTGAAGTGTTTTAACTTGTTATGGAATAAAGGATTTTTGTAGATTTTTGTTGAGGCCTTTTTTGCAACCAGTCGGGTTTTTTGTTGCTTCTTTTTTTTTGGATTGGTGTATGTATGTGACAAAACATTTACAAATAAAAATGTTAACAATTTTTTTTTTAGCAAAACAATAAAAAAACATTGTATAAAAGATGAAACAAATATACTAGAAAAATAACAACAATAAGAGTAACAGCAACGAAATCGGTTGCTGAGTTCAACAGCAAATAAAATTAATGTTGCTCATACGTTGTAACAACTAAATGAAGGTTTTTGAAATGACAGATGGTTTTTGAGAAAATTGCTAAAAAAAAACAAACTTAAAGCAAATAAATCAAAAGATTTTTAAATTTTTTGAAATGTTTTTTTTATCAGGGAACATATATGAAGTGTATTTTGTACTATTTCTTAATAGGTGATTTAATTAAATTAATATATATTAAATAGCCCTAAATGTTGACTTTCCTTGTGTGTTTAAATATTCTATTTAGCTTTAGTAGTTTTTGAGTTATTGATATTTGTTTAAAATAAGTCATAATTAATATTACTCATACGCTCAAAATAAAATTTTATAAAAATCATTATTATACATAAAATACCTCAATTTTGTTGAAAAAAAGAATTAAAAATATTAAAGTAAACATTTTAGATGAAAGCAATTCACTCTAAAGGAGCAAAAATAAAAAAAAAAAAAACAAGTAAGAGAGCTATATTCGGCTTTGCCGAGTTTTATATACCCTTCACCAAATTATACTTCAAAATAAAAATTTTAAATATTTTTAGGTAAACAAAATTAAATTTTTTTCCAGTTGTTTTTTTCGAAATTGTTTTTTAAAATTTTTTTTTAAATTTTAAAAATTTAATAATTTTTTTTTAATTTTAAAAAAAAATGTTCCCATAAAAATACTAAAGATAGATAGATCACTTTTCTCACAATACAAATTAAATAATAATTAAATCAGTAGAATAATTTTTCTTACATTTATTTTTTAGCAATCATTTTACACAATTTATAACCATCATATTAATACAATAAAATATTTATTAAGCAGCCTTAAATGTTGGCTTTCTTCACATGCTTTAATATTTTAGTTATTTTTAGTAGTTTCTGAGTTATTGATATTTGTTTAAAATAAGTCATAATTAATATTACTCATACGCTTAAAATAAAATTTTATAAAAATCATTATTATGCATAAAATACCTCAATTTTGTTTAAAAAAATAATTAAAAATATTAAAGTAAGCATTATATATAAAAGTTATTCACTCCAAAGGAGCAATAATAGAAAAATAAAAAATTTAGTTCTAATGAACATTTGTAAATATAAAGCAAATTGCTTTATTTTTCCATAAAAAGGCTAAAAATAGATCACTTTGCTTAGAAATTGATAAAAAAAAAGGATTAAATCAGTTTCATAATTTTTCTTAACTTCAACATTTATTTTATGGCCACTATTTTATACAATTTATGTATACTATATTAATGTAATAAAACGTTTATAAAAAAGTTTTAAATATTGGCTTTCTTTACATGCTTTATTATTTTAATTATTAATAATAGTTTCTGAGTTATTGATATTTGTTTTAAAAAAGTCATAATTAATATTACTCATACGTTCAAAATAAATTTTTTTAAAAATCTCTATTCCTTATAAAACACCTTAAATTTTGTAACAAAAGCCATAATTTGAAAAGTCTCTATTAGTTTTCTTCATAATTGATGTAAATTTAAACTTCATACCATTTCAGTATCATTTTTAAAATCTCTTAAATAAAATAATACAAATTTATTATTACAAATTCCCATAAATTTCAAATAATCTTTTTATAAATTATGATTTAAAAGATGTTTAGAAATAATGGCTTAAACAACTTATAAATAAACTACAAAAATGCAAATTTTTCTTTAATTTCAATTATTATCTAGTAAAAAATAAAAAAAATAACAATATAGCAACAAATATACACATAAATAGTTAGCAACAAACAAATGTATATTTCTAACGGCTGCTGCATGTTGCAAGATAAATGCAATAATTTAGTAATGATGCTGTGGATACATACACTACAAACACATGTTCAGCTCAACAAATATCTACACAAATACATTAAAACAATGTACTTACTTAGTTGTTGCTGTGGCAAATGTATGTGAAAAAGTTTTTTGGCAAAAAAAAAGACACTATAGAATTTTCGTAACAGCAGCAGCAGCAGCGTCCTAGAAAAAATTATTATTAAATACACATACAAAATATGGTGTAAATTGTTTTAAATTTGCCACATACTTTTACTTACATGCATAAAACAACAGCAACAGCAACAAAAAACCATCAACTAAATGCACAACATTGTATAGACACTCGTACATAGAGACTTATATGATATTATCACTTCCACAACGAAAACTAGGCTTTTATCATATAGAAAAATGTACATATTCTATAACAGTGGACAACAAAACAATAAAAAATTGTTTAAAATAATACAATTTCATAAAGCAAGTTTGCTATAAACAGACTTCTTCACAAAACTATATTTATTTTTAAGGAAAAAATACTTTTTATCTAAAAGCTTTAATTTGGCTTTAATTTGATATCTTAAGATTTTAAAAAGCTCTTGTAGTTTCCAAGTTATAATCATTTGTTTAAAATAAGTCTTAATTAATATTACTCATACGTTATAATATTTTTTTTTTTAATACTAATGAAAATCATAACATTTTTTTAGAAAAGTGTCACCATTAGTTACTTTCCTGTAAACAAGTGTTTTTATTAAACATATTTCTCTAGAAAACTATCTTCATTCGATAGATTTCCATACAAAAGTTTCTTCATTTCATACAATTTTTTAGAAAAATTACTTTTTAAGTTATTTTACAACAATTTTATTCAAATAAATTTAAATACACTGAAAAGCCTCAAATGTTAGCTTTACTTTGTTACCTTAAGATTTTAAAAAGCTTATGTAGTTTTCAAGTTATGATCATTTGTTTAAACTAAGTCTTTATTAATATTACTCATACGTTAAAACAAAATTTGAAAAAAAATCTTTAATACTTATGAAAATCATAGCATTTTCATAGAAAAGTGTCATCATTTGTTAAATTTCTATAAACAAGTGTCTTTATTAAACATATTTCTATAGAAAACTATCCTCATTCGACAGATTTCCATACAAAAGTTTCTTCATTTCACACACTTTTATAGAAAAATTACTTTTTAAGTTATTTTACAACAACTTTATTCAAATAAATTTAAATGTACTGAAAAGCTTCTAATGTTACCTATATTTTGAAAGCTTAATATTTAAAAAAGCTAATGTAGTTTCCAAGTTATAACCATTTATTTAAAATAAAAGTTTATTAATATTACTCATACGTTAAAATTAAATTTTTTTAAAAATCGAAAACTGATGAAAATCATAACATTTCTTTAGAAAATTGGCATTATAAGGTACATTTTTATAAACAAAATTCTTTATTATGCTCACTTTTATAGTTAAGTGTCTTCATTTGGCAGATTTCCATAACAAAGTGTTTTTATTAGATATTTTCTAATGAAACTTTGCTTTAAATTACATTTACCGAAAAACCTATCATGCTACCTTAATATTAATACCTTAAAATTTTAATAATCTCTTGTAGTTTCCAAGTTATGGCCATTTGTATAACATAAGTCTTAACTAATATTACTCATACGTAAAAAATATTTTTTTTAAATCATAAAAAATTACAAAGAAATTATTTAGAAATCTTAAATGAAGTATTATATATTACTAATATTTACTTTACAAAAGTTCTTTAATTAATTTTTTTCATAAAAAAGACAATAACATTGAAAATTAATTTTGATTTTTAATTCAAAATCATTATGTTTATTTTATTTTCTTTATTAATTAATAAAAGGCTTTAATATTCCGCAAAATTATCAAATCTTTTTTAAAACCATAGTCTGATTTACTATAAATAAGATTTTGATTAAACTCCCAACAAAGACTTTAATTGCTTTCTGATTTTAAGCTAAATTATTTCAAAAAGTCACAGAATTTTCAAAATATCTTAAAAATTTCATTAAATTTATTATTAAACATAAATTTTATATTATTTATAAATAAATCATTAAATTAAAATAATATAAATTAAGAAGCCTTAGATGTTGGCTTTCATTGCATTCCTTAATATTTTATTTACTTATAGTAGTTTCTGAGTTATTGACAGTCATTTAAAATAAGTCATAATTAATATTACTCATACGCTCAAAATAAAATTTCTAAAAATCTTTCTTATTGATAAAACACATGCAATTTATCAATAAAAGGCCCAAATAAGTATTTATAAAAATAATTCTATAACAAATGTGCCCCGTCAAGACACTTTTCTATAGAATAGTGTCTCATCAAGACACTTTTCTATAGAATAGTGTCTCATCAAGACACTTTTCTATAGAATAGTGTCTCATCAAGACACTTTTCTATAGAATAGTGTCTCATCAAGATACTTTTCTATAGAACAGTGTCTCATCAAGACACTTTTCTATAGAATAGTGTCTCATCATGACACTTTTCTATAGAATAGTGTCTCATCATGACACTTTTCTATAGAATAGTGTCTCATCAAGACACTTTTCTATAGAATAGTGTCTCATCAAGACACTTTTCTATAGAATAGTGTCTCATCAAGACACTTTTCTATAGAATAGTGTCTCATCAAGACACTTTTCTATAGAACAGTGTCTCATCAAGACACTTTTCTATAGAACAGTGTCTCATCAAGACACTTTTCTATAGAACAGTGTCTCATCAAGACACTTTTCTATAGAACAGTGTCTCATCAAGACACTTTTCTATAGAACAGTGTCTCATCAAGACACTTTTCTATAGAATAGTGTCTCATCAAGACACTTTTCTATAGAATAGTGTCTCATCAAGACACTTTTCTATAGAATAGTGTCTCATCAAGACACTTTTCTATAGAATAGTGTCTCATCAAGACACTTTTCTATAGAATAGTGTCTCATCAAGACACTTTTCTATAGAATAGTGTCTCATCAAGACACTTTTCTATAGAATAGTGTATCAACAAGACTCTTTTCTATAGAGTAGTGTCTCAGCAAGACACTTTTCTATAGAACAGTGTCTCAGCAAGACACTTTTCTATAGAACAGTGTCTCAGCAAGACACTTTTCTATAGAACAGTGTCTCAGCAAGACTCTTTTCTGTAAAAATATGTCTCTCCAATAAAATTTTCCATAAATCTGTTAAATTTTCTCCCTGACTGTACAAAAACCAGATGTATAAATGTGTCTCTGAGTGTGTATGAGAGCAATGAATATAATGCCTGTGTTTGTTTGAGTGTCTACATGAATATTAGTTGTAGTTGTTTGTCTCTCTTTCGCATTCTCTCTACAAAACTAAACAAAACAAAACAAAAAACTGTAGTTGCATGTGCATTTAACTAGTTTTGTTGTAGATGGGATTTGTTTGTTGTTTTGTTTTTGTTTTAACTAAAGTATTTTTGCCGTTGTTATTGCTGTTGTTGTTTTTAGCTTGATGCTCTTATTGTTTGTAAAAATTATTAACATTATCATGTGTAGATGAGTGTTAGTGAAAATGCTCAACAACACATGTATAAATTTACTACAGCTGTTGTTGTTTTTAGTTTTATTTTTTTGTTTTTGTTTGTATTGATGTTGTTGTTGTTGCTGCTGCATAGACATGAGCCTAAAAGTACTAAAAATGTTACTGCGAAAAACAAAACGGAAGCTGTTTTTGTTCCTGTTTGCTTAGTTTTTGTATATATGTATTTTACTTTTACAACTCGTTTTGGTTTTATAAAATTTTGTTTGTACATATTGTGTTTATTTTATGTGTGTGTGTGTGTGCATGTGTGCATTTAAGTACCACTTGCATGTGTATAATGCATTATTTGTGGTTGGTTGTTGCAAATGTTGTTGTCTTGTTAAGTCTAGTTATTGTAGTTGTTAGTTTTTCACTAAATCATTAAACATGATAAAAATAGTGTTATAATTCTTCTCTTTTATTTGCTTGTTTGTTGTTAGTTGCGTTTAAGGAAAAAAGAACGAGAAATGTGATTTAAAAATGAAAAGTTTTCGCATTAGTTTTTGTATACAAAATTTTAAAGAGAATATTAATTTCTATAGAATAGAACCTTAAGAACTTTATTGTTTATAAAATAGAGTCTTTACAAGACACTTTTCTATTGAATAGAGTCTTTAAAAGACAATCTTCTATAAAATAGAGTCTTTACAAGACACTTTTCTATTGAATAGAGTCTTTAAAAGACACTTTTCTATAAAATAGAGTCTTTACAAGACATTTTTCTATAAAATAGAGGGTTTACAAGACCCTTTTCTATAGAAAAGTCTCTTTTCAATAGAACAAGACACTTTTCTATAGAACAGATTCTCAGCAAGACCGAAAAGTATCTTGCTGAGAATCTGTGTCTTTACAAGATACTTTTCTATAAAATAGAGTCTTTACAAGACACTTTTCTTTAGAATGGAATCTTTACAAGACACTTTTCTATAGAATAAAGTCATTACAAGACACTTTTCTATAGAATAGAAATAGTCTCTTTACAAGACCCTTTTCTATAGAAAAGAGACTTTGCAAGACACTTTTCTATAGAACAGAGTCTCTTTACAAGACACTTTTCTATAGAATAGAAATAGTCTCTTTGCAAGACACTTTTCTATAGAATAGAAATAGTCTCTTTGCAAGACACTTTTCTATAGTATAGAAATAGTCTCTTTACAAGACACTTTTCTATAGAATAGAAATAGTCTCTTTACAAGACACTTTTCTATAGACTAGAATCTTTACAAAACACTTTTCTATAGAACTATTCTTTAGTTTTCTACGCCTTTCGTTACAAAATTGTATGTATACTATTAATAATAAAGATTTTAAAAAAAATTATTTTGGGCGTATGATTAATATTAATTATGACTTATTTTAAATAAATGTAAATAACTCAGAAACCACTATAAGTAACTAAAATATTAAAACGTGCTTAGAAAGACAACATTTAAGGCTACTTGACATATATATTTTATATTAATATAATATCAATAAATTGTTTAAAATGGTTGCTGGAAATTTTTTTTTTAAAATTACAAAAAATTATCAAACTGTTTTAGTGCCAAGTTAAGTATTTTTATGAAAATTACAGCAATTTTCTGTTTATTTAACTGTTTTTCAATAGATCTAGATTTATATTTTTTTTATTTTTGCTTAAAACATCTTCAGAAAAAACACTGAACAGTGAATTACTGTAATATGTTACATTTACTTTAATATTTTTAAGTATTTCGTAAACAAAATGTATAATTTTAATTAATAATAACGTTTTTTTGTAAGAGATCTTTTCTATAGAATATTTTCAAAAGAAGACACTTTTTCAAAAAGTACCATGAGAGGCATGAAAAAGTACCATTAGTTCCCCCTAAGTCTAATTCCAACTTCATTCTGATGCACATCAGCTATCTTTTATGTAGAGAGTTTAATAATTTATAAGACACTTTCAATTTTAAAAAGAGTACTAAACAATTTAACCGGTTTTGTCTAGTAGATATTTGGGTTTTTTATTATAAAAATCGATTTTTGGTATAAAATATGAGCGATCACAAATTGAGCTTATTTTCTTTAAAATCGCAGTATTTACAAAGTTATTCAAGATTAAAAATACTTCAGTTTTTTATGCTAAAAATTTAATTATAATTAATAAAAGAAACACTTAAACGAATAAAATAATGAAAGCAGTATTAAATTAAAATGTTTATGTTAACTATTTTAAGAATTTCCTTTAAAAATGTAACGATTTTAAGTAATTTTAAAGATTTTACAAAAATTTTATTTGGAGCGTATGATTAATATTAATTATGACTTATTTTAAAGAAATGGCTATAACTTAGCAACTACATTAGCTAATTAAATTTCAAGAGTAAGCAAAGAAAGCTAACATCTAAAGCTTTTTAATAAATTAAATTTGGTATAAACATTTATAACAAAATTTAAAATAAAATTACAATATTAAAATTTAAATAAAAAAATATAAAATATTTTTATTAAAAAAAAATTTTTTATTCAAAGAAATAATCAGTTTTTGTTAAAAGTTAACAATTTCCCTTCCAAAAATTATGATATAAATGAATTTTAAAGGTTTTTTAATAATTTAAATTGGGATTTTTATTCTAAAAATTTAATTATAATTAATAAAAAAAAGTATTTAAACGAATAAAATAATGAAAGCTGCATTAAATTAAAATGTCTATGCTAACTATTCCTTTTACTTTGAAAATTTAACGATTTTAAGTCATTTTAAAGATTTTACAAAAATTTTATTTGGAGCGTATGATTAATATTAATTATGACTTATTTTAAGGAAATGGCTATAACTTAGCAACAACATAAGCTAATTAAATTTCCAGAACAAGCAAAGAAAGCTAACATTTAACGTGTTCTAATAAATTCAATTTGGTATAAACATATATAACAAAATTTAAAACAAAATTACAATATAAAAATTTCGAAAAAAAAATATAAAATTTTTTTGTTCAAAAAAATATTTTTATTTAAGAAAAAATAAAATTTATTTTAAATTGTAAAGCTTTTTGTTAAATTTTAACAATTTTCTTTAAAAAAATTATGATATAAATGAATTTTAAAGATTTTTAAAAAATTTTATTGGGAGCGTATAAGTAATATTAATTATGACTTGTTTTAAACAATTGGCTATAACTGAGAAACTATAATATCTAAGTAAAATCTGAAGCTATATAAGAAAAGCTGAAACTTAAGACTGTTTAACAAATGTTAACTTGTTTTAATAAAGTATTTATAAAATGTTTGAAAATCAGTTTGAATTTATAAAATAAAAAAATAATTAAAATTATATTAAAATAATTTTACTGGGAAGCATTTTTGGCACTTTTTATATTTCCTTTCTATTTCGATAACATTTTTTTTTAAATTTATAATATTTTACTTAAATTTATGCCGCCGGCTTTTATTGAAAGTTTTAGTGAAACTATTTTTTGTTTGTTTTTTTTTCAAAAATAGTGTCCTTAAAATGTGTTGCCCTTAAACAAACAAAAACTTTCTCTTACTTTTTCATATTTACTTTAAAACTTAAAGTTTACAAAACACTTTTATGTTGGCCATTTACTTCTTTTTTTTCACATAGAGCAGTAGCCAACATGTGAGTGTAAAAGTGTTGAATTAAATTTATGAAATTTTTTTATTTTTTTTTAACAGAACTTTTTGGAAAAAACATAAAAAAATATCCTTAAGGATTATAGTAGCCAGACTTAAAGGCAGTCAGTTAAAAAATTTGTTACCAAAAAAGTTTACTGACCTTGAAATTTTTCAGTAAAAATGTGTAGGAAAATTTAAAATCCCTTATAAGACATGTTTTGTAAAGAACATTTGTGGTCAGGCCAAAAACCTTTAAAACTCCTTTGTCTGCTGGCCTCATTGAGAAAAATTTCCATATTTTCCTTATTATTTTCAGGCTTTAAATAATATAAAAAGGGCCTGTTTAGTTGCTGTTTCTGTTTGCATAAATGTTTATTTTATGATTTTTTTTATTTGTTTATATAATTTTTGGGAAACCTTGTGCCATTGTTGGCCATAGACTGAAATACGAATACTGCTAAAAATGTTGTGTGTTTTGTTTTCTCAAAAGTTTTAAAAGTCAAATAAGGTTTTTTGCAAATAAGACTTTTTGAATTTGTATATGGTATTACAATATTCTTATTTATATGAACGAGAGCCCAAAAAAAACATTGAGAGGGAGTTGTTTAAATGTTTTATTTATAACTGTAGTGGTTGCCTGTATCCTGTACTCAGCTGTTTTTCATCTTTTGTCTGTATATATTTAAATTATATTTTCTTTAACTCTTTGCTGGTGTACTTTTGTATTCCTCATCGTCGTTATCATCATCATCATCATCAGCTTTTGCCTGTTTTGTATTGTGCATACTTTTGTACTGTGTACAAAAGCCTCTTATAGTCATAAGCGAAAATTAATTAAATATTTACAAGATTCTTATTTAAAAACTTGTGTTTTCTTTTCTTGGTATTTACAATTGCTGGCATTTAAAAGCTGCTGTAGTTCTTAGGAAATGATAATTTTTATATGCAAAATTATAAAGGATTTTAAATATAACAGAAAATTTTAGAAATATAAATATTTATTTCTATTTAAATACAAATTTAAAATAATTATATTTAAAATTTACAAGTGTTATAAGCTTTTAATTAAACAAATTTTACATATTTTAAAATTACTTAGCATTTCCTGGTAATTTTTATTGATTTTAAGCAATAATAAAGATTTTTCAAAAAATCATAAAAAGCGTATGAGTAATATTAATTAGCACTTATTTTAAATAATTGCTTATAACTTAGCAACCACTAAAGCTAATTAAAATCTTAAAATATTAAAAGAAAGCTAAGATTAAGCTGTATTTAGTAATGGCTAGATTTTGAAAATAAAATTATTAAAAAATAAACAAAATAATAATTGAAATGACAAAAAGAAAAAAAATTTATAAAATTTTTAGTTTCAAAAAAATCGTTATATTCCGGGTAACTAAGGGAAATTATATTAAATTAAACCAATTATGCTAATGATTTTAAGAATTTCTTATAAACATATTATGATTTAAAGCAATAATAAAGATTTTTTAAAATTTTTATATAAAACGTATGAGTAATATTATTTAATACTTATTTAAATTAAATGTTCTTTAAACAAAACCTCTAGATCATTATTCAACTCATAAGGCATGGAATTAAAACTAACATTTAAGACTTTTTATTAAATAGAAAATTAAATTCAGAAAACCACTTTGAAACCAAAAAAAAAAATTTAAAATTATTAAAATTTATTTGAAAATTATCAATAAATAATTTAAATTATATTAAAAGAATACAATATTTTTTAACTAATTTAAGCATTTCATTGCAAAATTTTATGTGTTTGTGCTAAAATAAAGATTTTTGAAAATTTTCTAATGGGCGTATGATTAATATTTATTATGACTTATTTTAAATATATGCTAATAACTCAGAAACTATTTTAAGAGAATCAAATATTTAAGTACAAGAAGAAAGCCAACAAATCAGGGTTTTTCTGTGTATATCTTTATATTAATAAAATATTTATAAATTGCATAAAATCGTTGCTGAAAAATTAATTTACTTGAAATTATGTAAAATTTTCAAACTAAATTAAACACAATTTTAAAATTTCTAAGCAAAATAATTTATATATTTTTGAAAAACAAAGACATTTGTGGTATTTTTAAAATAATTTCAGCATAATTTCAGAATATTAATTAATTTTTTTTTGTTTAGAATAGTTTTAAATCAACAAACAACATTTTCAAATTTATTTACGTTATTTACAATATTTATTTCAATACTTGTAAGCATTTCATTGCAAAATATTAGAAGTTTTAGCAAAAACAACGACTTTTAGAAAATTTAATTTTGAGCGTATGAGTAATATTAATTATGACTTTTTTTAAACAAATACCAATATCTCAGAAATTACTTAGGCTAACTAAAATATTAAAACACATGATGAAAACCAACATTTCAGGCTTTTTCCGTATGTATATGAATATATTAATATAATATTCACAAATTCCATAAAATGGTTGATAAAAAAAATTTCTTAATAATATGTAAAATTTTTTAACTAAAATAATGACAATTTTAAAATTTCTAATTTATATTTTTTAAAAACAAAGCCATGTGTGGTATTTTTAAAAATATTTCAATATAATTAGGATATTAATTAAAAAATGTTTAGTTTTGTTAAACATATCTAATCACACAACTGTTTTTAAGTGATTTATTTTATTTATAATATTTATTTCAATACTTGTAAGCATTTCATTGCAAAATTTTAGAAGTTTTATCAAAAACAACGAATTTTCGAAAATTTTATTTTGAGCGTATGAGTAATATTTATTATGACTTTTTTTAAACAATTGGAAATAACTCAGAAACTACTTCAAATAAATCAAATATTAAAGTACCTGAAGAAAGCCAATATTTAAGGCTTCATAAAATATGTAATTTTAAATGTATGAACAATTAACAATTAATATAACATTTTTATTGAAAACAAAATTTAAAAAAAAAAAAAACATTTAAACTGACTTTATTTTTTAATGATTTTGTGAGTTTAAGATACAAATTTCTAAGCATAGGCTAATCTAGATGGTTTTTCAATAATTCATGCTTGTCAAGTAGATATAATATTCTGGTTAAAATTTTGTTTAAAACAACTTGTCAAATATGTATTATAGAGTAATGAATTTATAATATTTAGCACTTATTTTAAGTATTTTTTAGTAAAATATTATGTGATTTGCTGAAAATAAGAATTTTTACAAAATTTTATTTTAAACGTATGAGTAATATTAATTAGAAGTTTTTTTAAACAAATATCAATAACTCAAAAACTACTACAAATACATAAAATATTAAAGTATACAATGAAGATAAACATTTTTGGCTTATTAATACATATTTTATTAATAAATTATTAACAAAGATTAAAAAGCTAATCAGATATTTTAAATCCATTAAGTTTGAAATTTGATTTAATAACTTCGGTGAAAAAATTGTTAAAAAAAAATATTCATATTAAATTTATTTAATTACTTTAAGACTTTTAAATATTTCTTTGAGCATTTTCGTGCTTTAAATCTTTAAAAAATCTTCCAAAAAATATTTTGAACGTATGATTAATATTAATTATGGCTTATTTCAAATAAATGACCACAACTTAAACATTTTAATAGCTATTAAAAATATAGAAGCAGTTTAGGAAAGCTAACACTTAAGGCTTTTAAACAAGTGTTATTTTACAGTAATACAATTATAAACAATAACAAATGTTTCATCAAAAAAAAAAAAATTATAAATTTTTGGATTTTTACTTTCACTTAAAGATGTTATTGTTTCATAGATACGTTTGCATTCCTTCAACATTTTTTCAGCTTTTTTATATTATTTTTTTATTTTAGGATTTAAAATAAAAAAAATAATTTTGAGCGTATGATTAATATTAATTATGGATTACTTCAAATAAATGGATATAATTTAAAAACTTAAATAGTTATTAACAATTTTATAATATATTATGGAAGCTAGCATTTAAGGCTTTTAAACAAATGTTTGTTTTAGTTATAAAGTAAACCACAATTATGAAAATTTTTTATTGAAAAATAATATTAAATTTAAATAAAATTTTCTTATTTTTATTTTTAATTGAAATATGTTAGTTATATTATATTAGCTCACTTATGCAGTTCTTAAGGTTTTTATTCTTCTTTTGCTGGATGCTTTAAATCTTGCAAAAGACTTATTTTGAAAAATGTTATTTCGTGCGTATGATTAATATTAATTATGGCTTTTTGCAAATAAATGTGTATAACTCAAAATTTTTAATAATTATTAAAAATGTAAAAGCAGTTTAGGGAAGCTAACAGTAAAGGCTTTTAAACAAATGTTATTTTACAATAATAAAATAATTAAAAATTAAGAAAATTGAGTATTGAAAAAAAATTAAATTTAAATAAAATTTATTATTCTTTCTTTTTTGCTTAAATTGAGATACTTAGTTATCTAAGGGTTTCTTAAATGTTTTTACTGTATTTGTAATAGCTTATTAAGTAGTTTGTAGATATCCAGCTGTGTTTAAACAATCTTGATATTATTATTATTTAATATTATTATTTCAATAATCTGCCTTATTATAGCTCATTAAAAAAGACCCACAATAATTGAAAAAAGTTTGCTTTATTAAAAAGATAAGTAATCATTTTCTTTTTTTTGTCAAAAACAACAGACAACACTTTCATACCCAATGACATAAAAACAATGGCAAGCAATGAGCCAAAGAGAGAGAGAGAAAGTGGCAAAAAAAAACTTTGCCAAAATAAGACAAACACAATCTTGTTAAAAATATTTTCAAACACATGTATGCAACTTTTACTCTCTCTCACACTCCTTTTTATATCCATAAGGCTTTGGTTTACTCTTTATCATTTATTTCATTACATGTACGATGTGTTTGTAATTGTATCCTTAACAGCAATAATAACAATACTAACAATAACATGAAAAATATTTGTTTTTATTTTTGTGAACTTAAAATTGAACTGAAATTTTCATAAATAACCACAGGCGGCATGCAATTGGATGTGTGTGTTTGTGTTGGCCTGGCCCATCATGCAACAAACATGATATGTGGCTTGCCAAATGAGATAAGAAACAAGACAATAACAACAAGCAATACTTGTTAAAACTCTCCTCTGTTTGTATGTGAATTTGTGTAAAGAACAACATGCAAAAAGGAAATGAATGTGACAGCAAAGTAGAACAATTTTTGCTTGTATTTGCCTTTTTTGCCACTGTGCATGATGGCAGTGATGCTTCTTATGCATTTTTTGTTTCTTATTGTTGTTATTTTTTTTTTGTATATTAACATGAGTATGTTTATCGTATCTGGTGGATGGCTACTGGCATATATCCAAAAGGAAACTTAAATGTGTATTTTTTGGGGGGGTAAAAAAAAACAGTAAACACAAGTAGCAACAACTAAAATAAGCAACAATTTTCGCAGCTTTCTTTTTCTGATTTCTTTTTAATTTTGTTCAATGTTTCAGTGTTGAAAGAAATGTTTTTTTGTAAGTGCTACAATATGTGTATCTGTGTGTTTGTAAAGATGATTGTTGTTTATATTAACTTGTAAACAATGTTAATAAACATGCATGAAAAGACATGCAAACTTTAAAAAAAAAACTATTTGGCCAAACCAAAGCCAACAAAAACAAGCAGCAAAAGAAAATAACAAAATGAAATAAGATATGTCAAATTAAAGGCAAAAACGTACTATTTAAGCAGTACTTAAAAAAACCAAAATTTTTTTAAATTTTATTTTTTTAATTTTCCCAAATTTTAATAAATTTTTAAAAATTTTATTAATATAAAATTTAATACATTAAAAAGCCTTAAAAGTCAGCTTTCTTTACATGTTTTAAAATTTCCATAAATAGTTATAGTTTCCATGTTATGATAATTTGTTTAAAATAAGCCATAATTAATATTAATCATACGCTCTCAATATAATTTTTTAAAACTCTTTAAAACTAACTTAAACCATAAAAACTGGCCTTAAGCTTTATAATAACGCTAAACTAAGTCTAAAATCTAAGTAACTATGATGTTTAATCAAACAAAACTTAGTAGTGATATATATTGAAAAATAAAATAGAATTTTATTACTTTTTTATTAAATTTTTAAATAATTTATTAACATTAAATCAAATGTATTAAGAAGCTTAAAGTGTCTGCTTTCTGCAAGTGCTTTCAGCTTTTAGTAATTGTATGTAGTTTCTGAGTTATGGGAATTTATTTAAAATAAGTCATAATTAATATTAATCATACGCTCTAAACAAAATTTTTTTTAATTAATTATAACTCACTTAAAACCTAAAATCCGGTCTAAAACTCTTAAATTATATGAAAACTAGTTTGAAATCTAAGTAAATACAACAATGAAACTAACAAACCTCCTTTTTAAGTAGCATTATCCTTTGAAAAACAAAACAGCAGTTGTATATAGATTCCTTTTTCCATGTTTATTCACATGCAAAACATCAAAAACTGTATTTTTTTTTTGTAAAAACGCTTCATTTGTTCTGGGGTTTTAAGCCAAAAACTGTTAAAAAGGCATTAAAGCCTATAACAGAAAAAAATTACAAAAAAGAAACAACACAAAAAGGACATTCATTTTAACTAAATATGACACATACGCAAATAGCATTTCAGTTTTGTATCCCATAACTGAGAGAAAAAAAAACACAAATATTACCATGTAATTTTCTATATTTTCTGTTTTATACTTTGCTTTATATGCTGGTAATTGTAGAACTGCTTTTTAAATAGGATTATTTTGTGCAACGTTTAATTGTTGCTAACATGTACAAAAGGCACCACCACCATTTAGAGATTATGGTTTAAAATTAGAGAGACAACACACAGATTTTAAATGCCAACCTCAATTATAGTTGGACCCATTGTATTACTTTACTTAGTTACAGTTACAGCAATTACGCTATAAATTAATAATAATTAGACTAATGCCGGTAAATAAGCAGCCAGCACAGCTTGTGTCTCATTTTCAACTATGTAATTTTTATTATAATCAGCTATTTGTAGATTATATTTTTGTTTGAGTAAGTGTGTATGAGAGAGGTTTTTAACGAGGATTTATTAAGTATTTATGAATGTAAAAAACTAAAAATGTTTTTTATAAAAGTATTTGTATTTGGTTTAACAAATTAAAATGTATTTTTTATAAGTTGAATTGTTAATCATATTAAATTGTAATAAAAACTGAAGTTTAAAAATTATTTAAAAAAATTTTTGATTTTCAAAAAACTTTCTTATAAATTTTTTGGGTTATAATAATTTTAAAAGAACTCTGAAATGATGTCTATTAAATGGTCCTAAATGTTAGCTTTCCATGAGATTTTTAAGTTTTTAAATAACTTTATTGGTTTTTAAGTTATAAGCAAATGTTTGAAATAAGCCACAATTAATATTAATCATACGCCTAAAATAATTTTTTTGTAAAATCTTTAAAATCGTTCTAAAACCCCAAATTTAATAAAAATCCTATTCGAAAGTAATAAATTAAGCAATTTAATTTTGTATAGCTTATAATTTACTTCATATAATGATAATTTTTTACTGAAATTTTTTTTTGGTTAAATTTCTTGATAAATAATTTTACATAAGACAGACTAAAGCATATAAATTTGCTAAACTAAAACAAATTTCTTATAACATTATAAAGAATGATACAAAAAACCATAACAAATTAAAGTTACAAATTTCCTAAAAAAAAATTGTTTTTCCATCACACATTTGAATAATTTTAAATAACCTTTTTAATATGAAATAACATTTAGTAAATTGTCTTAAATGTTGGCTTTCTATGAGATTTTACAGTATTAAAATAACTTTATTAGTTTTTAAGTTATATGCAATTGTTTAAAATAAGCCACAATTAATATTAATCATACGCTCAAAATAAATTTTTTTTAAAATCGTTTAACTCTTTATAACACTTCAAATTTAACAAATAAATAATAATTTAACTTCATGTAAGTTACTTTTACAGTGAAAATTATATTTTTCACAGCTTTATTGCTGAATATTTTATCAAAAAAATTTTAATTTTTATTAATGCAAAAATTTAATGTATTATCATTGTTTTAAAAGTTTTAAAAATGTTAGACATTAAGAATTTTTTCCAAATATTTAGTTTTCAAAAAATTACATAATTTTTCAAAACTCATTTTAAACCATTTTTAAATACTTTATTTACATTAAATAAAATGTGTTGAAAAGCCTTAACTTTAACCTTTCACTCAATGTATTTGGATTTTATTAAGCTCTTGTAGTTTCAGAGTTATGGTCATTCACTTAAAACAAGTCCTAATAAATATTACTCATACGCTCAAAATATTTTTTTTTATAAAATCTTTATTATTAACTAAATCCATGGAAATTTATAACTAATTGACTCAAAATCTCAAAATAATAATTTTATTTTAATACCCTACTAAATATTACTCATACTTTTCTAGAAAAATGTTTTTAAAATCTTTATTATTACTTTAAACGTTAAATTGTTCAACAAAATGTCTTATTATTGATGCTTTAGAATACAAAAATTTGTTATTAACGAAATGTTCAAAAAAACTTTAATACAAATTTCCAAAAAAATTTAGAAACAAAAATTCATAAATTTTCAACTCGAATTTTAAACCATTTGCAAATATGTTATTTCTACTAAATAAAATGTGTTAAAAAGCCTTAAACTTAAACTTTCACTCAATGTATTTGGATTTTATTAAGCCTTTGTAGTTTCAGAGTTTTTGTCTTTTTCCTTAACCTTCGCTTTACCAATACCCACCCGGGTGACCACTCGGTTTTTGTTAGCTTAATAATTTTTTTCATTTTGTTTCGATTTAAATAAAATTTAGACTCAATGAACAAATTTTAGAGTTCTATATAATTTAATAAAAACATTTTAAACTTTTTATAAGGTTTTTTCGATTTTTTAAAATTTTGTTCATCGGATATATGTATAGAAGTGCAGTATCACCCGGGTGGGTATTGGTAAACCACGTACATAAAAAAGCCTTTGGTAAAGCGAAGGTTAAACAAGTCCTGTTAAATATTACTCATACGATCAAAAATTTTTTTTATAAAATCTTTATTATTAACTAAATGCAAGGAAATTTTAAACTAATTAATTAATAATCTCTAAATAAACATTTTATTTTAATATCTTTATCTATATACTCATATGTTCCTAGAAAAAATTTAGTAAAATTATTACCTTAAACCAAAAATATTTCCACAATTGTATAAAAAACTTGTTATAAATATACCAGTATAATAAAAATTTTAAAATGATCCTTTATTGAGAATTTTTTTCAATTTAAAAAATTTTAAATTTTTTTTTAGTTTTCATTCCTCATTTAAACCATTTTATAAAATTTTTATTAATATAAAATATCATTCTTTAAAAAGCAGTTAACTTAAGCTTTCTATGGATGCCTTAAGATTTTTATAAGTTTGTGTAATTTCTGAGTTATGAGCACTTGTTTAAAAAAACTCCTAATTAATATTACTCATACGTTAAAAATAAAATTTTTTCAAAATCTGTTTTATAAGCAAAAATCATAAAAATTGTTTAGTAAATGGTTAAAATATGTTAAAACAACAACTTAAGTTTATTTAATTTTTGGAATTAACTCCCTATATTATAAATTTTTCACTGAATTATATTTTTTTTACAAATTGTTTATAATATTTATTTTATTTAGAAAAAATTCCATATATTTTATTACTATAAAACTAAAAGTATTTAAAAGCCTTAAATTTAAGCTTTGTTTGGAGTAAAAACGATTTCCAGGAATCCTTTTATTTTATTAGTTATAGCTATTTCTATAAAATAACTGCTAATAAATATTACTCATACGCTCAAAATAAATTTTTTTAAATCTTTATTTTTGATTAAACTAATAAGATTTTTAAAAATCTTTAAATATTATTATAAGAAGTATAATTTAGCTGTTCTTTGTTAACTTTACAAAAGAATTTTATTAAAACTATTGAATTGTTTTCTAGTTTCTTGAAAACTTCTTATATCCTTTTTAGATTTTTTCCATAATTTACTTAAGGTATTGTTCAATTAAACCATCTTAGCCATTTAAACTAAAAACAAAAGACCTGTATAATCTATTATTTTCATTGTAAATAAAAATCTTAAGATTTCTTTATGGAAAAAAACACCTACTTAAGCAAACTTTAGTTTTATTTTATTTCAAGTAAAAAATAAAAACTTTTTACAAAAGAAATACTACCATATTCCTACTTATAAATTCTTTTAACAATAATATATTTTTTATTCACGTTTTTAAAAGGAATATACTTATTTCCCTCAATTCCATTTATAAGCAAACAAATACTGTCTGTTTTTGTGTTTTTTTTTCCAGCCAGTTTTTCCTCTCTATCAAGTGATTTATTTTTATTTTTTGTAAAGTTTAAACGTGCGTTTATAATGGATTTTATCTACTTTTATTATCTTTGAGCTATTTTACTATTGTTTGAAGTATGGTTTGCTGCTAGATGTAAAATATATTTTTTTTCTATTCAGAAATTTTTGTTTTGTATTCAAGTGTTTGTGGTATGCGTAGGCCATGTTTTGCATAACAAAGGCTGAGTGTTTGTATTTTTTTTATTATTTTTTTTGCATTTTAGTCCAACAAATAAAAGAGTTTGTGGTGATTTTTTATATGGTATTGTTTTTTTTAGCTCATTGTGTTGAAGTTATTTTCCTCCTTCAGCGTTTTTCTTGTTTTTTTTTCATATATTTTTGCTGGTAATCATCAAGTTTGATTGTAAATATAATAAATGGTTTTGTTGAAATATATATATAGGAGATAATAAATTGTAATAAAAAACTAAAAAATTTATTAATATAAAATTTCGAAAAGGTTTTTTTTATATAGTTAAATATTTTATTAGTTTCTCTTAAAGTTTATTATACAAACTGAAATCTTAGCTTTTAAATGCCATTTAAAAAATTAAAAAATCTCCAATAGTTTTTTAGTAATTATAATTTATTTAAAATTTGCCTTAATTAATATCAATCATACGACCTGTAGTCAAATTTGCTTAAATTACGGATAATTCTTTTAAAGAAATATAAAAATTAATGGATTTTTTTTAAATAAACATATATTATTTATAAAACTCAATTAACTAAAATAAATTTTAAAATTTTCATTAAAATTGCCAAAATTTTTAACATTTTGAAAAAATTTTTTTTTGTTCTTAAATTTTTTGAAATTAATTTAAAATATTATCTTAAAATAAAACAATTATTTCAAGCATAATACTTTTAACAACATATTTTCTTTAAAAGCCCTATAATTAAAAAAATTCTGCTCTAAATAATAACTGTTTTAAGTCCTATCTTTCAAAACCAAACAAGTTGATATAAAACTATTTAAATTAGTTTGTTTTTTTTTAATAAAATTTAAAAAATGCAAAAAATATTTTTTTTTATTTTTTTTGAATTTATTTTTCAATACAAATTTTAGAAAAAAATAAAACTGTGTCAAATATATAATAAGATTTGTTAGAAGGCTTATGTTAGTAGCTTTCATTTTGGATATAAAAAATTTTAAAAACCTATGTAGTTTCTAAGTAATAATGATTTATTTAAAGAAAGTCATAATTAATATTACTCATACGCTTGAAAATTTTTTTTTGTAAAATCTTTAATATTCAACTAAAACTTAAATATTTTAACAAAATATTTAATTAACATTATTTATAAAGCTAAATTCACTTTATTTAAATGTTTTAATAAGTATTTTCAATAATAATCCACTTTTTTGTTCAATAACTTCAATAAATCTAAAAAGGCATTGAATAACATCTGTTACTTTGCTTCAAATGTATATAAAAAAAAACCCACTTTAAACAATTTTAATGTTTAATAACATTTAGCCCTTTATATTCTCCCAACAAACTCCACTACCAAATTAGATTTCAATAACTTTACAAATAAATGTTTAAAGTTAACACAACCAAAAGTCTCTTAAGGAATCTGAAGCTGAAGCAATTGAAAACAATAACAACAAAACAATATTGTAAAAATGGCATAATAAATGCTCTCAATATGAGTAGTATCCTGTATAAACAACTACAATAAATACTAGAAATAAACAAAACCCATCCTAACAAATCTACCAGCAATACGATCAAATGTTTCTTTCAAGCTAAATAACATATACAACTTTGCTAGTGCAAAACACAACAAATTAAAGTCAAAAGAATGATGTTGGAAACAAGTATTGGAAAGTTTTTGTAAATGAAATAAAATAAAAACAGAGTTTACATCTCAAAAAGTACGTGCAGTCAATGTTAAAATCGTTTCAACCAATATCAAAAGACAACAGCAGCAGCAGCAGCCTGTGAAAAGAAAAAAAAAATAGAAAAATAATGCAACAGGATTCACATTTATACAAGACGAATGCAAAGAATATTCAATAAAATAACTTTGTATCGAATGTGCATGAAATGGAATTGAAAAAAAAAGAGGAGCAACAGCTGCACTGACAAAACTCTATACAACTCTCTGCACATTCACACACATATTACAGCAAGCAATACTGATGATGCAGTTTAAAAAAGAGCCAGCTAGAGAGTGTGAGTGCGAGTGCGAGTGAGAGTTTGACTTCCTTCTACAAAATTCACATTTATTTGTTGCTCATCGAGCAGCATAGTAAAATTATTCAACAAAATGAAACATGAAAGTAAATTGAACACGCTCGAAAGGTGAAGGATATAACTGCATACAACAACTGCAAAGCAGCAGGAGTATGAATTGTAAAAATGAAAAAAACGTAGACAATTTACCCCTGGGAAGATAAAATAAAATAATGACAATTGTTGTTGTTTAATATCAATACAATTTCGAAAAATGTTACTTGTTTTATCTTTTTACTTCAATAACTATTTATAGAACAAGAAATCTCTTAAACAAAAGCAAAAACTAATTTTTTGAAAGCAAAAAAAAATAAATTTTAAAGGAAGATGAAACTGAACTAGAAGCTGTACTAGAACAGAAGTAGAACAGAACTAGAACAGAACTAGAACAGAACTAGAACAGAACTAGAACTAGAACAGAACTAGAACAGAACTAGAACAGAACTAGAACAGAACTAGAACAGAACTAGAACAGAACTAGAACAGAACTAGAACAGAACAGAACAGAACTAGAACAGAACAGAACAGAACAGAACAGAACAGAACAGAACAGAACAGAACAGAACAGAACAGAACAGAACAGAACAGAACAGAACAGAACAGAACAGAACAGAACAGAACAGAACAGAACAGAACAGAACAGAACAGAACAGAACAGAACAGAACAGAACTAGAACAGAACTAGAACAGAACAGAACTAGAACAGAACAGAACAGAACAGAACAGAACTAGAACAGAACTAGAACAGAACTAGAACAGAACTAGAACAGAACTAGAACAGAACTAGAACAGAACTAGAACAGAACTAGAACAGAACTAGAACAGAACTAGAACAGAACTAGAACAGAACTAGAACAGAACTAGAACAGAACTAGAACAGAACTAGAACAGAACTAGAACAGAACTAGAACAGAACTAGAACAGAACTAGAACAGAACTAGAACAGAACTAGAACAGAACTAGAACAGAACTAGAACAGAACTAGAACAGAACTAGAACAGAACTAGAACAGAACTAGAACAGAACTAGAACAGAACTAGAACAGAACTAGAACAGAACTAGAACAGAACTAGAACAGAACTAGAACAGAACTAGAACAGAACTAGAACAGAACTAGAACAGAACTAGAACAGAACTAGAACAGAACTAGAACAGAACTAGAACAGAACTAGAACAGAACTAGAACAGAACTAGAACAGAACTAGAACAGAACTAGAACAGAACTAGAACAGAACTAGAACAGAACTAGAACAGAACTAGAACAGAACTAGAACAGAACTAGAACAGAACTAGAACAGAACTAGAACAGAACTAGAACAGAACTAGAACAGAACTAGAACAGAACTAGAACAGAACTAGAACAGAACTAGAACAGAACTAGAACAGAACTAGAACAGAACTAGAACAGAACTAGAACAGAACTAGAACAGAACTAGAACAGAACTAGAACAGAACTAGAACAGAACTAGAACAGAACTAGAACAGAACTAGAACAGAACAGAACTAGAACAGAACAGAACAGAACAGAACAGAACAGAACAGAACAGAACAGAACTAGAACAGAACTAGAACAGAACTAGAACAGAACTAGAACAGAACTAGAACAGAACTAGAACAGAACTAGAACAGAACTAGAACAGAACTAGAACAGAACTAGAACAGAACTAGAACAGAACTAGAACAGAACTAGAACAGAACTAGAACAGAACTAGAACAGAACTAGAACAGAACTAGAACAGAACTAGAACAGAACTAGAACAGAACTAGAACAGAACTAGAACAGAACTAGAACAGAACTAGAACAGAACTAGAACAGAACTAGAACAGAACTAGAACAGAACTAGAACAGAACTAGAACAGAACTAGAACAGAACTAGAACAGAACTAGAACAGAACTAGAACAGAACTAGAACAGAACTAGAACAGAACTAGAACAGAACTAGAACAGAACTAGAACAGAACTAGAACAGAACTAGAACAGAACTAGAACAGAACTAGAACAGAACTAGAACAGAACTAGAACAGAACTAGAACAGAACTAGAACAGAACTAGAACAGAACTAGAACAGAACTAGAACAGAACTAGAACAGAACTAGAACAGAACTAGAACAGAACTAGAACAGAACTAGAACAGAACTAGAACAGAACTAGAACAGAACTAGAACAGAACTAGAACAGAACTAGAACAGAACTAGAACAGAACTAGAACAGAACTAGAACAGAACTAGAACAGAACTAGAACAGAACTAGAACAGAACTAGAACAGAACTAGAACAGAACTAGAACAGAACTAGAACAGAACTAGAACAGAACTAGAACAGAACTAGAACAGAACTAGAACAGAACTAGAACAGAACTAGAACAGAACTAGAACAGAACTAGAACAGAACTAGAACAGAACTAGAACAGAACTAGAACAGAACTAGAACAGAACTAGAACAGAACTAGAACAGAACTAGAACAGAACTAGAACAGAACTAGAACAGAACTAGAACAGAACTAGAACAGAACTAGAACAGAACTAGAACAGAACTAGAACAGAACTAGAACAGAACTAGAACAGAACTAGAACAGAACTAGAACAGAACTAGAACAGAACTAGAACAGAACTAGAACAGAACTAGAACAGAACTAGAACAGAACTAGAACAGAACTAGAACAGAACTAGAACAGAACTAGAACAGAACTAGAACAGAACTAGAACAGAACTAGAACAGAACTAGAACAGAACTAGAACAGAACTAGAACAGAACTAGAACAGAACTAGAACAGAACTAGAACAGAACTAGAACAGAACTAGAACAGAACTAGAACAGAACTAGAACAGAACTAGAACAGAACTAGAACAGAACTAGAACAGAACTAGAACAGAACTAGAACAGAACTAGAACAGAACTAGAACAGAACTAGAACAGAACTAGAACAGAACTAGAACAGAACTAGAACAGAACTAGAACAGAACTAGAACAGAACTAGAACAGAACTAGAACAGAACTAGAACAGAACTAGAACAGAACTAGAACAGAACTAGAACAGAACTAGAACAGAACTAGAACAGAACTAGAACAGAACTAGAACAGAACTAGAACAGAACTAGAACAGAACTAGAACAGAACTAGAACAGAACTAGAACAGAACTAGAACCCGAACTAAAACTGAATTAGAACTGAACTATTAATTAACAATCAGAATTGAATATTACGAAGTGTGTCTAAGTTTTATTTATTAAATAAAGCCGGTATCTTAATATAAAACTCCATTATATTTTAATACCTTTTAAACACACATGTACTTTAATATATTCCTAAAATATTCTCTTCCAAATCATCCAAATGTTCCTTCTTCCTCTTGACTTAAATACTACACTTACAAATGTTTTTAGGTTATACTAAGTACTTGTCTATGCTACCTATATATGTACTTACCCATTTTAATCTCTTAATATAAATTTAATATGTTTTTCTTTTAAAATGCCTCAAAAAAAGAAAAAAAAAAAACAATATTTTTGGTATATGACTATTACATATTCCAACATTATTACAACTAACAAGCAAATCATTCAGCACTTAACATGCTCTTTAAATATGAATAAACTACCCATACCAATACAATCAACAGAATGCAGGAAAATAGCAAAATCCCTGACTTGCTATATCCTGGCAAAATGTTGAAATAATTTTAGGCTTGAGGTATGAGCCAAAAAATAAAAAGAAAACCCAAAACGAATGAAATCTGTAATGCATACAGAAGGAGATGGGAAAAAACTAAACAAGAAACTTGTTAAAAATTTAACATGCAGTAAATTGAGGAAATAATGTATTAAGGTCAGGATATGAATTTGCAAAAATAAAAAATATAATATTTAGGCAAAAAATATAAAATAAACAAATATAAACATAGACAGTCTTAAATGAGTGCATAAAGACTTTGAAGTACATTTTTGTGGTATTTTAATTAAACTTGAGTAAGACATTAAAATATGGTTAAACTAATATGGCAGATATTGTTCATTGCTTAATAAACGTATAACTTTAAAATTAACTTTTAAATCTTTTAAATACGTTTTTAGAGCTAAAGTCCTTTGCTTGCAAACTCTTAATTCTTTTTTAAAAAATAAAATTTAATTCAGCAACATACCATTGATTTATGTTAAGCTATTAACAAAATTGCAAAATAACTCAGTAATTAATATTAATCATACGCTCTGTATACTTCAAGGCAATAACTTAAAGAATTTGAAATTTCTTTAAAATCAAAGTATTTTTTAAAATCAGTAATGAAAGGTTTTCTGTTCTAGTTCTGTTCTAGTTCTGTTCTAGTTCTGTTCTAGTTCTGTTCTAGTTCTGTTCTAGTTCTGTTCTAGTTCTGTTCTAGTTCTGTTCTAGTTCTGTTCTAGTTCTGTTCTAGTTCTGTTCTAGTTCTGTTCTAGTTCTGTTCTAGTTCTGTTCTAGTTCTGTTCTAGTTCTGTTCTAGTTCTGTTCTAGTTCTGTTCTAGTTCTGTTCTAGTTCTGTTCTAGTTCTGTTCTAGTTCTGTTCTAGTTCTGTTCTAGTTCTGTTCTAGTTCTGTTCTAGTTCTGTTCTAGTTCTGTTCTAGTTCTGTTCTAGTTCTGTTCTAGTTCTGTTCTAGTTCTGTTCTAGTTCTGTTCTAGTTCTGTTCTAGTTCTGTTCTAGTTCTGTTCTAGTTCTGTTCTAGTTCTGTTCTAGTTCTGTTCTAGTTCTGTTCTAGTTCTGTTCTAGTTCTGTTCTAGTTCTGTTCTAGTTCTGTTCTAGTTCTGTTCTAGTTCTGTTCTAGTTCTGTTCTAGTTCTGTTCTAGTTCTGTTCTAGTTCTGTTCTAGTTCTGTTCTAGTTCTGTTCTAGTTCTGTTCTAGTTCTGTTCTAGTTCTGTTCTAGTTCTGTTCTAGTTCTGTTCTAGTTCTGTTCTAGTTCTGTTCTAGTTCTGTTCTAGTTCTGTTCTAGTTCTGTTCTAGTTCTGTTCTAGTTCTGTTCTAGTTCTGTTCTAGTTCTGTTCTAGTTCTGTTCTAGTTCTGTTCTAGTTCTGTTCTAGTTCTGTTCTAGTTCTGTTCTAGTTCTGTTCTAGTTCTGTTCTAGTTCTGTTCTAGTTCTGTTCTAGTTCTGTTCTAGTTCTGTTCTAGTTCTGTTCTAGTTCTGTTCTAGTTCTGTTCTAGTTCTGTTCTAGTTCTGTTCTAGTTCTGTTCTAGTTCTGTTCTAGTTCTGTTCTAGTTCTGTTCTAGTTCTGTTCTAGTTCTGTTCTAGTTCTGTTCTAGTTCTGTTCTAGTTCTGTTCTAGTTCTGTTCTAGTTCTGTTCTAGTTCTGTTCTAGTTCTGTTCTAGTTCTGTTCTAGTTCTGTTCTAGTTCTGTTCTAGTTCTGTTCTAGTTCTGTTCTAGTTCTGTTCTAGTTCTGTTCTAGTTCTGTTCTAGTTCTGTTCTAGTTCTGTTCTAGTTCTGTTCTAGTTCTGTTCTAGTTCTGTTCTAGTTCTGTTCTAGTTCTGTTCTAGTTCTGTTCTAGTTCTGTTCTAGTTCTGTTCTAGTTCTGTTCTAGTTCTGTTCTAGTTCTGTTCTAGTTCTGTTCTAGTTCTGTTCTAGTTCTGTTCTAGTTCTGTTCTAGTTCTGTTCTAGTTCTGTTCTAGTTCTGTTCTAGTTCTGTTCTAGTTCTGTTCTAGTTCTGTTCTAGTTCTGTTCTAGTTCTGTTCTAGTTCTGTTCTAGTTCTGTTCTAGTTCTGTTCTAGTTCTGTTCTAGTTCTGTTCTAGTTCTAGTTCTGTTCTAGTTCTGTTCTAGTTCTGTTCTAGTTCTGTTCTAGTTCTGTTCTAGTTCTGTTCTAGTTCTGTTCTAGTTCTGTTCTAGTTCTGTTCTAGTTCTGTTCTAGTTCTGTTCTAGTTCTGTTCTAGTTCTGTTCTAGTTCTGTTCTAGTTCTGTTCTAGTTCTGTTCTAGTTCTGTTCTAGTTCTGTTCTAGTTCTGTTCTAGTTCTGTTCTAGTTCTGTTCTAGTTCTGTTCTAGTTCTGTTCTAGTTCTGTTCTAGTTCTGTTCTAGTTCTGTTCTAGTTCTGTTCTAGTTCTGTTCTAGTTCTGTTCTAGTTCTGTTCTAGTTCTGTTCTAGTTCTGTTCTAGTTCTGTTCTAGTTCTGTTCTAGTTCTGTTCTAGTTCTGTTCTAGTTCTGTTCTAGTTCTGTTCTAGTTCTGTTCTAGTTCTGTTCTAGTTCTGTTCTAGTTCTGTTCTAGTTCTGTTCTAGTTCTGTTCTAGTTCTGTTCTAGTTCTGTTCTAGTTCTGTTCTAGTTCTGTTCTAGTTCTGTTCTAGTTCTGTTCTAGTTCTGTTCTAGTTCTGTTCTGTTCTAGTTCTGTTCTAGTTCTGTTCTAGTTCTGTTCTAGTTCTGTTCTAGTTCTGTTCTAGTTCTGTTCTAGTTCTGTTCTAGTTCTGTTCTAGTTCTGTTCTAGTTCTGTTCTAGTTCTGTTCTAGTTCTGTTCTAGTTCTGTTCTAGTTCTGTTCTAGTTCTGTTCTAGTTCTGTTCTAGTTCTGTTCTAGTTCTGTTCTAGTTCTGTTCTAGTTCTGTTCTAGTTCTGTTCTAGTTCTGTTCTAGTTCTGTTCTAGTTCTGTTCTAGTTCTGTTCTAGTTCTGTTCTAGTTCTGTTCTAGTTCTGTTCTAGTTCTGTTCTAGTTCTGTTCTAGTTCTGTTCTAGTTCTGTTCTAGTTCTGTTCTAGTTCTGTTCTAGTTCTGTTCTAGTTCTGTTCTAGTTCTGTTCTAGTTCTGTTCTAGTTCTGTTCTAGTTCTGTTCTAGTTCTGTTCTAGTTCTGTTCTAGTTCTGTTCTAGTTCTGTTCTAGTTCTGTTCTAGTTCTGTTCTAGTTCTGTTCTAGTTCTGTTCTAGTTCTGTTCTAGTTCTGTTCTAGTTCTGTTCTAGTTCTGTTCTAGTTCTGTTCTAGTTCTGTTCTAGTTCTGTTCTAGTTCTGTTCTAGTTCTGTTCTAGTTCTGTTCTAGTTCTGTTCTAGTTCTGTTCTAGTTCTGTTCTAGTTCTGTTCTAGTTCTGTTCTAGTTCTGTTCTAGTTCTGTTCTAGTTCTGTTCTAGTTCTGTTCTAGTTCTGTTCTAGTTCTGTTCTAGTTCTGTTCTAGTTCTGTTCTAGTTCTGTTCTAGTTCTGTTCTAGTTCTGTTCTAGTTCTGTTCTAGTTCTGTTCTAGTTCTGTTCTAGTTCTGTTCTAGTTCTGTTCTAGTTCTGTTCTAGTTCTGTTCTAGTTCTGTTCTAGTTCTGTTCTAGTTATGTTCTAGTTCTGTTCTAGTTCTGTTCTAGTTCTGTTCTAGTTCTGTTCTAGTTCTGTTCTAGTTATGTTCTAGTTCTGTTCTAGTTCTGTTCTAGTTCTGTTCTAGTTCTGTTCTAGTTCTGTTCTAGTTCTGTTCTAGTTCTGTTCTAGTTCTGTTCTAGTTCTGTTCTAGTTCTGTTCTAGTTCTGTTCTAGTTCTGTTCTAGTTCTGTTCTAGTTCTGTTCTAGTTCCGTTCTAGTTCTGTTCTAGTTCTGTTCTAGTTCTGTTCTAGTTCTGTTCTAGTTCTGTTCTAGTTCTGTTCTAGTTCTGTTCTAGTTCTGTTCTAGTTCTGTTCTAGTTCTATTCTAGTTCTGTTCTAGTTCTGTTCTAGTTCTGTTCTAGTTCTGTTCTAGTTCTGTTCTAGTTCTGTTCTAGTTCCGTTCTAGTTCTGTTCTAGTTCTGTTCTAGTTCTGTTCTAGTTCTGTTCTAGTTCTGTTCTAGTTCTGTTCTAGTTCTGTTCTAGTTCAGGTTCTAGTTAATCTTCTAGTTCAGGTTCTAGTTCAGGTTCTAGTTCAGGTTGACATGATTCCGTTAGACAAGATAAAATACATTTCTGTTAAATTTGAATAAAGATTTTCTGTCAAAATAACTTTTTAATTTATTAAATTTAAAATTGTTCCTGCATGTTGCAACCACTTCCCTATTTGATTTAACCTTTGGCTGACTAAACTTACCAACAAATTTAAATTCATTTCATTCATTTTATATTTATTTGTTCGAAAGCCTAACTATGTGCCTAAATTGGCAAGTTAGTATGTTAAAAGTCTTGCAAACAACACGCGAATTTAATATTATAACGAAAACGAAAAAAAGTAACAATAAACGAGTAGCACTCTTGATAAAGTTAAACATAATAAAAACTACTAAAAATCAACGTTAAAAACACTTTAAAATTACAAAACAAAAATATTATTAGTAACTGGATGGTGGTAGTATGTAATAGATAAACAACATGTACAAACACTAAAGGCAAACACTAGGAAAGCCTACTTTTAGGCTGCATTAAATGAAAATATACCCCCTGTTTTGGGTGGGGTTGTTTTTCGAAACAATTTCATAGGGCAAATGTAAGTAATAAAATTAAAGTAACATAAACTAAAGAGTTATTAAATTATAATATTTGTAATAAAGGCAGAAAAAAAGGCAAAACTTTTATTACAATAGTTTTAGTTTTTTTTGTTCTGTTTTCGAACAGAAAATAACTGACGCCATTTAGGCCTACGTTTTCTAGCAAACCTTAGAGTATAGAGTTTATTATAAATTTCCGTTTTGTTATGAAAGTAATTTTGAGCAGAAAAAAATGGCAAAGAAAACATTTGTTACAATACAACTGTAAACCGGAAGTTGGTCATAATACAATGTGTTATTTGAAAATGCAATTGTAGAGAAGACTTTGGGGCAGAGAAGCCAGTTAAATAAAAGCCAAAGCAGAACATGCATAGGAAAATGATGATGTTGTTGGAAAATTAGAAACGCACGAATCTGTTTTTTTTTCTATTTTATTTTGTTGGCGATTCTTAATGAATAAATAAAAACTTGACAAAACGACAACTTTATAAATCATGAAATGAAAGGGGGTTATAAAATAAGACGACTGTGAAAAGCGCTATACAAACATAATAAAAACATAAAAAAAAATATTCATAATTCCCGTAAATTGAATTGAATTAAAAGCTAATGAATTAAAGTTGCTTTGAAAAGCAGTATACGAATAATGAACTCTTAAATCCACTTAATTTTATGAAATTTATGTGATGAATATGTCATTGCTACGAAAAAAGTTATAAAGAAAATCTTAAAAAAGTTTGTATTAAATATTAATCATACGCTCTGTATAACTTTCAATAAAAATCTTTATTTAAACCAAATTTATACCAAATTTTTAATAATTTCATCAGTAAATTAAAGAGTTTTAATTTATTTTTAATACTGATTAACTTTGTTTGCTTTAAGCATTCAATATATTAGAAAATACTCATAGCCATTTTTTTGTGTTACATTCAAAAAATAATTAAAAATATAAAAACACCACTGAAACCTATAAAAATATTTCTGCAGGTTCGTTGAATTCCGCTTAATTTTATGAAATTTATTTCAAGAATCCCATGCTTCCACAAAAAAAGTTATATAGAAAAACTTGCAAAATGTCAGTATTAAAAATTAATCATACGCTCTGTATAACTTTTAACAAAAATCTTTATTTGAAACAAATCTACACCAAATTTTAAATATTTTCATTAAGAATTGAAAGAATTTTTATATATTTTAAATAATTTTTTACTGTGGCTGCCTTAAACTTTCAAAAAACTGAAAAATATTGATACAAGATTTTTTAATTTTTTTCAAAAATTTATTTAAAATATAATAACACTACTTAAGCTTATTAAAATATGTCCCTGGTAAAGTCTGAAATCTGCCTAATTTTATGAAATTTATTACGAGGTTCCAAAACGTCTACAAAAAAAGTTATATAGGAAAACTTACAAAAAGTCAGTATTAAAAATTAATCATACGCTCTGCATAACTTTTAATTAAAATTGTTATTTTAAGGAAATCTACATCAAATTTTAAATATTTTCATTAGGAAGTGAAAGAATTTGAAGCGATTTTTAATAATTTATAACTGTGATTGATGTAAACGTTAAAAATACTGAAAAATATTCATACATGAATTTTTTAAATTATTTTTTCAAAAATTAATTTAAAATATAAAAACACTGCTTAAGCTTTTAAAAAAATATCCATAGCAAAGTCTGTAGTCTGCTTAATTTTATGAAATTTATTTCTAATCTTAGTGATTCCACTTAAAATGTTATGAAGGAAAATATAATACAATCCTAATTAATATTAATCATACGCTTAGTATGACTTTTTAATCAAAATCTTTATTTCAAGCCAATTTACACCAAATTTCGAAAAAATTCTATAGGCATATGCAAAAGTTTTAATATATTTTTAATTATATTGAACTAGGCTTAATTTAAACTTTCAAAATACTAAAAAAATATTCATATCAAAATTTTAGTATTTATATCAAAAAATAATTTAAAAAATATAAACGCTGCTTAAGCTTATAGAAACATGTCCCTAGTAAAGTCTAAAATCCGCTTAATTTTATGGAATTTATTGCGAGAATCCGAAGCTTCTACGAAAAAAGTTATAAAGGGAAACATGCAAGAAGTCTGTATTAAATATTAATCATACGCTCTGTATAACTTTTAACAAAAATGTTTATTTGAAACGCATCGACACAAAGTTTTGTTTATTTTCTTAAGTAAATATAAAAAAATTAATTTATTTTAAATATTATTCAGTTTTTACTAAAAAATGTTTTTAAAAATATTTTTTTTTTTGGTGTTCTTTTAAAAAAATCATTTTAATATATAAACTCCTTCAAAGGTAATTAAAATATGTCCCTAAATTAGTCTGAAATCCTCTTAATTTTAGGGAATTTATTTGATTAACCTATCGCTGCTATAATAAGATATATAAAGGAAAACATACAAAAAGTGGATATTAAAAATTAATCATACGCTCAGTATAACTTTTAATAAAAATCTTAATTTCAAGCAAAATAACTCTAATTTTTTAAAAATTTATCAGTTAAAAGAAAGAATTTTAATGTATTTTAAATATTATTTAACTATGATGATTTTAAACTTATGAAATACTGGAAAATACTCATACCGAATTGTTGATATTATTTTCAAAAAATAATTTAAAATATATAAACACCACTTAAACTTAAAAAAATATGTTTATAATTAAGTCTGAAATCCTCTTAATTTTATAGAATTTATTTCTAGAATCCAGTGATTCTACAAAAAAAGTTATGAAGGAAAATACAAAACAAGGCAGTAATTAATATTAATCATACGCTCAGTATGACTTTTAATAAAACTCTTTATTTAAAGCAAATTTATACCAATTTTGTAATAATTATCATAGTAAATGAAAGAGTTTTTATATATTTTAAATCCGCTTCAGCTATTATGCATTTAAACTTTTAAAAATGGAAAATAAATTTTAATTTTTTTAACAGTTTTAAAAAAATAATTAAAACTATTTGAATATTATATAAAGTCATAAAATTAATTCCATAATTAAAACTAAAATCTGCTTAATTTTAAGAAATTTATCTCAAGAATATATCGTTTATGTAAAAAAAGTTATTAGGAAATATATGAAACAAGTCTGTATTAATATTACTCATACGTTCTGTGTGAATTTTAATGAAACTCTTTATTTAAAGCAAATTTATAACAATTTTGTAACAATTATTGAAGTAAATGAAAGAGTTTAAATATATTTTAAATTCGATTCATCTTTTATGAATTCAAACTTATAAAAATAGAAAATAAATTAAAATTTTTTTTTTGAAGTTTAAAAAAATATTTTAAAATATTTGAAAATTCTCTAAAGTCATAAAATTAATACCATAGTTAAGCTTGAAATCTGCTTAATTTTAAGAAATTTATTTCAAGAATCTATCTTGTATAGAAAAAAACTTATTAGGAAAAATATAAAACAAGTCTGTATTAATATTAATCATACGTTCTGTTAAATTTTAAATAAAAATCTTGGTTTAAAGTAAATTTACACCAAATTTTTATCACAAAACAAATAGAATTTATTAGTGTATTTAATTTATGAGCAAAACTTTGTTAAAACTAACAAAATTTTAAAAAATCGTCTTAAAATTTTTCACTTTTAAAAAATTTTAATTTCTCAAACTAAAATTGAAATCATGTAATGCATTTTTTTAGTCATTATTTACCTCTTAGTAATTTCTTTTATTGCCCTTTGAATAAAATCTATTATTACAGTTTTACTTAATATATAAAAATTTTATAATTTGCCCTGTTATATTTTTATTCTAATTTAGAGCCCTTTGTAAAATTCCTCCCCTTAGTTTAGAAAACGTGTACATTTGTTAAAGTCATAGGCCGTTGTTTGTGCTTCTTTAGTGCATTTCTTATTTAGCGGAAATTTAACAATAGGAAAAATGTTGCGTTTTTAATGTCACTATGTGCATTTCCGTTTTGGCTTTTGTTTTTGCCATTTATATAAAGTTTTGTTACTGTTACTTGTAGCAAATGCACTTGAACATAAACGGGCAAGTAGTTTAAAGCAAAAATAACACACAAACAAACATTTACAAATGTAAAAATAAAATTAAAGGGTGTTTTAATATTACAAAGGATAATTTAAGTTCATTTTAAAAAATATTTAAAAATATTTTAAAAGAGTTTTGCACTAAATACAAATCTATTAAATATTCCTTGAAAATAGCTTAATTTTATAAAATTTATTTGGTTAAGCTAGCTTTTCCAGGAAAAAAGTTATAAATGAAATTGTAAAACAACTCAGTAATTAATATTAATCATACGCTTAGCATGACTTTAAACAAAAAGTCAGTATTTAAAGCAATATTAACACAAATTTTAAATTACATTTAAAGAGAATTTACGATATTTTGCTTAATTGATCATAGATTATCGTCCTTTTTCCATTTGGAACACTATTTACCGCCTTATAGGCACATTTATATTTCAGTTCATTTTCTTATGAAAAATCGATTTTTGTTGGAAAATATTAGTGGTTACAGATTATCGTCCTTTTCCATTCGGACCTACATATATTTAGCGATTTAATTTAAATTTAGTGGAAAAATTTTATTTTTGCTTGAAAATTTAAGAAATTATTTAAAAATATTTTGAATTACTTTTGAAATGTTTGCTACTTTCTATATTTTTCTGCAAGGTCTGCTTAATTTTATAAAATTTATTTGAAGTAGCTGCTACTTCTACGGAAAAAGTTATTAATGATAATTTGAAACAAGTCAGTATTAAATATTAATCATACGTCCAGCATGACTTTACCTAAAATTCTTAATTTAAAGCAAATTCAGTTAAAATTTTAATTATTATGAAACAAATTGAAAAATATCTAATGTATTTTATTGAAAAAAAAAGTTTTATAATTTTTGAATAATTTTTTTTTTTAATTTCAAAAATTATTAAAAAATATTTTGATTTACATTTGAAAAATATACCTAACTTTAAAATATTCTTCTAAAACTTAATAATTTAATAAGATTTATTTCATCTAGCTATCGTTTACACAAAAAAGTTATCAAGTATTATGTGAAACAAGTCAGTATTAAATATTAATCATACGCTCTGTATGTTTTTAAATAAAAATCTTAATTTAAAGCAAATTATTCATAAATTTGTTATAAAATAAAAGATAAATTTTAATTTGTTTATATATTTTAAATAATATTCCTTCTAAATTGTGTTAAATTGCAAAATTATTTAAAAAAACACATTCAAATTCAAATTTTGATTTTTTTTCTTTTTCAAAAATTATTTAAAAATATTTGGTTAAACTTTTTAATTATTTCAAATTAGCTCAAATGTTCTCCTAAATCCCACAAATTTAATGAAATTTATTTTATTAATCTATCGCTAATACAGTAAAAGTTACAAGACTAAATATAAAACAAGCCGGTATTAAATATTAATCATACGCTCTGTATGACTTTAAATAAAAATCTTTATTTCAAGCAAATTAAGGTAAAATTGTTTAAAATATAAAAGGTAAATAAAATTAATTTATAAATTCTCCATAATATTTAACTAAAATTGTGTTAAACCCTAAAGTTTTAGTTAATTTTTTTTTAAAAAAAGAAAAAAATTTTGACTTTTAAAAAATTATTTTAAAATATTTCAACACATTATTAAATAATCAAAATACTTGTAAAACTATTTTGAAAATCATATTAAATTTATGGAGTTTTTTCCATTAATTTATCTCATACCCCAAAAAAGTTATAATTAAAATTAAAAAACAAGTCAGTAATTAATATTAATCATACGCTAAGTATAAAAAATTTTAAAAAAGCTATTTTTATTAAAATTAATTGCTTTATTTTCAAATTATCACCTTCGATTGCATCACCCTTTTCCATATAAAGACAATAATCTGAACTTTTACCACAAGTTAGTTACTTTTTTATATTTTTGGTTTAATTTTTTGTTGTTTTTGCATTTCACTCATTTATGTTGCCCATTGTACATTGTTATAAAACTCTTGATTTTATATGCATGCATGTAGTTCTGCTTATATACAAATATACATATGTTTATATACATTCATATATATAAACTGCATGCATTTGCAGGCTGAAATATGCTGTTGCATGTTTGTAGATAAAAAGACATTAGCATAAATTATAATTAAATTTATGCGACATCATACACAATTTAACATTTCATTTTTATTCATTTAATACTTGTACAATTCACAAATCCAACCGCAACAACAATAATAATAACAACAACAACAAATACCTCATACATTTATAATAAACATAAAAATGCGAAAGAAATTGTTTAATGATGGCTTTTTATATGGTGTCATAAAAAAGTGATTTTTTTTTAATTAGAAACTGCTTTTTTATAACAGCCATAAATTAAGGGAAGGTATAAAAGAAATCCATTAAAAAATATTTACATTTTTTTAATATTTACTGTAAAAAATATGCAGTTGCCAGCAATTAATTTTATTGGGCTTAATAAAATAGAAAAATTGCATTTAAATATATTAAAAAACTAACTAAATTTTTATTGTTATACAGAAAACTTATAAATATAAATAAAGCTAAAGAATTTAGCTTTATTTTCCGTTTTTAATTATTTCGTTATCTTTTATGTAAAAAAAGTTATAGTGAAAAATGTAAAATAACTCAAGAATTAATATTAATCATACGCTCGCTCCGTAGGGCTGGTTGTAAAAAATTGAATTTTCATTGTCCACAATATTATCCACAATATCACAACCTTGTTTCCTGCAACATTAACAGTCATTAATAGGAAAACTTAATAATATACGATTTTTGGCTACAAAGTTTTAAATTTTCTACAGAAAACTACGCCGGGGAAGTTAGTTTCTATAATAAAATATGCCTGAAACTCTGATTCCTATAGAATTTGGTATTAAAGCTCTAACAACTTTAGAAAACTTTGCCAAATACTCTAATTTCTATAAAAAACTTTAACGGAGACTCCAGTTTCTTTAGCTACCATTTTTTGGAGAAACCTGCAAAAAATTCAAACACAATTTCTATTTTATTTTTTTTACAAAAATTTTTAATTTATTTCACCCACTACACATAAGGCTCAATATCTTTTGATTGTCTGGAAGCCTCCGATTCAGCACCCACCGCACATGCCATTAAAGCATTAACACTTTGCTCCTCACCCGCCTTATAAATATAACCATTTGCCTTGTCGATATGATTGCGCAAGCGCAGCATACTTTGTGTATTGCGTGAATCCAGCAATTGAAAAGACACCAAAGCATAATCTTCCACCATAGAACAAATGGCAGCATTAAGTTTCTTATATTTCCTCAGAGCTACCGTGTCATCCAAAGCCTCCAATAAATATTTCAAATCCAAAACATCTGTATAGTAATCCAAATTGAAATGTAATTTATCTTCATGTTTCTTCAGCAAATCTGCCTTAGACAAGACATTGACATGCGGTAAACCCATGCGCAACATCATATTTAAAGCCAGCAACAGAGTGGAAACAAATTTAGCCGGTTCCGAGCAATAATGGGAATCAATTAGATTGATGGTAACCAAATGATAGCCTTCCTTCTCTAATCTTTCGAATATTTTCGACATAGAGGCATGATGTGTGTATAATTCCACCTGGCCGGGACAGTCAAAGAAAAAGTAATTGCAATTGGCTGATTGTTTGCGCAAATTTGGCAGCAGCCAGTCATCTAAATGTTCTTCCAAAAATTCTGCACAATACATGAGAGCTCCATTGGGACCCAAGTGCATACTGTCCATAACATCTTCTACGGTTATTAATTCCATGACATCTATGTTGGCAGTATATTCCATATTCTCATTTGCTGGATCCAAGTTCACAATGCCCACATTTCGTCCCAATTCTTGATAGAATTTAAAGGCATTTTGGCAATATGTAGTTTTGCCACTGCCGGGAGGACCCACAATGAGTTGACCATAAAGTGGGTTGGTAAATTTTAACTTAGCCGGCTGCAGCATTGTGAAATTAATTACTTTTTATGAAATGCGACTAAATTTGCGAAAATTATGTTGAAACATAAAAAATGTAAACAAAATAATTTTGACAGTTAGCAAACAGCTGTGCAGTGTAGGAAGTGTTTGGAAAGAGTGAATAGTAAATGAAAATGCAGAGCTGCCACATTTAAAAAATCTAGACAACGTTTATTTAAATAAAATCGTTATATTTGTTATATGGATTAAAGTGGTGAACTATTATTATTTTCTTAAACTTTTAATTAACTAAATTCATAATAATTAATTTTTATAAATTTTATTTGTCTTTTATTAAGCTTCATTAAGGTTTTTGTAAAACTTCTTCTTTCATTTTATAATAATAAATTCATAATTAGAAGTCATAATCAAATTCTATAAATATTATTCAAAATAAATAAAATTAAAAAATAAATGTACATAATAATGCTTTTTTGAAAAAGTTTATTAAAATTATAAAATTTTAGTTTTTTGGGAAATTCGATTTATTCGTTTTTGAGAAAAATTAAATTCAATTTCTTGTCTTCCACAATTTTCTTAACGATACCCTTTTCAAAGACATCAATTAAATTACGAATATGAATCATTCATTTATATCAAAATAAAACTTTTAATTGTTTAGGTATTTCAACATAACGTCAGATTATTCGGAAGTGGTTATTTTTTATAAATTTTTTTTTCTAACGTTTTGTTATTGGTAAACTTTTAGCCATACATATTTTCATTATTTATTCTATAACGGATATTTTATATGATCCATGATTAAGACAAATTTCTAGTAGCAATTTTTAATTGAAGAAAATATTGCACATTACTGTTATTTGTAATGTTTAATATAAGTTAACGTCTACAAATTTTCAAACAGTTGTAGTTTGGGAAGTGTTCTACTATTTGATATTTAGTGTAACCAACCTTTTTCATTTTATTCACCTCTTTATATGACCATTAAATTAAGGCGAATTGAGTATAGCATATTTAAACTTTGGATAATTGAGTAATTCTCTAAAAACTACCAACAATCTTTAGTTAAACAAAATATTTAACATAACTGTTAGCTATTTATAGTTATTAAAATAATTTAACGTACACTAAATATTTTAATTCAAGCAAAGCCGTTGCAAACAGCTGTTTATGTAGGAAGTGTTCAGTTAAATGACATTTAGTGTGGCCAACCTTTTACATTTTATTTACCTCCATATATGGTCATTTAACTACGGCGAATTGAGCGTATGAAAGAAGAAAAAAATACAGAAACAAAAAATTTTATATTTTATCTTCAGTCGACGGCGAGACGTTAAAGTGTATAAATTTAATAAGTGTTTTTTTAATAGTGTTTATAATAAATAAAAATAAGCAAAATATATATATTTTTACATAATTTATTTTTTTAAATAATTTTATACAAAGTTTTTTCAATAAATAAAAAGTTAAGAAAAAATCTTGCTAGAAAAAAGAACTAAAAGTTAAACATGGCGCAGCAACAACAACCAGCCTACGAGAATAGTAAGAAAGTTTATTTTTATCTTGATGTAAATTTTTTTTGAAATTTGTCTATGTGCAATTCTTTCAACAAATTAGTCATAATGTAAAAACAAAAAAAAAATAATAACTTTAAAAAGAGATTTTATGGCTAGTTTTTTATATGGCCATAAATAGAAATAGTTTGTGATTTGTTTTTTGGTATGTGTGAAATTTACTTCATTTTTTCATTCATATGATTTTTTATTCTTTTGCAATTGTTATCTGATAGATAACGAAGCCGGCAGCGACCAGTTCAAATGTCTTTTCAAACCTTCAAACCAACTCGAAAGTGTTTATAGGTGTTTGAAATATGCAACCGGCTAGGGTTTCAAACATGTCTCATACCCATATGGGAAGTACATGTTTGTGTGTGGATTTAGACTTTTGCTGCTAGCAGAGGAGTTTGCTGCTGCAGCATCGGCTATTTTTGTTTACAAATAAGTGATAAAAAGTGCTTGAAATTAAAAAAAATATATAAAATTTAGGGATTTACATGACTTATCCAAATCACATTACTCATTTTTGATCAACTTTATACCTATTATTGATGATTGCAAAAGGTAAACATCAAATGTACCTGTGTCAAAAGCCTTGAAAGGGAATCTTATAATTTCCTTTCCTGGAGCCATAGATTAGTTTGAATTGAAACGCTCATTCTATTCGGGCTGTATTCTTAAATGTTGGTTGCTAAATTGTACTAAAATATATCAACTGTCTAAACTTTTTTCTTTGGTCTGGGAGTATCTATTCTCAAAAGTCTTAATCTAAAATAAATAATGCTTATACCTTTGACGAAGCCATATCTTGTGAAGTTGTATTTTCCAAAATCGTAGCTGATTTTGGCAGCCAGCCAGAAAAATTCATATACATTCGTATGCAGTAGACATACAATGTAGATATAAAAAAGTGCAGTCAATGTGCTGCTACTGACTATAGATAGCCGGCATTTTTGTCAGCAGCACAACAAGAACCAACAAACAAACAAAAAAAAAAACTATTCAAAACTTTAATTTTGTATTGTGTTGCCCCTATCTACTCTTTTATCCTGTAACCGCACCCAGAATCTAAGTATATTTATTTTGTTAGATTTGAACAAAAGAAAAACAACTGGGACACAATTTACAAAGATTTTTTTATTTATTATGTTAATTCATAACTGAGAATTTAATAAAGCTACTAAACCACTGCTAAATGTTTGGCTGTGGTTGTTTTTGTTTTACTTTGTTAATTGATAACTTTGTTTTATCTGTTCCCCCTCCCCCCTTTCTTTCACTTTCCTTCTCTGTTTTACACACTTCCGTTATTTGTTATAGTAATTGTTATTTACTGTTTTATTTGTTGTATTTTTTCTTTTAGAGTTTATTTATGCCACTTTACCTCGCACTCAACGTGGCCAACCAATTGTTTTGGGTTCCGATCCTAAAGGCAAAAATTTCCTGTATACCAATGGCAATTCTGTTATTATACGCAATATAGAGGTAAGTTTCTTGTTTGTTTTGTGTAATATACCCTAATTTTACACATAATTTTGCAATTTTTTATATATTAGCTTTCTATCTTAAATGATATTTTTATACCAGCTGCATTTGTTGCTGGTTTCTATTTAATTTTTTATCGTAGTATATTTTATGTGATTTTTTTTAATAATTTTAAACATTTGTGTTCTATTTTTCATATATTTATTTTGTTTTTCAAACACATTCATTAATTTAGCTTGAGTGTGTATTTTTTCTATCTATGTGTCTGTCCGTCCGTCCATCTTCTGTATATATTTTGTAGACACCCACGCCTTATGTTGCTGTTTGTTTTCTCCCCTCATCATCATTTTAGTTTAATAAACATTTGTCCCAAATCAATTTGACCATTAAATATGTAAACAAATTTTTGTTAAATTACAAAAAAAAAAAATAAGCCAGAAATATCAAATCAGATCTTAAAATAAAATGGAACCATCAAAAACATGTATGTATTTCAAAATTTTCCAGAATTTTTTAAAGAAAAATTCACAAAATTGCATTTAGATTTGAATTAAATTTTAAAATTTATAATAAATTTTGTCTAACTTATTAAAGTTTCTATTTAAATTGTAATTATTTGAAGAATATATTAAAAAGGTAATTTTAATACTAATATTGAAGACATTTTATGGAACGCTACTCACTGTTTAGGTCTGTGGTCTACAAACTTCCTTCGTGCAGATGGTTACTAAATTTGACCACTGATTCATATAATGTCAACTCTGTTTTAGATTAAGAATTTCGTTTTCTGGAATTGGACCAAAAACCACAGAAAGAATCCAATGTTCAGGTCGATTTTTGTTTTTTCATTTTAAAACTAAATTGGTGATATACTATTTGAAAGAAGATCCCTCGCATTAAATTTAGCAATTAATGCGTTTCCCACAAAATTATTGTTCCTATTTGTTATTTAATATTATAGACTTCTCTTAACTCAAACAAAAAATTATGTACCAGATCATTCCATTTTATGTTCTCTACTCTCCAAGATAGCATTTGCTTTATTATTTTTTATTCAAGTATATTAATTATCTATCTATTAAATGTCATAAAGAGTTATAATTAATTTCAAATTGATTTTTTATTTTCTTTCTAGAATCCCGCTATTGCTGATGTCTATACAGAACATTCATGTGCTGTTAATGTAGCCAAATATTCGCCAAGTGGTTTTTATATTGCCTCAGGAGGTGAGTAATAACAATATGTATTTCATATCAAAGTGAAATAAAATGAGAAATAAAAAGAAAAAATTTTAGGGTTATAGAAAAACGAAGGTATTTAAAAAAACTACTTATCTTCATATACAAAGATTTATATAAATATTTTTGTATGGAAATTTTGTTTTATTAACCTCTTATAAATTTAAAAAAAAAATACGAATAAGGGGTTAAAGTTCTTTATAGATTGTTATTCATAAACAAATTTATTAATTTATTAATGTTTTGTGAAACAAATATCTATTTTGAAATTTTGTTTTATAAGATTTTAATAATATGAGAATAAACTTATCCGCAGTCTATAGATTTCAAATGAAATATTCATTTAGTAAAAAGTTTGTATAGAAAATCATTGAAATAAGAGAAATATTCATACATATTTTCTGGACTAACGTTTTGTTCATTTTATTGAATCAGGCCCTACATGTTTTCCATACAAATTCAAAAGTTTTTTTTATTTTAAATTAGAAAACAAGACCTTAAAATCTATTCCCCTGATAAATGCAAAATGAAAGTATTTTGTTTTCCCATAGAATTTTATATTTAAAAACATACATATTTTCTAGATAAAGTCTTTGGTCGTTTTACTGGATTACACAAATTAAAACTATTTTTTATTTAAAAACTTTACATTTTTGAGAAAATCCTTTTATTGCTTCCTATAAATGAATAATTCGCTTTTGTTTTTAAAACTAATAAATTTGTTTATGTATATGGCAACGTTTTTAATCAATAGTTATTTCTTACTATTCCCAATATGTTTGGATTTGTTATCATATTTGCGTTATGCTTTCATTCTTGAAATAAGTTGTATTTCAATTGATAACAAAATTCATTTAAATTTATTTGATTAAAAAAAGTAACTTCTCATGTTTATTATTTACCTAACGTTATCATAGTTATGATTCATTGATAATTTTCTGCTTTTGCAAAAAAGAAATAACTGCTTTGTTAAATTTTATTTAAAAGCAAACAAATTATATTTCTTTTATTAGTTTTTCATTTCAATTTATTCCCCTTTTTCTTTTTGTTGGACTGTAACTAAATCTGTAAAAAAAATTATAAACCAATTTTACTGTTATTTTAACCTCATTCATAATGAAAGTTTGAAAAATGACTCATTCATCATCTCCCATCTGTTTTCAACAAACACTATAGAGTCAAGCTCTGTTTTTTTTTAAAGAGTGACTAAATCTTTAACAGTGTTTTGTGAATTTCCGCATTTTGTTTTAAAACAATCAAATAAAATGTATAAAGCTATTTAATGTTACTGCATCAAGCTTTAACAATAATTATGTATACAAAAATATGACCAACGATGTGTGAAAGTAGGTACATAAACTAATGCATACATACAGCATTCATTTGAGTGTTTTGTTAAAACAAATTTTAGAATGTATTGTTTATTTTAGGAAAATTTATTTAAAAAAGGTGTTTATTTATGCACATAAACTGTTTTTTCTATGAAAAAAGAAATGCAATAACAAAAAATAGCAAACAAAACAATCTAAATTCTATAATTTTGTTAAACAAAATTTTTCCAAAAAAATTTCGATAGCGAAATTATAATAAAATTTACTTCATTTCGAATTTGAGAATATTGAGAGTCAATTCAGTAAAAAATTTGTTAAAAAGTAAATTTGTTATTAAAGAAAAAAATTAATTTTTGGTGGAAAATCTGTAAAATTAGGGGAACCAATTCAGTATAACTTTGGTATAATAAATCGTTTCAATTGGGATATTGTTTAACGCATGTGATACCGAATTAAACTTAATAAATTTCATTTCTTTTTTGTTTATTTCAGATCAATCTGGTAAAATTCGTATTTGGGATACTGTTAATAAGGAGCATATATTGAAAAATGAATTTCAACCTATTGGTGGACCCATTAAGGATATTGCCTGGTCTCCAGACAACCAACGTATTGTTGTAGTGGGTGAGGGACGTGAACGTTTTGGTCATGTGTTTATGACTGAGACTGGTACCTCGGTGGGTGAAATCAGTGGCCAATCTAAACCCATTAATTCTTGTGATTTTAGACCCGCTAGACCTTTCCGTATTGTTACTGGTAAGTGTTTTTTGCTAATCACTCTTAATATTACTATTTAACCAATTTTTTTAATTCAATTCTAGGCAGCGAGGATAATACCATTGGTATTTTCGAAGGCCCACCCTTCAAATTCAAAATGACCAAACAGGAACACTCACGTTTCGTTCAGGCCGTACGCTATTCACCCGATGGCAAATTCTTTGCCTCAGCTGGTTTTGATGGCAAAGTGTTTATGTATGATGGTGCCACCTCCGAGTTGATTGGTGAGTTCGGCAGTCCTGCTCATAAGGGTGGTGTCTATGCTGTAGCATGGAAGCCCGATGGTACACAATTGTTGACTTGTTCCGGCGATAAGACCTGTCGTTTGTGGAATGTCGAGACTAGGGAATTGATCTCAGAATTTATTATGGGCACCACCGTAGATGATCAACAGGTGTCCTGTTTGTGGCAGGGAGAACATATATTGACGGTGTCGCTTTCCGGACACATTAGCTATTTGAATGTTGATGATCCCTCTAAGCCATTGCGCGTGATTAAGGGTCATAACAAGCCCATAACTGTTTTGGGTTTGAGTGATGATCGCAGTACTATTTATACGGGTAGCCACGATGGTGTAGTTACTAGCTGGAATTCCGGCAGTGGTGTCAATGATCGTGTCCAAGGTGCTGGCCATGGCAATCAAGTAAGTAAATAGTTTATCTAGGGGCTACTAAAGTCATGTAAAATTAAACAAAATTTTAAAATGTTCTTTATAGCTTCTAAGATTTATTAAACAAATTAAACAATTCTCTTATTTTCTATCTGCTTCTTTCGCTTAGATGAACGGCATTGCTGCCTGGGGTGATTTTGTCTACACATGCGGCATTGATGATAGTTTACGTCAATTTAGCATTGAATCGAATGCCTTTACCGACTATGTGGTCAAACTAAATTGCCAACCCCGTGGTTTGGCCATTCTACGCAACGAAAACATTATTGCTGTGGCCTGTGTCAAGGAAATCACTTTGGTCCAAGACCAAAAGAAAGTCTTCTCATTGCCCATTAAATACGAAGCCAGCAGTATTGCTGCCAATCCTGAAACTTTGGACATTGCTGTGGGTGGTGATGATCAAAAATTGCGTGTTTACTCTTATAAGGGTACAAGCTTGGAGCTCAAATGTGAATTGGATCATTTGGGTGCCGTAACAGACTGTTCGTACTCGCCAGACAATAAGTATTTGGTGGCCTGTGATGCCCACCGCAAAGTTGTATTATATTCAGTAGAAGAATATAAGCCAGCTCATAATAAAGAATGGGGCTTCCATAATGCACGTGTAAATACGGTAGCCTGGTCTCCCAACTCTTTGTTGGTGGCCAGTGGTTCTTTGGATACCACCATTATTATATGGTCGGTATCTAATCCCGCCAAACATACCATTATTAAAAGTAAGTTTATTGTTTATTTTTTATTTTAATTTATAAATTAATTTAATTTTTCATTTTCTTTAGACGCTCATCCTCAATCTCAAATTACTCGTTTAGTATGGTTGGACAATAACACTGTGATCTCTACTGGTCAAGATTGTAATACCAAAGTCTGGCATGTTGAGACTATTTAAATTTAAATAACATAACTTTTAAATGAGTTTCTCTTCATCCTCAATTATCTATCTTTAACACAAATTATTAATTACTTTAAATCATGTTCATGGCTTTGAGGTTTTCTTCTACAACAACAATCAAAACAAAACAAAAAAACCTTAACAGTTTTCATCTAATGCATTTTATTTGTACTTTTTTCACGTTTGCTCCTGCCTCCTTCTTCGTTTGCATTTGTTTTTAAGTTTACAAAGTATTCAAAACATAAAAAGTTTGTATTTTTCCTCTTCTTTATTAAATTATTTATTCAATTTTTTGTAATTATTTTTATGTTTTTGTTTAATTGTAGATTTTTATTTTGCTTTTTTAAAAAAAAAAAAAAAAATACACTCTTTTTCTAATTCTAACTACGTTTTTGGAAGCGTAATTTTATATCAAGAAACAAAATAAACATATTTTGCAATAATTTTCAAGAAAAAACTGTATTGTATAAAAGAAAAATCATGGAAAAGGTAATTAATTAATTATTAACTAAGGATTTCGTTGTAACATTTGTTTTAATAATTCTATATATTTTATAGATATTAGATATTTGTATTCAAGACTTTAATCAAGAAACATTCAAGATTCAAAAGACGTTAACTAATCAATCACTTACATACATTCAAGATTCTAAAACTCAACAATCTCATCTCATTTTTATTTAAAATTTCATCTACTTACAAGATACATTATGGCAAATACTAGTTTCAGATCACAGGTATGTATGTTTTAATAAATTAATACAATATTTACTTAAGAGATGCCTACCAGAATGATTGACAAAATTATGCAAATCATTTAACTTAACAATTGTGATATGATGGAATCGAATATTAATTTTTTAATTAAAATGTTCCAAAACTTTATATTATGCAAATCATTTCACTTAAAATTTGTGATATGATGAAAATAGTTTTGGATTATTTCGCAAATATATTAAAAACACAACTTCCAGAGCGAAGATCCTACTGTTGAGGAAACGATTGCCAAGGGTATATAGATGTAAGTTTGTCATTCCGTTTGAAATCAACTTTCTGTAGCCCTCAAATAACTTACATACATGATTCATACATCAATATATTCGCTAAAGACCCGGTTCGGTTGCTATTTAATATTGAAAATCGGTCACAAATGGCTGAGATATAATGAAAAAACAAGGACAAAATATTTTTTAACCCGAATTTTTGTCATAAAATTTTTGTACACTAACAAATTTAAAAAAATTTAAATTAAATTTTTGATATAAAATTTTTTTTACTAAAAATTTTTGAATTATGTATAAGTTTTAAAGAGCAAATACTTCATCAAAATAAAATCCTCATATTGAGCAATGTGAGGTCATACTTTTTTTGCTTCGAAGTAATTTGTCTGGGAACCTTGGAAACTAAATTATAAAATTTGTGTTTTTCATTTTATTTATTTCAGTAATTTCAGTACTTTCTTTAAAAGTACCTTTTAAAGAAAGTACCTTTTAAAGAAATTACCTTTTAAAGAAATTACCTTTTAAAGAAATTACCTTTTATAGAAAGTGCTTTAAACTGGGAAATTATTTCTTTCGAAACGAATTACGATAAACCTCTTTTTTAAATGAATTTTGAAGTCAATTTTTTACAAAATAGTCCTCCAGGAAAGATAAAATACAATTTTTTTCTAAACAAAGGATGACTTTTTCAAATATATCACAGTTGGGACTAGACAATGGGATGGTTAAAATATTATAGTAATTCGCTAAATTATTTTCTTAGGTTCTATTTAAGAACATTATAAATTTGTTCGTGTATCTTCAAAAATACCTCGATTTCAAGGATTTAAATTGGGACTAATTCGGGCTTCTACACTATTGTTATTCGCAGAATTTGTTAGATCGTTGGGATTATTTGAAGGCGTTGAGGTGGTGGTGATGGTAGTTACAGGTGAATTATTGGATTTTAAGGTAAGTAATAGTATCAATTATGAACCCTATTCTGATTTGAAAAACGAATAATTGACAAGTTAATATTCAGTAAATCGCACAATTTTGTACATAGATTCTGTAAATCGAATCAATGATTTACAGAACACCAAAGTTTGTGAATTCGTTTTAAAAATTAAAACGTTACTCTGATTCGGTTTACTGAAACAGGGGGTAAGTGTGGAAATTGATCAGTTTGTCAACTTCTGACTTTTAGACTCAGAAGGCTCTACCACTGTGGTTTGTTCTTCCCTACTTGCGTTGGGCATACATTGGCCTAGGCTTTCCCCCCTGTTCTGTAAATTATTATTATTGTGCTATTAATCACCCCTATCGCGAATCAACATTTCACATGAAATATTTTCCTCTATTCGTTCATCAACTTTGTTCACGTGAAAAAAATTCCCCTTGTGAAATTTTTAGATGGAATTTTGTAAACAATAAACAGCTGTTACGAACAAAATCAACTATTGTGAATGTAAAGTTCATCATGATATTCCCGATAGCAATTTTCCCTTCGAGGGAAATGAATATTTCATGGGAACAAAATTTCACATGTTATTGCCGATAGGGGTGAATAACTATATAAGTTGTTGATTTGTACTTTTACAAGTTTATTAAATATTAAAAAAGTACGATTTCCCTTTTCATTCTTGAACACGCATCAGGTTTGAAATTTTTAAAATATGTACTCCATTTTAAATTGTTTGTGCTAAAAACGAATCAAATCTGTGTTAATATGTTCAAGAAATAAATATATTTTAAAAAAAGTACCAAACTGTTTACCCGGATTTGGCCCAATATTCAACTTGGCACTCGAGTTCCAAATAACACTCTGTTAGTTATTTTTCTATGAATCCAGGAACCAATGTTACAAATTTTATAAAGATTTGCTTAATAATTTCAAATAAAATGTACTTTCCAGTTTTTACCACCTCTTTGGTACTTTTTTTGTCCTCATTCCGGTGGTAAAATTCTAATCAAATAAATGTCTGTATCGGGGTGGGAGCTTATAATGTCAATTTATAGAAAAAATTTTAACACCTTTTAATTTTTTTTCCAAACAATTACAATCGTATTCAATTTATTTTCAATATTATTTATATATATTTTTTTAAATTAAAAGAAAAAGTATAAATTTGTCTTTTGTGTGCATAGAGTGTGTAATAGTGTATAAAATTGTTGTTGTTTTTTTATTTTTGTCTTAAACTTAAAAACTAAACTAAGAGTGTAGAAAAGTGTAGATGTGAATGAGTGAATATATTTATGTTGTATATTAAAATCTTTAACAAAACTAAAGGCTAGAAATAAAAATAAAATAAAAACATAAAAGAAAAGATACAAAATAACTAGTAATTTAAAACTAATATAAGCCTCGAATAATTAAAATATTAAATAATAATAGTAATAAAGGAATATTGAACCAAGATATTAGACAAAATTGGAGAGGACTATTTGTGTTATGGCAAGTACCGTTTAAAGAAAGTACATTTTAATGAAAGTACATTTTAAAGAAACTAACTTTTAAAGAAAGTACCTTTTAAAGAAAGTACATTTTAAATAAAGTATCTTTTAAAGAAAGTACCCTTTAAAGAAAGTACCCTTTAAAGAAAGTACCTTTTAAAGAAAGTACCTTTTAAGAAAGTACCTTTTAAAGAAAGTACCTTTTAAAGAAAGTACCTTTTAAAGAAAGTACCTTTTAAAGAAAGTACCTTTTAAAGAAAGTACCTTTTAAAGAACGTACTTTTAAAAGAAAGTACCTTTTAAAGAAAGAACCTTCTAAGAAAGTACCTTTTAAAGAAAGTACCTTTTAAAGAAAGTAGCTTTTAAAGAAAGTACCTTTTAAAGAAAGTACCTTTTAAAGAAAGTACCTTTTAAAGAAAGTACCTTTTAAAGAACGTACTTTTAAAAGAAAGTACCTTTTAAAGAAAGTACCTTTTAAAGAAAGTACCTTTTAAAGAAAGTACCTTTTAAAGAAATTACCTTTTAAAGAAAGTACCTTTTAAAGAAAGTACCTTTTAAAGAAATTACCTTTTAAAGAAAGTACCTTTAAAAGAAAGTACCTTTTAAAGAAAGAACTTTTAAGAAAGTACCTTTTAAGAAAGTACCTTTTTAAGAAAGTACCTTTTAAAGAAAGTACCTTTTAATGAAAGTACCTTTTAAAGAAATTACCTTTTATAGAAAGTGCTTTAAACTGGGAAATTATTTCTTTCGAAACGAATTACGATAAACCTCTTTTTTAAATGAATTTTGAAGTCAATTTTTTACAAAATAGTCCTCCAGGGAAGATAAAATACAATTTTTTTCTAAACAAAGGATGACTTTTTCAAATATATCACAGTTGGGACTAGACAATGGGATGGTTAAAATATTATAGTAATTCGCTAAATTATTTTCTTAGGTTCTATTTAAGAACATTATAAATTTGTTCGTGTATCTTCAAAAATACCTCGATTTCAAGGATTTAAATTGGGACTAATTCGGGCTTCTACACTATTGTTATTCGCAGAATTTGTTAGATCGTTAGGATTATTTGAAGGCGTTGAGGTAGGTACAGGTGAATTATTGGATTTTAAGGTCTCATTGGAAGGACTATTTTGTGTTGCATTCATAAGAGAAGTCGTAGTTGAGCTTAAAGTATTATTGAAATCTTTAGTAGGGGGTATTGCAGCAGTGTTACTAGATGGTGGCTGTAAATCATTAGCTTGATTTTGATGCTGTTGTGCGGCATTTGCAGCCGCTGCTGCTAAATGAAATTGATTTGGCATAAACATTTGATAAGCTGAATTTAATTGGGCGGCTGTCAAGGGCGATGTATCATTACAATTCAAATCATTAGTGATGGTGGTGTTTGATGTTGGCACCGCTGCCTGAAAATGTGTTAAAGTGTTGGGCGAGGTGGGTGTGACTTCTCCTGACGAGGGGGAATTGTGTGTCAGATTTGCGGCATTCAACTGAGTGGCCAAAACTTTATTGGCTCGCTTTCTTCTAGCTTCAGTTTCACAGGGCGATGGAGCCCCCGGGTGTCTGTAGGACACATGTTTGCGTAAAGCATCCTTGCTGCGCGAGACATGAGAACAAACATTGCAGGCGTATCTATAAAATATAAAAATGAAAAAATTCAGATTTTTGGAAATAATAATTTTCTTTTAAATCAAACTAACCTCACATTTTGATGAGTCTCCAGATGCACCCTCAAATTGTATTGATTGCTCAATTGTTTGTGGCATATAAAACAGGTGGCATACAATTTCGAATTGGAGGGTGCTTTAGTTTGTGTTGACTGGGGCGAGGAGAGTTTTTCATTGGTCATCAATCGGGCGGCTTCATTTTTTAAATTTTCATTGGCCACTTCCATGGTGCGAGCACACGATTGTGCATATTTATCTAAATGTTGCTGTAGTTTTAGCTGATCTTCCGGTGATATATTGTAAGGCAATTGAGAGTGCAAAGGGCTGTGCGATTCTGTATTAGAGGTGGAGGAAAATAATGAAGATTTTGTAGCTAATAAAGGTGAAGGGTTAGAGCTATAATTTTCCATAGAGGTTTTAATGCTGAGAGGCGATAATTGATTGTGCAAATGTGAGGGCAAAGGAGAACTTGCTAGATTATCATGACTCTTTTCTGGTTTAGCAACACTGCCTGTATTAACTCCAGTTCCCCTTAGATTTTCTACAATTTTATCTATACGTTTGATGTCTTTTTGCTGCTGCAGGGACATTTGATTTTGTTGCTGCAACTGTTGTGGACTTATGGTAGACTTTTTCTCTAAACCCGCACAAAATCGTTTGGCCAATTGGGCCTCCTCTTCTGAGTGCATTAGTGAGGGTATTAAGTCTTTGGAAGTCATGCCCAAATTGGCTTGATAGAGATTACATTGCTGCTGGTACTTGGCCAACAGCTCTGAAGTCTTATTTAAGGCAGTTTGGGAAAAATTCAAGGGCTGATGCATTAGGTTGGGATAAAACTGTAAAGACTTTAAAAAGAAATTCTCTAAAGGCGAGGGAAATTTTGAATTTAAACCTGTAGCCAACAAAGGATTAAAGGTACTAGAGGTATTTAGGTTGGTATTTAAACTGGTTGTAAGGGGACTTTGGGGCAAAGAAAAATTTCCACATGATGACTGGGTAGCCGGGGGAGAAGGTGGTGTGGGAGATTTTTCCAATTCCTCTTTATGGCTATCCACTTGTTCCTTTTCGTTACCGGGTTTTGTAGGTTTCTGTAACTGAATTAAAAGAAACAGAGATTATTAAAAGGAAATTTAAATAATTTAGTTAAGTCTACTTACATTATTATGCACATCTGCTAAACCCTTAATGCCCAAGGTCTCGGCCAAACTCAAAAGCATGGGTATTTGTTCCTCGTAAACATTCACCTCTCCCGAATACATAAATGTCAGCAAAGCCACTATGGCATTGAAGGAGGCCCCTGGTATTATTATCACCGGATGATGGGTTGACTCTAGAGTGCGAAAAATTTCCAAAAAGAATGAACTACAGGCACTTAAAACCACACGATGTGCCCTTAAAGTGCGACCTTCGGCTGAGATGGTTACATCTGTTAAATGACTTTGATCAAGTAAAATTGGCAGTGTACTTAGTAAACTGGTCTGTAAGAGAAAGAATAAATTATTAATAAATTAATAATAAACAAAATATTTTAAAAGACGAAAATAAATTTTCAAAAATATTCGAACATTAGTTCGAATTTTCGAACATAATATTGAAATGTCATCAGGTTTATGCATGATCTAGAGATTATTTACGAACATAGGTTCGAATTATAAAATTTGATTTGGAATTTTCGAACAAAATGTTTAAGTTCGAAATTTGAAAAATGTAAGAAATTGTCCTTAAATAAAACTAAAATAATTTTTTTAAGAATCCTCATAATTTTGAACTGTCATCAGGTTTATGCCTTTTCGGACATAAGTTCAAATTATAAAATTTGATTTTGAATTTTCGAATAAAATTTTTATGTTCGAAATTGGAAAGTGTAAGGAATAGATCTCAAATTAAACTCAAATATTTTTTTTAAGAATCCTCATGATTTAGATATTTTTAATAGCTTTAAAAAATATTTCGAACATATGTTCGAATTTTCGAACATTATACTGAATTGTTGTCATCACGTTTATGCATGATCTAGATATTATTTTAACAGCTTTACAAATTTTTCGTACAAACATAAGTTCGAATTATAAAATTTGTTTTCGAATTTTCGATTAAAATTTTTAAGTTCGAAATTTAAATATTTAAGAAATTGGCCACAAATATAACTAAAATAATTTTTTTATATGATCCTCATGATTTCGAGATTATTTTTTATAGCTTTAAATATTTTTCGAACATAGGTACGAATTTTCGAACATAATATTGAATTGCCATCAGGTTTATGCATGATCTAGAGATTAGCTTTACACATTTTTCTGACATAAGTTCGAATTATAAAACTTGATTTTGAATTTTCGAAAAAATGTTGTAAGTTCGAAATTGCACTCAAATAAAACTAAAATAATTTGTTTAAGAATCCTCATGATTTAGATATTATTTTAATAGCTTTAAAAAAAAATCAAACATAAATTCGAATTTTCGAACATAATATTGAATTGTCATCTGGTTTATGCATGATTTAGAGATTATTTTAACAGATTAATAAATTTTTCGGACATATAGAATTTGAACTGATTCAAAATTCAAAAATTCAAAATTCATCCAGCCATACATTGTATGTTCAATAAAAGTTTTTAATAAAAATAAACTAAATTCTGTGTAAATATCTTTCAACGCTTTAATCATGTGTTACATCCATTCTATTTTTTGTATCTTATTAAATATTGTCTGGCTCCCTTTTTTCTGTCAATTATTGCGAAAATTCTTAATGTAATTAAAAATGAAAATACTGTCTAAAAAAATTTGTTGTGGCTGTGTTTCCAAATATTAATAAATCTCATTTCATTAAAACTGTCCAAATATTTTCTTACACACATTTCAAAATATTGCAGTTTTCATATTGCCTAGAAACTTTTTTTTTTGCATTTCAGAAGCGTTTTTTCGTTTTAAAAATTATTTTTTGGATAGTCAGTCGTCTTTTTTTTAATTTTTGGCAAATTGCTGCTTGCACAAAATTTTCATTTGTATTTTCGTGAAAAAAAATCGTATTTTTTTCTTTCCTGCTTCAACAGTTTTGTTAATTTTATTTTTACAGACAAAATTTTGGATTGTCGAACAAACAAACATACAGTTTAGGTAAAGGGTTTCACATTAAATAGTGTTATGCAAAAATAATATCTAAATAGCAAAAATAAGGTTTCTAATCTTGTCAAAATTGCTAAAAATCTAAAACAGTAAAATTGCATTCATTCACAATAACTCATTATTGTGAATTTATGCCAAAGTCTTGAAGTTTTTTGAAAAATTTATTTTAATTTATTCATTCAGAAACACAACCGGAAATCAAATTTTTTTTATGAAGATCTCAATTTTCAAATATTTTTCATAAAAAATTTTGAATTTTTTTTAAATTGTGTTTCTGAATCACACCCTAAATTTGAATAACTCCTCTTCTATTATCCACCCTTTTTACATACATTATTTGTACATTGAAGCTCATCCATTTCGATGTTTTTTTTTTTTTTTTTTTTATTTTAAAAATAAAATTTTGTCCCATAAGCGAAATTTCCTAGTAAAAATCCATTGCTTATGGACACTACTATAGAAATACGGCTACAAACCCAAAAACGAAAAAAAAATCAAAAATAACACAAATTATTTTGTATGTGTGTAAAAATAGTATTTTTGGATATTTATTTATTTTTCTTTTATAGCAAATGACATTTTGAAAATTTTTAGTAAGCGCAAAATGTCCAGTCATTTGACAACTTTTTTTTTAGATATACAAACATATACATACATATTTATAAATAAATAAAAATTGTGACTTATATATTGGATAAAAAAAAATCCACGTTTTACGATCAAATTTATGAGTGTTTAAAAATGAAATTTTTTTTAAAATATTCCAAAATATGCTAGACCAGACAAACAAAAATTCATCTTTAAGTGCTATTAATCTAGAATTTTTTGGGAGATAGCCGTTTTTGGCTTCGCATATTTTCCCACTGTTATGTAAATCGTATTCGATTTTAAAACGAAACCACATAGTTTGGTGTTTACTTTCTAGTAAACAAACCTATTTCAATGTACAAAATGAATTTTTAAAACATCAATTTGTCGACTATTAGTTTTTGTAAATCCCTTTTAAATCACTTGATTTACAGAACTGTGGTTATTATCTACGTTTATTTTAAAATATTCAGTGCTAGTACTTTTTGTTTGTTTTATAATTTTCGGTCATAATCAAGGCGAATTTACTGTAAGGTGGCCCTTTCTTCAGAAGGTTGAGCTGTAAAATTTACTAGTATTTGTTGGGTCAAAAACTACAAGAAACAAAAACAACACGAAGTTTTTGAGAGATCAAACAACAGAAACAAATCGGAAGTGGTTTTTGTAAGTGTTGTACTTGTTGTAGAATCGAAATCACCTTATAATAAATTCGCTTTGGTCACAATTAAAAACATGTAAGAAAATATAATCGGTCGTTGATATTAGGACGATGCACAGTGGTATGGGTTCATAAATTGTTTTGCAAAAAGTAGAAGGAGTGCTCCTATGATAATAAAATTTGGTACACTTGGCTAGTTTCATATAGAAAAGCTAAATATTAAAAATGGTTAATATCGGATAGTCCCTAGTGGTAGTGGTACCTCCCATACAAGGGTCCTTCCAAAATAACGTTGTATCAGTCATAAATTCTTAAATAATGCAGCGATCTTATTTAAATTTTGCATATGTTAGTTCCAAGTGCCCAGATATCATACTACAAAGTATGAAGAAAATCGGTCCATATTTGAACCTAGTCCACATATAGGTCCCTTTCTGAAAATAGTTTTATCGTTCAAAACTCACATAAAAATAATAGTATCGTGATGAAATTCGACATAATTGTTTATTTTTGTATAAACCCAACTATATCTGTTAAGTTTCATAAGGATAGGAGCATAATTGCTCCTATTCCCCATATAAAAAGTAAAAGCCTAAAAGTATGCAAAACATTTTATTGTAAATATGCATTGCAATTTATTGTAAACTAGTTGATCGCCCCGGCTTCGCCGTGTAGCATTTACTAATGTTAGTTCTTCAAGTTTCTGCAAACCAAGGAACACCAGCCTGTTGTTATTTATTTGCAAATAAAATATTTAAATTTGTACTGCATACTTTAGGGAGCTTTTTTATTACAGTTGACTGGACTCACAAAAAAAAGAATTTCCGAATTTTACCCGGAATTTTTGAATTTTTTTTCTTTACAAACCATCTCCTGAAAATTTCGAATCGAATAAAAAAAAATCAGCCAAATCGTTCCAGCCGTTCTCACGTCATGACATTACATACATGGACCATTTCATTTTTTTTATATATATAGATAGATATTCATAAAAAATACGTGAGTTTTATCACACAATTTATAAGTTTGTTCAGCGATCGCAAAAAGTCGCAGAATTTTTTTTACATAAAATGAAAGAAAATATTCCAAACTTTCATTTAGTAGTATTACTAACACGGAGGTAGACAGAACTAACTTATTTTAGACCGAACAAAATTTTATTTTTTTCGAAAACAAATCATGGTTTTCTACTAATGAAACATTTCTCTACAGAATTGCATCATTAGATTTCTAAAAAATAACTAAAAAAAAAATAGACTTTTTGCCAAAAAAAAATACCACTGTGGGATGTTGGGAATTGTTTCTGGATTTTATAAGTGACATCCTGTTCAATGATTTGAGGTTACTCATTAAGATTAACTACAGAAATATTGAACTTATTTTAATATAAGGACTCTAATTTACGAGTAGCCACACTGCTACTTTTAACAGACATCTGTCAGTTGATTCCTTTCCAAATTTGCGTAATTTAGTTTACGTTTGTCTGCCATAAATAGCAGACTACCTCGTGACTTGAGGAGAAATGGGAAAAAAGTGAATTTCATGTGCCTTATTTTTCGCGAAAAAAAACAATCCCCCAAACCAATGCTAAACTTGACAAATACTATGGGGGTTTACTGAATTTCGTTGTGACGACGTTCTGGACGCTCTGTTGAGGAGGTCTCTACACCCAAAACAATCGGAGATGAAAGTGCGAGAGATTGTGAAAGCCATAGGCTTACCATATGGCTCAGTTGTTTCAATTTTGAATGATCACTTTGGTATGAGAAAGCTTTCCGCAAGGTAGGGTCTTGGCGACCACAAACGCAATCGTGTGACACCCATGAGTGTTTGGGTGTTGTTCAAACGCAATATGGACTTTTGGGCGCTGTTTCGTAAACGTGGATCCACCACAAAACACCAGTCAAAACAATGGATTTCTCGGCGTGAATCTATCGTCTATCTGATATTACTTTAGCTTTTGTACCTGCGCATAGAGACTACTATAGTAATGAAGAGGCGGGCGAGTTAGCCAGAATGACATCTGCTTTAAATATTTCTTGCGCGAAGTCAGTTACAATTCCGCTGGGGACTGTTAAAGTTTGTAAATTTCGGACACATCTTTCAAAAAGCTGAAAAGAGATGGCGTAATTTAGACACATCTAGGGTGGACATGTTCATGTGGCCCTCTTTTAATGAAAAACACACAATACTACTTATAAAACATAACCGGAGGGAAATACCAAGGTTAGGTATTCCCATGACAGCCGGTTCTACGCACCGGAATGACCCGAGTTCACTCGGCCAAGGGCTGTCAACTCAGCAATCACTGCTGCTACAACAACAACAACCAAGGCTAGGCAAGCTAGACATGTAAGTCGGCTCTGATTCCCCTTTAACGTCGACAATGATCGTACAAAGAAAAGTATTGATTTTTGGCAAATTTGTTGAGTTTATTGGATCCAAACTTAAGCAACCTACTGACATATCTCATGGTTGGTTTTAGTACCTTCCTCAAATATTGTATTAACCTAACAACTTCTTTATCTTTTTGTATGCTTTGATTTTTTCGTGCATTATCATTTCTATAACATTATCTAACAATTTGTTGCAAGTTTAATTCATAGAATTTCTATGGAACTTTCTTTTATATAAAACTGTGTCATATTATTTCCTAGAAAAATTCATTTATATATAAACTCATTAACAATCACCCCACTTACCTGATGATTATGCCATCTTAAGCAAAATTGTTGTTGATTTTCATTGTTGTTATTGTTTGACTGTTGTTGCTGTTGCTGCTGCTGGTGCTGTTGATCCTGTAATTTTTGTGTTAATTGTTGTTCTCTCGACTGTTGCTGCTGCTGCTGTTGGCGCAAATTCGTTGTGGAAGTCGTTGCATTATTATGTTCCATAATTATTAATCAGATTTGTTTATGTTCATATAAAATTTTATTGAAAAATGTTTTTAAGACATAAAAACTGCTTTAAATTAAAAATTTGTTTTAAAATTTGGCGCGCAAACATTTTAAACGCACAAAACAAAAACAGAAACAATAACAAATAAGAAATTTTAGAGATAAATCATCAATGACATCAATAAAATGCTTGTTTATTTGTTTTGTTATTGTTATTATGTGTTAAATGAGTGTGTTTTGGCTGGCTCATTAAAAGAGCCAACCAAAACACACACACACATTTAATGAGAGCCGAAATAATATTTTCTTTCTCTTATATTAACTGTTTATGGTTTTGTTTTTCATTTGCTTTTGTACATAAACATGTCATGATGTTTTTTGTTTTGTTTAGTTGTTTTGCAAAGAGTTTTACCGTAGTGAGTAAAGAAAGAGCAAGAGAATGAGTAATTTAACTGATAAGACATCGTTTATTAAGTATACGTCGTGTGGTAAGAAATCATTTCACATTAAATATCACTTATGCCTAATAAATGATTGAAATTTTGATTGATTTGTTTACAGGTAAATGAATTAAATTAAAATTGTGGTAAATTATGATAAATTGAAGAACTTTTAAGGTGTTAATTGTTTGGTGTTATCTATTTCAATTAGTTTTTTTTTTAATTGTTAAATCTTTTATATTAAAAGTTTGCTATTTATTTCAATTGTCAAATTTGTTTTTTTTTTTTTTTTTGTTTGTGAAAAATTTTCTTCAATCTTTCGTTTAATCTCTTTGTCCACCAAATCTGTTCTATATGTTGGATTTATATTATTTTGTGTTGAAATACATTTTGTAATGCATGTGTATTTTAGTTTTTTTTTGTATATTTTTTTTTTTTGTCCGAGGGCTGCTATTTTTACCGGTTCAAGCAACAACAACAATTATATGTATTAGCCAATTTTAATTTAGCGAATGCATTTTGTTTTTCCTTCAGCGAAAAAAAAAACTTTTTTTTTCTAATGGCTACACAATAAGTCGTAAAATACTTGGAGACACCTCAATATTTTTTGAAATTTTATATGGTAAAGGCGTGTTTTTATGGGAGGGGTGAATTGATAGGTAAAATCTTAAAGTATTTGCTGTACTCCTTTTTTAAATGATTTACACAATTTTATTTTTGGGGTATTAAGAATTTTAAGTAAATTTTTCTTGAAATTAACTGCAAAACTTTATAATTTAATATTTGACTTAAATTTTAATAAAAACATGGATTTTTTGTGGATATTTTTAATAAAATATAAGTAACTTTAAAACCAAAATTTTTCAAGAAAAAAATTCAAATTTTTTAATAAAAACGGTATTGGCGATTTTTTTAACTTTTGAAAATTTTCTTTAAAAACCTATTTTATAGGAACCTATTTTATGCATATAAGCTTTAAAACAAATTTTAGCAAAAAAAAATTCTAGTGATTTTTTTTAATTTTCATAGTAATTTATTTTTTTTTTCTTTCAAATGAAAGTTAAGAAATTTTAAAATGTAAAAAGATTATAAAAACGTATTTTTTTTATAAAAAAGTTAAATTTTTGCGAAAAAATTTTTAAGCGATTTTTGTAATTATATGAAATTTGCTTAATAAAATAGGAATTTTTGAAGGAAATTTTTATGGTATAGAATAAATTTCCATACATAAATATTTCAAAAAAAAAAGTCAAGTTTTTGTTAAAAACTATTTTGTCGATTTTTTTTTTAGTTTTTTACATTTTTCTGGAAAAACTTATTTTTGAGGAATTTTACTTGTTAGCAATGAAAATCACTTAAAATTCATAAGTTTTCATCCGGATTTTTATAAGATTTTGGCCAAAAAAAGTTCTAGCGATTTTTTATATTCTGATTAATTTTCATGGTAATTCCACGTTTTTCCTTTCAAATGAAAGTTAAGATACACAAAATTGTAGAACAGATTATAAAAACGTATTTTTCTTGTAAAAAAGTAAAATTTTAGTCAGAAAATATTCAAGCGATTTTTGTAATTATATGAAATTGGCTTAAAAAATAGGAATTTTTGAAGGAAATCGATATGGTATAGAATAAATTACAATAAATAACTATTTCAAAATAAAAAAGTCAAGTTTTTCTTAAAAACTATTTTGGCGATTTTTTTTAGTTTTTAAAATTATTTTTGGAAAAACTCATTTTTGAGAAATTTTACTTGTTAGCTATGTAAGTCCCTTAAAATGCATATGTTTTTATCACTTAAAATTCATATGTTTTCATTCGGTTTTTTGGAGGATTTTAGCAAAAAAAAATTCTAGCGATTTTTTTATATTTTTATTAATTTTCATGGTAATTTAAATTTTTTTTCTTTCAAATGAAAGTTAAGAAATTTTAAAATGTAAAAACGTATTTTTTTATAAAAAAGTTAAATTTTTGCCAAAAAATGTTCAAGCGATTTTTGTAATTATATGAAATTTGCTTAAAAAAATAGGAATTTTTGAAAGAAATCTTTATGATATAAAATAAATTACAATAAATAAATATTTCAAAATAAAAAAATTCAGTTTTTCTTAAAAACTATTTTGGCGATTTTTTTTAGTTTTTGAAAATTTTGTGAAAAAATTTATTTTTGAGGAATTTTTCTTGTTAGCAATGTAAATCACTTAAAATGCATATGTTTACATGCGGTTTTATAAAGATTTTAGAAAAACAAATTCTAGCGATTTTTTTCATTTTTTATTAATTTTCATGGTAATTTAAATTTTTTTCTTTCAAATGAAAGTTAAGAAATATTAAAATGTAAAATATATTATAAAAACATATTTTTCTTGTAAAAAGTTAAATTTTTGCCAAAAAATTTTCAAGCGTTTTTTGTAATTATGTAAAAATAGGAATTTTTTAAAGAAATCTTTATAATATAAAATAAATTACAATACATAAATATTTCAAAATATAAAAGTCAAGTTTTTCTTAAAAACTATTTTGGCGATTTTTTTATATTTTGACATTTTTTTTAAAAAAAAAACTTATTTTTGAGGAATTTTACTTGTTAGCAATGTAAATCCCTTAAAATGCATATGTTTTATACGGTTTTAGAAAGATTTTAGCAAACAAAAGTTCTAGCGATTTTTTTATAAACTTCGTTAACATTCGTGTTGTGTTCGTGCCCTTGTGGCTATTAGTGCCGACCACTGGTCTAAAACAAGAATCTATATATTTTATATAAAATTTAAATGTTTTCATCTGCTAACCCCTGCCCTAAATGACACGCCTCTGAAAACTGTACACATGCTTACTTACATACAAACATACATTATGTATAAATGCATGTTTGTATGTATGTAGTAGCTGTGTGTATGTTTGTATGTATGGCCCATGTGCATGTGTAGTATATCTATGTAAATGTATCATCATCTAATGAATAAAGGAATTTTTTTCATTCCAATATATTTTATTTGCAAACTACTAGATTCAGCTGAAAGGTACAACCAACTACTACACTTATTGCAAATTATTTTTTTTTTTTTAGTATTTTGTTATTTGAATTGTTGTTTAGCTGGCTGAATGGGTGACATTAGATGGATGCTTTTTAGCTGGTTTGCTTGGCTAGGTTTTTTTTTGTTTCTTCTTTATATTTATTTTTTTTTCTATTCAGTATTGTTTTGTAGTTGTAAATTTTATTTATTTTTAAAAATTTGTGCTATTTCGTAAATATACATAATCACATTAGCCAAAATCACATTGACAAGAATGAACCAAAAATCAAAAAAAAAAAATTGAAATAAAACTAGATAAGTCCCCCATCAAAGGTAATACAGAACGACATTAACTTTACATACACATTCATACAAAATAGCTTAAAGTATCATCAATCTATATATTTGCAAAAAAGAAGAAAATTTCCAGTCACTTAAAATTTCTCTTTTCTTTGTTTGTTATTATTTTTGTCAAAAAACTGTTGTCATGTTGTCTGATTTTCTAATTTTTCATTTCAAAAATTGAGTCATATTCTCCAGGTTGTTTGCTTAAATATGTATTAAATGTATTTGTTCTTTTTGTTAAAGATTTAGCTATTTTCTTCTGTGTGGCGTACCAAAACGTAAAAATAGATTTTTACAATAGTATTTGCTTTTGGACAATGACAGATTTTTTATTTTTTTTTGTATTTAAATCTTTATGGATTTTTCTTTTTGTACAAAAATATTAATTTATTTTTATGTTTATGAGAAAATTTCCTTATATACTTAGTTTTATATAGATTATTTCGGATTTTCTTAAGGAAAAACTAATAATTTTTCCTAATAAACTACCTTAATATCATTTTAGTGCAGGAAAATAACTAAGCATACAAAATTAAAAGTTGGAAAACAAAATATACAAATATACAATCAAAACTGAAGATTTTTATTTTCACAACGAAATAACCTAAGCATACTAATCGGAATATTTACATTCAAACCCTTAATAAGGCGAATTTTATTCAAAACTAGTTCATCGCCCCGGCTTTGCCCGGTAGCGAACTAACTTATTTATTGTTCTTATTTATTTGCAAATAAAATATCTAAATTTGTACTGCATACTTTAGGGAGCTTTTTTATTACAGTTGACTGGACTAACAAAAAAAAAGAATTTCCGAGTTTTACCCGGAATTTTTGAATTTTTTTCTTTACAAACCATCTCCAGAAAATTTCGAATCGAATAAAAAAAAATCAGCCAAATCGCTCCAGCCGTTCTCACGTGATGACATTACATACATTTAATTTTTATACCATTTAATTTTTATATATATTGATTTAAAAATTATGCTGAATATAACTTATTTCCTTTCGTTTGGACCTTATCGTTTTTTCAATAGACAGACATAAGGACGGACATAGCTACATCGTATTAGAATCTTATGAGGACCCAGAATATAAATTTATCAGAAAGAGATTCTGAGTCGATCGGTATAATGGATGCTAAACTAATATTTTTGGGCATTACAAATATCAGCACCAACCAAATATACCCTCCCCATTATGATGATGTAAACATTTTCTGATGCCTACTTGTAATAGTTTTGAATTGAAGAAAAATTTAAACATTCATAAAGTTTTATAAAGCCATTTTGTAATGGATAAATTCTACAATAATGAATTCTTATCTGTTGCGAGTGCGGCGCGCCGCGGCGGCAAGAAACTTACTTAAGGTAGGGAGGGTCACACATGGCAAATATTAGCTCAAAAAAGCGTAACCACATTTTTTTAGCACAAATTCGTTTGACTTGTTTATTATTACAAGTGTTTTGTAAGATCAAACAGCATCAAATAAAATAAAACTATTTTTTTTTGTTTTGAATCATCCTAAGTAAAATAAGTTTTTGAAATAAACATTTTATGTCTTTTTCGTCAAATATATGTTATGTGTGACCCTACCTTTAGGCTATTTGAGTCCTCGTTTGTAAAACAATTGCGGTAAGGTCACACTAAGATCAGTTGGGATGCATGGATTGGATACGATCAACTGTTCGAAGGTGGTGCTGTTTTCACTAATGGACTATGTTCGACAACAGTATTAAACGGTCATACAGACTCTCTGAATGCCGCGTCTTCCAGACAGTGATCTTCGCGATCTGAAATGTCAAGGAGTTTATAAAAGCACACGTCACAGAGAGGTCTGTATCAATCCGATCAACTGTTCAAAGGGGGTGCAGTTTTCACTGATGGATTCAGTATGGACTCAGGTACAAAGGTCGAGGTTTATATGGTCTACAACAGTATTAAACAGTTATACAGACTCTTTACAGCCACGAATACAGCGTCTTTCAGGCAGAGATCTACGCGATCTGGAAAGCCACGGAGTTGATAAAAACAGAGGGGTCTGTAGTGAAAATTTATGTAGACACCCAGGCAGCACTTATGGCTCTGAAATGTCATATAATACATTCTAGCAAAGTGGCAGACACATACCAAGAAACGAGGTAGAGATGAACTGGCCAGACATGGCTCAGATATGAACCATAGTATTAGGGACCGGGAAGTAAGATCACCTATTTATCACTACTGCAGGCTAATCTTTGAAATATTCCGTGAGTTCAGCAAACAATCCTGGAATAGTAGGAAGTAGGATTGTCAAGTGTCCAAAGCCTTTTAGGCAAAACTGGACACACTAATTGGGTTGGATAGGCGTAGTCTCAGCATACTAGTAGGAGTGATAAGCGTTCCCTGTTCAATTGGAGCCTATATACGATTTTTGTAGAGTGTGTGGGGATATAGAGGAGTTGGAGACAGTAGAGCACATTATGAGCAGCTGGCGGAGATTACAGTGTCTTAGATTTAAATAGCTAGGTACTAGATTTCTAGATGAAGTTGGGAGTGTTGCTGGTTGTAAATTGGGTAACATACTAGGCTTTATCAGGGAATAGATGAATTCAAATCTTTAACCACTTTTCACCCTATTTACTCAGATTTGGATTTTTCTTTTTGTATCTCCTTTTGATATTTCTAAAACACTATCATTCTTCTGTTTTCTTTTCTTTATGTCTCCTTATTTAGACATGGCATTTTTTTCTGAATCTGACTCTTGTAGGGAATCACAATAGATGTTATGGTTTCCGAGTGGAAGTGCACATGATGCACAACCCTTCCAAACTAAACTAATAACTAGTTCCCACAAATCTCTATAGAATTTCTTAAGAATCAAAATATTGTTACACAGAAGGGCTTTTAGAAGTAGGTGAATCATCACTAGTTCTATAGATGCTATTAATGATTTTGGAACTACACCATTTCCAATTGTTTCCAATTTTCTTAAGTAGAAATTTATAACCGATTATGGCCAATAAAGAACTACACCATTTCCAATTGTTTCCAATTTTCTTAAGTAGATATTAATAACCGATTATGACCAATAAGGAACTACACCATTTCCAATTGTTTCCAATTTTCTTAAGTAGAAATTAATAACCGATTATGACCAATAAGGCTAGGTTGTTGAAAAGAAAAAAAAATGGTATTTTATTTCAGAAGTTTCTAATTATATTTCAGAAAATTCCAATTAAATTTCTAATTTTATTTCAGAAATTTCCAAGAATTTCAAACATTTCCAATTATATTTCAGAAGTTTCTAATAGCATTTCAGAATTTTCCAATTGTTTTTCAGAAAATTCCATTTGTATTTCAGACTTTTTTATTTACACTTACAAAGTATCTAATTGTATTTCAGAATTTTTTATTTGTATTTCAGAAATTGAAATTTGTATTGCTATTAGAATTTTCTGAAATACAATTGGAAACTGTGTAGTTGTAAACATTTTCCTGACATTTATTAAGTTATAAAAGTAAATTATTTTTTTTTAAGAATTAATTTAGTAATTCGAACTTTTATATAAATATTTTAAAAACTTGAAAATATTTTGAGTTTTTTTTCAGCTTACTAACAAATAATTATTTCAATTTCATTATTTTCGTTATTAAAAATAGTTTTTTTTATATTTAACAGATTTTATTATATTTTTTTTAATTGTTTCTCGTCGTTCTTTAAGATTTTATAAGTTTTTGCACAAACTTTAGTTGTTCTTTTTTTGTTTAACTAGCTTGTTCCATTATTATTGTTGCGTATATTAATATTTTTATTTCTCAATTATAATTTTTTTTAAAAATTTGAAATTTTTTTCAGGCTTTTTTAAACTTTTGTTTAATAAATTAAATTGTTATTAATTCTTTTTTTTATAAAATCTATATTAATTTCAACATTTCTAGTTTTCAAAACTTTCAAATCGTAAAATTACAACTTCACTTCATTTAACACAAAAAACGCATTTTTTATATAATTTGTTTTATTATATCCACTTTAAAATAATATTCGACTTATATTTGTTGTTAATTATTTCTTCACTATTTATTTTGAATTACTTTTTTAAAATTTTTATAACCGTTACCTAAAATACTCGTTACATTAAGTATAATTTATAATTTTTTTATTTAATTTTTTTTTTTGTATAAATTCTAAATCCGTTACGGTTTATTTTTTGTGTTATTCATTAAATGTGTTTTTTATATTGTGTCTCGCTTAATTCGAATATTTCTGCGTGTCCACCACCTTTGTATCGTGTTTGCTCACTTCTAATTTGCCAAAATTTCTAGTTTGTCTGAGGTTGGAGATTTCTTTTTCCCAAAATGTCCAATACATTCGTGCCCCTTTTTTTATTTTCTAAAAAAAAAAAATAAAAGAAATAACAACAACAACGACATCTACAACATTAAAATCCGATCATTATTTGTTTTTGTTATGTAGTAGAGTATTTTGGTAGTGCTTTCTTTCAAAGAGACATTTATTTGGTCGTTCGGCGGTCACACTTTCATTTCAATATTTATCTCTTATTTTTTTCTTTCAAATCTAATGCTAAATGATTTGAAATGAGCAATGTTTTCGTAAAGAAAAATCTTAGACATTTTGTTTGCTTTGGCCATAATGTTTTAGCGTAATTGTCAATAGATTGAAAAGATTTGGTATTAGATAAAAGTTTTGGAATTGGAGAGCTTTATATAGAAAAACAAATTGCAGTTATCAGACATATATGTATGTGTTAAGAATCGATTGATTTTAAGAATCATTTTTAAACCCATTTTAAAGTAAAATACTAATTAATTCAAAATTATTCAAATTTGTTCAAAAGATCTTCAAAATTTTAATGTTTTTACCTTTTCCCTGGTATTTGCTACATCAAAACAGAAATTTTTCGAATTTGGTACTTTTTGCAAAAAGTACTTTTCAAATTTGGTACTTTTTCAAAAAAGTACTTTTTTTTAATTTTCAACCATTTATTCTTTAACAAGTATGTTTTGAATGGATTTTTTTTTATTTTTCACCCATGTTTTGCTACTTTTTTAAGGAATTATCCTTCATGTATTTGGTACTTTTACAATATCTTTATAAATTTTCTCAAATTTATGTTCATTTTAACAGTTTTTGTACTTTTTTTTGGATACTTCTTATTTAAAATTACGGTTTTGGAATTTAGTGCGTTTCTTTAGTAATTCTTAAACAATTTTACTTAAAATTAGCTTTTTCTATTTGGTACTTTTCAAAAATAATGAATTTTTTCAAAGGATTTTCGAAATTTATATGTTTTTACCTTTTCTCAGCTATTTGCTTCTTCAAAATATAAAATTTTCGAATTTGGTACTTTTTGCAAAAAGTACCTTAAAATTTGGTACTTTTTCAAAAAAGTACTTTTTTGAAATTTCTACAAATTCCTCTTTAACAATTATGTTTTTAATGGATTTTTAAATTTTCATCCTTTTTTTGGAACTGTTTTAAAGAATGCCTTTTAAATATATAGCCAAATTATTAATTTTCTCAATTTTATTTTTAATTTTAACAGGCTTGGTACGTTTTTTGGTTACTTTTTATTGAAATCCCCTTTTTTTGATATTTTGGTTTTTTAAAAATATATATTTTTTAAATAAATTTTACAATTTCTTTAATAGTACTTAAACAAATTTTCCTTAAAAGCTTTTGGTATTTGGTACTTTTCAGAAATAATGAATTTTTCAAAGGATTTTCGAAATTTATATGTTTTTACTTTTTCCCTGTTATTTAATACTTCAAAATATTAAATTTTCGAATTTGGTACTTTTTGCAAAAAGTACTTTTAAAATTTGGTACTTTTTCAAAAAAAGTACTTTTTGAAATTTCAACAATTTCCTCATTAATAATTAAGTTTTTAATGAATTTTTTAAATTTTCACCAATTTTTTGGAACTGTTTTAAAGAATGCCTTTTAAATATGTAGCAAAATTATTAGTTTTCTCAATTTTATTTTTAATTTTAACAGGTTTGGTACGTTTTTTGGGTACTTTTTATTCAAATCAACTTTTTTTGGAATTTTTGTTTTTTAAAAATATATTTTTTTGACAATTTCTTTAATAGTAATTAAACAAATTTTCCTAAAACTAGTTTTTGATATTTGGTACTTTTCAGAAATAATGAATTTTTCAAAGGATTTTCGAAATTTATATGTTTTAACCTTTTCCCTGCTATTTGCTGCTTCAAAATATTAAATTTTCAAATTTGTTACTTTTTGCAAAAAGTACCTTAAAATTTGGTACTTTTTAAAAAAAGTACTTTTTTGAAATTTCAACAATTTCCTCATTAACAATTAAGTTTTTAATGGATTTTTTAAATTTTCACCCATTTTTTGGTACTATTTTCAGTACACATATTTATTTATTTTCTCAAATTTATTTTTTATTTTAACAGTTTTGTTCTTTTTTGTGGATACTTCTTATTCAAAAGTATGTACTTTCTAAAATTTAGTGCATTTTTTTTTTAATTTTGAAGAAAAAAATCCCATTTATTTATCATCATGCTTGCTTGTTATTCATGATTAACAAGACAATTTTATTTCAAAAGACAATCTCTTTCTTTTCAGGCGTAAACAATTCTTAATTAATAAAAATGGTAAAAATGGTAATAAATAAAGTCTTTAAAATTTATTTGAAAATAGATATTGATAATGTCAGAGTTGTGTTATGAGTTTGTTAACCATTCTAGTCAAATTAAAACGTGTAACTTGATCCCACTTGATAAAGAAAAAACACAGAAATTCCATAATTTGCATATGAAGATCAAGATATATAAATACCAATAAAGCATTGATATTTTCAGTGTTTAGTTAGTACTGTGAAAGAACGTAGTTAACAAAATCTACATTAAACTATTAATTTTCGAAAATGCTCCTTAAAACTTTAACTGTGTCTGCCTTAATGTTAATGTTTTTAAACCTAACCAATATATCTTGTGAAATTCGATATGTTTCGCATAAAAATTGCAATAATGCGCGTAAAGGCACTATCATAGCAAATCCTGGCAATTGTAGTCAATATATTGTCTGCAATGGTTTGCGTTCAACTTTGGGTGAATGTCCACAAGGACAATATTTCAATGAGGACATGTTATCGTGTGATAAAAACCCCATACAATGTCGTGAGAAAATCCAGCCCACTACTGCTGTTAATTCTTCTTTACAAGAAGACAAATTAAAGGAAAAAGAAAACGAGAATTATAAGCAAAATATAGCTGCTTTAACTCATGAGTGCTCTTCCTTACAAGATCATAACATTGCTCAATCCCTCAATTGTGTGTACTATTATCAGTGTGTTCGTGGCGTTTTAAGTCTTAAACGTTGTCCCTTTGGTTTGGCCTGGCATTGGAGGAATCAGCGCTGTGTGCCAAAAGCTAAGGCAGTTTGTTATACTCATATTTAGTACTTAAGTTGTGTTTGTCTTAATGAATTTTGAATTTTGTTTTATTAAGAAAATAAAGTTATAAAAACATTTTATTATTGAGCTTCCATATTAGACAGTTTTGAAAGCTACTTCAGGGAGGAAGTGAAATAGATTTCGCTGACCAGTAGAATTCTTGGAATTATCAGGAAAGTAGTTCAATTGCTCCAGATCTACTCTTGTTGTCCGCGGCAGGTTATTGTCCGCTTTTACTAAGGATCGTGGACGACAGCGGTAAAGATTGCTGCTCTAAAAAATGTCTCTCAAAGCTACCGAATAAAGATCCTATGGACATTCTGATCCTATAGATCAGAAGGTCCTTCCTGATATGCCTCTTGGGAGACTCCAGCAGTGTCAGTCATCATCCGATTATATCCCAGGAACAATTGTTTTGTCTTCATGACATTGTGTTATATGACTGAAAGAACCTTCACTTCCTAGTTTAGGGGGTACTCCAAAGTTATTTGCCCGTGGCAATTCTGGAAGAACCATCACTTCATAGTTTAGAAGGTATTCCAAAGTTCTTAAGGCAGCGTTTTGACAGCTTTGAATATTTCTCTATTGGAGCAGCGTAATTGACCCACCAATCATCTGGTGGGTAGCCAATACGAAAAAGATCCTATGGATCAGAAGGTCCTTCCTGATATGCCTCATGGGAGACTCCAGCAGTGCCAGTCATCATCCGATTATATCCCAGGAGGAATTGTTTTGTCTTCAAGACGTTGTTTTATATGACTGGAAGAAAGTTATTTGCCCGTGGCAGTTGTGGAAGAACCTTCACTTTATAGTTTAGAAGGTATTCCAAAGTTCTTAAAGCAGCTTTGAATATTTCTCTACTGGAGCAGCGTAATTGACCATTGACCGACCAATCATCTGATGGGTAGCCAATAAGGTTTCTTTATCCTATCTCCATTCGCCACCAGCATGTGCGTTAAGAACCTTTTACTTCGCAATTTATGCATTATTGTAGTGACATGAGCTGAGGGAGTAACATTTTTGGTTGGTTAACAGTCTTAGCTTATGCTAAGATTAATATTTTTTGCTGCCGGAGATTTTGCTGGTGATGGTTGCAGTTAAAGTCCAGTAAAAAAGCAGTGTATTTCTTCGAGATAACGTTTCACCAAAGATCACATCCACTTCATATGGAATTCCGGGGAGTTTAGAGAGGTAGTATCCTGAAGAACTCCTTGCTTAACTCTACCGAGTTTTGAAGGTTTGTCTATAAACTTCATGAACGACAGGCTCCCACCATCCATCTCTTCATGTTGTTGGGTCTTGTGAACTCAGAATATCCTGGAGAAGTGTCGAAGGCCTTCGAAGAGGATCATCCTTTTACAAGACTTCTGCAAGTTTAAGCCCTGTGAGTTCAGAATGACAATTTTATGATGGATCTGAACATTTTAGGAAATCTATGCTGATAGCTAGGTAATGGGGATCACCTGAAGGAGGAGAATAGTCTCAAGAGTCTTCGCCACAGGTGGAAAAAGTGAAATCGGCATGTATCGCGTTCTTTCCAGATTTGAGAATTGGGATGACTTGTTACAGTAACAAAACACATGTTGAATTTTCACTCAAAATACTCGCTTTGGAAATAGAAACAGGGGATAAAAATGTTTGTCAGGTACTCAACTCTCCGCTCCTCACTGTGAGATTAAAAACGTTTGTTGGATATACCTTCTAGGCAATCGCATGGAATGGTTTGACTGCAATTTTTTACACCTCAACTTTAGTTGACGTACAAGGCTGTGGTATTATTTGAGAACAACACTTCATTTTGCCTTGTCTCTCTCAGTCTGCTCAATAAAATTGAAACTTAATCGCTACCCAAGGACCACACGTCAAAAGTCATGAGAGAGGCCGTAATGTGTACTTCAGCTTGCTAACTCGTGAACTAAAGTTCCAGTTCATAAAATGATCTATCGATATTTTCCGCTTGTCTTCATTTAGCATCCAGCTGATAACGCTTGGCTGGGGGATCCTTGAATTATCAGTGTTGGTACATTTACGAGTGCTGCTGGGAAGTGCGAACGCACTATGCATAATCGATCAGCAGGAATGAAGCAAGCGGCTACTGCGGTAACAAGAATTCTCTCCTTCGTGTACTTTGGAGGGTATTGAATTCTCTGAGCCAGTCTGACAATCTGCTTTAGTTTTGGTTTATGTAATTTCAGGGATCAGAGAATTCGTGAACTAAAGTTCCAGTTCTTCAAATGATCTATCCATATGTTCCGCTTGTCTTCATTTAACATCCTTCTGATAACGCTTAGCTGAGCGATGAGTCATCAAGGTTGGTACTTTGGATATCATCACGCTTTTCTGCAAGTGCAGCAGGAATGAAGCAAGCGGCTTCTGTGGTAACAGTTTCGTGGAACTTTCTGCTACTGCGTGTACTTTGGAGGGTATTGAAAGATCATTAGATGTGCAATCAGTGAAATCTCTGAATTAGTGACAATCTGCTTTCTTTTTAGTTTATGTAATTTCGACATTTAGAGACGATTAAATTGGTAGGCCTATCAAGTCAAACTATTGTGGGTTTGTGGTTTGATCCTAAGGAAACTATAGTTCGCGAGGTTGCGTAGTTGATAAGAGCCGGTTTCGCTATTATGATGTCTGGCGAGCTAACGAAGTAAAATCCATAATCCGGTTGGCAGCATCGTCATTCGGGGTCGATTCGTAAGTTTATACCAGATTCGTAAATTTTAAAGTCCCTTAGGGCTAGACCGTCTAGAAAGCTCATGATAACGGGACACTAGCCTATTAGATCATAGATATTATAGAGGTTCGATTAAATTAATTCAATTTAAGCTTAATTTACTTCAACTACAAGTTCTATAGCATCATTCAAAGACTTTTATTTGAATATAATTCATTCATTGTTTTAAATCATTTACGATAATTGATTGCCTAAATTGTAATGGATTTGAATTAAAGAAAACTTGAATGATTCAATAAGGTATTAATTTTATAAAATAATGAATTCTTAAAGGAATTAATTCAGGTATTAAGGGATTAATCCTAAAAAGTCTTAAAAATGTAGCTACTACTATTTTAAAACCCCCAATTCCAAAGGCAGTTCAAAAGATTTCAAATTCTTACCTTTTACTTGTGTGTTAGATGTTTTTCTCTTGTCCGATGAGGCTGCTGCCTGACCAGACCATGTGCAAACTTATGACTAATTACAAGAAATACCTTCAAAACTATTGCATGTTATATGTTAAGTATGTAAATCATAGCCAAAAAGTATTCAAAATTTTAAGACAAAATAATCCACAAAATATAAACAAATCGAAATACTTGTAAGTATGTACAAGTATTATGTATATTCGATAGCAAGAGAGAGTAAAAGCCTAAAAATGTTAAAAGCTAAAATTTTGCTAAAAACAAATGACAACAATAAATTGTATAGTTTCCACAGACCCAAAAATACAATAAATAAATTCAGAATGTATGAAAACATAAAATCGCCAGCCACACCAGCCAGCAACAACAACATTCAATTAAATTTTTACATGCGATTACAAAATTTCACGAAAAACAAGAAATTAAAATAAATAAGTGACAATACTTTAAGGCAAATTGCAGAAGATGAAAAAACAAACGCATTTATAAGACCCAGAAAGTATGAATAACCAAACGTTAGCCAAACAAACCCAAAAAAAATAAAAAAAAAAATATAAAACACACATAAACCACCTCCCTCCATATAAAAATCCATCCTCCAAGTTATTTAAACAAATACATAACACATTTGTGTGTGTTTAGTAGAGGTACCCTATTCCCTTGGATTAGGGAGGTATTATGGATTTTAAAAAGGTATTGGTAACGGTCTGGTTGAAATAATAATCCTTTTTCCCTTCTCTGTTTAGTCGGGGCCATATCATTCTGATAATCATACAGGTGTGAACTAGAGTTTTTCTTTTCCCGGGAAATCGGGATACATTTTGAAATTTTCCGGGATCCCGGGAATTTCCGCCTAGAACAAATTATTCAATTTTAATGTAGAATGTAGACTTTGTTAAAAATCTTGTGTTTTAAAATGTAATTGGATACAAATAAAAAAATCCAATAATAATGTAAGATAAACTGACACGATTTCTAATTTTGGTTATAGACAAACTTGTCAACATTTGTCATTTTTATCGGAGTTGCTGCAATTTCCATTGGATTTTGTTCAACCTCCAATTATTTCAGTAAAATAAATATTTAATTTTTTTTAAATTTTTAATTGCATTGTTTTGTTTATTAAATCAAAAATTAAGTAAAAATGACATTTCTAAATTCGATCGGAATAAAATTGGACATGGTCCTAGCCAAGGAGTATTCGAGATCCAGGGGCGTTTCAAAGTAGGGTACCTACGACATGTAAAATTTTTAAACACGTGCAATTTTTTGTTTCCCATTCGATTTCAAAGATTTTTATATTTTTGGAAAGCGTTTGGATAGGTCTTGAAAAACCATGCTTGCGTGTGCTATTTATCTCTTATAATTTCCCAGTTATAGGCATTTCAAAATTGAAATTTTAAAATTATGCCCTAGGTAGGGCTTTTTTAAAAATATATTAGGTCGGACTTTTGGACCGAATGGACTCGATTGGACATACAAAAGATTTCAGTGCAATATCAATTATGGATCCAAAAATAAACGGTTTTCAATTTAAATATTCAAAAAATAGTTGATTTTTGCTGTTTTTTTGGGCGAAAAGGTGACTTAACTCTTTTTTTATTAAAAAAAAAAACTTTCTTTAAGAACATATAACAAATTTATATTTTTCTGTAAGGTATCTTTAAGAAGAACATTTTGGTATAATAAACATGTCCTATTTTTCGAGTATGTCGCCCCAACGCCCTTCGGAATGTGAACTATTTTTTTATCAAAATTTCAAATTTATGCCACATGTTCTAAAATCCCAAAACTGGGATCAAAAAACGCGGAACAGTTTTAGAAACCTTCATGTGTTCCTTATTTATTCCCAAAGTATTTTCCCAGCCCAGAAGAAAATGTGGATCCCATGGCCAAAATTGTAAAAAATAAAATTTTTGGAATTTTGGCTCCAATTTTTAGGAATTGTGGGATTCCCTTTAACCTTTTTACATAATAATAAAGTTTTATTACATTTTGTTATTTAACATGAGAATTTTAAAAAACGTTGAAAATTTCATTGAGTTTTGTTAATAAATAAAGATTTTATTACATATTACATATTTATTGAGATTCTAAAACTAAATTTTGTATCAAAATTTGAATATGATTGCAAATATTAAGAACAATTTGATCCACATTTATTCCGAGTTATATTTTTTTGTTTAGATAAGTTAGTTTTTTGTCTTACAAAAAAAAAATCAAGTCAATATCACAATTAGATTAAAAAATATGCCACTTTACAACTCCGTCCATCAAAAATATTGCACTTTTTCATAGTAAAAAATTTCTATAAATTTTCTTGATGTGACTGGGTCAGAACTAATGACTTGTGTTGAATGAAAATTGTGAAAAAGCAAAATACTGAAAAAACTACACTTTCGATTGGATAGAATTCTGTGACAGCCGTAAAATTCATGAGTTTTTGGGAATTCCCGTGAAAAACTCTAGTGTGAACTCAGCCCATCTTGTCTTAGCTGCTTGCATTTCGATAACAGTATCCCGCATAGGAAGTCAATGTTTCCATCAGGCATCATGGCGCTATTATTCATCAGATTATCAGCAACACAAATACCTGAAATTTCTCCATGCCCGCGTACATAAATGAGTACGACTGTTGAATGTCTCGCCATCCTGTTTTAGGATGCCCTGCATTCCTGGACTACACCTGTCGCAGATTTTATTGCGTCTTGACTAACAGTATCAGCCCAATTATGAAAAAAAATTACCCGGGAGTTTTTTCCCTTTTCTTTTTATTAACATAGAATTTGAATAGACTCCCTGGGAATTTTTTTCATAATTGGGCTATATATATATGCGAGTATCCCTGCCTGATATCTTGTTATAGCTGATCCGATATTTCAGCTTGAATAATACTACATTCTACATTTGGAATTTTAAAAGATAACCAAATACCGTATTCCTGAATGTAAACACCTACGCCAACTCAATATCCTTTTCTCTATCCGTCCGTATAGACTGAGAGAATCGTTGTGTTAAGTGATTGTCCTTCCATTAATTCAATGTTGTATGAAATTGAAAACCGAAGTTTAATACAAATAAAATAAAAAGGAATCACTGAGTAACAGTTATTTAGTTAAAACTAAGTTTAAACGGCAAAATAGTACATCTTACCTTAACTGTTATATAACTTAAGTTTATTATACAGTTAACTTAGTTAGTAATTCTTACCTTAACAGTCTTATAATTGAATTTTATTATACAGTTAACTAAATTGCTAAATCTTATAACTATACAGTAAACTAAATCAGTAAATATTTGTTTAACTGTCTTATAACTGATATTTATTACACAGTTAACTGAATTCGTATAACCCACCTTAACTGACTCTGGTGGTATATCAAGTTCAAAAAACTCACCCCCATTTTCTCAATATCTGGTTATCGTTTTTCGTAACGATAAACCTCAAATTAACATTTTTTTTTTGTATGAGAACTGTCAGTTTATCGTCACGATAAAAAATAACCAGAGATTGAGAAAATGGGGGTCATAGTTTTCATATAGAATCAAGACCTCAGCATTTCTACATTCATAGCGTAGGGATCCCTTAATAAATTGCTACATTTCATGTTGTTGTTTTCTTATCTGCTTAATTTTATTTAATATTTTACAAACATTTAAAACAAATTATTATAATTAAATAAGAAAAATTTTAAACAATCTTAAGAGGTGTAAGAAATGTATTTGTTTAACGTCTAATTATTTTTTTTTCTACCATACCGCAAATATTATAATTGTGGAATTTAAGTAGATTAATTTTGCAAGAAAAATATCATTTATTTACTAGACTTATTTGTAATCTCTTACACAGTTGGCGTGGATTTGATTTTTTTCATGAAAAAATATTCTCACTCGTCGCATGTTTTAATGTGACGAAATGTTGTAATGAAATGATATTTAATTAAACACAAAAAGTTTTATTGTTTTGGCATTTAATGAAAAGGGTATAATAGCAAGGCAAGAAAATATTTTAAATATTAATAAAAACAATTGCAGAAAATATTACCCTGTAAATGCATCAATTATTTTTTTTAAAGAAATTTTATTGTTGAAAACAAATTTGTTTTTTTAAATTATAAATTTTTACTAAAATAAGATTTAAAAAATTCCTTATAATAAATTTATTAATTTAACAATTTAATTTTTACCTTAAATAACTTAATTTTAAAATGATTTCCCTAACAATTACCTACAACAACTTAACAATTGTTCCTGGCAATTTTGGCTTTAGATTACTTAGCTTAGAGGTACCATAACACTTTACCATATTATAAGGAACACACATTTCCTTTTGATAATCCCAGGCATGATAGAAATTACACCTTAAAATGGTTAAATAACCAGCAACACACTTGAAATAGTACTCACAACGATGAAAGTGTGGATAATAGGCATCTTTATGGCGGGAACATTTAGGTCTGGATGTTAAAGCCACAACATGTTCATAAATGGTGGTTAAATGTGGCGAAGTTGTGGCAATTGAGCTTGGAGTTGTTGTAGTAATTATCTCCATTTCTGTAAGTACTGTTGTAACATCATCCTCTTCCATTTTATCATTTCCGGCCGGGCAAATATTATCGTAATCAATTTGACATTCCTTAGTTTCTACATCGAAATAGGTGTCATCTGGACAAGTATCTTGAAATGAGGATTCCTCATCACTGCAATAGATAAAAGAATGACAATCGTTTGCCACTGCTATAAAGGAATCTTCAGCAACATCGGCACACTCCTCAAAATATAAGGCCCATGTTGAACTCAATATTAAGACCACAATAACTATAGGTTCCCTGAACATTTTTCTTTGTTTTTTTATAATTATTAAAGAAAAGAATACTATTAGTTTTCCAGCTAGTTTGTTAATAAAACTTTGATTGATTTTAAACATTGATTGTTTCGTATTTATAAGAGAAAGTCTTGGCAATCTAATATGTTTTCAACAAGGTCATTAAGATGTTATCTTTAATGTAGAACCGATTGTTATCTTGCCAAATGAAAGTCAATAAACTATAAAGGTTGTATAGTTATCTATAGTATTTATTTGTTATTTCAAAATGATATAGGTCAAAGTTTTTTTATAAAAAAATATTTTGTTTAATATAAATTATTGTTATAATAAAAGTAGAATATAACTAAATTTAGGCCTGCAACATGGGACGTTTCTCCTTGCCCTCCAAGTTTTCATTGGTTAAAGCATAACCAGTACCACCCTGAAATTTTAAAAGGGAATTGTTTAAAATATTTAGTTTTATATTTAAAAAAAAAAGTGATTTTGAGTGAACAATTACCCTTTGTAAAGGAATGATATCCTTGTCCTTAAGTTTCTGGCTGGTTAGAGGATGTATCATGTCCTTTTTAATTAATTTTTCCACACATTCCATGGTAACAACATCGCCGCTGAAAAGAACCATTTTGTTCATATAAATCATTGAAAATATCGAATTTAGAATTGATTTACTTACGTCGGCCTTAAAACTGCACATGGCACTGCATTGCTCAATATATCATGCGTCACCGGACACATATATCGAGCCTCCTTGGCTATCAATGACTTCTTTGTATCACCATCTTTGACCAAAGTAAATTTAACATCTATCAAATCCTTAGCCTTCAAAACCTTCTCCGAAACAGGACAATAAATGGTTGAATCTGGCTTTTTGGCCTTAGCCAAACCAGCATTGGGACATTCTGAGGGCAACCAAAAACTGGGCAATTTCTTTTCATGACCATTGGCCATATTTGAAATGGAGCTTTCTTCTCTGGCATCTCTTGAAGTCGAGGGCTTTTCAACGGTACCATTAACTGGTTTGCCCGACTTGACAAATTGTTCCACACACTGCTGTTGCTTGCGATTGAGTTCTTGATTGACATCGTTCTCCTCCACACGTTTCAAACGTTCATATTCCTTTAGCTTGCGACTGTATTCATTTTTCTTGGTTATAATATATTGGAGTATGGCCTCCTTGTCGAAGAGATAGCCATCTTTGGTGACCACAGGATTGCGGCAAGGTTGTAAGGTTAGGGAACAGCAATCGAAAGATTTTACCGAATCTTTGCCCAAACGTTGGGCATTTGTGCCATAACCTGATTCGGCTGCATCTCTTTTCTTCTCGTTATAGGTGTAAACCGCACCGGCTGTACAATTTCTAGCATGGCGAGTCATTTTTCTTTAATTATTTAGGATATTATTTAAAATTTTGTTTAGAAATGCTTGATTTGTTTGATTTTCCAATTATTTTCTGACAATGTTTACAATTTTCTAAACAGCTGTCAGTTGTTTGTGTAAAAAAGTGCTAACAAGTTATTTGAAAAGTGCTACCAAGTACTTTGTTGGGTACATATATTGATTAGGGTTCCTATAACTGGTTATAATAAAAACCGTTATAATTTCAAAATGGCGCTAACTTTATAATTTCCTAACCTACAATAAATAAATTGAAAAAAGCAAGAAATTTTCTTTATTTTAAACATTTATATATGTTTAATAATATATTTATTAATGATATTTTCTTTTTAATATAATGTATATTCATTCCCTATATTAACATTAGTAATATATTCCATTTTTGTTTTATTTTTAAACAATTTCATACTTATTTTTCCCTTACACATATGTATAATAATTTTATATTATATAAACATTTCATTTACCATATTTATTTACTTATAATTGTGTTCTTAACTACTTTAGAAACTGAATAATAAAATAGATTTTTTGTTCACATGATTTATCACAGAACATAAATGATACATAGTTTTTTAAACTAAAACGAAGAGATTGTGTTGTTAGAGTTGTAGTAGACTAGATCGTTAATTTATTTTATTTTTTGGCAAATTTCGTTTTGACTTTATTATTATGTATTTAATTTTAAATATACGTTTTTTTTTCATCGAATATTTCTATAAAAAAGAAGCGAGTTGTAAAAAATGTCTAAGATTTTTGTTGTTGTTTAGTTTTATAGATTTAGAAAAATAGAGCATTATATAGAGATATGCTTACTAAAGTTAAGAAAAATTGTTTATGTGCAATTATTTGGTTTATTTAATCCAAAGACATATAGATATTTTTTTAATCATAAATTTGGTTATATATTTTTTACAATATTATCTTATGTATACAGTATATGTTTATGTTTTGTATATTGTATTAAAAACTAATTATTATAATTAATTTGAGCATAACAATCTTGGATTGTTTAATTAAAATTAAATTTTTCTTTTTTTTTTCTCTTAAAGTATTTATTAAAAATTTAAAAAATACAGTGATAGACAAAATTGTTTAATCAATTATAGACAATAAATACCTTTGATTTAACATGTACGGAAAATTCTTTAGAAAATTTCAATTTTCTAGTAGAATTTTATAGTAAATATATATTTGTATCTAATGTTAATGGAAGAAATTTGAAAAATATTTAAATACTTTTTATTTAAAGTTCAGATGCTAGTTAGATTTCAAGGGTTTTGATAGGATAGTGTTTTTGCATAAATTTTAAAACCGGGTAATCCAACAGCAGCTGTTATTGTAGGTTTTTCAGAAACTACATATAAGTGAGTGACAATGCAATGGATACTTTTTTACATTTCTAAGATAAATTCATATTTACTCGGTTTTTCTATTAAAATATAGCAAATTTCAAAGTTTTTAAGCATTAAAGTTTAACAAAAAATACATTTATGTAATGTGGTTACACTTCTTGGAATTTGCAAAATAATGGAAACTTGTAAACTTCTTTTAAAAGAAGTTGACATTCTCAACAATGAAAGAGATGTTACGAATGTCAAACTCCATATATAAAAAAATTAATGAATTCGCTCGTATTTCCTTGAATTCGCCACTGCCACCACCTGGTATATAAATTCGCCTTGATTGACATCAAACCGTCAAACCCTCTAGCCCTCTTTAAACATAATTGAGAGAAAGAAAACACTTAAAGATTAATCAAATTTGCAAAGATTTGTGGCTAGAATAATAGAACATTTCTATGCTAACTGATAGTTTAGCTATTATTTAAAAAACTAAAAACATCCTCATTATTCAGACTTTTGGCATCAAACTCTGTAGTTCATCTCAAAAAATGTTTGACATAAAGTAAAGATTTGATGCTTGATCAAATTTGTAAAGATTTATACTTTCCCCACTTATATTTTAGCTATTAAATATATAAATTATTCACAGTAAATATTTCATTACTGTTTTATTCATATTCACTTAAAAAGTAATGTATCTGTTAATATACCTCTCTCTGCTATTCGCTCCAATGATGTATGATGAAAAATTGTATTTACTTGTATTAGCTTATATCAATATCTTGTCATAGGACGGCGGTGGTGACTCTTCCACTGTGACTATATCCTCCTTGGTTTTTGTCTCTGGCAGCAATATAGCTATGTGATATGGTGGCGGTCCGGCTTGGGCATTTATATTAATACTCTGTATTTGTTCCTGCTGAAACTCGTGCAATCCAGTAATCACAACATCGTCAATAGAATTAACCATGGAACCACGGGCCACTGCCTCATCCATGCTACAGCGATCTCTGGTCTGATCTCGTGAATTCGAACGTGACGAGGTGGTTGAGGCAAACAGTACCCGGGGCACTTTGCATATGGACACAAAACAAAATGCAAAGACAAAAGTGGCTGTTAACAGCCAGAAGAGTCCTACCTCGAATTTTGTGCCATGATTATCGAAATACACTTTAATGCCCACAATAAAGGCAATGGCCAAGACTAGGGAAGCAAATATACCACATTTTAGATGTAGTGGAAGAAATTGCAAGTCAGTACTTTCTATGGAACGTGTAGTGCGCCGTTGTCGACTGTGTTGCTGCTGGTGATGATGCATTTGATTGGTGGTTGTGGTCGTAGTAGTCAGTGTAGAATTAGTATAAGTTGTACGGGGATTTGAGGAGACATTGTTGTAGTCACAGATGCCAGATGCCGTTAGGGGTCTGTTGAATGTGGTGACAATTCGGGGTGAAGTTTGGTGATATAGTTCAGCGGATAGATTGGCAGTTTGATTGGGGCTATAAGAAGAGAAGAGTTTTTATATATGTAAAACAAATTATTTTATTAATTCAAGAATATAAATCAGAATTCCAGAACATAACTAGAACAGAACTAGAACAGAACTAGAACAGAACTAGTTCTAGAACTAGAACAGAACTAGATTTTAAGTTCTAAAATTCAATTTGGAATTCCCAATTTCTATGAAAAGTGGTGTAGCCAAAGATTTTTACTTAATTTCCAATGTAGCCTCCTGGATTTTTATTATTGGTTTTCTTCAATACTTATTCCATTTACAGATATTGTGTGTACATACCTTTGATGTATTCCATGTTCGTTTAATGTATTTAAAGATGCATCTAAAGATTGTTGTAATTGATTTGTGGTTGCTGCTGCAGCTGTTGCCGTTGCCATTGAATTGTGATTTAAAGTGTTGTTGGTGGTGGTGGTGGTGGAAATATTGTTAGTTGATGCAGGCTGTAACTGCATTTGGGTCTGATGCTGCTGGTGCTGTTGTAGGTGTGTTACAGCCGCAGTTGTTGCGGTAGTTGGTGGCTGTTGTTGCTGTGGTTGCTGTTGATAAGTTCTAACCGACATATTACCAAATTGTGGATGACGATAACGTTGAGCATGTTGCTGCTGTTGTTGTGTTCCCGTTGTAATTGTTGTGGTGCTGGTGGCATTATTTAAGGAAGTATTCAAATTGTTGCCGGTTGGTGAAGTTAGATTATTATTACTGGAATTGGGTAAACCACAGGCGTTGGTTTGCTGTTGCTGTTGTTGTTGATGATGATGCTGCTGATGATGACTTCCGGCCGCCTGTTGCCGATTATTATTGTAATAGTGATGAGACGATGTTACATTCGATCTAACGAAATTACGATTTGTTGCTTGATTGGCGGCGGTATTGCTATTATTGTTGTTATTGCTGGTGGTGATAGTGTTGCTGCTGCTGCCACTGGGATAGTTAGTTGAACGATATTGGGCATTGTTGCTTGTTGTAGCTGCCTGTGCATGGTATTGGGCAGCTGCTGCCGCTTGTTGCTGCTGCTGTTGGTGCTGACGGTGGACTTGTGTACCCGCATTGCTGGAGGCTGACAAAGATGAATTGGCTGTAGAGGATGACGATGATTTATGTCCTCCACTACGTCTGGGTGGATGGCCAAAACTTAAACCCGAACCGCCCGTATGTAGAGAAGCAGCCACACGAGATCTACCAAAACCACATTGTGGTGAACGTTTGTCAATCCAAAAATGCATAGTAGTTGTGCTGTCCTGTTGTTGTCTGCGTCGCTTAAAACTTTAACGACAAGATTTATTGAAATTTTTTAGTATTTTGCTTCATGAAAGATAGTAAAGTTTTAAGTACTTGAGCTAAACAAAGAAAGTTATTGAAACACAGGAAATATTTCAGCAAAAAAATAAACATACATTCCTAACACAGGAACAAAGACTTTTGAAATTCTTTGTTGCACACAACGAATCAAGAAGTTTTTGTCGCCTCAGAAACTATATACAGTGAGTGACAATATAATGGAAACCATTCCAAGTATTTAACTAATTGGACACATACATATGTACCTTGGTATTCATTTAGATAGACGAGTTACTTGTCGCCGTTGAAACCAAGGAACTTCACATGAAGTCTTCACTAGTTAATCAGTGATCAATCAATATGAAGACTTGACTATAAAGTCATCCTCTATAAGACCGTTTTAAACCCAATTTGAGCGTATGGAATTCAATTATGGGGAATGGCCAGCAACACCATTATTGATCTTATACAGAAGGCCCAATGTAAAGTTTTAAGGACCATAACGGGAGCACCATTGTACATAAGAAATGAAATCATCCACAGGGACTTGGAAGTGCCATTGGTTAAGGAAGAGTTCAAGAAAGACGGTGAAAAATATATTGTAAAATTGCAAAACCAAAACTTCTTGCACAGAGTCAAACCCGATCAAGTTTTCGTAAAACAGATCTAGCAGCCTGCAGATATAAGTGCCATTTTTCCATGATTTTTTTGTTGTAACTAGAGTTTTTCTTTTCCCGCACTTTTTCATTTCCCGGGAAATCGGGATTAATTTTGAAATTTCCCGAGATTCCGGGAATTCCCGCATAGAACAAATTGTTCAATTTTAAGAATGTAGGCTTCGTTAAAAAGCTAAAAAATATCTTTGGTTTTAAAATGTAATTGGATACAAATAAAAAAATTTAATATAACGAAATAAACTGACTCGTTATATACAAATCTGTCACTATTTGTCATTTGTATCGGAATGTCTTCAATTTCCATTAGATTTTGTTCTACCTTCGTTAATTATGTTAATTCGCAAAAAATAAATATTTAATTTTTTTTTAATTTTGAATTGGCAATGTTTTGCATATTAAATCAAAAATTAAGTAAAGATATTTACTTAATTTTTGGTTTTATTCCAAAAATTTTCGTCTTACTCTTTGTGAAAAAGCTAAATACTAAAATAATTCCACATTCGATCGGATTAGAATTCTGTGACAGTCCTGAACATTCACGAGTTGGAAGTTGGAATAAAATTTTAATAATGAAAATGTTATGAGTCTATTTGGGTTAAATCTTTTTTGTTGAATGAATCTTCTGCATTTGTTTTGGAGCTTTAAGAGAAAGTCAAGTTCAAAAAACATCAAATAGAACTAAGGAAAATAATTCCCGGGAATTCTCACACAATTTCCCGGGATTTCGGGACTGAAAATAGTGCGGAATTCCCGGGATTTCTCGTCCCTGTAATTCCCGTGAAAAACTCTAATTGTAACCTATTAATTGAATATTTGGAAAAGTTTCCATTGTATTGTCAACCACTGTTTGTATGGACATGAACTAATAATACTTGCAAACATAGTTATACTAAAAAAAATCATAGTATGAACGCTCAGCAATATTTATACTACTGCAGTAAGTTCACTCGTAAAAAATTGTTAATCCATCTCAGCCAGTTTCAGCATTTTTCTGAAATCGCTAAAATATTGTTACAGTTTATAGGTTTGCCTACACTGGTTTTATTATTCCTTTTTGTTTTAAAGCTACCATATCGTTTGCAAAGTGCTGCCACCTTAACAACTGAGATTAGCCTGATTTATTTAGTGAAAAACTAAAAATCAGTTATTTTAACTAACATTTTTTCTTTGAGCTTGCCAATTTACACAAATTTAACGCACCTATACACATGAAAAATAGAGAAACACACACATACATCCATACACATACTCATGAAAATAAATCAACATGGCATTTTAAACTAAAAGAGAGATGAGGACAACAAGAAACCGTTATAAGTCAAATGGAAATTTATGTTTAGTTAATGTTTTGTTGTTATTGTTGTTCTTGTTAGTAGTAGATATATATTTTTGTTGTAAATCCTAGCAAGGTCAATGAGTACTGACTGACAAGCCAACCACATAATTTTAAAAAAAGCTTTACATAGAAAAATAAACTTGATTGTCCATAGTAGTATGCTGCTCGTTAATAGGCAAAAATATGAATTAACAAGTTCAAATTGCCACTACGGAAAATTCACTTTCTTAAACAGAAAAAAAATAATAAAAAATAACAAAAAACCTTAATACTAAGTACATATGTACATACAAATGTACTTTCCTATTAAGAGTTTACTCAACCGTGACTAGTAGGTAGACAGACATAGCCAACATGTTTGTTTATTTCTTTCCAATAAATTAAATAGCTGTCCCCCAAAGACTGTGAAAATCTTTATATCCCAAATGTCTCCAAATAAAGTGTTTGTTTTAAAATTTTTATTTTACCTTTAAGCTAAATAAACATAGATTTCTTAAATATAATTATTTCTTATCTTAAAGCAGTTCACAGGTCAAAGTTCTTTTAAAGCAGGATAGTAATAAAGCACAATGTCCTCAGTGACAAAAGTAGTTACACATTTATAATGTCAATTTATGTATGAATAGTTATTAAATATTCCAAATATATAGTAAGTTATACAATTTATAGGTATGCAGAAATATAATTTAAATTCAGTACTAATTTTTTGGAAATGTCCTCTTAATTTTAATCACACTTTTCTATAGAAAACTGTACCAACAAGACATTTTTCTATAGAAAACTGTACCAACAAGACATTTTTCTATAGAAAACTGTCCCAACAAGACACTTTTCTATAGAAAACTGTCCCAACAAGACACTTTTCTATAGACACTTTTCTATAGAAAACTGTCCCAACAAGACACTTTTCTATAGAAAACTGTCCCAACAAGACACTTTTCTATAGAAAACTGTCCCAACAAGACACTTTTCTATAGAAAACTGTCCCAACAAGACACTTTTCTATAGAAAACTGTCCCAACAAGACACTTTTCTATAGAAAACTGTCCCAACAAGACACTTTTCTATAGAAAACTGTCCCAACAAGACACTTTTCTATAGAAAACTGTCCCAACAAGACACTTTTCTATAGAAAACTGTCCCAACAAGACATTTTTCTATAGAAAACTGTCCCAACAAGACACTTTTCTATAGAAAACTGTCCCAACAAGACACTTTTCTATAGAAAACTGTCCCAACAAGACACTTTTCTATAGAAAACTGTCCCAACAAGACACTTTTCTATAGAAAACTGTCCCAACAAGACACTTTTCTATAGAAAACTGTCCCAACAAGACACTTTTCTATAGAAAACTGTCCCAACAAGACACTTTTCTATAGAAAACTGTCCCAACAAGACACTTTTCTATAGAAAACTGTCCCAACAAGACACTTTTCTATAGAAAACTGTCCCAACAAGACACTTTTCTATAGAAAACTGTCCCAACAAGACACTTTTCTATAGAAAACTGTCCCAACAAGACACTTTTCTATAGAAAACTGTCCCAACAAGACACTTTTCTATAGAAAACTGTCCCAACAAGACACTTTTCTATAGAAAACTGTCCCAACAAGACACTTTTCTATAGAAAACTGTCCCAACAAGACACTTTTCTATAGAAAACTGTCCCAACAAGACACTTTTCTATAGAAAACTGTCCCAACAAGACACTTTTCTATAGAAAACTGTCCCAACAAGACACTTTTCTATAGAAAACTTTCCCAACAAGTTTCTTTTCTATAGAAAACTTTCCCAACAAGTTTCTTTTCTATAGCAAAATGTCCCAACAAGAATAAACATTAAAATCTCATCTCAAATATATCTGATTGAATGTATTATAATGAAATTTTCAAATATTTACTGCGTAATTTTGAATTTTAAGTTTAAGCGAATTAACACTACAAATTCAGAAAAAAAACATACCTACACACTTATTAAAAGGCCAAGTCTATGTATGTATTGTATGTACTACATACATTGTATGTAAATATGTAATTGCTCCGCCGCCATCTTATAATGAGTGCATTCTCTTTCAAATTAAAATGTAATGTCATACATTCATCACATTTTCAATGAAAGGAAGGAACACTTACTCATTCACACCCACAACTATTTCTAAGTTAATTCATTATATTAGTTCGTTGATATGTGAGAAGTTGACATATGTATAAGTTTACATACATACATGTGTGTATTTGACAAACATAAAAATTAGAAATTAAAAAAAAGAATGACATAATTGTTTGTTGGTACGCCAATGATTTATTTGGTCCAATACTTAAAATTACAATAATTACTCATTTTTACTACCAAAGTCTTTATTACTAACGTTAAAAAAATAATGTTAGAGCCAAACGAGAAGACCTATAGTACCGAAATTTGGCACAAGCGCTATATATCGTCCCCTCAATAAAACAATAGTGTATAAGCAGAATCTACATAACTGATTCTATATGTGGTCAAAATTTGGTGAAATTCTACTTCCACAAAGTGGGTCAAAAGATCAATTGAAATATTACTTTTGTTCTAGATGTATACTAACACAAAAATTTTAAACTCAATTATTTCGAAATGGCAAACAACTGATACACTATTGTTTTATTAAGGGGACGATAAGATTCGACATAACTCTTGTTTAACTTCAATTTAGCATCTCTGAATCATCATAGTAAATATTACTCATATAATAAACGAAAAAAAAAAATAAAAAAGAAAATGACATAAAAGTTCATACAACTATCCCAATCAACAATTAAAATTTGTTACTGTAATTGTGTTCGTGAAATTGAAAAAAATTTCAATCGCTAGAGATCGACATCTTGATAACCCTATACCAATTATTGATAACATAGTGATAAGATATGATATCGATCGATGCAATTTATAACAAGTGTTACAAAATTTTGAAAAAAATGTCAATGAAATAACATTTCTCCGTTTATATTATATATATCCGTTTATATTTATGAATTTTTTCATATGAAAAATAGATTTTTGCTTAGAAATATGAGTGATCACAAATCGAACTCCTTTTTTCGATTAAATGCTTAATTACAAAGTTATTAAGGATTTTAGATTTTTGAATTTTTCATATGAAAAATCGATTTTTGATAAAAAATATGAGTGATCACAGATCGAACTCCTTTTTTCGATTAAACGCTTATTTACAAAGTTATTAAGGATTTTAGATTTTTGAATTTTTCATATGAAAAATCGATTTTTGGTTAGAAATATGAGTGATCACAGATCGAGCTTCTTTTTTCGATTAAATGCTTATTTACAATGTTATTAAGGATTTTAGATTTTTGGGTTTCTTTATAAGAAAAATCGATTTTTATTTAGAAATATGAGTGATCACAGATCAAGCTTCTTTTTTCGATTAAACGCTTATTTACAAAGTTATTAATGATTTTAGATTTTTGAGTTTTTTTCATATGAAAAATCGAGTTTTGGCAAGAAATATGTGTGATTACAGATCGAGCTCGTTTTCTCCATTAAACGCTTATTTACAAAGTTATTAAGGATTTTAGATTTTTGAGTTTTTTTCATATGAAAAATCGATTTTTGGTTAGAAATATGAGTGATCACAGATCGAGCTCGTTTTCTCGATTAAACGCTTATTTACAAAGTTATTAAGGATTTTAGAGTTTTGGGTTTTTTCATATGAAAAATCAATTTTTGGTTAGAAATATGAGTGATCACAGATCAAGCTCCTTTTTCGATAAAATGCTTAATTACAAAATTATTAAGAATTTTAGATTTTTGAATAATTTCATATGAAAAATCGATTTTTGGTAAAAAATATGAGTAATCACAGATCGAGCTCCTTTTTTCGATTAAATGCTTAATTACAAAGTTATTAAGGATTTTAGATTTTTGAATGATTTCATATGAAAAATAAATTTTTGGTGAAAAATATAAGTGATCACAGATCGAGCTTCATTTTTCGATTAAATGCTTAATTACATAATTATTAAGGATTTTAGATTTTTAAGTTTTTTCATATGAAAAATCGATTTTTGGTTAGAAATATGAGTGATCACAGATCAAATTACAAAGTTATTAAGGATTTTATATTTTTGGGTTTTTCCATATGAAAAATCGATTTTTGGCCAGAAATATGAGTAATCACAGATCCAGCTCTTTTTTTCGATTAAATGCTTAGTTACAAAATTATTAAGGATTTTAGATTTTTGAATGATTTCATATGAAAAATCGATTTTTAGTGAAAAATATAAGTGATCACAGATCGAGCTCCTTTTTTCGATTAAACGCTTATTTACAAAGTTATTAAGGTTTTTAGATTTTTGAATGATTTCATATGAAAAATCGGATTTTAGAGTTTTGGTGAAAAATATAAGTGATCACAGATCGAGCTTGTTTTCTCGATTAAACGCTTATTTACAAAGTTATTAAGGATTTTAGATTTTTGAGTTTTTTTCATATGAAAAATCGAGTTTTAGTGAAAAATATAAGTGATCACAGATCGACCTCCTTTCTTCGATTAAATGCTTAATTACAAAATTATTAAGGATTTTAGATTTCTGAATGATTTCATATGAAAAATCGATTTTTGGTCAAAAATATGAGTGATCACAGATCGAGCTCCTTTTTTCGATTAAATGCTTAATTACAGAGTTATTAAGGATTTTAGATTTTTGAAATTTTTCATATGAAAAATCGATTTTTGGTAAAAAATATGAGTGATCACAGATCGAGCTCCTTTTTTCGATTAAATGCTTAATTACAAAGTTATTAATGATTTTAGATTTTTGAGTTTTTTCATATGAAAAATCAATTTTTGGTTAGAACAGATAACAGATCGAGCTCCTTTTTTCGATTAAGTGCTTATTTACAATGTTATTAAGGATTTTAGATTTTTTGGTTTCTTCATAAGAAAAATCGATTTTTATTTAGAAATATAAGTGATCACAGATCAAGCTTCTTTTTTCGATTAAACGCTTATTTACAAATTTATTAATGATTTTAGATTTTCGAGTTTTTTTCATATGAAAAATCGAGTTTTGGCAAGAAATATGTGTGATTACAGATCGAGCTCGTTTTTTCGATTAAATGCTTAATTACAAAGTTATTAAGGATTTTAGATTTTTGATTTGTTTTATATGAAAAATCAATTTTTGGTGAAAAATATAAGTGATCACAGATCGAGCTCCTTTTTTCGATAAAATGCTTAATTACAAAGTTATTAAGGTTTTATATTTATGAGTTTTTTCATTTGAAAAATCAATTTTTGGTGAAAAATATAAGTGATCACAGATCGAGCTCGTTTTCTCGATTAAAGGCTTATTTAAAAAGTTATTAAGGATTTTAGATTTTTGAATGATTTCATATGAAAAATCTATTTTTGGTCAAAAATATGAGTGATCACAGATCGAGCTCGTTTTTTCGATTAAATGCTTAATTACAAAGTTATTAAGGATTTTAGATTTTTGTTTTTTCATACGAAAAATCGAGTTTTGGTGAAAAATATAAGTGATCACAGATCGAGCTCGTTTTCTCGATTAAATGCTTAATTACAAACATATTAAGGTTTTTAGATTTTTCAATGGTTTCATATAAAAAATCGAGTTTTGGTGAAAAATATAAGTGATCACAGATCGAGCTCGTTTTTTCGATTAAACGCTTATTTACAAAATTATTAAGGATTTTAGATTTTTGAATGATTTCATATGAAAAATCTATTTTTGGTCAAAAATATGAGTGATCACAGATCGAGCTCCTTTTTTCGATTAAATGCTTAATTACAAAGTTATTAAGGATTTTATATTTTTGGGTTTTTTCATACGAAAAATCGAGTTTTATAAGTGATCACGCTTATTTACAAAATTATTAAGGATTTTAGATTTTTAAGTTTTTTCATATGAAAAATCGAGTTTTGGTGAAAAATATAAGTGATCACAGATCGATCTCTTTTTTTCGATTTAACGCTTATTTACAAAGTTATTAAGGATTTTAGATTTTTGAGTTTCTTCATATGAAAAATTGATTTTTGGTTAGAATTATGAGTGATCCAAGATCTAGCTGGTTTTATCGATTGAACGCTTATTTACAAAATTATTAAGGATTTTAGATTTTTGAATGATTTCATATGAAAAATCGATTTTTTGTCAAAAATATGAGTGATCACAGATCGAGCTCCTTTTTTCGATTAAATGCTTAATTACAAAGTTATTAAGGATTTTAGATTTTTGAGTTTTTTCATATGAAAAATCAATTTTTGGTGAAAAATATAAGTGATCACAGATCGAGCTCGTTTTCTCGATTAAACGCTTATTTACAAAGTTATTAATGATTTTAGATTTTTGATTTTTTTTCATATGAAAAATCGATTTTTGGCCAGAAATATGAGTGATCACAGATCTGGCTCCTTTTTTCGATTAAATGCTTAATTACAAAGTTATTAAGGATTTTATATTTTTGGGTTTTTTCATACGAAAAATCTAGTTTTGGTGAAAAATATAAGTGATCACAGATCGAGCTCGTTTTCTCGATTAAACGCTTATTTACAAAGTTATTAATGATTTTAGATTTTTGATCTTTTTCATAGAAAAATCAATTTTTGGTAAAAAAAATATGAGTGATCACAGATCGAGCTCCTTTTTTCGATGCTTAATTACAAAGTTATTAAGGATTTTATATTTTTGGGTTTTTTCATACGAAAAATCGAGTTTAGGTGAAAAATATAAGTGATCACCAGGGAAACCGGAAATATGCTCTAAAAAAAGCGTTTTAGGCGCTTTAAATATGCAGTAAAAACTTTAAAATATGCTCTTAACATTTAAAAAATATGCTCTTAAAAAAAACATAACATTTGACATAATTTTTAACCAAAAAAAATTTACTTAAATTTTCAAATAAAAATCGTTGTCTATTGGATCTGAAAACATTTTTTAACATAGAAAATGTTCTTTCGACATCAACTGATGTTACAGGAGCAAATTTAAAAGACAATATTTCTTTAACACTTAGAACGGTTAAGTTTGAATTAGAACTAAAATTTGATATTTAGATGGAGCTATTATTAAAATAGTGCTTATTTTATATTAAAACAAGTAAGAGAGCTATATTCGGATGTGCCGAATCTTATATACCCTTCACCTAATTATACTTCAAAATAAAAAAATTTAAATATTTTTAGGTGAACAAACATTTTTTTCAGTTTTTTAATTTTTTGGATAAAAAAATTTTTCGAATTGTTATTTTAAATTTAAAAAAAATTTCTGTTTTTTAAATTTTTTTTTGGTGAAAAGCCATCTATTTTCAATTTTGAATTTTAAACAAAGGATGTAAAAACCTGTAACACAACAGCGAAAAATAAGTAAGACAAAATTTGTTTTTGATAAACTCAAAATATGCTATTAAACAGTAAAATATGCTCTAAAAACGCAAAATATGACATAAATATGCTCTTAAAACAAATATATGCAAAAATATGTATTTAAGGGTAAAATATGCAAAAATATGCACTAACAAATCGATGCCAAAATTCTTAAATAGTTCTGAAACGTGTAAATATCTTATCCATGTGCTCATTAGACTCACCAGAAAAAACATGCATTTGCATATTTTGGTTTCCCTGGTGATCACAGATCGAGCTCGTTTTCTCGATTAAACGCTTATTTACAAAGTTATTAATGATTTTAGATTTTTTATTTTTTTTTTCATATGAAAAATCGATTTTTGGCCAGAAATATGAGTGATCACAGATCGGGCTCCTTTTTTCGATTAAATGCTTATTTACAAAATTATTAAGGATTTTAGATTTTTGAATTGTTTTATATGAAAAATCGATTTTTGGTGAAAAATATAAGTGATCACAGATCGAGCTCGTTTTCTCGATTAAAGGCTTATTTAAAAAGTTATTAAGGATTTTAGATTTTTGAATGATTTCATATGAAAAATCTATTTTTGGTCAAAAATATGAGTGATCACAGATCGAGCTCGTTTTCTCGATTAAACGCTTATTTACAAAGTTATTAATGATTTTAGATTTTTGATTTTTTTTCATATGAAAAATCGATTTTTGGCCAGAAATATGAGTGATCACAGATCGAGCTCCTTTTTTCGATTAAATGCTTAATTACAAAGTTATTAAGGATTTTAGATTTTTAAATGATTGCATATGAAAAATCGATTTTTGGTGAAAAATATAAGTGATCACAGATCGAGCTCGTTTTCTCGATTAAACGCTTACTTACAAAGTTATTAAGGATTTTAGATTTTTGATTGATTTCATATGAAAAATCGTTTTTTAGTGAAAAATATAAGTGATCACAGATCAAGCTTCTTTTTTCGATTAAGTGCTTATTTACAATGTTATTAAGGATTTTAGATTTTTGAGTTTCTTCATATGAAAAACCGATTTTTATTTAGAAATATGAGTGATCACAGATCAAGCTTCTTTTTTCGATTAAACGCTTATTTACAAAGTTTTTAAGGATTTTAGATTTTTGAGTTTTTTTCATACGAAAAATCGAGTTTTAGCCAAAAATATGAGTGATCACAGATCCAGCTTCTTTTTTTCGATTAAACGCTTATTTACTAAATTATTAAGGATTTTAGATTTTTGTATGAAAAATCGATTTTTATTTAGAAATATGAGTGATCACAGATCAAGCTTCTTTTTTCGATTAAACGCTTAATTACAAAATTATTAAGGATTTTAGATTTTTAAGTTTTTTCATATGAAAAATCGAGTTTTGGTGAAAAATATAAGTGATCACAGATCGAGCTCGTTTTCTCGATTAAACGCTTATTTACAAAGTTATTAAGGATTTTAGATTTTTGAGTTTTTTTCATATGAAAAATCGATTTTTGGTGAAAAATATAAGTGATCACAGATCGAGCTCCTTTTTTCGATTAAATGCTTAATTACAAAGTTATTAAGGATTTTAGATTTTTGAGTTTTTTCATATAAAAAATCAATTTTTGGTTAGAAATATGAGTGATCACAGATCGAGCTCCTTTTTCAAAGGCTTATTTACAAAGTTATTAAGGATTTTATAATTTTGAGTTGTTTCATATGAAAAATCGATTTTCGGTTAGAAATATGAGTGAACACAGATCGAGCTCCTTTTTGCGTTTAAACGCTTATTTACAATGTTATTAAGGATTTTAGATTTTTGTGTTTTTTCATATGAAAAATCAATTTTTGGTGAAAAATATAAGTGATCACAGATCGAGCTCGTTTTCTCGATTAAAGGCTTATTTAAAAAGTTATTAAAGATTTTAGATTTTAGAATGATTTCAAATGAAAAATCAATTTTTGGTGAAAAATATAAGTGATCACAGATCGAGCTTGTTTTCTCGATTAAACGCTTATTTACAAAGTTATTAAGGATTTTAGATTTTTGAGTTTTTTTCATATGAAAAATCGAGTTTTGGTGAAAAATATAAGTGATCACAGATCAAGCTTGTTTACAAAGTTATTAAGGATTTTAGATTTTTGAGTTTTTTCATATGAAAATCGATTTTTTGGTTAGAAATATGAGTGATCACAGATCGAGCTCCTTTTCTCACAAAGTTGATTCATGTGAATTTGGGAATTAGAAAATATGAAATGAGTGTAGATATTGTTACATGACGAATCTTTCCTCAGACGAATTTAGTTTGGATCAACGAACATGATCTTGTAAACACAATTATCTGCGTGATCTCTAGTAAAGTTAGGCTAATCGTAGTCGTAAGATATATTTAAATTTTCTTTCTGGGGCAGCAAAGACATCCTGAGTGGCTCTCGTATATGATCAATACTGGTATAGTTTGTAGGGTATTTGAGGGAAAATTAAAAGTAAAACTATACACTTGCATTTTTTATAAATATATGTATGTATATAAAATGTATACATGCATAGACATGTAAGTACACATGCAAGTACAAATGAATGAATATGAGCTTTTTTTTTCCTTTTAATTCATGGGTATAGTTAGACTTCTATTATATTTATATATACATACATTTGTATATGTATATAAATGTGCGTGTGTCTGTATATGCATTTGTAAGTGTTACTGTGCTTGGCACAAGGATACTTTTCTGCTATTGCTTTTTTTAAAATAAAAAAATGAGAAAAAATGTAATAGTAAAGGATTTCTTACCGTTTTTTTGTTATTTAAAAATTTTGTTTATTATTTAGGTTGAAATAGTTGTTTAAACAAAATGTTCTTTATTATTAATAATATACAACATATTGTTGTTTTATTTTTGGTCGTTTACTGGGTACTTTTTTGGTAGAAATGTCCTTGATTAATATTTCTAGTGCAATGACTTTGTTGTGTTTTTGCATTTTGCTTTATATATCAATACTGCTGCAAATGATTTTATGCTTGATTTATACATATTTTTTATGTTGTTTGTTTTACTTTATTTAAATGGCAGTTTTAATTTCACTTTTATTTCGTTAAATTTTGCAACTTTCACTTTACAATTTACTAGAAAATTTTAGGTTTTCCCTTTTATTTTTATTGCAGTAGATTGTGTGTATTTTGTGCACTTTTTTTAAAAGATTTTCATATTTTCACTTTTCAATGAGTTCAAATTTAATTTATCACATGTTGTCCTGGCATTTAAATGTGGGAACCAAGGACATGATTGATACACGACTAAGAACCTTAAATAGACTATATATGTCTAGCAGCTCTTGAAATCCAAAAAGAAATCTTTCATTTACACAGTATAAAAATGTAATAAATTTGTTGTGTTGTTTGTTTTAAGCACATTTTTTGTTTTGATTTTGATACATTGTACAACTCTGATGTATACATCATGCTGAAGGAAAACACTCAACTAAAAATGTATTGTTTTTGTTTTCGGTATGTGTTATTTGATTTGATAGGAAACGAAATGTATTCGAATTCGCTTTGAAATCCTTTTGGAAAATGTATAAAAAAGAGAAAACAGCAAGAGAGAGTGTTTCTATTTCGCTGTTAATTAAAGCACATGCGTTTTGTAACGGTAACTGTCAAATGCGTTTGTATACAGTGTTGCCATATATATTTTCTTGATATAAAGGGTGTTAAAATTGCAAAAAATAACACAAAAAAGTAAATGCTAATCCAAAAAATTTGTTTTATTCGAAAGATTAATACATGGCATTAACATTTTTAAATGATTTCGGGCATATGACCACCGCGGCTGTTCTTAACGAAGTGTATTCTAGCCGACCAATTGTGGGCCACTTTTTCAATAGTTTATAAGGTCAATATAAATAGGAAATAATCGAGAGATGTCAAATCGCAAGATCTTGGAAGCCAATAGTTTTGATTTCAATAAATCGAGGGTTCATTCAATTTCATTCATATTTTCAAACAAAGAATTCATGGATCATTATTGAAGAAATAATATATATAATTTTATGGGTTTCCGGGAAAACGTAATTCTTGGTAATAATTTATACAATAAACCAAGAGTTTTTATTGTTGGTTACCAAAAACAGACAAATTGTTTAGAGTTTTCAAAATATACGAGGAAATATTACTTATTTATGGACTCGTTTCTTCTTGATTCAGACAACATCATCATGCATTTTATTAAACACTTGGTCAGTACTCAGAACAATTAAATATCTCAAGTTGTAACTTCGCGAAGTTTCGGTTTAAATTTGGACATCCAAATGTGCACTTTAACTCTAGTGCAGCTGCTCTACAAGTGTTAAATAATCATCTCTGGAGAGAGTTTTCTCTGATTTTTCTCTTGGATACAAACTAATAATGCAAAATCTTAACTAAATGGCAAAATTACTACTATTTAAAACATTATCTTATCAGTTAAACAGCATTGTAGTGCCCTCCAGCAGAGAGTTGAGTGCTAAATAGTAAAAATAATTGACATGACACTTTAAACATTCTGTAAAAGCTTTTCAAACAACAAGCGTACGACACATAGCGTAAGCCTCCCGAATGTTAATTGATTTTATCTAATCATATACAATATACATAAAACATCATTAAATATTTTTTTTTAACATAGAATTTAATGTATCTTGGTTGGTTTTTTTTTGAGAAATAATTCTTAAAGGAAATACGTAATAAATGAACAGAAATAGTTTTTATAAAAGGTGTTTTTTTAAGACCGTAGAACTTGAAATTTTAAAAAAGTAAATTTTATTCCAAAAATATTTTTTATTCGAAAGATCAATACATTGCATTAACTTTTGAAAATGATTTCGGGCTTATGACCAACGCAGCATTCTGGGCGTTCAATTTCGGGTCACTTTTTCAAGCATTGCTGGTCGTATATCACGAACAATGTTGGACTCCAAGGCGTCAATTGTAGCTATTTTATTAGCTTAAAACAGTGACTTCACGTAGCCCAACAGGAAATAATCAAGAGGTGTCTAATCGCACGTCCTTGGAGGAAATTTTCAAGTCCATTTCTCGAATTCAAGTTATCGCCAAACTTTGATTTCAATTAATCGATGGTTGCGGTCGGCGTAGCGCCATCCTGTTGAAACCACATCCCGCCCGGATCAATGTCATCCATATTTTCAAACAAAAAATCATTGATCATGACTGCCTTAGAGATCTCCATTGACCGTAAAGCGATCTCCGGCTTTATTTTTGAAGAAATAAGGTCTTTTGATACCACCAGCGTGTAAACCGAACAAAACAGTACATTTTTCTGGATACTAACCCGCCATAAAAATCACGTAGTCGTCTATAAGTTGCGCGAATTGATGGTTGCAGAGTCACAAAATATACAGAGGTGTCACGAGACAGAACATCCCCCATTGTTTTATATTTCTCTTTCTCTCAGAACCTTTTTATGCCCTTCACCTTCGTGAGAAGGGTATATAAAAGTTTGTCATTCCATTTGTAATTTCCACAATATAATTTTCCGACCCTATAATGTATTTATATTCTGGATCCTTATAGATAGCGGAGTCGATTAAGCCATGTCCGTCTGTCCGTCTGTTTGTTGAAATCAATTTTCTGAAGACCCCAGATATCTTCGGTATCCAAATCTTAAATAATTCTGTCAGACATGCTTTCGAGAAGTTTCCTATTTAAAATCAGCAAAATATGTCCACAAATGGCTGGGATATGAGGAAAACACCAGGACAACCTCGATTTTTGACCTATTTTTTACCTATATCTGGATTATTAAGTCATTAATATAGACAATATGGATATCTAATGATATTTCAAAGACCTTTGCAACGACGTATATAAGACCATAGTAAGTTGGACCTACAATGGGTCAAAATCGAAAATTAAATTAAAAAACAAAAAAAAATTGTTTAAAATTTAAAAAAATAAAAAAATTTTAAATTTAATAAATTTAAAAAACAATTCGCGAAATTTTATTTTCAAAAAAATTAAAAAAAAATTGTTTAACTAAAAATATTTAAAATTTGTATTTTGAAGTATAATTTGGTGAAGGGTATATAAGATTCGGCACAGCACAGCTCTCTTACTTGTTTATATTTAAGGTGTATTTATGGAAAGTGACCTCAGAAGAAAAGCTGATTAATTTTTTCTTCACTTGTTCAGATCTTTGGCCAAAAACACAACAAACCCAATTTTGACAGTTCATCTATATTTTGACAACAACAAAGTACCCGTTTTTTTCGTAGTTCTGTCGTTACCTTTTATAAATTCGCCTTGGTGTACTCTGTGCCAGAGTATAACAATCATAAATGTCAAAAAGTGAGCGCAGTATGACAGTTCGTTTGACAGTTAACCCTTTCCTATGTTTTATCGGGCTTATAAAAACACCCTTTATAAATGACAGCAAGGAAATCCTCTCTGAAAATTTATTGTACATATTTTCAATTGTTTTAAAGGTAGAAACCATTGTAGAATAAGCAAGGTACAATTATTAGAAAGTATATTCTCAATTATACATTCCCTATAACGTCAAACAAAAGAAAATTAAAAAATATAAAAAGGAAATGCCAAAAAAAATAATTGAATTAAAATTTTTATTACAAAAATTTACTAACAATTGAAGAAAAACTATATTTTTTTTAATAAGTGTTTATAATTTCAGTTAAAACGTAACAAATTTAAAAAATATCGCGGTAAAAAATTAAAAAAAGTTAAGTGATTAAATACATAGTTTGACGTTTTAGGGGTGTACATTGGAAACTCTCTCTAATAATTGTACCTGGTAACTGATTGTACCATGGTAGAAACTAAATATTAGAAAATGCTGTTAAAAACGAGAGTGAATATTCATATGTGGCATTTCATATCAAAAATTTTTGTTCTAAATTTTTTTTGGAATCATTTAATTGTTCTTCAACTCAAATCTACTACAAATTGCCTTTAGAAAATTGTTCTTTAATTGTGTAAAATATTAACAGTCATTTTACAGAATTAAAAAATTGAGTTTAGCAACAAAATTGGCTGTCAAATGATGAAATGTCAAGAATTGAGCTGTAATTTTTTTGACATATATGCAATGAACCGTTTCGGTAATGCCAATTGATGCCGACAGGAAATTGGAAAAAAATCGGGGTCACCGAAACAACGTTCGTTTAAACATGGAATGACTCACATACAAAAATATAAAATGTATGTATTTATCTATGTACATAATGCGATTTCTATTATTTAATTTAGAAACAACAATTTTTGTGTGTTTTTGCCAAAATTATTTATTATTTACTGATAAGATCAATCACAACATTTCTTAACAATAAGAGACCAACCCTACCGAGTATATAAAAGTAACAACGGCAACTTAATTAAAGACAGTCTTGTTTAAATATTTGCCCTACGAAAAATTCAAAATCAATAACGTCAAGTATGTTTTATAGATCAAAATAATTAAGTTAAAAAATCTCACTCACCTTTACACCCACAGTGATACCCAGATTATGTCTCTCACTAGCTGTCATTCTCTGGAATTGTCATTTTATATTAGCATCACGCGATTACTATGAGGATAACATCAATATCTGTGAGAACGTCGCCGATCATATATTTTTACAGGATATCAAGGATTGTACAAAATATTTTGTCTGCGTTTATGGTCAGGCCCAACCGCAACAATGTAAAGCTGGTCTATATTTTGATGCCAGCCAACAAGCCTGTATAGCTTCGCGTCAAGGTTGTCTAAATTGCCCCCCTAGGCAAATGTTAAACGTGCCTTTAATAAAGACCTGTGACAAGTACATTTCCTGTTATTATGGCCACGGTTTGTTGAGGAAATGTGAAAACCAGCAACAGTTTAATGTGAAAACGGGAAAATGTGATTTGGCCAAAAATGTCGACTGTGTGGACAATCACTGTTCCATTCATACCACAGATAGTGAATTGGTTTATGTGCCCAGTGCGGCCAGCTGTGGAAATTATTACATCTGTATGGCAGGCCAGCCAAAATCGCTAACCTGTGCTCCCGGTTTATATTTCAGCACGGAATGTAATTGCTGTGACCGAGCGGAAAATGTACAATGTTTGGTAAATATTTTTTTTAAATACTTTTCAGAATTTTGGAAATTTTTGGTTGGCAAATGGCTCAGTTGGAAAAGAGGTCTTAAAAAAATGTCCACCAGAAATAAAACTATATCGGTCATAAATGTTTAATTAATATAGGTATCTAATAAAATTTCGCTTTCCAAATTATTTCTATATATATGGAAGTCATGTCACCTAAGATTTCCTCACAATCATAAGATACTTGTTGAAGTTTGAGATCTCGCAAAGTGGGTGCAATTATTCCGAGTTTAAACTTTTTGAGTAAGTAACATTTACAAATGTGAACCGATTTTGCTAAAAGTTTTATATAAGTCATTCCGTTTGTAATTTCCACAATATAATTCTGGATCCTTATAGATAGCGGAGTCGATTAAGCCATGTCTGTCCGTCTGTTGAAATTAATTTTCTGAAGACCCCAGATATCTTCGGGATCCAAATCTTCAATAATTCTGTCAGACATGCTTTCGAAAAGTTTCCAATTTAAAATCAGCAAAATCGGTCCACAAATGGCTGAGTTATGAGGAAAAAACCAGGATAACCTCGATTTTTGACCTATATCTGGATTACTAAGTCATTAATATAGACAATATGGATATCTAATGATAGATATTTCAAAGACCTTTGCAACGACATATATAGAAAGAATGGGTCAAAATCGGAAAAAATATTTTTTAACCCGAATTTTTTTGTTCACCAAAAAAAAATTAAAAAACCAAAAACCAAATTTAAGACATTTTTTTAGTTGTTTAGATGTTTGAGCTGCCAAATTTGCTAGTGTTTATTGTGGCGAAAACTACAACAAACGTAAAAGAAACAAAAACAACATACAGACTTTGGCAGCTCAAACAACATAAACAAAACCAAATCGCCTTATAATAAATTCGCCTTGAATGCTACAGTAACAAAATACGTGGCAATACATTCTCATGATTTAAATCTATGGTTTATGTCTTTCCGATACATTTTTGACACTATAATACGATAAATAATCAAGGGTTTTTATAACCAGTAAAAAGAAAACATTTGCGGAAAAGTTTTACCCTTCAATTCAAACTTTTCTTATAGACTAAAAGACAAATGAGCCATTTATGAACCATGTAAATGAGCTCTCTACTACTATCTTATTCTCCACAATATTCAATTTCAGATCGAAGACATCGAATCCCCAATGGCAAATAACAAAGAGAAACGTTACTTTAATAAACAAACGCAACAATTAAATCCACCTACTCTAGTAGGCGAAACCACAGCAGTTAAATGCCCTCCCAATGGCCATTTTATATACCAATATATTGAAGATCCCGAATACTATGTGACCTGTATTAATGGCAAGGCTGCTCTTTATGCATGTGCCGCTGGTTATCATTTCGATGATAGGCAAAAACGTTGTGTTAATAACGAGAAACTGGAACAATACACTACTGATAGCTGGGACTTTAACAACACTGAATCGAATTTACCACAATGCCCGGAATTTGGAGCTGCTTTTAGGCCCCATGCCGAACATAACAAATATATATTGTGTGTCAATGGCAATGCCACGATATTTGAATGCCCCGAAGATCAATATTTCGATGCTAACGAAAATGTGTGTCGCAACAGTTCAGAAGAATTGCGTAAGAATAGATATGGCTCGATGATTGAGGAATTTGCGGGCATTGTTTGTCCGAAATTTGCCACCTTCACTTTTCCTCATGTGGAAAAGCACAAGTTTTATTTGTGTCTGGATGGCAAGGCCAACGTATTTGCATGTGCCGAAGGTCAATTCTTTGATAGCTCATTACATGATTGCCGTGATGAACTTATAGAGGTGGAGGAGGAGTTCAATGCAAACGTAACACTAAGCGCTGATAAGTTTGCAAACCAATTTAATGTAAATTGTCCGGCAACTGGTAACACCACCTTGCCTCATGTCCAAAAAAATCAATATTATTTGTGCATTGAGGGAAACTCTGCGGTATTCGCTTGTGCCGAAGGACTTTTCTATGACAACAAATTGAAAAATTGTACTAATACGCTAAGATATAATGAGTTATATAAGCCCGAAGAAACTGCTAATATAATGTGTCCGAAATTTGGTACCTTCAAATTTCCGCACGTCAATAAAACCCAGTATTATTTATGCACCGATGGCAAGACCTATGTATTGGCCTGCGATCTTAATGAGATTTTCGATGAGGACATAAATATTTGTCGTATAAACCAAACATTGCTCTTAGAAATGCAAGATAATAGCACTAGTAAGGGAAATACTACACAACGTTTAACAGCGGTGATAACTGAATTTGCCAGCAACATTATATGCCCGAAATTTGGTACATTTATGTATCCTCATGTCCAACGAAATCGTTACTATGTATGCATTGATGGCAATGCCATAGGTTTTGCCTGCGCCGATGGCCATTTCTTTGATACCAAAACAAATGCCTGTCAACGTGATATGGAGGTGGATATAGGAAACAATGAGAGTGACATGCCAGTGGTATTAGATGAACCAATTAATATACTGTGTCCTTCCCTGGGTGCCATGAAATTTGCTCATGAGCAAGAAAATAAATTTTATTTATGCGTTAATGGCATGGCCTCCGTATTAGCCTGTGCTAATGGCAGTTTCTTCGACGCTGAATCCGGAGCTTGTCTCAGAACATTAAATGCAACATTGGAAATTTCAACAGTTGCACCAACTGCAAATGTAACGAATACAACCATTGTCAAGTGTCCCCTGTTGGGCACTTTTATTTATCCTCATGCTGAAACTAATCAATACTATGTTTGTCTTGAGGGCAAAGCTATTGTTTTAACTTGCCCTGAAGGACTTGTGTTTGACTTGCGGGAAAAAGCTTGCCGTAATCCCTTACCAACTGAAGACAATGAAAATCAAACACCTATGGTTTTAGATGAAGTTGTTAGCATCATGTGTCCAGCTGCAGGAGCCTATAAATTTCCTCACATTGAGAACAGTAAATTTTACTTGTGCATCAATGGCATGGGTTCCGTGTTGGCCTGTGCTAATGGTACTATCTTTGATAAGGAAAGCGGAACTTGCCAAAGACAGGAAGCATTTATGCAAAATTCAACTCGTCTAGCCAATGGAAATGAAACATCTTTACAAAACTCAACTTTAGCAATTGTATCCCTAAATAATACAGCTGACATTTCAAACATCACATGTCCCGCATTTGGCACCTTCCTCTATCCTCATGAGGACCAACATAGATATTTTCTTTGTCTTGATGGCAATGCTATTGAATTTACATGTGCCAAAGGTTTCATTTTCGATACTAAATCCAATGTTTGCACCAAAGACTTGACTGAACTAAATTATAATAACATTACGTGTCCTCCACAGGGCACTGCCATAATGCCTCATGTTGAAAAACACAACTTTTACTTGTGTATCAATGGTACGGCCCGAATTCAAAGTTGTGCTAACGGTGAATTATTCGATGCTGAAACCAACATTTGTCGTAAAACTTCGACTATTCAGAATATGTTATATGAACCTCTTAATAGCATATGTCCCGCACAAGGATTGTTTAAACTACCCCACGTTAATCGCAATAAATACTATCTGTGTATCGATGGCATTGCCACTATTTATAGTTGCGCTAAAGGAGATTTCTTTGATGCTGAAACGGAAACTTGTCGCGAAACTCTTTCTCTGAAAAAGGGGATATATAAAACACCTACAATTCCCTTTAAAAATGTAGACTACCACACAGATGCAGAAGAAAATGCTTTAACTGAATCTGTTAGCAATATGTGTCCTCCACAAGGAACTGCTATGATTCCTCATATTGATAGCAACAAATTCTATGTCTGCATTAATGGTAGAGCTACAATTAATAGCTGCCCTAAAGGAGGTTTCTTTGATGCCGAATTGGAAACTTGTCGCGAAAGACTTTCTATAGATAATGGAATATATCAAATCCCTTCACTTCCAATTAAAAGTGTAGAGTATCAAATCTCCCCGGAAGAAGATGCTTTAACAGAATATGTTAGCAAAATGTGTCCACCACAAGGAACTTCAATGATTCCCCACATTGATAGCAAAAAGTTTTACAAGTGCATCGATGGTTTAGCCACAATTCAATCTTGTGCCGCTGGAGATTTCTTTGATGCCGAATCAGAAACTTGTCGCGAAACAAATTCAGTGGATAATGGAATATTTCAAACCCATCCGGAAGAAGATGCTTTAATTGAATCTGTTAGCAAAATGTGTCCACCACAAGGAACTTCAATGATTCCCCACATTGATAGCAAAAAGTTTTACAAGTGCATCGATGGTTTAGCCACAATTCAATCTTGTGCCGCTGGAGATTTCTTTGATGCCGAATCGGAAACTTGTCGCGAAACAAATTCAGTGGATAATGGAATATATCAAATCCCTTCACTTCCAATGAAAAATGTAGAGTACCAAATCTCCCCGGAAGAAAATGCTTTAACCGAATCTGTTAGCAAATTGTGTCCCCCACAAGGAACTGCAATGATTCCCCACATTGATAGCAACAAATTTTACAAGTGCATTGATGGTATAGCCACAATTCAATCATGTGCCTCCGGAGATTTCTTCGATTCTGAAATAAAGACTTGTCGAGAAGCACTTCACATTGAAAGTGAACAACATCAGACTTTGCCGGAAAATCGTTTAACTGAAACTCAATGCCCTCCACAAGGAACTAAACTGATGCCTCATATCGATAATAATAAGTTTTATCTATGCATTGATGGTGTAGCCACAATTCAATCTTGTGCCTCAGGAGATTTCTTCGATGTCGAAACAAAAACTTGTCGAGAAACTAATACTATTCCTAATATGTTAAACGCACCTATAAATAACATATGTCCCATAAAAGGAACGTTAAAACTACCCCACGAAAATCCAAATAAATTTTATCTATGTATTAATGGCATTGCCACAACTCATAGCTGCGCTAAAGGAGATATATTTGACCAGGAAACCCAAACTTGTAGCGAATTAGTTTTCATGTCAAATGAACTACATCAAAGCAGCTCTCTAGAAAATGCTGTAACTGAATCTGTTGACATTAAATGTCCCCAACAAGGAACTGCAAAAATTCCCCATATTGATAAAAACAAATTTTACCAGTGCATTAATGGCATTGCCACTATTCAAAGTTGTTTGGAAGGAGATTTCTTCGATGCTGAAACAAAAACTTGCCGAGTAACCTCGTATGCAGAGCATATAAGTATAACTTGTCCTGAATTTGGTACTTTTGTTTATCCATTGCGCCAAAAGAATACATTCTATGTTTGCCATGAGGGTAAAGCACGTGCCGTATTTTGTGCGGATGGTGATGTATTTGATGCTGAAACAAATGCCTGTCGTGAAATTCAAAATGTTCCTACTGAAGGGCTTCTAGTAAATCTTGTAGAAAATCAAGAAAATCCTGGCCTAACAGGCACTGAAGGAAATGATAAAGCAAATGATAAAACAAAACAGGATAATGAATCAGAAGAAAATGTTGAGGAAACTTCGAAACTTATACTTGAGGAAAATAAGAGTGAAACCGAAAATAAAGAGTTCATTAAAAGCGATAACAATGTGGATAATTCAGAAAAGAATCCATTTCCAGATCATCAACTTGAGGAAAATAACAGTGAAACCGAAAATATTTTGCTAGACAATACAAACAAAGAGTTCATTGTTGAGGCGGCAATTCAGAGCAATGAAAAGGAGAGCAACCACTTATGATGATGTCGTGTTAACGAACGTTGTAATAAATGATGGCTTAAGGATTTGCTGGCATTTGACAAAATCAGGGGTCACAAGATATCTTATATAAATAATAAAATATGTAATAAATCGTTTCTATTGAATATTGACCTACGACGTTTTAATTAACTTAAGAGTTGTTAAGAACATAAAGATTATTTGTAACAAATGTGTGGAACATTTAGCAAAAAAAAACGAATGTCATATAAGTTTCCCGATTTTTGCCATACTTTATTGTATAAGTTTAGAGTACTTAGAAATTATTTGTGCAAAATTTTCTCAGGATTTCCGCATAATCAAAAATTTTTTTTGATAACATTTATGGAAAATTTCAGCCAGCTAGCTCCTTTCGTTTGGGCCCTATCGTGTTTTCAACAGACAGACGGATGGACGGATATAGCTAGATCGTCTTAGAATTTCATAGGGACCCAGAATAGATATTTACTTTAGAGGGTTTGCGATTAATATTTCGATGACAAAATCAATATATCCCACATCTTTGATTAAGGCCTGTCTAAATATTTTAGGTTTAACTAAACAGGGTGTTAAGCTAAGTTTAACTAGCAAGTAAAAAACTAGCTCTTAATTAATTGTAATTCCCCCCAAAACATGCTCTCTTGCTAAAAATTCTTAGAAAGTTCTCAAAATTTAATTGTTATCAAATGTCTTCAGTGGAAAAATGTTGGAAGTATTTTTTTATTTGTAACTGATAAAAGTTTAATTATTTTAATTGCCAAATTTTATTTGGCACTTGTTGTAGTTGGCAATGATTTCCGGCTAGTAAAATCTATATAAGACACATATTGTTCTCCAATTCTATGGAGACAGTTAAAAGCAATCGACTAGAGAAAAGTGAGTAACGTTATTTTGAAATAAACCTATCAAAAGACAATAAAACTAAAAATGTTTTCGTTTGCAGTGAAACATTTTTTATTTGCTGTGGCCCTTCTCGCAGCATCCGTTAAGGCCTCCGGCGATATCAACATATGTCAGGGAGCAGTCGATAATCTCTTTTTGCCGGTGCTAAACGACTGCATGTCCTATTATGTGTGCATGGATGAAACACCTATTAAGAGAGTTTGCAAAGCAGGTTATCTATTCGATGCCAAAACACAATCCTGCACAGATCCCGATAAAGCTCAATGCATAAAGAATTGTACCTCTGCATTGTCCTCGTTCTGTTATGATCGCACTTGCACCAAGTATGTTTTGTGTTACTCCGGCACTCCCGTAGTGCGCGAGTGTTGTGATGGTCTGCAATACAATGCTGAAACTGATCGTTGTGATTTTCCACAATATGTCGATTGTGTGGATGATATGTGTACGATATTCAATGATCCCAAGAACATAACATTCCTAAGTAGCAAAGCGGCCTGTGATAGGTATTATGTCTGTATGGATGGCATGGCTTTTAGCAGGAATTGTACCAGTGGTTTGCAATTTAATCCGGAATGTAATTGTTGTGACTTTAAGTCGAAAGTTAATTGCACGGTGGGTAGTGTTATACATATAAATTTAATTGTGTTTTTTTTAATATTTTATAAATTAACCATTATTTTATGTTATAACAGATTTCAGCCTTGCAACGTAATATTTTACCTCTTTCGAAGGCTCCCCCAAAAGCGGCCGATATTAAATGTCCCCAGGAAGGCGTGCATTTTTATCCCCATGCCAACGAGGTTAAATACTATTTCTGTATGAAGGGTCGTGGTGTTGTTATGGACTGTACTCCCGGTTTGGTATTTGATCCCAAAAGGAAAGCATGTCGTGAAAAGAAAAATATTTTATAAAATTAATAAATCACAGAGAATTTTTAATTGAGATTTAATAACGTTGTTTCTCTTCGTTCTCTTAAGTGTAGAATGTGTTAACATCTGTGCATGATTTTGTAAGGTTTAGGGGATTTTAAACGCTTAAATTGTTTTCATAATTTTGTATATTTGAAGAAAAGTAATTTCAACAATCCTAAAAAATATTGATAATTAACTGCATAAATTCAATTTAAACAAGTAAGAGAGCTATATTCGGCTGTGCCGAATCTTATATACCCAAAACCAAATTATACTTCAAAATACAAATTTTAAATATTTTTAGGTAAACCAAATTTATTTTTTTTTCCAAAGTAGTTTTTTTTAATTTTTTGTAAAAGTTTTTTTTTAATTATTTTAAATTTTTTTTTTTTAAATTGATTAAATTTTAAAAAATTGTTTTTTGTTTTTTAAATTTTTTTTTTTTTGGGTGAAAAAAAAATTCGGGTTAAAATTTTTTTTCCGATTTTGACCCACGGACGAATATGTATATCTAGTGTGATCGCCTCAGAATCTTATGAGGCATAGAATATATACAAGAGTGTGTAGTAAACGGAATGACAAAATCAATATAACCCCCCTCCCCCTCTTTTTTGATGGTGGGTATAAAAATCATTAAATATAGCACACAAAAAACACAAATTTAGCATCACCAAATTAATTTGTGCGAGCGCACATCTTTACGGAAAAATATTTTTATAAATAAATATTCAGTATTCAAAAGTATTTCGAACACTTTACTGTAAAGAAATTTTTCAACAAAAAAATTAAGACAAAATTTTGAACAAACAATTAAACAATTACGCAGTTAATATAAAATAAATAAAAGGTATATTATAAATATGTATTTATTTAATTATTTGTAAAACTCAATACATATTTTCTTTATTTGAAATGTGTAAATATTAAATATTTTCTGAAGAAATTAAATCGCTATTTTTAGATTTAGTTTTATAATATTGTGTATTACAGTTCGTTTAAAGAGAAGAATTAAATAGAACAAAATTCTTAATACGATTAAGAAAATCAAAGAAAAATAGTGAAATATTCAAAATTAACTAAAAAATTTTTAATGAAATTAATTTTTATGTTAAAAAGAATCGTTACTTATTGGGTATATGTAAGAAATCAATCGATTTTCAAAGTTGTAATAAAATTTTTATAAAAATCAGGTAATATTTTTGAGTAAATTGTTTGTTATACTCTTAAAATATGCAGTCTAGATGAGAGATTTTAAACAAATTAAAAGATTTTTAAAGAGAAAAGTTTTACAGAGAGTTCTAAAAGTATCAAAATATAATTTAAAACGTCTATATAAAACATTCCTACATTTCAATTCGTTTTGATATAGAATTTTTTTTATCACATACATATATACCGGTAGACCTAAAAGTTTAAATTAAAATTGAAACAAAACGCGTCAATTTAAAATCAAATACATATACAAAATACTTAACAAAAAAACGTTTAAAATAATTGTACAACGATACTACTTAAGAATTAATTAATTTAATTTAACCGCTATTATTTGTTTGTTAATTTAAATCCAATTTTAATTGAAAATATTTTTTCTTCATTCAGTTTTGTTTCACATCATTTACAAAATAAATTGAATAAAGCTTTTTGTAATAGATTTGAATTGAAGAAAAATTTAATCATTCAATAGATTTCATTAAGCTATTTCGTAATGGATTTGAAATAAAGAAAACTTTAAAGATGCAATAAGTAATTAATTCTAAAAGGATTACGTTTGAAGTACTAAGGAATGTAATGGATTATTTAATGGAATGTTTAAGAAAAAAAAATTATTTGATTTTAAAAATCTTAATAATGTTTAATTCATTCGAATTTAAATCAAAAATAGTCATGCTAATAAAATTATCCACCATTAATTTTAGCCATGGTTAATGAAACTAACAAACCAGAAGAGATGCTGGAAAATGAACAATTGGGACAACGTTTGGCGGCCTCCAATCAAGCTCTGGCAGACATGCAAGCCGAACATCGCCAACTAGTAGAGGAAATGGAACAGTTGCGCAAACGGGCTGAAGATTTACAGCGTATAAGAGAGCAACAGGAACGGGAGGACGAAGAAAGAAAGCTTGAGTATCAGCAAAGTGTAGTAACATCAGCTACAGAATCTTTGGAAACTAGCGAAACAACTAAAAAAACTACAACAACTAGCGAAACAACTGAAACAACAACTACCGTGGAAAAACTCACTGAAGAAAATGACGAAGAAGCCGACCCAGAGGAAGCTGAGTATATTAAAGAAAAATTGGCAGAAATAGCTCGTTTGAAGGCACAATTTAAGCGTGTACAACATATGATCAATACAACCGAACTTATTGAAAATCATATAAGTAAAAGTGATGATGCTCCAGAAAAGACGTCGGACAAAGAGGAGACAGCTAAGCCAAAACCTGCCGCTAAACCAGCAAGTGCTACTACCTCTACTACAACTTCAGCAGCTCCAATTGCTATAACACCTACACCCATTGAGCTTTTAACCATACCAGACATGCCCACAATGGCTGATTTGGATGCCGCCACAACATCCGATGAAAAAGAGCAACTTATTTTAACAATGTTAAATATGTTTCAAGGTTTCTCATCCGATTTAAAATCTCAGGCCGATAACTTGAGGGCGGAACGTCAACGTATTAAAGAACTAAAAGAAAGTATTATACGCTCCAGAAAAGAACCACCTAAATAAATTGAAAATGTTAGTACCTATATAATTGAATAGAAACTTTTTTTTTACAATTGGAAATGTTTGAAAAGTTAATAAAATAAAATACGTTGTAAAAAACAGTTTATTTGCTTATTATTATTAACTCAAATAAACAGAATATTAAAAAATAACAAATTCAATTTTAATTATTTTTACAGTTGAAACTAGAAAAAAACTCAAACAAAAAAATTCCACATACGAGAAACACACACAGATTTCTCAAGGTTACTTAAAAAGTATATATAGTATACCATTCGAAAGGCCTCATATACTTCTTTGAAAATCCGCTGAGAAACTTAAAATCAGTTGATATTCAACTAAGTTACTGGCTAATAAAAGAATAAATGTATGAAAACCCGGTTTTTTAACCGTAACTCAAGATGTTGGGGTTGTTTGACAATTTATATTACAAATTGAAACATTTACTTTTCCAACGGTTTATTTTGTCATTGGCAACACTTTTTATTAAAACAATCTGGTTCCTCTACCCTCTTTCACAAACATACGGCATCATTAGTTTTCGACGAGATTGTCAGCCGGAATTTAGTAATTTTTTTTTGCATACACAATTGCATCAAAATTGTTTTTAATTAAAACTTATTAAAAAAATCACTTAAAATAAACAAATTTGCTATAAAACTAACAACAACTAAGTGCATTTTATGGGAACCATGAAATATATCCAAAATATTTGATTATAATAATAAAAACAAGCAGTTGAAAAATTTTCACACACACCTAAAGGGGCGTGCAAAAAATCAATGAAAATTAAAAATATTGAAAAAAAAATTAACAAATATTGAATTTTGCCTAACAAATATTATAACTAAACAAAACTACAATGGCTCCTGCTAAAAATCCCAATGCAACAAATAAAAATTCTACAAATAGTAGTAATTCCCATAGCCATAACAGTATTCCCTCAGCTACCGCTGCTGCAGCAGCCACAAATGCAACAAATTCTACTCATTCATCGAATAGTTCTTCAACACACCGTAAACAAACGGGTACGGTGCCTAAAGCCTCCACAAAAACGTCTACAAATTGTAATACTACAGCTACAGGTCAGAAGCCTTTGTTACAGCCTTCCGGCTTGGCTCAAATGGCTAATCGCTGTAGTCCATTGAATATAGTGGCCTCCATACAACAGCAACAACAACATCATAATACACGTAACCAGCAACAACATAAAAATACGGAAATTGTTGCACCCATACGCAGAGAACTTAAAGATTTAAATGTAAGATTCCTGTTTTTTTTCTATTTTGTAAATGTTCACTTAAATAACAAATTTGATATCAAAAAATTTAAATGTATTACCAGCCTTAGAGTTCCTATAAAAATCGACCATGTTTAAAGAATTTACACAAACAAAAATTGGATTTTGGCATACAACAAGTACGTGCTAGTGCATGTTTTGGAATAGAGGTGTTCAAGCAAGATTTTCTGCTTCAATTTATTTTTGGATAAGTTTTATATGGGATTAAGATCTGCCCATTGTAACCACTCGGTTACAGTCTTATATGGAATTTGGTTTAATTGTCGTGCTGGAATCTCCAAACTACATAACATCGTTTAAAATGGATCTGTATCCGATTTCAATCATATCATGTTATATGATATGAGTTGGATCCTTACTTTGCCCTGAAAAATAGGTCCATAATTGGACTCATTTCCTTCGGACATCTTATAAATGTTCTCCCATCATAGCCTCTATAAATTACATAAAAAAACTTCGGATTTTACTAAAATTTCGAAAAAGTACTAAAAATCATACTATTTTACCAAAATACTACTATTTTACTAAAAGCGTTTTTTGGTCACTTTACAGTGATTTCTAATAAAAATTACATAAAAACTAGAAATTTTAACAAATTTCGTAAAAGTTCTAAATAAAGTTATTTTTAGCATATTTATGGATTTTTTAATTAAAAATGTTACCTATTATGAAAAAGTAAAAATACTACTATTTTACTAAAAGCGACTTTTGTCGATTAAGTTATTTTTTAGCATATTTATGGATTTTGTAATACAAATTGCCTTAAACTAAAAATTTTACCTATTTTGAAAAAAGTAAAAATACCTACTACTATTTTACCAAAAGTGACTTTTGTCACTTTACAGTCATTTCTAACAAAAATTATATGAAAACAACAAATTTTAAAAAATTTCAAAAAAGTAGTAAAAATAAACTATTTTACCAAAAGATATTTTTAGCATATGTATTTGTGTTTTTTTTTTTTAATTGCCTTAAAACTACAAATTTTAATAGTTTTCGAAAATGTACCAAAAATACTACTATTGTAATAAACATCGTTTATAATTTTGTTTTTTAAATTTTCGCAAATAAAAACATTTTGCATTCTTTTCATACTTTTTCTTTAGGTTTTATTCTTCTCTCTTACAGAAGTATAAAAGTTTCCACTGTTTTGATCCAATATAATTTTCACCAAAAATTTTTTTGGTGAAAATTCGGCACAGCAGAATATAACACTCTTACATGTTTTAAGTTATTATCCTCTTGTCACAAATGGGTGTTATGTACATTTAAAAAAAATCCTAAAATAATAAAAACGTAAATTTTAATTATATTGTTTACGTACTTGATTGAAATTTATTGAAACAAATGCGTCACAATTTCCAAAAATAACAAACAAATATAATGGACAAAAACTGTAACACCCACATATGGAAATAATAAGAAATTGCAATATAAACTAATGTATACAAAGTTTAAATTGTTCCTTTATTATTTGAAAAACAATTTTATAAATATTTTCAAATTGTAAACAGTTTTCTAAAATGCTCACAATTTCAATTATTTATGGAAAATTCATAATATCAATTAAACAAAAGAATCATAATAAATTTAGAAATAATAAACAAACCTTTATATAAAGAGTTTTTCCGGTCTCATACAATTTTCCCCAATTTCTCTTAAATTCACAACTAATACTCTTGTGAAAAATATTGAAACTCACAGAAAATCTATGAAAATCTAAAAGAAAATGCTTGTGTTTGTTTTCCGCATGTCAGTTGTACTTCTTATGTCGGCCAATAACGAACGAAACGAACAAAAAAAAAATCATTATTCAAATAAATCTATAGATCTATTAAAGATATAATAATAACTCTCAATATAGGCGGGCTAGTAATACTTTTTACAATTTCTTTAATATTATTGTATTATTTAAAGGATTATTTATTAACTACGGTGGTAACAACTACAACAAATAATACTAATAATCTAAATAATAATCAACAACAACAGCAGCTGCAACAGTTACAAACAGCAGCAGTGCAGCAGCAACATCAAAGTAATACAACAGCTACCAATAGTGATTTTGGTAAGTTTCATTTAATATTATATTAAAAATAACTTAAAATTTGTCTAGTTTTTATATAAGACATTTTATGTATTGTGTATAGTAGTTCTATTTGATGTTTTAAAAAGTTTTCCTAAAAGTTTATTTAGTTTCGTTGTCTACATCTTAAAGATTTGTGTATGTATTTTCAATATATACATATGTATCTTTGTATGTATGTTATTTTTTGTACCTTTAGTATTTAAAATATTTAAATAATCTAAATTTAGAAATTTGTCTGCTTTTTTCTTTCATTTTATATTGCATACTACATCATCAATGTATATAAAAATCAAAATTTCTTAGTCATGCAAAGAATTGTTTTTGATTTATGTTATTTTCTTTAAAAATAACATGTAATTTACTTGAATATCTTCTTAGAAACTGACAGCTTTCTTAATTAAGTAAATAAAAATTCAGAAAAAAATATGATACAAACTTTGTAAAAAAAATTTTTCAATTTTAAATACCTTTTGAATATGAATAAAAGGTCTTCTAAAATTGTGTAAGAACTAAATTGTGCTGAAATAAAAATATTAAAATTTAAACAAATACATAAAATGTTTAATATGACGTCAATATTTTTATTGAAATATTTTCAAATTAAAATTTATTTACAAAATTTTATATTTCTTTGCTAAATTTTTTTTTAAAATATTTTAGAAAGTTCTCAAGATAATCAACAACGTTTTTGTTATCCTGTACGACCCATACCACGACGCAATCAACAGCAACAACATCAACAACAACAGCAGCAACACAACACTCAACAAACACAAAGTGATTTTTTGAATTCTGCTCAAAATACAAATTCAAATCTTAATACCGCCATTGGTGTTGTCATACCTACAACACCCGGCTTACCCAACACCTCGAATACAACTGCTACACAATCGCTGTCCAATAGTGTGCATCCGGTATCCTCAAATAACAACAGCACAACTATAAACGATAATATACTGTTGGGACCACAATTTGAACAGCATTTGCAATTGTTAGTGGTGCATCGTTTGAAACAACTCTTTGAAAATCCACAAACTCAACCGTTTCTTAACTTAACCAGCAATTTATTGCCCAACATACACGCTTCGTCGTCGGCTAATTTGGCTAATGCTGTTTTAAATCACAATTCAAACGAATTTAATCAATTAGCTCAACGTTTTCAACAGACTTTAAACGCCAACAATAATCATAAAATTAATTTGGAAAACGCTTTAAAAGCTCAGCAAAAGGTAAGGATAGAAATAATGTATTTGAATATTTACTTCCTGTTTCTATATTGTAATAAAAACAATTTTTCTACTATGTTTTTTTTCAATCAATTTCAAACATATTTAATTTCCAGGCTTTAAAATCCTCCACCATGGTCCACGAAATAACGCCAAATGCCACTGCACGAGATGTGGTAGTCAATTCAACCAGTTTAGAAGATGTACCCAGAAGTGAGGTAAGTTTTCATTTCACCATTAAAAATTCAAAAAAAAAATAAAATTTTAAAAAATGAATTTCTTAATTGCAGATGAGCGATCGTGCCCAGTCTATACAGTCTTTGCACAGCAATTTAGAAACTCCGACGCCCGATAATACACCCTCCTATGAGGAACTGCAACAGCGTTTGGAGGCCTCCAATCGTAATATCCAAAATATGCAAGAACAACAGCAACAATTGCTTAAATTACAAAATGCTGCCAAACAGCATCTAAGTGATATGGAGAAGTTGCGACAACAAGCTCAAACATTAAGTTTCCCCTCTGGATCACAACGTGGCGCCGATGGCGGTGATGGTGCTCCCGAATATGAATCCATTGAACAAGTACATTCGGATATGGCTTCTTTGGTGGGGCGTATGAAAAATCTTACTTCTTTTATACAAAATCAAAATGAATTATCCTCGTTAATGGGTGATGATGGTCCGGAAATTTTGGCCGAACAAGAGCTATTGCAAAGAAAACTTGAAGCTTTACGCTCTCAACGCGATGAAATGCGCAACTTAGTTACCGAACTGCAAAGTGTTAATCGTTCAGCGGAGGAGACCGCCAAAGAGGCCAGACAGAGGCAGTATGAACAGGAAAAGGATATAGAAGAAGAAAATGAACAACAAAGTTCGCCTAGCCTACCAGCCACCAGCAAGAAAACCTCAAATGTAGAGCGCGAAAGGGAAGTGCCAGTAGAATATAGTCGCAATGTACCCATTGAGCTATTGCAGCAGGCACAAAGACAGCCACCCAGCAACACCAATGGCCAAGTACAGTCCGAATCGGAGGTCGAAGGTGAGCCCGAAGTAGAAGAGGATGAAGAACAACGTAAAATAGCAGCTGCCTTGATACAACAAAAAGTGGCTGACATTGATGCCATGAAGGCCCAGCTGAAACGTTTGAAAGATATGATGGAAACTGTTAATATCATAGAAGCTCACACAGCTAAAGATCCCAAACAGATTGGCCGTACACCGCCTCGAGAAGTACCCATAACCTATGATCGCGAACGTACTCCCGTAGCTGCACCCAGCCGCTACCAGGATGATAACAGCAACGATGAGTTCATAGCCCGCAAAGTGCGTATGTTAAATGAGGTCACCTCTGACTTGAGAGCCCAAGCTCAGTCCTTGCAATCGGAAAAGGATCGCATACAAGCACTGAAAAATGAAATCGAGAGACGTAAACAACAGGCGGCTGCTGCTGCCCAAATGGGTGAGGATGCTTTAAAGAGAAATAGTTTAACACCCACACCGGTGCCACGCCAGCACGAAAGTCGCTGGGATGAGCATGTTAAAAGCCAACAGGAAAGAGACCAACTTAAAGAAGAGTATGAATTAAAGAAAAAGGAATTTCAAATGTTGTGCAAACGTCTGGAACAAGAAGACCAACAGCCAACACCCACCCGAAGACAAGATATTGTTTCGGAGGCCGACGATGAGGCAGAAGAAGACAACAACGATTCGGACTATGCGGCCAGTACTAAATTTGTGCCAACCTCTACCCCAGCTGCCGCACGAGCTGATGAACAAGGCAGCGGAAATGTTAAGGACTCTTTGAACTCAACGGGTGCCTCATCAAATGCAGCCACTCACATTGCTCAGGCAGCTAGTAGTACTCATGATGGAGCCTCACTTGAGGGAGCTAGTATGCAGTCGGGTAGTTCGAGATCTTTCTCTATACCACCACCTATGTCAGCAATGGGCATGAATTTCCGTAAGTCATGTAATTTTTTTTACATTTTTTAATTTTTCAAAAGTTTGTAATTTCCACATTATTCATTTGCGACCTCATAAAGTGTATATATTCTGGATCGTTATAGAGGAGTCAATATATCCGATTTGTATACTGAAATCAACTTTCTGAAGCCCCCATACATGATTGATACATCAATATATTCGCTTTTATATCTCAAAACGATTTTTCATTTACGACCCCACAAAGTATATATATTCGTTATAGATAGCGAAGTCGATATAAGCATGTCCGTCTGTATGTTGAAATCAACTTACAAACATGATTGATACATCAATATATCTGGAATTCTTCCGGCTCGGTCCACAAATATCTGAGATATAAGGGAAAAACCGGGACAACCTCGATTTTTGGCCTATTTTTTATCTATATCTGGATTACTAAGTTATTAATATAGACAATGCGGATATCTAATGATAGATATTTCACAGTCCATTGCAACGATGTATATAAGGCTATAGTAATGTGGACATACAATGGGTCAAAATCGGGAAACATATTTTTTGACCTGAATTTTTTTTGACCAAAAAAAATTTTTTTGTCATAACTTTTTTTCACTAAAAAATTTAAAAAAATTAAAAAAAAAAAAAAAAATTAATTTTAATTTTGTTTACCTATAGATATTTAAAATTTGTATTTTAAAGTATAATTTGTTTTTCACTAAATTTTTTATTTCGCCAAAATTTTCTTTCACCAAAAATTTTTTTTACTAAAAAATAGTTTTTAATATTTATCTAAGTAAACTTTGGTGAAAATCACTAACTTTCAAGTCAGAACACTGCCAAAAAATGTAGCGCATTACAAAAAACCTTTCCCTTTCAAAATGTTTTCTCTTAGTTTCTCATTATTTTGTTTATATGTTTAAAGCCGGCCCTATACCACCACCTTTACCAACTGCCTGGAATCCTCATCAATATTATTATGCTACTGGTGTACCACCACCACCTCCTCCACCACAAACCTCTTTCGGTTTAAATCAAACTTCAACAAATGCAGCTACTTTAAGCACCAATGAGTGTATTTGCAATGCCAACAATTTGGGAGCAGCTACTTCATCATCCACAGCTACCAGTGCTGCTACAAATGCACCGCTCACCACCAACGATCCCATGTTGCAGCAATTCATACAAACCCAACAAATGCTAATAAGTTCTGTGTGTCAATGCAATCAAATGTTGTGGCATCAGCAAAGAGAAATCGATAGTCTCAATCAAACCATTCACGTGCTGCAGGAACGTTTACTGGCCATAACCAGCGGAAGTGTCAACAGCAACAACTCTAATGATGTGGGCTATGGCTTACGTTCTGAATCGGTACCACCAGCCAGTTTGGGTGGTATACCCACCACTCAAGCTTTACCTAACAATTTGTATGTTGGCATGAATAGAGCACAATCTGAACAACCCATACCCTTCATACCGGGACAAAATAGAAACAGTGCTTTTAGCAACTACCAACAGCAGCAGCAACATCAGCATGTCTATCGCCATCAACATCAACGTGTGGCCCAGCCTCAAGGTGGCTTTAATTTTACTACTGAAACTCAGCAACACAACACTTCAGCCACGGCCAGCTCTAGCATGTATGCCACCCTCAACAATGCTGTAGCACAACCACCCCAAGCCCCATCGACACATTTCAACAATGAAATACCCACACCACAATCGCCGGTGGTGGGCTCTGGACCAGCTCCCATCTTTATGCATCATCACAATAATGCCATACATCAAAATAATGCCAATTTGCGTACCCAAAATCAACAGCAACAGCATCATCATAGTAATCTATCACATACTCTAAATAATCAGGTGCCTCCCGGCAATCGTGCCAATAACTATTGGGATAATTTTAGAAGGTAAATACGTTTAAAAATATTTTACAAACATATTCTTTTTTTTACTACATATAAAGTTGTAAAGGGTTTAAATTGAAAAAAGGTTCAGGTGAACTTTGAGAAAAATGTCTTATAATTTCTTTACAAACTTCTCTATTCTATAATTATTATTTGAGTGGCTTCTTCAAATGCCACTTTTCTATACTATATAAATTAATGAAATTTTCCTAAGTTTTTGAAAGTTATTTTTTTTATATATTTTATTAATAAAGATTTTTCGATTGATCAGTTTGTACTTATTTTTATTTGATTTAAAGATTAAATTTTTATTTAAATATGTACTTATGTATTTAGCAAGGAAATGTAAGTAAGAAGTCTAAGGACTTGATTTAGAAACACGACCGGAAAACAATTATTTAAAAACTAAGTGATTTTCTTGCAAAAATTTAAAAATTGATTACCGGATGTGTTTCTGTATCAGGCCCTACAGTTTTTTAGTTTATGTATGAAATTATGTTCGTGTTTTATTTATGTTAAAGTATTTTGTTTATTTTAAGAATTTCTATTAATAGCTGGCTTATATAACAAATAATTAAATATATTTAAGAGTTTTTACAGCTTTTGGTATTTCGTATTCGAAATATGTTATAAAATAAGAAAAATTTAAACTTTTCTTCTGAAAGATATCCTAATTGAATAACTTGATTACGAAAAATCTTAGAATCGCGAGAGGACCATTTTACTCGTATATAAAAATCGAAGTTTATTTATTATTTAATGACAAAAAACAATAATTTTTTTTACCAAAAATTTTTATTCAACTAAAATAACTATTCACCATATTTTTTTCCATCAGTAAGTTGATTTCATTAAAATTTTTACTCCAATTATTTTTTTCACCTAAATTGTTTTTTAACAAAAATTTTTTTTTCCAAAATATTTTTTTTTAAAAAAATGTTTGTACAAAGAATTTTTCAACAAAAATTTTGTTTCTCAAAAAAAAAATTTTGTTTCGCTAATATTTTTTTTTTTAAATGTACAAAACATATTAAAAATCGTCACTTCCATAGACCTAATTGTTCAATATAATAATTGTTTAATTTAAAGCATGCATTTTAAATTTTTTATTTTATTTGCCTAATATCTAACTAACCAATATTTTGCTTTACATTTCTTGTACTTTTCCTTTTGTTATGTTAACATTGTTGTTGTTGTCGTTTATTACTTGTTAAATGTGGCCCAAATAAACCAACTAAAGCTATTCGCGTCAAAATTTGCTTTCCACTAACTCTGCTAAAAGTAATGAAGAACAACAAATGCAACAACAACAGCAGCAGCAACAACAGGAAACTGCTTATGAAAGACCAACGTCTATGCCCCATCAGCAGCCACAACAACATCCCACATACAATTTCCATCAGCAAAATCAAAATTTAGATGAATGTAGCAACAATTTAAATTATGCTGCCAATAATGACTCGGCAACTGCTGCCCATAATAAATACTTGCGCATTATACAAAGATCGCGTATCAATCAACAACATCAACAGCAGCAATATCAACAAAATGTCTATCAACAGCAAAGAGACTTTTTGCAGCAATTAAATTGGCTAGAGCAACATGAAAATGCAGCAACCAATAATACCAGCACAACTAATGCTGGCACTAACACCGGCGACTTGATGTATCACAATTATAATATACAGCAGAGTAATAAAGTGGGTCCTAAACCAAATTGGCGTTTTCGTAATTTCAATGAGGAATTCAATCCCGCTACAAGCCTACAAAGACAGCCTTTGCAGAGATATCAAAATACCCTAACATTTCAACAACAACAGCAACAACAGCAGCAGCAACATCAAACCTTGCAGCATTTTTTGAATCAACGACAACATCAGCCGCCCGCAACAACACAAACTCAGGCAAGAAATCAAGATTTTTTATTAAGGCCCGCCGTCGACATAGACGAAGGTGTAGAAAATTATAATTTTCTAAATAGCCAACAACAGCAATTGCCCCTGGATTTCTCTAATCCCCAGCAGCAGCAGCAGCTCAACAACGATAACATGCTTTTGGATGGCCATGAAAATAATGATGAAGAGGAGGATGAAGAAGAGGATGATACCACTTCCGAGGAAATTAAACGTAATCTCTTGGTAAATGCTTTAAAAAACGATAAGTTTACCACAAAATTCTATGAATCCATTAAAGAAGACGTTTTCCGGCGTTTAGAAAGCATGTTATTAGACAAAGATAACTGCAATAACGAAACTGCAGGCCAGCAAACTCAGTTATTTAATAATATTTCCAATATATCGCTACGGAAATTAAATTTAAACGAACAAAGAGATCAGTTATTGCAACAGCAACTTCACAGCCATTTAGAGCTCTCGGCAGCACAAAATCTTAACGAAGAATCACGAATTGCTGCTGTCAATATGAATAATGAAACCGAATTGCCCCTATCCTCCTCAAACAATGATAATGAGAATGAGAATGAGAATGACAATGAAAACGAAAACGAAAAACCCGAAGAAGATACCAATTGGCGTCAAAGTGTTATAAATAACTGCAACAACACCACACAGCAGACACCACGTAGCAATAACAGTAACGCTACGGTCAACACCACCACGTCTATGACAAAAAATGTTACCAAAAAACGTAAAAATCTACGTAAACAATCGTTAAGTCAGAGCAATACCAGTGTCTCTAACGCTAACGAAACTAATGAAGAAGAGGGTATTGAGAATCTGAGGGGAGCCTGCAGTTTAGCGGCACAACAACATCAGAAATTACAACAGGAAACTAAGGAGAAGGTAAGTAATTTTATGCAACCATAAATTTTAACAAAAATTTAAAAAAATCACTTTGCAAAATAGATTTTTCTATTTTTATTTTAGAGAAATTAAAAACATCTTTTTTAATTTAATTTTAGCAAAATGAAAACAAAAATGATACAAACGTTTCATCCTCAACAAATTCACCAAAATCGGCAGCATCCGGCGGCTCTGTGGCAGTTTCCCAACAACATCACTCCACGGAATGTGATCTTATTAAATACATAATCAATCGTATACGCAATCAAACTCATACTAATACTTTAATCAATGACGCTTTATTAGTGGATGTTGCAAAACTAACAGCTACTGTGGCCCAAAATGCCCACCCCTTAACGCATAACATTAATACAGGCAGCAATGCCAATAATATTTCGCCTAAAAAGATTTATGCAAAAATCAAAAAATTATCTTTGCCCAAGGAGAGAGATGAATTTTTAAGATGGTATCAGAAATATTTAGAAAATACTTTGTTTGGTAATCAGCAGCAACAACAACAGCAGCGCCAGCAGCATTCCTTGGATAAAGGTAAGTCTACAACAAAGACCACAAATAATCAACAGCAACAGCAGCAACAAAATGATTTGCAACCACCAACAACGGATGATGGCGATTTAGCCGAAGCCGATCAAAATTGTTCCTTAAATAATAGCGGAAGTGGTGGCTGTGCATTAATGAGTAATGGTATTAGCTCCACTTACCATCAGGGTTTTGCTGAAAATAATACACCATCCTCTGCACTAATTCTAATTAAATCTGAACCCTCTAATAACGGCATTGAATATGAAAATAATGAAAACCCTGATGAAGCTCATTCCCTAGATATTGAAAATAATCGAGACAATTCAAATGCCAAAAATTGTTCAGAGCCAGCTAATGATTTAATAAATTCGGAGACTCCTTTAGAAACAGTTAAGCAATTGAAAGGGCAAGAAACGGTTGTGGCGAACACTTCTGAAAAATCTGATTTGAAATGTGAAAAACCGGAATTCACAGAAAAAGAGTAATCTCATAGAAGTATTACTACCCTACATACATACATATATTTCCCATAGTTCTTAAGCTCTTATATACTATTCTATAACTATTTATTATTAGAAATGAAGCGTTTAATTGGCTTTCGAAAATTCTTTGCATTTCTCGACAAAACATTCCCCAAAATTTTGTTTTTTTTTACTTTTACTTGACTTTTTAAATGTATTTACAACTATTTAACACACATACATATTTTAAAATATTGATATCTTTAATAAAATCTATAAAAAATAAATATCTACTTACAAAATACTAAAACGGATAAAAAAAAAACTATGATCTATCAACATCAACTAAGTAGAGTTTAATGATCAATGGTGCTGAAACATTAAATATTTTTTCACTACGTCAATTGTTTCTGGCTCCGAACCTGTTGAGTTATTTATTAAGAACAAAAACTGATGACCTGAAAATTAAATCGAAAACGTGAATTACAGTGCAGCAATATTTTTATTCGCAAGTTTGCTTTGTTTTAGTCAATTCTTCCAACATTCTATAGTAACAATAACGACTATCATACTCCATGTCATACCAGAAATTCACAGCAATACATTTATGACTCTGGCTGACATGATGATACCAGTAGTTGGGTAAATAAAGCATATCACCAGCTTTCACACGGACCCTCAAGGGTTTAACTTTTGAGTATTGTGGATATTTGAATAGGTCCGGAGCCAAGGGATCAATGCTTATCCACTCAGTTGACATGGGATCATTGATAAAGCCATTTTCACTCTCATCATCTGGGGGACACATTACAGGTTCAATATGATATTGGTTTGTTTCCAAATTACGTTTATACACCCCGGTGGGATATAATTGCTTTGGTATCCAGGGCATACAGTGTGGCGGCAGCAGTATGAAGTCTTTATAACCAGATATAACACAGTATAAATTATCATAGGGATCCTTATGCATTGATGTTATAGCCCTTTCATCACCCATCCAAAAATTAACAGCATCTGGTGGTTTGTTAAATGATGCTTCAGCAAATTTCAAAACTGAAGCATCAATATCATCCTTAAGTTCTGGAAAATCCAATGAAAAATTCGAATTCTGCTTTTGTATATAGTATACGGCACCCATGGGATTGTCTATATTTTCCAAAAATTCCTCCATTGTACATTGTTCTTCCAAAGGTAAAACAAAGTACTCCTTTTTATCTTCGTATCTAACAGCCAAACCATCAGCATAACCATTGGGGGTAACAGCTACATCCACAATTTTGTTACTCAGTTTTTGTTTGAAATATTCTGGTCCCCATTTGTTCACAGCAGGCCATGCCTTCACCGCATTTCTTATAACTACAGGCTGCTGTTTGGCATAATAATCTCGGGCGAATTCTGTGGCATCCGGGATGGCATGCAGTTCAGCTATTTGCGTCCCAATACACAAATCATTAGCCTCGTTTAATAATAAATCTAGTGCAGAATGTATTCTATTTTCCATTTGTGGGCGATGTTGTATTCCAAAAGAAAAAACTAATCAAACATATGGTGGGTGGCCTTGAAGTTAGCCTGCAACATGCCAGCTGTAGTGTAATATTGCCACATTTTTTTTTGAAATGGTTGGAACATATAAAATTAATCTTCATTGATTTTTAAAAATCTTTAAAACATATAAATCAAGATTTTCGAAACAGCTTGCATTTTAATAATTTTGTTGGTGTTGATAGATCTCATAATTATAAGCACAAAAATCTTAAAATTTGTTTGCCTGCTCGCTCTTAGTTTATGAGTTATAGGAATTTAAAGTCAATATATATAATAGTAAATTTATCAAATATGTATTTGGAAAATGATCTGAATCATTTGAATATTGCTTCAAAATACGTTTTATATGAACCAAACTTTCCGTTTTAAATTTTTATGACAGTACTCCATATATTTGATATACAGAAAAAGTGAATTTGGCATAGCCGGTGTTCGATACACCCCAGAGTTTTAAGTCCCTTCGCCCAATTCAAAAATATGAATATTAACAGAGAAAAAATTATGAAAATATAAACTGTTACTGGGATTTTGATTTCTTCCCAAATTTTTAATTTTCTATTTAAAACCTAAAAATACTACTGGTCACCTTTTAGTTCTCATTAAATAAATTAATCTGGCATCTTAGCGGCGTATGTCTTTGAAGTGTTACCAGCTGATATTTTTTTGTTAAATTTCTGTGTGGCAAACATATGGCAATGCGTTTTAATAAGGTAGTGTTAGTATTCCAACTGTTTTCATTTGTTTCTTTGGTTGTGTCAAATTTACTACTTTTTAAAATAAACCAATGACATTTTGACATCTAAGATATACTTTACAAAAACAAAATATATAAAAGTTTTGCACTGTTGAATTTATTAACACCACCTTCTTAATACACCTTGACATCTGCATTAACAGGTTTTACCAGCAGTGGCAAATTTTTTTAATTAATTTTGTTTGCTTGCAACATCTGTGTATAGTTCCTTAATTAAACCCATACTAAAAATTGGGAATAAACAAAATAAAGTAACAGATAATTCCAAACTTGTTGTATAAAACTATGAGCGCTGAGACAAGTTCTTCCTCGCCAACCGCAGCTGCAGAAAATACTACCACCGCCCCCTCTACTATAGATGACAGTGATAACGGTGAGCAAATCATAAACTGGGTAGAAGAGGCAACTGCTATAATTAAGGATGTGAGGACACATGTAGCTGAAATAGATATATCCAAAAAGTTGCCCAGTAATGAATCACATATATACCTTAACATACGGACATTTGAGGGAGCCGCCTACTGTGTACATGTCTCCAGTTTAGGATTTCGAATTGTCTCCGAGTTCTATGACACTATAGATACCGATAAAGAGGAGTTGGATGAGGAGGAAGAAGTGTTTGAAACACCCTATGCTTTACTGGATAAAATAAGCCCACGTTATGTGGAATCGTTTGGCAATCAACTGTGTAAACAGCTATTGCATTTACAACAAATGAGAACTGAATTTAATGAGGAAGATGAAGAAGGCTTGGAGGAGGAGGAAGAATCAGAAGAGCAGGAAAATAAAAACACCAAAACTTTAGTGTAACATTATGGCAATAAACGGAAAGAATACTACATATAAGCACCCCCTCTAACCTCCTGTCTCTAGCAACTAACCAACTGAAGATAGTTTATTCAGTATTTGAATGGAATTTCAAACAAAACAACAATGAATGACCTCGATTAAATTCAAATATATTTTTATTAATAGGGGTCATTTTTTTGTTTGTTGTTGTTTGTAATAAGCAAGTGAGAGCGAGTGTTCTTAGTTTTAGTGTGTGTGTTTATTTGTATTTTTTTTATTTAGAATTGATAAGTATGTATTTGTATTGTAATAATTTTTGTTTAATTTAATTTATAATGCATATTTCAATGCAACAATAGCAACAGTGTTGGCTTTGTTTAATAGAACATTTCCACATTCTTCTGGTGAACCCAATTGTATGAAGCTCATGATTGATTATTGGTTTGCCACCTAACTACATGTACTTTTTTAACTTGTTGACATTTAAATTGTTTTGTGCATTTTAGAATTTTAAGCGTTTTAAAAATAAAGATTGTGATTGCAATTCCAAATCTGTTAGTTTTCTTACAACGGGTACCAATTGTTCGACATGATCTTTATAGCCAGTGCCAGTATTTAGATTTTTCTGACCGTACACAACCTTGCCATCAAAATCATTAACGGGTACGGCCAAGGATTTATCCACTTGCTGAATTGTGATATTTAAATGATCCTCAATTTCAGCTAAAAGCTAGTTAAATTTAAAATATTAGACTACATTTGATCTTTAAATATTAAGGAACTTATAAATGCTCTTACATTCTTTTCGTTATACCAAATACAACATCCTTTGACATCAGTTAAATTAGTATTGTTGCAATTGCGGCCACGAGTTTTACACCATTCGCCGTGATACCAAACCTGTTAGAAAATATAAAATAAAGCATTTCATTTACATTTGTCATTGAAAATTTGTTTTCAATTTTTTTCTTAAAATTTACTTTGGTGAAGGGCATATAAGATTCGACACAGTCGAATATAGCTCTCTTACCTTTTCAGGAACTGTAGCCACCAAACTAACGGCTAAACCCATGCGTTCCGCACGACCCACACGACCAATACGATGGACATAATTTGATTTTTCATCAGGCAAAGTAATATTAATCACTATGAAATAACAAAAAAATGTTAATGACAAGTTATTGTTAAGTATTTTTTAAACCTACTATAGGGTAATCCGGTTATATCTAAACCTCTTGCGGCTACATCAGTACATATTAAAAATTTCACTTCTGATTTCTTAAAACGTTCCAGATTTTGTTTACGCTCTTGTGGCTTCCGATCACCATGTAGACAAACGCAGGAATAACGTTGACCTCCTCTGGCCTTTAAATATTGCTCCAAATTGTCGCAATCCACTTTGGTACGACAAAATATAATACAACGATCCATTTTATGTTCCTCAATAGCCCGAACACAATATTCACCCTTTAGTAATTTGACCGCTTCAGAATAGGTTTCAGGTGTCAAATTATTGGGAAAAACATTATCGCGAGCATGAACACCATCGGTGCGTATATGTTGGCGTAAATTATGCCAGAGTGTGTCTTTTTGGGGATCGATCATGCACACAACATGATGAACCGTTTCTGGGACGGCATCCTCACCTTTAAGATCGACCCATGTGGGAAAATGCATTAAACGATCGGCCATTTTTTTCACCTCGAAAGCATGAAGTGTTGCTGAACACACCACCATCTGTAGACGGCGGCCATCTGAAGTCATTTTGGGAATTTGCTTGTGTAAACGATCGATAAGATCTGTATAGCCCTGCTTTAGAAGAGCGTCAGCTTCATCTAAAACGAAAAACCTAAGCAAAATCGTATTAATATATGAAACACTTAATTTTAATAAGCAAATAAAAAACGTACTTGCAATGTGTTAATTGCACAAAACCACTGCTAATCATTTCTTCTAAACGACCAGGTGTGCCCACCACAATATGGACACCTTGCTGCAAGACACTCTTCTGTTGCTCCAACTTTACACCTCCAATCAAAAGTAGAGTTTGAACATTTGGATTGGACAAATGTATTTTAAACTTTTCTATTTGATTGTATGTCTGTTCAGCCAATTCTCGGCTGGGTTCTATAATTATGGCCTGAGGCGCATTGGGGGCCGGTTTATTGGCCGCCGCATTCGTTGAGGGATTAGCTAAGGGATTTGTCTTTGCATGTTCTGCTCCGGCCTGAGATACTGCTACAAAACCATTTTTGGGTGGATATTTTAGTTCAGTTCGGCCAAAATTGAAAGCCATTTCTGCATTTTTCAAAACTATGGCTGGATAAAAGGTTTCATTGCGCAAATTGTCGGGGATACGAAAAGCCACTCCCAAATTTTGTCCATTTTTGCTAAACGAAACTTCCATCCTTTCCAAATCCAAAAAACAACCAATGACATCACTTTTTCCAAATGCCTCGCCATAATCGTCGAACTGACGATTGTTTGATTTTTTACCAGTGCCACCAAACCCAAAGCCATGGCGGCAAGTACCCAAGTCTAGATTGGCTTGTTGAGTGGCCCAGCCTACTCTACATAAGCCTTCGTCGGTTACGGTGGCCTCATAGTAAAACTTTCCCTTACCCTTTACACCGGTGGTGCAGCGACTACCATGCCATTCTTTAAATTCACGCGATTGGCAACGCAGACCATCGGGAGTTACTGCCAAAGCTGCGCTACGATCAAAAAAAGACATGGTCCAAGCTGCCACACTACCAGCCGCACCTCCGCCTTTCGATGCTTTGCCATCCTCCAAATCCCTTAAGGTTTCCCATACAGTTTGTAAAATGGGCAAACAAAAGGCACCGGTTTTGCCAGAGCCAGTTTCGGCAGCCATTAACACATCACCGCCACCTAAAATTAGGGGTATAGCCTCAGCCTGGACATCGGTGGGTAGCCTTTAAAAAAAACAATTATATTGATAATTCAATGTAACTTCGCTAAAACCAAAAACTTACGTCCATTCCATTTCATCAATGGCTTTGCCAATTTCTGGCAAGACTCCAAATTCTTAAACAAAAATAAATTACATTACAATTTTCCAAAAAAAATTTAAAAAAAAAATAATAATTACCCTCAAATGCAGTCATTTTAAAAGAATTTCACAAATTCGATTATTTCTAGAAAGACTTGCAAAAAAAACAATTGTCTAGCCGGCTACAGAAAATACACAAAATCTAAAGAGTATGTTCAGTGTAAAATTACTTTTAATACATAAACAATCTGAAGTTGGCTGCAGTTGCAGCTTTTATTTTTTGACATTTTTCTTTGTGTTGTAAACAAAATGTCAAAAAATTAACGAACAAATCGTCCATTTTCGTCGTAGACGTCAACTAATAACATCGTTTTTAGCTTTGGTACGTATAAAATATTTATTTTTTTAAATCTTAAAATATTTAAACCATCCATTTAAAATTTTAAATTTTCGTTTTAAAATTTTGTGTAAAATTAATGAACATATTAACTAATTATATTATTTCTTCTTTTTACAGTTCTTAAATTCACTTTTCACGAGTCCCTAATTCCACATTTTGATTCAAGATGGTTAGGGAGAACAAAGCTGCCTGGAAGGCCCAATATTTCCTAAAAGTAGTCGTAAGTATCAAATTTTAAGCAGAAAATTAAAAAAATCGATAAAAACAAAAGTGATGAACAAAATTTACGTCTGAATGTCTATCGTCTGAATGCCCGGCTTGAAAAAGCTGAACCCAGGTGTTCTGGTAGACTAGAAGTTGAGAAAATGCTCTTAGAGCAGTCTGATTATTTGTCAAACATCATATTTTTGTTTATTTTTCCTGAAAAAAAGCTAATGGTTGTTGTATTTTATAGGATCTCTTCAACGAGTACCCCAAGTGCTTCATCGTCGGTGCTGACAATGTTGGTTCCCGTCAAATGCAAACCATCCGTACCAGCCTCCGTGGCATGGGTGTCGTTCTTATGGGTAAGAACACCATGATGCGTAAAGCCATCCGTGGTCATTTGGAACAAAATGCCCAATTGGAAAAATTGTTGCCCCATATCAAGGGCAATGTCGGTTTCGTCTTCACCAAGGGCGATTTGGCTGAAATCCGCGACAAGTTGTTGGAATCCAAAGTACGTGCCCCCGCTCGTGCTGGTGCCATTGCTCCATTGGATGTCATCATCCCTGCTCAAAACACCGGTTTGGGTCCCGAAAAGACTTCTTTCTTCCAGGCTTTGTCCATCCCAACCAAGATTTCTAAGGGTACAATTGAAATTATCAATGATGTCCCTATCTTGAAGCCTGGTGACAAGGTCGGTGCTTCCGAAGCTACCTTGCTTAACATGTTGAACATCTCTCCCTTCTCATACGGTTTGATCGTCAGCCAAGTCTACGACTCCGGCTCCATCTTCTCCCCCGAGATCTTGGACATCAAGCCCGAGGACTTGCGCGCCAAGTTCCAAGCTGGTGTTGCCAACTTGGCCTCCGTCTGTTTGGAAATTGGTTACCCCACCATTGCCTCTGCTCCTCACAGCATTGCCAACGGTTTCAAGAACTTGTTGGCTATTGCCGCCACCACCGAAGTCGAATTCAAGGAAGCCACCACCATCAAGGAATACATCAAGGATCCCAGCAAATTCGCTGCTGTTGCCGCCGCCCCCGCTGCCGGTGCTGCTGTCGCCGAAAAGAAGGAAGAAGCCAAAAAGGAAGAATCCGAAGAAGAGGAAGACGACGATATGGGTTTCGGTCTCTTCGACTAAATACCCTAACTTTCAACAATACACTTTACCAAATCTCTTTGGTATTTTTGTTGAAAAGATTACGATTTACTTTAATGTTGATGTTTTTAGAAAAAATGACAAAATCTATTTCTAACTGTGATTTTTATGCGTCAACAAGTGTAGCAAATTATTGTCGTGGTTTGACTGACCCAATGGCAAGTTGTTGCATTCGTTGGACTGTTTAGAAATTACTTTAATCTAAAAATAAAGATCGTAATCCTTAAGGCTATCTAATCATGAAGTTGTTTTTTTTATAACCTAGGACCAAATTGTAACATTCGTGATCGAATGAGCTATCGCAAAACTAATTTCGAATGCCATAATCAGAAATAAGAAAATTATGGTAAATCTTTCAAGATTTGTTGTACAAAGGGTTTTAGCCGGAGGTTACAAATTATACATTGCGTAACTCAATCCTAAAACGAAAATGTGTGCTAATTACATTGTAATTCGGAAAGATTTCCTTTCGAATTAGGGAGAAATAAGGCAATAGAGAACAAACAAATGAACATTGTTTTTAAAGAGGGATAAATAATGTATATCACACAATTCAAAATTGTAATTTTTGAACCATTGAAAAGTTGTTGTAGAACATTGAAATAACCATAGGTGTTCGCCATTGACACCCTATATATCACCAGCTGTTCTAACAGGCTGGAAACAAATTTTATTTTCTGAAAGTTTTGGTTCTGTTAAATTCGTTCGTACTTAATTTTTTTATTTCACATTTTCTGGTCGACCTCACTGTGGGACTTAAAAATAAAAAAAATAGTGATATTCAAATCATAAAGCGGGCTTTAGAATTTTTCATATTTTTAATTTAATATTAATCCGGATTTTTGTTCAATATCTCATGTAGTTTCAATTTTGTATCGTTTGTTTATTTCGTATTTATTTTGTATTTTAGGTGACGATATACTTTTTCAGCAGTTTTTGTTAGACCGTTCTACCCGAATTTAATCTGGTAATGCTGTTCAGTTAAACTGAGATTAAATCTTTTAAGTTTAAACTACATTTAACTAAAGAATTAGAGATCCGAAAAACTACTCCCAAATACTTTATGACCTTTTACAAAATTAAAAAATTAATCATCTGTGAATTTGTTTAATAACAAAAAAGAAATAACCGTAGCAAGGCATAGTTCGATAGCGATCATTCGTAAATTTATAAAAAAAACAATCAGCTGCGCAAAACATTCTCTTTCGAATTAAATTACGCAGTAGCCCCTTAATTCTCTAAAAACCTCTTATGTTTAGCATTTGAAACAATATTTTCGTTTTATGCATTTTCAACAAACATAAACTATTATAATGGGTATAATTTGTGAACACATAAAATTTGTGTTTATTTTCTCATTTGTTTAACAATAATTTACATAAAATATTTAAATTTATTAGCAAAAACAACACTATTATTACTACAAATAGATTTGTGCTTTTGATGTTCAAGGTCACTTTTTAGTTACAAACTTAAGGCACATGATGGAATTTTAAAAACAATAACAAATAAAACGGAATACAGGGAATAATACAGCATTAATGGAGAAATATTTAAGAAACTTTAGAAAGTATGATTTATGATGGGTGTACACTTGGTCCCTTATACAAATGAACATCCAAAGTAAAGATTTAGTAGTATGTGATGTCGATTGTATCTTTGATTTCATTGCCCCATTCACGACCAATGATCATGATTTCGTTCATTGATAGTTTAGGACCAATCAAGGGGTTCATTTGGGTCATGTAACAACAAAGCCAGCTAGAAAAGATAAAAACATCGAAATTTAAGATGGCCTTGATTTTTTGTTAACATGTAAAACAAAGGAATACTTACAAAAGCCAACAGGTAGCTGCTGTCAACATCAAACAACATTGGGTGATTCTATAAACAAGAAAATAAAATACATTAATTATATTATTATAATATGCAACAATATTATCTTATCATCAATTGAAAAAACTTACCCTTTGTTGGGGCCTCTGGCAAAGAAGGGACAAATAATACCAATAAATGCCCAGATGCAGGTAATAATAAGAGGTGGTACATAGGCATCAACCATTTTGCTTTGATTTTTTAATTATTAAACAAAGGAAAATCAAAAAATATTTGCTAATTTTTTGGGAAAAAGATGGAGCAAAAAAAATAAAACACCAGATCACTAAAATGAAATTTTTTACTCAGCTTTGCTTATTCTTATTAGATGTCACATGACGTTGGGACATATGACAAATAATCGGTGGTGTTAATTTAGCGATTCTTCCTATAATTATGACGATTATAAAAGCAGTTTTGTGGAGAAGAAGTGTTGTATCTTGTAGTGGCAATTCTAGCAATTAAAATTTCAAATATTATTTTTTTAAATGAAGAAATATAAAACATGATGATTTCAAAGGCTTTTTCATGCAAATGCATTTCCGAATCAAATATTTTGCAACAAAATGGCATCGATCCAAAAGTTATCAAGAAAAAATAAATAAAAAAAAACTGAAAGAAATAAAAAAGAAACAAATTTTTTTCTGTTAATATTTATATTTTCTGTATTGCCGACCTTAGACCGCTCGGAGGGACTTTAAACTCTGAGGTGTATCGAACACAGGCTTCGCTAAAATCATTTTTTCTGTATATCAAAATTTTCTGAATTACTGTCATATAAATTCAAAAAGGTTTTTGAATTTATATGACACAATTTTGGTTCACATATTATATCATATTAAAGGTATTTTGAAGCACTATTCAATGGTACCCATAATGATCAGATTATTTTTCAAATATATGAAAAATTTACTATTATATATATTGACTTTAAATTCCTATAATTCCTAAATTAAGAATGAGCAGGCATACAAATTTTAAGGTTTTTGGGCCTATAATTATGAGATCTATCAACACCAAACAAATTATTAAAATGCAAGCTGTTTCGATGATCTTGATTTATGCTCATATTTGAAATGTGTGATTTTTCGCCAGATTTTTTTCCCATAACCATACGAATGTCATGGGACAGAGAAAAATACGTTTTAAATCATTTTTTCAGAAATACATATTAAATATTTAAATGCAATCATACCATTGTAAATTTTGTGATTTAAATATAAAATATGGTATATTTTCAAGTGATTTTTAGCAACATTAAAATGCTGCCATATTATTTAGCATTATGCTAAACAAAAGCTTAATGTTGTGAAAACTCTAAACAAACTACAACTCTAAAAATGTTTGATTTGTTATGATAACTAAACACAGTAAATTATGAAATGTCATTTAATATGAATTTGCAATTACTGTTCAGTGGCAAAGTGACAAGCAAAATTATTAAAAAATGGTTTTGGAAAGTACTATGATATGGTAAGTTTTTATTATTAAAATAATATAAATTCTATACATATTAATGAAGAACTATAAAGAATTTAAAGTATAAGCTACGAGCTTTCAAAATTACTAAACAATTTTAAAACGCGAGACTTAAATTCATAGATATTGCAGATGCAAAATATGTTTTTGTGTTGTCTCTTTGTTGAACAGTCATGCAAATTAGGTTTATTAATTGTTATTTTTAAATTTTTTTTTAGTTTTGATAACAGTGATTACCAACGTAATGGTGATTACTTTCCTACACGTCTGAATGTGCAAAAAGATGGTATTAATTTGGTGTGCCTAACAAAAATACGCTCCAACCCTGAAAACAATGTAGGCCTAATGACCATTTCCAAGTATGTAGCAAACTTAAGGTGTATTAATAAGTATTTATAAAAATATGTATTTTTTTAGTACGGTAGAGGTTTTGGCTACATTAACCAGTGATGTTGGACGTATATTTTCTAAAATGCATTTAGTACAACCCAAGGGTGAAATAAATCTTTTAACCGGTGTTCGCATTGCCCATGTAAGTTTATCTGTTTCTGTTTTTTGTGTTATGGAAATGATAAAGCGTTTTTTTTCTTTTCTAGTTGGTTTTAAAACATCGCCAGGGTAAAAATCACAAAATGCGCATTGTTGTTTTCGTTGGTTCGCCCATTAAAAATGAGGAGGGTGAATTGGTAAAGTTGGCTAAACGTTTGAAAAAGGAAAAAGTTAATGTCGATATAGTTAGCTTTGGTGATCATGAGTGTAACAATGAAATTTTGCAAGCTTTTATTAATACATTGAATGGCAAGGACGGCACTAGCTCCCACTTGGTGTGTGTTCCCCGTGGTTCTGGTTTATCCGATGCCCTATTGTCTTCTCCTATTATACAAGGCGAAGATGGTCTGGGTGGTGCCGGTTTGGGTGGAGCAGGTTTTGAATTTGGGGTGGATCCTAATGAAGATCCTGAATTGGCTTTAGCTTTACGTGTTTCAATGGAGGAGCAAAGACAACGTCAAGAGGACGAACAGCGTCGTGCAGGTGCTGCTACTGAGTCTGAAACTGGCAGCACTGAAAAAACTTCTAGTGCCGGCACTGCCGCTGTAACTACAGCTGTTGAAGAACCTAATTCCGAGGAAGCAATGTTGCAAAGAGCTTTGGCCATGTCTACAGAACAGGTATTGTCTTACACACTATTTTTAAAGTGAGAGTGATTTGAGTCCATCTTAAATATATCGTTTTTATAGAGTGATGATAATTTGCCCGATTTTGCCAATATGACTGAGGAAGAACAAATTGCATTCGCCATGCAAATGTCCATGCAAGATGCCGGTAAGTTAATTTAGAACTATTTCTCAAAACTATAGAACATTTGCAAACATATGTTGTCCCTTCCATAAAAGATGAAACCGTTACACAACAAGCTAAACGTCCGAAAACAGAAGAGAATGCACCCATGGATGTTGATGAAGACTATTCTGAAGTTATTGGTGATCCGGCATTCCTACAAAGTGTACTAGAAAATCTACCCGGTGTAGATCCACAATCCGAAGCTGTACGCGATGCTGTGGGTTCTCTAAGCAAGGAAAAAGATAAAAAGGGTGACAGTGACAAATCCGATAAGCAACAATAAATAAAATAAACTTTGGAGGTCAAAAGTTTATTCCTCAATACATTATTTTGAATCATTTATATGCTTAAATTTATTTTTACTTTAATTTTTGTATAATTCATATTTGTCGGAAATGTGACCACAAAATTAAACTCTGGAAAATATATAATTTTCTCGGTCACCCTCATGTACGCTACAGCTATTAATAAAATATAATACATATTCGTAAAAAAATGATCTTGCTTGGGTTCGTTGTTAACAATGTTTAACAAAGAAAATAGAGTTAGTGCTTTCGGTTACGGTTCTTTTTATAATTGCAATTTCGTTCTGATTTTAATGGGTTATAAAGTTAACAATGTTATCTCTGTAAATGTACTAACGGATCACGGTCTTATATTGATTTCTTAAGTTTTATTTAAAAAAAATTAATTTCAACGATCTTTTTGAGTTTTTTTATTTTTGTTTAAATTATGATTATTTTTGATCAAAGGTCCTAAGGAATTTTCATTAATTCAAATCCATTACAAAATTGTTTTAAATTTTTTCTTCAATTCAAATCTATTACGAAAAGGTTTAAGTAAATTTGTTTTCATTAATTTTGTAAATGATTCGAAGCAATGCTAAAATATAATGAAGAAAAAGTATTTTAATTAAATTTGTATTAGAATTGAATCAACAAAAATGTCTGTCTTGATTAGCCAATAGCTATTCTAGATAAAGGCATTGATGTACTCTAGCTTCATGTCCAAAATACTATTTAAGGAACGATGTCACAGAATCCTTAAGCGTAGATCTCCTTTGGGCGAGTAAGACTCGATTCGTTCCGGAATGAATATCCTATTGTCGTGAGAACTGTATACAACCTTGGTTTTCAGAGTGCAAAGTCCTTGGGATTGATTAATAGAATTTGTATCATTTTGTATGACCTATATTGCAATCTTCACTTTATATTTCATAATGGTATTTCTCACCAATACATCATTTAGTTCGACAGTCTTTGCAGCTGTAACCTAAAACATGTAATAAACTGGCTTTTACAATATCCCACTCTAATAAATAAATACACAGAATGTTTGATTTATTAGCGCGTTTACATTTAGCACTTTTCTTATATTTTTTCACCAGTTTCTCGTACTTTACAATCTTAAAACATATTTATTGACTAATTATAAAGCTTAGAGCTCTGCATAAAGCAAAACACTCCGTGTTGTATTTACTTCAAACCACGGTATTCCTTGATGTGAAGCAAAACCCAAGCGGGAATAACCAAAGATGCACAGCACATACCACCACCGAGAATCAATTTTTCCTGATAATTATTAAAAAAAAATAAATGAAATTACATTATCAAGCACATAGAATGAAACCTTTTCGGAAGTTTACGTAACCTCTGAAAAAGCAAAATTGTAGATTTATGCAGATTTTTTTAGTACTTACGGCAAAAGAAATCTTTTGGGTGGGAGGTGATGAAATCACCGATTGGCAACGGCGTTGAACGGCATTGCGGATGGCAGGAGCCAATAATTGGGCAGCGGATCTTTGGAACATTTTCACGGAGACTTTTTCTGTAGTTGTGGTTGAACGAAGAAAAATTGGCTAACTCCGAAACAGCACGATATTTTCGATAGGCAATATTATGGTGATGCCAAGTTTTTGGTTCAATGATTTTGACGTTTAGGAGTAAACACAGGCAGCACTTATTTATGGTAATGTTTAACAGTGGTCCTTGAGCAATTTATTTTTTGTTAAATATTTAAATAAATTCTTCATGAGCAGTAAATAAGAAAAATCAATATATTCTTCTGTGTTGAATATGATATCCTTCACCTTAATATATATAAAACATTACAATGGGTTTTTGAAAAAAAAATATATTTGTTGCTAAATATATATTTTTTTTCAATTAATAAAAAATAATTTTTGAATACAAGTGATAAATCTAGTAAAAAGGTTTGTTGAAAAAAATTAACATTGCTTTTGGAAAAAATTTAAAAAATATAGTTGTAGTTAAATAATACTTTTTTTTTGTTGAAAAATTATTAAACCATAAGGGTATTCATTTAAGGTATATTCATTTAATAAAAATGGAAAATTACACTGATTTTTTTACACTTTTACACAACAAACACATTAACAAAATTCCACAAAAAATATACGTTTTTTTTTGAATTTTTTTCTTGTGTTTGTTGTGTAAAAGTGTAATTTTCCATTTTTAAAAAAAATACATTTTTGAAAACAAGTGATATATACTGCTTTGCTGAATAACAAAAATTTTTGAAAAAAAATTGTAAAAAAAAGTTTGTTGAAAAAAAATTAGTTTGTCGAAAAAATTAAAACAAATAAAATTTGGGTAAGAAACTAAATATTTCCGTTTTTTTATTGTGTGCATTTTTATTTGTTTCTTTTCAGTGTTAAAATAGTTATCAACACACTGTGCAGCGTATTTTACGGATTCAAGCAGAGTTGCCAATCATTTATTCTCTGCAAATACAACACTGCATTATGAAATAAGCTTTGTGAGCGTCATGAAACTTGGTGGCACTGTTTAAATGCTGGCTAAATTTTCATCAAAACGCAATTTTTCATGAAAACGTAATTAACGAGAAGCATAAATTTCCATTAAATAAAATTCAATAAACTTTGATATTCTCATAAAATAAAGGTAAGAAAACAAGCATTTAATAAAGTGAATCATAGAAACCAACAAAAGTCTAAGAAAAAGTAAGAAAATTATAATTTCTTATGTTGTTGTTGGTGCTTATAGAAAATTGTTCAATTGTGCAAAATGATTAAACAAGAATAAGCAATGAAAGGAGAATAAATATTCCATTTCATTAAATGTTTATAAATATTTATATATATGTACATATACATAGATATAAAAATACTGTGGATTTTTAATAATAAAAATTGTTTTTGTTATTTTTAGTTTCCACACGTTGTGGATGCAATCGCGCATCAACAGTGTACAAAAAATAAGCAAGGCCAAAGGAGTTTTGACGTCGTCCTCAAAGCAGCATAAGTAGACACAGAAGACATTATATCCGTTTCCTTTGTATGAGCAATATTTGATTTTGACTGCGCGACTCAGTTTTGAAAACCTTTGAGTGTTTGTTTGTGTGTGCGAGTTCAGTTTGTGAACAAAGACAACCAAGGACATCTTTGTTTCTTAGCAAAAGCAGAAAAAACAATAACAAACAAGAACAACAACAACCACCACTAAACACAACAATGAGTACTGCAGCTTTAACAACAGCTACGGCAGCTTTGTCTTTAGAACCATCAAGTTCAAGTGATGCTGCTGCTGCTTACCCAGTCACCACCACCACCTCAACAGCATTTTCAACAAATCCGATGGCTGGCGAGACTGCTGAATTACATGTCAATGCCTCTACTTCATCTTCTACTTCACACCTGCCTTTAAATCCCGCCATTTGTCGCTATTTTCAACGTGGTATTTGCCGTTTCGGGTCAATGTGCCGTTTTTCGCATGACTTAACCGGTGGTGAAATCATAAGCAATTCAACAACAACTACGACTGGTTCCGCCATGCCTCATGAACGTCCCAGCACTAGCCGTCACAATTGGGCCAATGCTCCCGTCTTTATACCCAAAGCAGATCACACTGGCGGCGAAGTATTGCAAACAGAAATGGAACGTTCTTGGGCTGATGTAGTGGGTGCCACTGCCTCGCGTGCTTTGGCCGGAACAATTCTAAATGTTAATGAGTCTTCATCAATAAATGAAATTTGCCCCTTTGAAGGCACTTGCCCCTATGGCATGTACTGTGCCTATGCCATTCACTTAGAACTTTGCGAAATGTGTGATCAATTTTGCCTCCATCCCACAGACGAAACACAGCGTAAAAAACATAAAAAAGAATGTCTGCAGCAACACGAACAGGCCATGGAGTTGTCATTCGCAATAGCACGATCAAAAGATAAAACCTGTGGCATTTGTTTCGACACCATCATGGAGAAGGCCGGCCGCGAGAAACGTTTTGGCATACTGCCCAATTGCAATCATATCTTTTGTTTAGAATGTATACGTAAATGGCGCCAGGCTAAACAATTCGAACACAAAATTACCAGGTAAGTTATCATTAAATTAAAGTGAAGTTATGAGTTTTTGTAATTTTGATGTTGGTTTTTTTTTTTGTAGATCTTGTCCAGAATGTCGTGTAGCATCAGATTTTGTTTGTCCCAGTGCCTTTTGGGTAGAAACAAAAGAGGAAAAGGACAAACTTTTAGGTGATTATCGTAAAGCACTTGGTATCAAAGACTGCAAGTACTTTAAAAAGGTGGGTTTTATGTTTTGTTGTTAACAGAGAAAAAAATTCTTTACAACATAAATTTTATTTTATATTATAATTTGTTGTTTATATTTCTGTTTTATTTAATATTTTCCAGGGTGATGGCAAATGTCCCTTTGGCAATAAATGTTTCTATAAACATGCCTTACCCAATGGGGATTTGGTTGATGTTGGCTGTCCCAAAAAGGCTCGTAAATTACATCGCAGTAATAATGAAATTATGAATTTACTTGATGTGAGTATGAATATTATTATATTATTATACACTTGTTATACTCGTATACACACAAAAGTTTATTTATTAGTGCCTTGAAACAGAGCTAAGTTTAATGTTGAATCATATTTTTACTAAAAGTATAAAACATAGAAGTAGAAAAGTCGTGTGTAATATGCAACCAGTTTATATTGAACAAAAAATGTGTTTGATGTTTATAAGTAAACTAAACGTTTACGTTTGATTTATGATGTAATTGTTAAAATGTTGTTAACAATTCGGCTGTGCCGAATCATGTATAAACTACACCAAAGTATACTAGAAAAATATTAAAAATAATGTAAGGTTAAAAAATTTTGTGAAAAGTTTTTTTTGTAAACTATTTTTGGTGAAAAAAAAAGTTGTAAAAATTTTTTTTTTAAAAAATTAAAAAAAAAATTTTTTCTAAAAAAAGAATTTTGTGAAAACTAATTTTAGTGAAAAAAAAAATTGAGGTAAAAAATAATTTTTGTAAAAAAAATTTTTTTCTCCCAATATTTTTTTATGAAATTAAAAAATTAAATTTATTTTTGTGAACAATTTTTTTTCCTCCAACCACTTTTTTTTAACTTTTTTAAGAAATTATTGAAGGAAAAAAAATTTTTTTCACAAAAATTTTTTACCGAATCACAAAATTTTGTATTCCGTATTGAAAAATTGGTCGTAGAACCAAAAAGTATATACATATGTATGTATATCGTGGGTTCTCATAAGATTCTAAAACGATCTAGCTATGTCCGTCTGTCGGTCTGTCTGTGTGTTGAAAACACGATAGGGCTTAAACGAAAGGAGCTGGATGAAATTTTCCACAAATACTGTCGGTCCATGATATCACCTAGACCTCATACAAATGAGCACTCATAAATATATTGATTATCCTGATAAAATTTTAGTTCTAAGTACTCATTTGTCAATAGTCTCCGTATAAGGTCCCCCTCAGAAAATTACTTGAACATTCACAATTGAATCGTTTATTTCAAAATCCAGTCAAGCGACAACAAATCTAAAATTGAATTATTGGGCGATTACTGTTTTTTAAAGTCGTTTAATGCAAACAAAATTAAATACTGCCCCCTTATTCTGGTGAAGCAAAGCCGAAAAATTCGTGTTTATTGCAGAAAGATGTCAAGTGACAGCGGCCCTATTAGCTCTATAACCCTACTTTGTTGGATAGGAAGAGTTTTATGGTAAAATTTGTCAATGGCCTATTACAAGTTTATTTGTCATTCTACTTTTGAAATTCCTAATAAAATTAGAATATTTTGTATGCAATTTACAATAGTGATGTTTGTTTGTATAGAGTTTCCGTTAGCTGACATTTGTGATATTTGTGGTCCAATTTTCAATTATTTAACAAAATTTAATTAAATTTTTTGAAAAACTTTTACTGGAGTCTATTACTATTACTTTTACCCTTAAACTTGGCTCTATTGTTTATTTATTTTAAGTTTTTTTTTGTGTTTTTTTTTTGTTGCAAAAGTTTTAGAACAATAATACTTTTAACCTAAAACTACAATTTTTAGTAAGCACAATTAAACAGTTTGCAACATTTTATTATTTGCCTTTTCAATGTTGTTGTTATTATTGTTGTTTTTTGTGTATTGTTAACAAATTCTTTTCACTGTTGTTAATTAAACAATTTCTACTCCTTTTTTTACAATTATTTTCAATATTATTTTCACCGCGCATAACAACAGGTGTGATATCCTTCTAAGCGTCTGTCAATGTTAATGAAAACTAAAAATAAAGCTTCAATTACAAACCATAAACACTAAAAAATAAAAAAAAAAATAAAATGGTTTTCAAAACTTATGTGTAGATTTTTAGCAAACATCATTGCCACCTATAAATAATAATAAAATTATAATTAAGCAATTATTGTTTTTAAAATTAAAACTGCATAAAATAAGCTAAAGTAATACTGGTAGTATTAATTAAGCAATTGATTTGTTTTAATTATTTATTTAACAAACAAACAAAATTAAAAATTTAAGTGATAAAAAAAAACTTCAAAATTGTTCAATATGTATAAAAAAAAATATTTTTGAATGAGCTATGAACTCCTACTCTTAAGGATTATTACCAGAGACCGAAAATAACTCGTTTATATACAAAAAAAACCCAACATACTAAATTTCGTAAATTTTCGAATAATTTTCTAAATACATTTTGCAAATTCTTTGATAATTTTCTTTCAATTTACTAAATATCGTAAATTTGTATAGTAAATATTGTTGAGAATTTATTATTTATCTTAAATTTTCTATAATTACCTAAATATCATGACATTTTACTTAATATCGTAAATTTTCCATTATTTGCTATTTATCGCAACTTCGAACAATTTTCACACACGTCAAGTTTACTTGATCAAGTCTTGAGTTTATAGGAGAGAGAGTAACATCTTTAAAATCTCTTCTCCTTAAGACTTGTTCAAGTAAACTTGACGTGTGTGACTAAATTATCAAAGAATTTGCAATCACACACGTCAAGTTTACTTGATCAAGTCTTGAGTTTATAGAAGAGAGAGGAACATCTTTCAAATCTTTTCTCGTTAAGACTTGTTCAAGTAAACTTGACGGGTGTGAACCAGCACTTACTTTCAATTTACTAAAAATATCGTAAATTTAATTCAGTGGAGTACGGACCTTTGCTCCTTGCAGGAGTAAAAGTAACAAATATAATTCAATGGAGTGGTGTTTATAAAAAAAACTCTTTAAAACAATTAAAACACAAAAATTGAATAAATATAAACAAAGCTAATACAAACTAATATTAAAACTAAACTTAAGATAAAAAAACCAAATGAAAAATGTGTTCCCACAGACAAAAACTAGAATTAAAAATTTTAACATATAAAAAAACAAACAAATATTTTTATAACAAAAAAGTCGCGTTGAGATTTAAAAAAAGCAAATATATTTTTTTAAGTTGTAAATGTATTTTGTTTTCACACAATTATTTACTTTTTTAACTTTGTTTTACATTTTTATAATTATTTAACTTTAATTTTTCAGTTATTTATTTCACTCACTCTTTTCATCTCTCTTTCTTTTTCTCATTGTAGATCTATCTGTATGAATTTCTTGATCAACGTGAACTCAATTTCTATGATTATATTACAAGCACAAGTGATGAAAGTGATGATGATGATGAGGATGATGATGAATAAATCATATATTAATAAAATTATTTAAAAAACAAGGTTTTTATGCAAAACTCTCACACAAAAAAACAAATACTACCTTAACAATATACAAAAATACGCAAACACACACTAACAGTTACATTACAAAAAAAATTGAAGAAAAAAAAATCATTATATTCAAAAAGAAAAAGTATTCAAAGTAAACGAAAAAATAACCAAAAAATACCAGCTAAAGAATAGTAAACAAACAAAAAATATTTATTGAAAAAAACAAAGAGTACGAAAAAAACTGCGAAATTAAAGCCCTTTGCTTGTGAAGTTGTAATAACAAAAAAAAAAAAAAAAACACAAGTAACTTAATTACTCTAAAAACAAAAAGAAATATATAAACTGAAAATTATAAATTTTAAAACAACTCTTTGAAACAGTAATTGTGAACTCTTTCTGACCCTGCCCTCTCTCTCTCAAATCACTACTCATACACTTATAAGCCCTTTAAATAAAAAAAAATCCTTAAAAAATCCACTTAATGCAACGAAGTTTTTAAAGAAATATTAAATTAATAAAACCTATATTAGAAAATTAATCCATCAGCCCCCTCCCACTTTTTCTTATGAATTTATAAAATGTTTTAGTTAGTTTTTTTCAAATACCTTATAGTGTTCCAAGTTTAGCCAACATTAAACATTTATTGCTTTATTCAAATTTTTAATTATCATTATATTTTTTCGTTTTACATTTAGTAATTTGTTATTTCTTTATTATTTTTTTTACTGTAAAAGGAATTTTCTTTAAAACACTTGAATTTGTTTTTGTTTGATGTTGTTGAGAAATATGTATTTGGCTTGTTGGTATATTTGTAACAAATGCAAAAGAATTTTTCTGAAAAATATATTGCAAATGAAAACAAAAAGAATTTTTTTTACAAAATACCCTAAATTTTTTTAAATATAAAAAGATTAAGAGTAAGAAAGATTAATCTTTTTGAATACTCAGTAATTTGATTCGAAAAAAAAACAAAAGAATTTCAAACTTTTTAATTTTCGATTCTAGTTACAGAATAATCTCACTGTTTTTGAATAAAATTTTGGTATTATAAATTTTATGGAATAAAAAAAAAAATATTTCAAAAACTAAGTTTTTTTCCTTTCAATCTCATTCGAACGACCTAGATCAATTGATATGAACAATAGAGATGGAATGGATATAAAAACTAACAGATTAAAGCTGCAGCCGCGAATAATGGAAGGTCAAGACAATTTTTAATATGATTTTGAACTCCTATGACCTTTCGTAGGCGTTGTAAATGACTTTTTAATATTCTTCCTTGGATTTGTAGCAATCTTGATTGGAACGACCAAAAAATATGAAAAATTTTTAATTTTTTTTTAATTTTGAAAATACAATCTTTTGTAATTGAATGAGGTCAAGACAATTTTTAATAGTGTTTCAAACTTCTATATAGAGTTGTCAATTTGTCAACTTATGACCTTAGTAGTCGTTACAAATGACTTGGATTTGAAAAACCAATTGATTGGAACGACCAAAAAATGCTAAAAAGTTTGAACCAACTTTTTTCATTTTAAAAAGAAAATCTATTTTAATTGAATGATCTCAGCTTGAAATAAGCTAAATAATAAAAATTTTTACAAAATTCCCTTTTAGTGGAATTTACTTATAAAATATAACCCTGTTATTACTCTGAAAAGAGGAGAATGTAAAATTATTTTGCCTCCAATTATAAGAACAGTTGATTCTGTTACCCTTTGCCCTATTTAAAATACTTTTCTGGAAAAAGAAAACTCTGTGAACGTATAACAAGTTCTTTTCCGAAAAAAGTTGCCTTAATTTTTTACAACTTAAGAATGTTGCCTTTTTTTTACAAGTATAAAAGGTAATGATAAATTTTGTGTTCTTTATGAATTTAGTAATAAAATTGCTGATATAGGAAGCAGCTGTTAAATTGTTATATTGTGATCATCAAAAGGTAATATTTTGTTAGAATGATGGCCTTTTTATAAATAATTCTTTTTCTAGATTAAAAGTTTATTTATGTTGTCAATAATCAATGAATTTTAGGAAAATCTTAAACATTTTTAAAACTTTTCTTTAACAATTTTACGATCATATTAAATGTTAGTAAAAATATGCTTTATTTACTGCAATGCGATTACTTGAATCCACATTTGCCAATGTTTTCTACAACTCCTTAATCTTGTCCAGTTTTTTATATTCCAATGGTTTTTTTTTAAAAAAAAAACTCCGAATATCTTGCCTAGATTTTTTATATTCCTCCTGTTAAGGTCTTCCCTTAAGTTTGATTGATTTAGTTTGTGAAAAAAATATTGTCGCTGACTTATGAATTATCCTCAGTAGATTTCAAATTAAAACAATTCCCTAGACCATGTGCTAGACTAAGGCTTTCATGTATGTGATCGAAATCGAGTGATTTAAAAACGATATTGATAAAAATGATAATAACAATTAATTTAGTCAACAAATGTGATAAAACAATAAATCAAATTGAATGTTTTAAAAGATCTCAAAACGAAAGTATTAAATTCATGCCAAGTCTTTTCGGTTTCAAAACGATTCCTTTTCAATATCGATTTCGCTCACATGCCTGATTATTTTAATAATTTTTGGGGAATATATACTTATGGAGATTTCGAAATTTTTAGCTTATCCTCAATTTAATATTTATTGCCGAATTTTCATTTGTTTCATTGAATTTTGAAACATATTGAAGATTCTACTTTAAATTAATTTTGGTAAAACATTTTTAAACTTTATTCGTTTTTTGAACTAGATTCTCCACAATGTTTAGCTTAAATTTTAATTTAAACTTTTTCAAAAATGTCCTTGACTATGTCAATTATAGTTTCAATGCGAAATTTTTAAAATTGTTATTTAGATTTCTAAATTTGCAGCCATTTTTTTTATTGTAATAAAATTCGAAGGAAGTTCGGTTTATAAATACAACTTTTCTTTTATTTTAGTTCAAAAATGTTAAAGTTTTTGTTTGTTGTATTAGTTTAGGAATTGAAGTTGAAAACAGTTGAATGTCTGTGTTTATTTAGTGAATTCTTAGGCGGTTTGTGATCTCCAAAATTATATTAGATTGAAGCTAGGTTGAATCGTCCTTGAGTTAAAGCCAAATACTTTACATAATTTCAAGTATTTTAAATAAAATTCCTTTTATTTTTTTATTATAATCAATCAAAATGTTTCTCTATAAATTTTTGTTGTATTTCAGTTTTATATAAGTTCTATTTTTATTTAATTTTGTCTTAAAATTTGTTTAATGTTAATTTATAATTATAAAATCTCTATAAATGTATACAACAAAAAAAAAACATTTCCAAAGCCAAAATATTGAAATTATAGAAAATTATTTTTTATTTAAAATTCTTTAATTGTTCAATCAATGTAATTAAATAATTTTTGTTCTTACCAAAAACATTTTTTAAGCTCGAATCTCTTTAAATAATAATAATAGTAATTACTTCACTAAAGTCTTCTTATTTAAATGAATTCTGCTATGATTTTCTTTTAATTGTTATTTTCAAGTAAGAGTTTGTTTAAACGTTTATGTTTTTCCTATTTAATTTTCCAATATTTTTTTATTTGTTATTTATATATTGTAGTATCACAAATAATTAATGTAAAATAAACTTTTAATTATAAACAAAAAAAAAAAACAAAACAAAACAAATAAATATATATATAAATTTAAACAAAAAACATCATACCAATCAACAAACTAAATGCTAACATTTCAAAATACCTCCAAAATAAAAAAACAAAATAATGAACCTAAATGTGTACTAAAACAAAACAATTTAAAATACAAATTTGTTAAATTTACTTTATTATATTATAAAAAATCAACAAAATCAATACTTACATATATAGTAATCTTAATTATTAGTTTTTTTTTAAATAATTTTTATTTTTTTTTAGTAATTATGAAATATATTATTATATACTAAAAAAAAAAGAAAACAAAACAAAGAAACAAATTATTATCTAAAACGTCAAAGAAAAGTTTTTAAAATATTTTTAAAACAGTGTTTAGGCTTAGCTTTATGATAATATTATATTATTATTATAAAAATTACAAACAAAAAAAAACAAAACAAAACTATATAAACTAATTAAAAATTTATAATTATGTATGTATAATGTATACCACAAACTTACCTCCTTTGAAAATTTGTTGAGATCCTTTTAATAATTTTTTTTTACACTCAGACACCAATTACTTGACAAGGCTTTAAGGAAAAAACAAACAAAATATGTGTATAATTAATACTTTATTAATATGTAGTTAAGACTTAAGATTTAATCAAAGAAACTAAAAAAACTGAAATTTGTTAAACATAACTTTTATTAAGACTTGGTTGGGATTGAATTATTTTACTAAAATTCATTGTTATACAGATTATACAGATACTAATCTATCGTTCAGAGTGTAGACTAGACTATTTATATAGACAAATGTATGGCTGACATAAATTTCTATAAAAAATTTATGGCTGACATAAATTTCTATAGAAAAATTATGGCTGACATAAATTTCTATAGAAAAATTTATGGCTGACATAAATTTCTATAGAAAAATTTATGGCTGACATAAATTTCTATAGAAAAATTTATGGCTGACATAAATTTCTATAGAAAAATTTATGGCTGACATAAATTTCTATAGAAAAATTTATGGCTGACATAAATTTCTATAGAAAAATTTATGGCTGACATAAATTTCTATAGAAAAATTTATGGCTGACATAAATTTCTATAGAAAAATTTATGGCTGACATAAATTTCAATAGAAAAATTTATGGCTGACATAAATTTCAATTGAAAAATTTATGACTGACATAAATTTCTATAGAAAAATTTATGGTTGACATGATTTTCTAAGAAATATTTATGTCTGACATAAATTTCTATAGACAAATTTATGGCTGACATAAATTTCTATAGAAAAATTTATGGCTGACATAAATTTCTATAGAAAAATTTATGTCTTATAAATTTCTATAGAAAAATTTATGGCTGACATAAATTTCTATAGAAAAATTTATGGCAGACATAAATTTCTATAGAAAAATTTATGGCAGACATAAATTTCTATAGAAAAATTTATGGCAGACATAAATTTCTATAGAAAAATTTATGGCAGACATACATTTTTACAGAAAAATTTATGGCTGACATAAATGTCAATAGAAAAATTAATGGCTGACATAAATGTCAATAGAAAAATTTATGGCTGACATAAATTTTTATAGAAATATTTATGGCTAACAAAAATTTCTATAGAAAAATTTATGGTTGACTTAATTTTCTATAGAAACATTTGTTGCTGACATAAATTTCTATAGAAAAATTTATGGCTGACATAAATTTATATAGAATCATTTATGGCTGACAAAAATTTCTATAGAAAAATTTATGGTTGACCTAATTTTCTAATAAATATTTATGGCTGACAGAAATTTCTATAGAAAAATGTATGTCAAAGGACACATCTATGGTTCAGAATACATAATGAAGACTGAAGATTAGTCTGCACAGATTTTTAAAAAATTTCCTTTTTATAAATTTGTTTAATCTTTCTATATCACTGCTATCTAACCAAGTCTCAAAATCCCAAAACGATTTCAGTTGTATTTTTACCTAGTTGTATTTTTTTTAAATGACGTTTAGTTCAGGTGTAGATTTTTATAACTTTGGTATTGGTTTAATTTGTTTTAATTGTAAAGGAATTTTTAGGTAATTTTTAATTTTATCAAAAAAGTAGAGGATAAGTTTCAAAAAATTATATGAAAAATTAGATTTGATTTGAAATTTTATTTAAATAAAAGATTGAAAATTTATTAGAATTTAATTTGATATTAATTTTTTTATAACTTCTTTGTTTAAATTTTGTTTTTAATTTTCAATCTTTTATATATATTTCAGTGATATTACAGTTTTTATAAATTCTGTTTAAATTTTTAGATTTTTTTTATAAAAATTTTGAAATTTCCTTTAAGTATTTTTTTTTTATATTATTATTTTTAAGTAAGTGCCATTTTTTCAAAATTTTATTTAAAAATTAAGCTATTTTTTATTTGAAAAACCAATTAAACTTTTTCTTTATTTTTTTAAGTTTATAATGTTTATGCAAAAGAAAAACCAAAATTAATCAAAAACTAATTCAACAAATTCAAAACAAAATAATCAACATAGAAAACTTCATACTGATAAATATATGCTAATTAAAACTTGAAAATGCAAAACAAATACATAAATATTTGAAACGAAACAAAACAAAAAAAAACTTACAAATTTTATAAACTAATAATTATAACTATGATAATATTAAACAACAAGAAAAAAACATAACAAAGTAGTATAATTATTAAAACTAACCACCCAAATAAAACACTAAAACTTAAGTATAAAACAAAACAAACCAACATGTAGTAGGGACTAAAAATATTTAAAAATACAACTTTTAATAACTTAATAATTAAATAATTTGCATAACCCACAATAAAGACTTCTTTTTATCTTTTTAATTTAATTTAACAATAATTAGACAAAACCATAAAATACTTAACTAATTCTACAAACTATTTCTTAATTAATTAATAAAAAATATATGAAAACAAAACAACCAACCAACAGCCTTTCAAACTAAATAGTAAATATATTAATACACTTTGTCTATATAATTTTTAAAAAAATGTTTAGTTTAAATTTTTTTATTAAAAACTGTGACTAACGATTTATTCAATTAAATAAAATGTAATCATGTACTCTGTATGTATTTGAAATTTAAATAGCTTCCTTTTGTAAAACTGTTACTATATACATATTATATTTTTTATAATAATATTTGTTTTTATTTTAAGTTTCCATTATTATGATTTTTTTTTAAATATTTTTTTTTATAAAATAATTTTTAGTTCAATTTTCCTGAGAAAATCTAAAAAAACACAACAAAAGCGACAAGGAAAGTTTCAGTTAAAAAAAAAGAAATTAACACAATTCTGCAAGGATTTTAAGGTTTTAAGTTAAAATCTGTCAAAACATTTTCGAATTTCCATGTAAAGGGATTTTCATTGAATTCATTGAATTTAAATAAAACAAACTGTTTTATTTAAGCTTTTTTATTCGTTTGAAAGGCCTATCAATGTCAGTATGTCTGGAGTATAACATCTTGCAAAGGTCCGCCACTGTTTAGCTGAGTGGCGAACATCTGAAATGTCAAATTTTCCATGACTCTGGCGAATAAATCATGTTGAATTCGATCGATGGTGGCATGGGTTAGATTGGCTTTGAGATACACTGTGGTTTGTGGCTTATTCGCATATACCTGAGACTTACGAAAGCCACATTTGAGATAATGGCATTCAATATCGTGCAAGATCGTACGATTGGCAGAATATCAATTCGTCAGCTTATCGTTTTTGGCCCCTGACTCTTTGTGACGGCCCAAGTGAAAATCTATTACTTTAGATTGCAGATGTGCTAATTTCTGAACTATCGAATCAATGCCTTTTTTAGGAATAGCAATTGGCTACTCACGCCAGACACGGGAATATCCACGGGGTGAGCTAGTATCCATCAAATGACTTTTCCTATTCTGACCTTCTCTATATTTCTTTTACTCGTTTACTCTATCTGATTCTCCTCTTCTCTTTTCATCTTTATCTGGCGCTCTTTTATTTATTTTTCAGGTAACCCAAAGCGACCTTTTGTAGGGGCCTAAGTGAGCTGTTCATTTTACTGTTCTTTTTTTGACGGCTGTCTGTTAACCTAACCTAAACTATAATCTTCAATATAATCTCCTAGTTTAAATATAGCTACGTTTCATCTTCAACTTTGATCTCTTCAACTCTTCCATTTGAAGCTTAAATAGTGCAAACATTTCACCTTAAAAATTGTTTTAAAATCTGCTCAATTTGAGATTCATGTATGACCTTAAGTTACAATTGAACTTTAATTTGTATTGAATGTACAGCCTTCATAAATCTTCAACTTTGATCTCTTCAATTTGAGGCTTAAATAGAGCAAAAATTTTACCTTAAAAATTGTTTTAAAATCTGCCCAATTTGAGATTCATGTTTGACCTTAATTAACTTACAATTGAACTTTAATTTGTATTGAAAATACAGTCTTAAAAAATCTTCAAATTTGATCTCTTCAACTCTTCAATTTGAAGCATAAATAGAGCAAACATTTTACCTTAAAAATTGTTTTAAAATCTGTCCAATTTGAGATTCATGTTTGACCTTAATTAACTTACAATTGAACTTTAATTTGTATTGAAAATACAGTCTTAAAAAATCTTCAAATTTGATCTCTTCAACTCTTCAATTTGAGGCTTAAATAGAGCAAACATTTTACCTTAAAAATTGTTTTAAAATCTGTCCAATTTGAGATTCATGTTTGACCTTAATTAAGTCACAATTGAACTTTAAATTGTGTTGAAAATACAGTCTTAATAAATCTTCAACTTTGACCTTTCAAATACAGCGACAAACGATCTTCAACAACAATCTTTCAATGTCTTTAATTATATACTTTAACCTTAATTAATCTGTGATCAAATTTGGATTATAATACAATAGGAACAGTTGATTCTTTAATGATAAAAAGGCACTTGTTTGAAAAAAACTCCTCATCCGGAATCTTGTAAGAACGAAACTTCTCCTCTTAACCGCTATTGTTGTGTTTAATATACTGATTAAAAATTAATCGAAAATCGATATATAATGTAAAACATAGTGATATAAACAAGACAAGAAAATAAAATTTAAAATATATGTATAAAAAGAAAAATACTTTTTTTGTTTTGAGAAAAAAAAACAATTTAAAAAATATGTGATCTTAAAGTTTATTATTAAAAATAATTAAAAAAAAAAACAAAACACAAACAATAAGCCAAATTAAAAACAAAAACTCTTAATAAAAAAACTTACACATTTTGAGAAAAAAAATACAAATCAAATCAATTATTCTAAAAATATTATTGAAAGAAAAAAATCAAGAATAAATACAAAACTAAATTCAATAAAAAAAATACAAAATAATATTGATGTGTAGTAAATAAGTTTATAACTTAATAAAGAAGGAAAAAAAGGTAAACAATTATAAATAAAGCACTATAATATCAAAGGTCAAAGGTCACTGCTAAAAAATTAATAAAAATTATATTTAAAACCCAGTTGAGAAAACCTACTTTGGGAATCAGTAATTATAAATGAAAATTTTTTATTTCTAAACAGGGGCTGAATTACCACTTCCGATATCGAATAAAATTTATCGTAATTTTCTTATTTGAGATATCGAGCAAGAAATTTATTACATTTTATTATAATTTCGATATCCAAATTATTTTTCGTTCGATCACGATTGCGTTGATTTAGCTCCAGATTTTTTTTTATAAAAATTTCCTTTCATATTCATATTTAAATTTTCTATGAAATTTTGTTTAAACAAACATTAAAATAAAATAAAAATTTCATTTTGAATAACAGCTTTTACAAATAATTGTAAAGCATTTCCCAATACTGTAACTAACTATTATTTAAACGTTAGATTAAATAACTGAAGTTTATTTCCTTTTAGAAATTGTATAACTAAAGCTTAAACTTTCGTTTAAATAAATTGATACTGCTCTGCTTAATATAATTCAAATGACCTTTGACCTTTTTGTGTATTTTCTTTTCTTTTTAAATTCTTAAAACTAAATTGAAACTATATGGAGACCATTATTATAAAATTTGGCTTAAAAGCATAAATATTTATATATATATATAGAATTATATAATAAAAACAAACAATTTAAACAATAAACAAATATGTTTTGTTAGTTGTATGTACTTGAAACTTTTTAAAAACAAAAAACAACCAACCTTACTATTTTTGTATTTTAGTTGATAAAAAAAACAAAACAACATTAAAAAAAAACAAAAAACAAATTAAAAAAAAAACATTAAAAATCATCACCATAAAGTAAATAAATAATAATAAAAAAAAACTAAAAATAACACAAAAAAACCGCGCAAAAACACCAAAAATATTCTGAGTTTTTATTAATGTAGAAGTGATTATGAAGGTGCTGAGAAACTGGTCCAGGCGGCTGAAATCAGAGCTGATGTTAATGTTTATTTATATGCCAACGTTTATGAGATTTATACAGCTTCAATCGGTTTGAATTAAAACGCCATTTTGTATTGGAAGCTGTTAGGAAGGAGAAATTAGGATAATAGCAAGCAATAATGGCACTATAATGTATTATAACATATTATAATGGCATTGCAATGTAATATAAGAAATTATAATAAAATAATGTTATTATAATTTCGTTATAATACAATATAATGACATTATATTGTATTATAACTAATTATAATGGCACTATTATGTATTATAACATATTATAAGAAATTATAATGACATTAAAATGTATTATAACATATTATAATAGCATTATATTGTATTATAACTAATTGTAATGGCATTATAATGTATTCCAACAAATTATAATGATGTTATAATGTATTATAACAAATTATACTGGCATTATAATGTATTATAAAAATTTATAATGACATTATAATGAATTATAACAAGTTATAATGGCATTATAATGTATTATAACAAATTATACTGGCATTATAATGTAATATAACAAATTATAATGGCATTATAATGTGTTATAAGAAGTTATAATGACATTATAATGTATTATAACATATTATAATGATAATGGCATTATAATGTAATATAAGAAATTATAAAGGCATTATAATGTATTATAACATATTATAATGACATTATAATGTATTATAACAAATTATAATGACATTATAATAAATTATAATGGATTACAACAAGTTATAATGACATTACAATGTATTATAACATATTATAATTCCATTATAATGTATTATAACTAATTATGGCTAATATGTATTATAACATATTATAATGGCATTATAATGTAATATAAGAAATTATAAAGGCATTATAATGTATTATAACATATTATAATGATATAATGTATTATAATATATTTTAATGGCATTATAATGTATTATAACAAATTATAATGTATTATAACAAATTATAATGAATTATAATGGATTAAAACAAGTTATAATGACATTATAATGTATTATAACATATTATAATTCCATTATAATGTTTTATAACTAATCATTTCTTTATAATGTATACTGACATTAGTATAATGTATTGTAATAAGTTATAATGGCATGAGAAGGTTTTATAACAAATTATAATGGCTTTATAATGTATTAAAGCAAGTTATAATGACATTATAATGTATTAAAACAAATTATAATGAATTATAACAAATTATAATGTCATCAAGTACCACAAGAAATTGTCATAATGTCATTGCACAAGTTACAAACAAGCTTTACAAAGTTTTCTGAACTAGAGGTGGTTGACTTTGACACCATGAATTCTAAACGGATGGTCAACAATTTTTCTTAAAGCCTATGTCCTCCGCTCTGCACCGATTAGTTCATACAATATTTTGCAATTCAACCAGTAGTTTAAAAGATTAAGATTTATTAGCACTTTTTTGGATCAACCCCACTGTGCGGTATAGAGAAAGGGCCTTTTCGGAAATGCATCACTGCGTTGCATCTGATGTGCAGTACGTTCTAAATGCAAAAGCATCAGTTGATTTGCAAACTAATCACAGATGCGCATCAAATGCAGCGCAGTGATGCATTTCCGAAAAGTCTCAAACTGACAGTAAATCCAAAAAATATTTAACTCCAGTTAACGGATTTCAAACGAAACATTTTTTATTACATTTGTAGGAAAATGATTAAAAACATATCGGAAAATCTAATTGATTTTTATATAAAATGTTCTTGGAATCCTTAAACAAGCCCTTAATCTAGTTCTGCAAAAGGATTTTTACACCTTGGCCACAAAATGCAAATTGAAAGAAATGGCCTCATGGAAAAAGTTTGGACTATAATGAGGTCATCAATAAAATAAACTCCACCTTTATGAAGTCTGCATATTTGCAAGGCCTTTGCAAACATAAGAAACGATGTTGGAATATTTAAAATCTGCATTTTTTAAGGTAAGTTTCTATAATTTTAAGCACTTTACAGTCTGCTGTATAATGCAGCTAAATAACTAAATCTAGTATGTAATTTAAAACCTTTAAAAAATCTGTTATATTCCAACAACAAACAAATGAAGTTTAATACATAATTCAATATTAAAGCTTTTTTCTTTATTCGTTACATGTAATAACATCAAAACGTTATAAAGTTTATGTTTTCTTATAACGTTCAATAGCTTTTCATTAAAAGCTTTCTCCAAAGTAAAACAACTTACTTCAATGCCACTACATTCCCTGCAGCCAGCCAGTAAATATGACATTAACATTGGGTGTAAATGAGAGAACCTCTAGCAAAGGTAGTTAGTTGAGATTTAGTAACAGTCGTGTTAAGTTGTGTTCGCTTGCTAGAGTTGCGTTCGTTCGGTCGTTTGTCCGTCGTTTTGTTGTTGTAGTAAACATGACTAAACTTACGTAGGCTTTTTGTTGTTAATGTTAACTTGTCAAAAAGAGTGAAGTAAAATAAATGAAGTTTATATGTAATAAAAAATAAATAAAAAAGGTAACATTTTACGTGTAAAAATTATACAAAAGCAAAATATGTAATGAAAAGAATAAAAAAAATAAAAAAGTATTAAATAAATGGAGAAAAAAGCGCAGCGCGTGTGTAGCCATATTTAAAAAATATATATAAATAAATAAGTGAATTGTTAATAAGCTTATAAAAAAGTGCAATTCAATTAAAAAAAATCTTAAACAAATTTTAGAAAGTTCTGAAGAAAATTAGTGTTAGCAATAATTCATTTGAAAAAATATTTAAGTATTTAGCAATTTGTTACAATTGAGTGAATTTTTTAATACTTGCATGATTTCATTTTAAACAAAATATTGCTTGAGTGATTAAACAACAACAATAGGAAGAAAAAAGTGGCTTCTTTAGTTATAAATTGTTAAAAGAAAAAAGTGCATAAATTAACAAGTTTTAGAGAATACTAGGCCCCCTTGTATTATTTTCCTGGCTTTTTATACAAAAAAAATTCTATATACAAGTTACCACAAGGCGGCTTTAAAACTCACCTATACACTGAAACTTATTAAAGTATAAAAATAGAAAACAAAAATTAAAAAAAAAAAATAAAAAATAACTTGGCTTTAATAAAAAAAAAAATTGTGTATTAAAGAGGAGGAAGAAGCAGAAATAATAAGAAACAGCAGCAATAATAAAAGAAGCTTCTTTCTCATACTCAAACTGAGTTTAACAACAAAATCATTTTTAAGTTCTGTGCATTATTACTCAGAGATTAAATATTTATTTACAAAATTCCCACACACCTTTTTTTCCTCCGCGAAACATACACAAACATGCTCTAAAACTGTGTTTATTAAAACCCGGTTTAAATTTTTTAACATAAACAAACTTTTATTTATACTTCGTGAAAAAGCCAAGAGAGGTTAATGTTTGAAAAATGAGTAAGTGAGCTTAATTTAGCTGTAGTTGTGTTAATGTAAAGCTTATTGTGTTTTTGTGTGTAACGAGTGAGAAAATGAAACATGTAGCGGTTTGTTATGAGAGCAACAGGTGGCAATGAAACAAAATTTTATTTAAGTTTAATCTAATACTATTGCAAAAACAAGCAGTATTTCTTACACACATATACAAATACTATCTTTTTGGGATCATCTTGCTTGGGATTCATTGTATGTAAAAAATTACAGGTAAGTTTTGTAATTTTTAGATTTTTTTATAGAAATTTATAATTAAATTAAAACAATCTAAATTTTGAATACAAATAAGTAGTTTTTATAAAAAAAAATTTAATAAAAAAAGTTGAAACTAAAACAAAATATTTGATAAACTGATACTTTCCAAAAAAAAAATTAAAATTGTTCAAAATAATGTTTGAGACTTTACCGATATGTTTTTATACCCTTCACCTTCGTGAGAAGTTTGTCATTCCGTTTGTAATTTCCACAATATAATTTTCCGACCCCATAAAGGAGTCCATTAAGCCATGTTCGTCTGTCTGTCTGTATGTTTGTTGAAATCAATTTTCTGAAGACCCCAGATATCTTCGGTATCCAAATCTTTAATAATTCTGTCAGGCATGCTTTCGAGAAGTTTCCTATTCAAAATCAGCAAAATCGGTCTACAAATGGTCATTAATATAGACAATATGGATATCTAATGATAGATATTTCAAAGACCTTTGCAACGACGTATATAAGACCATAGTAAGTTGGACCTACAATGGGTCAAAATCGGAAAAAATATTTTTGAACCCGAATTTTTTTTATTCACCAAAAATTAAAAAATTTTAAAATTCGATAAAAAAAAAATTTCCAAAAAATTAAAAAAAAAAATAAATTTTGTTTACCTAAAATATTTAAAATTTGTATATTGAAGTATAATTTGGTGAAGGGTATATAAGAATTGGCACAGCCAAATATATGTAGCTCTCTTACTTGTTAATTCTGATATTAAGAAGATGTCAACTACTAGCGCATCCTTCTCACACCCCGTTCCAACGAATAATTTTTCGAGATTCTCACCAGAATGATCCACAGGATTTTTGGAGTAAATTGTGCGCCATACTTCGTACTCTGCTGGAGTTAGCCAAATCTTACTCATCAAACCCCGAAAGAAATGGTGCATATACCGCAAATAAAATATAAATACCCCCATTTAATCCCCGCTTTTTTCTATTTAATATTTGGAAAAATCTTACGATTTCTACCCCAACATTTTTGGAGGCTAGGATCTTCTGGGGGTGAGGATCTTCTCCGCTCCCTAATGTCGAGAACATAATGGACCAACTAATGATTAATTAGAATCTATAGAGTTGTGCGACAAATGGCCAGAAAATCTCTAATTAGAGTCTATATTAGCCGAAAGTGCAGGGTACATTTAAAAGAGATGGCGAGACATTAGGATAAGCAAATCAGAAGGGCAACACTGATCTCGAATGCCGAGATCGATCAACTGCAACGATTTTCAATTAGAGCCGAAAATGTTGGTCATATTTTAACGTGATAGGGATACATTCGGATATTCAAATCTTCTGAGTGCTGAGTATTATTGGTTGTATGACTTCGTGGTTTTTGTATTTAATAACTTATATGTCATTTTGAGGGGTACCTATCTGTCATTTATTCTCACTTAGTTATTGAACATTATAGTGTAAACAATAAACTTTTCGAAGCGTCATATGCGGGAAGTTTTGCTTTACTTCTTTAATTTAAAAAAAAGTGCCACTGAAGCACACCGATTGCTCACCAAAACTTATGGTGAATGTGTTCCATCGGTTTCAACGTGCAAGAGATTTTTTATGCGGTTTAAAAGTGGTGATTTTGACATGGAAGACAAAAATCGCCAGCCGAAAAAGTTTGAAGACGAAGAATTGGAGTCATTACATCATGAAGATTGTTGTAAATTCAGCAAGAGCTTGCAAAATCATTTGGAGCTACTCAAGCAGCAATTTCAAAACGTTTGCGATCAGCAGGATTCATCCAAAAACAGGGAAATTGAGTACCATAGGAATTGAAGTCGAGAGTTCTAGAAAGACGATAATTTGTGCAGCGATTCATTACTTGCGATGAAAAATGGATCCATTGCGATAACCCGAAGCGTAAGAGATCATATTAGAAGTCCGGAAAAGTTTGAACCAGCCGAAAAAGTTTAAAGGCCTAGAATTGGAGTCATGAAGATTATTGTAAAATTCAACAAGAGCTTGCTAAATCATTGGGGGCAAGGATTCAACAGCAGGATTCATCCAAAAACAGGGAAATTGGGTACCATACGAATTGAAAGACTATAATTTGTGCAGCGATTCATTACTTGCGATGAAAAATGGATCCATTGCGATAACCCGAAGTGTAGGAGATCGTATGAGAATCCCGGCCAACCAGCCGAATCGACACCAAAGCCAAATATCCATGGCGCAAAGGAAATTCTCTATATTTGGTGGAAGCAAAAGGGGTCCTATCTATTATGAGCTGCTGAAATCTGACCAGACCATCTCAGGGAACCTGTACCGAACGCAACTGATTCGTTTGAAGCGAGCATTGGCCGAAAAAAACGCCCAGAATATGCGGCCAGACTTGAAACCGTAATATTCCATCATGACAACGCTCGGCCACATGTTGCAATACACGCTAAAAAGTATTTATAATGAAGTGGTTGGGAAGTTTCGCCTCCAACCACTATTTGTTTCGATCGATGCAGAACGCTCTCTCTGGAATACGCTTCACTTTGGAACAGAGTATCCGAAATTGGCTTGATTCGTTCTTGGCCTCAAAAGATGAGCAGCAGTTCTTTTCGCTCGGAATTCATATGTTGCCAGAAAGATGGGAAAATATCATAACTAACAATGGCCAATACTTTGAAGAAATTTATCTCGCATTTTTAAGTCATAAATCCAAATTTTCTCTCGAATGACGAGATCGATCAACTGCACCGGATCAGCTAAGAATGATTTGAATTTATAGTGTTGCGCGGAATCTTAATTGTAGCTATACCTAAATCAGGCGCTGATCCAGGTCAACCATTTGGCGGGGGGGGGGTTAATTAAAATGTGTACTGCATTTTTCTTTTTATTTCTTTTTTTATATGAAAACTTTTCGGTTTTGGTGGGGGGGGGAAATTTCCTATTTCACCCCCTATGGATCCTCGCCTGACCTAAATGTTGATTAATCAACAGGGGCCGAATTATCGCATTCGTGATCAAAAGAACTATCGTATCGAAAAATAATTTCGATATCGTAATTATAACAAAATGTACTAAATTTCATGCTCGATAACGAATGCCGTAATCTCAAATAAGAAAATTACGATCGATTTTACTCGATATTTACCAGATTTTAAAAAGTTTTCTTTGCAATTTTAAATATTATACCAATAAATTGACTGCTACCAAATATGTTTTATACAAGATTTTGTTTATTTTAAAATTTTAATGATTTATTATGCCGTCTAGAAAAATAACGTTAAAAATTCTTTAACAAACTTGTTTTCTATTTAAAATTCGTTTAAACAAACTGTTGTTGTTGTTGAGAGTAGTTTTGTTTGTTTTACCAATATTGGAATTTTATTATTAGAATTGTCTGTTTTAACGTGTTTTGCATTTTTAAGATAATTAAAAACCTAACAACCAATACTTCAATACCAAAAAAAAACACATTCTTTGTGTCAAAAAAACAACTGTTATAAAGAAAACAAGTGTTTTTCTTTATCGATTGTTTGTTTGTGGTTTTTATTTACTTATTGAGTAATAAATACCGTTAAAACTGTCAAAATATGACAGTTAGTTGAAATAAGTTAAAATAAATGCGAATAATGTAATAAGAAAAAGGAAGAAAGAGAAATAAAACCAGTTCTATTTTTGGGAATTAGAGAATTAATTTTGTTTTCGGGAGAAGCTATAAAAATTTAGGTGGAAATATATAAAAAGAGTTTTAATGTTGTTGTTAAATGAAAATGAAGCCAATTTTTTGTTAAACTTTATTCCTGAAATAAAACAAAAAGCCTTTCAATACTAGTATTCCTGGTTTAAACTAGGTTTAATGAGCCATCAAAATCATTGTTTAACTAATTTGTGTTAAGTAATCTTAGTTTAAACTTGTTGTTAATCCTTAACACAAAAACTTTGGTTTAATATGGTTTTCCGTTAATTGAACTATAAAGATTAGTTAATGCTCCATTAAACATTTAAATTTAAACCTAATCTTTACAAAACTTTTGGAAACTATACAAAACTTAAAAAAAAACATTTGACATTTAGCCAGAAAATAACTGTTCAAACCCAAATTTTTTCTATTTGAACAGCTTTTGTTTGTGTGTTGTTTTCTTTACGGAAATGTTTGTGTCAGCCCGCCAGCCCATTGCGTGTGCTTTCAAGCAAAAAATACAATGGGGAAAAGTGCCAAAAATAGAAGGTGGTTTTAAAATACAAGTCACTTTACTTACATACCACCAAAAATATAGGATTGGTCAAGGTTATAAGACAAACAACATGAACATGATGTGTATTTTTGGGGAGTTTTATTTTCTGATAAAGTAAACACAAATGTGCTAAATATTTCCCAAGAAAACGCCAAATAAATATTAAATGTTCAAAATAACCTTTTTTTTAAATAAACATTCAATATAAATAGATTTTTAACCCCTATAAAACTCCCTTTTCTATTAATACCTGAAAGGTTGTATAAAAATAACATAAAAACAGATAAACTAAAACAACGTATCTTCCTAAGTATGAGATCATAAGGTGTCATTCAGAAATGAGGTGTGTGTGAATTTCTTCCTGTTTTATTTAACCTGATCACTATTAAATTTAGTACTTGTAATTAGCTGAAAAGTCTCTAATTTGTTCTGATATCTGGTATTAGAAATCATTGTTTTTTGTTTTCTGGAAAAAAACAACACACAATCTAATTAAAATGAAAACAGCCTTAATTACTATTTCTAAGCAAACAATCAAACAAAAAAAAAATACGTCTAAAGTTCCCAACCCATTAATTTTTTGCACAGTCTGCCGCCTTTTCCCCCACTGCTGAGAAATTGTTTAAACAAAATTTTCACGTATTGTTGTGTTGAACAAAAAAAAAAATATAAAAAATAAAAAGAAAATAAATTAGAATAATTAAAAAAAAATATAAAAATAAAAATGTAGTAGTAGAAAACAAGTATGATGACATAAAATCTAGAAGAAATAAAACTATTTACACTTGAAAAAAAATTGTGGTAAAATTGTTAGAATAAGTTAACATTTTTACGTAATACGGTGTTTTGGCAATATGACAATGATATTGTGCTCTATTTAAAGCGAGAGGTCCGTTCAAGTTACATCTATGACACTACGGTATAGATACAGCTGAATTTGAGCGATGGTCTGGGTTATGTTGAATTTGAGGGCATCGGTAGATAGCGGCTTATTTGCACAAATCTGCGACTTTAAAAAAATTCAAAAGAAAAACTGCAGCGGGCTCAAATCGCATGATCTTGGTGGTCAGAATTTAAAATCGTTCATTCAGAATTTAGTTTGTGACATTTTCTGTTTAACACAAATATAACGAACCTTTGGAACCACATCACGTCCATACCGATCAATTCGGAATAATTGCGCATATGAACTAGATTATCACTCAACACTAAATTTCACTGAAAAACTGAAAAGAATTTGTTTGTAGCGCTGACGTTGATGATCTCAACAACGTTGTTTTCAAAGAAGTATGAATGTTATCCAAACTGTTTGTGGATCAATTGCCAACTCGTGAACATTATGTGGGTTGACGTCGTCCATGTACGGAAATTTATAGCCATTCATAGTAATAAGCAACATATTTGACAGATGTAGCCAAAACTTAGATGAGATCTTATTGGAAAACTCTTCGTTCTTATGCGAGGATTTTTAATGATTTCCAACTTTTACTAGTTCAAAATATAAACCGATCGCTTCTATTTTTAATGATGAAGAACCATCACGTTTCAATGTGTTTCGCGTTGTATCTGCGTTTTGGAATGAAAGATTGCGAACTCAAAGACAACTTAACAACTGGACTGCAATTCCAGAGTGAATTTTGTAAAGATCGTCAAAAAAAGATTGTATGTATTGCGGAAAGGACGAATTCAGTCTCTACCTGATAAGACTTTTGGTATCAACTACTATTGGACACTGAATCATAGGAGCGCCCCTTCCTCTCATGTTTGGAAAAGTTGCGGAGGATGAAAATACATCTTCTCATTCTTCAGAAAATCTGGTTGGTTTATTATAGAACCAACGCGTGTTGAGTGAGGGACCTGGGTAAGTTTCGGATGGACCGAAGTGATCTGGTTCAAGAATGAAATCTCACGAAACCCAACCTATATAAATTCACAGCATTTGATGAAGCCTCTTGCAGTATATTCAGCTTATTTGGCAATTAAGCCAAACTTGATTTTAAGATGAAATTCAGGATTTTCCTAAGGAAAAGTTTTCACTATTTACATGATCAAGAGGATACAGTTCTGGAGTTTATTTGATCTTAAAAGGGCGTTGTTCAAGATCATATAAATTGAATGGTTCCCAATTCCTGTGACGGTGTGGAATCCACTGGTGTATCCATCTAGTGTGACTCATTTTCGACTGAAGCACTTATTCGATATTTTCGTTACTCTGACCAGTCACATCCACAGTAAAGTCCTAATTTGCCATCCAGTTATTTGTTTTTATTCAAAACATTGAAAATAAATTCCATATCAACGTTTATAACCTGAAGCTGAAAATGCTAATAGGATAGCAGTGGATTAAGTGATTTGCAAATTGACTATTGAATACGAGAAAGTGTTGATGTATATGGTCCTACAGTTACAAGTGATATCTTTCATTTAGGACACGGAAATAAGGAAAGGAAAATCATGTCTTTTATTTGGCAAATAACCCTTGATGGAATTTGCTTGAAATGGCTGAGAATGGAATAAGCTATTTGTATGATCGATCAGATACTCAATCATATCTGAACATCAAGGATGTGTTCGGCCAACTTACATAACTATCGGGACGAACATTTTTGTATAATTTCTTGAATGAGAACAGTATTTGGATCATCATAAATCCACATCTTATAAGGATGTTAAAGGGCCATTAACATGAGCATGCTTTAAACATAAATTACAATATATTAGAGACTAAGGAACAGTCTAAATAATGGAAATGCCAGAGTCGAAGTAGATTAAGGGAGTCTGTTTTTTAGGTTCCACGTGTTATAATTCAAATGACTGTTTTCCAAGAAGAGAAATTATACATTTTTAAAGATGATTTAAGAACATATTTCCATTTATCCATAAAGAAATATGCGACATGTGTAGTTGGCATGGTGAATTTCCAGGGATTGAAATATGTATAACCCCCTCATTCACCACAATTATCAGTTTTATCCTCCCAGTGAATAAAATGGGTTTATTTGAAGCACGATGTAAAACAAACCTTAAATAAGATACAGACTCCCTTAATCTACATAAGTGTTTCCAAAATAAAAAACAAATTTCTTTACAATCTAAACCAAAAGGATTTTAAGCAAAATTTCTTAAGAAAACTGTTCGTTCGCATAGTAATAAATGTTCTTTTGTTGTAAATTAAATGGAATATTAAGCTTTAACCCCAAATTACATACCAAGTACCTTTAAAGCTGTTTGCTTGGTTACTTTTGAAAAATAAAACAGCCTTCCATAGTTACACTTGGTGAAACCTCATTCATTTATTTAAATCTTGTTGGTTTATTTTTCCACTTTTTGTTAGAATTTATTTAAAAACTTACCACATCTTAAATAAAGCTGTAACAAAAAATCCCAAGCTTTTGTGTTGGCAAAGAAGTGTTTGAACTTTGAAGTGGCCTCCTCCACCACAGCATGAGTAGGGAAAGAATTACAATATAAAATGTTGTTAGTTAGATACTTCTTTCTTTTCATTCTTTTTTTTTTTTTGTATTAGCAATAGACCATTAGACAGAGACAAGTGCTGGTGTTGGTGGTAGAGGGCATATGATTATGCTAATAAATTAATACAATAGAAGATGTTTTACAAAAGATGTAGATGTGGTGTAGAAATGAAAGATTTTAGTTTTAGTCTAAGTGTCTTTTCATTAAACCAAGTCAATATTTAAACAATGATTTGTGAATTAGAATTTAGGTTGATAAAGTGGTTAAAAGCCAAAAATCAAATTAATCATTAGAAAATACACTTAAAGGAAAAAAGGAGTGATATTGTTAAAAAGCAATATCGTTCTCAAATAAATATTGATCGATGATACCACCAGCACAAAATCCTCACCAAACAGTGAATTTTTCTGGATGCATTGGATGCTCTTGGATCTCATGTGGTTTGGTATCTTCCCAAATTCGACAATTTTGTTCGCATAAAATGGGCGAAGCACGAGGAACTTTACACGAACAGAACACTCAATTTGATAATGGTGATTTGTCAAAACAAACTGAATAAATGACAGCCAATTAGACAATATGGCCGCTATCAACTGTCAAAGTTCGGAAGTCCCTATTGAAAGATATTTTTGTTTAATTCTAGTTTAATTTCAGCTTCCTTATGTACATAAATTTTAGCTTTAATCGTAGGTCTTTATAAAAGTTAATGAATGGTTCTTGTAACGTTCAATTTTAGCTTCAGTAGGTCTTTATAACGTGTAATTTTAGCTTCAATCGTTGGTCTTTATAAAGTTTAATGGAAGGTTATTGAAACGATAAAATTTAGCTTCAATCGTAGGTCTTTATAAGGTTAAATTTTAGCTTCAATCGTAGGTCTTCATAATGTTCAATTTTAGCTCCAATAGTAGGTCTTTATAAGGTTTAATGGAAGGTTATTGAAACAATAAAATTTAGCTTCAATTGTAGGTTTTTATAATGTTCAATTTTAGCTTCAATCGTAGGTCTTCATAATGTTCAATTTTAGCTTCAATCGTATGTCTTTATAAAGTTAAATTTTAGCTTCAATCGTAGGTCTTTATAAAGTTTAATTTTAGCTTCAATCATATGTCTTTATAAATTTTAATGGAAGGTTTTTTAAGGTGTAATTTTGGCTTCAGTCGTTGGTCTTTATAAAGTTTAATGGAAGGTTCTTGTAACGTTCCATTTTAGCTTCAATCGTAGGTCTTTATAACTTGTAATTTTGGCTTCAATCGTAGGTATTTATAAGGTTTAATGGAAGGTTATTGAAACGTTAAAATTTATCTTCAATCGTAGGTCTTTATAAAGTTAAGTTTTAGCTTTAATCGTAGGTCTTTATAAAATTTAATGGAAGGTTCTTTTAGCGTTAAATTTTAGCTTAAATTTTAGGTCCTTATAAAGCTTAATAGAAGGTTCTTAGCTTCAATCGTAGGTCTTTATAAAGTTAAATTTTAGCTTCAATCGTAGGTCTTTATAAAGTTCAATTTTAGCTTCAATCTTAGGTCTTTATAAAGTTCAATTTTAGCTTCAATCATATGTCTTTATAAATTTTAATGGAAGGTTTTTTTTAACGTTTAAATTTATCTTCAAACGTAGGTCTTTATAAAGTTTAATGGAAGGTTCTTGTAACGTTCAATTTTAGCTTCAATCCTAGGTCTTTATAAAGTGCAATTTTAGCTTCAATCATATGTCTTTATAAATTTTAATGGAAGGTTTTTTTTAACGTTTAAATTTATCTTCAAACGTAGGTCTTTATAAAGTTTAATGGAAGGTTCTTGTAACGTTCAATTTTAGCTTCAATCCTAGGTCTTTATAAAGTGCAATTTTAGCTTCTATCGTAAGAAAGGGGGAATTGCTAAATATTATCAATTAATAATTACGAAAATATTAATTTGTTTCATATCAATAGCAAACCTGAGATATAGTTAGACTAACGTTAAAATAAGTTAGGTAATAACAAATGTTAAAGTCATTGCTCTTTTTAAAAATTTAATTTTAAAACTGCTGCCTTAACCTTAATTACCATACTCTATTTAAAGACTGCAAAATAATTTTTAAATAACGTGACAAAGAGTAATTTAATTTACATACAAATATTTTTTAAGCCTACATAATAATTTATTTCTTTATTTTTTATATTTTACTCTAGTGCATATTAATATTCAATAAATCTTGAGAAAAATAAAAAAATAACATAAAAATCCTGTGCTATAAATCATACAAAAAAAGAAATCACATAAAAACCATAAAATGATTTTGTAATACAATAGAATCAATTTTTAACTCTATACACGTAAAGCCACATGAGACATAATAATACACACTCACTCAAGTACCCGAGTATTTGCTTAAACAATTGTTTTACTTCCGGTTTTTAGAATATACTGTCTGTTTTATTATTTTTTTTTTGTTTGTCTCAACCCTAAAAAAGAGCGGATTTTTGTATAGCCACAAAGAATCACAATTCCATACAAATCCACTGTCATATATATAGGAGTTTTAACCCTGAAGCGTGCTGGGGAATTGGATGTAGGCATGTAGCACTTCAAAATCGTGTATGTGTGCCCTTTAAGGGGGTCACGCATGTGTGACGGATGCAGTTTTAATATTGACAAGAATAAGTTAAATAAAGTTTTACGATTTAAGCTAAATTAAACGATACAAGAACCTTACATTAGACTTTATAAAGACCTACGAAGCTAAAATTTAACTTTATAAAGACCTAGGATTGATTTCAAAATTAAAGGTTACAAGAACCTTTCATTAAACTTTATAAATTGAAGGTAAAATTTAACGTTACAAGAACCTTCCATTAAACTTTATAAAGTCCTACTATTGAATCCAAAAATTCAATTTATAAAGACCTACAAAAGGTTCTAAAATTGCACTTTATAAAGACCTACAATTGATGTTAAAATTGAACGTTACTAGAATCTTTCATTAAGCTTTATAAATACCTTCGATTGAATCTAAAATTGAGCGTTACAAGAACCTTCATTTAAACTTTATAAAGACCTATGATCGAAGCTAAAATTTAACATAATAAATACCTATAATTAAAGCTAAACTTGAACGTTACAAGAACCTTCCATCACACTTTATAAAGACCTACGATTGAAGCTAAAATTTAACGTTACAAAAATCTTTCATAAAACTTTGTAAAACCTACGATTGAAGCTAAAATTGTTATAGGCAGATAATTGTTATAGACAGATAATATAGAAAATATTGTTAAAAACAAGATTTTCTATAGAAAATATTGTTAAAAACAAGATTTTCTATAGAAAATATTGTTAAAAACAAGATTTTCTATAGAAAATATTGTTAAAAACAAGATTTTCTATAGAAAATATTGTTAAAAACAAGATTTTCTATAGAAAATATTGTTAAAAACAAGATTTTCTATAGAAAATATTGTTAAAAACAAGATTTTCTATAGAAAATATTGTTAAAAACAAGATTTTCTATAGAAAATATTGTTAAAAACAAGATTTTCTATAGAAAATATTGTTAAAAACAAGATTTTCTATAGAAAATATTGTTAAAAACAAGATTTTCTATAGAAAACATCCACGTACTTGTATAAAAATAACCAACAAATTTAAAGTGTTATGATAATAAATACAATTTTTTATTTGTTGTGTTTCCCAATAAACCAAAAACGCCACCAACAAACAATTTGATTACACAAACAAACGCATAACAACAAAAACAATAACAACACAACTTGTTGTGCATTAATGTTTACATTTCATTCTTTTACATTTATCACAGTTTTGGGGATGGGTTTGTGTAAGAAAAAAATTGTAAACAAAACAAACGGTTGGAGAAATAAACTGTAAATAAACAACAACAATAAAAACTACCAAAAAAATTAACAACATTACATTTATTTGTTTGTTTGTGTTGGTGAGTAGTATATAACGGTAGATTTTACGTCACCTATATTAATTCCAGGAAATTTCGTCATTTCTCTTTAACACTCTTGTAAAACTGGTATTTATTATTGTTATTGTTGTAATGTCTGTTCGATTTTTGGCCGGCTCTACTCTTTATGTCGTCATTTGTTTAACCAAAACTAAAAAAATCAAAATGAAAATTGTGTTTCATTTTGAAAATGAAAATGATTTCGAAAATGAAGTTGAAATGATGATTAGACAGAAACAAATAATACCATGAAATAATAATTACATGGGGTAAAAGTGAAAACAACTAAACTATGGTAGATATTTAAATAAATTAAAAGAAGATATTGAAATTTGCAGTATATACATATATCAAGAAAATGTAAGATTGACAAATTATCTCAACAAATTTATTATTTTTTTAATTTTATGCCAGTACGTAGGTACTTAACTAAATTTGAATTCTCTTATTTTCTTTACAAATTTCATACTTCTGCTTTCTTTATTTTACTGCCAATTATAAATTTATAGACTAACAACCTCTTTGTATTTATAATACTGACTGACTGCAAGTCTGTTACTTTTCAATTTATGCAAATATGGGTCAACAAATTTTTACTTATGAACCAGCTACTCCTTTCGTACAGTATTTTCCTCTATGTCTATATGTACATTAGAGTGACAGCCGATTTTTTTTTTTTAGATTTCAAAGAGTGCCGGGTGGAATATTGTGACACTAGGCCTAAATGTTAAGTGCTGAAAATTTGAGCCAAATCGGGCAACGATTTCTGGACGCGCATCGAGGTCAAAGTTCAGATATATGCAAAATTTTACTGTTAATATGGAATAAATAGGTGAAACTCGTTAACTTTCTGCATTGTTTTCTAGAAATGTGTAGATTTATTTATATTAATGAATATTACATTAAAAAAAAAATTTTGGAAATTAACCCTGTATCTCCTTTGGTTCAAAATGACCCAAAAACTGTATTATCGCCAAAATTAGAGAAAAATGCAAATTTTTCAGTTTTTGAAAAAATTTTGCTACTAAATAAATACTTTTGCAATTTAATGCAAAAGAATCGAAATATGTACGTAATTATCGTTGTAATGAGATATAAATGACAAAATTTGATTAAAAAATTTTAAAGTTATTACAAATTCGCCAGCCCATTAACGTGTTTCAGGCCACTTGAACAAAAAATTTAGGAAAAAAATTAAGATATTTCGAGAAAAATTAAAATAAAAGCTCTTTTTTACTTAAAATATGTCCATATTTACTTGTATATGAGTTTTTGTCTTCGTAGGATACCGTTAACCTATTCGAAGGTATGGCCAAAAAAAATATTTTTTTTTAACGGCTGTTTCAAAACTCCATTTTCAAATTTTTAAAAATTTTGTTAAACAAATTTCAGATTTTTTCGATCATCACATTGGGGTTTATTGAGATCAAAATAGGGAATAAAAATATGAAAAAATTATGTCAATACCTCTTACAGTTTTTCCGTACCTGCGATTTAAATTTTGCGTTTTTCAAGAAAAACTAATTTTTTATCCATATTTAGGCGAATGAGTCCAATTTCCTTAATGTTATAATTTTTAAGTAAAACCTATTCACAATATTATAGTCCTTGTAATTTTAAATATGTTCTGAAAGTTTTACTAAAATCGGAAAACGATAACCTTTGAATCGTGAAGGTCAAAGGTCAAATTTTTCAATATTTGGAATTTCTAATGAAAATATACTGAAATGTTATATATTTTTGGGCCGATTTTCATGAAACTTGAGGAAAATATATATTGGTATCTAACATTTACAACAACAGTGCAAAAATGGATTTTAACCTTTAAGAAGACTTGGGGTCAAAATGGTTGTGTTTTTCGTGATTTTAAAAGTTGAGGGTAATTTGGACCCCAAGTGCTGCTAAGGGTTAATTTCCATTTTTGTGCTGTTATTTTAAATTCTGGACTTTATGTTATATTTTCCTTAAGTTTCATGAAAATCGGCCCAAAAGTATATAACATTTCAGTATATTTTCATTAGAAATTCCAAATATTGAAAAATTTGACCTTTGACCTTCACGATTCAAAGGTAATCGTTTTCCGATTTTAGTAAAACTTTCAGATCGTATTTAAAATTACAAGGACTATAATATTGTGAATAAGTTTTACTTAAAATTTATAACATTAAGGAAATTGGACTCATTCGCCTAAATATGGACAAAAAATTAGTTTTTCTTGAAAAACGCAAAATTTAAATCGCAGGTACGGAAAAACTGTAAGAGGTATTGACATAATTTTTTCATATTTTTATTCCCTATTTTGATCTAAATAAACCCCAATGTGATGATCGAAAAAATCTGAAATTTGTTTAACAAAATTTTTAAAAATTTGAAAATGGAGTTTTGAAACAGCCGTTAAACAAAATTATTTTTTTTGGTCATACCTTCGAATAGGTTAACGGTATCCTACGAAGACAAAAACTCATATACAAGTAAATATGGACATATTTTAAGTAAAAAAGAGCTTTTATTTTAATTTTTCTCGAAATATCTTAATTTTTTTCCTAAATTTTTTGTTCAAGTGGCCTGAAACACGTTAATGGGCTGGCGAATTTGTAATAACTTTAAAATTTTTTAATCAAATTTTGTCATTTATATCTCATTACAACGATAATTACGTACATATTTCGATTCTTTTGCATTCAATTGCAAAAGTATTTATTTAGTAGCAAAATTTTTTCAAAAACTGAAAAATTTGCATTTTTCTCTAATTTTGGCGATAATACAGTTTTTGGGTCATTTTTAACCAAAGGAGATACAGGGTTAATTTCCAAAATTTTTTTTTTAATGTAATATTCATTAATATAAATAAATCTACACATTTCTAGAAAACAATGCAGAAAGTTAACGAGTTTCACCTATTTATTCCATATTAACAGTAAAATTTTGCATATATCTGAACTTTGACCTCGATGCGCGTCCAGAAATCGTTGCCCGATTTGGCTCAAATTTTTAGCACTTAACATTTAGGCCTAGTGTCACAATATTCCACCCGGCACTCTTCAAAATTTTAACAAAAATTTTTTTCCATACAACTGATTGTCACTCTAATGTACATATACACAAATTTACAAGTATTTACTTGACTATTTAGTCTCTGTGCCTAACTGCTAATTAGTGCTTTTATATACAGTTTGTTTTTCTTACTTTTACGTTAAAAAATGTTGGCTTGTCACGATAAAATTATATTTTTTTAAATAAAATTTATTTAGTACACACAGCCCCATGCATTTGTAATCACATGTTTTGGGTGCTAGAATACTTTAAAGCGTTGCGCCGCCCAATAATCAAAGGCAAAATAAATTGTTAGACACATGCGTTTTAGAACAATAAACATTATTTACTGTAATATACAAGATTTTTTAATAAAAATTACAGTTATACACAAGATTTTCTCTAGAAAAACTGTTATACACAAGATTTTCTATAGAAAATATTGTTATACACAAGATTTTCTATAGAAAAAACTGTTATACACAAGATTTTCTATAGAAAATACTGTTATACACAAGATTTTCTATAGAAAAAACTGTTATACACAAGATTTTCTATAGAAAATACTGTTATACACAAGATTTTCTATAGAAAATACTGTTATACACAAGATTTTCTATAGAAAATACTGTTATACACAAGATTTTCTATAGAAAATACTGTTATACACAAGATTTTCTATAGAAAATACTGTTATACACAAGATTTTCTATAGAAAATACTGTTATACACAAGATTTTCTATAGAAAATACTGTTATACACAAGATTTTCTACTGAAGATACTGTTATACACAAGATTTTCTATAGAAAAAACTGTTATACACAAGATTTTCTATAGAAAATACTGTTATACACAAGATTTTCTATAGAAAATACTGTTATACACAAGATTTTCTATATAAAATACTGTTATACACAAGATTTTCTATAGAAAATACTGTTATACACAAGATTTTCTATAGAAAATACTGTTATACACAAGATTTTCTATAGAAAATACTGTTATACACAAGATTTTCTATAGAAAATACTGTTATACACAAGATTTTCTATAGAAAATACTGTTATACACAAGATTTTCCATAACTAAACTGTTATACACAAGATTTACTATAGAAACTACTGTTATACACAAGATTTTCTATAGAAAATACTGTTATACAGAAGATTTTCTATAGAAAATACTGTTATACAGAAGATTTTCTATTGAAAATACTGTTATACACAAGATTTACTTTAGAAAATACTGTTATACACAAGATTTTCTTTAGAAAATACTGTTATAAAGAAGATTTTATATAGAAAATTCTGTTATAACCAAGATCTTCTATAGAAAATACTGTTATACACAAGAAAACTGTTATATACAAGATTTTCTATATTTAAAACTGTTAAACACAAGATTTCCTATAGAAACTACTGTTATACACAAGATTTTCTATATAAAATACTGTTATACACAAGATTTTCTATAGAAAAAACTGTTATACACAAGATTTTCTACTGAAAATACTGTTATACACAAGATTTTCGATAGAAAATACTGTTATACACAAGACTTTCGATAGAAAGTACTGTTATACATAAGAAAATTCTGTTATACACACAATTTTCTATAGAAAATTCTGTTTTACTGTTATACATAAGAACATTCTGTTATACACACCATTTTCTATAGAAAATTGTGTTTTACACAAGATTTTCTATAGAAAATTGTGTTTTACACAAGATTTTCTATAGAAAATTCTGTTTTACACAAGATTTTCTATAGAAAATTCTGTTTTACACAAGATTTTCTATAGAAAATTCTATTATACACAAGATTTTCTATAGAAAATTCTGTTATACACAAGATTTTCTATAGAAAATACTGTTATACACAAGAGTCTTTATAGGAAATACTGTTATAAACAAGATTTTCTTCAGAAAGTTCTGATTATACACAAGATTTTCTATAGAAAATACTATTTGAAAAAGTGAATTTCAATTCTAACATGCAAGAGTGCTATATTCAGCTGTGCCAAATCTTTCAATAGATTCTTCTCCAAATTATATTTTAAAATAAAATATTTTCAAAATTTTTTTTAATTTATTGTGAAAAAAATTTTATAACAAAAAATGTTATTCTAAATTTTTTGTTAAATTTAATTTTTTTAAATGTTATACAAAAAATCCGTCTTACTATGGCATTGAAAAGATCTTTGAAATATCTATCATAAGAGATCCAAATTGTCTATATTAATGATTTAGTAATCCAGGTATAGATCAAAAATGTAGTGGTATTTTTTTTCTTATATCTCAGACATTTGTGGGCCGGACCGGGACCGGAACTATAGCGTTTATATTGATGTATGAGTCATGTATATAAGTTATTTGGGGATTAGGGAAAGTTGATTTCAACATACAGACGGTCAGACTCCCTATCTCCAGAATATATGCTTTATGGAGTCGCAAATTAAAAATAAAGAAATTACAATCAGAAAACTTGCCACTCATATTTAAAGGTTATAATAAGAAAGAAGAAGTCTACACCAAAGAGACTGATTTGCTACAAAATTTAATTAACACTCCTGAAGAAACACTTGTTAAAATATAATTACAATTAATGATTCGTTATTTTTTTCCACACAATAAAATTGTTTATAACATTTCTCTCATACAATTATTTACACTATTTGGTGCGTTGTACGTACACAAGTACAAGTTTAATATTTAATTGAAATAAAATATTTCAATAACAGAAAAATTGTCTGCATATCTACAGGCTTTCAACTTGTATAACACATTTATACATTGAATAATTGTGTACCTACTTGTAAAGTTAAAATTAAAATACAAACAAAAAACTTAAATTAGTTTTTAAAAAAAATTTCACTTTGATTTTAAATAAAGTGTTAATGAAAGTTGAGTGCGTTATGGTAAATTTGTCATGACAAATGCACGTTTCAGTTACCAAAAAAAAACTAATTCAAAGCAAATCAGTGGTAAACATTAAAAAAGCAAGCAAGCAGTTCATAGACATATGTCATAAGTTTTTTCTTTTTAATTTTGTAAAATATTACAAAAACTATTGAAAGTTTAATATAAAACGTGTTCACACAGTAAAATTAAATTGAAAATTGAAAGTGTACGCTGGTATTGTTTTCCAAAAATCAGTAAAGGTGAATATTTGTTATATGCGAATGATGATGACACTGAAATAAAAGTCATTAATTCATTCAGTGCTTGCATATTTTTAAAGTTTAATGATTTTGCTTATTTTTTTATTTAATAAACAAAAAATAATTTGAAGAAAAAGTTTTCTTTATTTTAACTTTTTCTGTTTTTTTTTATGGGTGAAAATCTTATAAATTTTTTATGGTTGCTTTTATTTCTTTACTTAAAAAGTAATGCATAAATTATTAAAAATATTATATACATATATTTTTTTTAATTTAACAATTTTATAATGTTTAGATGTCTATTCATTTAAATTTCAATCATGTCCAATAGAATTTTCCACACAATATTTAGAAAATTAATGTGACCAACATGAGTGGCAAGGTTCTGGATCCTTATGAATAGCGAGGTCGATATAGCCATGTCTGTCTGTATGTTAAAATCAACTACCCTTAACCCCCAAACATGTTTTATACATCAATATAAACGCCATAGTTCCGGTTCAGTTACTATTTAAAATCGAGAAAATCGGCCCACAAATGGCTGAAATATAAGGAAAAACCCCCGACTACCTAGATTTTTTTCCTATTTTTGAACTATATCGGGATTATTAAGTCATTAACATAGACAATATTGATATCTAATGATAGATATTTCAAAGACCTTTGCATCGATAATGCCATAGTAAGTCGGACCTACAGTGGGCAAAATCGGGAAAAATATTTTTTAAACCGATTTTTTTTTTTCAGCAAAATAAATTGTTTGTCATTAAATTTATTCACTAAGCAATTAAAAAAAAATCTTAAAAAATTAAAAAAAAAATGTTTAAAAATAAAAAATAAAATGAAAAATTAAAAAAAAAAATTTTAGCAAAAAAATAATTGTTTATCATTAAAGTTATTCACTAAGAAAATAAAAAAAAAATTTTTAAAAAATTAAAAAAAAATATTTTTTTCAGAAAAATGTTGAAATTAAAAAAAATGTTTGTTTATGGTTATATTTGAAGGGTATATTCGGAACAACCGATCAACTTTTGTGTTTTAAAAATTTCTTTTTTTGCATGATTTTCCAGGGTTTTTCTCTATAAAATCCTTTAAAAACAAAGTGGCAGCTTAGTTTTCAAATCTATGGTTTATTCTCTTTTTTTAATCACTACAAAAATATTAAAGTATTTTCAAATATAATTTAAATTGTTAGTACGTTACAGTAATAGTTTTTAGTGAAATTTATACAAAATTAAATTTTTAATTAATTTAAAATAAACTTTTTAATAGTAAAAGTTTATGCATTTTGAAAGTAGAAAGAAAACACAAAATGATTGCAGATTTCTTTTACGTTTTTCTTTTTACTTTTATATGAAATTGAATAACATTATGTCAAGTTTAAACTAGGTTTAACTGAATAATGAAATCATAAATCAATAACTAATACATATTTCTTTATTTTTCAGGACACAATTAACCAGCAAATTAAATTGACTTCTAATTAACACGTGATAATAAATTATTAGGTAAGTTTTATTCAGATATTTAAGATATTTTCAAGATGTATTCGATATTATATAAAGATTTTTTAATGGTTCTTGTTTCAAAAATGTTTGATTATTAAAATAAAAGTTACACATCAGATTTTCTATACAAAATACTGGTATACTGAAGATTTTCTATACAAAATACTGTTATACAAGATTAGCTATACACAACAACATTTTCGATATAGAAATCTGGTATACACAAGATTTTCTATAGAAAATACTGTTATACAAGATTATCCAAAGAAAATACTGTTGTACACAAGATTTTCTATAGAGAATTCTATTATACAGAAGATTTTCTATAAAAAATACTGTTATTCCCAAGATTTTCTATAGAAAATGCAGTTATAGACAAGATTTTCTGCAGATAATACTGTTATACACAAGATTTTCTATAGAGAATTCTGTTATACAGAAGCTTTTCTATAGAAAATACTGTTATACACACGAATTTCTACAGAAAATACTGTTATACACGAGATTTTCTATAGAAAATACTGTTATACACAAGATTTTCTACAGACAATACTGTTATACACAAGATTTTCTATATAGAATTCTCTTATACAGAAGATTTTCTATAGAAAATACTGTTATACACAAGATTTTCTTCAGACAAGAATTCCTACAGCAAATACTGTTATACACACTATTTTCTACAGCAAATACTGTTATACACACTATTTTCTACAGCAAATACTGTTATACACAATATTTTCTACAGAAAATACTGTTATACACACTATTTTCTATAGAAAATACTGTTATACACACTATTTTCTACAGAAAATACTGTTATACACGAGATTTTCTATAGAAAATACTGTTATTCACAAGATTTTCTGTAGAAAATACTGTTATACACAAGATTTTCTATAGAAAATCATGTTATACACAAGATTTTCTATAGAAAATACTCTTATACATGATATTTTCTATAGAAAATACTGTTATAAACGATATTTTCTATAGAAAATACTGTTATACACGATATTTTCTATAGAAAATACTGTTATACACGATATTTTCTATAGAAAATACTGTTATACACGATATTTTCTATAGAAAATACTGTTATACACGATATTTTCTATAGAAAATACTGTTATACACACGATTTTCTACAGAAAATACTGTTATACACACGATTTTCTACAGAAAATACTGTTATACACGATATTTTCTATAGAAAATACTGTTATACACGATATTTTCTATAGAAAATACTGTTATACACACGATTTTCTACAGAAAATACTGTTATACACACGATTTTCTACAGAAAATACTGTTATACACAAGATTTTTTTATAGAAAATACTGTTATACACAAGATATTCTATAGAGAATTCTGTTATACACAATATTTTGTATAGAAAAATACTGTTATACACAAGATTTTCTAAAGAAAATACTGTTATACACAAAATTTTCTATAGAGAATTCTGTTATACACAATATTTTGTATAGAAAATACTGTTATACATCATTAATAGCATGTTGATGTTGATGTCGTATTATACAACAATATGGTGAAATGTTCTCGGTAGTTATTGTTTACCACTGTTAAGTTTTGATTTCGCCAAATATTCTTGATTAACAATATCAAACTACATAACATTACGTATTCAGATTAAAATTAAAAATTAATTAAAATGTCTGTTATTTTTGAGTAAGCTATTTTTGTTGTCATGATCTTCATTCAAATGTAAAACTTACGTGTTAAAACGTTAGTTTAAAAATAAGCAATATTTACAACAAAGTTGATCAGTTGGTCACACAATATTTTTCTCTAACCAATATTTCCAATTGCCACAAATCAAATGGTTACACATAAAAATTTCCAACATTTAATTGTTTATAACGTTTGTACAACTATTCTATATGTGTTAAAAACCCAGCCCACATGTCAGGCCATGCCATCAATGGCAGGCACTACGTCGTTGTTGCTGATAAAATGTTACGTTTATTATTTAAAAATTGAGAGAGTAGGAAAAAAAAGCTGAAAAATACAAACCGGTAACATTAAAAAAGTTATTCAACGAAATCAAAAACTCATATAACAAATAAATAAATAAAATAAATAAAAAATTTTATAAAATGAAAACAAAAAAAAACCTGGCAGGCCTACTATACAACTGCATTCTTGTCATTTGATCGTGAGTACGAGAGTGAGTGTGTTTGAGTTTGTGCATTGATTGTAAACAAACAAATATTGTTGCCAGATCACAGTGACAAAATGAGAGACAAGGCCTATAAAAAGTCAAACTAAACTTGTTTGGTTGGTTAATGTTGACGTTGTTATTTTTTTTTGTTTCTATATCGATTAAAAATGTATTAGTATTTGAGTATTTGGTTGCATTATGGTTCTGCTTTTAGATACAATTTTTATTTTGCGGATTTTTTATTATTATTATTATTTTTTTAAATAAATGACAGTCAATGACCCTTTTTTTCTAAAAGGAATTTCCATATTAATGCCTATCCATACAGTTTTAAAAATAACCTAAAAACAATTTAAATTGTAGGCAGAGAATTTTGTTTTAATTTTTTAAATTTAAAAAAAAAACATTAGGGATTTTTCAATTGTATATTATTTGTTTTTAATTTGTAAGATATTTATGGCAAATTAACTAAAATAAATACACAGCAGTATTTAATAATCTCTTTGTCTTATTATTAATTTATATTTTTACACAGTTAAATAATAATTGTTTGTATAAATACTCATATGTATGACAATAGTCGTAGGTTTATTTTTTTTTAGAAAATTGTGCACCCAATAAAAACCACATACAATTTTATTGTGCGTAGTATGTAAATAGGAAAAATGTGTTTTATGTGAATGAATTTAACAGGGTGTGGTAAAAGTAGATATGCTGTTCAATTTCAATATAAATAAAAATGTTTGTTGAAAACAATATTTCAAGGGACTTCCAATAGGGACTTTCGAACTTTGACAGTTGATAGCGGGCATATTGTTGAAGCTATTTCAAATTGGCTGTCATTTATTCAGTTTGTTTTGCCAAATCCGGATGGACGAATATGGCGTTCAACAGCACGTGCTTGTTATTTTAAATTCTAAACAAATTTTTTAAAATTTTTTTTTTAAATTTTTTTGTTTTTTAATTTTTTTGGTGAAAAAAAAATCGGTTTAAAAATTTTTTTTCCGATTTATTACAAAAAAGTCACTGTTGGCTTGGATTTTGGGCTGGCGATGTCATCGTCATATTTTTTTTCAAAATAAATTTATTTGTCACCAAAATGTTATTTTTTTTCCCAGCAAATTTTTTATACCAACAAGTAAGAGAGCTTGTTCGGCTGTGCCGAATCTTATATACCCTTCACCAAATTATACTTCAAAATACAAATTTTAAATATTTTTAGGTAAACAAAATTTTTTTTTTCCAGTTGTTTTTTCATTTTTTTTTTAAATTGTTTTTATATTTTAAAAATTAAATTTTTTTAAATTTTAAAAATTTGTTTTTGTTAAATTTTTAATTTTTTTAAATTTAAAATTTTTTTTTTAAATTTTTGTTTGGTGAAAAAAAAATCGGGTTCAAAAAAATATTTTTTTCGATTTATGACCCATTGTAGGTCTAACTTACTATGGTCTTATATACGTCGTTGCAAAGATCTTTGAAATATCTATCATTAAATATCCATATTGTCTATATTAATGACTTAGTAATCCAGATATAGGTAAAAAATAGGTAAAAAATCGAGGTTGTCCTGGTTTTTCCCTCATATCTCAGCAATTTGTGGACCGATTTTGTTGATTTTGAATAGGAAACTTCTCGAAAGCATGTCTAACAGAAAATTATTGAATATTTAGATCCCGAATATATTTGGGGTATCTTCAGAAAATTGATTTCAACAGACAGATGGACATGGCTTAATCGACTCCGCTAGCTCTAAGGCTCCAGAATATAAATACTTTATAGGGTCGGAAAATTATATTATGGAAATTACAAACGGTTTGACAAACTTATATATGTATACCCTTCGCACGAAGGTGAAGGGTATAAAAATTAATTGAAACATTAGTACAATATAAATTTATTCAAAGTATGGGCCATTGGAACTGCTCATCTTCTGAAGCAAAGAACAAATCAAACCAATTTCGTATATTCTGTTCCAAAGTGAAGCGTATTATAGAGAGAGCGTTCTGCTTCTATCGAAGCAAATAGTATTCGGACGGGTCACGATCTGGACTATAAAACGGGTGAGGCCGAGCGTTGTCATTACGGAATATTACGGTTTCATGCCTGGCGGCTAATGCTCGCTTCAAATTAAAGCAAAACTAGCCGCATATGACGCTTTGTTGTTACAAAATTCGACCTTTTCGAAGCAAAAAAAAACTCTGTTGTTTTCACTATAATGTTCAATAACTAAGTGAGAATAAATGACAGATATGTTCACTTCAAAATGACATATAAGTTATTAAAAACAAAAACCATGATACATTTATTGTAAATCCCGTTTTTTTTTTAGGTTGGTCTTACATTTTTATTCATAACTTATTTCGTATTGCTCAGATTTTGCTGATTTTCAATAGCAGCCAGCTTAGAACAATAACTAATATTTTGGGTAAATCTTATTAATTTCCATTGGGTATTTTGAACGTAAAGGTGATTTACACACACACACAGAAGGTCAAAGCTAAAAACACTTAGAATTTCATTAGTAATATGTGATAAATTATGACGAATTATCTACAACCAAAATAATTAAGCTTTAAAAGAAAAATATGTTTTTTTTTTTGGAGGGGAACTTATATTTTGCTTCATAACTTTTTCTTGACTTGAACGATTTTGCTGATTTTCAATACCAAACTACTTAGGACAATAAATGATACTTTGGGAAAATCTTATTAATTTCCAGTTGGTATTTTGAAGAGCAGAGTGTTTTACACTAACATCTACTTAGAATTTTGATATTTGTATTAAAACAGCTCTTGTTTAAACCCTCTATATTTTTGAAAAAGACATGTGTAGTATATATTTAATATTCATTATGTACCCAAATGACATACAATTAGAAAATGACAACAACTCTTTTATTTGAGTGAGACCATTTTAAAATGTCATTCCTAATAGTAAAAACAACACAATAATAATGATGATGACGACCGACCGACCGACCCCCACCGACCGACGACAACTGCAATATAAACAAATTTTACGTGAGTTTTGAGTTTCTTTTGTATTCCAGCTCCTCTCCAATATAATTGTTGTCTTTACATTTGTGTAATATTACGTTAATATGATGACGACTATTGGGGAATGAAAAAAATAGAAGAAAATGTAGGTCAGTCTCCATGCACAATTGTTGCAGTGGTTGGATGAATGGAATGAATGGTTGGTTGTTTGGCTTAAGACGGACTGCCTCTGGCTGACAGACAGAACGAATTGTTTGTACATATGTATGTTGATTTAGTTGTTTAGAAGAGTTAAAATCTACAAGAATAACAAAGAAAACAAAACAAATAATTTGAGTTTAAAACTCATGATGTAAATGAAGCTGGGAAGAAGAAATAGCTAGAGTTGGAGTTGGCTGGAGACCTCAACAATGGTTTTGTTTTAAATGTTACAACTTTGGCTTAGAAATTTATTTTATCAATTTTGTGGGGCAGGTAAACTAAGAAAAATACATGGAAACATTAGAAGAGGAAATACAAATCATTTGAAATCTTTAAAACTTTCATTTGTAGCTAGCTTCACTTGTGGTTGGTTGTTAAATGCTAAACTAATTAGCATTAAGGTTTTGTTGGTAAGAAAATAGAAAAAAATATAAACGAAAACCTTAACAAATTGACGAACACATAATACAGAAAAAAAATAATAGGTGAAAGTTTTTCACAGTGTTTAAATTTTAAAAACAAATAAACATTTGTTTTTCTTTTCTGGCTGGCTGTCTGTCTGTCTGTCTTTCTAAAGATGCATTAAATTGTTATAGTTTTCCGGTATTTGGCCACATTAATAATGAGGAAGTAACTGTAAGTTTAAATATAGTTAAAATCTAGCAAATCAAACGATTAAAAAGAGTTTAAGCTGGTTAGTTTTAACTAAAAAAGCATAGATTCACAATTGGCAACAATCTCATGAATCAGAACTATTTTAACTTTAATATTTTTCACAAGTTTAGTGAAAATTAAACCTGGTTTAAGATCGTTTTATAAGTAAGTTTACTCAAAAATAAACTATAGTTAAACCTAGTTTAATATTTTCTCATAACTTTAGTTTAAACTTTGTTTTAAACATTTTAAAGCTGCCTGTAATAAACTATGTTTAAACCTAGTTTAATATTATCTCTTGACTCTTGATCTTTACTTTTCAATTATTTTCTTTTTTTTTTCAACTTAAGTTTGACATTTTTTTTCCACAAATCGTAATATAATTGTCATAATTAACTGGAATACCGCTTTCATACTATAATTTCAATTAAAAACTCATTGAACTTAAGTTAAAGAATGTGTCTTTTGTCATTTTGTTTTTCATCTATTTTATTTGTTGTTTCTTTTCTTTAAATCAACATAATTAAACCACATAATAAACTAATGGCAAAGCTATAAAAAACAGCTACGTAATTGTAATAATAATGTACATAAATAGTTAGTTAGTTAGCAATTCTGTGAAGTGTATGAATATTGATCTTGGGTTTTATGTTAATTGCGAACTTTATTGTGGTTTAATTGTTAATGAGTCTATTTCTCTCTCTCTCTCTGTCTCTCTCTTGCCGCAGCTCATGGGTTATTGACATTGAACTTTGTAAATAAGGAATTTGTTGGAAAGAAATAATTAAATTAAATTAATTTTTTAAAGGGAACATCATAAAATTATGTTTTTTATGTCTTTTATTACTTTTTAATTAGGGGTTATTTGTAAAATTACATGGAAATCAACTAGATTTTAAACCAGTTTTAAAGTAGACTCCAAAGGTTTTATTAAGGTTTACGCTCTTCAGTAAGAAATAAAGTTTAATCGAGCTTAAAGCAAAAGCCAGAACTGAACTGAACTAGAACTGAACTAGAACTGAACTAGAACTGAACTAGAACTGAACTAGAACTGAACTAGAACTGAACTAGAACTGAACTAGAACTGAACTAGAACTGAACTAGAACTGAACTAGAACTGAACTAGAACTGAACTAGAACTGAACTAGAACTGAACTAGAACTGAACTAGAACTGAACTAGAACTGAACTAGAACTGAACTAGAACTGAACTAGAACTGAACTAGAACTGAACTAGAACTGAACTAGAACTGAACTAGAACTGAACTAGAACTGAACTAGAACTGAACTAGAACTGAACTAGAACTGAACTAGAACTGAACTAGAACTGAACTAGAACTGAACTAGAACTGAACTAGAACTGAACTAGAACTGAACTAGAACTGAACTAGAACTGAACTAGAACTGAACTAGAACTGAACTAGAACTGAACTAGAACTGAACTAGAACTGAACTAGAACTGAACTAGAACTGAACTAGAACTGAACTAGAACTGAACTAGAACTGAACTAGAACTGAACTAGAACTGAACTAGAACTGAACTAGAACTGAACTAGAACTGAACTAGAACTGAACTAGAACTGAACTAGAACTGAACTAGAACTGAACAAGAACTGAACTAGAACTGAACTAGAACTGAACTAGAACTGAACTAGAACTGAACTAGAACTGAACTAGAACTGAACTAGAACTGAACTAGAACTGAACTAGAACTAGAACTGAACTAGAACTGAACTAGAACTGAACTAGAACTGAACTAGAACTGAACTAGAACTAGAACTGAACTAGAACTGAACTAGAACTGAACTAGAACTGAACTAGAACTGAACTAGAACTGAACTAGAACTGAACTAGAACTCTAACTAAACTATAAATATATTTGTCCCTCTTTTCATTTCCGTATATTTTGTGGTTTTTATTTTTCGTTACATTATTTTGACATTAATAAAGAATTCTAATTTTATCAAATACATTTTTATTTGGCTTTCGAAATACAAAAATCAATTAACAGACTTGTGCGACATCTGTGAAATCTCCTTGCAAACATGCTAAGACAATTCTACAAAACTCTCAGCCAAACTCAAAACAAACGCCTTTTTTCCACTTCAAATTTCCGGCTACATCGTGTGACGGTTATAGGTTCTGCAGGTGGCATAGGCCAAGCCTTGGCCATGCTTATTAAAGCCGATCGTTTGGTTACAGATTTGGTTCTGATGGACATCAAGAATACGGCCGGCATAGCAGCAGATGTTTCCCATATTGATACTTTCTCGGGTGTCAAATCATTTACGGGTGTTGAGAATATGGAAAAGTCTTTGGAATGCAGTAATTTGGTAGTGGTGGCTGCCGGGGTGGCACGTTCCGATAAGACTACAAGAGCTGCCTTATTCGAGGCAAATAAGGAACTTATTTATAATGTTACCGCCCTAAAGGCCAAAGTTTGTCCTGAGGCTATTCTGGCCATCATAACGAATCCTATTAATGCTTTGATACCCTTGGCGGCGGAGACCTTAAAACAATTGAATGCCTATGATGCAAAGAAGTTATTCGGCATAACTAAATTGGATACCATGAGGGCACGCACTTTTATAGGAGATCATTTGATTATAGATCCAGCTAAAGTAAAGGTTAATGTTATTGGTGGTCACTCCAGTAACACCATAGTTCCATTATTATCCACGGTCAGTCCGGCTGTTCAAGGAGATCAAGAGGAACTGCAGGTAATTTATGAACGCATAAGAAATGCTGGTGCTGCTGTGGTTAAGGCCAAGGGAGGCAAAGAATCTGCCCAGCTTTCTATGGCTTATGTGGCCTCTACCTTTTGTAATTCCCTTTTAAAAGCCATGGAGGGTAAATCGGGTGTGTCCGATGTGGCTTATGTAGAGTCCCAGGTATTACCGGATGTGAAATTTTTCTCCTCAAATGTTGATTTAGGTAAAGACGGCATTAAAGAGTTCCACAAACTGCCCACTATGAGTGACTATGAAAAGGAGTTGCTAACGAAGGCCATACCCGAGCTAAAAGAGAGCATAGAGCAGGGCATACAATATGCTAAGAGTAAGAAGGATCAGAAATGAGGAGATTAACAATTTTCTGAATAATTTATGGGTATTTTAAATTGTAACTAATCTAATTTTGTTTTAATTAATACAAAAATTAATAAACATTTTTTTAACTAAAAAGATTTAACGCTTGTTTTCTGAAATATTCATTCAAAATCTTGACTCAGTTTCCAATTCTGGATCCTTATTAGTTTTAAAATTTGAATTTAAGTTTTCTCCTTTTTATATTTCCTTAAAAACTCTTTGGCATTGTCGATATTGTTCTGCACATCCTTAACCGCTTTACAATAAAGTTCAGTTTCATATTCCGACATGGGCGGCAGCCTGTGACACTCCTTGATACCTTCGCTATCCACAGAGAAATTACAGGCGAAAAATGCCAACTCATTTACATCAGACGGCACATAACCCACCTCAACCACATTTTGTGCACCATAAATGGCACGACATATTGAATTGCAAAATTTAGCCACACAGTGGCCCATCGCCAATTGAGCTGCCCCATGAGAGTTTTTAGCTTGAACCACTTCTCCCGCACCATGAACAATACGATCTTCTAGTTGCTGCTGGTCTTTGGCATTCAATCCAAATGAGGGTTTACTTTGTGAAACCAAAGGCGTAATACTGCCGGCAGAATGACCTCCCACCACAGGTACTATAAGCTTTGAAGGATCACAGTCCACCAACTGGCCCAGAAAGGTGCATGCTCGCATTGAGTCAACCGAAGTGGAGCCAATTAGCCTACGGGGATTGTAGAAACCCAGATTCTTCAAGTACTCCGCACATAAAGGCACCAAAGCATTGACCGGATTTGTAACGATGTGTATAAAAGGCATATTGTGAGGACAGGCCTTTGCTATTGCATTCATAAAATTTAACATCAATTCTGCATTGGCATCGAACATGGCCTCTCTGGAATTAAATTTGGGGGAATGAGCCTGACCAGCCAATACTACCACAATATTGCTGCATTTCAAGGAATCAATTAAAGCTTTTTCACCACCAGAATGGTCAGTTATTCGGCTGTTCGTATCAATATGTGATAAATCCTCTCGAATGCCATTACAACTAACGATATCGTAGAGCGCCAGATCGGTAACATATTTATTGAGTTTCAAATTGAGAGCTAAATGCCGTCCTATGCCACCATTTGCTCCCAAAATGCAAATTTTACACATTTCTACAGTGACGCCAAAGTGGGACATTGTGCGCAAAGAGCTCCACATTTTGTTAAGAGAAATTTGGATAAAAAACCTATAATTTGGATTTAAATACTAAAAATTTTCTTGAAATTCGAAAAATAACATTGTTTAAACTACACAGAAATCATTTGAAAATGAAACGTAATAAATTGTACTGAATTCAAATAGCAACTGGAATGAAAACAGGGATTGAAAATTAAGATTTCAGTTCAGTTCTAGATCAATTTTAGTTCAGTTCTAGTTCAGTCCTAGTTCAGTTCTAGTTCAGTTCTAGTTCAGTTCTAGTTCTAGTTCAGTTCTAGTTCAGTTCTAGTTCAGTTCTAGTTCAGTTCAAGTTCAGTTCTAGTTCAGTTCTAGTTCAGTTCTAGTTCAGTTCTAGTTCAATTCTAGTTCAGTTCTAGTTCAGTTCTAGTTTAGTTCTAGTTCAGTTCTAGTTCAGTTCTAGTTCAGTTCTAGTTCAGTTCTAGTTCAGTTCTAGTTCAGTTCTAGTTCAGTTCTAGTTCAGTTCTAGTTCAGTTCTAGTTCAGTTCTAGTTCAGTTCTAGTTCAGTTCTAGTTCAGTTCTAGTTCAGTTCTAGTTCAGTTCTAGTTCAGTTCTAGTTCAGTTCTAGTTCAGTTCTAGTTCAGTTCTAGTTCAGTTCTAGTTCAGTTCTAGTTCAGTTCTAGTTCAGTTCTAGTTCAGTTCTAGTTCAGTTCTAGTTCAGTTCTAGTTCAGTTCTAGTTCAGTTCTAGTTCAGTTCTAGTTCAGTTCTAGTTCAGTTCTAGTTCAGTTCTAGTTCAGTTCTAGTTCAGTTCTAGTTCAGTTCTAGTTCAGTTCTAGTTCAGTTCTAGTTCAGTTCTAGTTCAGTTCTAGTTCTAGTTCAGTTCTAGTTCAGTTCTAGTTCAGTTCTAGTTCAGTTCTAGTTCAGTTCTAGTTCAGTTCTAGTTCAGTTCTAGTTCAGTTCTAGTTCAGTTCTAGTTCAGTTCTAGTTCAGTTCTAGTTCAGTTCTAGTTCAGTTCTAGTTCAGTTCTAGTTCAGTTCTAGTTCAGTTCTAGTTCAGTTCTAGTTCAGTTCTAGTTCAGTTCTAGTTCAGTTCTAGTTCAGTTCTAGTTCAGTTCTAGTTCAGTTCTAGTTCAGTTCTAGTTCAGTTCTAGTTCAGTTCTAGTTCAGTTCTAGTTCAGTTCTAGTTCAGTTCTAGTTCAGTTCTAGTTCAGTTCTAGTTCAGTTCTAGTTCAGTTCTAGTTCAGTTCTAGTTCAGTTCTAGTTCAGTTCTAGTTCAGTTCTAGTTCAGTTCTAGTTCAGTTCTAGTTCAGTTCTAGTTCAGTTCTAGTTCAGTTCTAGTTCAGTTCTAGTTCAGTTCTAGTTCAGTTCTAGTTCAGTTCTAGTTCAGTTCTAGTTCAGTTCTAGTTCAGTTCTAGATCAGTTCAGGTTCTTGTTCAGGTTCTGGTTCAGGTTCGAGTTCTGTTTAAACTCAGTTTTTCCTAGGACTATAAACTCTTTCAGTATTAGAAGATCTGGGAAGAAACTATTAATAAAATTTTAAACAGAATTTTTTGTTTATTTTTGAATTCTCCTCATTTCTCAACTAGTTTTAAAACTTTTAAAAGTTCGCGATTTTTTTTATACAAAAAGTGATTGCCTGTCATGCAAATAAATTAAATGATATGTATTGCAACGGTATTAAGTTTCTTTCTAACTAGACACTTTGAAATAGACAGTTACATGTACTCGAACTTAAAAAAACAAGTTACTGACTTAAAGCCGGCTTAACTATCTGCACTTAACATGCGAAACTACTACAAATAAACACAGAATTGGAAGTACAGTGAAGAACAAAAGTTTAGAAACAAGAAAAAAAACATTTTAAATTGAATTTTGGAATTTTGGATTGGAGGAATAAAATGTATAAACTGCTTGATTACTTATTAAATTTCTGTTTTTTTTTTAAACTTTACTAACTTTTTGTCCCCGACTGTATGAGTATACAAACGAGAAGTTGAAGCTATTACCAGAACCGTCAACATTTTGCATTAAAACGACACGTTATTTTATTGGTGTTGTTGTTGTGGTGGCTGGCTGGCTGTTCTATGTTTATAATATTTGCCGGTTGAGAAAACATTCATGTTGCAAGTACACTTATCTTTGCAACACACAAACAAACACACTCAGACAAATCAAAACTTTGAATGTATGACCATGATTGCATGACCATAAACAATCAAACAATCAAACATACACACAGCCACAGACTCCGAATTTGAATTAATAGTTTTGCAAAATTTTGTTTGTAAAGTAGAAAAGTATAAATAAAACTTAAACCAACCAACCACCAATAGAATTGAGTTCATGAGTTGATTTCCCAACTCTTAACAAAGTTTTACCGTTGCAACCAACCAACTTAGAGATAATTGTTTGGGAAGCATCATAAATCTCTTCTCTAAAACCCAAATATTTCTACGACTATGAACTCGTTCCAGCATTTGAGTAGGTGTTGGACGTTTGCGGCTGATTCGAATTTAAACAGGTTGTCGTTTTGAAACTGAACTGAAAATATACATAAATAAATAAGAATTGCATTAAATTTTTTAAATTGCATTAAAATTATTATATTATTATATTCATTACATTTAATGCCAGTTTGTATTATTTGTTTATATTCAGTTTAACATGAATGAATGCTGTAGCAGATGTTTAAAATTGAATGATACAATAGGAAAACAATAGGTTTCCATTGAGTATATTAACCTTGAAATGCTACTTATAAGCAGTACATATATGGTACACGGGTATTATTAAGAGTACGAATAAAATTGTGTGTGCAAAAAAAAAAAATATTTATGCACATACAAATACTGTACAATAAGAATTATTTATCATATGCTAAGCATCACAATTCTATTTTTTTATATGGAACTCAGACACAAAAAATATACACAGAGAGAAAGAGTCAAGTTCAATTTCAATTCAATTTCTGTTCTGTTCTAGTTCTGTTCTAGTTCTGTTCTAGTTCTGTTCTAGTTCTGTTCTAGTTCTGTTCTAGTTCTGTTCTAGTTCTGTTCTAGTTCTGTTCTAGTTCTGTTCTAGTTCTGTTCTAGTTCTGTTCTAGTTCTGTTCTAGTTCTGTTCTAGTTCTGTTCTAGTTCTGTTCTAGTTCTGTTCTAGTTCTGTTCTAGTTCTGTTCTAGTTCTGTTCTAGTTCTGTTCTAGTTCTGTTCTAGTTCTGTTCTAGTTCTGTTCTAGTTCTGTTCTAGTTCTGTTCTAGTTCTGTTCTAGTTCTGTTCTAGTTCTGTTCTAGTTCTGTTCTAGTTCTGTTCTAGTTCTGTTCTAGTTCTGTTCTAGTTCTGTTCTAGTTCTGTTCTAGTTCTGTTCTAGTTCTGTTCTAGTTCTGTTCTAGTTCTGTTCTAGTTCTGTTCTAGTTCTGTTCTAGTTCTGTTCTAGTTCTGTTCTAGTTCTGTTCTAGTTCTGTTCTAGTTCTGTTCTAGTTCTGTTCTAGTTCTGTTCTAGTTCTGTTCTAGTTCTGTTCTAGTTCTGTTCTAGTTCTGTTCTAGTTCTGTTCTAGTTCTGTTCTAGTTCTGTTCTAGTTCTGTTCTAGTTCTGTTCTAGTTCTGTTCTAGTTCTGTTCTAGTTCTGTTCTAGTTCTGTTCTAGTTCTGTTCTAGTTCTGTTCTAGTTCTGTTCTAGTTCTGTTCTAGTTCTGTTCTAGTTCTGTTCTAGTTCTGTTCTAGTTCTGTTCTAGTTCTGTTCTAGTTCTGTTCTAGTTCTGTTCTAGTTCTGTTCTAGTTCTGTTCTAGTTCTGTTCTAGTTCTGTTCTAGTTCTGTTCTAGTTCTGTTCTAGTTCTGTTCTAGTTCTGTTCTAGTTCTGTTCTAGTTCTGTTCTAGTTCTGTTCTAGTTCTGTTCTAGTTCTGTTCTAGTTCTGTTCTAGTTCTGTTCTAGTTCTGTTCTAGTTCTGTTCTAGTTCTGTTCTAGTTCTGTTCTAGTTCTGTTCTAGTTCTGTTCTAGTTCTGTTCTAGTTCTGTTCTAGTTCTGTTCTAGTTCTGTTCTAGTTCTGTTCTAGTTCTGTTCTAGTTCTGTTCTAGTTCTGTTCTAGTTCTGTTCTAGTTCTGTTCTAGTTCTGTTCTAGTTCTGTTCTAGTTCTGTTCTAGTTCTGTTCTAGTTCTGTTCTAGTTCTGTTCTAGTTCTGTTCTAGTTCTGTTCTAGTTCTGTTCTAGTTCTGTTCTAGTTCTGTTCTTTTCAGTGTAATTATAGTTTATTAAATATTGTTTACAATTGAGCTCAAATTATGTAACACTATATAAATTTGTTTTGTTGAATTAAACTAGATACGAAATATCTACATTGTATGTGGATCAAATAAAGAGTGATAAACAAAATTGAAAACAAAAAAAAAATTTGCAAGGCCATTTCTGTTGGTGTGAAAATTTAAATAACATTACCATAAGTCTAGGGGAATATATTGGTTTGGAAAAAAAGTACAAAAATTAATAAAAATTCTTAATTTTTTGCCATATATGGATGTCTGTAGTGTAAAATGAAATTTAAAACTTTCAAATTAAACTTGACTGGGCAAATTAAAATACCGAAACATTCATCATTCATTAAAAAATTTGCACAATAATTAAATATTCTACAAGTGTTGGCTGTGTGTTAAATGAAAATATTTTTGTATGCATTTCATGAATTCAGTTTTTTTTTTCCTTAAACAAATCTGTCTTGATACAATACAAATTTCAAATATGTAATTGATTGGCAATATTGGCCAGTAATGGTTGTGATCATTACGTTTAAGTCGAAAAACCAGCAGTCAGTAAGCATTACATTGCTTAAGTGATTGTGTAAGTGAGAGAGTGAGTGAATGAATGTATATGAATGTATGTAAGTGTAATCACACTGTGATTTACTCACTGTGCCTTATAAATTGCACTCAAGTGAGTCATTTACGATGAAGCTAAATTACACACACAGAAACTGTGAAAATGGTAGAGACTAAGAGACAGGCTGAGTATATGAATGGGTATGAAAGCAGTGAATTGAATATATAAATTCATACAAATTTTAATTCAAACTAAGACCGTTTTATAAAAACCAAATACAGGCTGTGGTGTTCTTCAGCTGCTCTTTTTTTTCAAATTAAAGAAGTAAAGCAAGACTTCCCGCATGTGATGATGTATTGGTACAAAATTCTACATTTTCGAAGCAAAAAATAACTTTGTTGTTTATACTATAATGTTGAATAACTAGGTCAGAATAAATGGCAGATATGTAGCCTTTAAAATGACATATAAGTAATTAAAAACAAAAACCGCGTTCAAAATCCCGCTATTTTTAAGTTTGTCTTATATTTTGATTTATAACTTTTTCCCTATAGCACCGATTTTGCTGATTTTCAATACCAACCAACTTAGAACAATAACTAACATTTTGGGTAAATCTTATAAATTTCTGTTAGGTATTTTGAACGTAAAGGTGATTTACACACACAGCCAGAAGGCCAAAGCTAAAACGATTTAGAATTTCAGCAGTAATCTGTGATAAATTATAACGAATTATCTACAACTTAGTTTGTAATAATAAAAAAGATAAAAAAATATATATACATGTTTTTTAGAGGAGGAAAAACAGCAAAATTGGTCAAGTGTAGAAAAAGTTATGAAGCAAAATGTAAGTGGCTTCATAACTTTTTCTCCACTTGACCAATTTTGTTGATTTTCAATACCAAACTACTTAGAACAATAAATGATACTTTGGGAAAATCTTATTCATTTCCTGTTGGTATTTTGAACAGCAGAGTGTTTTACACTAACATCTACTTAGCATTTCATACTTTATGGAGTCTTAGAAGTAGACTTAACAATTTTACATACGGAAATGGTGGATGGTGTAACATAATTAAACATTTCATAGTTTCCATTCCCTGCTTCATGATGATGTCTGTTGTGAATGTGCAATAAAAACATCAATTGTAATAAATTATCATTTGCAAACAGGCAAAAAACAACTAAAATGGATGAAATCAAATAAAGTAAGTGGCTAAACTGAATTTTACTAAATAAAACATGAACACACACACAATCCTAAACAACTACCAAATGTAATAAGAAATGTAAATGATTAGTAAATAAATTAAATAAGAAACTGAAAGTATATTTAATAAAGCAAATTAAGTTAAATAATAGATTAAAAGAAAATTTCAGTAAAAGCTGAAAAAAAAAATCAGTAAATTACAGCACAACATAGAAATTTCAAATCACATCAAAAGGATTTAATCTTAAAAACAGTAATTATAAGGTTGGCAACACTTTGCTGGGTGGTGTTTACACGTAATTTAAAAAAGGTCACCAATGCAATGTTACGACCCCAGCAGTTTTAGGAGACTGTCCACAACTAGTGATTTTGCCTAACATTTAAGGTGACAACTAGTTACATAATTAGCTACGTGGCTAGTCACACTAAAGTGAAAATTAACTTCACGCTAGGTTACATGGGATGTATAAAGTAACCAATTGACTTCTTTCTGCTTTACAAAGGGCACATACCCATACCCAAATGACCCAAAATATATAAATTAAAGAGCAGTACAAAATAAACGTTCAAAGTGGCTACACTCTAGATTACTTAGAGACACTTAAGAGACCATTGACTTCACTCTAGGTTACATGGGATGTATGAAGTAACCAATTGACTTCTTTCTGCCCTATAAAGGGCAGATACGTGTCAAATGACCTACAATGTATAAATTAAAGAGCAGTACAAAATAAACGTTCAAAGTGACTACACTCTGGATTACTTAGAGACACTGAAGAGACAATTGACTTCACTCTAGGTTACATGGGATGTATAAAGTAACCAATTGACTTCTCTCTTCACTACAAAGGGCACATATGTACGTGCAAATGACCTAAAATGTTTAAATTGAAGTCAACCAAGTGGTCAGACATTATTGACAATTACTGCTGGGACATAACTGACATACTAACATACTAAACGAATTCTAAACATTTTATGTCTTCCGTAACAACAATTAACACTTCTATGTCAGTGTATCAGCGTAACATAGTTTTTTTTTAAGGGCTTTTACGGAGATTTAATCAGACGTCAATGAAACTTGTGTTGTTTTTCAATTAAAAAACAATAAAAATCAATTGTTGGAAAGAATTTAAAAATGACATTATTAATGAATAGGAAAATAGTAATAAATAGCAATAAAAAATATAAATAAAGCATTGATTTGAAACAAGACATAATTTGCTCAAGCCCATAAAGGTTAATTTGTAATGGAAGGGAAATTTACCAAATTTAAATTAAAGAAACTCGTGTTAGATTTTTTGACATATTTCATAATTTGACCCAAGTTAATCAATGTATGAATACAAATTATAATTTTGCACTTGAATTGTTTAACAAAAATTTCCTCCAAATCAAATCAAACCATAAACATTTATTTTTATTTTTTTTGTTATACAATTTTCTTTCAAATGAAATTCATTCAATTAGAGAGAAAAAAAAAATAGAAACATAAAAGAACATTTTCTAATTAATGCTCAACGAATTGTATACAAATTAGAAAATAAAATGAAATGAACTCCACCATGACTACAGTATTAAACAAAATTATAATGAAATAAAGAAATTTGAGTTTGTATTTATATTTATATCTTAAGAAATATTGGGTGAGGTAGGGAAATATGAGACAGCTAGAGTTTGTGTGGCAGGCGGGTTAAAAGGTCAATAATGTTATTTGTTTTATTTCATAATTTTACACTCAATAATTATGATTTATTTATGTGCTTATGAAATGGAAAGAAGTCTCAGATTTATTTTTATTAAATAAAGGGTGACCCAAAATATATGAAAGATTTGTCATTTGTGTTATAACATTGAGAAATTTTCATCAGCATTCCCATGAAGTATGAAATTCCAAGTTGTTTTAGCTGTGTCCTTCTGGATGTGTGTGTAAAACATGCTCACGTTCAAAATACTAAATGGAAATTAAGGATATTTACCCCAAATATTAGTTATAGTCCTAGGCTATGTGCTATTGAATATCAGCTAAATCGGGCTGAAAGCAAAAAAGTTATGAATCAAAATCTAAGACAACCTCTAAAAAAAATTTAAGAAATACGAAGGAAAAATATTGCACATTCACAACTGATATCATGATGAAGCAGGGAAAGAAAACAATGAAATGATAGTTATGTTTTAGACTACTAGCTAACGGCGGTTAGTTAATCCTTTAGTCTAAACACGGTTAGTTAGTCTTTATCATAACAACGTATAAGTCATGATTATTACTTTAGCCGTTTAAAGTTACCCCTTCCAAACCTATTTTCTAATGCTTTGTCCAATGATTTAAAGTTTTTTAATTCAATCTACCTTTTTTCAACAATATACTAACCAAATTACTTCAAATCTAGGTAATGTCTATTATTATTGTATTTTTTTTATTTAATTTTCTATTTTCCCCTGCTATTAAATAATGACTTGTCTTATTAAATTTACTACTATTTCTTTATAGTACAACATTTAAACTATGAAAAATATTTTAAATTAGCAAAAAAAACAAAACTGCTGCGAAAAAATATAATTTGCCCTAACAATTGCAACTTTATAAGAAACAACAAAAAAAAAAAAAATAAAAATAAAACTAAAAAATCGTAGTTATAGATAACAAAAGTAATTTAAAATTTCTAGTTATTTACCAGAAAATTGCTTTAACTGCTGCATTGAGAATTTAGTAACAAACAAAAATAAAAAAATGTAGGTAAAAGTTAAATAAACTTTTATAAAAAGACCCCCCAAAAACGCCTTCCTAAGGTTTTTGTTTTGTTTTCAAAACAAAATAACAGTGAGAGAGAGAGTGAGAGTGAGAAAGAGAAGGGGAATGCTAAAGGAAGAGAGGAAGCAGGGTTGATATTTATTGTTTAGGTAAGTGTTACACATTGATAGCCGTATGAATTGAGTGCAAGTGTTTAAATGGATGTGTGTAAAAACCATGGTAACAAGTGCATTTTGAACAACTACCAACAAATATGAAGGCAGGCTGAAAGGTCCTTTCAGAACAAAATAACTTTCGAATCTTCTTCCAAAGACTGGAGTCTTTAACTACAGACTGGAGTCTTTAACTAAAGACTGGAGTCTTTAACTAAAGACTGGAGTCTTTAACTAAAGACTGGAGTCTTTAACTAAAGACTGGAGTCTTTAACTAAAGACTGGAGTCTTTAACTACAGACTGGAGTCTTTAACTAAAGACTGGAGTCTTTAACTAAAGACTGGAGTCTTTAACTAAAGACTGGAGTCTTTAACTAAAGACTGGAGTCTTTAACTAAAGACTGGAGTCTTTAACTAAAGACTGGAGTCTTTAACTAAAGACTGGAGTCTTTAACTAAAGACTGGAGTCTTTAACTAAAGACTAGAGTCTTTAACATTGATTCGAAAGATCCCCAACTTGACAGTTACTTTTCAGGCTGCCCTCCACTCACGACCAAACAATTGTTTATGGCAAAAGAAAACCCAGTATTTAACAATAAATGCAATCAAGAAAATCGATACTACCAACGAAGGTTTTGTTGTTATTATTATTACTATTGTTGGTTATTGTTGCTTTCAAACATACATTTATTCAAATTTCAAAGTATTCGAAATTAGACTATATAAATAATTGTTGCTATGAAGGTATGAGCGTGTCTGTTGTGGCTGTGTTAAAAAAATGTGTGGCAAGTTGGCTGCAAGTAAAATAGTCGTGACACACGTGCTTTTATACTACTTTACGTAGCAGACAGAAAGTAAGAGGGCAGAAAATATAGTCATCATTGAGATATAGATTCAGCCTCTAGGACTTAATCTAGAAAATAAGGTTTCTATATCCAATGATGATTTAACCCTTGAAAAATGGTTTCTAATTTCATGGAATTAAACCTTTTCTAACTCCCCTCGCTCTATAGAATAAAGGATTTATTCTGCTATTTGAAATTTTGGCCTACATTTTAGCCTTAAATAAAAGTCATTGTTACATTTACCAAAGTTCCACGTAAAGTTTATTTTTTATTGTACGAATATAAATAAATAACCTTTGATTTTATTAAAGGTTTTTCCTCTTTATTTCTATTTCTCTATAAAAAAAAACCAAAAACTTAAATAGAAATTTACAAGAATTGCGTGATTTATAGCAAAAAAATAAACAAAAAATGCAACCATGGGTAACTCAGCTTAATAAATATAAAAAGGAATTTAGTAACGGTTTATTTTTAACAACAAATTCTTAATAGAATCTAAAAAAAGCAAACAAACGCTTAGAATTTATTCGCAAACACACCATTTGTAAATGACATTTGAACATGCTCATGATTTTCATTGAAAAAGTTGTAAAACGAGAAGATTAAGTTCTCTGTTAAAGGGGCCAGGGGAGGAGGGCGACTTAAAGAAATAGCAAGAATAAAAATTTGTCTATAAAACCATAAAAAATATAAATTTATTTTACACATTGCTACTTTGGTGTAGTTAAGATTTTACCACTCTCTTCATTACTAACATTATTTAATAATCATTATTATGTTATTTTTGCAAGACTTCTTTCTTTACATTGTTGCTGGTGAAGGGGAAAATAAATCAATTTTATATGGAAGATATTACTACATCTTTCATAGAAAATTGAAAGATATAAAACGAATATTGAATACTCTAAATTAAGCTTAACTAGAACTGAACCTGTAATAAAAACGAACTAGAACTGAACTAGAACTGAATTAGAACTGAACTAGAACTGAACTAGAAACTGAAATAGAACCCAAACTAGAACCCGAACTAGAACCTGAACAAGAACCTGAACCAGAACTCGAACCTTAATTCAACTTGAACCTGAACTAGAACCTGAACTAGGACCTGAACTGGAACTAGAACCTGAACTAAAAATAGAACCTGAACTGGAAATAGAACCTGAACTGGAATCTGAACTAGAACCTGAACTGGAACTGGAACTGAACTAGAACCTGAACTGGAGCTAGAACCTGAACTGGAATCTGAACTACAACCTGAACTGGAACTGAACTATAACCTCAACTAGAACCTGAACTGGAACTAGAACCTGAACTGGAGCTAGAACCTGAACTGGAATCTGAACTAGAACCTGAACTAGAACCTGAACTGGAACCTGAACTGGAAATAGAACATGAACTGGAATCTGAACTAGAACCTGAACTGGAACTGAACTAGAACCTGAACTGGAACTGAACTAGAACCTGAACTAGAACCTGAACTAGAACCTGAACTAGAACTAGAACATGAACTAGAACCTGAACTGGAAATAGAACATGAACTGGAATCTGAACTAGAACCTGAACTGGAACTGAACTAGAACCTGAACTGGAACTGAACTAGAACCTGAACTAGAACCTGAAATGGAACTAGAACCTGAACTGGAACTAGAACCTGAACTAGAACCTGAACTGGAACCTGAACCTGAACTGGAAATAGAACCTGAACTGGAATCTGAACTAGAACCTGAACTGGAACTGAACTAGAACCTGAACTGGAACTGAACTAGAACCTGAACTGGAACTGAACTAGAACCTGAACTAGAACCTGAACTAGAACCTGAACTGGAACTAGAACATGAACTGGAATCTCAACTAGAACCTGAACTGGAACTAGAACTAGAACCTGAACTGGAGCTAGAACCTGAACTGGAATCTGAACTAGAACCTGAACTAGAACCTGAACTAGAACCTGAACTGGAACCTGAACTGGAAATAGAACATGAACTGGAATCTGAACTAGAACCTGAACTGGAACTGAACTACAACCTGAACTGGAATCTGAACTACAACCTGAACTGGAATCTGAACTACAACCTGAACTAGAACCTCAACTAGAACCTGAACTGGAGCTAGAACCTGAACTAGAACTGGAACTGAACTAGAACCTCAACTAGAACCTGAACTAGAACCTAAACTGGAAATAGAACATGAACTGGAACCTGAACTAGAACCTGAACTAGAACTGGAACCTGAAATGGAACTGAACTAGAACCTGAAATGGAACTAGAACCTAGCGGCTCTTTTATAGAGAGCTTTTCTATAGCTTTATAATAAATTATAATAAAAATCTATGTGGCCTCCATTTCCATAACAAATACCAAATACCACCTCAAATTATGTTGCCTACCCAGGAGGGTGTTCAAATGAATGGAATAAGCTGTGATCAGTTGGGCGTAACGTTCGTAACTGTTTTGTGTGTCTTAAGTATGAATTTTTTTTCTATATTTTTTGCTGTAACACGTCTAAACTAAATATTATTTTTTTCAATCGTCTTAATTTGTTATTGTTATTTATGCTGCTGTTATTGTGTACAACGTATTCTTGTACGAGTTTTTTAGTGTGGAAAGATAAGAAGATTGAGAGGCAAAAAGCAAAAAAAAAAAAAAATAATGGAAAAAAGGTTACTCGTACAAGTGTTTAGATGGCTGTTTTAGAAAGGTTACTAAACTATCACGCACACACCACACTAAATAAAGCCAGCATAAATTTCTAAATAAGTGTAACAAAATGAGTTTAATATTGTTCTATTAATTTTATGAAATAAAAAGAAATAAATGGGAAAAATTGATTTGAAAACGACCTAGGTGGCAAGAGAAGTGAGAGAAATAATGGTGGAAATAAATTATAAAGGTTTAGAGAAAAATTAATAAAATTTTAAATGAATAGTAAAGCGTGGGAGTTAAGACATATGCAGGTGTTGAATTAAAAGTGTGAGATAAAGAATTTTTTAAATTATGAAAAACGGCACAACTTATTTTTTTTATATTTTGTCTCTAAGTTTAAGATTAATCCAAGATATTTTCCACGGAATTCAATAAAAAAATAATTTTAGAGGTTGTCTTTCATTTTGATTCATAATATTTTCTTTACTGAACCGATGATGCTGATTTTCAATACCAAACTGCTTAAGACAATAACTAATATTGTGGGTAAATATTATTAATTTCAGTTAGGTATTTTAGACGTGAGCGTGATTTAATTGAATTATTTCGAAAAATTAGATATGGTCACTTAGTTGAAATTGAAATAAACTATCCCTCTTTATTATAAATCTCCTTTCAGAAACCTTTAAATTTAAAAACGTTTTTTGATCTAGTGTAAACCTTGTATTCAATATCATCCTAAATGTTAATGTTATTACTATTGTATTGCATTTTAAACTCCCCTTAAGCTTTCACTTTGAAACTATTAATCTTCAAAGTTTTTATAACTTAAGGCCTGCTTTCCTTAATAAATCATCCTATTTTTTTTTGCTTTTATAAATCTTTGTAGTGTTAGATTTTGGGGCAACATTTCTGCCATTGTTTTTGCCAAGTTCCATAACTTGTCTGTGTTTATGTCTAATGTCGTTGTTAATGTTGCAGGAATAACTTAATATTCTAAGAATTTCCATTAATGTTAATAACTTTTCTTTTATGCCACCTTTAACTCACGTTTTTTGGATTTCAGCTTTTTTTTCTTCATAAAAAAGCTAGAGTTTAGGTTTGTAGGTCTTTAAAGTCTATTTAATCCATTGGGGGAAGCGGTTTATTTCAACTTAAGCTCCCACATAACACTTTTTATTCAATATTCGCTGCAGCAACAACTATTTTATTTCAGTTGTTTTTCTTGAGGTTTTTGTGGCTTGAAAATCGTGACAATGAAAACATGGTTTCAAATGAAAGGAATGAGAAAATAATAGAAACAAAAAATTAATGCGATAAAGAACTTTAGTCGATTAATATGTTAAAGAGTTTAATGATGTTTTATAAAAGATAAAAAAACAACAATCTTCTAACAAACATTTAATAATATAGGTTAAACTGTTTTGAGTCTCAAATAGAATTATAGCGTTAGCGACTGTCATGAAAAGGCGAAAAACAAGAACTAGAACATAATTAGAACCAGAGCCTAAACTAGAACTGAACTAGAACTGTACTAGAACTGAACTAGAACTGAACTAGAACTAGAACTGAACTAGAACTGAACTAGAACTGAACTAGAACTAGAACTGAACTAGAACTGAACTAGAACTGAACTAGAACTGAACTAGAACTGAACTAGAACTGAACTAGAACTGAACTAGAACTGAACTAGAACTGAACTAGAACTGAACTAGAACTGAACTAGAACTGAACTAGAACTGAACTAGAACTGAACTAGAACTGAACTAGAACTGAACTAGAACTGAACTAGAACTGAACTAGAACTGAACTAGAACTGAACTAGAACTGAACTAGAACTGAACTAGAACTGAACTAGAACTGAACTAGAACTGAACTAGAACTGAACTAGAACTAGAACTGAACTAGAACTGAACTAGAACTGAACTAGAACTGAACTAGAACTGAACTAGAACTGAACTAGAACTGAACTAGAACTGAACTAGAACTGAACTAGAACTGAACTAGAACTGAACTAGAACTGAACTAGAACTGAACTAGAACTGAACTAGAACTGAACTAGAACTGAACTAGAACTGAACTAGAACTGAACTAGAACTGAACTAGAACTGAACTAGAACTGAACTAGAACTGAACTAGAACTGAACTAGAACTGAACTAGAACTGAACTAGAACTGAACTAGAACTGAACTAGAACTGAACTAGAACTGAACTAGAACTGAACTAGAACTGAACTAGAACTGAACTAGAACTGAACTAGAACTGAACTAGAACTGAACTAGAACTGAACTAGAACTGAACTAGAACTGAACTAGAACTGAACTAGAACTGAACTAGAACTGAACTAGAACTGAACTAGAACTGAACTAGAACTGAACTAGAACTGAACTAGAACTGAACTAGAACTGAACTAGAACTGAACTAGAACTGAACTAGAACTGAACTAGAACTGAACTAGAACTGAACTAGAACTGAACTAGAACTGAACTAGAACTGAACTAGAACTGAACTAGAACTGAACTAGAACTGAACTAGAACTGAACTAGAACTGAACTAGAACTGAACTAGAACTGAACTAGAACTGAACTAGAACTGAACTAGAACTGAACTAGAACTGAACTAGAACTGAACTAGAACTGAACTAGAACTGAACTAGAACTGAACTAGAACTGAACTAGAACTGAACTAGAACTGAACTAGAACTGAACTAGAACTGAACTAGAACTAGAACTGAACTAGAACTGAACTAGAACTAGAACTGAACTAGAACTGAACTAGAACTGAACTAGAACTGAACTAGAACTGAACTAGAACTGAACTAGAACTGAACTAGAACTGAACTAGAACTGAACTAGAACTGAACTAGAACTGAACTAGAACTGAACTAGAACTGAACTAGAACTGAACTAGAACTGAACTAGAACTGAACTAGAACTGAACTAGAACTGAACTAGAACTGAACTAGAACTGAACTAGAACTGAACTAGAACTGAACTAGAACTGAACAAGAACTGAACTAGAACGGAACTAGAACGGAACTAGAACTGAACTAGAACTGAACTAGAACTGAACTTGTACTGAACTAGAACTGAACTAGAACTGAACTAGAACTGAACTAGAACTGAACTAGAACTGAACTAGAACTGAACTAGAACTGAACTAGAACTGAACTAGAACTGAACTAGAACTGAACTAGAACTGAACTAGAACTGAACTAGAACTGAACTAGAACTGAACTAGAACTGAACTAGAACTGAACTAGAACTGAACTAGAACTGAACTAGAACTGAACTAGAACTGAACTAGAACTGAACTAGAACTGAACTAGAACTGAACTAGAACTGAACTAGAACTGAACTAGAACTGAACTAGAACTGAACTAGAACTGAACTAGAACTGAACTAGAACTGAACTAGAACTGAACTAGAACTGAACTAGAACTGAACTAGAACTGAACTAGAACTGAACTAGAACTGAACTGAACTAGAACTAAACTAGAACTAAACTAGAACTGAACTAGAATCTGAACTAGAACCTAAACTAAAAGTAGAATTAGATCTGAACTAGAACCTGTAGAAAAACCTGAACTAGATCCTTAACTAGAAATGATTTGTAAATATCTGCGGCATCAATCTGCCAATATCGCTGCCAATGAGTCAATTAATTTAAATTGATTTCAATTTCTTTTGAGTCAACTTTGCATTTATATGACTTTTCCATATAAGGCGACAATCGATGTGTAGTATTCCGAGGTATTTAACTTCCGTTTGTTGAATTATTGTTTGGTTATTGATATAAATAGGGGGCCATGATTCTGTATGCAATGTAAATTTTATATATGTACATTATTGCTCGTTGATTTTAAGATGGTTTTTCACCTTATTTTTAAACATTTCTGCTAATAAGATTATCTTCAGATATTTATGTCTAGCATTTTAATACTCGTAAATATTTGCCACTTGACCTAAATTTGAATGACAACAAATTTCTACAGTTAGTTTTCTCTCTATATTTCTTTTCTATTTTATTTTCTTACTGTATTTAATTCGCTTAATTCGCCAGTACAAACATATTAATTAAACAATTTCAAATATGAAATAATCCAACAGAAACACTTAAATAATACGAGTATTTACTTGGGACCACAACAACAGCAACATAAAGTGTCATTTGTCATTAAATATGACACTGACATTGACATTCAATTTGAAATGTTAGTGTAAGAGTAGTTTAGTATTAATAACAGTAAAATATTTAAAGAAAGAAATTAAAAAAAATATTGTGTATGACACATATTTTAATACAAAATTTCACACCGAACATAAGTAATTCTTAAATTTAGTTAATAAGTAATAAATTTATTTAATTAATGTTATTATTAACAAAATACTAATTTTTTTTAAATTATTTTTTCTCTTTTTAGTGCTTGATCTCTGCCTTGTTTTAATACTTACAACCATATAATTTGATGCTTGATGTTTTGTGCTGGATCTTGTAATTGAGTTAGATTTGCCAGTTTGTTTTTATTGTTTTAGAGGCTTTTACTACTATGCTGATCATTAAAAAATGGCCAAATCGAAAATTGCTCTTTATGCTGCTGGCGTAACTTGTTTGGGTTTTATATGTTTTGCTTTAGCATCGGCCGCCATTGGCATACCCATCTGGGGTTATTATGACTCACCCTCGGGCGGCTATGATTTCGATCATGGTTACTTTGGTCCCTTTAAAGTATGCAAACAGTTAGCCTATAATCGGGAGAAGTGTGGCAGTGATGTGTCGAAATTTAAATTGTCATGTAAGTAAAATCTACAGTCTTAAAGTTACATTTATTAACTGTCAATTAAAATTGGCAGGTAAGCTATAAGATGATACTGATTTTGTAATAATGTTCTCTCTCTCTCTTTGTCTTTTAGCTGCCATTTTTATTAGCGGCATTTTTGCCATTTTAAGTTCAGCTGCCTTTGGTTTATTTTGCATTTTATCCGTCATACAAATTGCCATGATTTCTTCGCGAGAGAAAGTGGTCATGTCCTATACATCAATGGTTATGACCAAAATGGTTTTATCCTTAATAGGAGGTAAGTTTGATAACAGTTTAAGGAACTTATTTCCTGAAATAATAACGGCCTCATTTTATAAAACGAAATGGTTTCAAAATATTTCCATTTATACAATGTGTTTCGTTTGAATTTATACAGCCTAACTATTAAAGAAATTTTAATAAAAGTTCAAAACTAAACGATTATTTTATAATAATAAAACAACATTTTAAATTATATTTGAAATATGTTTTATTGTACGAAATTTGAAATAATGGTCAACTTTACGGACTTAAAATCGACTTTAAGGCTTTTGTGGTTAGGCTGATAGTTTTTTTGTTTAATTTTTTTTAATATTTAATTATTTGTTTCTAGGTATTTTGGCGTTGGTGGCCACTGTTATGTTTGCTGTACAAATAGATGAATCTGAAAAGTATGGTTTTCGTGTATCACGGGGAATATCGTTTTATTTGCAGGTAAATCTTAAAATTTTTATATTAAAAAAATACATGTAAGAGAAAAAAATATTTTTTTAAATTATTAGTGAAAACAAATTTATGACAAAAAAATTTTTTTCGTAAAAAAAATTTGAGTTAATTATAAACGGTAACGCTAATTTGGATGGTTTCGGTAACGGTTATTTAATAACGATAATTCCGGCTTAAATTGTTAATAAAATAAAAACAACTAAGAGAGCTATATTCGACTGTGCCGAATTTTATATACCCTTCACCAAATTATACTTCAAAATAAAAATTTTAAATATTTTTAGGTGAACAAAATTATTTTTTTGCAGTTTTTTAATTTTTGCAAAAAAAAATCTTCGAATTGTTTTTTTAAACTTAAATTTTTTTTTTTAAATTTTAAAATTTTATTTTTTAAATTTTAAATTTTTTTTTGTTTTTTAATTCGGGTTAAAAAATATTTTTTCCGATTTTTACCCATTGTAGGTCCAACTTACTATGGTCTTATATACATCGTTGCCTATATTAATGACTTAGTAATCCAGATATAGGTCAAAAATCGAGGTTGTCCTGGGGCCGAATTACCGCACTCGTGATCGAATGAACTATCGTTTCGGAAAAATAATTTCGATATCGTAATTATACCAAAATGAACTAAATTTCATGCTCGATATCGAATGCCGTAATCTCAAATAAGAAAATTACGATCGAATTTACTCGATATCGAATGCAGTAATTCGGCCCCTGGTTTTTTACTCAACGGTAACGGTTTGTTGTTTTAGTGATTAATTATAGTATAACGTGGAAAATAAAACTTAACTTAAATAATATTGAAAAATTTTAATATTAATTAGATGTAAAATCCAAAATTTAAATCGAGTAACCGTTACCCACATTAATAATATGTAAATATTGCTTTAAAAACTGGCTTTCAATAAAATTAAATAATAAAAAAAAATTAAAAACAATTACAAACAATTGAATTAAAAAAAAACATAATTTTCAAACGAGTACCCGGTATTCACATTGTAACCGGTACCCACATTAATAATTTGTAAATATTGCATTAAAAACGTATTTCAATAAAATTAAATAATAAAAAAAATTAAAATTTCTAAATAAAATTTATAAAAAATATAATTTTTAAACGAGTACTCGGTAATCACATAGTAAAATATAGGAGTTTCTTTAAATAAAATCATAATTATTAAATTGTACAATTTTTAGTAGTTATTAGTGATTTAGATAATAAATTTGAACAAAAAATTACGAATGAAAGATATTTCCAAACGGGTACCCGGTAATCACAATAATAAAGAATGCAGTTTTTGACCTTTTTTCGTTTATAACAAATATCAAAAAAAAATAGCAAATTTTCTAAGAAAACCACAAGTTTAAAACGAATAACCGGTAATCACTGCAATCAAAATAGAAAATATTCAAAGAATAAGTCTTTATTTCACTATATTAAGCTGTTATCTAGCAGATATTCCATAAAATTATTGTAATTTGTAAATATCAATAAAATTAAATAATAAAAAAAAAAATAAAAACATTAAATTAAATTAAAAAAAAATCATTTTCAAACGAGTACCCGGTAATCACATAGTAAAATATAGGATTTACTTTAAATAAAACTTAATTATTAAATATTTTTGAAATTATTAGTAATTTAGCTAAGAAATGTTAACAAAAATTTACAGAAGATAGAGAAAAAAATCTATATTTCCAAACGGGTACCTACTCACATTAATAAATAATACAGTTTTTGAACATTTTTTGCTTATAAGAAATATAAACAAAAAATAGCTAATGCTTTAAGAAAACTATAAGTTTAAAACGAGTAACCGGTAATCACTGTAATAAAAATAGAAAACATTCAATGAATAGGTCTTTATGTATCTATATTAAGCTGCTATCTAGAAGATATTAAAACAAATTAATTTAATTTATAAAAATCAAAGAATATTTAAAAAAAAGTATTCCAAACAATAAATTTTCTTTAGACAGCGGAATTATCAAATGACTACCCGGTAACCACAAAGTAAATATTACGATTTTCGGTATTTTTCTTATCTATTTATGGATTAATAAAATAATTATTAAAATTTTAACGAGTACCCGGTACCCACATTAGTTATTAAGAATTTTTTTATAAAATCTGAAGTTCCTAAACAAATTTAGCAATGAAATACATTAAAATCAAATAATTTTCTAAGAAAATTAAAATTTTGAAATGAGTACCCGGTATTCATAAGAAAAAGTACGAAAGGTTCGTTAAATAAATCAATTTTTTTGGCAAGCATTCAACTAATTATTTTAAAACTGAGTGATTTTCATAATTTAGGTTTTTTTTTTAAAAAAAATCTATTATATGAATTGAAAAAAAGATTTTGATTCTATAATTTTTTATTAATAATTTTTTTTCTCTCTCTTAATTCCAGATTGTTGTTATTATCTTAAGTATACCTCTTTTTGTATTGGCTTTATACGATGTTTTGTATTCCAAAAAGCCCGGTGGTGATCCCACCATGATGATTGATGCTGCCTCACCATCATCGGCCACAACGATAAATAATCCTGGCTTTAAAGAACCAAGAACTAAAAATGGTATGTTACAATGAATTGAATGTTAAATAAATAATGATTTTAATTTCATAATGTTGTTACTTTAATAGGCATTTCTGTGACCGATGCCTCGGGCAAACCCTATGCTGGCATACGCAATGGCTCAGGCAGTGTGGCCTCTATGAGCACCATGGTCACCAGTGTATCAAATGGTTCCACGGTGGAGTCTGTTACACGCTCACCCTTAAGGTCTAGTTTAAAGAAACCCCGTCCAAGGCCAGAAAATGCCTTGGGCATACAAAATCCTGGTTACTCGGGTTCGGGCAGCTCACCGCCCATGCGACGCAATGGCAGTGTTAAGAAGGTGCGCATACAAACGCACAGCACGGAAGTTTAGAGGAAATAGGAATTTTCGTTATTTAAAAACAAAAAACCAAGACTGTGTACAGATGAAAATGATAAGAAATCATAATTTTTCCTTTAATTTATAGAAAATTTTGTTTTTTTTTTACTTTTTTTCTCTTTTTAAAGTATTTTTTTATATGTTGTCTTCCAATTAGTAAAAGAAATTCATGAAATTTTAAATTCTTCATAATTACATCACAGAAATTTGAAAATCTAAACGATATATTGTTTAAAAATTATACAAATCCGTCCTTTAAGCAAAAAAATAACTAATATTTACAGCATAAACTAAATGGCAAATGTATTTAATGTTTCAAAGTTTACAAAACCCACAAATAACCAACGACCAACCTATAAATAACAAAATCTTCAATTTTCTTTCTTTAAGTATGGCAATATTTTCGAAAAGAAAATTCATTGACAGGCCCCTAACTGTAAACAAAAGATTAAAGTTAGCAACACTGCTTGACAGCTAACGGCAAACAGTGATGCCAACTAAAGACACAAACTTTAACTGTTATTAACTTTCTGTCTACGAATAGCTGGGCCTATGTTTATCGTTTGTATAATTAGTAAATTAATTATAATTAAGCAAGCACAAACCAGATCTTATTTATTATTAGTTTATTTACTTGGTATTTTTAATCAAATATTATTAATAATTGTTAGATTTTTATAAGAATCAAAACAAAACAAAAACTACTCGAATATCAAAAAACAAAAAAACCGAACATGTGTAATATTTTTTATATATAAACATTATATTTAATTTATCTTTAATTATTTTTAAATCAAAATATTATATAAACAATTCTTAAAATGTTATTACAATTTATATTTAATGTAAGTTTTTCTTTTTTAGTAATTTTTAATTTAAATAATTAAACCTTAAACAAAAAACAATTTAAATATAATGTTATTGTTAATAAAAAAACAAAATATTTTTAGCATTAAGTTTAAATATTGAAATAATAAAGAAAAATTATTGAATAATTTTATTAAATAATAAAAGAAATTGAAAACAAAATAAATTCCCTTAAAATGGTGAAATTGTCTGTATAACTAATTTACTTATTTTCATATAACTCACTTATTTTGAGAGTTATTGATACGATTTATTCTGCATTGAATAGAAGGGAATGTGGGCTTTATTATGATGTACAATTTATTTTCAAAGTATACAATATTGCTTTATAATTGACAAATCAAAATGACAGTTTTAATACAGTTTTAATTATAAGAAAAAATGGGCGTGGCACAAATTTTATTTTCTTATTATAAAGTTCTGGTCTTGAAGATTCTTCTAGCCAAATATCATTGTAATAGCTTGACATTTGACCGAGTTATAAGCTGTTAAACTTGGCCTTTGTTAGTCTTGAAAAGTCTTGAAATGGGAAAATTGTCTGTATAAATATTTTACTTATTTTAACATAACTCAGTTATTTTGAGAGTTATGGACATGATTTATGCTGCATTATATAGAAGGGAGGATGGGCTTTACTATGATATACAATTTATTTTCATTGTTTGCAATTGTGCATTATTAGAGGCAAATCAAGTATTTACATTTAAAAGCGTTTTATTTATAAGAAAAAGTGGGCGTGGCACAAATTTTATTTTTTTTATCATAAAGTTCTAGTGCTGTAGATTCTTTAAGCCAAGTTTCATTGTAATAACTTGATATTTGTCCGAGTTATAATCTGTTAAACATGGCCTTTGTTAGTATGAATATGTAGAAAAAAATTGCAAAAATTGATGTTGAAAAATTTGTCCCAGTAATAGGCCAACAGAACCGAGTAGCAAGTAAATTGTTCAATATTTATTTTAGTATTTTGGCTATAACTCCTGCATTGTAAGAGATATTAACATGATTTCTTTTACAGTGGGTAGAATGAAAGTGGGGCTTCTTTTTGTGGGAGAATTTTAACGCCCACTACCACGCCCACTTTGTGAAATTTTAGTATTTATTTTAAAAACTCGTGTAGTTTTAAAAGTATTAATGATTTTAGTTTTATTATTTTAGAAATAGAAAGTCCCCCTCTTGCTCTAACGTTCTGCGAAATTTCATTTGAAATGGTTTTGCATTAAGAAAGTTATGACAAGGAGAACTTTGGCTTTAAACAACCTTTAAATTGGGAAATTGTCTGTGTAATTATTTTACTTATTTTAACATAACTCAGTTATTTTGAAAGATATTGACAAAACTAATGATGCATTGGATAGGCGGGAAAATTGGCTTTACTATGCTGTACAATTTATTTTCATTGTATGCAACAGTGCTTTATTACAGACAAATGAAGTGTTTACATTTAAAATCGTTTTATTTGTAAGAAAAAGTGGGCGTGGCACAAATTTTATTTTCTTATCTTAAAGTCCTTGTGTTGTAGATTATTTGAGCCAAGTTTCATAATAATAGCTTGACTTTTGGCCGAGTTATAAGCTGTTAAACTTGGCCTTTGTTAGTATGAAAATGTAGCAAAAATTTGCAAAAATTGATGTTGAAAAATTTGTCCCAGTAATAGGTGAACAGAATCGAGTAGCAAGTGATTTGTTCAATATTTATTTTAGTATTTTGGCTATAACTCCTGCATTTTAAGAGATATTAACATGATTTCTCTTGCTATGGATAGAATGAAAATGGGGCTTCTTTTTGTGGTAGAATTTTAACGCCCACTGCCACGCCTACTTTGTGAAATTTCAGCATTTATTTAAAAACTCGTATAGTTTTAAAAACATAAATGATTTTAGGGTTTTTATTTTAGAAATAGAAAGTTCTCTTCTTCCTCTAACGTGCTGAGAAATTTCATTTCAAATGGTTTTGCATTAAGAAAGTTATGACAAGGAGAACTTTGGCTTTAAACAACCTTTAAATTGGGAAATTGTCTGTGTAATTATTTTACTTATTTTAACATAACTCAGTTATTTTGAAAGATATTGACAAAATTAGTTATGCATTGGATAGGGGAGATAATGGGCTTTACTATGATGTACAATTTATTTTCAATATATGCAACATTGCTTTATTAGAGGCCAATCTAAATGTCAGTTTTAAAATAGTTCTAATTATAAGAAAAAGTGGGCGTGGCACAAATTTTATTTTTTTATCATAAAGTTCTACTGCTGTAGATTCTTCAAGCCAAGTTTCATTGTAATAACTTGATATTTGTCCGAGTTATAAGCTGTTAAACATGGCCTTTGTGTGTATGAAAATGTAGCAAAAATTTGCAAAAATTTATGTTGAAAATTTTGTCCCAGTAATAGGTGAACAGAATCGCGTAGCAAGTGATTTGTTCAATATTTATTTTAGTATTTTGGCTATAACTCCTGTGTTTTAAGAGATATTAACATGATTTTTTCTGCTATGGGTAGAATGAAGGTAGGGCTTCTTTTTGTGGTGGAATTTTAACGCCCACTGCCACGCCCACTTTGCGAAATTATAGTATTTACTTTATAAACTCGTATAGTTTCAAAAGTATAAATGATTTTGGGTTTATTGTTTTAGAAATAGAAAGTCCTCATCTTCCTCGAACGTGTTGCGAAAATTCGTTTGAAATGGTTTTGCATTAAGAAAGTTATGACAAGGAGAACTTTGGCTTTAAACAACCTTTAAATTGGGAAATTGTCTGTGTAATTATTTTACTTATTTTAACATAACTCAGTTATTTTGAAAGATATTGACAAAACTAATGATGCATTGGATAGGCGGGAAAATTGGCTTTACTATGCTGTACAATTTATTTTCATTGTATGCAACAGTGCTTTATTACAGACAAATGAAGTGTTTACATTTAAAATCGTTTTATTTGTAAGAAAAAGTGGGCGTGGCACAAATTTTATTTTCTTATCTTAAAGTCCTTGTGTTGTAGATTATTTGAGCCAAGTTTCATAATAATAGCTTGACTTTTGGCCGAGTTACAAGCTGTTAAACTTGGCCATTGTTAGTATGAAAATGTAGCAAAAATTTGCAAAAATTGATGTTGAAAAATTTGTCCCAGTAATAGGTGAACAGAATCGAGTAGCAAGTGATTTGTTCAATATTTATTTTAGTATTTTGGCTATAACTCCTGCATTTTAAGAGATATTAACATGATTTATTTTGCTATGGATAGAATGAAAATGGGGCTTCTTTTTGTGGTAGAATTTTAACGCCCACTACCACGCCCACTTTGTGAAATTTTAGTATTTATTTTAAAAACTCGTGTAGTTTTAAAAGTATTAATGATTTTAGTTTTATTATTTTAGAAATAGAAAGTTCTCTTCTTCCTCTAACGTGCTGCGAAATTTCATTTCAAATGGTTTTGCATTAAGAAAGTTATGACAAGGCGAACTTTGGGTTTAAACAACCTCCAAATTGGGATATTGTCTGTATAACTATTTTATTTTAACATAATTCAGTTATTTTGAGAGATATTTACAAGATTTCTTTTGTGTTGGACAGAAGGGAGGATGGGCTTTACTATGGTATACAATTTATATTCAATGTATGTAATATTACTTTATTAGATACAAATTAAAATGTTAGTTTTAATATAGTTTTAATTATAAAAATGTGGGCGTGGCACAACATTTTATTTTCTTATTATAAAGTTCTAGTTGTGAAGATTCTGCTAGCCAAATATCATTGTACTAGCTTGACATTTGATCGAGTTATAAGCTGTTAAACTTGGCCTTTGTTAGTCTTGAAAAGTCTTGAAATGGGAAAATTGTCTGTATAACTATTTTACTTATTTTAACATAACTCTGTTATTTTGAGAGTTATTGACAAGATTTTTCCTGCGTTGAATAGATGGGAAAATGAGCTTTACTACGATTGTTCGCAATTGTGCTTTATTAGAGACAAATCAAATGTTTACATTTAAAATCGTTTTATTTATAAGAAAAAGTGGGCGTGGCAATTGTAAATTGTTCAATATTTATTTTAGTATTTTGGCTATAACTCCTGCATTGTAAGAGATATTAACATGATTTCTTTTACAGTGGGTAGAATGAAAGTGGGGCTTCTTTTTGTGGGAGAATTTTAACGCCCACTACCACGCCCACTTTGTGAAATTTTAGTATTTATTTTAAAAACTCGTGTAGTTTTAAAAGTATTAATGATTTTAGTTTTATTATTTTAGAAATAGAAAGTCCCCCTCTTGCTCTAACGTTCTGCGAAATTTCATTTGAAATGGTTTTGCATTAAGAAAGTTATGACAAGGAGAACTTTGGCTTTAAACAACCTTTAAATTGGGAAATTGTCTGTGTAATTATTTTACTTATTTTAACATAACTCAGTTATTTTGAAAGATATTGACAAAACTAATGATGCATTGGATAGGCGGGAAAATTGGCTTTACTATGCTGTACAATTTATTTTCATTGTATGCAACAGTGCTTTATTACAGACAAATGAAGTGTTTACATTTAAAATCGTTTTATTTGTAAGAAAAAGTGGGCGTGGCACAAATTTTATTTTCTTATCTTAAAGTCCTTGTGTTGTAGATTATTTGAGCCAAGTTTCATAATAATAGCTTGACTTTTGGCCGAGTTATAAGCTGTTAAACTTGGCCTTTGTTAGTATGAAAATGTAGCAAAAATTTGCAAAAATTGATGTTGAAAAATTTGTCCCAGTAATAGGTGAACAGAATCGAGTAGCAAGTGATTTGTTCAATATTTATTTTAGTATTTTGGCTATAACTCCTGCATTTTAAGAGATATTAACATGATTTCTCTTGCTATGGATAGAATGAAAATGGGGCTTCTTTTTGTGGTAGAATTTTAACGCCCACTGCCACGCCTACTTTGTGAAATTTCAGCATTTATTTAAAAACTCGTATAGTTTTAAAAACATAAATGATTTTAGGGTTTTTATTTTAGAAATAGAAAGTTCTCTTCTTCCTCTAACGTGCTGAGAAATTTCATTTCAAATGGTTTTGCATTAAGAAAGTTATGACAAGGAGAACTTTGGCTTTAAACAACCTTTAAATTGGGAAATTGTCTGTGTAATTATTTTACTTATTTTAACATAACTCAGTTATTTTGAAAGATATTGACAAAATTAGTTATGCATTGGATAGGGGAGATAATGGGCTTTACTATGATGTACAATTTATTTTCAATATATGCAACATTGCTTTATTAGAGGCCAATCTAAATGTCAGTTTTAAAATAGTTCTAATTATAAGAAAAAGTGGGCGTGGCACAAATTTTATTTTTTTATCATAAAGTTCTACTGCTGTAGATTCTTCAAGCCAAGTTTCATTGTAATAACTTGATATTTGTCCGAGTTATAAGCTGTTAAACATGGCCTTTGTGTGTATGAAAATGTAGCAAAAATTTGCAAAAATTTATGTTGAAAATTTTGTCCCAGTAATAGGTGAACAGAATCGCGTAGCAAGTGATTTGTTCAATATTTATTTTAGTATTTTGGCTATAACTCCTGTGTTTTAAGAGATATTAACATGATTTTTTCTGCTATGGGTAGAATGAAGGTAGGGCTTCTTTTTGTGGTGGAATTTTAACGCCCACTGCCACGCCCACTTTGCGAAATTATAGTATTTACTTTATAAACTCGTATAGTTTCAAAAGTATAAATGATTTTGGGTTTATTGTTTTAGAAATAGAAAGTCCTCATCTTCCTCGAACGTGTTGCGAAAATTCGTTTGAAATGGTTTTGCATTAAGAAAGTTATGACAAGGAGAACTTTGGCTTTAAACAACCTTTAAATTGGGAAATTGTCTGTGTAATTATTTTACTTATTTTAACATAACTCAGTTATTTTGAAAGATATTGACAAAACTAATGATGCATTGGATAGGCGGGAAAATTGGCTTTACTATGCTGTACAATTTATTTTCATTGTATGCAACAGTGCTTTATTACAGACAAATGAAGTGTTTACATTTAAAATCGTTTTATTTGTAAGAAAAAGTGGGCGTGGCACAAATTTTATTTTCTTATCTTAAAGTCCTTGTGTTGTAGATTATTTGAGCCAAGTTTCATAATAATAGCTTGACTTTTGGCCGAGTTACAAGCTGTTAAACTTGGCCATTGTTAGTATGAAAATGTAGCAAAAATTTGCAAAAATTGATGTTGAAAAATTTGTCCCAGTAATAGGTGAACAGAATCGAGTAGCAAGTGATTTGTTCAATATTTATTTTAGTATTTTGGCTATAACTCCTGCATTTTAAGAGATATTAACATGATTTATTTTGCTATGGATAGAATGAAAATGGGGCTTCTTTTTGTGGTAGAATTTTAACGCCCACTACCACGCCCACTTTGTGAAATTTTAGTATTTATTTTAAAAACTCGTGTAGTTTTAAAAGTATTAATGATTTTAGTTTTATTATTTTAGAAATAGAAAGTTCTCTTCTTCCTCTAACGTGCTGCGAAATTTCATTTCAAATGGTTTTGCATTAAGAAAGTTATGACAAGGCGAACTTTGGGTTTAAACAACCTCCAAATTGGGATATTGTCTGTATAACTATTTTATTTTAACATAATTCAGTTATTTTGAGAGATATTTACAAGATTTCTTTTGTGTTGGACAGAAGGGAGGATGGGCTTTACTATGGTATACAATTTATATTCAATGTATGTAATATTACTTTATTAGATACAAATTAAAATGTTAGTTTTAATATAGTTTTAATTATAAAAATGTGGGCGTGGCACAACATTTTATTTTCTTATTATAAAGTTCTAGTTGTGAAGATTCTGCTAGCCAAATATCATTGTACTAGCTTGACATTTGATCGAGTTATAAGCTGTTAAACTTGGCCTTTGTTAGTCTTGAAAAGTCTTGAAATGGGAAAATTGTCTGTATAACTATTTTACTTATTTTAACATAACTCTGTTATTTTGAGAGTTATTGACAAGATTTTTCCTGCGTTGAATAGATGGGAAAATGAGCTTTACTACGATTGTTCGCAATTGTGCTTTATTAGAGACAAATCAAATGTTTACATTTAAAATCGTTTTATTTATAAGAAAAAGTGGGCGTGGCACAAATTTTATTTTCTTATCATAAAGTTCTAGTGCTGTGGATTCTTTAAGCCAAGTTTCATTGTAATAACTTGATATTTGTCTGAGTTATAAGCTGTTAAACATGGCCTTTGTGTGTATGAAAATGTAGCAAAAATTTCCAAAAATTTATGTTGAAAATTTTGTCCCAGTAACAGGTCACCAGAATCGAGTAGCAAGTGATTTGTTCAATATTTATTTTAGTATTTTGGCTATAACACGTGTGTTTTAAGAGATATTAACATGATTTCTTCTGCTATGGGTAGAATGAAGGTGGGGCTTCTTTTTGTGGTGGAATTTTAACGCCCACTGCCACGCCCACTTTGTGAAATTATAGTATTTACTTTATAAACTCGTATAGTTTCAAAAGTATAAATGATTTTGGATTTATTGTTTTAGAAATAGAAAGTTCTCATCTTCCTCGAATGTGTTGCGAAATTTCGTTTGAAATGGTTTTGCATTAAGAAAGTTATGACAACGCAAATTTTGGGTTTAAAAAACCTTAAAATGGGATAATTGTCTGTATAACTATTTTCCTTATTTTAACATAACACAGTTATTTTGAAAGATATTGACAAAACTAATGATGCATTGGATAGGCGGGAGAATTGGCTTTACTATGCTGTACAATTTATTTTCATTGTATGCGATAGTGCTTTATTACAGACAAATGAAGTGTTTACATTTAAAATCGTTTTATTTGTAAGAAAAAGTGGGCGTGGCACAAATTGTATTTTCTTATCTTAAAGTCCTTGTGTTGTAGATTCTTTGAGCCAAGTTTCATAATAATAGCTTGACTTTTGGCCGAGTTATAAGCTGTTAAACTTGGACTTTGTTAATATGAAAGTGTAGCAAAAATTTGCAAAAATTGATGTTGAAAAATTTGTCCCAGTAATAGGTGAACAGAATCGAGTAGCAAGTGATTTGTTCAATATTTATTTTAGTATTTTGGCTATAACTCCTGCATTTTAAGAGGTATTAACATGATTTCTCTTGCTATGGGTAGAATGAAGGTGGGGCTTCTTTTTGAGGTGGAATTTTAACGCCCACTGCCACGCCTACTTTGTGAAATTTTAGTATTTATTTTAAAAACTCGTGTAGTTTTAAAAGTATTAATGATTTTAGTTTTATTATTTTAGAAATAGAAAGTCCTCCTCTTGCTCTAACGTTCTGCGAAATTTCATTTGAAATGGTTTTGCATTAAGAAAGTTATGACAAGGAGAACTTTGGCTTTAAACAACCTTTAAATTGGGAAATTGTCTGTGTAATTATTTTACTTATTTTAACATAACTCAGTTATTTTGAAAGATATTGACAAAACTAATGATGCATTGGATAGGCGGGAAAATTAGCTTTACTATGCTGTACAATTTATTTTCATTTTATGCAACAGTGCTTTATTACAGAGAAATGAAGTGTTTACATTTAAAATCGTTTTATTTGTAAGAAAAAGTGGGCGTGGCACAAATTTTATTTTCTTATCTTAAAGTCCTTGTGTTGTAGATTATTTGAGCCAAGTTTCATAATAATAGCTTGACTTTTGGCCGAGTTATAAGCTGTTAAACATGGCCTTTGTGTGTATGAAAATGTAGCAAAAATTTCCAAAAATTTATGTTGAAAAATTTGTCCCAGTAATAGGTGAACAGAATCGAGTAGCAAGTGATTTGTTCAATATTTATTTTAGTATTTTGGCTATAACTCCTGCATTTTAAGAGATATTAACATGATTTCTTTTGCTATGGGTAGAATGAAGGTGGGGCTTCTTTTTGAGGTGGAATGTTAACGCCCACTGCCACGCCTACTTTGTGAAATTTTAGCATTTATTTTAAAAACTCGCATAGCTTTAAAAGCATAAATGATTTTAGAGTTTTTATTTTAGAAATAGAAAGTTCTCTTCTTCTTCTAACGTGCTGCGAAATTTCATTTCAAATGGTTTTGCATTAAGAAAGTTATGACAAGGCGAACTTTGGGTTTAAACAACCTCCAAATTGGGATATTGTCTGTATAACTATTTTATTTATTTTAACATAATTCAGTTATTTTGAGAGATATTGACAAGATTTCTTTTGTGTTGGACAGAAGGGAGGACGGGCTTTACTATGATATACAATGTATATTCAATGTATGTAATATTGCTTTATTAGATACAAATCAAAATGATAGTTTTAATATAGTTTTAATTATAAAAAAGTGGGCGTGGCACAAAATTTTATTTTCTTATTATAAAGTTCTAGTTTGTGAAGATTCTGCTAGCTAAATATCATTGTAATAGATTGACTTTTAACTGAGTTATAAGCTATTAAACTTGGCCTTTGTTAGTCTTGAAAAGTCTTGAAATGGGAAAATTGTCTGTATAACTATTTTACTTATTTTAACATAATTGCGTTATTTTGAAAGATATTGACAAAATTAATGCTGCATTGAATAGATGGGAGAATAAGCTTTACTACGATGTACAATTATTTATTTTCATAGTTCGCAATTGTGCTTTATTAGAGAGAAATCAAATGTTTACATTAAAAATCGTTTTATTTGTAAGAAAAAGTGGGCGTGGCACAAATTTTATTTTTTTATCATAAAGTTCTAGGTGCTTTAGATTCTTCAAGCCAAGTTTCATTGTAATAGCTTGACTTTTGGCCGAGTTATAAGCTGTTAAACATGGCCTTTGTGTGTATGAAAATGTAGCAAAAATTTTTATGTTGAAAATTTTGTCCCAGTAACAGGTCACCAGAATCGAGTAGCAAGTAAATTGTTCAATATTTATTTTTGGCTATAACTCAGGTGTTTTAAGAGATATTAACATGATTTCTTTTGCTATGGGTAGAATGAAAGTAGGGCTTCTTTTTGTGGTAGAATTTTAACGCCCACTGCCACGCCCACTTTATGAAGTTTTAGTATTTATTTTAAAAACTCGTGTAGTTTTAAAAGTATTAATGATTTTAGTTTTATTATTTTAGAAATAGAAAGTCCTCCTCTTGCTCTAACGTTCTGCGAAATTTCATTTGAAATGGTTTTGCATAAAGAAAGTTATGACAAGACAAACTTTGGATTTAAAAAAGCTTAAAATTGGGAAATTGTCTGTATAACTATTTTACTTATTTTAACATAACTCAGTTATTTTGACAGATATTAACAAAATTAATGATGCATTGGATAGACGGGAGAATGGGCTTTACTATGATGTACAATTTATTTTCATTGTATGCAACAGTGCTTTATTACAGACAAATGAAGTGTTTACATTTAAAATCGTTTTATTTGTAAGAAAAAGTGGGCGTGGCACAAATTGTATTTTCTTCTCTTAAAGTCCTTGTGTTGTAGATTCTTTGAGCCAAGTTTCATAGTAATAGCTTGACTTTTGGCCGAGTTATAAGCTGTTAAACTTGGCCTTTGTTAGTATGAAAATGTAGCAAAAATTTGCAAAAATGAGGGTGAAAAATTTGTCCAAGTAATAGGTCACCAGAATCGAGTAGCAAGTAAATTGTTCAATACTTATTTTAGAATTTTGCCTATAACTCAGGTGTTTTAAGAGATATTAACTTGATTTCTTTTGGTATGGGTAGAGTGAAAGTGGTGCTTCTTTTTGTGGTAGAATTTTAACGCCCACTGCCACGCCCACTTTGTGAAATTATAGTATTTACTTTATAAACTCCTATAGTTTCAAAAGTATAAATGATTTTGGGTTTATTGTTTCAGAAATAGAAAGTCCTCATCTTCCTCTAACGTATTGCGAAATTTCGTTCGAAATGGTTTTGCGTTAAGCAAGTTATGACAAGGCGAACTTTGGGTTTAAACAACCTTAAAACTGGGAAATTGTCTGTGTAATTATTTTACTTATTTTAACATAACTCAATTATTTTGGAAGATATTGACAAAATTAATGATGCATTGGATAGGCGGGAGAATGGGCTTTACTATGCTGTATAATTTATTTTCATTGTATGCAGTATTGCTTTATTATAGACAAATCAAGTGTCTACATTTAAAATCGTTTTATTTGTAAGAAAAAGTGGGCGTGGCAAAAATTTTATTTTCTTATCTTAAAGTCATTGTGTTGTAGATTCTTTGAGCCAAGTTTCATAATAATAGCTTGACGTTTGGCCGAGTTACAAGCTGTTAAACTTGGCCTTTGTTAGTATGAAAATGTAGCAAAAATTTGCAAAAATTTATGTTGAAAAATTTGTCCCAGTAATAGGTGAACAGAATCGAGTAGCAAGTGATTTGTTCAATATTTATTTTAGTATTTTGGCTATAACTCCTGCATTTTAAGAGGTATTAACATGATTTCTTTTGCTATGGATAGAATGAAAGTGGAGCATCTTTTTGTGGTAGAATTTTAACGCCCACTGCCACGCCCACTTTGTGAAATTTTAGCTTTTATTTTAAAAACTCGTATAGTTTTAAAAGCATAAATGATTTTAGGGTTTTTATTTTAGAAATAGAAAGTTCTCTTCTTGTTCTAACGTGGTGCGAAATTTCATTGGAAATGGTTTTGCATTAAGAAAGTTATGACAAGGCTAACTTTGGGTTTAAACAACCTTAAAATTGGGAAATTGTCGGTATAATTATTTTCCTTATTTTAACATAACTCAGTTATTTGATGGGCTTTTTTATGACGTACAAATTATTTTCAATGTATGCAATATAGCTTTATTAGAGGCCAATCAAAATGTTAGTTTTAAAATAGTCTTAATTATAAGAAAAAGTTGGCGTGTCAAAAATTTTATTTTCATATTATAAAGTTCCACTCCTGAGGATTCTTCTAGGCAATTTTTTTGGAGAATTATCATCCAAAATTCTTTATATAAATATAAGTTTACCAGGAAATGTACGTAATATCATATTATGCCTTTTGCTTTTATTAATTTGTCTCCGCTTATGGTTGATGTCTGTGCTACTTTTTTATTAATATCGTAGTTTTTCTTTTACCTATATTTTCTTTTTGGGGTATGTCTTTGCTGCATTATTTTAGTTGCTGGTGTAAAAACGGCTCAAAGTCAAGACACTCGTAGCTATGCTGCAATTTCTACTGACTAACAGATGGCGCTATAAATGCAAAATAAAACACAAAACCTCTTCATTGAAAGTATTTAGAATTAGAATTCTTGAGTTTTTTTATTTATCCAAATTCGTTTAAATGGGATCTTTGAAGTTACACATATTTTTAGGTTACAAAAATACACTGATGCATCTTCCCAATATTCAACCCCGATAGATCCGTCAAGTCGAGCAGAAACAGACTGTCCTCATCATGACAACTTCATTAAAGTCTCCCGGCTACCAGTACCGCTACCGATCCCGCCTCTGACTTACGGCTGCCACCTTTGATAAATTAAAAAATTGATTATGAATTAGTAATTTAAAATATTACTTTTTTAATTTTATTATTTATATGATTTTTTTTATTAATTCCCTTATCATTTTAAAAATCTCTAACAATTTACTTTATTTTCTGTAAAATTTTATTAACGAAAGCGAAACCATTGCAATACTGACCAAGAAACAAGGTTTTTGCTAACAAATTTCATTGCTTTCAAATGTTAAAATGTAGGAACAGACAAAGACCAAATAGGTAGAACAAACAAAGGCTATATTAACACCCTTTCAAAAAATAATAGCAAACGAGTAAGAGCTGACAATAATTGTCCATCTACCTCCAAAGTAACACAAATTTATTTATTAACCATTTACATATTTTTTACTAACATTTTAAACTCTTTGCTGTTTTAACTGTCTCAAAAAAAAATAGTCTGCAATTTTTGACCCATTCACACCCTTTTCCAGCAAATAAAAACTAAAATTATTTCTATCATACATACTCGGAAAAAAAGTGACAATATTTTTTCATATACCAAACGTAGCAGTATGTAGTATATACGAGTATTTACTATTAAGTATATAAGTAAATAAATATATAACAACGAATTTTTTACACCCTGTTCAAACTGATCTAGTGATTTTAATATGGTAAATAGCCTTTAATGTTATATAAAAGAAAATCCTGCGTTAAAAAAGAAGTTGCTTCAAAATATTATTAAAAAAAATTGTTGCTTTTGCGCAAATGAGCCAGACAGTAGTTAGAAATTGTACCCATTCCTTGCAAAAAGGAGTTGTGGGCAAATACAACAGCTATTGGGAAAACACTTGGAGAAATTGAAATATTGGAAATTCTTAAATTATTTATATTTCGACAATTTTCCTGGTAAATTTGTATTAATATAAAGAATTTTGAACGATTATTCGCCAAACCGATTAAACAATTATTCGATTAATCGTGTAAAAAAGTTTCAAATATATAGAAAACCAAACAATATTTACAAAAATAATGTTTTTATAAAAAATTTTGACGAATAATCGTTAAACCGAATAATCGATTAAACGAATAAATCTATATGAAGTAATAAAATTTACCAAACTTAAGCCGAATTTAAAACTATTTAGATTTCTACAATATTTTCCGATAAATTAATATCTACATAATGAATTTTGGGCGATTATTCGCCAAACCGATTAAACAATTATTCGATTAATCGTGTAAAAAAGATGCAAATATATAGAAAACCAAACAATAAATACTAAACTTACAAGACTTAAACAGAAATTTAAGCTATTTCTACATTAATATCTATATAAAAAATTTTCGACGATTATTCGCCAAACCGATTAAACAATTATTCGACTAATCATGTAAAAAAGTTTCAAATAAACAGAAAACCAAAAAATATTTACAAAAATATTGTTTTTATAAAAAATTTAGACGAATAATAGTTAAACCGAATAATCGATTAAACGAATACATCTATAGAAAGTTAAAAAATTTACAAAAATGAAGCAGAATTTGAAATTATTTAGATTTCTAAAATTTTCCCCGGTAAATTTGTATTAATATAAAGAATTTTCAACGATTATTCGCCCAACCGATTAAACAATTATTCGATTAATCAGGTAAAAAAGTTGCAAATATATGGAAAACTAAAAAATATTTACAAAAATATTGTTTTTATAAAAATTTTTTACGAATAATCGTTAAACCGAATAATCGATTAAATGAATACATCTATAGAAAGTTAGAAAATTTACAAAACTAAGCAGAAATTTAAATTATTTAGATTTCTACAATATTTCCCGGTAAATTGATATCTATATAAAGAATTTTCGACGATTATTCGCCAAACCGATTAACAAATTATTCGATTAATCGTCCAAAAAAAATTGCAAATATACGGAAAATAAAACATTATTTAAAAAAAATTGTTTTTATAAAAAAATTTAGACGAATAATCGTTAAATCGAATAATCGATTAAACGAATAATTCTATATAAATTAAGAAAAATTTACCAAATTTTGTGCGAAATGTAAAATTAATTGATTTTATTAAAAATTTTCAGGAAAAATTTTGTAAAATAGCTAATTTTGGAGATTATTCGGAAAACCGTTTAAACGATTATTCGAATAATCGAATAAAAAAATAGCAAAATTTTTAAAAACATAATAGCGTTAACAGAAATATAAATTTTATATGAAATTTAGATGAATAATAAGAAATCCGAATAATCGATTAAAAAATTATAAATTACAAATAAAATTTTAAATTTATACAGAATTAAAAATAATTTCTTAGTTCAAGTGTTTTACCTTCAAAATTTAATCGTATCTACTAAATGTTATCGATTATTCGGAAAACCGTATAAACGATTATTCGATTAATTGAATAACAAATGTATAAAAACATAATAGCGTTAACACAAATATACATTTTATATGAAATTTAGATGAATATTCAGTAAACCGAATAATCAATTAATCGAATAAAATAACATAAAGTAAAAAAAATTAAAATTGTACAGAATTTACAATTATTTCATATTTCATGCAGTTTTCATGCAAAATTTGAATGTATCTTTAACATTTTAACGATTATACGTTAAACTGTTTAAACGATTATTCGATTAATCGAATAAAAAATTGCCAAGCACTTAGAAAACATAACAATGTTACCAATAATATAAATTTTATATGAAATTTAGACGAATAATTAGAAAAACGAATAATCGATTAATCGAATAAAATAATACAAAGTAAAAAAAAAAACTTATAAGATTATACATAATTTAAAATTATTTCCTATTTCAAGCATCTTTCATGCTAAATTTAACTGTATCTACTAAATGTTAACGATTATTCGGAAACCCGTATAAACGGTTATTCGAATAACAAAATTACTAAATATTTAAAAACATAATAGCGATAACAGAAATATATATTTTATATGAAATTTAGACGAATAATCAGAAAACCGAAAAATCGATTAATCGAATAAAATAAAACAAAGTAAAAAAAAAATTCAAAAAATTTTACAGAATTTAAAATTATTTCTTATTTCAAGTATATTTCATGTAAAATTTAACTGTATCTACTATATTTTAACGATTATTCGGAAACCCGTATAAACGATTATTCGATTAAACGAATAAAAAAATTATTAAATATATTAAAAAATAATCGTGATAACAAAATATAAACTGTATGTGATTTTTTAGCGAATTATCAGAAAACCGAATAATCGATTAATCGAATAAAACTGTATTAATTAAAAATATGTTGAAAATTGTAAAAAATTTTAAATTGTTTCTTATTTTAATTAATTTTCATGCAAAATTTAATTGTATCTATTAAATTTTAACGATTATTCGGAAAACCGCAAAAAAGATTAGCCGATTAATCGAATAAAAAGTTGCCAAATTTTTGAAAAACCTAATAGAGTTAACAAAAATATAAATTTTATATAAAATTTAGACGAATAATCAGAAAACCGAATAATCGAATAAAATAGTTAAAAGTGAGAATATTAAAAAAATGTAAAATTGTTTATTTTTCTTAAAGTTTTTCATGAAAATTGTGTTCCAAATTTAGGCGATTATTCGGAAAAAATCGAATAATAGATAAATCTCTCAGCTGCATCGCGATATCGCCGGATTGGTAAATGAGGAGAGGTGGCACAAATGGTTATATTATTTAAAGAATAGCAATTTCTGATCAGTATTGTTAAATTACCTACCTTTTTCTGCCAGTGTTTGGTAAAGCTGTTATACTAACTCCCTTTTTTTTGTTGGTCTAACAAAGCAGTCGTTAATGTTCCTGGCTTATACTGTCGTCTCTCGTCATTTTCGCTCGTATATGAGTCGAATATGTGTATCTGAAAATTTTCAAACAAAAATCCAAAAAAAAAGTTTTCAGTTTTTTTTCTTACCATTGTTGTATGGGTATTTGTTTAAATACATACATATGGATTTATATAGAAAATTTCAGACTTTCGCTTTGGTTTCTATGTATCCAGCCATCTATCCATCCATCCATCCAGCTATCCAACCAACCACTTTTAATATGGCTGCATTAATTTGTTTATTTTGTTCGCTTTTATTTTTGGAGTTTTCTCGTGTGTTTGTGTTACAAACTCCCTTTGAAAATGAAGTTGTATTTGTGAAGAATGTTTTTTTGCAGAAAGTATGTCTGTGTAACAGTTGGAGTATTTCACATACATTTTAAGGTTTTTTTTCTATAAATATAAATGTGTTAGTGCAAGAATTTTGTTGGAGTATTAGTTTAAAATTTTGTTACTCACACTTTTATCCATAGTTGGTTAAAAAGGAAATAGTTCTGGAAGAAATTTTAAATGAAAATTTAATAATTTGTTAAATAATTCATTTAGTTCATTATAATAATTGGGGAGAATAGATAATGTGTTTATTAGAAAGGGGAATCTTAATTGGAATTTGCATAAGTTTTAATATTTGTCAAATTAGAACAGTTGGGGGAAAAGTATTAAAATTTATCATTATAATGATAGCTAAAATTAAACTATCAATATCTAAAAAAAAATTATTAATATTGTTAATAAATATTTTTTTAATAATGCCACAAACTTGTAATTTATAAATTTTGTTAAATAATTTTTGCTTAAAATTCAAATATTCACAAAATTAGTTTACATACAAAAATCTTAAATTTTTCTTCAATAATCTAAAAGCTTACATCTTGAACTATGAATATTTAAAAAATATTTTAGACATGTAAAAAATTAAATTTGCCAAAAATTCTTACTTTCACAAAATTGTTCTTTGATCAAAAAACTCCAATATTTTTTATTAATCCGAAAGCCTACATCTTGAACTATGAATATTTAAAACAATTGATGAAAATTATTAATATGTATTTTTGTAATTCAGCAACAAACTTTTAGTTTTTAAATTTTCAAAAATTAAATTTTCCTAAAATTCTTATTTTCACAGAATTGTTGTTTGATCAAAAACTTCAAATATTTTTTATTAATCCGAAAGACAACATCTTGAGCTATGTTCACTTTAAACAATTGATTAAAATTATATATATATTTTTTAGTAAAATTGCAGCAAACTTGGAGAGTTAAAATTTTCAAAAGTCGTAAATTATACAATTTCATTATTTCACAAACATATTTTATGTTCAAAATTACGTAAAATTTATTAATTAAATTGATAGCTAATACCATAAACTGTAATTAAATGAATATAATGTTGAAAATCCTTAATATATATTTTTATAATAATAAGACAAACTTAGAATTTAAAAAAATTAAATTTGCCAAAACTACTTCTTTTCACAAAATTGTTGTTTGAGGAAAAACCGGAAATTTTTTTTAACAATCTGAAAGCCATCTTAACAAACAATGAATATTTAATATAATTAATTAAAATCATTAATATATATTTTTTAAATAAAGCAGCAAACTTGGAATTTAAAAATTAAATTTGCCAAAACTACTTATTGTCACAAAATTGTTGTTTGAATAAAAACCGCAAATATTTTTCTAACAATGTGAAAGCCTACATGTGGAACTATCAATATTTAAAACAATTGATTAAAATTATTAATATATATTTTTTAAATAAAGCAGCAAACTTGAAATTTAAAAATTTTCAAAAATTAAATTTAGCAAAAATTTTTATTTTCACAAAATTGTTGTTTGATCGAAAAACACAAATATTTTTTATTAATCTGAAAGCCTACATCTGGAACTATGAATATTTAAAACAATTGATTAAAATTATTAATATATATTTTTTAAATAAAGCATCAAACTTGGAATTTAAAAATTTTCAAAAATTAAATTTAGCAAAAATTCTTATTTTCACAAAATTGTTATTTAAGCAAAAACCGCAAATTTTTTTTTATTAATCTGAAAGTATACATCTGGAACTATGAATATTTAAAATAATTGATTAAAATTATTAATATATAGTTTTTATATATAGCAGTAAAATTTGGAATTTAAAAATTTTCAAGAAGAGTTATGGCATAAAATTCACATTTTCCAGAAATATGTATATGTGTTCAAAAATATGTGAATTTTTTTCAACAATTTGTTAGCTAATCCCATGAGCTATGAATATTTATAACATGAGACTAAAAATATTAATATAATTTTTTTATATATGTCAGCAAACTTAAGAGAATATTTGAGATTTCAAAAATCTTAAGTAACAAATTTTAATATGTAACTGCTTATGAAACCTGTCATATAGGAAAATAAAACCTTTTGTTTGTTAATTTAGTAAACATTTACATAAATTACTTTATTTATTTACAAAATTTCCTTTGAAATAAATAAATATTTCATTTATTTGCTTAGTAAATCATAAATCCATAAATAAATGTTATTTATTAGAGCTTTTTATATGAATTTTTAATATTATTAATATAATTCTTTACAATTTCTGAAATAAAAACCCCCTTATAAATATCTTAAGACTTTTTGAGAGTAATGGCAAGACATTAATTTCTTATTATCCTGCCAAACAATAAATAATCTTTAATTTGGTAAAAGTTTTTTTCTTTAGCATTATTCCTTTTTCTTCGCTGTCTCTCCTTTTTGAACAATAAGTACATTTCAGACAGTAAAGCGCCATATTTAAACTATTAGTAGCTTCATTTGTCTGGAAATGTTTAAACAAAATACCCAACGTTATACAGTTATTCTTACAAGTTTAAACAAACTCCCAATTTGATGTTTCATTCTGTTTATTGCATCTTAATGTGTGTTTTAAGGGTATAAAACCGGCAAAAAGGGTGTTGTCTGGGAAACCCCTACTCGATTACTGACCAAACACAACAAATATTCATACACCAAGGCAACCCACCCACTAAAGCTTGCCAAAACACACTGCAATACAACAACATCAACAATAAAAACAATAGCAACAACAAAAAGAGAGTTTTTAAGGAAATGCAGACACATGAAACTCTCACAAAAACATTGCTTAGTTCGTGTGTTTGTGAGAGTAAAGAGGATAATAACCGTTATTTTCTGCTTGTTCCCTTTACTCTCTTTTTTTTTGTGTTGATTTTTTATATATGTTATATTAGAATGGAAAACTCATGCTACTTTGTTTTTGAAATATTTCAAAATTAAGGGAAATTTTTGGCTTCTTTTTGGAGTTTTATTTTTTTGTATTTCATTTGTAATGAAATTTTATACGATTGAAATATTAGAGTCAGGATTAAGGAAGATTTGTTGGAATTTTTAAATAAAATACAATTTAATACTAGAACAAAGACTAACTAAAAGTACTACATTTAAGTTTAAATTTAAAATTCATTTATTCCTAAAAAAAATTCTTGTTTTCAAAAACATTTTTTCTAAAACGATAAAAAATATCAAATTCTGTTCAACAAAATAAAAGCCCTTATAACCAGCTATAAATGTTTAAAACAATGGATTAAAATAATTAATATATATTTTTTTATATAGCAACAAACTTAAAAATTTGAAAATTTTCAAAAATTAATTTTTGCCTAAAATTCAAATGTTCACAAAATTTGTTACCGATAAAAAATCACAAATTTTGTTTAATAATCCGAAAGCCAACATCGCCAGCTATGAATATTTAAAATAATAGATAAAAATAATTAATATATATTTTTTTAATTTGGCAACAAACTTAAAAATTTTAAAATTATCAAACATTTTTTTTTGTCTAAAATTCAAATGTTCACAAAATTTGTTGCCGATAAAAAATCGAAATTTTTTTTTAATAATCTCAAAGCTAACATCGTTAGCTATGAATATTTAAATTAATTGATTAACTGGGAATTTTAAAAATTTAAAAATTTTTTGTCCTAAAATTCATATTTTCACAAAATTTGTTGCCAATAAAAATTCGGAAACGTTTTTTTTATAATCCGAAAGCTAACATCACCAGCTATGAATATTTAAAATAATATATACAAATAATTAATATATATTTTTTTAATTTGGCAACAAACTTAAAAATGTAATTTTAACAATTTTTTTGTCTAAAATTCAAATGTTCACAAAATTTGTCGAAGATAAAAAATCGCAATTTTTTTTTAATAATATGAAAGTTAACAACATTAGCTATGAATATTTAAATTAATTGATTAAAATATTGTATGTATATATTTTTAATATGGCAACAAACTGGGAATTTTAAAAATTTTTTTGGCCTAAAATTCATATTTTCACAAAATTTGTTGCCAATAAAAATTCGCCAATTATTTTTTATAATGTGAAAGTCAACATCACCAGCTATGAATATTTAAATTAATTGATTAAAATAATTAATATATATTTTTGTTTATTGTGGCAACAAACTTGGAATTTAAAAATTTTCCAAAAAAAATATTTCCATAAGTTTCATATTTTCACGAAATTTGTTTCCACATAAAAAATTAAAATTTTTTGTTTAATAATTCGAAAGCTATAAACATAAGCTATAAATATTTGAAACAATTTATTAAAATTATTAATATCTGTTTTTTTAATATTAAAAAATATTTGGAATTAAACATTTTCAAAACAAATATTTACATAAAATTCTTTCTTTCACAAAAATTTCTTATGTTTAAAAAAATTATAAGTTCAAAACATATTTTGTATTTCGAAATATGTTAATATTTTTCATTAAACTGATAGCTAATAACATGAACTATAAACATATTATACAATTGTTAAAAATAATCAATATATATATTTTTTAATATTGCAATAAAACTGGGCTTTAAAAAATCTTCCTAAAAAAATAATTGTCTAAAATTCATATGTTTACAAAATTGTTTCCGTTAAAATATTCTTTAATTATACCCTTCACCTTCGTGAGGTTTTTTTTTCCCAAAAAAAAAAAAAATTTCTGCATCGATCGAAACAAATAGTAGTCGGACGGGGCATGGTCTGGCCTATAAAGCGGATGAGGCAAAACTTCCCAACCACTTATTTCTAAATAGTTTTTAACAGTTGTTGCAACATGCGGCCTAATGTTGTCATTATAGCATATTTGACCAATGCTCGCTTGAAAAGAATATGTTGCGTTCGGTACAGGTTGCCTATGCTAATCTGGCCAGATTTGAGCAGCTGATAATATATATGACCCTTTTGCTCTCCATCTTCTCACTATAGTTTATATTCGCCCCAACTCCTCTTAACACTATTAAGATAATTTGTCTATAATTTATCCAGAATTTTCTAATAGTTCGTAGAATACATAATATTATCTAATGCTGGCAGAAATCATCAACATCATCATCATCGTCATGCTGATGTTGCTTGATAATAATAATGATGATGATGATTTTAATGATTTCCCTTTCTACCAATGTCTAGAGCAAATATGTTCGGAAATGTACTCACTCTTCGGTCGTGTGTTAAAACTGCTCCAAGAAATTATTGCTGATGTTGTTTTGTAATTTTAGCTTTTACTCTATAACACTGCTGGCCTGGTTGGGGAATCAGTTTTTTTTTTTGCTGTTGGTAAATGTATGAGTAAATACATATTATGCACAACACTTACACAGAAATCGGGAAATGAGCCTGTATTGTATGTTGCAGCAATATTTTTGTTATAATGGAAAATGTAAGTAGAAACAGCCAGACAGACTAAGAGACTGACGGAAGGACGGACGGACGGCAGGACGGACGTCTAAAGAGACAAAACCAACATAACAAAATAGTATGTATTTTCATATGGTTGAGTGAATTGCCTGCCTGCCAATCACATGTTTGTTGAATTGTTGTATGTTGTTTGTGCTCTGGGTTACAACATACAAAACATCAACAGCAACATCAACATTACTCATACTTAAACGAACAACATTTTTTCTGGTACAGTTTAACAAATGCTTTCATTTATGTTGTATGTATAAATGTTGCTGCTACTGCTGCTGTTTTATGTATAAATGCATTTGTGTTAGAGGATTTAAATGTGTGTGTGTGTTTGTGAGCAATTGCTCCACTACCCCAAAGTGTTGCAAAACGATGAAAGTCAGTGTCACACAGCACACAACAACATAATGAATGCGACATTTATAACATACAGCAGCAGCAACAAAGAAAGAAAAAACTAAAAACATGATTTTATTTTGTAGTTAAAAAGTGGCAACAAAAACAAACAATGACAACAATAATGTTGGCAAAGTTATTAAGACCGACAAGACCAATAACAACAACAACAATATCAGGCTTTATTTGAATGTTATATGTGTATAATTTTGTGGCCAAACAACAGCAGAGAGCAATTTAAAGGCAACTTGAGACACAATCCCTCTCTAAAAACTGCTTTATATGGATTTAAACCATATACAACTTATATAAATGATTAAAACTCACAAAATAGAGATTTTAATGAATTCCTAAATTGGGAATTTTTAATACCCAAAATGGGAATTTGAAAAAATCTTTAGAAATTCTTTAAATCTATATAAAAAAGTGTTTAAATAATTGAAACTAGTAAAATAATGAATTTAAATGAATTCCCAAATTGGGGATTTTTTTTACCCAAAATGGGAATTTTTAAAATTTTAAAAAATTCATTAAATCCATTTAAAAAATTCATTAAATCCATTCCCAAATTGGGGATTTTTAATACCCAAAGTGGGAATTTAAAAAGATTCTTAGAAATTCTTGAAACTCGTTTCAAAATGTGTTTAGATGATTGAAACTAAAAAAATAATGGATATAAATGAATTCCCAAATTGGTGATTTTTAATGCCCAAAATGGGAATTTTAAAAAATCGTTAGAAATACTTTGCATACATTTAAGAACGTTTTTAAATTATTAAAAATCACAAAATAGTGAATTTAAATGAATTCCCAAATTGGGGATTTTTTTTACCCAAAATGGGAATTTTCAAAATCTTAAAAAATTCAATAAATCCATTTAAAAACGTGTTTAAATGTTTGAAACTACTAAAATAATGGATATAAATGAATTCAGAAATTGGGGATTTTTAATACCCAAAGTGGGAATTTAAAAAAAGTCTTAGAAATGCTTTAAATTCATTAAAAACGTGATTAAATAATTTAAACTAACAAAATAATAAGATTTAAACAAAATGAAACTAATAAAATAATGGATTTAAATGAATTCCAAGATTAGAGATTTGTAATACCCAAATTGGGAACTTTAACAAATCCTTAGAATTTTTTTTTGATTGAAACTAATAAAACAATAGATTTAAATGCATCCCTATCAAAATAAAGGATTTAAAACAAATTCCTAAATTGGGAATTTTTAATACCAAACAAGGGGAATTAGAAAAAATAGTTAGAAATTCTTTAGCTCAATTTGGAAATGTGATTAAATAACTTTGTTGTTGTATTTCAGGCAAAATATCTTCTTTTATAACAAAATTCCTTATTATTATCTGTCTGTCTGTTGAAATCAACTTTCCGAAGCCCCCAAATAACTTACATACACGATTATATCATGCATCAATATCTCCGGAATTCTTCCGGCTCGGTTGCTATCTAAAATCGAGAAAATCGGTTCACAAATGGCTGACATAAAGGAAAAAAGCAGGACAACCTCGATTTTTTTGGATCTACATATGTATATCTGGATTACTAAGTCATTAATATAGACAATGTGGATATCTAATGATAGATATTTCAAAGACCTTTGCAACGACGTATATAAGACCATCATAGTAAGTTGGACCTACAATGGCTCAAAATCGGAAAAAAATATTTTTTAACCCGATTTTTTTTTTTACCAAAAGTTTTGTTTTCGTTAAATATTAAAATTTTTTTTTTTTAAAAAAATCCGAAAAAAATGTTTTTCCAAAAAATGAAAAAAAAAAATATTTTTTCACCAGAAGACCCCAGATATCTTCGGGAACCAAATCTTCAATAATTCTGTCGGACATGCTTTCGAGAATTTTGCTATTTAAAATCAGCAAAATCGGTTTACAAATGGCTGAGATATGAGGAAAAAACCAAGACAACCTCGATTTTTGAGCTATTTTTGACCTATATCTGGATTACTAAGACATTAATATAGACAATATGGATATCCAATGATAGATATTTCAAAGACATTTGCAACGACGTATATGAGACCATTGTAAGTTGGACCTACAATGGGTCAAAATCGGGAGAAAAAAAATTTTAACCCGAATTTTTTTTTTTTCAAAAAAAAAAAATTTTAAATTTAAAAAAAAAAAAATTAAATTTAAAATAACAATCGAAAAAATTTTTTTTCCAAAAAATGAAAAAACAACTGGAAAAAAATTTAATTTTGTTTACCTAAAAATATTTAAAATTTTGAAGTATAATTTGGTGAAGGGTATATAAGATTCGGCACAGCCGAATATAGCACTCTTACTTGTTTTTTTAAAATTTAAAAAAAAATTATTTTTTAAATCAAAAAAAAATTTTTCAAAAAAATGAAAAAAAGTTAATTTTGTTTACCTAAAAATATTTAAAATGTATTGACTCACTCACAACGAGCTGTTACTATTTATATGTATACACAGCGTCATCTTCTAGAACTCTCATGAAGAATCTAACGGTAAAAAAACTAGAATGTTCCATTTCTGCAATGATCACCTACAGCTTTTAAAGCTGCTTCACAGGTAATTTTGTCAAACAATATTAATAATATTGCTGACAAGCAGAAGTTTCTACTGATGAAAATGTTTTTAAATATGATGAATGTTGCAAGCAGCCTTTACAGACCGTTAAATTCAAAGTGATAATTCAATTTCGTAACAAGAGTTTAGTATCATCTCAAACTAGGAAGAAAATATTTTCCTCAGGCCACAGATCATTGTTGTAGTATGGAGTGGTCTCTCTCTTTTTGCTGTATGATTGTTGGATTTCTTCATGCTGGCTATCACTAAGCCAATTAAATCAATTCATCTTTGCTAACTTTTCCCTAAAGAAAGATATATATTTTCCTTGGTGCTTTAGTTTTGACATCAATTTGAGATCTTTGCATGAACTGGTTTTTGAGTGGTTTCCTAATGCAAGCTATTTAGCACTTGATCGTATTGGGAACAAATAATGATTAAGAAACCCGATAGCCGATTTGAAAGGGCAAAAGAAGAGAATGACGAACATGGATGATATACCATCATTCGAAGTCATCGTGTTTTACATGTTTTTCATACTGTCATATGGAATTAAAGGCCATTCTCAACTTAGGAATAAAATCTTCTCTCCACGACAAAGATCCTTCTTGTTGTACGCTTTAAATGGAGTTTATTACCTTTGCAGACCGGGAGAACATCCTCTCACTGACAATAATGTTCTGCTTTCAGTTGAGTTTCTTCATGCAGCTGCATGCATTTTTAAGCCTGCATGCAGGTTTGAAAGGTCAAAAAAAAAGAGAATCATGAAACTCTTGGAGGATACATCATCCGAATACAAAGTGTTTATCATGTTTTTATCCTGTCATAGAAGTTATTATCTTCTGAGACTAGGAAGAAGATTTTATCTCCAGGACAAAGCTCCTTGTTGTTATGGTTTTTATGGAGTTTATTACCTTCTCAGACCGCGGAAAACATCTCTTCTCTCACTGACAATCCTGTTATTTTTCCAGTAAGGTTAATGAGTTCTTCATACCTGCTGAGTTTCAATTTAAATTTGTTAACTTTTCCCTAAAATAGACAATTATGTCCTCTTGATGCTCAAATTTTGAAATCTTTAAGTCATCAGTTCCTTGGATTTCTAGTTCAATAAGAAATTTCTTAAGAAAACCTCGATATTCAAAGTCTGAATTCCATGTAACCGAGAAAGTCTTTCATATGGACATACAGAATTGGTCATGGAACTGACCAAGTCTTTCATACGGTCATACGCAATTCTGTTGATTGTTTTAGACTTGGGGATAAGGAGCAGGAAAAATGAAGATTCAGTTACTAAGTCTTGGAAGTATGTTGTCCAACTTCAAGAAACTCCATATTGCCTTCCTTTCATTAAATCTGTTATCTTTCCACGGCAGTCGTTGACTTGTTATGTCGAGGATTAATCGACCAAAGTCATGGAACCGAGCACGTCTTCCAGTCACTAAGTCTTGGAAGAATGTTGCCTTTCATCCAATCTGTGATCTTTCCACGAATTGGCAGTCGTTGACTTGATATGCGGAGGTTTTGCCGTCCAAAGTCATGGAACCGAGCAAGTCTTTCATACGGTCATACGAAATTGTGTTGATTGCTTTAGATTTGCGGATAAAGCATGGCAAAGATTCAGTCACTAAGTCGCGGAAGTATGTTGTCCTACTTCAAGAAACTCCATTTTACCTTCCTTTCAACCAATCTGTGATCTTTCCACGAACTGGCAGTCGTTGACTTGTTATGGATTTACCTTTCAAAGTCATGGAACCGAGCAAGTCTTCCAGTCCCTAAGTCTTGGAAGAATGTTGCCCTACAACAAGAAACTTCATTTTGCCTTCGTTTACAAGGAAACTTGACTAATGTCTACTTCCTTTTAAGAACATTGTCTTCATCTTACTATCAACACTGCTAATCGTTTCTTCGCTACTGTAGATTTTTCCTAGAGTCCCCAAAGAAAGCAAAGACTATTTTAAGCCAAAGAAAGGAAAACAATAAACCCGAATAAGTAGAAATGGTAGGGAAATATATACAGCGAAATTTGCTTTTAGCCAGAAAACTTTTGGCGTTGCTTCTTTCACATTCTTTTTAATGGTAAAAAACAAAAAAAAAAAAACTATATTTATTTCATATAATTTTTTTGTTGGGAAGATTCTCATACTTGTTAGCAGAACAAGGATATTTTCAGTATTTTTTTTTTGTTGCAACAACCCTTCAAATTATGTCGCCTGTAAAAATGTTTATATGTCGTTGTCGTTACTGTCGTCGTTATCGTTGTCGCCTGTTTTAATGTTTTATAGTCTACGTGCTTCAAAAAGCATGAGCAGATCAATGACCCGTATTTTGTAAATTCTGAGACAATTTTCAATCGATAAATGTGCAACGTGTGTGAGTTACGTTTTGCTTTAAACTGAGAGTCTGCCAACCCTGCCACCGCCCTAGGCGTGGTATAACAAAATTCATTGTTCACTGCTGCTGTTATTGCTGTTGCTGCAGTTTGTTGCTGCTGCTGCTGACATTGCAAATAATTGTAATGTCAGACTATATATGTAAGTAAGTTTGTTTGAATATATATTTTCGGTTAAATGTTTTCGATTTGGGGTAAACTACAATACACAGAACGAATGTTATAGTGTTTATAAAACGGAAATGAAAATCACCAAAGAAACGGAAAGGTAGTTGCAAAATTCTTCATTTTTTATTGTTTCATTCTTTCGCTGAAAAATGTGTAAAAATAGCGTATGAAAAGTAGAGGAAAAAAACACAAATTCCGGGAAAGAGAATTGTTTGTGAATGACAATAATAAAAGTGAAGGAAACTTAATGAAAGTTGAAATGATTATAAAACCATTTGCAATTAGTTGTCTGAAGGCAACATGTGGGGTTTTAAACGGAAAATTTAACGGTTCGAGAGAATGTTTAAACGTCTGATGAGTTCTTAGAAAAGACCTGGTTAATGACATCTATTTGTTGTGGCATTATGTGGCAAATGGGAAATAAAGAACATATTTATGCAGGAGTGGTAGTTGTCTACTTTAGAACAGTAGAGGCGAAAGGACCCCACCACTCCTCAGATGTAGTGTCATTTACAAAATATCGATGTTATTAGATCCAACCTGCAGCCTTGAGATATCTCTATAGGTCATTAAGTCTAGAACCAGATAACTCACCAAGGTTTGGTTAGTATGTAGTTGCCCAGAGAGGATGGAAAATCGTTTCCTCTCTTCTCTGTCCAAAGTCATAGAACCGAGCAAGTCTTTCAATCGGTCATACGGAATTGTGCTGACTGTTTTAGACTTGCGGTCAAAGCAGGACAACTGGAGATTCAGTCACTAAGTATTGCAAGTATGTTGGTTGTTCTACTGCAAAAAATTCCAAATGTCTTTAAAGGGGAGTCCAAGGTGACTTGCATGCTTGCCTAGTATCCAGCGCCCTCTTAATACTGCCAGAAACCTTCATATATCCTTTCTATTAGGGATTATCACATCATAGTTCATCTATCATTAGCTTGGCCACCCAATATGTACCTAAGTTGCGCCATCTATTCTCAGCCTTTGTAAAAAAGTGTCTGTAGATAATACTTTTAATAGTCTGAAGCGGAATAGCTACACAGAAAAAACAGATTCGTGATAGCAACCGAATCGAGAATCATTCGATTTACAACAAATTCGGTTGCTATCACGAATCTGTTTTCTCTGTGTACTGAAACCTCATTGGAGATATTCAAAGCATCACCCATTCTGTGATAGTCTCTATACGCAAGAACCCAAACTGAAGTAATGTCAGACAGGCGACCTAGCCTTGACAGAGCATTCTTACATTGCCTGACTAATGAAGAAGAAGTTGTGTAGGCATTCAAAGAGAGAAGTGCCGTCTGACTGTCAATTAAAATACAAATACTGCCGAGAGTATTATGGTTTACAAGCCATTGCAAAAATTTACATTCTTTCGAAAGCCGGTTTGAGATACTTATCGCAAGTTCGTCAGAGAATGCACCAGAACCCAACAACACAGCTCCTTTTAAGAACCGTCTTTACATATCCTGGCCACTCACTCCTGGAGGGAACTAAAATCTATATATGGAGTTATATAGTCCAAACCGTCTGTTATATTCTGGTGTCATATTCGTACACGAGGTTACACATCACTCCCGAAGGGAACTAAGACTTTGAATATCCTATCAAAATCTGCATAAAGAGTAATATAGTCCAAAGGTTAGTTAACGAATTCCTCGGATGGCCATAAATTCTCGATCTCCAACATCCAGATGTGCTAAGTCTTGCTGTGCTCCAGGCAGAGGTGGCCATTATGTGAAAGTCAATTGGTACAAGGTGCAGGAAACTGTTCAGTTCTTAGAGCGCAAGTTATGCCAATGCAAGCTGATCTCTAGACTTATTATAGTTGGTCTACGACATAGTTTTTCCTAGTTGCAGTCCACCATACAAGAGATGCATATGTAGGAATTTGACGTACTATAGCTATATGCATCCATTTAACTATGTTGGGCCTAAATCCCCATTCTAATGGGTCACCATTTCCCTCTTGAGTATTCAGTTTCCATGAAAAGGGAAGAGTCACTACTAAAAAAACTATAGGTTTTCATTCCTTTGGGATTCTAGGAGGATAGAAGTTTAATTTCGATTAGGAAATTACATATAAAGTTCAGTAGTGGTGGCCAATGCATGAAGGTCAATTGAAACAAGGTGCAGTATAGTGTTCAGCACCTCTAAAGGACCAGTTCTTAGTGAGCCAGTTATGACAATGCAAGCTGATCTCCGGAATTCATACAATTGATCTACGATAAAGTTTTTCCGTGATAAAGAGGATTATCAGTACTGGGAAGCACTATGATTTTTCATGCATTTAGGATTCGAGGAGGATATTAGCTTAATTTATATCTGAAAATTACATACAACAAACAGTAGGGTCTATGAATAGATACCGATAAGATACCAACCAAATCTTCGTATTGCAGTGGCGAATTTTAAGAGCCATGAAATGGAGACATCACTTGTGTTGCTGTCAATGATAGATCAGATGAGATCGTAATTTTCCACCTCCTTATAGACTCTAGTTTGAGGCCTCGAGGGCGTATTCTTGTAAAGTTTTGTCCTTGGAATAATATCCCGTACGGACCGGCACTACATCAATTGACCATTATGTTTACCATCCTCATAATGAAGAAGATGAATATAATGTGTATCACCTTTTCTCCCTATCATGCTTGGATGAGCTATCAAGGATGAATCTCCTTCATCAGGGAATCTGGCTGGTTTAACATGGAGACAACGGAAGTATTATAAATACCCTGCAGTTTACCCCTTGGGTATCACAATGGGATCAGATTTGAATGGACCCAAGTGAGCTGCTTAAGGAGTGGATGCCCATGGAACATAACCTAACCTTACCGTCCTCTGTAGAAGGAATCTCACTATTTAATATAACAATGTGGGTTTTTAGTCATTTTAGAGAGATTTTCTCTTGCTATGTGAGATCATGAGCCAGGTTTGTCCTAAATGGTTTGATTAGTTTTTAGGCGGGCCGGATAGTGGTGAAGCCCATTTGAAAGAACTGTTTTGGCAGCTTCGGAGTGTATCGAATTGTTCTTCGTTAGCGTTCCTTATACAATTTTGACAGAAAGGCTATTCTTTGGCTATTTTGATTTTAATTAAGTTTTAATCAAGGGTTTCGTGGGGATTATTGTCATCTCAAGACAAGTTGCATTCTTGAACAAATGATGTTCCAGATATTAATAATGAAAATTTAAGCTTAAAGAAGGTTTCTAAATAGATTAAAACTCCCTGTTTCCTCAGGGAGTTTACTAATTAGTGATACTAACAATTACTACAGCAGAGGGATTCTTAGGAATTCCCGTTGGATCGTGCATATGTAAGTTCTTTTCAACTAACTTCCAAATATCAATTTCATTGAAGAACGGAGGATGTTACTAATCGCAGATAAGCCATCTAGAACAGTTGCAGGATATTTTAAGATGATTTTGAATCACTGTTTTCATTTATAAAGCCTATAAATTGAATTGCTTAAGAAGTTCCGTTGGATCTTCGATGTGTTGGTTTTTCTATTCCTCTGTAATTTCCAAGTTCGACAAAGAACGGATGTGTTGACCAAATGGATATAAACCATGTTAACAAAAGCTGGATGTACAAGCAATTACTACAGAGTCCTGATCTGAAATGTACTAGATCACTTCTTTTGAGGGTCAGGATGCAGGTTTCAACATTGGCGGCTTTCTCATAAAGGGGCACAGTCTCATTAAGGGTCAGGACCACAAGGATTTTTGTGGGAGTTTTTATGATGATGTGGAGATAATACTAAAGAGATTGTGTAACAACTTTAAATGCCTTAACTATTTGATCAAGGATATTTCCCAAAGAAATGTCAAGTCGGAAGTCGGCCTATATAATCTATCAAGGAAACATTAGTTGAAGTAAATTAGGTCTAGTTTTGAAAAATTCAAGGTTTAATTGGATTCAAACCCTAAATAAAACATACAAGGTTCTGGAGTACTTGGCTACATATTTCTCGTTTTTGAAGAAGTTTAAACCAAGAACATAAAAATGTTGCAAGGCTTGAGATGTGAGAACTTTGTTGAAGGGAGAAGCTCTAGGAGAAAGAGTGGAAGTGTGAGAAATCCATGAATTGGTATACGAAGAAGATGTTCCCAAATATATATTTCTCAACGAAATTCGGATTAAATCAGTTTTAGATTTCAATAGGATTAGAGAACTTTGCGAAGGTTCTGGAGAACTTTCCAATTAGTTTTTTTAATATGTATTCCTCCCAGTCTTTAAACAATTAATTCAAAAACATCATGTTTAAAAATGAGGTCATCGTTTAGACAGGATTATATTTTTGCAAAAAAGCATTTCATTTACAACAATATAATCCTCCAAAAAATGACAGACATATACAAAACTATGCAATAAAATATTACAATAAAACTATTTGATAAACTTGGCAGGAATCCTCCAGTATAACATAACTTGGCGGTCATTGCTAGGCGGACTCTCAATATCATCTCCAAAACCCACCTCCAAGACTCGCAAACACAAAAAAACAGTTGGCCTTAACATTCACATTCAAATTGCAATAGATGGGGGAGATGGCAGACCCAAAAAAGCGCATGCTCCATAAATGGAGACATCCACAAAACTTTCGGTGGTATAGAGGAGACATTGAAAATTGCATTTCATAAACGCATTACCAGTATGTACGAGGCTAATGGCCTCAACAGCATATTCCATACAACCAACAACTGGGAAAATGAGCAAAAAAAAAAATATTAACAGAATAGAGTAGAGAGCAAGTAGAAAGAAAATGCAGAACTACTCCAAGAGCTGTATTCATATATAAATATGTATGAAGGCATGTTAAAGGCATTGTACTCCAACAAATGGAAAAACTCATACTCATACTAGAACTCTAGCAGTGAGGTGGTGGTGGTGTTGGTGGTGTCTGCACACAAAATTACGAAATTCTAAAGAACCGACCAAACAACCTCCTGGCATTGACAATGGCATTGGTAGGGTATGGCTTTGAATGTTGTACTATGTATGCTCTTGAATATCTTTATATATTTTTGTAGATATGTCTGTATTTATGTTGAAAAATCATGCTTTTCAATGTTGTCTCTGCTCTATTGCATCTGCATATAGTATTTAGTAGGTTCTGCACACTCCTCGAAATGATTACAAGAATAAAATGAAACTTTTTTTGTTTTGTTTTTGGTTTGCTGTTGATTGAAGTTTTGCTTTTTGTGCTCGCTGTTGTCGGTTTCGCATGTGTTGAATGGTTTTTGTGTTGGCTGTTTGTATGGGGAGCTATTGAAGCAGTGTTTTCAGGGCCATTGCCATTTGGAGTTTTTTTGTTTGTTTTGTTGTTCATGAGCAAATGTACCCTACTTGGTGGTTAGGGTAATGTGGTTTCCAGAAGGGAGTTATTCTTAATCAATTTTGAGAAGCTCTAGGAGAAACTGTGATAGTTTGAGAGATATATGATTTCAGATGGTGTAAATCCTGGAAAATATATTTCCAAATTCGAGTATCCAAAGTGAATTGTGCGATTAGTTGAAGTAAATCAGTTCTAGTTCTGAAATATTGTAGGTTTTCAATGGATTCAAAACCTGGAGAAAACATACAAGGTTCTGGAGAACTTTTCGACATCTTTCTCCTTTGAAGAAGCTTAAACCAAGAGCCTCGATGTAGAGTGATAATGAAAAGCTCTAGGGAAAAGAGTGCAAGAGTGAGAAATCTATGATTCCACATCTTTGGTATACGAAGAAGGTGTTCTCCTAAACACATATTTCCAAACAAAGTTTGGAATAAATCAGGTTTAACTTTGGAAAACACAAAAGTTTCTAGAGAACTTGACGAACTTTCTTTCTTTGAAAAAGTTGGAAAAGAAGTTTATCCAGAGCGAATTATTCGATTAGTTGAAGTAAAATGAAATCGAAACCTAAAGAGAATTTTCAAGGTTCTGGAGAACTTTCCAAGCATGTTTGGAGAAGTGTGAAAGCTTGAGTTTCAACCAAGAGTATAAAGATTTTGAGAAGCTCTAGGGGAAAGAGTGAAAGCATGTGACAGTTATGATTTCACATCTTAGGTATACGAAGAAGGTATTTCCAAATCCATATTTTCAAAGCGGAATACGCCACGTTTGAAATGTACTGACAATCTAAAGAATTTAGAGAACTTTCTTCACCATTGTTTCTTTAAAGAAGTTTGAAATTTAGTTCAAACCAAGAACATAAAGATGTTAAATTTCTTCAAGGGATAAGCTCTAGGAGAATGAATGAAAGATTGTGGGATCTGTGATATCCATGTATCCAAAGTGATTTATTTGATTAGTCAAAGTAAATCTGGGTTTTACTTTGTCCCAAAAGAAAGGAGAAAAAATAGAAGAGTCCCAAGGAGAAAAAATAGAAGAGTTTGACAACTATGATTTCACATCATTGGTATTCGAAGAAGAAGAAGTTTCCAAATACCTATTTCCAAAAGGAATAATTCGATTAGTCGTTGTAAATTAAATTTATCTTTGGAAAACTCCTGGTTTGATGTGTAGCCCCAACCTAGAGAGAACATACAAGATTCTAGAGAACATTGCGAACTCTTCTTTATTTTAAGAATAACTAAGAACATATAGATGTGGCAATCCTCGAGGTATGATAACTTACTTGTAGGGAAATGCTCTCAATTGGGTTATGAGAAGCTCTAGGAGAAATAATGGAAGAATTTAGGAACTCTTTTGATAATGTTTAAAAAGAAGGTTAAACTAAGTTACGCAAACGTTCTTTAATAGATTTTGAGAAGCTCTTGAAGAAAGAATGGTAGACTATGAGACCTATCATCATTAGCATAATAAGAAGATGTATTTAAATCCATATTTCCAAACGAAATTATTCAATTAGTCAATGTAAAGCAGTTTTAGCTTTGGATAATGCCAGGTTTGCAAAGTACTCGCAACCTAGAGAGAACTTACATGGTTATAGGGAACTTAAATAGAAAAAGAAGTTCAAACCAACAAAATAAACCTGTCACAAACCTCGAGGAACTTACAAGGCAGTAGATGGCTTTGCAAACTCATCTTTCCTTGAAAAAGGATAGAAACAACCGGTTTTAAATAGACACAACAACTAGAGAGAACTTATAAGATCTTAGAAGACTTTGTTAACACTTCTTTGTTTGAAGAACTTAGAAGAGAAATCTTTAGCTGGGTGAAGAGAACTTTTCAAATTCAGCTTTCTTTAAAAAAGATTGATAAGTCCAAACCAAGAACATTAAGATGTCACAAGACTCTATGAGCTCTTCCGGTGAGTTAGTCCAAATTCTAAACCTTTAAGAAGCGAAAATGTTTCATCTTATACTTATAATCTGATTATAAATATATTAAACAAACCTAAAGACTTTGTTTATTTATCTCTCAAAAAATATAGACACTTTCATATTGAAATTTCACTTAATATTTCACCTTAATCCAAAAATGGATCTTTCTGGAATACTGACGTTTCTTTGGCTCTTAAAAGCTTCCTGGAAACACTCTCATTTATTCAATGATCACTGACCTAAAAATACAGCTGCTTTTATCATAAAAATTATCTTAAAAATTCCTAATATATTGAGATTTATCCAATAATGGCTTTATCTCTGAAACTTCCGCTTCTTTGGCTTTCAAAAGCTTTCTGGAAACTCTTGCAGTTATTCCTTGATAATCCAAAAATTATCCTGGGAATGGAGATTTACCCAAAAATGGAACTTCATGTGAAATCTTTCAGTTATTCCAAATAGAGTTTTAATTTCAATTTCGTTCTTCCAATGGATATTACTGTAATATTCCAGCTTCTTTAGGTCTTTCCTCACTCAACAGTAGAAGTTAAATCCAGACACTTTCATAATTGAAATTTCACTTAATATTTCTCCTTAATCCAAAAATGGATCTTTCTGGAATACTAATGTTTCTTTGGCTCTTAAAAGCTTCCTGGAAACACTTTCATTTGATCAATGATCACTGACCTAAAAATGCAGCTGCTTTTATCATAAAAATTAACTTAAAAATTCCTAATACATATATTGAGCTTTATCCAATAATGGCTTTATCTCTGAAACTTCCGCTTCCTTGGCTCTCAAAAGCTTTCTGGAAACTCTTGCAGTTATTCCTTGATAATCAAAAGAAATACAGCTACTTTTATCATTAAAATTATCATTCCATATACCATTTCCAAGGTACAAAGATCCAATGGATCTTAGTGTAATATTCCTGTTTCTTTAGGTCTTGAAAGTTCCTCAAAACTCTTTTAAATATTTCTTGACCATCAACCTTGATCACAGAAAGTTCTCTTTCCAATTTGGTCCTGCGAAACTCTTCCTACTTGCACTCAACAGTAGAAGTTAAATCCACGTTATTTTTCCTATTATAGCTCACCAAACCCTGTCGCCTATTACTCACCCTAACTATATTCCCTTCAATATTTATGCGAGGTTTTTTCCTGTTCTTCTATTTCTATGGAGTTTTTTTATATTATGCTATATACAATGCAATTTCCCCCCATTTCTGTTCATTTATTTATTTATTTATTTATTTTTTTCATGAGTCTGTCTGTCAGTATTTCAACTATTGTCAGTTGTTTTTTGTTTCTGCTCTCTCTCGGCTTGTACTATCTGAACTGAACAATTGAAGCATGAATGCAATGGTTTTTTTGCTTGCCACACTGCAACATATGACAAAGTAAAGTAAAATAAATATAAAAGTATAAATAATGAAAAACTCATGCCTATTGACTTCTTTTTTTTTGTGATTTTTGTTTCAGTTTTTTTTGCCATTTGCCATGAAAGATTATTTGTTAATGATATGGAGAAGAGGAGTTATTATTACAATGTCAATATGGAAATAGAGGGAGTTCAAATATTGGTTATAAGCAAAGCAAATTAATGGGGTAATAATTAAAGTTTTGAATGGGATTTTATTTCAGACATTGATTGTTAATAATGTAATTAAAATTTAGTTGAGCATGTTTAAGTTAATTATCAGGAATTTATTATACAATGTTAGTTTTATAAAGAATTTCTAAGAGAATTGAATCGATTCAAGTCTTGTCAACATAGATATAACTTTAGCAACAAAATTGGGGTTTCTTAAGGAAGAACTTTGAACAGTTACATAATCCTGTTGCTCACCTATTCTGTAGCTGTTCTTTTAGGTTCCCTGATTCTCCTCTTGGAATAACATGGAATATGGGAATATCTGAGAATATTCCTAAATCAGTAAAGAATATTTCCTGCTAGAATTACTTATAATTGATTAAGAAAGACTAAAACAGCGGGAAGTTTAAAAAAAGAACAAATTATCATATCTCTAATGCACACCAGTTGGTGTTCCTAAAAGTTTCTTGATTCTCCTCCACTCTTGCAATAACATGGAATATGGGAGTATTACGTTTATCGTAGAATATTCCTTAATAAGTAAAGAATGTTTCCTGGTGTTCCTCCAGGTTCCTTGATTCTTCTCTCCTTTTGGAATAACTTGGAATACGAGTACTCTGAAAAGTCAAGAATTTATCTCAAGGTATTCCTGAATCAGCAAAGATTATTCTGTCCTAGACTTACTCAAAATTGACAAGGAGGAACTATTAACCAACAAAGAACAGTTGTTACATCAACAATAAAGAATGATGTTCCTGTCTGGCAACAGTAAGTGTTCCGTTAGGTTCCTTGATTCTCCTCTCCCCCTGTAATAGCTTGGAATACAGAAAGTCTAGGAAGTGTCGGTTTTAATTGAGAATATTCCTGAATGAGCAAATAATGCTTCCTCCTTGACTTACTCACAATTGTTTAAAGGGTGATCTTAAATTATCCGGAAGGTATTGGAACATTTGTACCATGGGGAATATGTTGGTATATGGATAGTCTGAGAAAGATTGAGTTTATCTGAGAATATTACTGATCGATGCCAAATGCCCGCCATGGCTTCGCTGGTTGGAGCACTTCCGAAATGTTAAATTTTCCATGACTCTGACTCATAAATCAGGCTGAACTTGGCCGATGGCATGGGTTATGTTGGATTTGAGTGTCGATGAGGTGCGTGTCTTATTCGCATTGAGGAAAACTCCTCAAAATCTAATGTGGTCACATCACATGAACTCAGTGGCCAAAATTGTCGACCTATGGTGCTCGTCGTTGCCGGTGATGGCATGGCCAACGTCATTATCAAAGAAATATGGAGCCATTATGCTGCCAAACCCTAAATCCACACCAACTATAGTGACATTTTCGGAATGTATTGAACGCTCTTGGATCTCTTGTAGATTCGACAATTTTGTTTGTTGACCTACCCATTCATCCAGAAATGGGCCTCACCATAAATTGGATGAGGAGCATTTCATTATGGCCGTCGACGTTTACAAAGAAATATGACCGATAATGCCGCCAACCCAAAATCACACCTAACAGTGACATTTTCGGGATGCATTGGACGCTCTTGGATCTCCAATGGATTGTTAATGTCCCAAATTAGAAAATGTTGTCACCATAAATCGGGCGAAGCGCGCGGAAAGTTACACAAACAGAACACTCATTTTGATAAAACAATTTTATCATTTGCATAAATTGTTGAGCGCTATATTCGTCCATGGTGATTTGTTTAAACATACTGAATAAATGATAATTAATTTGACAGATCTAGCTTCAACAATATGGACGCTAGCAACTGACAAAGTTGGGAAATCGCTATTGGAGGACCCTTTATATAATTGCAGCCCAAAGAACAACCTAAGCTGACCAAAAGAGGTCTTTCTATCAAGGTATCTGAAAGCGTGCCTAAAACAAGGACATCTAAGCCTTTCTTTGTGATAATCCTGCTTTACATTGCCCTATAGCAGTGGTCGGCAGGAACAGAACATGCCACATTAGTAATTGTATTGTAGTGTTGCATAAAACGAATTTTCTGATTGTGTATTTGAGTTTTGAGCTTCCTTTTTCACTCACATTCGTGTTGTATACATTTCGCACAAATGGTCGCCTTCGGCCCCTTGTGGCTATAAGTGCCTATCACTGGCCTATAGAGTTGCTTCTAAAGTAACTATGCTGTCAACTGTTTATTACAAGTGACATTGATGATTTGACAATCGTTTAACACATTTTAAACTTTGATTTTCCGTACAAAACGAGCGAACAGGAGCACAAACATTCATATATACATAAATGAGGCCTATACAATCATATCAAGCGCTCATTTTAATCAATGTTAATAGTCATGACTTTGACAACTCGTAACTGCAATAGCAACAACTATAAAAAACATATTATCATTATTAATAACTTATAGCTATTCAGATAATAATGAAGTTTGTGTTTTGTCTTAAAATGATAAAAAAAGTAATGATGATTATGAAGTTGTTGACACCGATTGTCAAACACCAAGTAAGTAACTGCAATAACAAATGTTTTACAATAACTACAATACTTTTATATGCATAAATACATATATTTCGATGTGTATTTACATCAAGTTAAGTATGTGAGTGTAAATTTACACATTTATTACATAGGCTTGCAGTCGTAGTAAACGAGCCAGTCAGTCATTCTTTCTGGCTTGTCGGCCTCTTCAGTGGGATGAGGAACAACATTGAAAAGACAGAATGAAAATAAAACAACAGCAATAATAGCAGCAGCAGCAACAAAACATTATTTTCTATAGTAGAAAATATAAACGAGTTGCAAGGTCGACGAACGCCAACTAAATAAACATGATAAAATATTTATTTTTGCTGTTACCCCACACTCTCTCTTTACATTTCTCTTTTTACAGAGACTGGATAAATACGACAAATATGGCCAGACTTCAGGAAAGCTTCTAAATTGATTACAGATGTAGAAAGTATATATGAGAAATAATCTAAATAAGCATCGAAAGAGGATAAAGCAATCCTTACGATAAGAAGGCACCTCGTGGATTCGAAAAATATAATAATTGTTTATATTTAAACTTTAGTTTAGAGTTTAGTTAATCTTTAGTTATCAAAAAAATTATTTGTTTTGTTTTAATTTTTCATGGCATTTCGAAATTATACTTATTTCTACTTAAACTTTAATTAAGCTAGTTTAGTTAAACTCCAGTTAACCAGAATATCCTGCATTTCTCAAATTGTTTTAATTATTATTAGTGGTTGTGAGAAAACTTGTTAAATTTTATTAAAATTAGTAAAATTTCATAAAATAATTTTTAACTGAAGTTTAAATAAACTTGGTTAAGTTAAGTTTAAGTGATAAAAAGTAAAACTTTGAAAACTTAATTTTCCACTTAGTTTGAAAAGATTTATACAAATAAAAAATTATAATTTGTTGCTTTTATTCTTTAGTTCATAAAATAATTCTTAACTGAAGTTTAGATAAACTTGGTTAAGTTAAGTTTAAGTAATAAAAAGTAAAATTTTTAAAACGAAATTTTCCACTTAGTTTTAAAAGATTAATAAAATTCAAGAATAATTTTTTTTGCCTTTAATCTGTAGTTATAAGCTTTTAGTTAATCTTTAGTTATCAAAAAACTGTACTTGATTTGTTTTAATTTTCCAGGACATTTCAAAATTATACTTTGTTTTACTTAAACTTTAATTAAGCCAGTTTAGTTAAACTCCAGATAATCAGAATATCCTACATTTCCTAAATTATTTAAATTACTAATAGTGGTTGTGAGCAAACATCGTAAATTTTATTAAAATTAGTAAAATTTTATAAACTAATTTTTAACTGAAGTTTAGATAAACTTGGTTAAGTTAAGTTTAAGTGATAAAAAGTAAAACTTTGAAAACTTAATTATGCACTTAGTTTGAAAAGAGTTATACAAATAAAAAATTATAATTTTTTGCTTTTATTCTTTAGTTCATACAATAATTCTTAACTGAAGTTTAGATAAACTTGGTTAAGTTAAGTTTATGTAATAAAAAGTAAATTTTTTAAAACGAAATTTTCCACTTAGTTTGAAAAGATTAATAAAATTCAAGAATATTTTTTTTTTGCTTTTAATCGTTAGTTATAAGAGTTTAGTTAATCTTTAGTTATCAAAAAACTTTACTTGTTTTGTTTTAATTTTCCAGGATATTTCAAAATTATACTTATTTCTACTTAAACTTTAATTAAGCAAGTTTAGTTGAACTCCAGTTAATCAGAATATCCTACATTTCCCAAATTATTTTAATTACTAATAGTGAAATTTTATAAACTAATTTTTAACTAAAGTTTAGATAAACTTGGTTAAGTTAAGTTTAAGTGGTAAAAAATTTAATTTTGAAAACTAAATATTCCAATTAGTTTGAAAAACGTTATAACTTTAAACAATTATATTGTTTTGCTTTTAATCTCTAGTTTAGTAAATCTTTAGTTATAAAAAAATTATACTAATTTTGTTTTAATTCTCCAGGATAATTCAAAATTATACTTCTTTCTACTTAAACTTTAATTAAGCCAGTTTAGTTAAACTCCAGTTAATCAGAATATCCTACATTTCCCAAATTATTTTAATTACTAATAGTGGTTGTGAGCAAACATCGTAAATTTTATTAAAATTAGTAAAATTATATAAACTAATTTTTAACTGAAGTTTAGATAAACTTGGTTAAGTTAAGTTTAAGTGATAAAAGGTAAAACTTTGAAAACTTAATTATCCACTTAGTTTGAAAAGAGTTATACAAATAAAAAATTATAATTTTTTGCTTAATTCTTTAGTTCATAAAATAATTCTTAACTGAAGTTTAGAGAAACTTGGTTAAGTTAAGTTTAAGTAATAAAAAGTAAATTTTTTAAAACGAAATTTTCCACTTAGTTTGAAAAGATTAATAAAATTCAAGAATATTTTTTTTTTGCTTTTAATCGTTAGTTATAAGAGTTTAGTTAATCTTTAGTTATCAAAAAACTGTATTGTTTTAATTTGCCAGGACATTTCAAAATTATACTTAGTTTTACTTAAACTTTAATTAAGCCAGTTTAGTTAAACTCCAGTTAATCAGAATATCCTACATTTCCTAAATTGTTTTAATTACTAATAGTGGTTGTGAGCAAACATCGTAAATTTTATTAAAATTAGTAAAATTTTATAAACTAATTTTTAACTGAAGTTTAGATAAACTTGGTTAAGTTAAGTTTAAGTGATAAAAAGTAAAACTTTGAAAACTTAATTATCCACTTAGTTTGAAAAGAGTTATACAAATAAAAAATTATAATTTTTTGCTTTTATTCTTTAGTTCATAAAATAATTCTTAACTGAAGTTTAGATAAACTTGGTTAAGTTAAGTTTAAGTAATAAAAAGTAAATTTTTTAAAACGAAATTTTCCACTTAGTTTGAAAAGATTAATAAAATTCAAGAATATTTTTTTTTTGCTTTTAATCGTTAGTTATAAGAGTTTAGTTAATCTTTAGTTATCAAAAAACTGTACTTGATTTGTTTTAATTTGCCGGGACATTTCAAAATTATACTTAGTTTTACTTAAACTTTAATTAAGCCAGTTTAGTTAAACTCCAGTTAATCAGAATATCCTACATTTCCTAAATTGTTTTAATTACTAATAGTGGTTGTGAGCAAACATCGTAAATTTTATTAAAATTAGTAAAATTTTATAAACTAATTTTTAACTGAAGTTTAGATAAACTTGGTTAAATTAAGTTTAAGTGATAAAAAGTTAAATTTTGAAAACTTAATATTCCACTTAGTTTTAAAAGAACTATAAAAATAAAAAAATTATAATTTTTTGCTTTTAATCTTTAGTTTATCAAATAATTCTTAACTGAAGTTTAAATAAACTTCGTTAAGTTAAGTTTAAGTGATAAAAAGTTAAACTTTGAAAACTAAATGTTCCAAATAGTTGAAAAAGTTTCATAAAATATAAAAATTATATTTTATTCTTTTAATCTTTAGTTATAAGCATTTAGTTATCAAAAAACTGTACTTGTTTTGTTTTAATTTTGCAGGACATTTCAAAATTATACTTAAACTTTACTTAACCGAGTTTAGTTCAGTTCATTCGCCGATATTTTCCTATTTGTATGATAACATTGTCAGAAATCAATCTGGCAAGCCTATACTCCTAAAAAGAGAGGTATTAACTTCCATACAATATGGTGGACATGGTTCTTCTGTTGGCTGGCTGGCTGACTTGCTCTAAGGCCTAGAACAAACAAGTAGTAGGAGTAGGGGCTCTACGTATAACCATGTGTATAAAGTCACATTGTATAACAATTTACACACTTACTTACATAAGTATTCACACATAATGCTGAAATATTTTCGTGCATTTAATATTCTTCTATGAATTTCTAGTAAAACATGTACTACAAACGTACGAGTATTTGACGATTATGTACAACATACATTGAATGTATTTTTTTTTTTGCTCCATAGAAAAAGAAGAGTGCATATTTTTGCTGGTAGTGAGAGTGAAATGGAGAAATCTTTTTTTGAAATATAATGATGATGAGATGTAATAATAATAAATTTACAATGAGTTTTACATTCAAACATTTACAGATAAACATACATGAGGTAACTCTGTAGAGTAGTGTAAAAGCAGCAGTTTAATACACACATTTTCCCATAAATACATATTTAAAAATAGAACTAGTTGTCATATACATCTATTAGTTGAAGTATGTATTATTTTTTTGAGATTAAAACTCATACACAAATAATTTGAATGCTGAAATAATTGCACTTTCATTGCAATCTATCTATATCTGCGAGTCAATCAGTATTGACTGACTGTTTAAACATTGCTCCAGCCTAAACGCCAAAAGGTAGAGACTTGGACTATATGTTCCTCTCTCCCTCTGTAGATCCACTAAGAAGGGATAATTGGAAATTCGAAAGTTTAAGAGGTAAAAACTGGAACATTTCCTGCCCAAACTCCAAAAGGTAGAGACTTGCACTTTGGACTATATGTTCCTCTCTCCCTATGTAGATCCACTAAGAAGGGATATTTGCAAATTCGAAAGTTTAGGAGGTAAAAACTGGAACATTTCCTGCCCAAACTCCAAAAGGTAGAGACTTGCACTTTGGACTATACGTTCCTCTCTTCCTATGTAGATCCATTAAGAAGGGATTTTTGGAAATTCTAAAGTTTAAGAGGAAAAAACTGGAACATTTCCTGCCCAAACACCAAAAGGTAGTGACTTGGTTCCTCTCTAACTATGTAGATCCACTAAGAAGGGATTTTTGGAAATTCTAAAGTTTAAGAGGAAAAAACTGGAACATTTCCTGCCCAAACTCCAAAAGCAAGATACTTGGACTCCCTTTGTAGATCCACTAAGAAGGGATATTTGGAAATTCGAAAATTTAAGAGATAAAAACTGAAACATTTCCTGCACAAACGCCAAAAGGCAGAGACTTAGACTTAGGACTATACGTTCCTCTCTCCCTATGTAGATACATTAAGAAAGCATTTTGGGAAATTCGAAAGTTTAAGAGATAAAAACTGGAACATTTTCTTCACAAAGGCCAAGAGGAAGAGACTTGGCTATGTACTATACGTTCCTATCTCTCTTTGTAGATCCACTAAGAATGGATTTTTGGATACTCCAGCCTAAACGCCAAAAGGAAGAGACTTGGACTTTGGACTATACGTTCCCCTTCTTTGTAGATCCACTAAGAAGGGATATTTGGAAATTCAAAAGATTAAGAGGTAAAACTGGAACATTTCCTTCCCAAACGCCAAAAGGAAGAGACTTGGAAGGGATATTTGGAAATTCGAAAGTATAAGAGATTAAAACTGGAACATTTCCCGCCCAAACGTCAAAAGGTAGAGATTTGGACTTTACGTTCCTCTCTCCCTATGTAGATCCACTAAGAAGAGATATTTGGAAATTCGTAAGTTTAGGAGGTAAAAACTGGAGCATTTCCTTCCCAAACGCCAAAAGCAAGATACTTGGACTCCCTTTGTAGATCCACTAAGAAGGGATATTTGGAAATTCAAAAGATTAAGAGGTAAAAACTGGAACATTTTCTTCACAAACGCCAAGAGGAAGAGACTTGGACTTTGGACTATACGTTCCTCTCTTTGTAGATCCACTAAGAACGGATTTTTGGATTCGAAAGTTTAATAGATAAAAACTGGAGCATTTCCTGCCCAAACGCCAAAAGGTAGAGACTTGGACTTTGGACTATACGTTCCTCTCCCCCTATGTAGATCCCCACTAAGAAGGGATTTTGGGAAATTCGAAAGTTTAAGAGGTAAAAACTGAAACATTTACTTCACAAACGCCAAGAGGAAGAGACTTGGACTTTGGACTATACGTTCCTCTCTTTGTAGATCCACTAAGAATGGATTTTTGGAAATTCGAAAGTTTAAGAGATAAAAACTGGAGCATTTCCTGCCCAAATGCCAAGAGGTAGAGACTTGGACTTTGGACTATACGTTCCTCTCTCCCCATGTAGATCCACTAAGAAGGGATACTTGGAAATTCGAAAGTTTAGGAGGTAAAAACTGGAAAAATTCAGTAAACAAATAATTACTTTTTAAATACTATGATTTTAGGGAAAATAAGCTCAATCTATGATCACTCATATTATATTTTAAGAAACAATATTTTTTATGCATTTTCCCCTTTAGACCTGCATTTATGAAGTTACAGCCAGTTTAAGTATTTCTTGTGAAAATCAATATCTGAAACAAATAATAATCACAAGATAGTCATCTAACTTCTAACAACAATTCCCTAATTCCATCATGTATGCATTTGCCATCAACTTTCCACCAAGTTTCGCTTTATATTATTCAACCACATAGAAAATAAAACTTTTTTTTCTCACTAATGATTCCCCAGAATTTTCATTTTCTTGCAACAAAAGACGACATTTAGAAAAAAAAAAAAACAAACAAGAAAAATTTCAATTGAAAATGTTAAAAACAAAAGTCATTTTCCTCAGCCAGGGAGAAAAAAACTCGTTTTGGAAAGTAGAAATAAAAAATAAATCGCAAATGATGCAACCAGAAACCAAGAGATGTTACCAATCCAGCCAGTCATCATGGTCGTCATCATCAGTATCAGTAGAACAGGGAAAACTCAACCTCACTTTTCATTTTTCTTGTTACACAAAAACATAGAGAACTTGAAAAAGCAGAGTAACCTATAGAACAAAGGAAATACCAATGGGAAAATTAAATGTACCATAGAAACATAATGATGATGATGATGATCATCATCAACAACCAAATAAGCAGGAATAGAATAAAAAACCAAAAAAATAAAACATTTCTTTTCTTTTTTTTGTAGAATATTATGGAATATATTTGCGAATGCTTCTAGAATGAGGTAGTAGAGGCATATAGAACTTCTAGCCATACAAACACACGCTGAACAAAGCAAAACATAGAACAGGTCATTGAAACTGTGGCGTTGCTTTTATTAACTCAAACCATAAATGTCTGCAATTCCCTACTAATACTTGAAGTTCTGCTCCACCATCCCCTGCCAAAACTCTGCCATTGCTTCATTGAAAACAGCAGCAGCAACTACTTCTACTCGTTGTATGTAGAATATGTTGTTCATACAACACGAGTATACAAGTTTTATTGCACGTATCCTAATGCTTTTTCCCTATAATCTAATACTGTTGTATAGCTGTCTGTGTTATTTTACTGCCCTACCTCCTAGAGTTCTTCCAACAACTCTCTAAAATTTTCTATGCTGTTCAAATTCCCTGCTCCTTCTCTTTCTTCTAAAAGTTGTTGTTCTGAAGTTTGTGTTTCTGTTGCATTGCGAATATTGTGAGCCAACATTTGAACACATATTATTTCAGTGTTGTGTGATTTTTCATTTCAATTTTGTTGTAGCAGTGTCAAGTTTATGTGGTCATGAACTCTATTTTCAATGGCGAAACAGCAACAAGAAAAAACTCTATAGAATGCAGAATAAAAAAACAATTGCGATAACTATTCAATGATAAGTGGAGGCAAATGAGAAAAAGAGAGAGAGAATAGTTGAAATAGTGGAGTTACTACGAAATGATGGGGTTCACTATTGGAAATTTCAGTTCAGTTTCTATTTCAGGTTATAGATCTGTTTTAGTTCAGGTTCTAGTTCAGTTTCTAGTTGAGGTTCTAGTTGAGGTTCTAGTTGAGGTTCTAGTTGAGGTTCTAGTTGAGGTTCTAGTTGAGGTTCTAGTTCGGGTTCTATTTCAGGTGCTAGTTCAGGTTCTTGTGCAGGTTCTAGATAAGGTTCTAGTTCAGTTCTAGTTCAGTTCTAGTTCAGTTCTAGTTCAGTTCTAGTTCAGTTCTAGTTCAGTTCTAGTTCAGTTCTAGTTCAGTTCTAGTTCAGTTCTAGTTCAGTTCTAGTTCAGTTCTAGTTCAGTTCTAGTTCAGTTCTAGTTCAGTTCTAGTTCAGTTCTAGTTCAGTTCTAGTTCAGTTCTAGTTCAGTTCTAGTTCAGTTCTAGTTCAGTTCTAGTTCAGTTCTAGTTCAGTTCTAGTTCAGTTCTAGTTCAGTTCTAGTTCAGTTCTAGTTCAGTTCTAGTTCAGTTCTAGTTCAGTTCTAGTTCAGTTCTAGTTCAGTTCTAGTTCAGTTCTAGTTCAGTTCTAGTTCAGTTCTAGTTCAGTTCTAGTTCAGTTCTAGTTCAGTTCTAGTTCAGTTCTAGTTCAGTTCTAGTTCAGTTCTAGTTCAGTTCTAGTTCAGTTCTAGTTCAGTTCTAGTTCAGTTCTAGTTCAGTTCTAGTTCAGTTCTAGTTCAGTTCTAGTTCAGTTCTAGTTCAGTTCTAGTTCAGTTCTAGTTCAGTTCTAGTTCAGTTCTAGTTCAGTTCTAGTTCAGTTCTAGTTCAGTTCTAGTTCAGTTCTAGTTCAGTTCTAGTTCAGTTCTAGTTCAGTTCTAGTTCAGTTCTAGTTCAGTTCTAGTTCAGTTCTAGTTCAGTTCTAGTTCAGTTCTAGTTCAGTTCTAGTTCAGTTCTAGTTCAGTTCTAGTTCAGTTCTAGTTCAGTTCTAGTTCAGTTCTAGTTCAGTTCTAGTTCAGTTCTAGTTCAGTTCTAGTTCAGTTCTAGTTCAGTTCTAGTTCAGTTCTAGTTCAGTTCTAGTTCAGTTCTAGTTCAGTTCTAGTTCAGTTCTAGTTCAGTTCTAGTTCAGTTCTAGTTCAGTTCTAGTTCAGTTCTAGTTCAGTTCTAGTTCAGTTCTAGTTCAGTTCTAGTTCAGTTCTAGTTCAGTTCTAGTTCAGTTCTAGTTCAGTTCTAGTTCAGTTCTAGTTCAGTTCTAGTTCAGTTCTAGTTCAGTTCTAGTTCAGTTCTAGTTCAGTTCTAGTTCAGTTCTAGTTCAGTTCTAGTTCAGTTCTAGTTCAGTTCTAGTTCAGTTCTAGTTCAGTTCTAGTTCAGTTCTAGTTCAGTTCTAGTTCAGTTCTAGTTCAGTTCTAGTTCAGTTCTAGTTCAGTTCTAGTTCAGTTCTAGTTCAGTTCTAGTTCAGTTCTAGTTCAGTTCTAGTTCAGTTCTAGTTCAGTTCTAGTTCAGTTCTAGTTCAGTTCTAGTTCAGTTCTAGTTCAGTTCTAGTTCAGTTCTAGTTCAGTTCTAGTTCAGTTCTAGTTCAGTTCTAGTTCAGTTCTAGTTCAGTTCTAGTTCAGTTCTAGTTCAGTTCTAGTTCAGTTCTAGTTCAGTTCTAGTTCAGTTCTAGTTCAGTTCTAGTTCAGTTCTAGTTCAGTTCTAGTTCAGTTCTAGTTCAGTTCTAGTTCAGTTCTAGTTCAGTTCTAGTTCAGTTCTAGTTCAGTTCTAGTTCAGTTCTAGTTCAGTTCTAGTTCAGTTCTAGTTCAGTTCTAGTTCAGTTCTAGTTCAGTTCTAGTTCAGTTCTAGTTCAGTTCTAGTTCAGTTCTAGTTCAGTTCTAGTTCAGTTCTAGTTCAGTTCTAGTTCAGTTCTAGTTCAGTTCTAGTTCAGTTCTAGTTCAGTTCTAGTTCAGTTCTAGTTCAGTTCTAGTTCAGTTCTAGTTCAGTTCTAGTTCAGTTCTAGTTCAGTTCTAGTTCAGTTCTAGTTCAGTTCTAGTTCAGTTCTAGTTCAGTTCTAGTTCAGTTCTAGTTCTAGTTCTAGTTCAGTTCAGTTCTAGTTCAGTTCTAGTTCAGTTCTAGTTCAGTTCTAGTTCAGTTCTAGTTCAGTTCTAGTTCAGTTCTAGTTCAGTTCTAGTTCAGTTCTAGTTCAGTTCTAGTTCAGTTCTAGTTCAGTTCTAGTTCAGTTCTAGTTCAGTTCTAGTTCAGTTCTAGTTCAGTTCTAGTTCAGTTCTAGTTCAGTTCTAGTTCAGTTCTAGTTCAGTTCTAGTTCAGTTCTAGTTCAGTTCTAGTTCAGTTCTAGTTCAGTTCTAGTTCAGTTCTAGTTCAGTTCTAGTTCAGTTCTAGTTCAGTTCTAGTTCAGTTCTAGTTCAGTTCTATTTCAGTTTCTACGTCAGGTTCTTCTTCAGGTTCTAGTTCAGGTTCTATTTCAGGTTCTACTTCAGGTTCTAGTTCTAATTCAGGTTCAGGTTTTAGTTAAATTCTAGTTCGGGTTCTAGTTCTGCTTCCAGTTAAGGTTCTAGATCAGGTTCTAGTTCAGGTTCTAGTTCAGGTTCAAACCATTACTCAATTCGTGTTACCAATGTGTTACCAATTCCCCAACAAATTTTATTGCCAACCTTATATTTTGGTTTTAGCAATAAAACAAATAAGCACAAATCCAATAAATATAGAAGAAAACTCCAGGAACCAGGGTAAAAGCATGAATTCTATCAACCAACCAAACAAGTCTAGAAACATAGACAAATATCAAGACAAACTTTACTCTTACCCATACCCAGCAAACATTCATATAACATATTTGCAAAAATAAAAACGAAAAACATACACAATTCAAATTCACAATTTTCTTTTAACAAAAACGCCAACAAAAAAAAACACAACGCTGCACTTCAAAAACTTGAACTTTTTTATGCTATTTATTCCTATAAAGCAGTACAGAAAAACAACAAAACCAACCGTATTATTATCAAAATAAACATCAACACGAACGTCATTATCATTTAGAATTTGCTAAAGCAAAGAAACTCAGCAAACAAGCGGGCACAGTAAAAATAACAACAACAGCTAGTAAAAAATAATATGAAATAATCATTTTCAAGCTCAACAACGCGGTGAAGGTCATTGCTACCAAAAATTGTAACTCCCTTTGCCCTACTCTACTAGCTGGCTTTTTTTCCTACACTCATGCACACACTACACTTCTCACTACACAACACTACACTGCTTGCTTGCTGCCTGCATAGTCATGCTTTATCATGCTGCACACTTACCTAAATGTCATTGTATTTGTTAGCATGTTTATTTTTTGCGAATGGAATGCATTCATCCATCCTACATACACAAACTGAGCAGAATTACGAAACAAAAAACAACACAATGGCTAAAAGAAATTGAACAAGAGACAGAGAGAGAGATTTTTTTGCAGACTGGGAGTGTAACTGTGGCTATGAAAGAGATGTAATAAATTACATGTGCTAGAGAATGTAAATTGGTTTTCTGGATATGTAATTGAATCACTACATATACTGTCACAGAAAGATCACTACGTAACTGAATTGGAACTAAACTAGAAATGAACTAGAACCTGAAATATAATCCGAACTAGAACCTGAACTAGAACTGAACTAGAACTGAACTAGAACTAGAACTGAACTAGAACTGAACTAGAACTGAACTAGAACTGAACTAGAACTGAACTAGAACTGAACTAGAACTGAACTAGAACTGAACTAGAACTGAACTAGAACTGAACTAGAACTGAACTAGAACTGAACTAGAACTGAACTAGAACTGAACTAGAACTGAACTAGAACTGAACTAGAACTGAACTAGAACTGAACTAGAACCTGAACTAGAACTGAACTAGAACTGAACTAGAACTGAACTAGAACTGAACTAGAACTGAACTAGAACTGAACTAGAACTGAACTAGAACTGAACTAGAACTGAACTAGAACTGAACTAGAACTGAACTAGAACTGAACTAGAACTGAACTAGAACTGAACTAGAACTGAACTAGAACTGAACTAGAACTGAACTAGAACTGAACTAGAACTGAACTAGAACTGAACTAGAACTGAACTAGAACTGAACTAGAACTGAACTAGAACTGAACTAGAACTGAACTAGAACTGAACTAGAACTGAACTAGAACTGAACTAGAACTGAACTAGAACTGAACTAGAACTGAACTAGAACTGAACTAGAACTGAACTAGAACTGAACTAGAACTGAACTAGAACTGAACTAGAACTGAACTAGAACTGAACTAGAACTGAACTAGAACTGAACTAGAACTGAACTAGAACTGAACTAGAACTGAACTAGAACTGAACTAGAACTGAACTAGAACTGAACTAGAACTGAACTAGAACTGAACTAGAACTGAACTAGAACTGAACTAGAACTGAACTAGAACTGAACTAGAACTGAACTAGAACTGAACTAGAACTGAACTAGAACTGAACTAGAACTGAACTAGAACTGAACTAGAACTGAACTAGAACTGAACTAGAACTGAACTAGAACTGAACTAGAACTGAACTAGAACTGAACTAGAACTGAACTAGAACTGAACTAGAACTGAACTAGAACTGAACTAGAACTGAACTAGAACTGAACTAGAACTGAACTAGAACTGAACTAGAACTGAACTAGAACTGAACTAGAACTGAACTAGAACTGAACTAGAACTGAACTAGAACTGAACTAGAACTGAACTAGAACTGAACTAGAACTGAACTAGAACTGAACTAGAACTGAACTAGAACTGAACTAGAACTGAACTAGAACTGAACTAGAACTGAACTAGAACTGAACTAGAACTGAACTAGAACTGAACTAGAACTGAACTAGAACTGAACTAGAACTGAACTAGAACTGAACTAGAACTGAACTAGAACTGAACTAGAACTGAACTAGAACTGAACTAGAACTGAACTAGAACTGAACTAGAACTGAACTAGAACTGAACTAGAACTGAACTAGAACTGAACTAGAACTGAACTAGAACTGAACTAGAACTGAACTAGAACTGAACTAGAACTGAACTAGAACTGAACTAGAACTGAACTAGAACTGAACTAGAACTGAACTAGAACTGAACTAGAACTGAACTAGAACTGAACTAGAACTGAACTAGAACTGAACTAGAACTGAACTAGAACTGAACTAGAACTGAACTAGAACTGAACTAGAACTGAACTAGAACTGAACTAGAACTGAACTAGAACTGAACTAGAACTGAACTAGAACTGAACTAGAACTGAACTAGAACTGAACTAGAACTGAACTAGAACTGAACTAGATCTGAACTAGAACTGAACTAGAACTGAACTAGAACTGAACTAGAACTGAACTAGAACTGAACTAGAACTGAACTAGAACTGAACTAGAACTGAACTAGAACTGAACTAGAACTGAACTAGAACTGAACTAGAACTGAACTAGAACTGAACTAGAACTGAACTAGAACTGAACTAGAACTGAACTAGAACTGAACTAGAACTGAACTAGAACTGAACTAGAACTGAACTAGAACTGAACTAGAACTGAACTAGAACCTGAACCTGAACTAGAACCTGAACTAGAACCTGAATTAGAACTGAACTAGAACCTGAACTAGAACCTGAACAAGAACCTGAACTAGAACCTGAACTAGAGCTGAAATCGAATTATTTAATAAGTTTTTCCTTGATGTAGGGCACTTACAGAATGTTCTGCTCATGTTCTCTTTCTCACACTCAGTTTATTTATCTTCCCTTTTGGCGAAATTTCTTTACAGAGATAATACTGTGCTCTCAGGCCTGCAAAATAGATGACAAACCCACAAACGTATAGTAAACAATGGGAATTCGGTACTGTTCAGCAAACACACACAATATTTTGTCTGTTGACTGTAATGTTTGTAGGTAAGTTGAATGGCAAGCATATAGGAAGAGAGTCAGTCATACAATAACAACAAACTACTACTACATACTTCATTTACAGGTTCAATGTCTGGTGGTTGACCTACCCATGCCACTCACTATAGAATACTCATACTTTTACATAAAGTTTCATACTCGATTTTGGGTTTTGAAAAAAGGATATTTGAAAGCAAATAATTCAAATTAAAAAAAAAACATTTAAAATAATTTATAGTTGGGCGATAATAAAGGCAGCTCGAAACAATACTATTTTTAAATAGATTTTAAAAATAATTTTGTTTTTTGCATAATGGCAAAATGTGTCAATGAAATTTTGTTGGGGGTAACGGAAACACGTGTCCCTGTTCTCTAAGACGGCGTTGTCGTACAACCCCTGATTATATTGATAAAATGGCCAGCATAACCACACACAATTTACATACTCGTACAGGGCAATATACATAAATCCTGGCAAAAATAAAGGAAATAAATATGTTTTATGGTGTTTTCAAATAGACCAATTTCAACATTTTTGTTAAGGGTTGTGCGAAAAAACCTGAAAATGTTTTGTCTGGCACAGAATTTAACCAGGATACACTCTTACAAGTGTAAGAGTATGTGTAAACATGACTAAAGGATATAAAGTATGTCTGCCAGGAATATATGTTGTTTTATATTTATAATTTCCATGCAACATTTTCTTTGGAGTTGTTGGGTTTGAGTTGTTTCTTATTTGTTAGACATCATCAGGAGCAACAAAAAAACTTATTTAGATTTTACCAACTGATTTTTAAAATGAAATATTTTTTTTATTCGTTTCTACCCTTAGGAAATATTTGATATTTTAGTCTTCTGTTTTATTTGTTTGCTTCTTTTTTTGCAATGTTTTTTTTTTCTTTAGTTTAAATTGAAAAAGAACTTGGCTGAAAGTAAAAATAATAATCAAAGCTTAAAATGTATATTTTATTTTTGGGGTTGCAAAAGGGACAACAACTAAGAGCCAGTAATTGCGTTGTAGATTTTCCTATTTTTATAATAAACTGTCGTTTATTTTCGTACTAATTGCAGAAGAAAAGAAATATACGCAGACAGGGTTGTATTTGAAAATTAAATTTGAGAATAAATTTGCAGAGATTTGGCCGCTGGCATAGATAATAAGGAATTATAACAGATATAATTTACTTCCAAATAAACTACATAATTTTGGTTATGTCATTGATCCTTTAAGAATCCAGTTCAGTTCCAGTTCAGTTCCAGTTCAGTTCCAGTTCAGTTCCAGTTCAGTTCCAGTTCCGGTTCAGTTCCAGTTCAGTTTAGTTCCAGTTCAGTTCCAGTTCAGTTCCAGTTCAGTTCCAGTTCAGTTCCAGTTCAGTTCCAGTTCAGTTCCAGTTCCACTTTAGTTCCAGTTCAGTTCAGTTTCAGTTCCGGTTCAGTTCCAGTTCAGTTCAGTTCCAATTCAGTTCCAGTTCAGTTCCAGTTCAGTTCTAGTTCAGTACCAGTTCCACTTTAGTTCCAGTTCAGTTCCAGTTTGATGGTTTTTCTCCTTGATCGAGAGCCTTAAAGCACCCCATATCGGTGGTGATAGTCCAAATGTTCTTCTTGTTAAATTCAGAGAGAATCAAAACTTTTATCCCGCAAACTCAAGCTTTTCACAGCCATAATTCATGGACACGAGAGAGCATCTCTACTTTGGTTAATGTTAATCTGGGTAATCTTCATTGCAGTTGATAGCTGTTACTGACAATGTTGTTGGCGTCATCCTCAGCCAAGTTCTGAGCTCATTCGGTTCATTTGTCGTCACTATTGAATATCCGGACGAATGTTTGTTCAAATCCATAGAACACTTTCGCCTGTATCTTCCGAAGTGGCAGCAGAGAGTCACAGGTTATTACAACCGGAACGTTTACATCTTTAGTAATCTTGACTACTTTCCAGTCTTATATGAAGCTGGAGATTATAGACCCGTAAGATTTCCCGTATATTCTTTGGGTCCTTGGATAGCGCGCCATTCCAAAATTCCCCGATGGACTCAATCCTGCATTGTATAGCAGTTATCTACACAAGTAGATAACCGTTCAAATCTTCATGTTGCGATGGTGGTCCGGAATGTTCTCGGACGAATTCCTGTTGAAATATTGCCATTTCATGGGTTGTGGTCAATGACCGCTCTAATGCAGTGTACTATTGCCACCTTCTTATAGTCTGTAGTCGATATGTTCTTGGAAGGTTGAGTACCTGGAAGAGTGTCCTCGAACCGCTGCTGATTAATCACTACAATGGATAACCGTTTGGGTTTACAATCCTATGTAGGAGGAAACTCTCTATTTAAACGGATTTTTACACTATCTGATTATTCAAGTGTGATTTTTGAGCTGAAGGAAGCCAAGGGAGATGTTTCGGAGGGCATCGAATCATTCATCTTATGCTCTCCTTGGAAATTGATTTAACTGCTTTGGTTGAAATCTGGAACGAATCCTGAAAGTATTCATTTTCAGAGAACAATAATGGGTTGAGGCCTCTTGGTTGATTTGGCTTGTTGCAAAACTTGCAGTTCCCACTTCACTAGACTCAGAAGTATTCACCTTAATTATGAAGCATTTTGCAGATTATGAAGCATTTTATTCTTTCTGTACTGGATAGAGAAGCAGGACATCTGTAGCACAACAGAACCATAAGAATTTGGGTTTAATAAAGTCAGGTACTTCTTTCGAAAAATTCTTTAGTTTTCTTGATATTTTTGATTGAGAATCTGAATATTATCAAGATCATTCAATATAGCTCCAAAACTCCAAAATAAAAAATCAATGCTCTCCACTTTTTCCAATTATTTAACTTGAAATCTGCCTTTTCCCTTTCTCCCTCTGCGATCACCATGCTGAAAGTATGTTTTATTTCTTCAATTTTCACTTACAATAACATCCCATTCACTTTTCATTGTTTGCCCCATCAAAACTTCACAACGAAACTTGTTTCACTATATCTCCAATTCCACATAAAAGTTTCTATGTTGTTTTCCTTAACTTTTCACTCCCCATCAAACATTTACTAACTATCTATTGCCTTAAACTAGAATTATTCTCCTCCCATTATAAAAAATAAAATAAAAAAAACCATGAATTAAGCAAAAGCATACTCGTGCACATTCTAAGCAACATTAGAATAATACTTATACAACATTTAGATTTTTCTTGTTTTTTTTTACACAATTCATTTCTATGCACCAATGTTTTGAATTCTAATGCAATGCAGCCAGGCAGGCAGGCAAGCATTGGATACGTGTTCAATGTGGCAAGCAACTCGTTTGAGAAGACGCAACTTTAGCAAACAGGAATGGCAAAGACCTTAGCCTTGACTTTTCTAATAGTTTATTAGCCTTATGGGTGGAAAAGACTGCTTTCATGAGTATTCTAGTTTGTGTTTGTTTAAGGCACTAAGGAATGAAGAAACATTAAAAATAGTTTCTTTGTGGAAATAGAAATTCTTAAGAGAAGAAAGGAAATGAAGAATTTAGTAGTAATGTTTTCTATAAGAAAACTTTATCCGGATAAACTTTTCTATAAGAAAACTTTATTCGAATAAAATTTTTTACAGGAAAACTTTATCCGAATAAACTTTTCTATAAGAAAACTGTATCTGAATAAACTTTTCTATAAGAAAACTTTATCCGGATAAACTTTTCTATACGAAAACTTCATCCGGATAAACTTTTCTATACGAAAACTTCATCCGGATAATCTTTTCTATAGGAAAACTTCATCCGGATAAACTTTTCTATGAGAAAACTTTATCCGGATAAACTTTTCTATGAGAAAACTTTATCCGGATAAACTTTTCTATGAGAAAACTTTATCCGGATAAACTTTTCTATGAGAAAACTTTATCCGGATAAACTTTTCTATGAGAAAACTTTATCCGGATAAACTTTTCTATGAGAAAACTTTATCCGGATAAACTTTTCTATGAGAAAACTTTATCCGGATAAACTTTTCTATGAGAAAACTTTATCCGGATAAACTTTTCTATGAGAAAACTTTATCCGGATAAACTTTTCTATGAGAAAACTTTATCCGGATAAACTTTTCTATGAGAAAACTTTATCCGGATAAACTTTTCCATGAGAAAACTTTATCCGGATAAACTTTTCTATGAGAAAACTTTATCCGGATAAACTTTTCTATAAGAAAACTTTATCCGGATAAACTTTTCTATAAGAAAACTTTATCCGGATAAACTTTTCTATAAGAAAACTTTATCCGGATAAACTTTTCTATAAGAAAACTTTTCTATAAGAAAACTTTATCTGGATAAACTTTTCTATAAGAAAACTTTATCTGGATAAACTTTTCTATAAGAAAACTTTATCTGGATAAACTTTTCTATAAGAAAACTTTATCTGGATAAACTTTTCTATAAGAAAACTTTATCCGGATAAACTTTTCTATAAGAAAACTTTATCCGGATAAACTTTTCTATAAGAAAACTTTATCCGGATAAACTTTTCTATAAGAAAACTTTATCCGGATAAACTTTTCTATAAGAAAACTTTATCCGGATAAACTTTTCTATAAGAAAACTTTATCCGGATAAACTTTTCTATAAGAAAACTTTTCTATAAGAAAACTTTATCTGGATAAACTTTTCTATAAGAAAACTTTATCTGGATAAACTTTTCTATAAGAAAACTTTATCTGGATAAACTTTTCTATAAGAAAACTTTATCCGGATAAACTTTTCTATAAGAAAACTTTATCCGGATAAACTTTTCTATAAGAAAACTTTATCCGGATAAACTTTTCTATAAGAAAACTTTATCCGGATAAACTTTTCTATAAGAAAACTTTATCCGGATAAACTTTTCTATAAGAAAACTTTATCCGGATAAACTTTTCTATAAGAAAACTTTATCCGGATAAACTTTTCTATAAGAAAACTTTATCCGGATAAACTTTTCTATAAGAAAACTTTATCCGGATAAACTTTTCTATAAGAAAACTTTATCCGGATAAACTTTTCTATAAGAAAACTTTATCCGGATAAACTTTGCTATAAGAAAACTTTATCCGAATAATGTTTTCTATAAGAAAACTTTATCCGGATAATCTTTTCTATAAGAAAACTTTATCCGGATAATCTTTTCTATAAGAAAACTTTATGTTTTCTATCAGAAAATTCATGACTGATTCGCACATTGCTACTTTTTTATTATTTATATTTTTTTTATTTATTTATTTGCAACCATGATTTATTACTCCCACTCATAATTTAGCCACATACAAACATTATTTAATGCATTAGTGTCATGTCGTTTACAGTCCCTAGACAGTATTTTTGTATGTATAACAAAGAAAGTTCAACTCACGAACCATGCACCAATTCATAACTTTCATTTAAAACTTGCAAACGTTAGTGAGTCATTACCACAGCAAAAACCTAAAACAGAAGTTGACTTAATTAAACAAAAAAATATTACAAACAAAATTGCAAAAACAAACAAAATAATACTTGAATTTTCATTTCCGTTTCAGGGATACAACGAAAACTTCTTTGGCCAAAATGCAGTCAACCGTTAAAAAAAAAAACAAAAAATTGTAAATACCTGCAAAAAAAAGTGGAAGGTATAGACTTAAACAAAAGAACGCCAAAAAGCATGAAATGAAAGAAATATTAACAACCAAAAAAAAACACCCAAAGCCACAACAGACATTTAAAATGGGTGTTGTCCCTGCAACTACATATTTAATAATGTGGACTAAAAAGCAGCAAAAAAATAGGGAGTTTGCAAAAACAGGTGAGTTGCCGACATTTGTTTACAGGGGTTTAGTGTAACACAAAGCAATAAGACTCTGGCATCATTGTATTCAGTTTGATTTAAATGGCAAGTTAGATTTGTTTACATACTCCCTATTTTATTATTTACATATTTACATATCTACACACATCGTCTATTTGTGTTGCTGTAGCCATGTCAAGGTTATTGTACTTTATGTTTTTTACATAAATTTTTACTCTACTCTTTACACTTAATTGTTTACATGTCTTACAAATCCCTACACATGCATTTAAAATGCTCTATTGCAATACATTTAACTCTTACTCACTCTCTTTGGCCTGCTCCTCTCCCCCTCTATTACTTCATTTGTTTACCATAGACAAAAACCCTTTTTGTATGTAAAAATTACCCGACTGCATTTGTATGATTGCAGGAGTATGTATGAATGTGTGACTGCATAAACAAATGAAAACAAAGTACATTGAAAGAAGAACAAGCAGTACGAGTACTCAGTGTAAAAACAAGAGTAAAAACATTGACTCACTTGTAATACTCTTCGCAGGGATATTAATAAGTTTGTCATTCCGTTTGTAATTTCAACAGTTTTCATTTTCTACCCCATAAATTATATATATTCTGGATCGTTCTAGGTAGTAAAGTCGATATAGTTATGTCCGTCTGTCTTTCTGTATGTTGAAATCAGCTTTCCGAAGCCCCCAAATAACTTACAAACATGACTAATACATCAATATATCCGCTAGAGTCTAACTTAGGTTGCTATTTAAAATCGAGAAAATCGTCCCATAAATACCTTAGAATTGTCCAAAAATTTTTAACTAAATTTTTTGTTTAATGAAATATTTTTGCAATTACCCTAGACCTATTAATTGTTATGATAAATATATAGACAGGGGGTAAAATTGTTTTAAATATTTATCTTAAAGAATACTTTGGTAAAGGGTATATAAGATTCGCCACAGCCGAATAAAACACTCTTACTTGTTTTCTATTTGCATTTACCTTTATAACAGCATATAAGCATTTTAATGTAGCTTAAAGTGTTGCCATATTGTTATAAATATTTAATAAGGGCTTTTACAAAAAGCAAACATAAAAAAATATAATTATTTAAAAAAAAAAATTCGAATACATAAAAGCTAATGCCCCACCTTTTCGCCAGCACAATATACAGAAAACAATGAAATTAAAATTAAACAATGTCTGGTTTGGAAAGATTCACACTTAAACACAATAAAAATAGTATAAAATACAGTAAAACCTTCAAAAACAGGATAAATTACTGATTATTCTAAAGTTTTCTAATAGAAAATTTCATACAGATAAAGTTTATTCTGGATAAAGTTTTCCTATAGAAAGTTTATTCGGATAGCGATTTCTTATAGAAAAGTTTATTCGGATACAGTTTTTCCATAGAAAAGTTTATCCGGATAGATTTTTCTTAAAGAAAAGTTTATCCGGTTAAAGTTTTCTTATAGAAAAGTTTATCCGGATAAAGATTTCCTATAGAAAAGTTTATCCGGATAAAGATTTCCTATAGAAAAGTTTATCCGGATAAAGATTTCCTATAGAAAAGTTTATCCGGATAAAGATTTCCTATAGAAAAGTTTATCCGGATAAAGATTTCCTATAGAAAAGTTTATCCGGATAAAGATTTCCTATAGAAAAGTTTATCCGGATAAACTTTTCTATAGGAAAGGTTTTCTTATAGAAAAGTTTATCCGGATAAAGATTTCCTATATAAATTTTTATCCGGATAAAGATTTCCTATAGAATAGTTTATCCGGATAAAGATTTCCTATAGAAAAGTTTATCCTGATAAAGTTTTCTTATAGAAAAGTTTATCCGGATAATGTTTTCTTATAGAAAAGTTTATCTGGATAAAGATTTCCTATAGAAAAGTTTATCCGGATAAAGATTTCCTATAGAAAAGTTTATCCGGATAAAGATTTCCTATAGAAAAGTTTATCCGGATAAAGATTTTCTATAGAAAAGTTTATCCGGATAAACTTTTCTTTAGGAAATGTTTTCTTATAGAAAAGTTTATCCGGATAAAGATTTCCTATAGAAAAGTTGATCCGGATAAAGATTTCCTATAAAAAAGTTTATCCGGATAAAGATTTCCTATAGAAAAGTTTATCCGGATAATGTTTTCTTACAGAAAAGTTTATCCGGATGTTTTCTTATAGAAAAGTTTATCCGGATAAAGATTTCCTATAGAAAAGTTTATCCGGATAATGTTTTCTTATAGAAAAGTTTATCCGGATAATGTTTTCTTATAGGAAAGTTTATCCGGATAAAGATTTCTTATAGAAAAGTTTCTCCGGATGATGTTTTCTTATAGAAAAGTTAATTCGGATAAAGTTTTCTTATAGAAAACTTTATTCGGATAAAGTTTTCTTATAGAAAACGTTATTCGAATAAAGATACAATTTTCTTTGAAGTATATAGATGTTATCCTTCAAATTCCATTCGTAAAATATTTTACTGTCAAAACCTAACTATACGTTCAGAATAATTTACCATAACGAAAAAAAACAAGTAAGAGAGCTATATTCGGTTGTGCCGAATCTTATATACCCTTCACCAAATTATACTTCAAAATACAAATTTTAAATATTTTAAGGTAAACAAAAAATTTTTTTTCAAAAGTATTTTTTTTTAATTTTTTAGAATTGTTATTTAAAATTTTTTTTTTAAATTTAAAAAAAATTAGTTTTTAAAATTTTTTTTGGTGAAAAAAATCGGGTAAAAAGATATTTTTTACGATTTTGACCCATTGTAGGTCCAACTTCCTATGATCTTATATACGTCGTTGCAAAGGTCTTTGAAATATCTATCATTAGATATCCATATTTTCTATATTAATGACTTATTAATCCAGATATAATGGACTTCGGTATCTATTAAGATCCAGAATGTATATACTTTATAGGGTCGGAAAATTATATTGTGGAAATTACAAACGGAATGAAAAACTTATATATACCCTTCTCACGAAGGTGAAGGGTATAAAAACCTGGTCGTGGAACATACAATAAATGTCGCCATACAAACATATTAAATGAGCACCAACCTACTCATTATTACAGCACTCAAATTCGAAATTTATATTTCAAGCAATTGTGCTACAATTGCAGTCAGTCCTACAAAAACCAACCGGCAAACAAAACTGAGAGTTGTTATTTAAACAAACTGTTACCAAGTTGCATAAGGAATACTTGCAACATCGCATACAGTCATTGCTTTTTATGGGGAATTGTAATAATTCCCATAAAGAAGGGTAATTCAGTCTTCGTTCATGCCACCAGTATCACAATATCAATAATTCTGTTTTACTAATAATACAAATTATTGAATGAAGCGTAAAACAGCCAGAGCCATAATGCAACTAAATGCTGATAAGCACACAATACTGCCCCTCATTTGCTACACAAAACAAAAAAGCCATAAATGTATGGCAAAAATCATCAACAACATTTTGTGGCAGCCACACACACACACCACTTCTTCCTATAAACAACATGCTCTGCTTCGGACGGTGCCAATTTTTTTTTTTCGATTACACATCATTCATTCATTCTTTCTTGGGCTCATTCCTTCACTGCTGGGTTGCAATAGTATTTTGTTGTTGTTTCTTTACTTTTGCTTATACATATTTTGTTTTTTGTATGAAGTATGACGTAAGTTTGCCTCCAGCAATAGGGAAAGGTTAATGACCCACTGTATTGATGTATGATGTTTGGTTACGTGTGCCTGGATAGACTAAAGGGATGGCTGGAAGGATGCTTGTAATGGAAATTTATAGCCAAAATTATCTAAAAAGGTGTTACAATAAGTTTACAAACGGTAAAAGGGTAATTTTTCTAAGAAAACTTTATCCGAATAATTTTTTCTTTAAGAAAACTTTATCGGAATAAAATTTTCTTTAAGAAAACATTAACCGAATAAAATTTTCAATAAGAAAACTTTTGCCGAATGAACTTTTTTATATGAAAACTTTATCCGAATAAATTTTTCTATAAGAAAACTTTATCCGAATAAGCTTTTTTATAAGAAAACTTTATCCGAATAAACTTTTTTATACGAAAATTTATCCGAATAAACTTTTTTATAAGAAAATTTATCCGAATAAACTTTTCTATAAGAAAACTTCATCCGAATAAACTTTTCTATAAGAAAACTTCATCCGAATAAATTTTTCTATAAGAAAACTTCATCCGAATAAACTTTTCTATAAGAAAACTTTATCCGAATAAACTTTTCTATAAGAAAACTTTATCCGAATAAACTTTTCTATAAGAAAACTTTATCCGAATAAACTTTTCTATAAGAAAACTTTATCCGAATAAACTTTTCTATAAGAAAACTTTATCCGAATAAACTTTTCTATAAGAAAACTTTATCCGAATAAACTTTTCTATAAGAAAACTTTATCCGAATAAACTTTTCTATAAGAAAACTTTATCCGAATAAACTTTTCTATAAGAAAACTTTATCCGAATAAACTTTTCTATAAGAAAACTTTATCCGAATAAACTTTTCTATAAGAAAACTTTATCGGAATAAAATTTTCTTTAAGAAAGCTTTAGCCGAATAAACTTTTCAATAAGAAAACTTTTTCCGAATAAACTTTATTATATGAAAACTTTATCCGAATAAACTTTTTTATATGAAAACTTTATCCGAATAAAATTTTTTATATGAAAACTTTATCCGAATAAACTTTTCTATAAGAAAACTTTATCCGAATAAACTTTTCTATAAGAAAACTTTATCCGAATAGACTTTATCCGAATAAAATTTTTTATATGAAAACTTTATCCGAATAAACTTTTCTATAAGAAAACTTTATCCGAATAAACTTTTCCATAAGAAAACTTTTCTATAAGAAAACTTTATCCGAATAAACTTTTCTATAAGAAAACTTTATTCGAATAATGTTTTATATAAGAAAATTGTATAGTAATAATATTTTGTATAAGAAAACTTATAAAAATAATTATAAATTACATTTTTATACTTCAGCCGCAAACTTATCTCCAAAAAAGTAAATAAATACCCGAAAATTTCATTTATACAGGTACCCAGTCCATTTTACATGCTGTCGAATTGACAGACAAATAAAAAGATATGATATAGACAGCAAAAGCAAATAAAGAAAAACAGAAATTTGTCTGAATTCTAAGTTGTCAGGTAGCCAACCAGCCAGCCAGTCAGTCAGTCAGTTTACTCACAGAGTCTGACAGCCTGCCTGTTTGCCTGACAACAACAGCACAGTGTGCATACAAACGAATTTATAGATAAAGAAAAATATAAAAATAAACAACAAATACAATAACCAGCAACCACACACAAAAATACTCGTACTTTAGTCGTCGGCAAAAATAGCAACAAACAAGAGAAACACAAACCGACAGAGAGCTCTCGTCTAATGGATGTATGTTTGTATGTACAGTTCGTACATATTGTATGCATACACAAAACACCACCAACAAAAATTCACGGCGACAAAATCGAAAACAAAGAGATGCATAAGTACAACTAGCTGAGAATATAAACATACAAATTATTTATAAACAGAGAAAGAGGGAGAAACACACAAAACCAGTAAATTGAATGTAGCTGGTAGTTTAATGTGGGAAAGAAAGAGACAATGATAGTTGTTAAACAGAATTTATAAATAAATTCTCAATTGTTGGCTGATTTGCTCTATGCGTATGCTCATACATTCACAGTTAGTCGCCAGACATCGTCATTGTGTAGTGTGTTAAAGTACCAACGGCCTCGTTACGGAAAGTAGTGACGCATACCTACAAATAATTTTCTTCAATATTATTTGATTTTCTCAAGAATTTGTTGGGTGAACAAAATTGCATTATTTTAAAGAAATAATAAACAAAATGAATACATTTACGTTGGAGCGTAATAATAATCGGCGTAAATTGATAATGCTGGTGAAACAGCATCCGATATTGTGGAATAAAACCCAAGAAAACTATAATAGAAATCGACCACAGAAAATACTGGCCTGGCATCAAATTTCTGAACAGCTGGACATATCGGGTAAGTAAAGAAAATGAAAGCAAAGAGCAATACAGCGATAAATTCAAAGCAAAAAGAGAAAAATCATAATAATAAAAACAAGGTGGCCATATTAACTAAAATTTATATAATATTATTTTTGCAGTTGATAAACTTCGTCGCACTTGGGAAAATTTACGTGACCAATATAGACGTGATTTAAAGCGTGAAGTTCGCTATGGCTTTAAATCGAAATGGCGTTTTTTCTCGGACATGGATTTTATACGGGCCATGGTTTCTTGTAAAGAACATGAATTTAAAGACAATGAATTTACCGACTCGGATTCAGAGCTAGATGTTACCGATAATCAACAAAACCAAACACAATGCAGTCCCATCAGCACTACATTAGTGGCACATACTACCCAAACCATAACTATGCCTGGTAGTTCCACCATATCACCTAATGCTACCACCTGTGCTACAAATATGTTGCCCTTCCAACCCATAGTTTTAAGCAAACAATGGCAACCACCAGCAGAGGACATACCTCAAGTATATAATCCTCCTCCAGCAACAAGCTATACTCCAACACTAAACCTCCTTGCACCCATGGCACACTTAAATTACCAGGCCAACTGTGACTCCTCTAAAGACTACTCACAGCTTAATAACCACAACATAACCTATGAAGATATAGCCAAACAAGAACCCGATCTAGATCTGGATCTCGATAATAATCCAGTAACCGTGGAAATTCAAGAGACTACTCCACAAAATACTCCCCAAAAATCCACCGATACTCATAATGCTAGAGAATCTCAAGAGCCCTGTGTTTCCACCTCATGCCAAAAACGAGCACGCTTGTCCATCGAAGAAATGTCGGATACTGCGACCTCGACACCCACACGTTCTCAAATAAAAACTGAACCAACAGATCTTAATGCCAAAGATGATGATTACTATTTTGTAATGAGTCTATTGCCCTCGCTAAGGCAGATTCCTAGGAATCGCAAGTTTCCCTTGCGGATTGGTATAATGAGTCTGATTGCCAAGGATTTGGAAGAAGTGTGCAAGGAGTAGAAACAAAATGAGTGTGATAAACATTTTTAAGATAAAAAAACTAAATGTGAAATAAATTGCTTTTATTAAATTAAAAAATAAATGGTTAATTAAATTATAAATTAAAAGGATCTTGTACAAAATTATTAAAAATTATTAACAATTTAAAAAAAATATAGAAAATTTATTTTTATAATTTTTCTTAAAAGTTCGAATAAAGTTTTTATAAAAAATTTTATTCGAATAAAGTTTTTATAGAAAAGTTTATTCGAATAAAGTTTTTATAGAAAAGTTTATTCGATTAAAGTTTTTATAGAAAAGTTTATTCGAATAAAGTTTTTATAGAAAAGTTTATTCGAATAAAGTTTTTATAGAAAAGTTTATTCGAATAAAGTTTTTATAGAAAAGTTTATTCGAATAAAGTTTTTATAGAAAAGTTTATTCGAAGAAAGTTTTTATAGAAAAGTTTATTCGAAGAAAGTTTTTATAGAAAAGTTTATTCGAAGAAAGTTTTTATAGAAAAGTTTATTCGAAGAAAGTTTTTATAGAAAAGTTTATTCGAATAAAGTTTTTATAGAAAAGTTTATTCGAATAAAGTTTTTATAGAAAAGTTTATTCGAATAAAGTTTTTATAGAAAAGTTTATTCGAATAAAGTTTTTATAGAAAAGTTTATTCGAATAAAGTTTTTATAGAAAAGTTTATTCGAATAAAGTTTTTATAGAAAAGTTTATTCGAATAAAGTTTTTATAGAAAAGTTTATTCGAATAAAGTTTTTATAGAAAAGTTTATTCGAATAAAGTTTTTATAGAAAAGTTTATTCGAATAAAGTTTTTATAGAAAAGTTTATTCGAATAAAGTTTTTATAGAAAAGTTTATTCGAATAAAGTTTTTATAGAAAAGTTTATTCGAATAAAGTTTTTATAGAAAAGATTATTCGAATAAAGTTTTTATAGAAAAGTTTATTCGAATAAAGTTTTTATAGAAAAGTTTATTCGAATAAAGTTTTTATAGAAAAGTTTATTCGAATAAAGTTTTTATAGAAAAGTTTATTCGAATAAAGTTTTTATAGAAAAGTTTATTCGAATAAAGTTTTTATAGAAAAGTTTATTCGAATAAAGTTTTTATAGAAAAGTTTATTCGAATAAAGTTTTTATAGAAAAGTTTATTCGAATAAAGTTTTTATAGAAAAGTTTATTCGAATAAAGTTTTTATAGAAAAGTTTATTCGAATAAAGTTTTTATAGAAAAGTTTATTCGAATAAAGTTTTTATAGAAAAGTTTATTCGAATAAAGTTTTTATAGAAAAGTTTATTCGAATAAAGTTTTTATAGAAAAGTTTATTCGAATAAAGTTTTTATAGAAAAGTTTATTCGAATAAAGTTTTTATAGAAAAGTTTATTCGAATAAAGTTTTTATAGAAAAGTTTATTCGAATAAAGTTTTTATAGAAAAGTTTATTCGAATAAAGTTTTTATAGAAAAGTTTATTCGAATAAAGTTTTTATAGAAAAGTTTATTCGAATAAAGTTTTTATAGAAAAGTTTATTCGAATAAAGTTTTTATAGAAAAGTTTATTCGAATAAAGTTTTTATAGAAAAGTTTATTCGAATAAAGTTTTTATAGAAAAGTTTATTCGAATAAAGTTTTTATAGAAAAGTTTATTCGAATAAAGTTTTTATAGAAAAGTTTATTCGAATAAAGTTTTTATAGAAAAGTTTATTCGAATAAAGTTTTTATAGAAAAGTTTATTCGAATAAAGTTTTTATAGAAAAGTTTATTCGAATAAAGTTTTTATAGAAAAGTTTATTCGAATAAAGTTTTTATTGAAAAGTTTATTCGAATAAAGTTTTTATTGAAAAGTTTATTCGAATAAAGTTTTTATCGAAAAGTTTATTCGAATAAAGTTTTTATCGAAAAGTGTATTCGAATAAAGTTTTTATCGAAAAGTTTATTCGAATAAAGTTTTTATCGAAAAGTTTATTCGAATAAAGTTTTTATAGACAATTTTATTCGATAAGGATTTTATAGAAAAATTTATTCGAAAAAAGTTTTTATAGACAATTTTATTCGATAAAGTTTTTATAAAATAAATTTATTCGAATATAATTTCTCTTATTCCTTAAATTTGGTGTTAAATAATTTTACAAATTCTTTAATTACTTATGCTGATTTCAATTTGTTTTCCGTTTCCTTTTTCCCAAAATTTCAAACACCTTTGAACTTTATGCGAATTATTATTCATCATTGATTTTCCCTGAGCTCTAATTTAAACTAATTAAAATTCAATTCACATAAACTACAAAACTACAACAACCCAAATCGAATAATGGCAAGAAATCCCTTTAGTGTTTTTAAAATATTTTAGCTTCCACCAGCAATTTAGGGGCAAAACAAGGAACATAAATAAATAAAGCAGTCCATGAGCAGTTTTAAATATCCTGCAGGACAATGAAGAACACATAGACTTACTGAAATACTAAGAAGCTAAAGGAAAATATTTCAAAAAAGTCATAACAAGAATGTTAATGAACTTTAATAAGACAAAACTAAAAGACAACCAAAAGGAATATAAAGGTTTTTGTTTTTGCCCAAAAAAAGGACAATGAACGACGAAAGGAGGTTAATATTCTTAAGGAATAACTAAAGAACTTTATTACTCACTAACTTGGTTGACTGACTTAAACAGGCATTTCATTGTCTTGTAAATGGAAAAAATGGGTCATTGTTTGAAGGACCCAACAAACAATAAAATATTTGTAGACCCAGTGGGGGGGGGGGGGCGTTGAAAATGTTAATAAATGTTTTGTTTTTATTGTTGCCACTGAAAATATCCTGTCATCACAATGTCCGCCACAATAGTATCCTTTAAATAACTATGCATGTCAATAATTTGTCGGGTGTTAAAACAGATTAAAGCACCCATAAACATAAATATTTGAACATTTTTAGGGAATTTTGACCTTTTTATTGGCTCCTTTTTGATTACGAATGTGCAAGGCAGGCCAGGACACACTGAAAACCAATGGCAAATGGTTTCTTAGTGCCTGTTAGGGGAGTTAAATGGTTGGGCGTTTTTGTTCCTGTAATTGTAAGAAGCCAACACAAAGGATTTATAAGGATACAAATTGTTTTTAAGTTTTAAAATTTATGAGTCATGCAAACATGCCAAATGTTGAAAAAGAACACAAGTATGTATGAATTTTAAAGCTATTATTAGCAGCTATTAATTATTTTTAGATGATTCATTCACTTTAAAGGCTCCAAACGGCTGATTGACACATACAATCGTCTGGTGCCTATAAAGGTGAACAGGATTACTCAGCATAAACAGTCATTAAACAGGTTATAAAGGGAAAATTTAAAAGAAAATTTAATTTGAATAAAATATTCAATGAAAAAACATTATTTGCAGACAATTTTCTATAAAATAATTTACTCGAATAAAATTGTTCGTACAAAATTATTCGAACAAAATTTTCTATTTAAAAATATTTTACAAAATAATTTTTTTTAAAAGAATTATTCGAATAAAAATTATTTGAAAAAATTTATTCGAATAAAGTTCTGATATAGAAAAGTTTATTCGAATAAAGTTCTCATATAGAAAAGTTTATTCGAATAAAGTTTTCTTATAGAAAAGTTTATTCGAATAAAGTTTTCTTATAGAAAAGTTTATTCGAATAAAGTTTTCTTATAGAAAAGTTTATTCGAATAAAGTTTTCTTATAGAAAAGTTTATTCGAATAAAGTTTTCTTATAGAAAAGTTTATTCGAATAAAGTTTTCTTATAGAAAAGTTTATTCGAATAAAGTTTTCTTATAGAAAAGTTTATTCGAATAAAGTTTTCTTATAGAAAAGTTTATTCGAATAAAGTTTTCTTATAGAAAAGTTTATTCGAATAAAGTTTTCTTATAGAAAAGTTTATTCGAATAAAGTTTTCTTATAGAAAAGTTTATTCGAATAAAGTTTTCTTATAGAAAAGTTTATTCGAATAAAGTTCTCATATAGAAAAGTTTATTCGAATAAAGTTCTCATATAGAAAAGTTTATTCGAATAAAGTTTTCTTATAGAAAAGTTTATTCGAATAAAGTTTTCTTATAGAAAAGTTTATTCGAATAAAGTTTTCTTATAGAAAAGTTTATTCGAATAAAGTTTTCTTATAGAAAAGTTTATTCGAATAAAGTTTTCTTATAGAAAAGTTTATTCGAATAAAGTTTTCTTATAGAAAAGTTTATTCGAATAAAGTTTTCTTATAGAAAAGTTTATTCGAATAAAGTTCTCATATAGAAAAGTTTATTCGAATAAAGTTTTCTTATAGAAAAGTTTATTCGAATAAAGTTTTCTTATGGAAAAGTTTATTCGAATAAAGTTTTCTTATAGAAAAGTTTATTCGAATAAAGTTCTCATATAGAAAAGTTTATTCGAATAAAGTTCTCATATAGAAAAGTTTATTCGAATAAAGTTTTCTTATAGAAAAGTTTATTCCAATAAAGTTTTCTTATAGAAAAGTTTATTCCAATAAAGTTTTCTTATAGAAAAGTTTATTCCAATAAAGTTTTCTTATAGAAAAGTTTATTCGAATAAAGTTTTCTTATAGAAAAGTTTATTCGAATAAAGTTTTCTTATAGAAAAGTTTATTCCAATAAAGTTTTCTTATAGAAAAGTTTATTCGAATAAAGTTTTCTTATAGAAAAGTTTATTCGAATAAAGTTTTCTTATAGAAAAGTTTATTCGAATAAAGTTTTCTTATAGAAAAGTTTATTCGAATAAAGTTTTCTTATAGAAAAGTTTATTCGAATAAAGTTTTCTTATAGAAAAGTTTATTCGAATAAAGTTTTCTTATAGAAAAGTTTATTCGAATAAAGTTTTCTTATAGAAAAGTTTATTCGAATAAAGTTTTCTTATAGAAAAGTTTATTCGAATAAAGTTTTCTTATAGAAAAGTTTATTCGAATAAAGTTTTCTTATGGAAAAGTTTATTCGAATAAAGTTTTCTTATAGAAAAGTTTATTCGAATAAAGTTTTCTTATAGAAAAGTTTATTCGAATAAAGTTTTCTTATAGAAAAGTTTATTCGAATAAAGTTTTCTTATAGAAAAGTTTATTCGAATAAACTTTTCTTATAGAAAAGTTTATTCGAATAAAGTTTTCTTATAGAAAAGTTTATTCGAATAAAGTTTTCTTATAGAAAAGTTTATTCGAATAAAGTTTTCTTATAGAAAAGTTTATTCGAATAAAGTTTTCTTATAGAAAAGTTTATTCGAATAAAGTTTTCTTATAGAAAAGTTTATTCGAATAAAGTTTTCTTATAGAAAAGTTTATTCGAATAAAGTTTTCTTATAGAAAAGTTTATTCGAATAAAGTTTTCTTATAGAAAAGTTTATTCGAATAAAGTTTTCTTATAGAAAAGTTTATTCGAATAAAGTTTTCTTATTGAAAAGTTTATTCGAATAAAGTTTTCTTATAGAAAAGTTTATTCGAATAAAGTTTTCTTATAGAAAAGTTTATTCGAATAAAGTTTTCTTATAGAAAAGTTTATTCGAATAAAGTTTTCTTATAGAAAAGTTTATTCGAATAAAGTTTTCTTATAGAAAAGTTTATTCGAATAAAGTTTTCTTATAGAAAAGTTTATTCGAATAAAGTTTTCTTATAGAAAAGTTTATTCGAATAAAGTTTTCTTATAGAAAAGTTTATTCGAATAAAGTTTTCTTATGGAAAAGTTTATTCGAATAAAGTTTTCTTATAGAAAAGTTTATTCGAATAAAGTTTTCTTATAGAAAAGTTTATTCGAATAAAGTTTTCTTATGGAAAAGTTTATTCGAATAAAGTTTTCTTATGGAAAAGTTTATTCGAATAAAGTTTTCTTATGGAAAAGTTTATTCGAATAAAGTTTTCTTATGGAAAAGTTTATTCGAATAAAGTTTTCTTATGGAAAAGTTTATTCGAATAAAGTTTTCTTATGGAAAAGTTTATTCGAATAAAGTTTTCTTATGGAAAAGTTTATTCGAATAAAGTTTTCTTATGGAAAAGTTTATTCGAATAAAGTTTTCTTATGGAAAAGTTTATTCGAATAAAGTTTTCTTATGGAAAAGTTTATTCGAATAAAGTTTTCTTATGGAAAAGTTTATTCGACTAAAGTTCTCTTATGGAGAAGTTTATTCGACTAAAGTTTTCTTATGGAGAAGTTTATTCGACTAAAGTTTTCTTATGGAGAAGTTTATTCGACTAATTTATTCGACTAAAGTTTTCTTATGGAAAAGTTTATTCGACTAAAGTTTTCTTATGGAAAAGTTTATTCGACTAAAGTTTTCTTATGGAAAAGTTTATTCGAATAAATTCTTTTTTAAAAAATTTTAAGAGAAAATTTTACTGAATATTTTTTTAAATAGAAAATTTTGTTCGAATAATTTTTTATGAAAAAATTTATTCGAATACATTATTCGAATAAAATTTTCTATAAGAAAACTTTATTCGAATTTTATGTTCTATATAAAATCTTCATTCAACTACAATTTTCTATCTAATACTTATGTTTATTCTTTTTAGTTGTTTTTTTGTTAATTTAAGTATGTACAATAGGGTGGCCCCAAAATTTAAGTTGCGGATGTTCCCACCTAAAATGAAAATTTGATTCATTCTAAGACTACGTTTTGAATTTTTTTCGTCCTGGGGTCAATATTTGGCGAGCTGGATCGAAGGATAAAAAGGTCCTTTTTTGAAGTTTTTTACATTTTTTCCATATTTCTTCCAAAGGAAGTATATGTAAATTTGGTATCATATGAAAGGTCTTTAAGAGACGCATTCAATTGGTTAAAAGAAATTTAAAAAAAAAAAAATTTAATTAAAAAATTTTAAAAATTTTCGACAAAATTTTAGTTTTTTTTAATTTTTTCATAGAATTTATTCAAATACATAGATGAAATTTCTTGATCATAAACATCATGTAATTTCACCGAAATGGTTTTTCTCGTTTTTTAAAATTCAGTCCAGTTCAATGTTTATTCAAATTTGATTAAACCCAATTTCATCCCTATCTGTTAAGCAGTTTTTCATATGTTACTTAAAATTAACAACAACATTCCAAAGGAATAACATTAAAATAATCATTATAGCGCTATGTATAGCAAATGTTTTAGCTTAAATTTAAATATTCGCAGTGTAACAAAAGAAAAGTAAAAGAATTTATACATCGATGGAAAGCTTATAAAATTTGAGTTATTTTGATGCCCATACATATACTATGAATTGAGTACAGAGATTGTCAGATAGGGATGAAATTAGGTTTAAACAAATTTGAATAAACATTGAACTGGATTGAATTTTAAAAAACGAGAAAAACCATTTCGGTGAAATTACATGATGTTTATGATCAAGAAATTTCATCTATGTATTTGAATAAATTCTATGAAAAAATTAAAAAAAACTAAAATCTTGTCGAAAATTTTTAAAATTTTTTAATTAAAATTTTTTTTTTTAAATTTCTTTTAACCAATTGAATGCGTCTCTCAAAGACCTTTCATATGATACCAAATTTACATATACTTCCTTTGGAAGAAATATGGAAAAAATGTAAAAAACCTCAAAAAAGGACCTTTTTATCCTTTGATCCAGCTCGCCAAATATTGACCCCAGGACGAAAAAATTTCAAAGCGTAGTCTTAGAATGAATCAAATTTTCATTTTAGGCGGGAACATCGATACCTTATTTTTTCTCCATACAAACGGGGCCACCCTAATGTACAAGGTTTATTTACCCAAAGACCTTTTAAATTCTTTGTTTAAAAATATTGAGGAATGTTAGCAAACATTTATATTTGTTAAACCATGACACGTATTTGTCTTCAATTCTAGTCATTCTATATTTATTATTATTAATATAAATTTATCCTCTCAATGTCTTTTTCTCTGTTTATAAAGAAAACATTTAACCTTAAAGCAAGAACAAAAAGACCTCTAAATCTTTCGCCGTAAGGGAGTCATGAAGGTCCTTTGACATTAAATATAGTTCAACAAGGTTTAATATATGTATTTTTGTTTTTTATTGACAAAAAAAAATATTTCGCTAAAATTCCAAAATAACCGGCCGGATTTTTAAACAAAATTTCAAACACTAACTATGTACTCGTATGTTAACATTAAATGAGAGAGAGAGCACAGCATACAATAAATGTACTCTCTTGACTATTCAAATCGATTATTTCCTTTGAAGTCATTTACCTTGCCACATGCGCATGCTTAAGTGTCCTTGCCCTTGTTCGGTGTGTGTGTAGTTAGGAGAATTTGCATCATGTCTGTGGTAGAGACGGCATCCTTGGCTTCATGTTTTTTCGCTGCCTTGTAACTCGTACAGGCACGTGTGTGCACACATTTTGAATGTCGTCTGATGCAATGTCAATTTGTGTCTTTGAAATTGTTTTAGTAAATTTTTTTCTTCTTGGATGTCCTTTCTCTTTGCAATTGTTTGTTTCAGTTGGTTTTTATTTTAATGGTATTTTGTAAATATATATGGCAAACATTTTGTTTAAAGGCCGGCTTTTTTTAAAGGACATGACGGCGCTTGATTATGAAGCTGAAGATGAGAATTGCTGTGACAGAAGGTTGTTTGGTTAATGGATTTTTGTTTTTGTAAATGACTCGCCAAGTGCGTAAAGCAGATTTTGGAGGTTTTTGTAGAGTGTTTGAAGGAAAGAAATACTTAAAATTTGTTTGAAGCATTGAAGGTTTTAGATATAAAAATTTGAATCGAATAAATACTTCTATAAGAAAAATTCATTCGAATAAAAATTTCCATAAGAAAACTTTATTCGAATATAAATTTTTATAAGAAAACTTTATTCGAATAATGTGTTCTATAAGAAAACTTTATTCGAATATAAATTTCTATAAAAAAACTTTATTCGAATAATGTTTTCTATAAGAAGATAAGAAAACTTTATTCAAATAATGTTTTCTATAAGAAAACTTTATTCGAATAATTTTTTTTGATAAGAAAAAAGTTTATTCGAATAAACTTTTCTATAAGAAAACTTTATTCGAATAAACTTTTCTATAAGAAAACTTTATTCGAATAAACTTTTCTATAAGAAAACTTTATTCGAATAAACTTTTCTATAAGAAAACTTTATTCGAATAAACTTTTCTATAAGAAAACTTTATTCGAATAAACTTTTCTATAAGAAAACTTTATTCGAATAAACTTTTCTATAAGAAAACTTTATTCGAATAAACTTTTCTATAAGAAAACTTTATTCGAATAAACTTTTCTATAAGAAAACTTTATTCGAATAAACTTTTCTATAAGAAAACTTTATTCGAATAAACTTTTCTATAAGAAAACTTTATTCGAATAAACTTTTCTATAAGAAAACTTTATTCGAATAAACTTTTCTATAAGAAAACTTTATTCGAATAAACTTTTCTATAAGAATACTTTATTCGAATAAACTTTTCTACAAGAAAACTTTATTCGAATAAACTTTTCTATAAGAAAACTTTATTCGAATTAAAATTTCTATAAGAAAACTTTATTCAAATAATGTTTTTTATAAGAAAACTTTATTCGAATAAACTTCTCTTTAAGAAAACTTTATTCGAATAAAGTTTTCTATAAAAAAACTTTATTCGAATAAAGTTTTCTTATAGAAAAATTTCTATAAGAAAACTTTATTCGAATAAACTTTTCTATAAGAAAACTTTATTCGAATAAACTTTTCTATAAGAAAACTTTATTCGAATAAACTTTTCTATAAGAAAACTTTATTCGAATAAACTTTTCTATAAGAAAACTTTATTCGAATAAACTTTTCTATAAGAAAACTTTATTCGAATAAACTTTTCTATAAGAAAACTTTATTCGAATAAACTTTTCTATAAGAAAACTTTATTCGAATAAACTTTTCTATAAGAAAACTTTATTCGAATAAAAATTTCTATAAGAAAACTTTATTCAAATAATGTTTTTTATAAGAAAACTTTATTCGAATAAACTTCTCTTTAAGAAAACTTTATTCGAATAAAGTTTTCTATAAAAAAACTTTATTCGAATAAAGTTTTCTTATAGAAAAATTTCTATAAGAAAACTTTATTCGAATAAAAAACTTTGTTCTAATAATGTTTTCATTCTTTCCTTTTCGCAAATAACTAGCAATTAGTTAATTTATTGAAATTATCATGCCATCATCATTTTGGCAACATAATAAACTAAATTACTTAAACATAACAACCGTGTCTAACTAGCTATTTATAAGCAAAATAAAAGTACGACAAAAGATTCTAAAAAAAGGGTGGTTTAAGGCAAAGTTTTCAGTGTCCCTTTAACCAGATTAAAACACATTTTGAGCAAATGGCTTGAAATCATACCATTTACCAGGCAACATACAACAATTGCAAAAAGTCTTCCTGCCTTACTTCTCAGACTGCAGCAGACACAAGCAAGCAGCACAAAAACTTTCTATATTTATGTTGTTTAAGCACCCTACCCCTACTCCAAATAAATAGGTTATATTACCAAAAAATTTAAAAAAGACAACAACAAAAAAAATCAACCCTTTTGAAAGCAAAGAAATTTGCAATTTCTGTTTTATATCTACTTTTTTGTAATTTTTTGCACTGCTGCTTTTTGCATTTGGTTTTGCTAGACTGTAAGAAAAACTTAAAACTGCGACACTGACCTCATACCCTAAACTTGAAATTCAAACTAAAGAAATAACAACAACCACAGCAAAAATCTATCCAAGAAATCCATACAAAACAAATTTTCATCTCTTGCCAACAACAGGAATTATTATTATAACAGCCATTAAGAATTCTGTTCAAAGGAAAGCAGGAAAAACAGGGAACGCAAATGCAAAAAAAGAAAATAAATAAAATTGGCAGAAATAAACACAAAAGTGCATGTTCTAAACTGCTTGTTTGTTATTGTTGTAGGGCATAGAATCTGTGGCCAAACCCTGGCACACAATGATTTGAAGTTAGATATAAGTGTGAGACAAAAAAACAGTGATTCCCAATGAGTATAAAGTATAAATTTGTAGATACTTACTTGATTTTATAATTATAAAGACACTCTAGCAAAAGAGCGAGCAACTGCTGCACTGCAAAATAAGTCGGCGGCTACTGGCCGACTCTGAGCCGATGTTCTTCCTCATCTGGAGCCAGGAACTAATGTATATATGTCATTAATATTTCTAAATTTTTTGATTTATTTTTAATTTCTTCAAACACAACATTTTTAAACTCGTTTCTTATTTAGTTGATGGCAAAATTTTCAATTTATTGCAAAATTCAATAATAAAATTGGTTAATAACTATATTTAATATTTTTTTCCATCAAAAACATCTTTAAATTTAAGCAAACAGCTAATTAACGCCATCAACTTTAAACTAGTAACGGCGACTCATTACGGCTTTCACTTAAGCGACTTAGAACTCTGCCGGCTTCATCAATCAACAGTACAGGAGCCTACTTTTACACACTTTTTCCAACACAATTTTCACACAAAATAACTTGGATTACAATTTAAAATCATACTCAACATATTCTTTATTATGTTCTTAACATGTTAACACCAAAATTATTCAATTATCTTTATTTTTTACCACATTAAACTTAATTTTAATATGAAAAATTTTTACACGAATTGAACTCACCGAAGGCTGCTGTTTAACTAACAAACAAGAAGAAAAGTAAATAAAACAAACAACAACAATGATGAGCGCCATGTTGTGGTAGGCTCTCATGAAATTTGCTCTTTATTTCAGTGTTGCCACTTCATGTGTAATTACACATATTGTGTGTAATTTTATCTTGGATGTGTAGCCCATGTGTAATTGAGTGAATGTGTAATTCATGTGTAATTTTAAATTCCCGACTCTTAGGCACTCTTAGGCATTCGGCACAGGTCTCTGCTGGTTGGTTACAATAACACAATAAACATAGCATGCAGAGCAGTGTTGCCACTTCATGTGTAATTACACATATTGTGTGTAATTTTATCTTGGATGTGTAGCCCATGTGTAATTGAGTGAATGTGTAATTCATGTGTAATTTTAAATTCCAATTATATCCAAAATATATTGTCAATGTATGTCTTTTATCTATATTTTGGATTTTAATTGAATGAATGACTTATGGATTGTTCAGATTTCAAAACCGACTGAAATAAATATGTACATTTATATGAGGGAAAGTAGCTATATCCTCTATTTTAGTTGATAAATACAAATCCAGTATCTCTAAATGTATTCATATTTATTATATTGTACTCGCTTGTTACTCAGTATAATGGAATTATATGTACTAGGAAATCCCGGTGGCCGAAATTCGAAAACAATATGTTTTATTAATATTGGTGGACAATAACATACTTAAAAGTGTACCACAAAAAAACGTTTGGTCTATTTATTTATGTATAAGATGAAGATATGAATCAAGTTTGAACTAAATTAACATTAAGGTTTGCAGAAAAATACGATAAGTAATTTGGAGATTGCTATGTTTGGTTTTTCAGATGGATATTTCGGCGTTTGTGATAGTTTTGTTTGCGTAATATTGGTAACAGAAACTGAATTTTAGTTTATATACATATAAGACTTTTAACATGAAAAAAATATAAAACAACAAATACTATTCAATAAATGCACATTTTTACAAGTTATTACAAATTGTTATTGGAAAAACGTTAATTTTCGTTATCTTGGAAATTAACGTTTTTCCAATAACAATTTGTAATAACCAGGGAAACCGAAAATATGCTCTAAAAAAAGCGTTTTAGGCGCTTTAAATATGCAGTAAAAACTTTAAAATATGCTCTTAAAATTTAAAAAAATATGCTCTTTAACCAAAAAATATACTTTTACAATTCATTTCTAAAAAGGTAAAGTAACATCAAATAAACAAAAAATAACATGAACTAAAACAACTATAACAAAAAACAAGTTATATTCGGCTATGCCGAATCTTATATACCCTTCACCTTTGTTGTGGATGCATTATTATTTTTTATAATTAGTATATAGGTATGTATGTACATTGCCCACTTTCAGCTTACAGCATCCTAAATTTATCAAGAACACAAAAAACAACAACAACGCCAAACGAAACAGAACACCAAAAGAAAAAACAAAATACGCAAGGCAATGAAACCAACACACATCCAAACATACGTTTAATTGTATAAAAAACAACAACAACGCCAAAAGAAACAAAACACAAAAGAAAAACAAAATACGCAAAGCATGTACATTCAAACATACGATTTGTTGATTTTTTGTCAAAAAAACCAACACACAACCAAACAAAAGTTTAGTTGTATAAAAAACAACAACAACGCCAAAAGAAACAAAACACAAAAAAACAAAATATGCAAAGCTTGCACATCCAACCATACGTTTTGTTGTTTTTTTGTCAAAGCATGCAATACATTGTGTTTTTTGATGAAATTTTCAGAGGTTGTCTCGGATTTTTGCTCATATCTCCGTTATTTATGGACGGATTTTGCTGATTTTAAATAGCAAAATTCTCGAAAGTATGTCTGACAGAATTGTTGAAGATTTGGATCCCGGAGATATCTGGAGCCTTCAGAAAATTGATTTCAACAGACAGACAGACGGACAGACAGACAGACAGACAGACAGACAGACAGACAGACAGACAGACAGACAGACAGACAGACAGACAGACAGACAGACAGACAGACAGACAGACAGACAGACAGACAGACAGACAGACAGACAGACAGACAGACAGACAGACAGACAGACAGACAGACAGACAGACAGACAGACAGACAGACAGACAGACAGACAGACAGACAGACAGACAGACAGACAGACAGACAGACAGACAGACAGACAGACAGACAGACAGACAGACAGACAGACAGACGGACATGGCTTAATCGACTCCGCTATCTATAAGGATCCAGAATATATATACTTTATAGGGTCGGAAATGAAAAATGTAGAAATTACAAACGGAATGACAAACTTATATATACCCTTCTCACGAAGCTGAAGGGTATAATAAATACAACATAAAAACTATAGGAACTTAAGCTATGAAAAGGCCTCGAAAGGTATTTCTTGATGATATTTTATATAAATATAAATTCACTTCTTCAATTTAGGTTATTATTGCAATAAATTACAAAATATTGACTTAAATTTTCAAATAAAAATCGTTGTCTATTGGATCTGAAAACATTTTTATATATAGAAAATGTTCTTTCGATATCAACTGATGTTATAGAAGCAAATTTAAAAGACAATATTTCTTTAACACTTAGAACGGTTATGTTTGAATTAGAACTAAAATTTGATATTTATTTATTAAAATAGTGCTAATTTTATATTAAAACAAGTAAGAGAGCTATATTCGGCTGTGCCGAATCTTATATATCCTTCACCAAATTATACTTCAAAAAAAAAATTTAAATATTTTTAGCTGAACAAAATTTTTTTTCAGTTTTTTAATTTTTTGGAAAAAAAAAATGTTGAATTGTTTTTTAAAACTAATTTTTTTTTTAAATTTTAAAAAAAATTTTTTGTTTTTAAAATTTTTTTTTTTTTGAAAAGCCATCTATTTTTCAATTTTGAATTTTAAACAAAGGAAGTAAAAACCTGTAACACAACAGCGAAAAATAAGTAAGACAAAATTACTACTATTAAACTATTAAACAGTAAAATATGCTCTAAAAACGCAAAAATATGACATAAATATGCTCTTAAAACAAATATATGCAAAAATATGCATTTAAGGGTAAAATATGCAAAAATATGCACTAACAAATCGATGCCAAAATTCTTAAATAGTTCTGAAACGTGTAAATATCTTATCCATGTGCTCATTAGACTCACCAGAAAAAACATGCATTTGCATATTTTGGTTTCCCTGGTAATAACCAAAATCGAAAATTTGTATTTTTATAATTTTAAATTGTTGATAGAATAAGGGTAACGGTATTTACAGATAACGGTATAAACTATTATATCGGTAACGGTAATTGCAGTTATTTCGGGGTAACGTTAGCCAATCTTAAGAAAAAAAAACGAACGTAGGAATTTGTGTGAGAAAAATTTATTTACAAATTGTTTCCAGTTATTTTTTATACCCGTAAGAACCGTTTTGAGTTTATGCTATTGTCTGTGTGGTTTCTGGTTTGTGTTTTAAATAATAAACAATAAAATTGACTTACTATTTTGGAAGCTTTATTTCAAATTTATAACTACAAATTTTTAAAATATAAACGTTACAAGATTTTATGGTAAAGTATTTACGGGAAGGAAAATGATCAGAGCTATAATTTTTAAACAAATAGTAAAAAATATTTATCTTTGAAACTGAAAACAAAACTGATTTCAAAGCACTTAATATAAATTAGAAATAAATTAAAATGGACATGATTAATAATTGTTAAAGGCGTATTTGGGATTGACATATTTGCCTGATCTCAAGAATTCATTAAATTAGAAAAGTTCACTAAAAAATCCAATTCCTGGATAAATTAAAATCACCGCAAGTGAAAATTGTCCATTGACAATAAAGTGATCGTTTTGGTCCAAACATCCCAGAGTTCACTGTGACAAACCTTTTATATTCATGACAATTTTAGACAATTTCTCCTATTGAAATCACGAAAATTTATTTACATGTGTAATTTTTTCTCGTATGTGTAATTTTGGCATGAGGCATGTGTAGTTTGTAATTGTCTTGGTGGCAACACTGCTTTATTTACTAGTGTTTTGGTCTGAGTCAGGTTTTGTTGTTGTTTAAACTTAGTTGTCTTTGCTACATTTTTGCCTTACTACCATTTAGCCAAGACAATAACCATGTATATGTATGAGGAAAATCATAATGTCGCTTTGAAATAAAAGTAAACAAACGCATTCTTCTTCTTATTTTATTTAGTTAGTTCAGTCTTAATTTGCCGTCGCGTGGTTTAGTTCGTATGATTCAGTGTTGTAGAAGTAAATTATGTTTTAATAATGAAATAATTAACAAAATTAATACATTTTGGTACCAAAATGTTCATAAAAGTGTAACGAATATAATAAACTATAAATATTTAGACATTAAAGTGTTTTAGGATAATAAAATCGCTAGTAAAAGTGGCCGGTCAATGTTATTGGGTGAAGTAGATGTGTGTAAAATAAAATGCAAGTCAGCGGCAGACATGAGCTTAGGGGTCGAAAAGATGCTGAAGGCAGTACTAAATGTGAGAAAGAAATAATGAGCGTGAAAAGAGTTAAATGGAGAATGTTTTATGGAAAAAGGTAAGAAAATTTTAAATAATTTATTAGTTTTTAGAAATTTAACATTTAAAAAAACGGAATTTAAATAAACTTGAAATGAACTTAGTAAAAAAAAATTATACAATAATACCTATAAGGAATTTTTCAATATGCCTAGAAATGTTTTAGAGGCATTTCTGCATACTTATTGTGTCTAAAATTATCTGAGTTCATACTGAGAAATATGGACACTTAAATAAAGATAAAATAGACATAATTTATGTAAAAATAAAGTGCATTTTTTTTATTAAATAAAATAAGTATGCCAAAACTTAGGAGAACAAAGAAAATTGAGTTTTTTTTCCAAAAATAACGAAAATATTAAAGTTTTTAAAAATTCGAAGATATTTTAACAGATTTGATTACTTTATGAAAACTATTGTACTCGTCTTAAACTGTTAAACTGCATAAATTTTTTAGAACTAGTAATGTTCTTGGTTATCTGTTAAACTGCATAAATTTTTTAGAATTAGTATGTTATTGGTTATTATATCACTATTCTTGCATATTATAACAGTTTATGTCATTTCCTAAAAACTGTAAAACAAATAAAATGTTCTGCTATTAAAAATTAAAAATTTTATAATTAACTAATTTTGCTGTAAAATGAGATTTTTCTTATTAAATAAGAATATAAATAGTTATAAACTTGTTTAAAAATTAATTAATTTCAAATTTCACAAGACGTTTCTATATTAAAATTTTAAATGTTTAAAAATTGGTGCAAAATTTCATTTGAGTTCTAAAGGGTCACGTACAAAACTATGTGTCCTCCAAATTTTTTACTCTGGTATTTAATTTTCTAAAGTTGTACATTTCTGAAGAATTTTGAAATCCCTAAAAAATTATTTTTTGCTTAAAAAGTAAAAAAAGTCCCGAGTTGATCCTAAATATTTTTTACTCTGGTGTTTCATTTTCTAGAGTAGTCCATTGCTGAAGAATTTTGAGGTCCCTAAAAAAGTACTTTTTAGCACAAAAAGTGAAAAATTTTATTACTGTCTGAAAATAAGGATACTAAATCTGCATTTAAGATTTTATATCGTGAGACAAAATAAATTTCCATTAAAAATTTGTTCATATGAAAAAATTTTGTTCCTAAAGTTACAATAAAAGTACATTTTTAATTCATTTGTGATATGCTGCAGAATTTTGAGGACTTTAAAAAGTACTTTTTTGCACAAAATGTGGAAAAATTCGCTCCTATTTTTCCAAAATTTTCACACAAAATAACTTGGATTACAATTTAAAATCATACTTAACATATTCTTTATTATGTTCTTAACATGTTAACACCAAAATTGTTTAATTATCTTTATTTATTACCACATTAAAATTAATTTTAATATGAACAATTTTTACACGAATTGAACTTACCAAAGCTGCTGTTTAACTAACAAACAGTGTTGCCAGACAAAGTTTACCTTATGTCCCCAATCTGAAAGTCGATGTCCCCAAAAAATCCCCATTTGAAATCCCCAATTTTGTCACCATAAAAAAAATTAAATTATATTGTTAATACTAAATTTTACTATGTTGAGTTTAACAAACTAAAGTTGCAATCTGGCATAATAACATACGACAAGCATTTTTACATCTATTTACCTCATTGTCAGTTTTCAAAATGTTGATTCATCGATTTTGGAACAAGTTGTTTGGAAGATGTCATTTTACTTTGAAACCTGCCAAAGAATTCTTGATGTTTATCCGATTTTTGTATGAATTAGTTTTTATAACTCCTTGAGAAATCAAGAGCTTTATAATATTCAATTTTTTATTCCAGAAAAAGAAAGTATATTTTGTAAAAAATGGACAAAATAAGCCATAATTTCACCGCATCGGAAGTGGAATCCATTTAAATATAATTTAAAAAAAGCATTGAAAAACTCATTGTCGTATTAAAATAGAACTTAAAGATAACACTCTGCTGCAAAATAAAACTTTTTGTCAGAACTTGAAAAGCGACCCAATGGTGGTTGTAGACCTAGGTGAGGGAATACTAAAACCGTTTTCAAAGATTTTGAAACTTCCTCAAAATTTTGAGTTATTTTGAAAAAAACTGTTTTAAGTAGTACTTAGTACCTCTAACTCACACATTTTGCATATTTTTTTCGTCGTTTTTCAAATTCAACAAAGTTATTTTAATTTTTTTCTATGAAAACCTATTTTTTTACACAGTGTTTTAAAGACAATAGAATATATAGAAATAAACATTACTTGTCGAAATCGGTTTATATTTGCAAAAGTTATTAAACTTTTTCGAAAAAAGTTCCAAAGAAGGGTATATTGAGTTAGAGCTGATGTTTGCAACGTGCAAAAATATTGTCCCAATACCCACCTTAAAGTATACCAATATGTTCTGGATCACTTTCTGAGTCGATTTTGCGATGTCCGTCCGTCCATGTAAACCTTGTAATCAAACTACAGGTCGTAATTTCAAAGATAATTTGGTACAAGCTCTTGTATTGCCCCAAGGACGAAGCCTATTGAATTTGATTAGAATGGGTACATCATTTCTCATAGCCCCCATACGATTGCCCTATCTGAAAATAGTTAAGCTGTCATAAATATCTTAGTTATATAGATATAAAAAACAAATTCAGCAAAAATAAGTTTTATATATGCCGAACCTGCCTCACCAAATTTACCATATAATGCCCACATCCGAAAATTATTTTAATGAGTATAGATTTCTTAAAAATATTTCAAACTCAAATAAAATTCAACACAAATAGTTTTCATATACATATACAGAAGACATGTTAAGAACTAAATTTTCTTTATACATTGCAATAAAAATGTATATCAATGCATTGGTATAAGCTTTCATATCAAAATAAGTATTGAAATGCTATTAAAATCAAATTTTGTTTTTTTTTAGATATTCTTAACAAAAACAATACTTATAACTTACAAATGTATCAAAAGATGCACGGTATTTTAAAACGTAATCAGTTTTCTTTCCAAACCCGTTGAAAAATATAAAGTCGGACAAAAACTGACTAAAGCTGGCCCACACGGAATGATTTGTTCGCCTGATTTGTGATTGAAAATTTTCAATTACTTATGATTTTTATCGCGCACATCCCCATTAACAAGTAACAAGATGTCGAACACGACCAAATCATAATCACAAATCAACCGTGTGTGGCCAGCTTAAGTTACAGGTCGACGATAAGTTGAAGAACATCATTGAAAACTTTTTTTTTTGAATAAATTCTGAATTTGAGGATGTTTTTTGAAATTTTTTGACATTTTTTTCACTTTCGCACAGTGTAATTAACATTTAAATACGAAGTCAAAAATTGGCTCCTAGAGAATGATTCAGCTTTCTGTGTTTAGCAAGAATTTAAAACAATTTAATATCTGTGAACTTTTGATGAAATCCTTTTTTAATTTTTTTATTATCAAAATAGTGTCCTGGAAACGAAAAATCTAAAATTTTTGTGTTTTAATAATGAAATTGTTATAAACTTGTTTAAAAATTAATTAATTTCTGTTTTTAGCAAAAATACTCATTTTATACCTATTGTTTTTTTATATAAACTGTTATAAATTGTTATATACGTTAAATATGTACCAAAAAGCTATTTTTTAAAAAAAAAGTTATGAAAATTCAAATTTCTCAAGGTGTTTCTTCTATATTAAAATTTTAAAAGTTTAAAAATTGGTGCAAAATTTCATTCGAGTTGTAAAATGTGTACAACAAAAAATAATTTTTTGCTTAAAAAGTAAAAAAGTCCTGAGTTGATCCTAAATATTTTTTACTCTCGTGTTTCATTTTCTAGTGTAGTCCATTGCTGAAGAATTTTGAGGTCCCTAAAAAAGTACTTTTTAGCACAAAAAGTGAAAAATTTTATTACTGTCTGAAAATAAGGTTACTAAATCTGCATTTAAGATTTTTGATCCTGAGAAAAAATAAATTTCCATTAAAAATTTGTTCATATGAAAAAATTTTGTTCCTAAAGCTACAATAAAAGTACATTTTTTAATTCATTTTCTTGAGTTGTGCTATGCTGAAGAATTTTGAGGTCTTTAAACAGTACTTTTTTGCACAAAATTCCAAAATTTTCACACAAAATAACTTGGATTACAATTTGAAATCATACTTAACATATTCTTTATTATGTTATTAACATGTTAACACCAAAATTGTTTAATTATCATTATTTTTTACCACATTAAAATTAATTTTAATATGAACAATTTTTACACGAATTGAACTCACCAAAGCTGCTTTTTAACTAACAAACAAGAAGAAGAAAAGTAAATAAAACAAACAACAACAATGATGGGTGCAATGGTAGGCTCTCATGAGATTTGCTCTTGTGTTTGTTTACTAGTGTTTTGTCTGAGTCAGGTTTTGTTGTTGTTTAAACTTAGTTGTCTTTGCTACATTTTCGCCTTACTACCATTTAGCCAAGACAATAACCATGTATATAAGGAAAATCATAATGTCACTTTGACATAAAAGTAAACAAAAGCATTCTTCTTCTTATTTTCTTTATTTAGTTCAGTCTTAATTTGCCGTCGCGTGGTTTAGTTCGTATGATTCAGTGTTGTAGAAGTAAATTATGTTTTAATAATGAAATAATTAACAAAATTAATACATTTTGGTATCAAAATGTTCATAAAAGTGTAAAGAATATAATAAACTAAAAATATTTAGACATTAAAGTGTTTTAGCGTAATAAAATCGCTAGTAAAAGTGGCCGGTCAATGTTATTGGGTGAATTTGATGTTTGTAAAATAAAATGCAAGTCAGCAGCAGATATGAGCGTAAGGGCCTTAGAGGTGCTGAAGGCAGTACTAAATGTGAGAAAGGGATAATAAGCGTGAAAAGAGTTAAATGGAGAATGTTTTATGGAAAAAGGTAAGAAAATTTTTATTTTTTATTAAAAAGATGTAAATTTTAATTTAAAAATAAGACTGAAAATGAACTTAGTAAAAAAATTTAAATTTAAAAGGAATTAATATGCCTAGGATTTTTTAAGAGAATTTATTTTTTTTAAATCTGCACACTAAGTTCGTACTGAGAAATATTGATACTGATTAAAAGTTCAAAATTTTGTGCAAAATTTCATTCGAGTTCGAAAATGTATATTTCTATTTTAGTTTATTATCAGCCCAATCATAAATAATAAATCCGCGTAATTGTAATTTTGTTAAAAAAAAGTACCATAAAAGTAACTTTTTTTAAAATTTTTAACAAATTCTCTATGATCTAATAATTAAATAGATTTTTTAACATTTTATTAAACAGTATTTAAAAAAATCAGCATTTAAGATTTGAGATCGTCACATAAAATTAATTTTCCTTGTGAATTTTTTCATATGATAAAATTTTGTACAAAAAAAGTACCTTTTTCAAAAATTGTTTAAACAAATTCTCTATGAGATAATAATTTAAAAATATTTTTATCATTTTATCAAAAAGTTTACAAAAAATTAAATTTTTCCTAGGAGTGTCTCTTATATAACAGTTTCAAAGGTCAAAAAGCCTTTTGTTAGTTGATTCTTTTGTACAAAATTTCCTAATTATGAATAAAATATACCGGGCGTTTACTATTCCTTCCAAAATTGCTCCTTTGTCACAAAAAATTTGTTACCTTCCGAAAGTTTGTGCACCACTGATTTTTAGAAAACCCATATAGCAAATCATACTCTATGCTCTGCTGTTTGTTGTGTGTGTCATAATGACACTTGGTCTGTTTGACAAAATGTTTCATGGCAAGTTTATATCTATGCAGGCCTGCTGCATGAACTATGTTTAACAGACTGTCTCTTCTGCTGGCTGTCGTATTGACAGTTTGTTACTTTTATTGTTGTCATCGCTTCCTTTTTGTTGTTTCCCTTTTATGTCCCCCTCCCCCCTGTATTATTTTATAAAATACATTGACTTTTCTACATTTCATTTTGTTCTGCTATACCCCCAATGTTTTGTTTGTTGTTGCAGTATTTTTGTTTTGTTTTTGCAATGTACATATGTACATACAATTCGTTTATTATCCCCACTCTCAATTGTTTGTTGTTTTTAAAATTCGTGTAATTCGTTTTAGTTCGTGTGTGCATGTGCTGTTGTTCTTGGTTTTTGCATAAAGAACCCGGTCTCGTTGGTTTAATTGTAAGAGTGTGTGTTGTTGTGTGTTTATTTTCAAGTTTGCCTGAATTTGCTTGTACGTCTGCAATGTCTGCTATGTTGTTTTTGTTTTATATTTTTTTGTTGTTGTTCCTACTGTCTACTCTGCACTTGCAATACTCGTTCGCAGTGTAGCCAGATGTGGGGATTTGTCCCCAATTTGGGGATTTCAAGATTTTTTTGGGGACAGAATTTCGTGGGGAGGGATTTGGGGATTTTAAAAAAATTTGGGGATTTGTATCCATTTTTGGGGATTTTACATTTTTAGACATTAACGGTATTCACAATGTAGAGTATGTAGATTTATTGACAAACATTTCAATTTCTAATCTATTTGGTTTTATATTTTGTTTAAATAATCATATTTTATTTCTTTCATTTCTTCAGAATTTGATGAAAAACACAAAAATTTTAGATTTATCGTTTCCAGGACACTACTTTGATAATAAAAAAATTAAAAAAGGATTTCATCAAAAGTTCACAGATATTAAATTCTTTTAAATTCTTGCTAAACACAGAAAGGTAAATCATTCTCTAGGAGCCAATTTTTGACTTCGTATTTAAATGTTAATTACACTGTGCGAAAGTGAAAAAAATGTCAAAAAATTTCAGAAACATCCTCAAATTCAGAATTTACTTATCGTCGACCTGTAACTTAAGCTGACCACACACGGTTGATTTTGATTATGATTTGTTCGTGTTCGACATCTTGTTACTTGTTAATGGGGATGTGCGCGATAAAAATCACAAGTAATTGAAAATTTTCAATCACAAATCAGGCGAACAAATCATTCCGTGTGTGGCCAGCTTTAGTCAGTTTTTGTCCGACTTTATATTTTTCAACGGGTTTGGAAAGAAAACTGATTACGTTTTAAAATACAGTGCATCTTTTGATACATTTGTAAGTTATAAGTATTGTTTTTGTTAAGAATATCTAAAAAAAAGAAACAAAATTTGTTTTTAATAGCATTTCAATACTTATTTTGATATGAAAGCTTATACCAATGCATTGATATACATTTTTATTGCAATGTATAAAGAAAATTTAGTTCTTAACATGTCTTCTGTATATGTATATAAAAACTATTTGTGTTGAATTTTATTTGAGTTTGAAATATTTTTAAGAAATCTATACTCATTAAAATGATTTTCGAAAGTGGGCATTATATGGTAAATTTGGTGAGGCAGGTTAGGCATATATAAAAATTATTTTTGCTGAATTTGATTTTTATATCTATATAACTAAGATATTTATGAGAGCTTAATTATTTTCAGATAGGTCAATCGTATGGGGGCTATGAGAAATGATGTACCCATTCAAATTCAATAGGCTTCGTCCTTGGGGCAATACAAGAGTTTGTACCAAATTATCTTTGAAATTGCGACCTGAAGTTTGATTACAAGGTTTACATGGACGGACGGACAAAACGGCAAAATCGACTCAGAAAGTGATCCAGAACATATTGGGTATACTTTAAGGTGGGTATTGGGACAATATTTTTGCAAGTTGCAAACATCAGCTCTTTGGAACTTTTTTCGAAAAAGTTTAATAACTTTTGCAAATATAAACCGATTTCGACGAGTAATGTTTATATTGTCTTTAAAACACTGGTTTTCATAGAAAAAAATTTAAATAACTTTGTTGAATATGAAAAACGACGAAAAAAATATGCAAAATGTGTGAGTTAGAGGTACTAAAGTACTACTTAAAACTGTTTTTTCAAAATAACTCAAAATTTTGAGGAAGTTTCAAAATCTTTGAAAACGGTTTTAGTATTCCCTCACCTAGGCCTACAACCACCATTGGGTCGCTTTTAAAGTTCTGACAAAAAGTTTCATTTTGTAGCAGAGTGTTATCTTTAAATTCTATTTTAATACGACAATGAGTTTTTCAGTGCTTTTTTTAAATTATACTTAAATGGATTCCACTTCCGATGCGGTGAAATTAGGGATTATTTTGTCCATTTTTTACAAAATATACTTTCTTTTTCTGGAATAAAAAAAGCTCTTGATTTCTCAAGGAGTTATAAAAACTAATTCATACAAAAATCGGATAAACATCAAGAATTTTTGGCAGGTTTCAAAGTAAAATGACATCTTCCAAACAACTTGTTCCAAAATCGATGAATCAACATTTTGAAAACTGACAATGAGGTAAATAGATGTAAAATAGATGTACTATGTTTAGTTTCTTAAACTCAACATAGTAAAATTTAGTATTTACAATATAATTTAATTTTTTTTATGGTGACAAAATTGGGGATTTCAATTTTGAAATGGGGATTTTTTGGGAACATCGACTTTCAGATTGGGGACATAAGGTAAACTTTGTCTGGCAACACTGCTCGTTCGTTACACTCTCATACCACGACCTACCCATACCCCATTCAACTTAAGCTTCGTGTTGTTGTTATTGCCTGACTGCTTAAAAGCTGCACATTATTTCTGTTCTATTCGTCTGCACTTTACTTCGTAAATATCTCTATATAAAACAGCAGCAGCAACAACAACAACTACAAGAATTATGCACATGCAATGAGAGTGTTTGTTGGTGGGGATCAGTGTTGCCACTTCATGTGTAATTACACATATTGTGTGTAATTTTAACATGGATGTGTAGCCCATGTGTAATTGAGTGAATGTGTAATTCATGTGTAATTTAAAATTCCAGTTATATCCAAAATATATTGTCAATGTATGTCTTTTATCTATATTTTAAATTTAAATTGAATGATTGAATTATGGATTGTTCAGATTTCAAAACCTTCTGAAATAAATATGTACATTTATATGAGGGAATGTAGCTATATCCTATATTTTAGTTGATGAATATAAATCTCTAAATGTATTCTCTAAATATATTTATTATATTGTACTCGTTTGTTACTCAGTATAATGGAATTATATGTACTAGGATCGCCCGGTGGCCGAAATTCGAAAACAATATATGTTTTATTAATATTGGTGGACAAAGAGTGCCACAAAAAAACGTGTGGCCTACTTATATATAAGATGAAGATTGAATCAAGTTTGAACTAAATTAACATTAAGGTTTGCAGAAAAATACGATAAGTAATTTGGAGATTGCTATGTTTGGTTTTCCAGCTGGACATTTCGCCGTTTGTGATAGTTTTGTTGGAGTAATATTGGTAATAGAAAATAAATTTTAGTTTATATTCATATAAGACTTTTAATTCCAACATGAAAAAAATATAAAACAACAAATCGTTAGCTTAGTACGCAAACGTAACAAGTCCATTTTTGAATGAAATTATGATTTCGATGCAGAAAGATAGTAAAACATAAGATACATATTTTGCAATAAAAAATTTCGTTATTTTGTTTCTAACTGATGATTTTTCAGTGATACGCAAGAGTGCTAATTCCACAAAAAAAATAATAATAAGAAAACATGCTAAGTCTAGCAAAAAACATTGAATATGCTATTTAAATCTACTTTTTCAATACTAGTTGCTATAATACTTTGAAGATTAACATTTTTCGATGTAATCTCTATAGTATGGTTACACAATTCACTGTAAAATAAAAAAAAATTAATTTTAAAGAAATAATAATAAAAAACAAATTTATTTAAGATTTAGATTTATTTTTCTTTACAGCAATGAAATAAGACTGTTTTGTTATGTATTTAAATAATATAAAATAATAAAACAAATTTGTAAAATAGTAAAACGAGAAATTTAAATTTATTATAAGAAAATGTGCTAAATCCAGCCAAAAAACACAAAATCATAAAAATCAAAAGAGCTAAGTCCCTAAAAATGGCTTCAATTTCTAAAGTCATTTCAATTATTTTATTTTTTCAACTGATACTTAAAGCCAACAGATCGTAGGAGAGAACTGCGTTTACAGATCTAAAGATTATTGAAAGCAAAAAAAGATAGAACGTTTTTTGTCTCTCCTATAAAATTTAAAAATTGGGACTTGGCACGTTTGCGTACTAAGCAAACGTAGTATTTTGTAGCAATAACTATACATTTTACAAATTATTATTGGAAAAACTTTAATTTTCAAGATAACCCAAAATCGAAAATTTGTATTTTTATAATTTTAAATTGTTTATAGAATAAGGGTAACGGTATTTACAGATAACGGTATAAACTATTATATCGGTAACGGTAATTGCAGTTATTTCGGGCCAAAAGTGAAAAAAACAAGAACGTAGTAATTTGTGTGAGAAAAATTTATTTATAAATTGTTACTAGTTATTTTTTATACCCGTAAGAACTGTTTTGTGTTTATGCTATTGTCTGTCTTGTTTCTGGTTTGTGTTTTAAATAATAAACAATAAAATTAACTTACTATTTTGAAAGCTTTATTTCAAATTTATAACTACAAATTTTAAAAATATAAACGTTACAAGATTTTACTGGGAAGGAAAATGATCAGAGCTATAATTTTTAAACAAATAGTAAAAAATATTTATCTTTGAATCTGAAACAAAACTGATTTCAAAGCACTTAATATGTATATATTAGGAATAAATTAAAATTCGAAAGCAAACATTGTGATATTTTTTAAATATTGTTAAATTTTTAATAGAAATGTAACAATTTCCAATGGAACAATCTCCGAATGGACATTGATTAATATTTGTTAAAAGCGTATGTGGGATTGACATATTTGACTGATCTCAAGAATTCATTAAATTAGAAAAGTTCACTAAAAAAAGAGATTGCTAACCTTGCTTTAATACCCCTCATACATGTATCCAATTCCTATTTAAATTAAAATCACCGCAAGTGAAAATTGTCGATTGACAATAAAGTGATCGTATTTGGTCCAAACATCCCAGAGTCCACTGTGACAAACCTTTTATATTCATGACAATTTTAGACAATTTCTCCTATTGAAATCTTGAAAATTTATTTACATGTGTAATTTTTTCTCGTATGTGTAATTTAGGCATGAGGCATGTGTAGTTTATAATTTTCTTGGTGGCAACACTGGTGGGGATGTGTGTGCATATGTTTGCTTAAGCTTTTTGTTGTTGGCCAAACGAAATGTATTTCACTTTTTTTTCGCCATAGTTCTCAATTTCAGTCTCGTTAACGACGTCATGTCGTACGTTTGTCGCGCTTTCAATAAATGTGGAGTAAATTCTATATAATTTCTTTTTTATTCTATTAAAATAATAAAAAAAAAACATAATAATCAAATACACACATGCATAACTTATAACTGCAATATAAACAAGTGAAAGAAAGGAATTAAAAAAACAATTTTAATTAAAAAGTAAAATTATAAATAAAAACGAAATTAAATATAAATATATTTTTATAAATACAAAATAATTACTATAAAATATATAATAAATAGTTTATGTTTAAGATTATAAAAGTGAAATTAATATATAAAATAAAAAAAAGTAAATAAAAGTGTAAATAGCCCTTGATGAATGGAATAAATAGTGGAAGTTTTAAAATTAAAACGAGAAAAGGTTTGTTAAAAGAAAATTAATAAAATAAAAGAAAAATATATAAAAATATTAATAATTAAAATAAATTAAATACAAAATATGCAATAAAAAATCAATCATATCTTTAATGATTCCAAAAACAAGTGAAAATTAATTTAATTCTTTAGAAAAGAAAATTGAAATGAGACACAGGAAATTTAAAATTTATTTTCAAGGATTTAAAACTTTCTAAAATATTTCAACAAAAAGAAATAAAAACAAAAAAAAATTTTTCAAAGGGATTTAAAAATTTCTAAAACATTTCAATAAAAAAATAGAAACAAAGTAGAAAAATAATAATTTTTAAAAAACTTTAAAACTTCCTAACAACAAAAAAAATTATTTTAAATTTTTGTTTTTTTGGTATAGGAAAATTAAAAAGCAAGTGAAAATTTTGAATTTTCAAGAAAATTCTACGTTCAACCAAAAAAAAAAAAAACAAATTAAAAAAAATATTATCTAAACTATTTTTCTACAGGAAAATTAATAATGCAGTGAACATTTAAAACTGCGCAAAAAAAATATTAAAATAAAATAATAAAAGCAAGGAAAACAATTTTAAATATTTTTTTTTATAAGAATCTTAAAAACATAGTGAACTTTTAGAATTTTCGTTTTTTTTCTAAAATAATTTTCAATATTTATAAAAAATTTAATTGAACAAAAAAAAACTTAAAAAAATATTTTTAAATAAGAAAATTAAGAAACTAAATTAAAAAAACAAAAATTTTGACTAAAAAAAATAATTGGAAAATTATTACCGACGGCTTTTTCTAAGCTGTGTGGATTTTTTAAATATAATTGCTTATATTTCTTTATAAATCCTCTACAAAAATGTGAGAAATTGTGCTTAATTGAAAAGTGTAAAAAATTGAATATTTTTCCTTATTTTGTAGAAAGTTTTCATTTTGTAGAAAGAACTTAATATGTATATGGAATAATTTGGATTATATTTTAATCAACAAAAGGACTATATCTATTATTTATCTAAAGGGTAAGAAAATGTGTAAAGAACGAAACAAGGGAACATGTTTAAAATACAAAAAAAAGTTAATAATTTTGTTATTTCCAAATAATTATTTTATTTTTATATAAAAGAAGGGGGATATATTGATTTTGTCATTCCGTTTGTAACATATCGAAATATTGAACCAAAAGTATATATATCCTGGGTCCTCATAAGCTTCTAAGGCGATATATCTAGATCCGTCCGTCCGTCTGTCGGACTGTTGAAAACACGATAGGGCCCAAACGAAAGGAGCTGGCTGAAATTTTCCACAAATTCCTTCGCATGATAAATGAGTTGGTATTGAAAATGATTTCACCCAGCCTCCCACACAAATGTCCCCCCGGAATACTATTTGAGCAGCCATAAATATGTTGATTTTGTGGCAATCCTGATGACGTTTTGTACAAATTAATTCTAACTACTCTGAAATTTCACTGTAGAGTATGGCGAAAATTGGGCAACATTTGTCCCTAGGCCCCCCTCAGAAAATGACTTGAACATTCATAATTGTCTTATAATAATTAATATCGTAATAAAATTGGACATAAACAAGTTTTATATGATTATGACATGGAAGACAGGTATCGCCCAGGGCAGCCAAAAAAATTTCAAGACCAAGAACAAACTCAACATGAGCTTGCAAAATCATTGGGAGCTACACAAGCAGCAGGATTCATCCAAAAGCTGGGAAATTGCGTGCCATACGAATTGAAGACGAGAGACCTTGAAAGACGATTTTGCATGTCCGAAATGATGCTTGAACGCTATAAAAGAAAATCAGTTTCGCACCGAATAATTACCTGCGATGAAAAATGGATCCGTTACGATAACCTGAAGCGTAAGAGATCACGCGTGAATGCCTCAATCGACACCATCCATGAAATCTAAACAGATCATCACAGGGAATCTTTATCGATCGCAACTGATTCGTTTGAAGCGTGCATTGGCCGAAAACGCCCACAAGAATAATCGGCCAGTTATCTTAATATTCCATCATGACAAAGCTCGGCCATATGTTGTAATACCAGGTAAAAACTATCTAGAATGAAGTGGCAGGGAAGTTTTGCCTCACCCGTGCGATTACTATTTCTTTCGATAGATTCAGAACAAAGGGCCAAAGCTGAGACATTTTTTCCGTACTATTTAAGAGACTATTGCTATATAAGTAGTTGTAATATACATAAAAACAATGAATATGTTGAGAGATATTAACTAACAAATTGCTTTCTCCACATATTTTGGTCATCATTTTGTAACGCTGAGGATATCTGCTTAAAATTATGTCGTAATAATAGATGCTCGAGACTGGCATTGCGAAGAGTAATTAAAAACTAAGTACTGTGTATTCCGAAGATTTGGTAAGGCGCAGGAGAGACACAGACAAAGACTATAATATGCTAAAGTCCAATATTGAAGTCTTAAGTGGAGTGGATGCTATCTGTTGAATTCCAATAAATAACGTGAAAGCTCAATGTTCTACCGGAAAGTTGTCTGGACGAAGAAGGCAATGAGGGCAAACACAAATTTCTGGTTGCCAATTTGGCAACTGAAAATGAAAGCTGTCAGTTGCCATCTGTAATACAATTTTGAAAACTGACAACGCTGTGATGATGTAACGATAAGAGGGTTACGAATCGAAATGAGCTAAATCCGTCTCTAAATTCGAACGAATCAAGCCAATTTCGGATATTCTGTTTCAAAGTTAAGCGTATTCCAGAGTGATTGAAATATATAGTAGTCAGATGGCGAATGGTCTGGACTATAAAGCTTCATCTATATATATAAAAATTAAATGGTCCATGTATGTAATGGCATCACGTGAGAACGGCTGGAGCGATTTGGCTGATTTTCTTTTATTCGATTCGAAATTTTCAGGAGATGGTTTGTAAAGAACAAAAATTCCGGGTAAAACTCGGGTTTTTTTTTTGAGTCCAGTCAACTGTAATAAAAAAGCTTCCTAAAGTATGCAGTATAAATTTAGATATTTTATTTGCAAATAAATAAGAACAGGCAGGTGTATGTAGGTTGGAGAAACTTGAGGAACTAACATTAGTAAATGCTACCGGGCGAAGCCGGGTCGGTCAACTAGTTATAAATAATTTTAAATAGGTATTGCATAAGGTTTCATGTCTGGCTGCTTATTCAAACGAATCAGTTGCGTTCGGTGCAGGTTCCCTGTGTTGGTCTGGTCAGATTTCAGCATGATAGGACCCTTTTTGAGCCCACCAAATTCTGGGCATTGCATTAGCGCCATGGATATTTTGCTTTGCTGTCGATTCGGCTGTTTGGCCGGGCTTCACATAACTTCTCTTACGCTTCGGGTTATCGTAATGGATACATTTTTCATTGCAAGTAATGATTCGGTGCAAAAATGATTGACTTTTATAGCATTGAAGCAGCATTTCAGACATACAAAAGCGTCTTTCAAGGTCTCTCAGCTTCAAATTCGTATGGTACCCAATTTTCCTGCTTTTATATGAATCCAGCTGCTTGGGAACGTTTTGAAATTGCGTAATTGAGTAATGCAATCTGCAATTCTTGGTCTATCCTGGGCGATCTTTGTCCTCCATGTCAAAATCAACACTTCTGAACCGCACAAACCATCGCTGGCTCATTGAAACCAATGTAACACATTCACCATAAGCATTGGTGAGCAGCGGCACTTTTACAAATTAAAGAAGTAAAGAAAAACTGCCCGGCTGCAGGGAAATCTCTCTAGAATGTAGACTCTTTATTATTATGGGGTATGTTTAGTCAAGCTGCAATTAAAGCTTAGTACTCTGCAATATTCCTTCCAGCTATGCTCCCAAATAGTACTGGCTAATCTGTCTTCAAGGAACCAATGGGGAAAATAACATTTATCTTGGAATACTTGTACTGACAAATGAAAATGTTTTACTGTTTATATTAAATGCTTAAGGAAATCATCTGCTTAAAAACTCCAACCTTGTCAACTAATCTGTTGCAATAGCTGTTTAAATTATTTTTACAACCATTTTCACATCAACTCTTGTTATTGACCTTACACTTTACAACACCAACCAATTTGGCCATTAATTGTTTATTAAGGACACGACGACATCCTCCCTCTAAATACATTACATTGATACTTCAATATAAAGTTTTCACATTTGTAAAATGCTTTCCTCGAAACATACAAAACCCTTGAGAGTCAATGTAACCTTAAAGCAAGTGCAATTACATTCAATAACACCGACATTTCATTTCGTGTTGACGGTCAAAGGACATTGAAATACTAGCAGTTATATACAAGCTGGCAAGCTCAAGGATATAGAATTTGAATATGATAACAGAGCAATAACAGCAGTGAATGAATGAATTTAAAATCTCTTAAAAATGGATTTTAAATAACAGTAATCTAGTTCAAAGATACGACAAATATGATAGCAATTGAGCAAATCAAAGCTAGGGGTAAAAAAGTTGTCTATAGTTCTTGGAATTACAGAATTTTGGGGCATATTTTCGATTTCAATGGAAAAATTTGTTTAATGTTCCTTAAATTGATAACCAATCTGTAATTATTAAAGGTCCTTTACTGTAAACTTTGCTGAAAAATTAACGGAAAAAGTGCTTTCAATAAATGACAAATTGTTAGAGCATTTAAGTTCCATCAAGAGTGTTAATGAATATTAACAGCTGTTAATTTAACACTGTTACTGTAACAATTGCCTTGTATGTTTAACTGAACTTGAATCTAAAGGTTTTTCCTGTAAAAACTTGAACATTAACCAACAGACAACCGACATTGAGAGTTTTGTAATCTCTCAAGCATGGCTCTCTCTTACTCACACATACCACAAAACAAAACTGTTAAATTTAAAGTTTTCTTCTCGTATTCATACTCGTAAAAGAGAGTAGATTTTACTCGTTTTTTTTTTGTTTTCCTCTGACAATGATTGTGTGTTAGTAAAACTGTTATAAAAATGTTGTAGTTTAATAGAGCAGTTAGTGGTGGTGGGGATTTATTACATGTAACAGAAATCAAACAACAACAACAAAATCGCGTTATAATATTCAGTGTTAAGGTCATGTTACATTTTACATGGTTATTTGAGTATACTAGAGCTCTATTTTTATTTTTTTCATTTTACACTTAGCAACGTTATTTCTATTGTAAATATAATAGGCAATTTGTTGTTGGCGGCATTTTTAGCTTGTTTTTTTTTTTGTTTTGTATGTATGTATTTACTCGGCTTACAGTTGTTTTGGTTTTCTACTACCTTCCTTCTACTCCGCCTCCTCCTTTAGAACCCGTCAAACATGTTTACGGAAGAAATGGAAATTGTATTTTGTTTTTGCTTGTTGATTTTTCTCTAACTAATTATTTCAGTGTTACAGTTACAAACAAACGTGTGATAAATGATTTGTCAATAAAAACAAAGTCTCAAGTTTAAATGGAAATATCGAGAGGAAGGGAGTGTATCAGTACTTCTAAATCCGTAATTTTGCAAGGATATATAGTGATGGATGCAAACTCAATAAAGCAATCAATAAGGAGTCTACATTCTATACTATACAACTACATTCTTTTAAAACGCCAATACACAGATTTCTGGAGGGAAATCTCACTTGAATGTAGATTCCTTATTGAAGGGTATGTTAAGTCAAGCTTCAATTAAAGCTTAGATTATTCCCAAGTACTGGCAGAATACAATAAATAAGCTGTGGGGAAGTAACACGTATCAATTCAACGGCAATACGCCAATGTCTGGAGAGAAATCTTAATTGAATGTAGACTCCTTACTGAGGGATATGTTAAGTCAAGCTTCAATTAAAGCTTAGAACTATCGAATATTCTCAAGTACAGGCAGAAGACCCCAACGAAGTTGTGGGGAAAGTAACACTTATCAATTAAACGGCAATAAACAGATGTCTGGATGGAAATATCACATGAATGTAGACTCCATACTGAGGGATATGTAAAGTCAAGCTTCAATTAAATCTTAGAACTATCGGATATTCTCAATTACAGGCAAAAGACCCCAACGAAGTTGTGGGGAAAGTAACACTTATCAATTAAACGGCAATACACAGATGTCTGGATGGAAATATCACATGAATGTAGACTCCTTACTGAGGGATATGTAAAGTCAAGCTTCAATTAAATCTTAGAACTATCGAATATTCTCAAGAACTGGCAGAAGGCTTTAAAGAAGCTGTGGGGAAAGTAACACTTATCAATTAAACGGCGATACATAGATGTCTGGAGGGATATATTACTTCAATGTAGACTCCCTATTGAGGGGTATGTTAAGTTAAGATTGAATTAAATCTTAGAACTATCGAACATTCTCAAGTACTGGCAGAATGCCCTGAAGAAGCTGTGGGGAAAGTAACACTTATCATTTAAGGCTTATCATCAAGGAACTGCATGATTCAAACACTCAAAATTGCGATTGAGAATCATGAATGATTTTCAGTGACTCCACATTTGATTCAATAAAAGTTGTATTGATAGTCTTCAAAGTACAATGAGTTGCGAAAAGGATTTGGAGTAAAATTAGTCAAATTGTGATTAACTGGAATTAAATATCAAGTATGACTTCCTGGCTTTTTATGTACAACAAGATGCAGAATGGATTTTCCGTAAGTGGAAGGTTCAGGAGTTGAACCAGAAGGCCATCGAATCTCTACTATTAAGTCAACTCATAAGACAGACACAATTAACTAGATTTACAGACTTTTCTGGGACATGTATTTCTTTCATGATGCTGGTGATCCAACATTTATAAAGCTATGGATACATGAACAAAAATGACTCGATCATATTGCGAGAAAAAAACTAATTAACAGAGACTTCACAATAACAATTGGAATAGGGACAATTGCAATCCCTTACCCTTTCCTATGATCAATACAAGGAGACAATATAACATCTTCAAGTTCTAAGAAGGAGATACCAAAAAACTTTGGAAGATGCAGAGCAATGTACAAGAAGTAGCAGGAAGTAATGTTCTTAAACGGAAGGTTTTCGAGACAATTCCTTGCAGGTAAATTCTCCATTTAAAGGTATAAAAATCACTAAACATACCTATCTACCACTGAGTTTATTCATAAGAACAGGTATAATTAAATGGATTTACAAGACTTCTCTAGGACATATATTTGTTCCATAAATGGCATGATGATGTCATTTGGTGAGAGGAAACTGATTAACAGACACTTCTCAATAACAATTGGAAGAGAGACAATTTCAATTCGTTACCCCTTACTTTGAGCAATACAAGGAGACACCATAACACCTTTGAATTTAATGGAGATCGGAAAAGACTTCTGACGATCGCTACAGATCAATGATAGCCAATTTTCTTTTTATACGATATAGCCGTGTGTAGCATATGGTAACAGCCAAGAACTATCAAGATCACTTTCATGAAGGGGTTTTCAAGTTGCAGAACTATGTCAGTAAGGTCAATAATATGGAAGTTGAAGTCAATATTACTCAGGCATCTTTCAAATACAGTTGGAAGTGAAAATTGGACCTCTCGAATTCGCGCCTACTTGCGAAGTTGTGGAAAAATTTTTAGATACAAACTCAACAAAAGTTATTGGTGTTGAAATACAATTTTAGAGGATATTTAGTGTGTTATTGAACTCTTAAGAGCATTCAGACCTGTAAGGAGTTACAAAAAGAAGATAGCAGTATCTTTTTCTCACCTTGATGATAACGAGTATGAACCTCATAGTATAACATAATGTGTTTGAGCGCCAAAACTTTAAACACCGCCAATCAACTTCTTCCTACAAACAACTTAAATGGCGGTTTTGGACCATCATACTTACGATGCCATCCAACATACACACCATTGAATTTTTGACCATTCTACAACAGAAGTTCCTAGACTAGCAGATCAATACAGAGATCTACTGGCTAAGATTTCAGAGATAAAGAGGGCAGTTAATTAAGTCACATGTTTATTGAATATTCGGCTACTAAATCTCCATGGAGATTGGATAATGGATTGGACCTAGATATCGCTTTTCTTATGACGGATCCTTGCTGTCAAGAATAGATGGTCGAAGGAGGCTGCGTGCTCAAATACGATAACCATAGATCAACATTAAAGGGATTTATGGATTACAACAAGGCGGAGGAGACTATGCAACACCGTTTTAGGCACAGGATCGATATGAGCAGAAATGTATATGTAAATGACGTCAGTTAAATCTAGTGCCTTTATCCGCACTTGGAAGTGGAGATTACAAAGGTCATAGGAGACTGTTCCATGTAGCTTAACATGAGACCGCAGTCATGTAAGAGATCTGCAATTGTACTTTGTGTGCATCAGATCGTCTCCTTGTATACCTAGATCAACATACAAATGTCCTAAATAACGCTCATTAACAGATAGACAAAGAAAATTAGCGTCGTTTTGATCCAACTATGTTGTCAATTTCGTTTAAATTGAATTGAAGCAAAGACCTCATAGTTGAAGAAAAATCTTTTGTTTTGGGTTTTTAAATAGTCGTTAAATCTGTGCAAACACTATAAACTAAACGGCCATAAGAAATTTCTGTCTATCTGTTGAAATCAATTTTCTGAAGAGCCCTGATATCTTCGGGAACCAAATCTTCAACAATTCTGTCAGGTATGCTTTCGAGAAGTTTGCTATTTAAAATCAGCTAAATCGGTCCACAAATGGCTGAGATACGAAGAAAAAACCAGGACAACCTCGATATTTGACCTATTTTTTACCTATATCTGGACTACTAAGTCATTAATATAGACAATATGGGTATCTAATGATAGATATTTCAAAGACCTTTGCAACGACGTATATAAGACCATAGTAAGTTTGACCTACAATTTTAAACCCGAATTTTTTTTTTCACCAAAAAAAAAAAAAATTCAAAAACAAAAAATTTTTTTTTTTTTAAATTTAAAAAAAAAATTTTTAAATTTAAAAAAGTATTAAAAAAAACAATTCAAAAATTTTTTTCCAAAAAATGAAAAACCTGAAAAAAAAAATATTGTTCACCTAAAAATATTTAATTTTTTTATTTTGAAGTATAATTGGGTGAAGGGTATATAAGATTCGGCAGAGCCGAATATAGCTCTCTTACTTGTTTTACTTAAAAGTTGTTTGTCTTGGCAAAGTCTTGCAAAACAGTGAGTAGTCTTCCATTCGGAAATTGAAATCGATTACTAACGAGTTATATTTTCAAAGTCTCTATAGTTTTCAAGTGTTGAAAGTTATTAGTTAAGATTCACATGTTGAAGCTGGCATAATTTTCAATGGCTTGTACAGACTTAAACAAAAATAGGATGAATGCAAGATTTTCGTAAATTAATGACCGGCAAATGACCCAATTTAAACTTGTGAAATGGCCCAGAGAAGCCTACAGTTTGGTTTAATAGCTAAATTTCAGGAAGGTTTTCATTAAGACCAAAACTGGTTTATGGTATCAATAGCTTTTTTTGAATTTCTTACTAATTAGCATTTTTATGTAAAAAATACTTATTAATACTGGAAACTAGTTTCTTTAAAAATTCCTAATTTGTGTTTCAAAAGTTTCCATTTCCCATATCTAAACAAATTAACTCACCTCTTCAAACCCTTAGATACATTTGATCTTTTTTTTTGCAAACTTTTTTCTTTTCTCCCTTCACTGAACCCAATTAGTGCTTAAAATTGCAAAGTTTTTTTTTTTTTTTGTTCAACTTTACCCCTTTTTTAAACTTAATTGTTTTAAAAATATTTTAAATTAAAACAACCCTGTAAAAATAATGTCACAAACACACACACTACACCATACAGACATTTTTAAGTGTTTTATATAAAAAAAGAAGAGATTATTTGTATAATGAAATGTGCACAAAAAAGAATATAATAATAACCCCAACCTACCTCAACGCAAATGAGCGAACAAACAAAATAAATACATACATTATTCAAAAAAAACTCAACACACAGGCATATAAACACAAAACATGCACGCACAGGCCCAAAAAACACTAAATAACTCTTCTTCTTAATAAAATAACATGAAAAAACACAACAAAAACAAAGAAAACAACAAGCCTACCCCAACCCAACAAAAAACAACAAAAACATTGTTACATACATACTCGTACACGACTTTGAGCAAATTCATACGATTACAAACGAGCTGTGTAGCCGCCAAACGAGAGAGTTTTGTTGATATGTAAACAGAGAGAGAGTGTGAGGGAGGCATTTTTACATGATAAACTAGTACCCCACTTCCTATTTGTAAAAAAAACAAAGAACTGCACACACACTTGCAGGGAAATACTTGTACATGACACTGAAATTTTTTAAGGAAATGTAAACAGTGAGAGAGCTACATAGCAAGAGAGGGTAAACGATAACACAGGGCAACATTTTGTTATTCCAAAAGAAATTTTTTGAATTTTCTACAATACTTTCTAACATTAAACGACATAATTTTAATCGATTTATTTTGAAACGGATACGTTTGAGTGATTTAAAAAAAATTTTGAATTACTAATTAATTTTGGGTTCTTTTTTTTTAAAAATAAAAAGTATTTCTACATTTTTTGTATTTTCTCCTTTTCAATAGTACCTTCTTGAATTTGGTACTTTTTCCATAAATTGCTTATTAAATTTGGTACTTTCTCAAAAAGTACATTTTGTAGGTTTTGACTTTTAAAACATGAAATGGCTTAAAGCCTGTTTCAGAAACACGAATGGAAAACTATTTTAAAATTTTTCTATGAAAAACTTTCAAAATCTATTTAAAAAGTCAGTGATTTTGATATAAACATTTGAAAATTAATTTCCAGTAGTGTTTCTGAATCATATTTTTTGAACGCATACGTATGAGTAATTTAAAAAAAAAAAAAATTTTAAGAAAAAATTAAGTTGGGGTTTTTAAAAAATACGTTTGAAATAATTTCAAACACATTCTAGTTTAGTTCCATAAATAGTATTGTATAAAAGTACCTTTTTTATTTAATGTACCTTTCAAAAATTATATTTTTCTGGAAATTTTTGTATTTACACGTTTTTATTAGTATTTGCTACTTCAAAATAGCAATATTTCGAATTTAGTACTTTTTGCAAAAAGTACTTTTTGAATTTGGTACTTTTTCAAAAAAGTACTTTTTATAGTTTTCGACTTTTAAACATTAAAGAACATAATTTTTACAAGATTTTTTTAAAATTAGAAACATTTTTGGTACTTTTTAAAAAAATTTAAGAAAAAATTAAGTTGGGGTTTTTAAGAAAATACGTTTGAAATAATTTCAAACACATTCTAGTTTAGTTCCATAAATAGTATTGTATAAAAGTACCTTTTTTATTTAATGTACCTTTCAAAAAATATATTTTTCTGGAAATTTTTGTATTTACACGTTTTTATTAGTATTTGCTACTTCAAAATAGCAATATTTCGAATTTGGTACTTTTTGCAAAAAGTACTTTTTGAATTTGGTACTTTTTCAAAAAAGTACTTTTTATAGTTTTCGACTTTTAAACATAAAAGAACATAATTTTTACAAGATTTTTTAAATTTAGAAACAGTTTTGATACTTTTTAAAATAATGTTTCTAGGATTTCGAGATTTTTCATAAAAATAAATTGTTTTAAATAGATTTCTTAAAAGTATTTATTTGTCATTTTAACAGTTTTTATATTTGGACCTTGTTTGGAAACATTAGGATTGTATGAAATTGAATAAGTACTATTAGTTTGAGTTTTTTTTAAAAATATGTATTTTTATAATTTTGTTAATGGTTTTTTAATAATTTTCCCCAAAAGTACCTTTTTATATTTGGACCTTGTTTGGAAATTATTAACATTTAGAATTGTATGAAATTGAATACTATTAGTTTGAGTTTTTTAAAAATATGTATTTTTAAGTCAATTTTACAATTTTGTTAATGGTTTTTTTTAATAATTTTCCCCAAAAGTACCTTTTTGTATTTGGTACTTTTCAAATCTAATGCATTTTATTAAAGGATCTTTGAAATTTTTCCATTTTAACCTTTTTAATAGTATTTCCTATTTCAAAATAATAATTTTTCGCATTTGGTACTTTTTCCAAAAAGTACTTTTTAAATTTGGTACTTTTTCAAAAAAGTACTTTTTCTGAATTTTGACTTTTAGTAACAGAGTTCGTTTTCAATAGATTTTTTTAATTTTCACAAATTTTTGGTACCTTTGTCAAGGTTTCTTTTCGTCAAGGTTTACTTTCGATTTTAAAAGTACACTAATACCCCGATTACGCGTTCTGCGTCTGTTTCGAAGTTGCGTCTTTTAAAATTTCTGTGATTTTGAAGTTGCGTCGATTTTGTTCCATTTTGCATTGCATGTCTTCGATGTTGTGTCGTATTTACTATATTGATTTAATACATTTTATTCAAAAATGATTTTAGTTGTTTTTTTAGAATTTCATGAAATTTTTTATTTATTTTTATAATTTCTTAACTAGCTCTTAAATAGTTTTTCGTAAAAGTACCTTTTTGTATTTGGTACTTTTCAAATCTAATGCATTTTATCAAGGGATTTTCGATATTTTTAAGTTTTAACCTTTTTAATAGTATTTGCTGCCTCAATATAGTAAATATTTAAATTTGGTACTTTTTCCAAAAAGTACTTTTTTAAATTTGGTACTTTTTCAAAAAAGTACTTTTTTATAATTTTGGCTTTAAAACAGTAAGGGAGTTACATTTTAAAGGAATTTTTAAATTTTAACCAAATTTGATAATTTTTTAAGGACGTTTTTTGTAGCATTTAATAAAATTTAATTGGTTTGGTCAAATTTCATTAAAGATTTTTATCATTTGTATAACAATAGGAAATTTTCTTCAAATTTGTTATTTTTTTGAATTAAATGTTTCCAAAAATGTTAGCAAAAATATGTCTTTGACTTTGTTGCCCTGTGTAACCTTTGATGTAAACTTTTGTAATAATATAATAATTCCTTCCTTTTCGGCAAAATTTTTAATAAAAATATTGAATAATTATTGTAGAGATTTTTAGAAGATTTTAGTTTATTTTTGATAAAAATATTGAATATTTATTATATTAAAATTTTATAAAGAAGATTTAGAAGATTTTAGTTTATTTTTATTCTCCATATTTCAGTTGCTCTTTTGTTATTAAATAAAAAGAGCATTTAAGAGTTTGATAACAGGTTCTGTTATAATTTTCACTTTCATTTATTGCATTGTTTTTTTCTTTTAAATGGGGGGCTTGGGGCTTTTGCTACAAATAATTTCTGTTAAGAACTTTTTGCTATTAAGATAGAGAGTGAGAGTGTTGTGTTCTTTTTATTTGGTGTTAAGCTCTTTTAATGTTGTTAGTGGGGTATTTTGTTAAATGTGTGTTATATTTCTAAAGGGGAGCGCTTTATATATGGCAAATAAAAGCGAATTTTAGTCAGAGAAAGTACGTTAAATGAAACGGTTAAGAAACCCGGTATAAACAAAATTTTCTAACGAAAAATTTTTTATAAAAAAAAACAAACGGAATTACAATAAAAAACGGCAAATTCTTTATATTTAAAGAAATAAACGAGTGTTTTATTTTTAAAGGAAATAAAGAAAATTTAAGAAATAAATAAATTTAAAAAAAAAAATATTTTATTAATTCTTTAATACAAATAATACAAGTAAAAATAAAGAAAGTGTTTTACAGATTGTTATGTATAAAAAAAAGTGATTTTGTGGAAAATATTAAAAAAAATTCAAAGTGTTTAGCTCAAGGTATAGTTAATTAACCTTACATATGTTAAGGTTTTGATAGAGAAAATTACAACAAAAAAAATATATTCAAATTTTTCCTTTATTATTTTAACGTATATGTACCTATAAACATGTATAAAAAATATAAACAGTGTCCTTGTCCTTGGTTAATGCTAAATGTTATAACAAGGCTTTTATAACAACAACAACGTATAATAATAATAAAAAAAAGAGCCTTCCCTTATGAAATATTCATACATACAACAACAAAACTATTTAACAGCAATTGAAATTCAATGAAATTTAACTAAAAACCAAAAACACAACAAACAAAAAAAGAAAATACAGTAAATAAGTTTAACAGTAAATATGTATATTAACAGTTAACAGGCCAAACATTATATTCTTCGCTCTTTAAAATAAAAACTCTCTTAGCAACCCAAACAAAACAAGAAATAACGTTATATTTTAAACACTCTCTTGAAATGTTATTCACTAACTTGCTCTATTTACATTTCTACATGTAAAAAATGTTTAGTGTAAGTGTGTTTTTGTTGTTGTTGTGCAAAAAAAAATTCAATGTTACATAGATGAGTATGTATGCATTTGTTTTTGTTTAGTGATTTTCCTCATTGTCGTCATTCACTGTCACTGCCAATGTCAAAGTCGGCTGTTGGATACGAGTGTGAGAATGTGTGTGTTTTATTTATTTTTGTATATTTGTAGAGAGAGAGAGATCTTAAACTTACACATACTCTTAGGTGTTGATGTAACTGTTTTTCTTGTTTTTTTTTTTTGTAAACGAATTTAAAAACAGTTATTTATTTATAACTGTATTTTGTTTGGTTTTGTTGCCTTATTTTTTGTTCCGTTTTATTTCGGCTGCTTATTGTTCATGTTCAGCGGAAGTGCGTTGAAATGTCAACGCGTTTGATTAACACAATTTAAGTTGTAATTGAACTTAACAGCTGTTTTCATTAAGATTTAATAACTGAAACAAAATTAATTAAAGGTTTGTTAAGGAAATTTATTGAAATAAAACTGAAAGGTGAGAAGAAATTTTTCACAGAAAAAGAATATTTTAATTAGAAGTAAATAAAAATGATTAATTAATAATAAAAGAAATTCATGAAATACCAAACAAAAAGAAACCAAAAACAAACATTTTAAAGAAAATTCTTAAAAAGGGACTTAGCTGCAGCATAAAAAAATGTATACTAAACACTTAACCTAAAAGTAATTTTAAATGAAATTTTTAAAACACAAAATTTATGTGGGATTTACATAAAAAAAATCATTGAATTAATTTTCAAATTCTAAAGTTTTCAGAAATTTGTAAATTTAAAACTTTTCCATGAATTTTACTACTGCTTCATTGTAATTTTTCGCATTTAGTACTTTTTGAGTTTTGGTACCTACTTTTTTTAAGTCAATTTACAATTACTTCAATCATTTTTAAATAGTTTTGTTTAAAAGTACCTTTTTGATTTGGTACTTTACAAAAACAATGAGTTTTTTCCAAGAATCTTTGAAATTTTTATATTTTTTACCTTTGCTCTATCAAAATAGTAATTTTTCGAATTTGGTACTTTTTCAAAAAAGTACTTTTTCTAAATTTGGTACTTTTTGAAAAAAGTACTTTTTTTGTTTTTCTCTAATTTAACAGTTGAGGAGTTTGTTTTTAATATATTTATTAAATTCTCACAAATGTATGGTAATTTTTTAGCAATGCTTCATGCTTTTAGTACCTTTTTTAAAAAAGTGTCATGAATTAATTTTCCAATTCTAATTGTTCTTTAAATAATTTTGCATAAAAGTTCGTTTTTGTTAAAAGTAGCTTTCAGAAAATTTTATATTTAAACCTAATAGTATCGCATTTAGTACTTTTTCCAAAAAGTAGTTTTTTTAATTTTGGTACTTTTATGTCAAATATTTTATTATTTTTTAAATAGTTTTGCTTTAAAGTACCTATTTTTTATTTGGTACTTTTCAAAAACATTGAGTTTTTTGAAGGAATCTTGAAAATTTTTATATTTTTACCTTTGCAATACTATTTGCTATATCAAAGCAGTAATTTTTCGAATTTGGTACTTTTTTGAAAAAGTACTTTTTTTAAATTTGGTACTTTTTCAAAAAAGTACTTTTTTTGTTTTTCATTAATTAAACAGTAAAGGAATTCATTTTTAATATATTTATTAAATTTTCACAAATTGTTGGACTTTTTTTTAACAATGATTCATGAATTTAGTAGCTTTTTAAAAAAAATTACTGTTTTTATACATTGGTTCTTGAAAATCGTACTTTTTTCAATTTGGTACTTTTTGAAAAGTACTCTTTGTAGTTTTCTATTTTTGAACATTATATGAGTACATTGACACCTGTGGTTCGATTTAATAGCTCAACACATACATATTCCAACTTTTGTGAAGCCTCCCACCTTCACAAAAGTTGGACCAGTTTTTAGGGACATTAATAAAGACATGTTAAATATTAGTTATTGATATTTCTCTGGAACTTAAACGGTTGCATTTCAACTTTGTTCCCATATTAATATTCAAATTTCTTGCAAAGAATTTCTAGCAAACGTGTTTTGAAAAAAATAAATAATCATAATAATATAATAAATTTTATTAACAAAATAATGACAAAAAGGAAAAAAAAATAAATTAGTAAAATATATGTGTTTGTTTGCTGTTCTAATAAAAAAAAGTGAAAAAAGAAATAATTTATTTATAAGTTTGCGGCAGCAAAATATTTCAAGGTTATCTCACTTAAAAATGTATAATACACCTTAAGCTGAAATGAAAATAACAACAACAACAAAATAACAAAATAGAATAGAACAAATGTGAATAAATATAAAACACGCACTGAGAGAAATTTAAGGTGTTTAATAAAAAGAATAGAGGCAAAAAAAAATAATAATTGAATGAAAAATTTACCGAAACTTGTTTATAAATAGCAAATTTTCCTACTTTTGACTAATTTTTGGAAAGTTAACTATTAAATTTTTATGTAAATTTACAATTACTTTATTATTTTTTAAATAGTTTTGCTTAAAAGTACTTTTTTTATTTGGTACTTTTCGAAAAACAATGAGTTTTTTCAAAGAATTATTGAAATTTTTATATTTCTAGCTTTTCAATACTATTTTTTCATTCAAAATAGTATTTTTTCGCATTTGGTACTTTTTAGAAAAAGTACTTTTTTAAATTTGGTACTTTTTCAAAAAAGTAATTTTTTTGTTTTTCAATAATTAAACAGTTAGGGAATTCATTTTTAATATTCTCAAATTTTTGTACTTTTTTTAATAATGCTTTATGCATTTAAGACTTTTTTTGTAAATAAATGTTTTTTATACGATTGGTTCTACAATGTAGTATTTTTTTTTTGGTATTGGTACCTTTTTCAAAAAGTTCTTTTTAAATTTGGTACTTTTGCAAAAAATTAATTTTATATTTTTATATCGATTGAGTGTTTTTTAAAGAATTAATTATTTTGTAAATAGTTGTGTTTAAAAGTACTTTTTTTTTATTTGGTACTTTTCAAAAAACAATGAGTTGTTTCAAAGAATCTTTGAAATTTTTATATTTCTAGCTTTTCAATACTATTTTTTCGTTCAAAATAGTAATTTTTCGCATTTGGTACTTTTTTGAAAAAGTACTTTTTTAAATTTGGTACTTTTTCCAAAAAGTACTTTTTTTGTTTTTCAATAATTAAACAGTAAGGGAATTCATTTTTAATATATTTTTTAAATTTTCTAAATTTTTGTACTTTTTTAATAATGTTTTATGCATTTAGTACTTTTTTTTTTGAAAATAACTGTTTTTATAGGATTGTTTTTTTTAAATAGAATTTTTTCCAATATGGTACTTTTTTCAAAAAGTACTTTTTAATTTTTGATACTTTTGCAGAAAAGTACTCTTTGTAGATTTCTTTGATTTTTCCTCTTAAAAATAATTATTTTTTAATAAATTTGTTTCTAATTTGTTTTTTTCTTTGCTCTTTTCAGGTTTAAACATGGCAAAAACGTGAAAAAATTTAAATAAATCAAAAACCCAACAAAGTTTTTTTAAAAATAAAAATCTATAAAATTGTTTAAAACTAAATCAAACTTAATTTTTATATAACTATTTATAAACCTAAATCAATAATATATAAAACATATACATACATAATTTTTCAATTATTTTATAATAATATTAACTTTGGAAATATTATTTAAACAACATTAAAATATAATTAAATTAACAAAAAATATAATTAAATCAACAACAGCTATTATTAAGGTGAGTTTTATAATGAATTTCAAGATTTTACTTTAAAAAACTTTTATGGTTTTCTTTACTTATCAAGATTTTTTTCTGTATTTCCTATATATTTTTAGTTTTCTACATCTTACATACATTAAACTCCATAATTTATGTAATTAACTAAATCAATAATTACCCAAAAAAAAAGAAAGTTTCAAAAGAATTTGTTTTATATTTAAACTACAACATCTACCACTACAAGTATTATTAGCAGCATATTAAAGCTACACAACTCCCTCAATTACCACGCCCCCTAAAACTACAACAATCTAATCCTACAACAACTACAACATATACATCTACATTAATATACTCATTAGCAACATAAGTTTCAAGCAACAGTCGCAGGTTTAAGGACAACGTGAAAAATAAAAACAAAATTTTTGTAAAGGAAATTATAACCAGGAGAAACTCTTATAAAAATAAAGTTACAGAAAGTAACATGTTAAGCATATTTTTAATATTACAACTATAATATATATTGGATACAAAAAAAAAGGATTTTTTTTAAAGATTTTTGCTAGCTCTGTAAGACAGTTTAAGGATAAGAGAAACTTTGAAGGCTGATCAAGAGAAACAAATAACAAATAATTATTAACAACTACTCTCAAAACAAATTAATAATAATAATAATCGATTTAATCAAGCAGAAATATTTTAAATATTAAAGAGAAGAGACTGATTTTTTTTCTGGTAAAATAAGTAATAATTTATTAAGCAACAGCAAAAGCCGAACCCCCCAACTCACTCATATTTACACACACTCTCACTCACTCATACATTTTAAGCAACAAATTAAATGAGAACTTAATTTAAACAACAAAAAAACAAACAAGAATTTCTTTAAGATCTTAAACAAGTGATTTGGATATAATCCTTTAAGCTAACAAACAAAAAATGTTGAAAAAATTGAAATGTCTAGAGGCGGCCAATAGTTTGGCCCGCGAAGCCTCCGCCTCTCATAATCAACCACACAATCTAGCACAGACCACAACCACCACCACCACCAGTGTTAAGATCATTAAAACCGAGCCTTTGGATTTTGAAATGCTGCATTTGGAGGAGAAAGATTTAAGAGAGCGTAATTTGACCAGAGATAATGAAACCACCACCACCATAACCTCCTCCTCCTCTTCAGCAAACTCCAGCAGCAATAACAATAATTTAACAGCTGCACCACCTCCACAAAGATATACCCATGTGCAAGTGCAAACAGTGCCACCCAGGCAGGGCATAACCAACTCGGGGAACTCACAGAAAGTCATACTAACGCCTCGCGTAGAGTATGTGCAAATACCTAATAATAACTCGGAAAGATCAATGAGTAATGGTAGCGCAACCTCGCCCCAAATCATAATAACGCGCACCCTACAAACCAACAATACCACAGTCTCTTCTACGGCTAATAACCAGCAGCAGCAGCAGCACCAGCCACAACATCACCACTCGCATCACATACCCCGAAGACATTCGGCCAGTCCTTCACAATATCATCGGGTTTCCTTAAACGTCTCGCACCACAATAACAATAATAGTCATTCAGCGCCTTCATCACCACCGCCTTTACACCATCAGCAACAGCTGCAACAGCAACAGCAGCAGCATCATCAGCCACAATCCTCTCTCAACTCAGGTTCTCAGCATGTGCGTGTTATACGAGATGGTCGTTTGTATGAGGAGACACTCTCCAACTCGAATGCAACACAGCGCAGACATTCGCTATCGCCGCCGCCTTTACAACATTATACGCGTAACGCGCCGGTTTCAACAGCCAACGGGGCTGGACTCGTTAGACGTTATACACCGCAATCGCCTCCCTTAGCGGCTCCACCACCGCCGCCTCCACCAAATGCCAACAGCAATCAACTAAATGCCGCCAACACTTCCTCTAATTCACAAAATTGTTTGCAAGCGGCATCAGCAGCCGGCTCAGCTACAGGTCAGAAATATATCATAACAAATACACCACACAGCACACGTAAATATGTGGTGAATTTAATATCCAACTCACCAACAGCCACACAACACACTAACATTTACAATACCAGTGCTAACTCTAGCTCATCTTCATCAACGGGCGTTCAACATCATCAACAGCATATTATCATACCCACAGCGCCCTCATCACAACAGCAACAACATCACCATCAACAGCAGCAGCAGCACAATCCCTCCTCCATTTATCACCACAATAATCATCATTTAAACTCACCTCATAACTCATGCTCATCCCAGAACTCCACTTCATTAAATTCTTCAAGCTCTTCTAGTTCTTCTCAAACCACCACTCATATATTTCGTACTCCTCCTGTAGTGTCCAGCAGTAGCGGTCATCATACGTCCTCCTCCTCCACCTCAGCCTCTTCTACAGCTGCAACTCTAAATCAAAATAATAATAATAATTGCAATAATACTGCCATGCGTCCGCCGCCGCCTCCACCACCCCCCAAAATGAAACATTCATCGTTGAGTCTTAATAATCATGGCGTTGTTATGGGCAATAGTAGTGGTGGTGGTGGGGGTCTTGGCAGTGTGGGTTCCATGTCCGCCGCTACATCATCCACATCTGCACACTGTACCCAGTCATCGCAATCGTCGTCTTCTTGCTCGATGGCCAGTTTGAATGGCAGCAACTGTGAGGAGCCCTCCAGTTCGATACCGGATTTAGGTGAGTGAACTTATAATTTTTTTTGTTTTTAATTAGCTTCCTTAAGAACCTTATTCCAAAAAGCTCAGTGCTTAGAAGCCTAATAAGCTAAATAAATTATTATAAGCAAATTTGCAAGTTATAGTAAATTTCGAGAAAATTGCTATTTTTAGTAAATTTTTGGGAAATCTGCTATTTATATCGAAGTCTGGAAATTTGCTATTTATAGTAAATTTTTGGGAAATGTGCTATTTATAGTAATTTTTTGGGAAATCTGCTATTTATAGTAAATTTTTGGGAAATTTGCTATTTATAGCAAATTTGCTATTTATAGTAATTTCTCGGAAATTAGCTATTTATAGTAAATTTTCGGGAAATTTGCTATTTATAGTAAATTTTCGGGAAATTTACTTTTATAGGAAATTTTCGGGAAATTTATTATTTATAGTAAATTTTGGGAAATTTGCTATTTATAGTAAATTTTGGGAAATTTGCTATTAATAGTAAATTTTGGGAAATTTGCTATTTATAGTAAATTTTCAGGAAATTTGCTATTTATATCGAAGTCTGGAAATTTGCTATTTATAGTAAATTTTTGGGAAATGTGCTATTTATAGTAATTTTTTGGGAAATCTGCTATTTATAGTAAATTTTTGGGAAATTTGCTATTTATAGCAAATTTGCTATTTATAGTAATTTCTCGGAAATTAGCTATTTATAGTAAATTTTCGGGAAATTTACTTTTATAGGAAATTTTCGGGAAATTTATTATTTATAGTAAATTTTGGGAAATTTGCTATTTATAGTAAATTTTGGGAAATTTGCTATTAATAGTAAATTTTGGGAAATTTGCTATTTATAGTAAATTTTTGGGAATTTGGCTATTTATAGTTAAATTTCGGAAAATTAGCTATTTATAGTAAATTTTTGGGAATTTGGCTATTTATAGTTAAATTTCGGAAAATTAGCTATTTATAGTAAAATTTTGGGATATTTGCTATTTATAGTAAATTTTCAGGAAATTTGCTATTTATAGGAAATTTTTGGCAAATTTGCTATTTATAGTAAATTTTCGGAAATTTGCTATTTATAGTAAATTTTCGGAAATTTGCTATTTATAGTAAATTTTCGAAAATTTGCTATTTATAGTAAATTTTCGGAAATTTGCTATTTATAGTAAATTTTCGGAAATTTGCTATTTATAGTAAATTTTCGGAAATTTGCTATTTATAGTAAATTTTCGGAAATTTGCTATTTATAGTAAATTTTCGGAAATTTTCTATTTATAGTAAATTTTCGGAAATTTGCTATTTATAGTAAATTTTCGGAAATTTGCTATTTATAGTAAATTTTCGGAAATTTGCTATTTATAGTAAATTTTCGGAAATTTGCTATTTTTATTAAAAATTTTCGGAAATTTGCTATTTATAGTAAATTTTCGGAAATTCGCTATTTATAGTAAATTTTCGGAAATTTGCTATTTATAGTAAATTTTCGGAAATTTGCTATTTATAGGAAAATTTTGGGAAATTTACTATTTATAGTAAATTTTCGGAAATTTTCCTATTTATAGTAAATTTTCGGAAATTTCCTATTTATAGTAAATTTTCGGAAATTTCCTATTTATAGTAAATTTTCGGAAATTTCCTATTTATAGTAAATTTTCGGAAATTTCCTATTTATAGTAAATTTTCGGAAATTTCCTATTTATAGTAAATTTTCGGAAATTTCCTATTTATAGTAAATTTTCGGAAATTTCCTATTTATAGTAAATTTTCGGAAATTTCCTATTTATAGTAAATTTTCGGAAATTTCCTATTTATAGTAAATTTTCGGAAATTTGCTATTTATAGTAAATTTTCGGAAATTTGCTATTTATAGTAACTTTCTGGGATAATTGCTATTTATAGTTAATTTACAGGAAATTTGCTATTTATAGGAAATTTTTTGGAAATTTGCTATTGATAGTAAATTTTCGGGAAATTTGCTATTATAGTAAATTTTTGAGAAATTTGCTATTTATAGTAAATTCAAGGATATTTGCTATTTATAGTAAATTCTAGGATATATGCTATTTATAGTAAATTCTAGGATATATGCTATTTATAATAAATTTACGGGAAAATTGTTATTTATAGTAAGTTTTCGGGAAATTTGCTATTTATAGTAAATTTTCGAGAAATTAGCTATTTATAGTAAATTTTCGGGAAATTTGCTATTTATAGCAAATTTTGTGAAATTTACTATTTATAGTAAATTCTAGGAAATTTGATATTTTTAGTAAATTTGCTATTTATAGTAAATTTTTTTCAAATTTGCTATTTATAGTAAATTCTAGAAAATTTGCTATTCATATTAAATTCTAGGAAATTTGCTATTTATAGTAAATTCTTGGAAAATTTGATATTTTTATTAAATTTTTGGGAAATTTGCTATTTATAGTCAGTATTTTCTATCAGTGTTACTTTTTTTAAACCCAATCAATTCAATTTCATTTGATTTAATTTATGACTTAATTCTAACGGTATTTTGTTTAACGATATTTAAACATTAACATTTTTTAAAACAGCTATTAATTGTCAATACACAAATTTACAATCAATGCAAGCGCATGAAATGAAAACTGAATTCAATTGAAAAAAAAATCGTCAGACTAAATATTTATTAGTTTATTATAAAAGTACACATAGAAAATAGAAAACCAGTTGACCCTGAAGGCTTAAAGATACATATTTAGATACAAATGATATACAAACACATTTATCTCTAAGATAGCTGCTACTCATTCACTCGTCGTACACTTGCTCTGACATAAATGGTTTACAACAACTAATTGTAACGCAAAGCGAGCAAGCAGCGGCGGTGTTGACAACTCTTAGAGACAATAGAATTTAGAATTTAATGAACAAGGAAATGGATTGTGCAACAGTTGTGTTATTAAGTATTATTGAACTTTAATATAAAATTATTTATAACTAATTATGCTGCTAAATAAGCTTAATTTTTATTTAATATATTAAGGTCACTGTTAAAAATGTTTTATTTATAAGAAATTCTCTAAACGGATGTTTATTTCGCAGTGCAATATGATCAGTTTCAACAAAAAATTCAAAACTTACTGAATGTTTATTAACAATTCAATTCACTGGGTTTTATTTTACAATTTCATTCACAGAATAATGGGCTAGAATATGGCACGTATTTACAAATCTAGCCGTTATTTAACCTCGTAATTGAATACTAAATAACAAAAAAAAAATAAGTGTAAAATAATGTGAAAATTCAAGATTTGCCTTTTTTTATGGAAAAACAATACAAAACAAAACTTTGTTTAAAAAAAAGTTTTAATTGAAATTTAAATAAGCTGAAGTTTTTTTGTTTTCGAATTATACACTTAAAGAAAAAATAGCATATATTCGCACTAAATAGCAATTTTGTCAATAAATAGCAAATTTCAAATAAACGTTACTACAAATAGCAAATTTTCCGAAAATTTACTAGCAGATAGATATCCCGAAAATCTAATAGCTCATTTTTAAAAAACTATATTATAAATAGCTAATTTTTGAAAACCTGACTATAAATAGCAATTTTCCCGAAAATTCACTTTAAATAGCAAATTTTACAAAATTTACTATAAATAGCAGATTTCACAAAAATTTTCTATAAATAGCAGATTTCCCAAAAATTTTCTATAAATAGCAGATTTCCCGAAAATGTAGTATAAATAGCAAATTTTCGAAAATTTACTATAAATAGCAATTCTCTCAAAAATTTGCTATAAATAGCAAATTTCCACAAACTTCTCTAAAATAACAAATTTGCAAATTATTTACAGAAAATAGCAAATTTCCCTAAAATTTTTTATAAATAGCAAAATTCTCAGAAATTTACTATAAATAGCAAATTTCCAGACTTTGCTATAGAAAGAAGATTTCCCAAAAATTTACTATAAATAACTAATTTCCCGAAAGTCTATATAAATAGCAATATCCTTGAAATTTACCTAAAATAGAAATTTTCCCAAAAAATTAACTAAAAATAGCAAATTTCTCAAAATTTTATTAAAAATTGCAAATTCCCTAAAATTTATTATAAATAGCAGATTTCCCTAAAATTTACTATAAATAGCAAATATCCCAAAATTTTACTATAAATAGCTAATTTTCCGAAATTTTACTATAAATAGCTAATTTTTAAAAATTTTACTATAAATAACAAATTCCCGAAAATTTATTATAAATAGCAGATTTCCCTAAAATTTACTATAAATAGCAAATATCCAAAAATTTTACTATAAATAGTAAATTTCCCAGAATTTACTATAAATAGCAAATTTCCCGAAAATTTACTATAAATAGCAGATTTCCCGATAATTTACTATAAATAGCAGATTTCCCAAAAATTTATTATAAATAGCAAATTTCTTGAATACGAACCTTAAATAGCTAATTTCCAGAAAATTTACTATAAATAGCAGATTTCCCGAAAATTTACTATAAATAGCAGATTTCCCGAAAATTTACTATAAATAGCAGATTTCCCAAAAATTTATTATAAATAGCAATTTTCCAAAACTTAATTATAAATAGCAAATTTCTTGAAAAATTTACTATAAATAGCAATTTTCCCGAAAATATACTACAATAGCAAATTTCCCAAAAATTTATTAAAAATTGCAAATTCCCGAAAATTTATTATAAATAGCAGGTTTCCCTAAAATTTACTATAAATAGCAAATATCCCAAAATTTTACTATAAATAGCAAATTTTCAGAAATTTTACTATAAATAGCCAAATTCCCAAAAATTTAGTATAAATAGCAAATTTCCCAAAAATTTACTATAAATAGCAAATTTCCCAGAATTTACTATAAATAGTAAATTTCCCAGAATTTACTATAAATAGCAAATTTCAACAAATTTACTATAAATAGCAAATTTCCCGAAAATTTACTATAAATAGCTGATTTCCCGATAATTTACTATAAATAGCAGATTTTCCAAAACTTTATTATAAATAGCAAATTTCTTGAATACGAACAATAAATAGCTAATTTCCAGAAAATTTACTATAAATAGCAGATTTCAGGAAAATTTACTATAAATAGCAGATTTCCCGAAAATTTACTATAAATAGCAGATTTCCCAAAAATTTATTTAAAAATAGCAAATTTCCCAAAAATTTATTATAAATAGCAATTTTCCAAAACTTAATTATAAATAGCAAATTTCTTGAAAAATTTACTATAAATAGCAAATTTCTTGAAAAATTTACTATAAATAGCAAATTTCTTCAAAAATTTACTATAAATAGCAATTTTCCCGAAAATATACTATAAATAGCAATTTTCCCGAAAATATACTACAAATAGCAAATTTCCCAAACATTTTCTAAAAATATTTATTTTATTATAAATATTTCTTGAATACGAACCATAAATAGCAGATTTCCCGAAAATTTATTATAAATAGCAATTTTTAAAAACTTAATTATAAATAGAAAATTTCTTGAAAAATTTACTATAAATAGCAATTTTCCCGAAAATATACTACAAATAGCAAATTTCCCAAAAATTTCCTAAAAATAGCAAATTTCCCGAAAATTTATTATAAATAGCAATTTTCCAAAAGTTAATTATAAATAGCAAATTTCTTGAATCCGGACTATAAATAGCAAATTTCCCGAAAATTTTCTATAAACATTATGTAGTGAAGGAAGTGATTTTTCTAATTTTATTTTTCTCCGTGTACTCTTAATATTTATTTATATTAATATTGTGTGTTTTTGTATAGATTTGATTTAAATCTCATGACGCGTCTTTTTGTATTTGTATTTAGTTTTATTTTTATATTTTTTTGTTGTCTTTCTTTGTTTTATATTGTATCTAGCTAGATACGTTTGTGTGGTATTAAAATTCTATTTTAACTAAGTTTTGTTTATTTTTTAAGCAATTTGTTTATTTTAATTTCATTTTATATGTATTGAGCTACGAGTGTCTAACAAATCTTAATCATTTATTTATTCTCAGTTTTTTGTTATTTTTTTTTTGCAAACATATCTAGAGAGCTGATGAGAAAGAGCAATTTTGTTTTGTGTTTATTGTTTAGCAATTATAATACGTATTTAAGACAAATCAGGAAGTATAGTCTGTTTCATGAAATACAGTTAGGGGAGGATTGTATAGGCACTCTAAATAACTTTAAAGCAATTTTTCTCAGTTTATTTAAAAAATCATGCTATTTTAGAATATTTCTAAATAAAAAAAACCCATTAAAATTAATAGACCTTTTTAAAATTAGTGTGTTTATTTTTGAAATACAAAAATATGATTTTTTTTTTCAGTTGTCTAAAATTTAATTATGTACTTTTTTTCGTGCTCTGCACTTTGTTTAATGGACTTGATGTTCTAAGATTTTTTTTGTTGTCGTGGCAATGAAACATTTTGAAATTTTAGATTTTTAATGACCTTGTAAAATAATTAAATTTTAATTCTATATATTTTTTTTTTCACAAATGTTTTGCAAAGCTGTTAATGTGCAAAAAAAAAAGTAAGAAATTGTTAGAATTTTAAAGCGTAATATGGATTTTTTTGTTTCATAAAGACAATTTTAAGAAATTTGTTGATTTTTTTTTTAAAACCTAAATGTATAATTTTAAAATGTTGCTAGCAACATGTTGCCAGATTTTGTTTTTTATGTATATAAATTTTTTTCTTAAGATTTGTATCAGTTTAGCAAGATATTTGTGTATTATTTCAAGATTTTAGTCATTTAATAAAAAAAATGTTGCTAGCAACATGTTGCTGGAATATATTTTTTTGTTTATAGAAATTTTTACTTAAGGTTTTGAATAAATTTGTGTAATTTTTGTTAATTTCGGCCAAGATTTTACAGTTTAAACATAAAATGTTGCTAGCAACATGTTGCCAGGAATTCATTTTTTTCAAACCAAAGTTTTTGCTCAAGTTTTTAATAAATTTGTCAACATATTGTTCAATACAAGACAAGATTTCTGTGAATAAACATAAAATGTTGCTAGCAACATGTTGCCAGAAATTAATTTTTTTCAAGCTAAAGTTTTTGCTTAAGTTTCTAGTAAATTTGGCGACATATTGTTTAATAGTATGGAAGATTTCTGTTTATAAACATAAAAGTTGCTAGCAACATGTTGCCAGAAAAAAAATTTGGTTAACAACTGATTCTGTTTAAGACTTTCATTAAATTGGCAAAAATTGTTAGGCTTTTTTAGCAAACATTTTTGAGTTTAATTAAAAAATGTTGCTGGCAACATGTTGCTAGAAAATCTCAGATTGTTTTAAAAAGTTTTTAACTAAAACTATGACTTTTTGAAAGAATTTATGTAGAATTTTTGATAAGATTTGAGTGTTTCAACATTATATGTTGCTAGCAACATGTTGCAAAATAAGATTTTTTCAACATTTTTGTTTTCAGAAAACTTTTTTATGAAATTTAGTAATTTTTGCTAAGATTTTAGTGCTTAGCCATAAAAAGTTGCTGGCAACATGTTGCCAGGTAATATTTTTTGTTAATAAAAATATTCTGTCTAAGGCCTTGCGACTTTTCTAGCTGAATATTTTGCAATTGTTGCTATGATTTTGGTATATAAACATAAAATGTTGCTAGCAACATGTTGCCAGAAATAATTTTTTTTAATGTGATTTTTCAGCGTGCAATCTTGGCTGATTAAGGTAAATACTTTGCCATTTTTTCTAAGATTTTGGGGTGTAAACATAAAATGTTGCTAGCAACATGTTGCCCAAAAAAAGTTTAATTAACAAAAGTTTCTGTTTAAGACTTTTTTTGAATAACAAATTCCTTTGTAAGCCTTTGACTGTTTTAGTGGAATATTTTGCCATTTTTTCTATGATTTTGGTATAAAAACATAAAATGTTGCTAGCAACATGTTGCCAGAAAATACATTTTATTCACAAAAATGGGTTTAATGAGATTTTGACTTAATTTGTGGAATATGTTTTCAGTTTTGTGACTATTTTAACATTTGAACATAAAATGTTGCTAGCAACATGTTGCCAATAATTAATTATTTTTTTAATTTTTCGAGTTTTCCTTACATTTTCTTTGATTTTGACAAACATTTTATAAGAAATTAAAATTAATTTCTTGTTTGAGGGAAAAAATGTTGCCAGCAACATGTTGCTGGGAATCATTCTATGTATTCTGTGTGTATATTTCATAGCATTCTAAACTCATTTCAAATGTCCGCTTTCTAGCTATTATTATACATGTTGCCTAACTTAATCATTAATATTTCTTTTATTAGTAATTAACTTCATTTTAATTGTTTTAAATGAATTATAATCACTGTTTCAATTACATAACAATGTGTATAAATAAATATTGATTAATTTATGTATTTACCATTTGCCTCTTAATAATTCAATATGTTTAACAAATTCAAACACTTATCCGTCTTGTTCATTTGATATTAATGCTGCTGACGCTGTCTTTGTGGTTGAAAGTGATTCAAACACTTAATTGAAACTGGTTATTTTGATAATTCTTAGAAATACCCTGCTTTTATACAAAAACAAAAAATATATTTTAACAAATATGAAAAAGAAACATATAAAGAACCCCCAAAAAAACAGTCTTCTTTGGAGGAATAAACCAACAAAATTAAAAGTGACAGTGTGTGTATTTTTTTAGCTTCCAATTCTGAATTCCAAGAATATGTTGCCCTACTCTTTAGCTCAATAAAGCAATATTAAGTTTCTTTAATAAAAATTATGTCTAGCATATATTTTGCTTTTATAGTAGAGATTTTTGAGTTCGTTTTTGCTGGCTTGGTATACTTTTACTTGATTTCATTTGAATTCTATACTTTCAATATGACACATATTGATGTTGACTTTATTTTTATATAATTTGTTTATAATTTTATTTTGCGTTTTTTTTGTATCATGCCATAAAAAGTCAAGGTTGTCCACATTGTTTCACACACACTCTCACTGTAAGCCAGACAATGGGAATTTGTTAGCAGCAGCAGTTACTGCAAGGGGGAGAGAGTAAGCAAGCAGCTTAGATTGTTATGTTTTTTTTTTTGTGCAAAACATGAGGGATTTCTTTCCGTGCTTGTTAAGAACAGGTCTTAAATCAAACTTCTGGTTTCAAAGTTTTATAATCAAAACAAAATTAAGAAATTAAATGAATTAATTACTTTGATTTGGTCAAAATAGAATAAGTGTTAAACTTTTTAGGGATGAAAAGAGTTTTCTACAATTTTTTTTTATTAAACTGTAATTATTTAAAAAAATGTTTCAGCAACATGTTGCTAAACATTATGGAAAATAAATTTATTTTAAAAAAATTAATTATGCATTACATTTGTGTAGATTTCTACAAGATTTTTCTTAAACTGTAGATATTAAAAAAAAAATGTTGCAGCAACATGTTGCTAAACATAAAAAAAAATTATTTTAAACTAATTTGTTCAACATTACATTCGTAGAGTTTTCTACAAAATTTGTATTAAACTGTAGATATATTAAAAAAAATGTTGCAGCAACATGTTGCAGCAACATGTTGCTAAACATTGTAGAAAATAAATTTATTTTAAACATTTTTGTTTGTGTAGTTTTCTACAACAGTTTTATTAAATTCTTGATATATTAAACAAATGTTGCAGCAACATGTTGCTAAACATTGTAAAAAATAAATATATTTTTAAAAAAATGTATTATGCATTTCATTTGTTTTAGTTTTCTACAAGATTTGTAATAAACAGTAGATATATTTAAAAAATGTGGCAGCAACATGTTGCTAAATATGACAATAAAAATTTCTTTAAAGAAATTTTACATATAAAATTTACTATTATAGACAAATTTATGATACAAATACGATATAAAAATATAAGTTATAAAATGTTGCAGCAACATGTTGCTTCAAATTTATTTATTTTCCAATATTTTTTGAAATTTTTGTGTTCAAAAACAATTTTTTTTTTTGGAAAATAGAAAACATGTTGCAGCAACATGTTGCGCAACATTTGGTAATATTGATGCAACATGTTGCTCAAAATAATTTTCTTTTTTTTTTAAATAATGCAAAATTGTATTAATAAGTAATTTTAACACATTTTTATAAGAAAACATAAAAATGTTGCAGCAACATGTTGCTGAGCTTTCAGCAGAACAATTTTTTAAGTACAAAAACTGATTAGAAATTTGAATGAAATTGTTTCATGAGTGAAAAATTATTTAAAAAAAACTAAAAACAGAAATGTTGCAGCAACATGTTGCTAAACTTTTAGTGCAGAATTTTCATAAATAAAGGAAATCATTACAAATTTCTTTTAAATCGCCATTTGAATAAATATTTAAACAAAATAATTTTAGAAAAATGTTGCAGCAACATGTTGCTAAACTTTATTTTTAGGAATTTAAATGAATTCACTAAAAATTTAACTAAAATTTATGATATAAGGACATTAATTAAAAATAATTCAAAAATAAATGTTGCAGCAACATGTTGCTTAACATTTTGTAAGATGCAATATGTAACAAAACTTAAACAAAATTCGTTTACAATCGAAATTGAATGAAAATTTATTCCAAAAAAAATTCATATAATAAATGTTGCAGCAACATGTTGCTAAACTTTATTTACAGACATTTACTACAAATTCACCTAAAATCTTATGATATAAGGAGATTGATTAAAAATTATTAAAAAAATAATAACAAAAAAAAAGATTCAACAACATGTTGCTAAACATTTCGTAAGATATATACTAAATACCAAAATTTAACAAATTCACTTACAATCGTAATTGAATGAAGTTTTATTTCTAAAAAAAAAATTTTATATAAAATGTTGCTGCAACATGTTGCAAAACATTTCTTTAGAGAAATCATAAAATTACTAAAATTATTATGAAGTCTAGTAAAATAAGTTAAAATTTATTCAAAATAATTTCTAAAAATTAAATGTTGCTGCAACATGTTGCTAAACATTATTTTAGGTTAATTAATATGCTAGAAATTCCATGAAAATCCCTTTATGAGTAAAGATTTGTATAAAATAAATGTGATAAAGTTATAAAAAACAAAAATGTTGCAGCAACATGTTGCCTAAAAAAATTTTTTTTTGGTTTGAAAAAAAATTTTTCTTATTTTTAATTTTCTATATGAATTAAACTTAAAATGATTTTTGTTATTGCATAATTGTATATTTATTTTTAAAACAATAGCAGCAATTATTTTCTCCATATAATAATTTCAATGACGTCTTCTTGTCTGCCAAAAGCATGGTGATTTTCATTTCATTGTTTAAATTAAGAATAACAAATATAAAATTAAAATTAAAATAACAATTATTTAACACATTTTTAATAAATACAACGAAGAAATCAACAATTAAAAAAATATTTTTGAAATGAATGACTTTTAAAAATGTTAAATTTATTAAAAAAAATGTCCAGCAACATGTTGCTAATCAAATTAAGCTGATGTTTTCTCAAAATTAAACAAAACTTTTGTTTTTTTTTGTTTGCTAGTAAAATAAAGCAAAATCAGATTTTTGCAAATGTTTCGCAACATGTTGCTAAGCAAAAATTTCTTCTTTAATAAGTTTTTCTATTGATTTTTTGTCTGTGCTTAGTTTAAACAACTTTATTTATTTGAATTTAATTTCAAAATAATGACCTAAACACCAACAGCCATAGATAAAGTACGGAAATTGTTGTATTTATTTCCTTCTTCCCCCTCCCCCCATTCATACATTTTATAGATTTTTTATCTGCAGTAGACACAACAGGCACATGCCACCCACACCTTTAATAACAAGTGATACTATTTGTTTTATTAAAGGTTAAAAAATAGTGTTTACACTGGCCACTTAGTCGGTCTAACAACTCAATTTTTATACCGGCCATTTTAGATCATAGTGTAGCAATGAGTTGGAATAAAACCCACTTGTTGCCAGTTTTCTTTATTGCTGTTTTTTTTTACTCATTTCTATACTATACTTTATATACAAACAAAGAGCCAGCAAAAAAAAAGCATTAAATACAAATTTATTTATATGAAAAAAATCTATATAAATTTCAAACATGACGAATACATGTCTGGCGCAGTTTAAAAATTTTAATTATTCCATAATTCTCTATAAAAAAAATAAAAATAAAACAACAAAACTGTTAAATAAATATACTTACGGTTAAAGGGAAAATAATTTCAAGGTAAAACAAAGGGAGAGGTTTTTTTTAACTCAGATTTAATTGTAAATTAAATAGTTTAGGAGTAGGTTATGGAATGTGAAATTGAAAGCTAAATAAAAAATGTATTAAATGGGTTAAATTGTCTATCGTAACTGACTGAATGAATTTTAAGTATCTGCTTTGCAACAATGTTGCTAAACATTTAGAGAAAATTTAATTTAAACAACTATAAAGCGCTTCAACTTGCAAAATTGTTATTGAATATAGAACATAAACATGTTGCTGCAACATTTTGTTTTTTAAAAAAATTTAATTTTATTGACATTTCTAACAAGATTTTAGAATTAAATTATGATTTTTTTTATATAAAACCAACATTTTTACTTAAAATGTTTAGCAACATGTTGCTGCAACATTTTTGTAATAAAAATTTAGTTTTTTTTAAAAAAAACCTACAAGATTTTAAAGTAAACTTATGATTATTTATATAAAACCAACAGTTTTATAATCAAAATGTTTAGCAACATGTTCCTGCAACATTTCTGAAATGAAAGTTTTGTGTTATTAAGAAAACCAATATGATTTTGAAGTAAAGTCATGATTCGCTATATAAAAACAATACATTTGTTTTTAAAATATTTAGCAACATGTTGCTACAACATGTTTAAAATAATATTTATGTTTTATTAAGAAAATAAACAAGATATTGTTGTAAAGTTATGATTCTCTATAAAAAAAACCAGCAATTTTGTTTCTAAAATGTTTAGCAACATATTGCGGCAACATTGGCTAATATTTTAGTGCATTAGCTAAATAAAAAGATTTTGACAAAATGTTTAGCAACATGTTGGTGCAAAATTTTTAATACATGTTTTGTTTTATTAATAAAAATAAGAAGATAAAATCATGATTTTAAATTATTTATAGAAAACTAATAATTTTGAACCAAATGTTTAGCAACATGTTGCAGCAACATTTTTTAAAATAACCAAGAAATTGGTTTAAAATACCAAAAGACTAGGATGATGAATAGTTTAAACAAAAATGTTTATTTTTGTCAAAATGTTTAGCAACATGTTGCTGCAACATTTTGTATTTTCTTATAAAACATGATTTTAATGCTTAATAATACTATTATGAATTATTAAAGAAAAATAAATATTTTTTTTATAAAATGTTTAGCAACATGTTGCAGCAACATTTTTTGTATATATCTAGAAATAGGTTTAATATACTAAAAGACATGGATAATGTAAAGTTTCAGAAGTATTTGTTTTTTGGTAAATGTTTAGCAACATGTTGCAGCAACATTTTGTATTTTCTTATTATTTTAATGCAAAATAATGCTATTTGGAATATTTTAACAATAAAAAAGAATACAGTTTTGATTTATGGGAGGAATTAAGCAGAATAAGGAACTTTTAACATAATGTTTCGCAACATGTTGCTGCAAAATTTTTGTTCTATTTAGAATTTACCTACAAAAACAAAAAAAAAATTGAAAAAGAATAATTTTTTTAATTATTTAAGGAATTTTAGTATTTTGATCGAAATGTTTGGCAACATGTTGCAGCAACATTTTTTTTTATATACAAAAATCTCTTGAAAAATGTAAAATTTTACCTATATGAATGCATAAACAAAATAAAAAAAAATTGGAACCAAAAGTTTGGCAAAATGTTGCTGCAACATTTTTGCTATATTTAGAGTTTTCCCACTAAAACAAATAAAAAATTAAAAATAATTCATTTCTGAATTATTTAACTAATTATAGCATATTAAATAATTTTTATTGAAATGTTGCACAACATGTTGCAGCAACATTTTTTCTTTTTATACAAATATCTCTTGAAAATTGTGAAATTATACCACTTTGAATTGTTTAAACAAAGTAAAAAAAATTTTAACCAAATGTTTGGCAACATGTTGCTGCAACATTTTTTTAAAAACTTAAAAAAGTCGATTTTACTGTGAAGAATCGGATAATTTTTATTTATTTAAATAAAATAAATACTTTTTAGCATTTAATGAACATAATTACGAATTAATTAAACCAAATAAAAAGTTTCGAAAAAATGTTGCTACAAATTATTTTTTTCCAAATTTCAAAATATTACAATTCTTTAAATGAAATTAAAGGGTTTCTAATTTTCCTAGTGTATTTAATAAGTATTTATTAAATTTCATATTCATTTTATTACTGTTTTATCGAGTATAATTAATGCTATTCAATTGTTCCGTATTTTAGTTTTTTTTCTGTTTCATTTTGTATGACTCTGAATGTGTAATCAATCTATTTTTTTTTTGTTTTGTTCATATTATATAAAGTGTAAGGTGTTTCACTGTTTATTTATATAGATGTAAATGTATCTAGATACATTTAGTTTTTATTACAAGGTCGTTTACTTTTTCCATTTAGTACTCACTCACAGCACTTTAGCTGTAGTGGTAGTATACAGTTTTGTTATTTTTTTTATTTTTTTTTGTTGCTGAAATTTATTAGTGGTTGTAAAATTGTAATATATATGTATATTGTTTTATTTTACTGTTATTTTATCACACAGATTTATAAATGTTTTCAACAAAAGATTATTCATAAAAGCAAAAAAAATGAAATTTTTTTTTATGGAATTTTAGTTAGTAGACATTAAAAATAATTTATGGTTCGATTTAATGAATTTTATAATTACGTTGTAATAATTAATAATAGAAGATAAAATTAAATGATAAAATTAAAGATCTTTAAACAGTTTTCAGTTCAGCAATATGTTAGCTTTTCAATCATAATTTTTTATTTCATTTGGTGTTAAATTTAATTAAAAAATTTCAATTTAATTAAAATACCCTTAAAATTGTCTGATAAATTTTATGAGGCATACTATGATGACGCTGTGTATATGATGATTTATTTATAAGCGTGTTTGTGTTCTTTTATTTATTTCTGTGTCTTCTTTTTTTGTTCTGAGAAAATGAAAAAGCAAAAATAAATAAGTTTGTTTTCGAATTCAATGTCAATGTTAAAGACACACAAACAAATTCTCTTGTGTACCAAATTAGAACATAAATTAAATGAATTTTTGTTTCAAACACATGAAAAATAATGAAATTTATTAAACATAAAAAAGAATTAAACGTAAATGGTGTTAAAATTAGTTTAAGACACAAAAAGAAAAAAAAGTGAAAATTTTTAGGATTTTTTTGGAAATAAAACTGGGAAACATGTTGCTAACAAAATAACTGTTTAAATTTTATTACAAAACTGTTTAAAATTCAGTTATATATTGAAATTTAGCTTTATTTTTTGATATAATGAAAAATTATTTCTAGCAACATGTTGCGGCAACATAATTTTTCTACCAAATAAAACGTTTAATATGAAAATGTGATGTAAATTGTATGATTTCCTGGTAAAAATATAATTTCTGTGCATTTTGTAAAAATATATCTTAGCAACATGTTGCTGCAACATATTGAAGAAAAAAATTTTAATTAAAATGAACATGATTATAATCAATTTTATTACAAAACTGTTTAAAATAAATGTTTATTGATATAATGAAAAATGATTTCTAGCAACATGTTGCGGCAACATTATTTTTATATCCACAGGAACTTTTAATATGAAAAACTAATGTAGATTTTATGATTTGCCAAGAAAAAATATAATTTTTGTCATTTTCTTAAAATATTTCTTAGCAACATGTTGCTGCAATATTTTGATAAATGTTTAAAAATGAAAGTGAATATGATTATAATAAAATATAGGAATTTTCTACATAAAATTGTTTATATTTTAAAACTTTGGCTATTTAAAGGTTAGCAACATGTTGCTGCAACATTTCATATTCATTTATTAAAAAATTGATATGAAAAATTTCGTTAAATTGCGATGTTTTACAGAAAAAATTATTATTTTATTGGTTTTATTTCAAATATGGCTTAGCAACATGTTGCTGCAACATGTTTTTCTTGCATAATAATTTGTGATTATTCAAATAGTTTGTAAATTGTGATGTTTCCCTGACAATTTTATAATTTTCTTGCATTTACTTGATATAAGTCTTAGCAACATGTTGCTGCAACATTTTTAAAAACAATCCAAAAATTAAAATTTACACAAATGTATTAAAAAACTTTAGTTTTTTACATAAATTCTTTACTTTTTTAACTTTTTACGAATATAGAGTCCAGCAACATGTTGCAGCAACATAAGTTTTTTCTTCAAACATTTTGTAATAAAATTTTTTTTTGTAAATTCTAAGATTTACGGGTAAAAATATAATTTTTTTGCATTTACTTGATATAAGTTTTAGCAACATGTTGCTGCAACATTTTGAAAAATGTTACAAAATTTAAAATTTACCCAAATGTATTAATAGATTTTAGTTTTTTACATGAATTCTTTACTTTTTAAAATTTTTTACTTAAATAGAGTTCAGCAACATGTTGCTGCAACATATTTTTCTTCAACAAAAAAACTTTAATATAAAAACTTTTTTAAATTATACAATTTGCATATGAATTTTATACATTTTCTAAAAATAAATCTCAGCAACATGTTGCTGTAACATTTTTAAATCATTTAATTATTTAGTTGTAATTACTGGATTTTTTAAAAAAGAAATCTGGAAATAACTCAACCTTTTTTAATAATCTATATAAAATTTAAAATACAACATGTTGCTGAAATATATTTTATTTTTGTAAGGCAACAGTTGCTGCAATATTTTTCTTAGTAATTGAATTAATCTTAAATTAAGTCATGATATTCAAAGAAAAATAAAAACAATACGTTTTATTTTAAATCCTGGTTTTAGGCAGTAACAGAAAATGTTGCCGCAACATGTTGCCAAGCCAGAAAATGCCAGAAATTTCATTTAAATCATGCTGCTTTGAAGTAACACTCTACCTACTGCTTTAAACATTTCTCATTATTCTCATAAAACGAAACCATGTTATTGACCTAAGTCAAGGGCACTGCACTTGTACCAGAAATCTATATAAAAACTTGTTTTCATCCAACTCTTCTTTTACAAAAGGATCAAAGTATAAAAAACACAAGCCTCTCTTAAACCAGTTTTCCCAGCTAAACATCCCAGAAATTCTGCTGGGCTTAAAATAAACCAAAGAGAGAGAAAACTAAAAAAAGTTTTTGTTGGACAACGTGACTTGATTTATACGAAACCAATAAATACAGCAAACAGGCTAAATAGTTTTATACATAATAAAATTATAAAGGGTTTCGGTGAGTGAGTGAGTGTATTTGGTTTTATTATAAAATAAAATTCACCAAGGCATGACGAGATGTTATTAAGTTTTACTTTTGTTTAAATCTCCATGATAAATGGCTACACAACTAACAGGCTGGCAGGCAGGCGGTAGTGCTGCTGCTGCCTGACAAGTTTTACTATAAAGCAAGTCGTTGACAATATCAAGGTCTTTTGCAAAACTTCTGTTCTGTCTGTTGATCTCTTTCACAGATTTCCTTTACTTCTTTTAGCAGCAGCCTACAAACTAAAAATCCCTTTTTTTTCTTGCATTTAGTATCAAAAAAAAAGTGACGCACTTATTTAAAACTGAGACATATACAATTTTAAATGTAAAAATACAGACCAGTTTGTTTATAAAGTGTGAGATCATTCATGTTTAGAGTTCATTAACTTGATGATGTTGCTGCCTCTACTAACTATATGCCTACAGACCTGTAGACTCTTTGCTAAAAGATTTGTTACTGCAATCGTTTCGTTTTCTGCATTTATGCAGAAGACACAAGAATGTTTAGTGCTGGCAAAGCAAAAGACTTTTATTTTTTATTATTTAAATAAAGAATCCCTTAAATTAACTTCTGCCCCAGTTCTGCGTTTCATTTTCTGTATTGCTTTTATTTTGCGGTTAAAATATTCCATCATGCTGATGTTTATTTAATTATACCCTACAATTAAAATTGTGGATGAAATACACTTGTTTAAAGCTTTGACTTTTAAGCTAAGCAACATGTTGCTGGCAACATAAAATATTTTCAAAATATAGCCTTTAAATTTTGAAATTTTTAGGAAATATTTATTAGCAACATGTTGCTAAACATTAAAAAAAAATTCGTTTAATTTGAATTATTAATAAATTAGCCTTAAATTCCATTGAAAATTAAGAAGAAACCCAAAAATTTCCTAAAAATATTTTAGCAACATGTTGCTAAAAAACAAAAATGTTGATGCAACATGTTGCAAAACATTAAGAAAATATTTTTTTCTTTAAATGTATATGAAACAGGCCTGAATTCTATTAATAATTAAAAAGAAACAAAAAATTTCCTAAAATTCTTTTAGCAACATGTTGCCACAAAAAAAAATTTAGCAACATGTTGCAGAACAATTAGAAAATATTTGTTACCCCTTAATGTTTATCACACACAATTACTTTACAGCTGGACAGAATATTTAAAAATATAATTTTTGGCCTATGTTGCAGCAACATGTTGCTAAACATTTAAATAATAAATTTAAAATACTTAAACAAATCTCAATTTCTGTTAAATTTGAAAAATGTAGTTAGATGTACATGAAAATTAAACTTTTCGAAATATGTTGCAGCAACATGTTGCTAAACATTATGAACAATATTTCCATGTTTCACAATTTTACATATTAATAAATTTAGTAAATTATTTATGTCAGAAAAAAAGTTTTAAAATGTTGCAGCAACATGTTGCTAAACATTTTGAAAAATATTTCCAAATTTACTGATTTAAGAAAATTTGCAATAGCTTGTAGCGTAACTTTTTAAAGATAGATCAAAAATAAAAATGCTGCAGCAACATGTTGCTACACTTTTAAATAAGAAAAATCCAATAATACTGAAACCAACCTCAATTTCTATTTAATTATGAAAGGGTGGATGTATGCACATGAAAATTAAATTTTTCAAAAAATGTTGCAGCAACATGTTGCTAAACATTTTGAAATTTAACACTTTAAATAAATTTCCTATAGATTTTATCATAATCTTTAAAAGATAAAAAAAAAATAAAAATTTTTAAAAATTTTGCAGCAACATGTTGCTAAACATTTAACTACGGAAACTAAAAATACTAAAATAAAGCTTAATTATTCTATATTTAAGCAATAATAAATTCTTAATGAAAATTAAATTTTTTCAATTATGTTGCAGCAACATGTTGCTAAACATTTTGAAAAATATTTGGAAATTTACAAATTTAATTAAATTTTTAATATATTTTAGTGGAATTTTTAAAAACGGAAACAAGTAATAATGTTGCAGCAACATGTTGCTAAACATTTACGAAATAAATTTAAAAATATACTAAAACAACCCCCACTTTAAGTATATTTTAGAAAGGATTTGGAATAATTAAAATTTTTTAAATATTTCACATAAATGTTGCAGCAACATGTTGCTAAAAATTAAAAAAAAATATTCGTAAATATTGAAATGGAATTTAAATTTTAAGTTATTTTAGAATTTCTTTTAGAGGTTTGATAAAATATAATTTTTTTAACTATGTTGCAGCAACATGTTGCTAAACATTTTGTTAAATTTCTTAAAAAACTAAAATTGAAGCAATATTTGTCTGTATTAAAAGGCAATAAAATAAATTGTAAGTTTTAGGTACAAATGTTGCAGCAACATGTTGCTAAACATTTTGTAAAATTTCTTAAAATACTAAATTTTAAGCAATATTTTTATGTATTAAAGGATGTTGTAAAGTATAAAGGAAATAGTCGGTTTTAGACACAAATGTTGCAGCAACATGTTGCTAAACATTTAGAAAATTGCATAGAATTGCTTAACTGTTATATACTTTTTCCCATTTGTAGAATGTTTTAAAATTTCTTGAAAATTTAAATTATTTTTAAAATGTTTCAGCAACATGTTGCCAAGCCTTTGTTGAGTTTAGTGTACCTTCTATAGATATCTTATAAAGTTTTTTTTTTTAATAAAAATTCTATATTTTTTTAATATTTGCTTTAGTTTTTTTTGTTCAATTTTTGTTCTCTTCATTTTTTTTTCAATGAATAAAAAATTAAGAATTTTGTAAAGTTCAAGGTTTTTTGTGAATTGTTTTGTTGCTTGTTCTTTTTCTACTTTATGTATTGAATATGCGTTGTTATTTTTTGTTAGTGTTGTGTTGTTGTCATGTCTGTATATTCCTGCATTTAAGTCTGATTTGGCCGCCTGTACTGGCTTTACTACAGCTAGCATGTGTGTATTTGTGTTTTTGTCTGTCTGTATTATAAGTACGCAAAAATAAATGTTGATGATCAACGATTTTGTGATGATTCAATATACAATATTTATTTTTTGCTGTTGCCGCTGCTGTGTGTGAGTGTTTTCTTGTTTGTAGTAATTGAATTTGTATTAAAAACAAATTGTAAAAAAAAGAAATATTTAAATTGAATGTTGCTAAAAGGGTAGGATTGCATATCAAACATTGTTGCTAAAATGTAATAAAAGTGAAATTAAAAGCAATTAGAAGCTTTGTATAGAATAAAAAAAAAATTATGTTACGGCAACATGTTGCTAAGAAATAGATTTATTTCAAAAAAGTTGCTAAACCAAAATTTATTTTAAATAATTTCTAAGGTTTTTTAATATTATAACAATTTCCAGTTCTTTTTTTTAAATTGTTGAAAAATTTAAATGTTGCTGCAACATGTTGCTAAGAAAAATTTTTTCGAAACTGAAATATGATTTTATTTAAAATTTGCCCATATGTCCTAAAATAATTTTTGTAAATTTTAAAAATTTCCCAAGTTTCAGCAACATGTTGCTAAGAAAAATTTTCGATAGTTGCGCTATAAATTAATGTCATTAGACTATTTCAATAAAAACAACAAAACATTTTAAATAAAACAAAATTTTTCATTAAAACTAAAATTTAAATTTTTAATTATTTTCGAAACTTAAGGAAATATATACAACTCGTTTTCTAATATATATGTTTTTTTGCTACAATTTTCCATAATTTCACTATAAATTAATGTCATTAGATCATTTCAATTAAATAATTTTTAATTGAAACAAAATTTTTATTTAAATTTTTCATTATTTTCAAAACTTAAGGAAATATATAAAACACTTTTTTCCAATATATTCGTTTTTTTGATATAATTTTTTATTTAAAATGGTTATCTTTTCATTTTATTAAATTCCTACTTTTTAATCAGCATTTATTGCGGTTTTATTGGCTAATATTCCTTTTCTAAATGCAAAAAAATGTAAAACTTTTCCATTTTCTATTGCCATTTCCTTTTCTTTATATTTCTAATAGACATTATATTTTGTTTTAATAAAATTATTTAATTAATTTGCTGTGTTTTCTCTACTATCCTGGCATTACATTTGTTGCAGTTTGTTTCATTTGTGTTGAAAATGAATTGATGTGTTGTGACAATCTGTTATAGAGAATGTAATTACAAACTACTTCGTTGTACAACAAAAGTCTTAAAAACAGGGGGTTCTTAAAGGTTTTTTTGCAAATAAATCGCTGAAGCAACATGTTGCTGAAGAAATTTATCCATTGTTTTCTAGCAACATGTTGCCAATGAATATATTTAAAGTTATTTTACTTTCTTTCTTATATTTTCTTATGAATTTGTATGTAGGAAATATTCTTAAATTTTATATTATTTTGTTTAGCAACATGTTGCTGCAACATTTTGTTCTTCTAATTTCTTTCTAACTACATAAAGATCTATTGTTTTTGGATTTTTTTATTAAGAATCATCACTGAGCAAATAATTGTCATTTCTGAAATTTTTTAAGCAACATGTTGCTGCAACATTTTTTTTAATTTCTTTAAAATTACAGAATAATATTATTTTTATGGAATTTTTTTAATAGGAACCATTTTTGTGCAATTAACTATAAATTTGGAAATTTCCTAGCAACATGTTGCTGCAACATTTATTTTTTTACCTATAAAATCTGGATTTTGATCAGTTGTTGTATATAGTTTTTGTTTATACTAAATACGGAGATAATAAAATACAATTTTGAAATTATTGTGCAACATTTTTTGTAATTTCTTTTAAATTAAAGAAAAATATTATTTTTATGGAATTTTTTTAGTAGGAAACATTTTTGTGCAAATAACTATTAATTTGGAAATTTTTTAGCAACATGTTGCAGCAACATTTATTTTTTTTTACCTATAAAATCTGGTGTTTAATCAGTTTTCTACATTTTATTCATTATTTATTAATTTTTTAATTTGGAATCATAATTGGATAAATTTGTTAGCAACATGTTGCTGCAACATTTTTTAATATTAATTTTAAAATACTTATAGGCATTAATTTTTTTTGGTGTTTTAGTAAGATTTGTTAGTGATGTAAAATGTGTAATTTTCGAAATTTTTTTAGCAACATGTTGCTGCAACATTTATTTTTGTATTACTTCTAATTCAACATTTTATTCATTATTTATATATTTTTTAATTTGGACACATTTTTTAGACATTTTTGAATTTTTTTTAGCAACATGTTGCTGCAACATTTTTTTATAATTTGTTTAAAATTACTTATAACTCTTAATTTTCTTAGTTTTTTTTAGTAGAATTCATTAGTGAGCTAAAAATTTAATTTTCGAAAAAAATTTTAGCAACATGTTGCAGCAACATTTTTTCATTATTTCCTTAAAATTGTATATTTTGATGTATTTATTTAAGAAGTTCATTAAAATGTAGTTTGGAGAATTTTTTGTGAGTGTTAAAGTTTTTTCCAGCAATATTTAATATTTTTTCTTGAAATTTAAAAAAAAAATTTTTAAAAAATGGAAGAAAAATTTATTTCTTATTAAAATTTTGCAGTAACTTCTGTTAAATTTTTTAGATTTTATATTAGAATTTTTTGAATTGCTGCAACATTTAAGTTTTATGTTCTTGAAATTATGAATTTTAGATGAGAGAAATGTTTACAATATCCTAGCAACATGTTGCTGCAACATTTGTTTAAAATAGTTTTTAATTTAATATGATAATTGAACATTTAAGAGCTGTATTATGATTAATTTTCTTTGATTATTAAACTTTTTTTGTTCAGCAACATGTTGCAGCAACATTTAAATTTTTTTTTTGAGCAATTCATAGAATCTATAATTTTTTTTATATTTTAAAAGAAAATTCTAACTGAAAGTTTAAAAATTTATTTGGCAACATGTTGCTGCAACATTTCAGGCTGTTTTAGGTTCTTTGGAAAATTTATGTTCTTTTTTTATTTAAGAACCCCTGGACCATAACCTACACTTAGTAGTAATACTACCCATACATGCAACAAAATCATCACACAGTATACACATGAGTGTAGAAAGAAAAAAAACTATAAAATAGTGCCATAAAAATGAACTTGAACGAAAAAGTCCTTGGCCTTGTATGTTTATTATGGCCTGATAAATGTGGCCTAACATCTCCCAACCCTACACACAATTTCACACACACCCAGATGATACTCACAGTATGATGAAATGAATTTTGCCTTTAAGCAGCCAGCAGCTGACTAAACTTAAAAATTTTAAACAGAAAAAAAAAATGGCGGCAGAAAGAAAGGGGGAGCCAGCAAATAGTTTTTACAACAGAAAACCTCAAAGTTAAATATTTTTCTTGTTTTTACCGGATTTGACCATGAACAAGAACTAAACAATGTCACAACCTTAAAAACACAAACAACAACAAAACCAACTGACAAAGATGAAGAGTGAAAATCTTGCTAAAATGGCCTTCATATAGATTCAACTAGGGGTGATGTTTGGGGTTGATAGAAATGTATCTTCTAAGCCTCTTTTTTTGTAAAACAGAGAAGAGTATAACATTTAAATGGTTTGTTGCTCTTAATTTTCCTCATATTTAAGAGAGTTGTGGGTATTTTATAGTTGTTTTTGTTGAACGACGAGTACTTTTCTTACGTTTAATGACTGACATTGAACATGAAAATTGTATTTTTCTTTTTTTTCTATTTTGTGACATTGAAATTTTATTTTAGTATTTTATAACTAAATTGAAAGCAAAACAACACAAAAAAACCGCTATAGTCGTCAGTTTTTTTTTCTGGTGTTGCATGTAAATTTTTGTTTTGTTGTGCTAGAATTAACGTCACGTTTTTATTTTCGGTTGGTTGGCATTTTAGTTTCTTGGTGAAGCAGCAAAACGTGGGTTTTTATTCTTAACTCTAAAATTTTGTAATGAATTTTATACTTTAAAACCATTGCTAATGTTGCTGTTGCTGCTGCAACTGCAGCTCTATAGTTTTGCTTTGTATAGTATTAAACATTATGAAGGCGAAGGTTGTTTTAGGTCATGGCCATAGAGCTTGACATTTGTTTTGAGAACAAAATGCAAAGAAATATAGGTAATCTTAATAGCTAAATGGCCAGATAAAAGAAAATGTAGTGAGGGGGGAGGGGGTTGGTGTTGAAAAGGGCCATAACGGAAATTGATTGTAAAACTTGAAAGTAAATTAGTTTAAAAAACTGAAAGCATTCAAAAAGGAAAAGGGAAGTAAAAAAAACTAGATTAAATATTCTAAAGAACTTGATGAAATGGAAAATTATTAAGGCAAATAGTTTTATTTTTATTCAAAACATGTTGATAAGAAAATATTTTGAAAATTTTTTTAAATTTTTTATATTTTTTTTTTGAAAATGTTGCTGCAACATTTTAAAATCCCTAGCAACATTTAAAATTTTTCTTAAATATTTATAAAATTATTATTGCTTAAAGAAAATAAGCAAAAATTAGAAAAAAATATTTTGGCAACATGTTGCTGCAACATTAAAAATTTTAAAATGTTTAGCAACATTTAAAATTTTTCATAAATTTTCATAAAAATATTATTGCTTTAAGAAAATAAGAAAAAAATTAAAAAAAATATTTGTTAAACATTTCAAAACGTTTAGCAACATGTTGCTGCAACATTGACAAATTAATTTTTTCTTCACTTAAATCTTAATCTTGAGGAATATGTAACCTAAGTCACTTAGTTAGGCGTGTTTTATTAATACCTTGACTTCAGCAACATGTTGCTGCAACATTTTATTTAAAAATAAATTAATATCTTAAATAATTTCAGTAGTTGTAATGAAAAGAATGCTTTATATTAAGAAAATTGCAAGAAATGTTGCTGAAACATTTTAAAATGTTTAGCAACATGCTGCTGCAACATTAGCCAAAGTGATTTTTTTTACTTAAATCTTAATCCTGAGGAATATGTAAGCAAATCTACTTAGAAAGCCGAATTTTATTAATACTTTGTTCAGCAACATGTTGCTGCAACATTTTATTTAAAAAAAATTAACATCTTTAAATATACTGAAAGTTTTTTGCAAATAATTTGAATATTTGTATTGAAAATATTGCTTTATATTAAGAAAATTGCAAGAAATGTTGCTGAAACATATGGGCAACATTTTAAAATGTTGCAGCAACATTTGACAAAATGATTTCTTCACTTACATTGTAAACTTGAGGGATATGTACCCAAATCCACTTAGAAAGACCAGTTTTATTAATACTTTGAATTCAGCAACATGTTGCTGCAACATTTTGGTTAAAAAAATTAGCAATTTAAATTTTTTTTTGATAACTTGAATATGTTGCTTTATATTAAGAAAATTGCAAGAAATCTTGCTGAAACATGTGGGCAACATTTTGAAAAGTTTAGCAACATTGAAAAATATTTTCTTTCTTAAAATTGTAATATTAAAAACTGTAGAGTATTATGTATTTTATTGATACTTAAATTCCAGCAACATGTTGCAGCAACATTTGATTATAGAAAAAATTAATTTGTTTAAATGAAATTTATTTCTAAACATCTTAAGATTTAATTAACTACACTATATGGTGTAACAAAAATTGTCGTTAGCAACATGTTGCTGCAACATTTAGCTAACAGTGAAAATTTATTAACCACAATAAATCATAAAATGTCGTATTTTTTATTAAGAAAGCATTATTTTTAATAAACAAAAAATGTTTCAGCAACATGTTGCTGCAACATTTTAGTAATAAAAGTTTGCAAAAACAATTTTTAACCAGTGAATATATTTTTAAAAAAATTAATTTTATTTTGTAAAAAAAAAAATTTCCTAGCAACATGTTGCTGCAACATTTTGAAAAAAAATTTGGCGAAAAATTTTATGATTTTTTTTCCACATCTTAATTATTTAATTTAGAAGATGTTATTGAAAAAAAAAATGTTGCGCAACATGTTGCTGCAACATTACGATAGTGAAATGTTGGAATAGTTAAATAAATTGTAAAAGTTTGTTGGAAGTATTTGAAATTTGGGGAAATTTAATGAGATAAGATGTTGCAGCAATATTGATGAATGTTGTCGACAGTTCAGCAACATGTTTAGGCAACATTAACTTAAGGTTTTATAAAATTATGGTAGCATACACATAAACTAAATCCAAAATGTTTGAAAGACTGGACGCATGATTAATATGTCTTCTATGAAAAAGACAAAATATTACTTATACGCCTACCATGCAGAATTTTGTATATTTGTAGGAAAATTAAAGTGGTTTTGGAAGATCAGGGCGTATGATTGATATTTCATCAGCAAAGATATTTAACACTCATGCGCCTGAAGAAAGCTAATAAATCTATAAAATTTTAAATTTAAAAAAAAAACTATATCTCTTTCTATACAATTATATACAATTTCTTATTAAAATTACTTTACTTTTTCTTTTTTGTTATTTATTACCAACTAACCCAATTTAAAATTGCTCTATATAGTACATACATCGCTATGTTTGTAAAAGTGTGTTTTTATTTCAATTTCTTTTGAATTAAAATAGACTGAAAACTGAATTTATTTCCTGATTACATTCAACTCTTTTCACTTTCATCAATGTTTTTTTTTTTCAAAAACGTTTGCAAATGCTTACGTTTCTGTATAGGAAAAAACTAAAGCAAAAACAAACAGAAAATTCAAATACAAATAGCGTTTTTATTTTATTTTATTTCATTTCATTTATTTTTTTTTGTTCATGTACGATTACACTTTTAAATTCACTTTCAAGGTCGTATTAGTATTTCCTTATTTGTTTGTTGAATATTTAACTAATGCCTGCCTGTACTAATGTACTATACAATATAATTTTTGTTAGTTAGTTACTTGTTTGTTACATATACATACTTGCATATATAGTGTTTGAAATTGTTTAATTGATTGGTGACCTTTGAAAGTGTTTTATTTTTTAATAGATTTTAAAGCGTAATTAATTTACAACGGTAGCAACATGTTGAAGCAACATTTTAGGTTTCATGTTTGCATGTTTTTGAAATAACTCGATTCATTTAAATAAAATTTTCGTGTGTTATTTAAATTTTGAAATATTTTTTTTTCTAGCAACATGTTGCGGAAACATTTTTGGTTTGAAATTTCAAATATTGTTTTTTTAAATGATTATTGTAAACAAAAATTTAATTAATCATGAATTTTTCATGAAAAATTACCTTTGACTTCTTTAGCAACATGTTGCTAAACCATTTTTGGTTAGCAACATGTTGCATAAAAATGTTATAATAAAATTAAGCAATAAAGTCGAAAGTAGATATAATAAATAAAAAAATGTATATGGTTTGGTATTAATCGAATAACCGAATAATCGATTAATCGGAATTCAAGAGATTATTCGATTAAATTAATATATTTTCGAAAAATTCTTGTTCAGATTTTATTTATTTTTTTCAAATTTAATCGAATAAGCGAATAATCGATTAACCGGAATTCAAAAGATTATTCGATTAAATGAATATATTTTCGAAAAATTCTTGTTCAGATTTTATAATATATAGAAAAATTTCGTAATTTTTGCAATTAATCGAAGGACCGAATAATCGGAATTTTTAGCGATTATTCGAATAATTTCAAATATTTTTGAAAAATTCTTGTGAAAATTTTATAATAAGAGAAAAATTTTGTAATTTTTTCGATTAATCGAATAGCAGAATAATCGATTAATCGGAATTTAAGAGATTATTCGAATAATTTAATATATTTTCGAAAAATTCTTGTGAAAATTTTATAACAATAGAAATTTTTTTTAATTTTTCAATTAATCGATTAACAGAATAATCGATTAATCGGAATTTAAGCGATTATTCGATTAAATGAATATATTTTCGAAAAATTCTGGATGAGCTTTAATAATAATAGAACATTTTTTAACTTTTGCAATTAATCGTATAACCGAATAATCGATTAATCGGAATTAAAGAAGTTATTCGATTAAATGATTATATTTAAAAAAAAAATCTTGAGAAATTTTATAGCAGTAGATAATTTTTTTTAATTTTTTCGATTAATTGAATACCCGAATAATCGATTAATCGGAATTTAACAGACAATTCTTGTGAATTTTTTTAAAAATATTTTTTTTTTTTATTTTTTCGTTTAATCGAATAGTCGATTAATCGGAATTTAAGCATTTATTTGAATAATTTAATATATTTTCGAAAAATTCTTGTGAAAATTTTATAATAATAGAAAAATTTCTTAACTTTTGCAATTAATCGTATAACCGAATAATCGGATTTAAAGAGATTATTCGATTAAATGGAAATATTTTCAAAAAAATCATGTAAGATTTTATAGTAATAAGAAATATTGCGTAATTTTTTTTTAAATTTAAATTTAATCGAATCAGCGAATAATCGATTAATTGAAATTCAAAAGATTATTCGATTAAATAAATATAGTTTCGCAAAATTATTATTGAGATTTTATAATAATAGAAAACTTTGGTAATTTTTACAATTAATCGAATAGCCGAATAATCGATTAATTGCAATTTAAGCGATTATTCGAATAATTTAATAAATTTTCGAAAAATACTTGTGGACATTTTATAATAGTAGGAAAATTTCATAACTTTTGCAATTAATCGTATAACCGAATAATCGATTATTCGATTAATCGGAATATAACCGATTATTCAAATAAATGAATATCTTTAGAAAAAAAAAATTTAAAATTTTATAACAATAGAAAAATTTTGTAATTCTGTCGATTAATCGTATAACCGAATAATCGATTAATCGGAATTTAAGAGCTTATTCGATTAATTTAATATTTTTGTGAAAAATTCTTGTAAAAATTTTATAATAATAGAAAAATATTGTAATTTTTTCGATTAATCGAAAAACCGAATAATCGATTAATTACAATTTAAGCGATTATTCGAATAATTTAATATATTTTCGAAGAATTCTTGTGTAAATTTTATAATAATAGAGAATTTTTTAACTTTTGCAATTAAACGTATAACCGAATAATCGATTAATCGGAATTCAAGATATTATTCGAATAATTTAATATATTTTCGAAAAATTTTTGTGAATATTTCTAGATAATTGAATAATTTCTTAACTATTGCAATTAAACGTGTAACCGAATAATCGATTAATCGGAATTCAAGATATTATTCGATTAAATTAATGTAGTTTTAAAAAATTATTCTAAAAAAATTTATAACAATAGAAAATTTTTTTAATTTTTTCAATTAATCGAAAAAACGAATAATCGATTAATCGTAATTATTCGAATTATTCGAATAATTTAATATATTTTCGAAAAATTCTTGTGTAAATTTAATAATAATAGACAAATTTTTTAACCTTTGCAATTAATCGTATAACCGAATAATCGATTAATTGGAATATATCCGATTATTCGAATAAATTTATATGTTTTCGAATAATTTGTATAATTTTTTATAATTTTCCGTAATTTTTAAAATTAATCGAATGACCGAATAATCGATTAATCGGAATTTAAATTTTATTCGCTTGTGGTGAATTTTTTTTTAAAAAAATATTTCAGTTTTTCAATTTAAAAAAGTTCCTTTAATTTTAAATAACCCTAACAATTTAATGCTCTTTGTAGTACATTTTGTTCGTACTAATGGCAACTACTACCCACTCTTGTTGTGTTATTCATGGCTTATTCCCATTACCCCTTTAGTACCCACTTTTGTATGCACTTTATTGCACTTGTGTGTTGGTTGTATGTTTGATTGTATTTCATTTTATTTTAACTTGGCAATTTGCCGACTGTGTTGCATACAACAAACACAGCTAAATAGGAATATAAACAAGTAGAAGCAACAACAACAACAATAATGTAGAAGAAAAAAACTACGTCAATAGCAATGACCTTAAGAAAATTATAAAAATATACTACTATTGCTGCTACTACGAATAGAAGTGCTTATAAAAATATATATTTCCTGGTGACAATAATTAATTAAACTCATGTTTTGAGGAAAAATAAAGATTTATAGAGAACAAATGTTAAATGAGATTAAATTAAATTTAAACAAAAAACTTAATAACATTTTATTATAAAAACAAGAAAATTTATTTGACATTTTTTTTTTTTTTAAATTTTCCTCTTCTACCAGAAATTCTCTTAGTGTATTAGCTTTAATTTCTCTATCATAATATTAAAGCTCAATTTGTATTAAAATCATCAATTTGTGCCTTTTGAATATTAAAAATAACAACAAAAATTATAACACAACACAAAATTGAGCAAAAAATAAATAACAATCATAAACAACAATAACAACAAACACAAAAAAAGTAAAAATAATAATAACAACAGCAACAACAACACACAAAACGAAAATAAAAACAAATTATTGTGATGGTCAAGGTCGACTGAGGCGCTAACGTTGTGATGCCAAATACTCGTTTATACAAAGTTCGTGTTTGTGTGTACGAGTGTTTTCGTTTTTTTTTCCTCTTGTTTTTCATGAGTAAGTGAAAAAAACAACAAGTACATGAGTACATACTCGTATACATTCGTTTTATTTTTTGTAGAGGAATGCGCAAAGTATATATTTCTCTTTATGTTGTTATTGTTGTTCTTTACTTAATTTGTATTTTATTTGTTTGTTTTGGGGGTTTGTGGTGATTCGTATTTTTTATTTATTTATTTATTTTCCTATACTTTGTATGGAAAGTACTAAAATTGAAACACAATTTTACATACAAATTTATTAAGTTCTATATTATTTATTAAATTAATGTGTGATTGCACAAAAATTATATAGAACAATTTGTTATTTTTATTACTTATTACTTTTTTATGTTTATTTTTTGTGTATTTTTTTTTTTTTTTAGATGTATACACAAATTTTTGTTAATTGCAAACAATCTATCAGCTGGCAAAATGTGTTTTTTCATACATAAATAATTATAAGACAGTGAAGGGGGGAATTATAGGGAAATAAAACGTAAAATATCAATAATCAAATAAGAAATAAAGCAAAATTTATAACTAGAATCTAGAAAAATTAAAACTTTTTGTAAAACACCTACCAATTTAATGTTAATCGTAAACAAAATACAAGAATTTACCTCTAGTAACAGAAAATAAATTTAAAAGCAATTTATTATCAACAACTTTTTATAATTTTTTGTTTAAATAATGGATTAGGCTATTAATCGAATTGCCGAATAAACGATTAATCGGAATTTAAGTTATTATTCGAATAATCTTATACAAATTTAAGCAATACAATCAAAAGTATGCACAATAAATAAAAAATCTGTAAATTTTTGCAATTAATCGAACTGAAGAATAATCGATTAATCTAAATTTAAACGATTATTCGAATAAATTAATATATTTTCGAAAAATTCTTGAGAAACTTGCATAATAATACAATAATTTCGTAATTTTTGCGATTAGTCAATCAACCGAATAATCGATTAATCGGAATTTAATTGATTATTCGAATAAAATAATAAAAATTTAAGGAAGAAAACCGAAAATATGTGTAACAGAATTAAAATCAGGAAAATTTTAAAATTAATCGAACGGCCGAATAATCGATTAATCGGGATATAAACGATTATTCGAATAAATGAATAAATTTTCGAAAAATTATTGTGCAATATTTATAATAAAAGAGAAATTTTATAATGTTTGCGATTAATCGGATAACCGAATAATCGGATTTTAAGTGATTATTCGAATAAAATAATAAAAATTTAAGGAAGAAAACCGAAAATATGTGTAATAAAAATAAAATCAGGAAATTTTTAAAATTAATCGAATCACCGAATAATCGATTAATTGGGATATAAACGATTATTCGAATAAATTAATAAATTTTTGAAAAATTCTTAAGCTATTTTTATAACGATATAAGAATTTCGTAATTTTTGCGATTAATCGATTGAACGAATAATCGATTAATCCGAATTTAAGTGATTATTCGAATAAAATAATCATAATTTATGGAAGAAAACCTAAAGTATGTGTAATAGAATTAAAATCAGGAAATTTTTAAAATTAATCGAATGGCCGAATAATCGATTAATTGGGATATAAACGATTATTCGAATAAATTAATAAATTTTGGAAAAATTCTTGAGCAATTTTTATAACGATATAAGAATTTCGTAATTTTTGCGATTAATCGAATGGAGGAATAATCGATTAATCGGGATATAAACGATTATTCGAATAAGTGAATAAATTTTGGAAAAATTCTTAAGCAATTTTTATAACGATATAAGAATTTCGTAATTTTTGCGATTAATCGATTGGACGAATAATCGATTAATTCGAATTTAAGTGATTATTCGAATAAAATAATCATAATTTATGAAAGAATTAAAATCAGGAAATTTTTAAAATTAATCGAATCACAGAATAATTGATTAATCGGATCTTAAGCGATTATTCTAATAAATTAATATATTTTCAACAAAAAAAATTGTGAAATTTGAAACAACCGAATAATCGAATATTTATGGTATTAATCGAATAAAATAATCAAAATTTAACGAAGGAAATTCAAAGTACATATGTGTAATAAAATTAAAATTGTGCAATTTTTGTAATTAATCGATTAAACGAATAATCGATTAGGGTGCGATTAATAAATTTATATATTTTCAAACAATTCTTGTCCAATTTTAATAGCTATACAAGAACATTGTAATTTTTTTATTAATCGATTGGACGAATAATCGATTAATTGTAATTATTCGATTATTCGAATAAGTTTTATACATTTTTGAAAAATACCTTATGATAAAAGAATAATTTTTTAAGTTTAGCGATTTTAATCGAATAATCGATTAATCGGATCTTAAGCGATTATTCTAATAAATTTACATATATATTTTTAAAAATAGTTTGTCCAATTTTTATAAATAAACAAAAATATTGTAATTTTTGCGATTAATTGATTGTACGAATAATCGATTAATCGTAATTATTCGATTATTCGAATAAATTTTATATATTTTCGAAAAATTACTGCTAAGTGTTTCTAATAATAGAATATTTGTTTAAGTTTAGCGATTAATCGATTGGACGAATAATCGATTAATCTTAATTATTCTATTATTCGAATAAATTTCATATATTTTCGAAAAATTCCTGCAAAATGTTTATAACCATAGAATATTTTTTTTTAAATTTTGCGATTAATCGATGGGCCGAATAATCGATTAATCTTAATTATTAGATTATTCGAAAAAATTTATATTTTTTCGTAAAGTTCTTGTGAAATTTTTATAGAATTTTGGGAAAGCCAAATTTTAGCCTTATTTTAGTAATTAATAGAAAAACTTGCTTAACAACTTTAAATAACTAAACCATTTTCCTTTTTTTTCTTTTCCTTGCAGGTATGTACTGAATGTTAATTTAAATTTATCTATAAACTAGAGTAAGTACAATTTCAAAGAATTTCTATAATTAAAATTCTCAAGAAATTTCAATTCAAACAAATTTAATTAAAGGAAAACAGCAACGCTAAAGTAATGGAAACTCGCCCATTAGTTGTAATCGAAATTTGTTTGTTCTCAACTGTTTGTTTCGACGAGGTATTTGTTACACTTACAAACAACACAAACAAATGAAAACCATATTTCAATGTCATTATCAATGATGGCCAATGCCATCAGAGACAACAATTAAAATTCCCCCATTTTCATAAACAAAAAACCCTGTATAATATGTCAGTCAGTTACTTTGTAAGTTATTCATATCAGTTTGTATGTACGTGGAATAGTACGACTAGTAACCTTTAAATCTCTAACTCTGCAACCTTAACATTGAGATTTTCCATCTTGTTACTAACCTTCATTTTCATGCATACATTCCTCATTAGTTTTTTTTTTATTGGAAAATTAAAAGTCAATACACTGTTATCTACTTTCTTTGCAAAACTAAAATTGAAACATTTTCAAAAATCTCTTCATATGTTGCAAAAGCATGAGTGTGTCAGCAACTCATATGATTTTCATTCTATTATTTTTGGAAAATTTTATGTTTTTTTTCTCTTACTCCTTGGATTTTTGTTTTGGCAACAGTTTGCCAAGCCGGCACTTTAAGTTTCCTGTTCCTGTTAATCTAACATTGAAACACCATTGCAACTTGTTAGATTTGTTAATAATGTTAGTTTTTGCCTTCAAAACTCAACAACATGATTTTCCTCTTTTGTTAAGAGCAAGGATTTTTTATAACTGTAATTGTTGTTAGCATAGTGTGAGAGAGAGAGAGCACAGAAATAACAATGAATATGTTTAAAATCATTCTAAGAGTAAATAACTGTTACATTTTTGCTTGTTAAGCTTTCTCTTACTATTGTAAACAATGAGTAAGCGATTAAAGAAAATGCTCTGTTTAAGCAGTTCTATAAACTGTGTTTGTGGTACTAGGCATTAATGGCTTATAGCCAATTAGGAAATAAATGGATATTTTTAAAAGAATATGCAAGAAAGTGAAAAAAATTCTATTCCCATTTATTAGAAATTATAAAAATTTATTGAGGAAAATCACAGAAAAGTAGAAAATATTAAAGTTTTTTCGATTTTGCAGAATATTTAAATTAAAATTTTACCCAAAAGCCTAAAAAATTAGATAAATTTTATTCTATAATAATGCACAATAAAAAGCAATTAAAATGGTAAACATTTTAAACTGTTCTCATTTAAAAATAAACTGTTCCCACCTTGATTTTTAACCGAAACTCAATAAAAACAGCATATACTCTAATACAATGTAATACACATTAAAAAGTAGTGAAGAGTTGAAACTGTTCTCTCCTAAAGAAAACCTGTTCCCACTTTTAAATTTACACAAAACACTATAAAATATGCATTAATTTGAATACAATGTAATACACATTAATAAATTTATGAATTAGTGGAAATTTTAAACTATTCCCACTTAAAAATAAACTGTTCCTAGTATGAGTTTTACCCAAAAGTGAATAAAAATTAGATTAGTTTTATTGTAAAATAGTACACATTAAAAATCTATTGAAAATGAGAAAATTAAAAACTGTTCCCACCTTATAATAAACTGTTCTTACTTGGATTTATATCCAAAAAAGAATAAAAATTGGATAAACTTTATTGTAAAGTAGTACTCATTAAAAATCTGTTGAAACAGAGGAAATTTAAAAGTGATCCCACCTTTAAATAAACTGTTCTCACTGTGAATTTTATATTGAAACCCATTTAAATTTAAAATATTTTATTGCAAGGTAATGACGATCAAACATTTTATAAAGTTGTAAAGATTTAAAACTGTTCTCACTTGAAAATAAACTGTTCCCACTATGATTTTCACACAAAACTGAATAAAAATTAGATTGATTTTATTGTAAAGTAGTACACTTTAAAAATCTATTGAAATTGAGAAAATTTAAAACTGTTCCCACCGGAAAATAAACTGTTCCCACTTCAAATTTAATAAAAACCCCCATTCAAATTTAAAATTTTTTAATGCAAAGTAATGCTTATTAAAAATTGTATAAAGTTGTTAAGATTTAAAACTGTTGCCACATGAAAATAAACTGTTCCCACTATGATTTTCAAACAAAACTGTATAAAAATTAGATTGATTTTCTTGTAAAGTGTTAAACATTAAAATTCTATGGAAACTGAGAAAATATAAAACTGTTCCCAACTTAAACTAAACTGTTCTCACTTCTTTTTTATATCCAAAAAACATAAAAATTCCATAAATTCGACCAGAAAGTAATGTACATAAAAATCGGATGAAACTGTGAAAATTGGTAGCTGTTCTTTCATAAAAATAAACTGTTCCCAGTCTGATTTATATCCAAACGGATCTTCAAATTAAATTATTTTTCTTAAAAAGTAATGCACATTGAAAATCTGCCAAAGCTGTGAAGATTTTAAACTGTTCCAACTTAAAAACAAACTGTTCCCATTTTGATTTGAACCCAAAAAACTTAAAATGTTTAATGAATATTGGTAGAATATAATGCATATTAAAAATCTGTTGAATTTGTAAAGATTTTAAACTGTTCCCACTTAAGAAAAAACTCTTCCCACTTTGAATATTACCCAGAGGCCTGTAAAAAATAGGCATATTTCATTGAAAAGTAATGTATATTAAAAATTTAAGGAAACTGTGAAGTTTGGAAACTGTTCTCACCTTAAAATAAACTGTTCCCAATTTGATTTTTAGTGATTAAAGCTTAAAAATTTAACATTTTGCTGCAAATATTTATTGCAAAGTCCTATATGATACAAATCCATAGTTTTTGTATAGATTAGAAACTGTTCCAATAAAAACATCAGGGTTTTGGAACAAAAAACCTAATATTTATGGAATTAAAAGAAGAATTGTACAATTTTATTGCTACAGAAAACTGTTACCACAATAATTTTTTTTTTCTGAATTATAGAGACTAACAAAATGTTTAAAAACAGTGCGAGTGCACTGTGTTTAAAATGGCAACTCTTTTCAACAGCTTTTTTTCTTTTTTTCAACTACCGCCAACTATTGTTTAAAAACTGCACTTGTGCTGCATTTAAAGCTTTTATTTGCACAGAAAAAGCTTTGGTTGGAAAATCTAATGCAACTTGCATTTTGTTAATAGATTTTCTGTATGCATTTAACACTGAAAGAGAGAGAACAAAAGCTTTTCAAATGCATTTTAAAAACCACAACCGGAAATGCACTCGCTTAAGTGAATAATACAGCTACCAAACAGCAGATGGCGCTGGAATTCAGTTTAAACAACACAGGGCGTTAAGTAAATTTTCAATAAAAATTCTATTGCGCAATTTATGTTAACAATAAAACTAATTTTCCTACTTTAATATTTCACAAAAGAAATTCAATATTTATGCACACACTTAAACAACATACATCATTTTAATTGCCGCCAACTACCCTTAAATTGAAACCCCCATTAAAAGCTAAATTCATGGTCAACACATTTTATCAGGTTTAAGGCAAAAATCATCTCCCTCGTCTTTGTCAACAAACAAAAGGCAAACTCAAAAATTACGCACCCTTTAGGAAACAAAATCAACAGAACCACAGGTTATTTTTGTTACCCCACATTCAATAAAATTGCGCAGTTTTATATGTGGGTGGCTTACAAAATTTCCGTAGACATTCGTCCCTTTTTTAACGTCTATAGAAACTTTGGACTCTCGTAGAATATTTATTGCGTATGGTTAGGGCTGCCTAATGCTCCATTTATTTATGTTGGATGTTCAACAAAAACAAACAAACACACACACACAACAATGGAATTTTTGGTGGTTGATTTGCTTTTTCATGAAACTTCCTTCCGCTGGGTTACAAAAACAACACTAGGGTATGAGTGAGTGTGGGTGGTTTTTTGAAATAAAATGTCCTTGTTTTTTATTACAAAGAGTTTGAGCTGATTGTCAAACTGTTTTTTTTTGTGTGCTACACTCTACAAATGCCAAGTATAACAGGATTTATACTTGAAATAATTTGGGATTTATTAAAAAAACCTATAGAAGTTAAAGTTAAATGTATTTGAGGGTTAAATAATAAGGAAAACATAGAAATTACATATTTTAAACAAAATTTAAAGACTGGGAATAGTTTGTGGCACGTGTCTTTTATGTTGCAATTAAAATTATTAATAAATTTAAATTCTAAGAACATTATTTATAAATTTCTGATGGTTTAAAGCTGTAAAATATGATTTTGAAAAATAGTAGTAGAAATACTACTTTTTTGAAATATGTTCAATTTACAATTAAAAATAAAATTATGACTTTTTAAAAATATTTTTGAATATTCAAAGTCAAAAATGAGAAAATTTTGGGAAAAAATTTAACTTTTTAGAAAAAAGTAGTAAATTTTTCGCAAAAAAATTATTTATCAAATATGAAAAAATCCTTATTTCAATAATTTTTGGAAATTAAAGTCATCAAAAATGTATTCGAAAAATAGTAGTAGAATACTACTTTTTTAAAAAAAGTAGAATAATCCACTTGGAATGGTTGAAAAAAGAATATATTTTATAATCTAGTTTGAATATAGTAAAAACTGTATTAAGAAATTAGTAGTAGCAAAAACTACTATTTAAAATAGGTATTGAATTGTATAAAAAATTAAACAAACATGAAGATTCAGTCAAATATAAACTAGTTTTATATTTAAAGCTGTAAAAATTCATTTTTAAAATAGTAGTAGAAATACTACTTTTTTAAAATATGTATTAATTTTTCTATAAAATAAGTTATTCAACCAATACTGAACATTTTTTAAGTTTGTATAAAACAAATTTATACAAAAGTGTAGTAAACAAGTACTTTATTAAAAAGTAGTAGATTTTTTTTAAGGATAAAAAGTGTTTTTCTAGACTGAAATCACTGAGATTTAAATTATTTTTTAATTTTATGGAGTTTTATGCATTTTAAAAATAGTAGTAGAAATACTACTTTTAGAAAAAGGTAATAGATTTTATATAAAATTAAAAACAATAAATAATTTAGATCCTGTGAGATATTTTTTAAGTTTTTAAAGCTTAAATTTTTTAAAAGTTTACAAAAAAAAAGTAGTTTGTGAAAAAGTAGTAGATTTTTTTTTTAAAAAAAATATTTTATTTCATACTAAAATAAAATTACAAAGATAAATTCAAATTTAATGCATTTTAAAAATAGTAGTAGAAATACTACTTTTTTAAAAGGGTAGTAGATTTTGTATAAAATTCATATTTTGACTATACAGCTTCTGTGAGTCATATTTAAAATTAATGGATGTCATTTATTTAAAAAAAAATATTTTTTAAAAGGTACTTTATGAAAAAGTAGTAGATTGTTTTTGAAGAAAAAAATAGATATTTCTTACTAAAAATACTAAGATAAAAATTATTTTTGAATTTAATGCTATAAACATGTTTTTTGTAAAATAGTAGTAGAAATACTACTATTTGAAAAGGGTAGTAAATTTGGTATAAACATAATTTTCAAAAGTACATCATAAATAATAACTTTAAAATAGATTTGCAAAATAGTAGTAGAAATACTACTATTTAAAAAAAGGTATTAGATTTTGTTTAAAAGCTAATTTTGTAAAATTTATTTTAGTTGTTAAAATTTAGTATTAAATTTATCAACCAACCAATATTTGATTTTCTGAGAAATCGTTTAATATAAATTATTTAATATTTCTAACATCCTAACATTTCTGTGGAATTTCCAACAGAAATTCAAAAATAAATCGTAATAAATAAACATGAAATAAAATACCTTTTTGACAACTCTACACGCTTATCAACTTAAATATCATTGTTATCCCCACTCCCCCTCAACCAACACTCTTTCAACATCTTGTAACAACAATTTTAGAAGGCAAAGAAAGCAATTTTTTATACATTAACAATTTCCGAATAAAAATATAGAACAAAATTTCATTTTGTTTATAAATTTTTTATATGTATAGCCAAACACACAGAGTTCTCTCTCCTAAATGTTATGTGTAAGTATTTGTTTATTTATACGCAATTTCTATATACAAAACAAAAACATTAAATAGGTGAACAACCGTTGATAAAACACGACCTTCAAATATAATCTGGGCCAAGTGGAATATTATTGTAGTTGTTGTTTTTGGTATTAGAGCTGGCGTATGTATGTTTGTTTTATTGTTATTCTATGTTTACTCTCTTTCACACTTTCCCTCTCTAGCTCTCTATATTGCAAAGTTAAGCTATTTATTTATTTTGAACTGGCAATGCCTAGTCGATGTTTTTTGTTTATACCAAACAACTGTTAAAAAGTGTGGCCATTGTATAATAAATTTGAATGTGATTGTTTTAAAAAAATCATAAGCAATTTTTAATTTACCAATGTGCTTTGCTTTAACCTAAATTTACATTAATTTAAAAAAGTAGTATTTCTACTACTATTTTTAAAATATATTTTTATGGCAAGAATTTAAATTTAAATAATATTTTAGCAATTTAACAGAAAATTAATATATTTTCTTAAAAAAAAAATCTACTACTTTTTCATAAAGTACGTTTTTTACCACACTTTTTTCGAAATTTATAATTTACTAATTTAAAAAATATCTCATAAAAGTTAAAACAGTTATATACATGCTTTTATACAAAATCTGCTAACTTTTTAAAAAAGTAGTATTTCTACTACTATTTTTCTAAAGTATTTTAACAGCATGAAAACGTTACAAAAATTAATAATTTAATTCTTACAACATTATTTTTTTAAAAATCTACTACTTTTTTCCAAAAACTACCTTTTTAATCAGCTACTTCATCATAAAATGTCTTTTTTACTACACTTTTTTACACATTTTTATGTTTTAATTTAAAAAAATATCTTATATTTGCTGTAATATGCAAAATTTACTACTTTTTCAAAAAGTAGTATTTTTACTACTATTTTTCAAATACGGCTTTAAGTTTAAAAAAAATAAAATTAAGTTGTTTTTAAGATTAGATAAGACTTTTATTGGTATTAATAGGGTTTTATACATGATTTGCTAGCTTTTCCAAAAAGTAGTATTTCTACTACCATTTTTTAAATTCAAATTTTAGATAAAAATCCTTTTTTTTGTAATCTTTTAGTCATATTTTAGTTTTCTATACGATTTACTAATTTTTTCAATAAGTAGTAGTTCTACTACTATTTTTCAAATTGTCTTTTTATGGCTTTAAACCTAGCAAAATATACAATTAAGTATATTTTTGTATTAAATAAGACTTATTCTCTATAATTATACATTTTTTTATATGATTTGATACTGTTTTAAAAAAGTAGTATTTCTACTACAGTTTTTCATATGCAGTTTTTACACAGTTATTGTTACAAAATCATATATCTAATTGAAAGATTATAGAAATAAAAAAATATTTTTTTTTATAAAAATCTACTACCTTTTTTAAAAAGTTAATTTTTATTAAAATTGTTGAAAAACATTTTATTTTTCAACTTGAAATTTTTTTTTTATTAATAAATGAAATTCTTTATTTTTATACTTAATTTATAACTTTTTTAAAAAAAGTAGTATTTCTACTACTATTTTTTAGATTAATTTATTGCACATTTTATCTTACAAAAACATTAATTAAATGATTTTAGAAATAAAAAAATATTTTTTTATATAAAAATCTACTACTTTTTTAAAAAAGTTAATTTTTATTAAAATTGTTTAAAAAAAACATTTAATTTTTCAACTTGAAAAATGTTTTTTAATACCAATAATATGTAATTTTTTGTATTTATTGTTAATTTAAATTTTTTTAAAAAAGTAGTATTTCTACTACTATTTTTCAGATTAATTTATTACACTTTTTATCTTACAAAAACATGTAAATAAATGATTTAAAAAATTAAAAAATATTTATTTTTTAAAAATCTACTACTTTTTTGAAAAAAAGTTATTTTTTAATAAAATTTTATATTTTCAAACTTGAAAAATGTTTTTTAATAGTTATTACAACTAGTTCTATGTTTTTATGGTAAATTTAGCTGTTTGTAAAAAAGTAGTATTTCTACTACTAATTTTCAAATTAAGTTTTTGCTTATTTAAACTTGCTAAAATGTTTACTTAATAGATTTTAGGAGTAAAAAAAAATATTTTTTTTAATCTACTACCTTTTTTAAAATTTTTTTTTGGAGAATTTTTGGATTTAAAAATATTACTTTTTTAATTTTTATATTTTTTTTTATTTTTACTAACATTATCCTTGATCTGACTTTAATACCTTATGGTTTTACGTCATTCTTCTCTGCTTTGGCTGGCAGTTGTCGTATTACATTCTATGTGTTTTTAAGTGTTTCTTTCGTTCGTTTAGCTGAGGCTTGTTTAAAGTCATTGTACGCTTTTGAACTTTTTTGTTATAGTGTTGTAATATTTTTTCAGTTGTTGTTATTTTTACAAGGCAATAGTCATGAAACCACCTTCAAAAATACAAAATTAAACAAACTTTAACTCGGCAATACAATCACTCACGCCACTATGAGTTCAAACTATTTATTTATTTACTAGAAGGCACTCCAAAAGCAACATAAATTTTAATGCCAAGTGACAATTACAAAACACCTACTAAACACATTGATACTCGATTCTCCATAGATACTAAATATAAGATACGACTGGCAATAATATAATTATAACCTGCAACACAATGCAACAAAAAAACCTTTAAAAATAGAAAAACCAGCTTTAAGCAAGCAAACGACAATAAATATATTGTAAATCGTTAAAATATGATACAATTATTGGCTATAGAAGTGCAGAAGGTAGCAAGTTTGTAGATGACGTGTAACATTCACTTTGCAGCAACTAGTTGCTATATAACTCAGAAATAGTGTTGATCTTAAAACTAGCCAAACGCCACCTTGTGTCTTTTTCCACACACACACACAAATGCCTGCCACCATGTTGCAATTGTTGTGTTTTATTGACTCTACTTATGTTGCATGCTGAGGGTTGTGCATGAGTAGTAGATGTGTTTGTTGGGCTGCTGGCTGTTGTTGGGTGCTGCTAAATGGCTGACTGACTGGTTGGATGCCTGGCCGTCTGACTGTTTGTTTGTTGGACTAACTGGCTGCTGAAATGACTGGGTTATGTACTCGTTGCACTCTTACGTTTATAATTGTGTGCTGAAAATATTGTGTGTCGTTGCACGAGTTCAGGGCCAATAATATGAGTTGGTTTTGTTTTCAGTTTCTGTTCATGCTAGCAAACATTCAATTTAACCTCCTTTTCATAAGTGAATTGTATGTAAGAGCAATTTAGGCGTAAAGGAGAAGACAGTGGGACCATAACTAACCTAAAAAGGTTACATCTTTAAATATTAAAAAATATAAATTTTCAAAATAGTAGTAGAAATACTAATATTACCAAAAATATTCTTCTTATATTAAGTTTTAAGTAAAAATTATTTTTTTTTAAAAAAGTAGTATATTTTTTTTTATAAAAAAACCTTTTCTTAAATACTAAAATCATTTAATTATACAGTTTTTTGGTTAAAATTACTTAAAAATAAATTTTAAAAAAGTAGTAGAAATACTACTTTTTTAAAAAAGTAGTAAAATGTGTATAAAAATGTTCTAAAGATATATCAAGAGTTTCGTTTACAAATTTTGAAAAAATTAGATATAATAGATAAGTTGTGAAAAAGTAGTAGATTTTTTTTTGCAAAAAAAAAATCAAAAATTTCTAGAAAAACCTAATTTTATAGTTTTATTGATAAAAAACGTCTTTAAAATAAATTTTAGAATAGTAGTAGAAATACTACTTTTTTAAAAAAGTAGTAAAATGTGTAAAATATGACATAAAAAATTCTACAATTAAATTTTCATGCCTGATTTTCCAAAAAAAAACTACTTTTTCAAAAAAAGTATGTAGATACATTGTGAAAAAGTAGTAGATTTTTTTTGCAAAAAAACAAAAATTACTAGAAAAACCTAATTTTATAGTTTTATTGATAAAAAAAGTCTTTAAAATAAATTTTAAAATAGTAGTAGAAATACTAATTTTTTAAAAAAGTAGTAAAATGTGTAAAAAAAAACTACAATAAAATTTTCAAGCGTTATTTTTAGATTTTTTTTCCAAAAAAAAAGTACTTTTTTAAAAAAAGTAGTAAAATGTGTAAAAAATAAAAATATAACCATAAAAATATTCTAAAATTGTATATTCAAGCGTTTCGTTTACAAATTTTGAAAAATTAAATATAAAAGATACTTTTTTTTGAAAAAGTAGTAGATTTTCGTTTGCAAAAAAACTTAAAAAATTACTAGAGAAATCTAATTTTACAGTTTTGTTTATTTATATAAAACGTCTTTAAAATTAATTTTAAAATAGTAGTAGAAATACTACCTTTTTAAGAAAGTAGTAAAATGCGTATCAAAATACAAATATAACTTTCCAATAAGTTCTACAATTAAATTTTCAAACGTTTAGTTTACAAATTTTGAAAAATTGAATATAAAAGATACTTTTTGGAAAAAGTAGTAGTATTTTTTTTCGAAAAAAATTATTAGAAATATCTAATTTTACAGTTTTGTTGATAAAAAAACGTCTTTAAAATAGATTTTAAAATAGTAGTAGAAATACTACTTTTTTAAAAAAGTAGGAAATAATGTTAAAATAGGTTTATTTCATACAAGAAATACTCCATTAAACATTTATATACATTTAAAAAATAGTAGTAGAAATATTACTTTTTGAAAGTGCTTATTTTAAGATTTATTAAAATCATTTTTATATGTTTAAAGCTATGGAAAGTTAATTTGAAAAATAGTAGTAAAAATACCAATTTTTGAAAAACCAGAAAACAGTGTAGAGCAGCAAAATATAACTGTATAAGAGTCCAAACAAATTTTTAAATGTCAAATTTAATAAAAAATTAACAAAAAAGGGTACTTTTCTGAAAAAGTAGTAGATTTTTATTCATGGAAAAACTTATTTTAATAGAAAAATTATTTAATCCTACATTTATGTGGCTGTAAGGCTATAATAAATGATTTTTAAAAATAGTAGTAGAAATACTACTTTTTTAAAAATCTATTAAAAATTTTTTATTTTAAAGAAAAAAGGTTTATTTAATAAAAAATATATTTAGTTCTAGAGTTTTTTGCATTTAAATCCATAGAAAGTTAATTTGAAAAATAGTAGTAGAAATACTATTTTTTTAAAAAATAGTAAAATGTGTGAAAAAAATAAAATGTAAATGTAATATAACGTACAAATTATTTGTAACTGATATTTACCTAGAATTTAGTAAAATAGTATAAGTTTTTGAAAAGGTAGTAGATTTTTTTTTACTAAAAAAAATAAAATTTTGAACAAAAAATCTAATTATATATTTTTGTACAGTTAATGCTATAAAAAATGAATTTGAAAAATAGTAGTAGAAATACTACTTTTTTAAAAAAATTAATAAAATGTGTTTCCACTTGTAAATATTTGTAAATGGTTTAAATGGATTTTAAAAATAGTAGTAGAAATACTAATCTTTTTAAAAAAGTTGTTAATTGTCTATAAAATACATTTTAGTACCAAATTAAAGCTGGTAATGATATTATAAATTAATTTTAAAAATAGTAGTAGAAATACTACTTTTTTAAAAAATTAGTAAAATGTGTTTAAATTAACTCTATGTACTGAAATTAATCCACTTATAAATGCTTTAAATGAAATTTGAAAATAGTAGTAGAAATACTACTATTTTCAAAAAGCATTAAAGTTGTGTAAATAGAGTTTTAGTGCAAAAATTAAAGCCATTTGTATTAAAATTTTGTAAAAAAATAATTTTAAAAATAGTAGTAGAAATACTACTCTTTTTAAAAAAGTTGTTAATTGTCTATAAAATACGTTTTAGTAACAAATTAAAGGTGGTAATAATATTATAAATTAATTTTAAAAATAGTAGTAGAAATACTACTTTTTTAAAAAATTAATAAAATGGGTTTAAATTAACTCTATGTACTTAAATTAATCCACTTATAAATATTTGTAAATGCTTTAAATGAATTTTGATAATAGTAGTAGAAATACTACTATTTTTAAAAAGCATTAAAGTTGTATAAATAGTGTTTTAGTGCAAAAATTAAAGCCACTTGTATTAAAATTCTGTAAAAAAATTATTTTAAAAATAGTAGTAGAAATACTACTTTTTTTAAAAAAATTGTTAATTGTCTATAAAATAAGTTTTAGTAACAAATTAAAGCATTTAAAATTGTCTATACTTAATTTTGTTTACTTTTTGCTTCTTTTGTCCCACTGTTGCCATGTATGTTAAAGCGTTGAGTTGGAAAATTAAATGCAATGCATGCATATCTCTCGTTTTCATTATTTTTATATTAAAAAAATATAAATATTTCGCAAATATATTATTTTATAAAAAATCCAACACATTATTTTCTATAGAACCTCCTAAAACTTGGGTCTAATAGTTTTCTGTTAACGAAAATAATTTTTGTTATAATTTTGTTTGAGTGTGTAGATATTTTTTGGTGGTGTGGTGACCTTCTTAAGTTCATTTACCTTTTTCGATGGAAGGAAAATGTTACAAATCTACCAAAACTGAAGTGAAACATGCGCAGACCTGCTTACTTTATAAACTATTATGAATTTTCGATGAAGCAGAAATGTTTTAATACTTATTTTCAATTAATTTCTTTATCATTAAACAAATGATAAACAAATAGTACCTTTTTCCCAATCAAATTGTAGTTGATGTTCATGACATTTTAAATGTGAATTTTCAGTATAAAACGTGTGCCCCCTAGTTTGTAAATTTTAATTTTTTTTTTGGAATTTTGTTATTTATTGTGTTTGTGTTCGATGTTTGAATAAAAGGCTTTGCAAGGGAAGGGGTTAAAAGGCAATTCAGCTGGTGGGGGAACCTGAGCTACATTTTGTCTTTATTGTCTAAACAAAGTTTCAAATATAAAATGAGAACGTCATTTATCGAAATTAAACAAAAAAGTGTACACTGCAAAGCACTGGCAAGTGTGTGTGTGTGCTGGTGCATGTAAATCAAATTGTAAAGTTTTGTAAAGAGTCATTGATTATGTCGTTGAACTGTTTTTTAGTAGTACAATGACACACAAAAGCCACAATAGCAGCTATTAAAAGTTTAATCCAACACTTGTTTAGTGACAACAACAATAATAATAATAATATTCAGAATAATAGCAATAAAACCAATTAATAATTAAGTAAAACTGTGACATTGCAAATTTATATTTATAATATGACTTTTATTGAAATTCTAATTTAGTTTTTCTTGTTTTTTTTTTAAGCTAATTGTATTAATAAATTACAGACAGACTTGCAAATGGGAGTGATTTTTTAAGAAACTTGAAGAAAAATTACTCCCTCCTACGGACAACCAGTTAAATATAATAAAAAAAACTATAATTTAAAAAAAGTAGTAGAATTTTTGTATTAAAAATATTTAAATAACCTTAAAAACATTTATTTAACAATTTTTGGTTAAAATTAAGCCATAAACGTAAATTTGAAAAATAGTAGTAGAAATACTACTTTTTTAAAAAAGGTAGTAAATTAAGTAAAAATGCCAAATATGAATAAAAGAAGTTATAAATAATATAGTTTAGAAATTTAAATGGTTTAATATAAGAAAAAAGGTATTAAAACTAGAAAACAGAAAAAAGTGAGTAGATTTTTTTACAAGAAAAATATTTTTTTAATACTGGAATTATTTAAATATGAATTTGTATAAGTTTAAAGCCATTAAATATAAATTTTAGAAATAGTAGTAGAAATACTACTTTTTTAAAAAGTAGTAAATTGAGTAAAAAAAGCCAAAATATGAATAAAAAAAGTTATAAATAATATACTTTAGAAGTTTGGAGGGTTCACTATAAGAAAAAAGTTATTAAAACTAGGAAACTGGAAAAAGGGAGTAAATTTTTTTAAGAGAAAATCTTTTCTTTTGATAGAAAAATTAATTTAAATTACATTTTGGGGTAATTTAAGGGATTAAAATCGAAATTAAAAATAGTAGTAAAAATACTACTTTTTTTCAAAAACTAGCAAATTGGCTATAAAAACTAAAATAAGTCATAAAAAGTATCAAACTATAAGTTTGGAGGGTTAAACCAAAAAAAAGGTAGTAAAACTAGAAAATAAGAAAAGGTAGTAGGTTTTAATTATAAAAAAATATTTTTTTATATAAAAAAAATTAATTTAAAATACATTTTTGTAAATTTGAAGGCTTTTTAAGGAATTTTTAAAATAGTAGTAGAAATACTACTTTTTTAAAAAGCTAGCAAATTGACTATAAAAACTAAAATATAAATAAAAAGAGTCATAAAAATTTTATTTTGAAAGCATAGAGGATTAAATCTAAGAAAAAAGGTATTAAAAGAAAGAAAAGGTAGTAGATTTTAATTATAAACAAAATTTTGATAGAAAAATCCAATTGAAATACATTTGAGTAAATTTGAAGGCTTTTTAAGGAATTTCTAAAATAGTAGTAGAAATACTACTTTTTTAAAAAAATAACTAAAGCTTTTAAATATAATTTGTATGTTGATAAATAAAAAAATGTCATCCAAAATTAGGAAAAAATACGTTTTTTAAAAAAAGTAGTAGATTTTTTTTCAAGAAAAATATTTTTTTAATGCTGGAATTATTTTAATATGAATTTGTATAATTTTAAAGCCATTAAATATAAATTTTAAAAATAGTAGTAGAAATACTACTTTTTTAAAAACATAGTAAATTGCATGAAAAAAATATTAAATTGCTAATATTTAGTTAAACAAATATTTTTCAAGTTTTAATATTTAAAATTTCATTAAAAATTAAGTAAAAAAGTAATATTTTACAAAAAGTAGTAGATTTTTTTACCTCTAGATATGTTTTATAATACTAAAATCCTTACATTTATATTTTGGTCCTTTAAAATAGTATGATATATATTTTAAAAATAGTAGTAGAAATACTACTTTTTTAAAAAAGTAGTAAATTGCATGAAAAAATCTTTAAATAGCTTTCACAGCTTCAAGGAATTGTTCTGTTAACTAAAATTTATCAAAAAAAAAAGTAGTAGAAATACTACTTTTTTTTATAAAGGTAGTAAAATTTGTGTAAAATACAACTAAATAGCTAAAATAACTTCCAAAATATAATTGTCAAGTTCGAAGGAACAAATTGTAGTAAAATGTTACGTAACATAGTACGTTTTTTTAAAGTAGTAGATTTTTTTATATGAAAACTATTTTTTTAAAGCAAAAATTATTTAAATATAAATATTTATTATTTTAAAGCCGGTAAACACTAAATTTAAAAATAGTAGTAGAAATACTACTTTTTTAAAAAAGTAGTAAAATGCTTAAAAAAACCATTTCATGGGTTTTATAGCTTTAAAAAAAATTTTAGGTTTTGTTAACAAAAATTTCTCGAAAATTTTGTTGAAAAAGTACTTTTTTTTTAAAAAGTAGTAGATTTTTTAAAATAAAATTATGCTTTACAATACTAAAATCTTTTAGATTTACTGTTATGTTTGTTTAAAATCGAAAAATTAAAATTTTTGAAATAGTAGTAGAAATACTACCTTTTTATAAAAGTGTTAAAATGCTTAAAAAAAAGTAGGTAAATATATTTTATAGCATTAAAGAAATAATTTTTAGGTTTTATTAACAAAAATTTCTCGAAAATTTAGTTGAAAAAGTACTTTTTACAAAAAGTAGTAGATTTTTTTAAATAAAATTAAGCTTTACAATACCAAAATCTTTTAAATTTACAGTTATGTTTGTTTAAAGTTAAAAACTATAAATTTTAAAAATAGTAGTAGAAATACTACCTTTTTTAAAAAGTGGTAAAATGCATAAAAAATGGTAAAACGGTTTTATAGCTTTGAACAAAATATGTTTTAGGTTTTGTTAACAAAAATTTCTCGAAAATTTAGGTGTAAAAGTACTTTTTTTTTAAAAAAGTAGTAGATTTTTTAAAATCAAATTATGCTTAACAATAATAAAATCTTTTAGATTTACTGTTATGTTTGTTTAAAGTCGAAAAATTTAAATTTTTAAAATAGTAGTAGAAATACTACCTTTTTAAAAAAGTGTTAAAACGCTTAAAAAATTGGTAAATCGGTTTTATAGCTTTGAACAAAATATGTTTTAGGTTTTGGTAACAACATTTTTTCGAAAATTTTGTTGAAAAAGTACATTTTTTAAAAAAGTAGTAGATTTTTTAAATAAAATTATGCTTTATAATACTGAAAACTTTTAGATTTACAGTTTTGTTTGTTTAAAGTTGAAAAATTTAAATTTTAAAAAATAGTAGTAGAAATACTACCTTTTTAAAAATGTAAGAAATTTGGTATAAAATATAAAAAATAGCTGCCAAAACTTATGTTAACCTTCAATTCATTCATTTTTGTTTTTGTGTGTTTGGTTTTTTGCTCGAAAATAAAAAAAATATTGCTGCTGCTCCACATGAAAATAAAAACAAAATTTAGAACAAGGCGAAATGTTATACAGATGGCTCCGTACATTGGCATTAAATATATATACACTGGTGTTTTTGTATTTAAATGTAAATGTAGGTATATGTTGGAGAATGTGTTGGTTGGTTGGTAAGTGTAAGTGTGCGGTGACATGGAAGGGCATTCATTCCTAGCAAACGCGTTTTAAAAAGGACTAGAGTTACACACATTCATACAGATACAATTGCATATAAATTTATGTGGGTTTCTGTTTATACTTAGACATTTGTTTGCTGTTTCCCTTGGCTTGCTTTTTAGCTAAATCTGAACAAAAAAACAAAATAAAGAATTATCCTTGAAAAGTTTTTGGACACTGGCTTAGTTTTGTTGATGTTTCATATCGTTAGAGGCTCGTGTCATTGGCATCTTTATAGTTCATTTAACTTGAAATTTTTTGTGGAGGAAAACGAAATGTCAGTGTAATAAGCGAGAGAGAGGGAGGGAGAGAGAGAGTTGGAGCATAATAAATTCAAACGATAATGACAAGCATACGAAATTTAAGGTGACATTTTTGACATTGTCATTAGAGATTTAAGCAAATTTCCTATAACTTATTTTAGAAATGTTTGGTATCATCGATGGTGGTTCAATATTTTATTCCTTACTTGAGATCTTTTTGGGAGATAATGTCATTGGCTCTCTTTTCCGAAAGCTTCAGTTTCCTTTTTAGTTAAAAATCAAACGGAACTATCTCTATAGCTGTCATTCTAGTGCAAAATTTATACAAAAAAAGCTTTTTTTTTAACAAAAAGTTCAGCAAACTCTCTGACAGTTCTATACTCGAAAATGTAGGACATCAAACAGATATAAACAAATACAAAACCAAAAAAGCTTTCTTTAGCATCAAACCAATTTTTGAATTCATACTAAAAAACGCACGCGCTGCAACTTGTTTGAACTTGAAGCCCGCCATTACACAGAAAAAAGCTTTTGCCAAAATTATCAATAAATTCGAGTACACAAGAATAAAAAGCTTTTTTTGGGGGGGGGGTGAGGTGTAGCAGACTGTGAATTCTGTGATTTCGGTTTGAACAAGCAACTAGTTAAACACACAATTTTTGTCTTCTAATAACGATTCTAACATGTTGTAAGCACATGCCACTGTCACAGTTAAACAAATTTGTTTTTTATTCAACATTCGCCAAGCGCCAACGACACAACGAGCGGTTCAAATAATAAAAAAAAAAGTTTTGCAAAATATTGTATGTAATTTCAAGCAGCCAGCAACAACAAAATTTGTTAGAGTAAATAAACAATTAGTATGAATCGTAAGGCGGTAAATTTGAAATAAAAAAATTCAAACAAGGAAATTTTCTAAAATAAATGAAATTCTAATTAAAGAAAATTGTCAAACTGCCATAAATAAAACAAAAAAGTGTTCAAGACAGTGCTAAAATGCCATAGAAATTAATTCTAAAGTTCAAATTAAACAAAAAGTCATGTAAATAAAGAAAAAACTATAATATATGATAAAAAAAGGGACACAATTGCAAGAAAAGTACCAGAATTCTTTAAACAATTAAAAAAATCTTAAATAAAAAAACTATAAACGTTTCAAAAACTGCTAAATAAGTGTTAAATTTATTAAACTACATGTTTAAAAAGAAAAGCTGAACAATTTCTATAAGAAATCTCAAAGAAATATAAAAAAATCTTCAAATTTAAAAAAGTACCAAAATTCGAAATAGTACTTTTTGCATAAAAGTTGCAAAATATAGTTACAGAGAAAATCTAAACAAATTCTATAAGAAATCCGCAAAAAAAATTAAAAAATCTTCAAATTTAAAAAAGTACCAAAATTCAAAAAAGTACTTTTTGCAAAAAAGTACCAAAATAACAAGAAAACTGCAAGGCAGTTAATAATTAATCAAAAAAATAACATTAAAAAATAAAAAAACCTAAAATTTCCAAAAGGTACCAAAAAACACAAAAAGTACTTTTTAAAGAAAAGTACCCAAAATTAACAGAAAACTTCAATTAAACAAAAAAAGTTCCAAAATAAGAAGAAAGCAGTTAATAATTAAACAAAAATTACATTAAAAAATAAAAAAATACCTAAAATTTCAAAAAGGTACCAAAAACAAAAAAAAAGTACTTTTTAAAGAAAATTATCCAAAATTAATTAAAAACATAAATTAAACAAAAAATAACATTAAAAATTAAAAAATAAAAAATTTCCAAAAAGTACCAAAAACTCAAAAAGTACATTTTGCAAAAAAGTATCCAAAATTAGTGAAAAACTGTAAGCAAATAATAAGTAAATAATTGAATTAAATATGAAACTGAAAAATCTCTAATTTCCAAAAAGTACCCAAAATTAAAGGAAAACTTTAAAACAGATAAAAAATAACATTAAAAAATAAAAAGTCTGATATTTTCAAAAAGTACCAAAATCCAAAAAAGTACGTTTTGTAAAAAAAAGTGTCAAATTAAAAGAAAGTTTAATTTATATATAAATTTATTCAAATTTGCTAGGAAATTAAAAAATAACTCCGTTAATTTCAAAAAGTACCAGAAATCAAAAAAGTACTTTTTGTAAAAACAGAACCAAATTTAACAAACATTGGTAGAAAACAGTAAAACAGATAAGAAATAAACAAACAAATTTTCAAAAAAGTACCAAGTAACCAGAAAAATCTATAATTTCAAAAAAAGTACTTTTTTAAAAAAACGATTAACTAATAGAAAAACTTTTATAATTTACTAGAAAAATCGCAAAATTTTAAAAAAAGTACCAAATTAAAAAAGTACCTTTTTCAAAATAGTTCATAAATTAGTTTAAAAATATAAAACTCTTAAGAACAAAACAAAAACTTTCAAGGAAATTTGTTAAATCATATAATTACGAAAAAGTACTAAAATCAAAAAAAGTATTTTTGATAAAAAAGTACCTGAATTTAAAAGAAAAACTTTCATTTATAAATTAATGGAAATAGTACCTTTTTAATAAAAGTACCAATACCAATAATTCGTGCAAAATATCAAGAAAATCCAAATAACTACGAATCCGAATGAAAACTACAAAAAAGCTATAATTTTAAAAAAAGTACCAAAAGGCCAAAAAAGTACTTTTGTTACAAAAATTTAAGAAAAACTTTGCAAAAAACAAAAATCAATGAAAAATTAAACGAAATCCATAAAAAACAACATAATTTAAAGATATAGGAAAAACCTTAAAAAAGTACTAAATTAAAAAAAGTACTTTTTGCAAAAATGTCATAATTTTTAAACAAATATTAGTAATATCGCATGAATAAATAAAATAAACAAAAAATTTGTGAAAAAAACACTTCAATTACAAAAAGTACACTAAATTTCTGAAAAAAGTACCAAATTCATAAAAGTACTTTTTTCAAAAAGTACCAAAAAAAATTTAAAAACTCAAACAAATTAATAAAATATAGCAAAAACACTAAATTTTCAAAAATTTCCCAAAAAGTACCAAATTCAAAAAAGTACTTTTCGTAAAAATTTCTTCAAATAAAAAAAAAAACAGTAAAACTGTATATAAATAACAAATAACTACAAACAATTAAAAAAGTACCAAATTCAAGAAAGTACTTTTTTCAAAAAGTTTCAAAATTGTAATAAAAATATAAAAAACTCTAAGAAATCAATTACACAATACAAAAAGTGCTTAAAACAATAAATTTGTATATAAATTCACTAAATTTTACAAAAAAAAGTAGAGAATTCAAAAAAGTACTTTTTTCAAAAAGTACCAAACTTAAAGTAAAAATATTAAAAAACTCAATTAAATCAAGAAAATAAACAAAACGCACGAAAATTCCTTAAATTTCACAAAAAAAGTACCAAATTCATAAAAGTACTTTTTTTTAAAAAGTACCAAAATTGGAATATAAATATTGAAAAACTCAAAGAAATCAATTAAATAAATAAAATAGTGCTGAAAACTCGAAATATACCAACACAATCTTACATATGTTAAAAAAGTACCAACTTAAAAAAAGTACTTTTTTCAAAAAAATACTCCAAATAAGAGGAAAAGCAGTAAAACTTTAAATAAATAACAAAAATTATAAAAAAATTTCAAAGTACGAAATCCAAGAAATATAAAATTTTGAATCTTCAGAGAACTTTCAACAAAAAGCTTGTGAAAACTACCCTAAAAACATAAAAGCTCCTAACTAAATGCAAAAGTTGCCATAAGTAACCTGTTAATTTGAAACTTAAACAAATCACCAACAAATTTTAAAGAAAAACTTTTAAAAAAATTAATTTATTTCGTGAAAGAAAACTTTGTTAATTTCCTATCAAACTTGAATACTTGAGCTATGGATTTTCCTCAAATGTTGTGCAGTTCATGAAAATGCATAAAGACTTGACAAAAAATAAAACCCGTAAAAAATCTGTTTTAGTCAAATTGAAACATTGTATTTTGTGATATAAATTAGAAATAATTATAATTAATTTTAAACTAAATAAATTACTAAAAGTTCGTTATATAAAATTACAAAAAAAAAAACAAGTCTTAATTAAAACGTCATAACTGCTCTCAGTGTGTTGAAACTACAAAAAGGTGCCATATTAAAAAAAAAACAAATAAATTATTAACAAAAAAAACTTTAGAGATATAAAGTGCCGTTAAAATAGAAAATTAAACAATTTTAGAGAAAAGCTCGAAACAAAGTTCAAATCCTTAGCATTGTTAAGTTTAGGTTTGTTAGTTAGAAAACTTTAAGAAAGCTCTTAATTTGTGTTCTCAATTTCTGCACGAAAATTCCCTTAAAAAGCTCTCACAAACAACGACTGCTCAAGATGACGGTCGGCTCCCGAGAAGATCTGTTTGCGAATGCAAAGCCCATAGATGATACCGAACGTTTGATAGGACGTGTTTTAGCGGGTGAGTTGAAAATAAGCATAAAAGCTTTGAAGCTTATTTTTGGTTTAAGTTTTCTAAAGTAATATTTTATATAGAAAGCGACTGCTTTAATAAAACTTGTCAAGAATTTCTTCATAATTTAAAAAAAAAATTTTTTTTTTTTCAAAAGTACGAAAATCAAAAAGTACTTTTTCAAAAGTACCAAATTTATGAAAAAAAAATTAATTAAAAAATTCTTTATTTTAACAATTACCGAATTCAAAAAGGTACTAAACTAAAAAAGGTACTTTTTATAGAAAGTACTAAAACAAAAAAGGTACTTTTCATAGAAAGTACTAAACAAATTTCTTTGAATGCAACTAGATTCAAAAAATATGATTTCAAAATTCAAAAAAGTACCAAATTCAAAAAAGGTAATTTCTATACAAAGTACCATGAAACTTTCTTTAAATGAAAATAGATTAAAAAAATATATTATTTTAAAAATCAAAAAAGTACTTTTTAAAAAAGTACCCAAAAAACTTTCTTTGAAAAAGTAACAAATTCAAAAAATTATTTTTAAAAAACATTAAAATAAAAGTACCAAAGAAAAATATATGAAAATGACCATTTCAAAAGGTACTTTTCCCCAAAAAGGCCGAACAAATTTAAAAATAATGAATATTTCGATGATTTTTCTTACTTTTTTCCACTTTTTGCTTTATTTTTGTTGGTTTATTTCCCAAATTCAAAAAAAGTACTTTTTATGAAAGTATCATAAAACTTTTTTTGAAATAAAATAGATTAAAAAAATATGATTTTAAAATTCAAAAAAGTACTTTTTTAAAAAAGTACCAAATTCAAAAAAAGTACTCTTTATGAAAGTATCATAAAACTTTTTTTGAATGAAAATAGATTAAAAAATATGATTTCAAAAAAGTACCTTTTTAAAAAAGTACTAAATTCAAAAAAGGTACTTTATTTAAAAAGTACCAAAAAACTTTCATTAAATGAAAATAATTATTTTTAAAACAGTAAATTCAAAAAGTACTTTTTATAAAAAGTACCAAAATTAAAAAAAGTACTTTTTTATAAAAAAGTACTAAAATAAAAAATGGTACTTTTTACAAAAATTACTTTGAATTCTTACTTTTTATAAAAAGTACCAAAATTCAAAAAGTACTTTTTATAAAAAGTACCAAAATTAAAAAAGTACTTTTTTATATAAAAAGTACTAAAATAAAAAATGGTAATTTTTACAATATTTTACTTGTATTGAAGAAAAAAATATGAAAATTACAATTTCAAAAGGTACTTTACCAAAAAAGGCTGAACAAATTTAAAAATATTGAATATTTCGAGTGATCTTTTGAACTTTTTCCTTTATTTTTGTTGGATTATTGTCCCCTTTAAATTTCTTGTCTTTTCAAACAAGTCGTAATTTTGTTTCATTTACAATTCTACTAAGAATAGACATCCCAAATGCATGATTTGTATTGGCTTAGTTTTCTATCTCTGTAGCAATAACCCAATCATTTCTACAGCTGTCATTTAATACAAAACTTTTTTTATATCTATTTTATTAGTTAGTTTCTGAATTTGAATTCGTTTTGGGAACGTATGTCTGTGCAAAAAAAAATAAAATAAAAATCATAGAAGTATGAGTTGGTATGAAAAGATATGCGGTCATTGAACTTTTTGCCAACTTAACCCAATTTTTATATTGTATGAATGTTGTTTGGTTTTTTATTGTTAAAATGTTGTTGTGTACTTCTGTACTATCACTTTCAGTTAAACAAATATACACTAATAAATTTCTATATCAACGTAGATTAGGTAAATATTTTTTAGTATGTTTCATTGTTTCTAAATTTATATTTGTTGAGTTCATTTCTTCTTCCAGTTCTATTATGAAAATATGTATGTAGAAAATTAATTAAATTTTATTTTATTGAGGAAAGGTAAATATTGTTTTAATTAAGTTAATTGCTGCTAGAATTCGATAGAAATGTGTTGTTTTCTTTATTTTTTTTTTTAAAAAAATAATGAAAATGGAATTGTTTATGATTCAAAAATAGGGAAAATTTACGGAATTAATGAGATATCTGTTTTTGCACTTAATTTTAGTAAAAGTACCAGATTAAGAAACATGTACTTTTAGAAAAGTACCAATTTTTTTTGGGAAAAAACTATTTTTTTTAATTTTCCTTACTTTAAAAAAGTATTTTTTTTGAAAAAGATATTTTTCGCAAAAAGTACCAAATTCCAAAAAAGTACTTTTTGCCAAATCTTAGTAAAAATTTTAGTCAAATTGAAAAAGTACTAATTTTTTTGGAAAAAAAATATTTTTTAAATTTTATTACATACATATTTTCAAAAAGTACCTTTTTTGAAAAAAGTACTTTTTGAAAAAAGCACTTAAAACAAAGTTTAAAACGTGTAAATAGCAAATTATTACAAATAAATTGAAAAATCACCAATTTTTTCAAAAAGTACCAAATTCCAAAAAAGTACTTTTTGGCAAAACTTAGTTAAAATTATAAAAAATGGCTTAAATAATATGAAAACTTTAATTCACAAAACCAATAAGCAAATTATCATAAGAAAATGTAAAAATGAATTATTATTTTCAAAAAGTACCAAATTCAAAAAAGTACTTTTTACAAAATTTTAAAAATATTCACAAATTTAATAAGATAAACAATAAACATAATAAACATTTCATTATTTTCAAAAAGTATTAAATTCCAAAAAAGTACTTTTTTTAAAAAATACCCATAGTATTTTTTAGTCATAATTTTTTACAAAAAAGTACCAAAATTTTTGTCATTAATTAAAGAATTTGACAGCATAAAAAACTAAAGGAAAATTCAAGAAAAAGTCATTTTATGCGTTTGGGTACTTTCTTTTAAAAGTACCTTTTTAAAAATTGGTACTTTTCCAGAAACAAATTTTTATTTTTTTTACTTGTATCGTGAAATTGTTAAATTTACTATTTTTCAGAATTTTTGCTATTTTTTACAAAAAGTACTTTTTTTAAATTTGGTACTTTTTAGCAATTCAAGTAAATTTTTTAATTTTTAAAGCTATTTCTTTAAAACTAAAGACAACAAATTCCAATTTATATTTTTAAATGTGCAGAAAAGTATTTTTATACGTATTTGGTACCTTTTGTTAAAAGTACCTTTTTAAAAATTGCTACTTTTCTAGACACAAATTTGAATTTTTTTTACTTGTATCGTGAAATTGTTAAATTTACTATTTTTCAGAATTTTTTGCTATGTTTTTACAAAAAGTACTTTTTTTAAATTTGGTACTTTTTAGCAATTCAAGTAAATTTATTAATTTTTCTAGCTATTTCTTTAAAACTAAGGACAACAAATTCCAATCTAAATGTTTAAATGTTCAGAAAAGTACTTTTACACGCACATATTTGGTACCTTTTGTTAAAAGTACCTTTTTGAAAATTTGTACTTTTCTAGAAACAATTTTTTATTTTTTTAATTGTCTCGTGAAATTGTTAAATTTACTATTTTTTCACAAATGTTTGATACTTTTTTAAAAAAGTACTTTTGTAAATTTGGTACTTTATTGAAAATTTACCTTTACCTTTTTGAAAATTTGTACTTTTTCTAAAAAAAAATTGTTTTTTTTTTCTCTTGAAATTAATTATCAGTTTTAGTATGTTTCATAAGTATTTTAGTACTAAAACTTGAAAAAGTACCAAATCACAAAACAGTATTTTTAGAAAAAAGTTGCAAAAATTCTTTAAATTAGTACTTTTGTGGAAAATTTTTAATATTAAAAATAAATTTATTCAAAAACTATAATGTTTGATTTTTAATAAAAGCCAGCCTTTACATTTTAAATACATTTTCTGGCACGCGCCATTTTTTCCTACTTAAACTCTCCCCCTTTTTAAGAAAAAAAATTAAAAAAAAGTAAACTTTTGCTTTTATTGCCACAAATAATTACAAATTTCACTTAGATTTCATACATGTTGGAAGCTACACTCCATCGAACTTATAAAACACACATAAACATTCAAATACAGAGACAACCTAAGCAAAATGAAAATGAAATTAATAATAAAATCAAATAAATATTACACATACGCACTCTTACTCTCATTCAAACTTAGAAATAAAAAATACACTCTCATACCCAACAAGACATCCATCCCGATTCAAATCGTAGACATATCAGAGTATTCGCATACACAACTATTATTGCCGTTTAGCTTCGGCATCATACTTTTTGTTTTGTATCTCTAGAAAATAGAAACATTTATATTTGTACTCTCTCTCTCTCCGTTCACTGAAAAAGTTCAATGACCGCAAATATCCATGGCCTAGTTTGTACGCAAAAAAAAAATCCAAACGTATGTATATTAATAATAGCAACAACAACTACAATATTAATAATAATAATAACAAGTAAATGTACACGGCTCCTCCCGCTTCATCCCAATCACACTTTTTTTGTGTTAATATTTGTCTCCCTACTTTTAACGAAACATATACTTACATACATTCGTATTCGTATTTAAGTAAACTGAGCGTAGAGTGTAGGGAGACAACACGAGCAACCAACCAACCAACCATATTGCTTACCTTACACGATGTCTCTTCGTGTGTTTTGCTTTGTTTTCGTATTTTAGGGAGCATAAACGAAGATGCTGAGAAATTTAACAAATGTTTTGGTTTTTGTTGTTGCCTTAAAAAGGGGGCATTTGGTTGTGTGTAGGAGGCCTCTTTTTATGGAATATCAATTTTTTATGACCTGTGTAATATATTTATTAACACATTTTACATTTTTGGTACATTTTGCTAACAGTACGTTTTTGAAAATAAGTACTTTTCTATAAAAAATATTTTTTTTTTTACTTTTTTGGCTGCCTCTTGAAATTAATGGTTAGTTTTGCCATTTTTACCCATTTTTGCAAAAGGTACTAAATACAAAAAAGTACATACGAAAAAGGTACTTTTAGTGAAATTTAATAAAAAGGAAGGATGTTAATAAAAATATAATTTTTTCAAAAGCAAACTTACAAAAAGGACATGATTTTGGTACTTTTTGCTATTTTTTTAAATATTCGCAAAAGGTACTAAATACAAAAGGTACATATCAAAAGGTACTTTTAGTGAAATGTAATAAAAAGAAAGGATGGCAGTTAAAATATATTTTTTTTCAAAAGAAAAATTCAAAAAAGTTTTAAATTATTTGTTAAATCTACAATTTTTTCAAAAATTTTTGATACTTTTTACAAAAAGTACTTTTTTAATTTGGTACTTTTTAACAATTCAAGTAAATTTATTAATTTTTGTAGCTATTTCATTAAAACTAAAGGCGGCAAATTCCAATCTACACTTTTAAATTTTCAGAAAAGTACTTTTATATGTACTTATTTGGTACCTTTTGGAAAATTTTAACTTTTCTAGAAACAAATGTTTAGTTTTCTTGTCTCATGCTATTTTTTCAAATTTTTGAAAATTTTTACAAAAAGTACTTTTCAAAATTTGGTACTTTTTAAGAATTTAAGTTAATTTATTCATTTTTATAGCTATTTATTTGAAATTAAAGACAATAAATTCCAATCAATATCTTTAAATTTTCAGAAAAGTACTTTTTTACGAATTTGCTACCTTTTGTTAAAAGTACCTTTTTAAAAATTAGTACTTTTTCAGAAACATTTATTTTATTTTTTTTTGTCTCATTATATTAATTGTTAAATTTACTATTTTTTACAAATTGATTGATACTTTTTTCAAAAAGTACTTTTTTAAATTTAGTACTTAATTTTAGTTGCTATTTCTTTAAAATAAAAGGCAACAAATTCCAATCAATATCTTTAAATTTTCAGAAAAGTACTTTTTTACGAATTTGCTACCTTTTGTTAAAAGTACCTTTTTAAAAATTAGTACTTTTTCAGAAACATTTATTTTATTTTTTTTCTTGTCATGGAATTAATTGTTAAATTTACTTATTTCACATATTTTGGAAACTTTTTACAAAAAGTACTTTTAACAATTAACGTTAATTTATTAATTTTTATAGCTATTTCTTTAAAATTAAAGACAATTAAAGACAATCAATATTTTTAAATTTCCAGAAAAGTACTTTTATACGTATTTGGTACGTTTTTGAAAATTTGTACTTTTACAGAAACATTTATTTTATTTTTTACTTTTCTCATGAAGTTAATTATTAGATTTACTATATTTTCACAAATTTTTGATACCTTTTACAAAAAGTACTTTTTTAAGTTTGGTACTTTTTAATAATTCAAGTAAATTTATTAATATTTTGAGATATATCATTAAAATTAAAAACAACAAATTTTAATCTATATTTTTAAATTTTCAGAAAAGTACTTTTGTACTTATTTGGTACCTTTTTAAAAATATCTATTTACTCTTCTAGAAACAAATTTTTATTTTTCTTGTTTGTTAAATCTACTTTTTCACAAATTTTTGATACTTTTTACAAAAAGTACTTTTCTCAAATTTGGTACTTTTTAACAATTCAAGTAAATTTATTAATTTTTGTAGCTATTTCTTTAAAATTAAAGACAATAAATTCAATCAATATTTTTAAATTTTCAGAAAAGTACTTTTATACATATTTTGTTAAAAGTACCTTTTTTTAGAGTTTTTTTTCTAAATTTTTTTTCTCTCTTGAAATAAATGATCAGCTTTAGTATTTTTCATAAGTATTTTTTTACTAAAAGTACTTTTTAACAAATCAACTAATTTTTGTAGCAACATATTTCTTTAAATTAATGAAAACAAATTTAAAATAATTTTTTTACAAATTTTGCTACTTTTAGTTTAAGAAAAGCATCAGATTTAAAAGGCACGAATTTGTCTATTTTTTAAAAAAAAATTATTAATTTCATAAGATTTTAGTTTTTTTTTTTTTTGCAAAAAGTACCTTTTTAAATTTTGGTACTTTTTTTAAAAAAAATTAAATTTGTCTTGAAAAATTGTATTTTTAATTTCTATTAAAACTATTGGTACTTTTGTAAAAAGTACCTTTTTAAATTTTGGTACTTTTTAAAAAAAAAAAAATTATTTATCTTGAAAAATTATATTCTGTCTCTTAAAATTAAAATGTAATATACATTTGAAAACATCACTTAATGAAAAAGGTACTAAATAGCAAAAAGTACATTTTCCCCAAAAGTACCAGCAATTTGTTAAGAAACTTTTTCACAAAAAAAGAAAAAAATTTTATTCATTCTAAATATTACTTTGTTTTGAAATCAATACATTTCCTATATAACAATAAGAGCCTTTAAAAAAGCCTCTCCCTCTTGGAAGTACATAAATACTTTATAAGCATTTATTTATCTTTGGTATTTCCGGTATAACGGTTTTATGTTGTCAAAGAAATTCTTTTAGAACTCCTAGAAAAAAACCTAATAATATATTACTCTAATAGACATTCTTATCACTTTACTCTTCCCTCTTTTTTCAACCAACATTCCTCCACTTACCTAAAAAACACCCTTACTTACACCCACAGAGAACCCACACCGAGAAATATTTATCTTATAAACCTACCTCTCCTTCATACTCTGCTACTCTTTTTTTTATTGATAACAATTTCTACGCACTACTACTATTTCATAAACAACACCCTCTTCGACCCACTTTTCTTGTTTATCATTCTTTACACATTGTATCCTGCTGCAAAGAAACTCACCAATACTCTCTCTTAAAAAAGATACTGAGTGTGGAAACGTAACAAAAACAACAAAAAAAACTTCAATGGCTTTGGCCTTGGAATTGCTTTTAACAGCCAGCAACGTTCATTGACCCAAACAAGTCATACACAGAACTTTTATACACACACAAACACTTACATAAATATTACTACAAATACATACAAACGACAAGTTATCTCAAAGAAATATGTGTGTAGTATGTGAAATTGTTCACATAAATAAAAATGTCTACCCCAACTAAATAAAAAAAAAATATAAAATAAACACACGAGTCTCGTATGAGTACAACCAACATTGAACGTCATTTAAAGTTGTTAGTTGGCAGCAGCAACAAAATAATAATAATAATAAAATTATAATCAAAACATTGTACTTGTACTGATACCATTTGTTTGAGTGTATTTATGTGTGACCCAATAAGAAAATTCCAACACATTCACTATTCAAAATAACAATATTGTATGTTTTTTTTATGGAAAAGGGGTAAAGGGAGTTGAAAGTAGAATAAGTATAACAAATAAGGCAATAATTTTAGGTTTAGGAATATTTTACTCACATTTTTGGATACAAAAGAGTTAGAAAATTTTCAATTAGTTGAGATTTTTTGGAATGTAAAAATTTACTTTTAAATAATTTTGAAATATTTTTATTATAATCTCTTCTTGGCTTAACAAAGAGTATTTCGCCGTAAAAATTTTAAATTTAAAACCATCAGGAAAAAAGTTTTTCTCCCTAACCTCACAAAACAGTTGCTTTAATAACTCCTAAACCTTTCAACAGATTTTAATAATATTTAGCATTATAATTCCTCATAGTTTGGGCTACAGTTTGTCATACAAATTTAATTTATTTTTTAATAAATTTTGAACAAAAAAAAAAAATTAAAAGAAAAATATTTTATTTTGAAAAATTTTTCTTAAATAATTTTGAAATCCTTGAAGCCATTCAATACATCTTCTCTAAAGACACTTTTAATACTCAAAGGAGCAGATTTAGATATTCACTTTCTTTTTTAAAAGACGTTGAAAAAAGTTTTTCTCCCTAACCTCACAAAACAGTTTCTTTAATAACGCTGAAAACTTTCAACTAATTTTAATAATATTTAGAATTATAATTCCTTAGAGTTTGGGCTATAGTTTGGCATACAAATTTAATTTATTTTTTAATAAATTTTGAACAAAAAAAAAAATTAAAAGAAAAATATTTTATTTTGAAAAATTTTTCTTAAATAATTTTGAAATCCTTGAAGCCTTCTTTAAAAATAACTTTTAATACTATAAGGAGTGGGTTTACATATAAATTTTCTTTTTTAAAAGACACTAAAAAAAGTTTTTCTCTCTAACCTCAAAAAATGTTTTCTTTAATAACTCTGGCATCTTTCAGGATATTTTAAAGATATTTCATAGCATTAAACTTTAAAGTTCAGAGAATTGTTGGGCATAATGTTTTGTTATATTTTTGTTTTTATTTTAAGGAAATATCAAAATTAAGAAAACCTAAAATTTTAGAAATACTTAACTTATTTTCTTATATAACAGTGAATGTTTGCAAGCTATTTAAACAATTTTCTTTTGTACACCTTTATAATACTTAGAAGAAAAATGTTGTAAATAAATTTTTACATTTAAACATCTTTTAGAGAAATTTTTCTTCTTAACCTCAAAACACATTTTGCTTAATAACTCTGGAATTAGTTAAAATATTTCAATAAATTTCAACTTAAAAAATTCTTTGATGATCTGGCTATAGTTTAATATAAAATATTTGTTTGTTTTTGTTAATACGTTATAAAAATCTGTAGATCCAAAAAAAGCAAAATTTTTAATTTTGCTAAATAATTTTTTCAAATAACTTGGTTATATTTAAAGCTGGATGAATAATTTTATGTACATTATATTGTTTTAACATAAGCATTATTTTAATATATAAATTTTAGGTTTTAATTAACAATTAAAAAACTTTTTCTCCTTAACCTCAAAAAACATTTTCCTTAATAACTCCGGAACCCTTTAATCGATTTTAATGATTTTTTTTACAGTTGTTCTATGGAAAGAAGGGAATAATTTGTCGTACAAATTTATTTTCTATTAAACTTAAGGACTTACAAATTTCTATAAAATAATTTACCTAAAATATTATTTCGAATTAATTAATTTTTGTTTAAAACTTCAAAATCTTTGGTTCACTATTGATTATGATGAATTAGAATTTGTAACCCCAGCTTTGTCCTTATTCTTTTAATGTAGCTAATTTGGTTCAATCCCTTTTTCCTTTAAAAGTTTTCTTAAATAAACATTTACATATTTTCTAATTGGCCCCTGTAAACAACAGGCCATTGTACGACCTTCTATTGTTTTCTATAAATTTGTGCAACAAATAATTGTAAAATAATACATAAATACTAGTAGCTGTCTTACATTTATATGCTTATCAATCTTTATATAAATCCAATTTACATAAACAATTGTTTACATAAGAAATTTAATAGAGATCTAACTAAAATCTATTATTTATTTTAGTTACACTACTCTAGATTATTGATACTTTATATGAAATTTGAAAATGTCAGCAACAACAATTACACTACAAATTAAAATGATTCTGTGTCAACTCATACTCATAGAATAAGTTTTCATACTTGTCGTACAAGCAAAATTATATTTGCATACAAACAAAAAACACACGATTGCATACGAATGCTTTAGTGATGTTTACTCTCTCTTCCCCTCTCCCTTGACTAACTCTTTCATTCTAAATAATACTCTTCTAACAACAGCATTCAAATGCATGTGTTTAGTTGAGTGCATTCTTTAGTTTTATTAATGTTTGATTATTTATTAGTGTTGTATGTATGAGTATGAACGAGTGCCAGTTTTAACCTTCAGTCCAGTTTACTGATTAATTGCAAAACACAAATTAAAGCACATGAAATCAAACACAATTCACAGAAACAACTAAAAGAGTATTTATGAAGAATATTACAAAACTATGATGGTTTTATTATAAAAAAGGAGCAGGGAGAAGGGGGGGTATTTATGTTAGTTTACGTGAGTTTAATTATTTTTAACCCTGAAATATGCCATGAAGTTTAATAACTTTGTGCTGTAGTTGGTGCAATTGCTATTGGCTTTGTAACTGTTATTTTTTTTATTTGAAGTTTATTAACAAAGTTGTTGCCAGTGTTGACAATTGAAAGCTTTTTGTTTCATTTTTTATTGTGATTCAAGGTTTTGAGAGTAGAGTTTATTGCTTTTATTGAATTTTTTTTTGGTTTGTAATAATAACTATAGTTACAGATAATGGCTAGGTTAAGTTGAATAAGTTTAAATATGATGCAATAAAATGCAGTCAAGATTTTTGAAAATTTTAAATACAAAAATTTAAAATGTTCAAACTATTTTTATCAAAAATTTTAAAATCCTTTTAGTTAATTAAATAATATTCACCTTAAACCCTCTTATTTTAACTAACAAATAATTTCACATGAAAATTTTAGCTTTTGATTAACGAAGAAAAAAGTTTTTCTCCCTAACCTCACAAATCATTTTCTTTAATAACTCTGGAACCTTTGGATATATTTCAATAATATTTAATAATATAATTCCTTGGAGTAAGTCAAAAAGTTAGGCATTCAAATTAACTTTAGTTGTTAATAATTTTTAAAATTTTTTTGAATAAAATAAAATTTTTAAATTTTCGATATATTTTTTATCAATAATTTTAAAACACGTTGAGCTATTTAAATTATTTTCACTTAAGACACTTTTACTGCTCTAAGCAATAGTTTCACATGAAAATTTTAGCTTTGGCTTAACGAGAAAAAATTTTTTCACCCTAACCTCACAAAACATTTTCTTTAATAACTCTGGAACCCTTGGAGAGATATCAATAATATTGAGTAATATAATTCTTTGCAGTAAGTGGAATAGTTTGGCAAACAAATTAACTTTAGTTTGGAATAATTTTTAAAATTTTTTAAATAAAAATAAAATATTTAAATTTTCAATATATTTTTATGAATAATTTAGAAACACTTTAAGTTATTTAAATTATTTTCAATAAAATTCCTTCTACTGCTGTAAGGAATAGTCTCACATGAAAATTTTAGCTTTGGCTTAACGAGAAAAAAAGTTTTTCACCCTAACCTCACAAAATAATTTCTTTAATAACTCTTGAACCTTTGGAGAGATTTCAATAATATTTTGTAATATAATTCCTTGGAGTAAGTAGAATAGTTTGTCATACAAATTTATTTTAGTTTGGAATAATTTTTTATAATTTTTTAAATAAAAATAAAATATTTAAATGTTCAATATATTTTTATGAATCATTTCCAAACCCCTTAAGTTATTTAAACTATGTTCACTAAATACCCTTCTACTGCTGCAAGGAATAGTTTCACATTAAGATTTTCTTTCTAGCTCATTGAGGAAAAATGTTTTTCTACCTAACCTCACAAAACAATTTCATTAATAAATGCATAATGCCTGAAGCGATTTCAATGATTTTTTGCACTAAAATTCTCTAGAGTTATTTTAAAGTTTGGTCTACAAACAGTTATTAATTACGTATTATTTTAAATATAAATGGAATTTTGAAAAAAGGAAAATTTATTTAAAATTTTTTTTTAAAAAATATGAAAAAGTAAACATTTTAAAATGTTTAAAAAAAACATGTATTTACAAAAGTATTTTTATTAGTAATTTCTTAAGAAAAATCAAGTTTTTTTAATTTTTTTTCTATTTAGTTTTAGTAATTTTTGCCAAAATAAACCATTACCCTTACTGCACGTTTTTCATTTAATGCTTGACACTTAAAAAATGTTCTATTAAAAAATCTAGGTTTATTACAATTGAAAAATGAAATGAACTTTTCCAACAGCCACGTTTTTAATTTGATTTTCTAACTAAAAACGTTGTGGATTTTTTTTCCATATATTTCTCCAACAAATACCCTACTCAATTTCAAATAAATGGCAACAAAAATAAAGACTTGCTAATGGTTTACGTGGAGGACGTGCAAATTGTTTAATGATTACAAAAAACTAAAGCTTCAAAATAACTGATTTTTGCTAAATGGTAAAACACAAAGCAGTTTATATTTTATAAAAAACTGAAAGCAAAAAAAGGTCCTTTGTACAAAATAAAAAATCTGTTTAATCTTTGCAATATCATATATTTTTATAAAGGATTTTTTTCTTTACTTTGTTGCTGCCACTTAAAAATTTAAGTATAAATATTTCTTTTTGATTTTAACCTAAATTACAACTACAAACAACACTCTTACACACACATACACACACTCAATTTATATAAAATAATAAAAATGCAAAGAGCAAAACTACATAGAAAAATAAAAATGACAAATAAACTCAACATTTGAAAAGTTGAATGGACTTTTTGCATCCAATGCAGCTCAATAACCTCGATCTAAATATACATAGAGCAAAAACAAAAACTATTTACTCATACACACAACTATACTCAATGTAGAGGAGTATGAGTAAAAATGCAAATGTTATTAGTTGGTTCGTGTTAGAGCTGCTATGTGTGTAAAAGCTTTTTTTTGTTGGTTTTGCTGGTGTGTGTTTAAAGAATTGAACTTGCTCTGTTTAATTTAGCAACTGTTTTTATACAATATTTTATATGTAAACTGAAATAATTGCAATTATTTGTTTATGAAATAAGCAAGAGGCAGAGAGCTTTTTGGTAGAAAAGCTTTTTTTTGCTTGATTTATATTGGCCATTTCATTAACGGAAATTCAACTGGTTGCCAAAGGACATGATGTTTGTAAAGGATATTGAGTTTATAACAGGAAAAAGGAAGTTTAAAAATAAGATCATCCTATATAATTAAATGAAATACATAATACTGACGTTATTTTAAATGTTTAAGTTTAAATAATTCTTCATTTGAAACATGTTTCCTCCTCTCCGGAGTAGAATAATTGAATTTCCCAATTATTTGTATCAATAATTTTAAAAATACTTAAAGCTATTTAAATTATTTTTACTTAAAACAATCTTATTTACATTAACAACAAGTTTTACTTCAAAATTTTTACTTTTGGACCGCAGGGAAAAAAGTTTTTCTCCCTAACCTCACAAAACAATTTCTTTAATAACTCCGGAACCCTTAAAGTTATATTAATAATATTTAGCAATATAATTCTTTAGGATTAGAGAAAGAGGTTGACATAAAAATATACTTTAGTTTTTAATAATTTTTAACTTTTAAAAACAAACAAAAAATATATTAATTTCCCAAACTTTTTTTAGCAATAATTTTAAAATCCTTTAAGCTATTTATATTAGTTTCCTTGAAACACATTTACTGCTCTCATGAATCGTTTCACATACAAATTTTCACATTTGGTCCACAGGGAAAAAACTTTTTCTCTCTAACCTCACAAAACATTTTCTTTAATAACTCCGGAACCTTTAAAGTTATTTTAATAATATTTAGTAATATAATTCTTTAGGATGAGTGAAAGAGTTTGACATAAAAATACAGTTTAGTTTTTAATAATTTTTGAATTTTGAAAACAAACAAAAAATTTATTAATTTCTCACCCCTTTTTTTTAGCAATCATTTTTAAGCTATTTTTATTATTTTCACTTAGAACACTTTCATTGCTCTTAGAAATCGTTTCACATACAAAATTTTACATTTGGACCACAGGGAAAAAAATTGTTCACCCTAACCTTACAAAACAATTTCTTTAATAACTCTGGAACCTTTTCAGTTATTTAAATAATATTTAGCAATATAATTTTTTAGGATAATTGAAAGAGTTTGACACATAAATTTACTTTAATTTTAATAATTTTGAGCAAACAAAAAAATATTAATTTTCCTTAAATTTTTAGCAATAATTTTAAAACCCTTTAAGCTATTACTTACTAATTTCACTTAAAACTCTTTTAGAGCTCTCAGGAATAGTTTCACGTAAAAATTTTCGAATTTAGTCCACAGGGAAAAAAGTTTTTCACCCTAACCTCACAAAACATTTTCTTTAATAACTCTGTAACCTTTTGAGTTATTTTAATAATATTTAGTAATATAATTCTTTAGGATAAGTGGAAGGGTTTGCTACAAAAATTTATATTAGTTTTTAATAATTTTTAAATTTTAAAAACAAACAAAAAATATATTATTTTTTTTAGCAATAATTTTAAAACTCTTTAAGCTATTTACCTTATTTTCACTTAAAATATTTTTACTGCTCTCATGAATCGTTACACATACAAATTTTCACATTTGGACAAAGGAGAAAAAAGTTTTTCTGCCTAACCTCACAAAACTATTTCTTTAATAACTCTGGAACCTTTAACTGGATTTTAATAATATTTAGTAATATCATTTTTTAGAGTAAGTGCAATAGATTGTCATAAAAATAATTAAATTTTCCGCCTATTTTTTGTCAATAATTATAAAACTTTTAAGCTATTTACATTATTTTGACAAAAATTAATGTTTATTTAGTTTATTAGTTTATTTTCTTTTCATCTAAAAGTTTATATATTTCCCAATGATCTGTAGTTATTTCAATTAATTTTATCTACATATATTTAAAAAAATTATTTATTTTGTTACCAAGCGCCAAAATTTAACATTTAAACCATTAGTTTCTCCTATAAAATATATTGTTTTTACTCTTATTTTTATATGGAAAATGAGTCCAATGTCGTTCATTGTTCACTGAGCTTGTTGTTTATAGTTTTGCATAGTATTATGCTCATTTGTTGTTGTTTTTGTAACATTCGCATTGTCCTCTTCATGATTACAGTTCTCTTTTCTCATTGCATTGAGCAACAAAGCATGCCTGCCTGCTCAACTAATGCAATGCATGTTTAGTTGTTTGTTCGTATGTAATTAAACGAATGTAAATTCGTGTGGTTCATTTCATATATGAGTTCGTTTTTAATGAAACGAAATTCCTTTGCACTCGTGGTTTTTTGGTGTTGTTGTTATTACGGCTGCTAGTGTTATTGTTGTAATTTATAGTGTTGCTTTTTATTGTTGCAGTTTTGTTTAGGCTAGAAAAAGAAAATGGAATTTTTATGGGAAGGCATACATACTAATAAATAAACAAAAAATTTAAAGGGGAGTCAAAAATAAGGATTTATTAGTTTTTATTAATTTGAACAATTTAGGGGATTTTTCGCACATTTTTTTATTACTATTGAAATGAATTAAATTTTTTCTTAAGAATTATTTTGGCGATTTTTTAAATTATTGAACAATTTCTTTAAAAAAGTAAATTTTGTAAATTACAATAATTTCGTTCCTACAGCACGAAAACAACCTACTTGAAATTGTTTTCGTTCCGGCACCAAATTACAGGTTTTTCGTTACTGATCGGTGCCGTTTCGTTCCCAATTTTCGGTGCCGATTTCTGAAACGAACTTTTTTTCGGTGCAAATGTATGGAATTTCGTTTTCGGTGCCGATTACGGTGTATGCGGAAACGTAGCTTAAATGGGAGGTTAAAAAAATTAAACACATAGTAGTGTTTTCCTTATAAAATAGTTTAATCTTCTCTAAAAGTCATTTCAGAGTTTATTCTTGGAATTTTGAATGATATATTTAATAAGAAGAATTTTTTTCTAAAAAATTATTTTGGCGATTTTTTTTAAATTTTGGAAATTTACAGATTTTTTGAATTTTTTTTAGGAAATTTAAATTTAAATGTAAGAGGGGTTTTTCTTAAAAATTGTTAAATTTTCTTCAAAAATCATTTAAGCGTTTTTTGTAATGTCTAAAATTTCTTATAAAAATAAAGATTCTTGAAGGATATATTTAGCAAAAAGGTAAAGTTAATTACAAGTTTTTCAAGAAAAAATTAAGTTTTTTTAAAAAAAATATTTTGGCGTTTTTTTTAATATTGAAAATTTCTTAAAAAACTATTTTTTTTTTAATAATGTAATTTACTTAATATGGTTATGTTTGTAACACTTTCTATAAAAAAAAAAGTTTAGGCGTTTTTTTTATTCTGTTTAATTTTCAGGGTAATTATAATTATTTTCCTTTAAATGAAAGTTAAGAAATAAAAAAATTATTTTTCTTATATAATTTATAATTTTTTTGAAAAATTATTCAAGCAATTTTTGTCATTTTATGAAATTTGTTTAAAAATTAAGAATTTATGATGGCCTTCGCTAGGACTTAATTGGAAAATAAAGTTTTCTTAAAATTTGTTTGCCAATTTTTTTTAATTTCAAATTAATTTAAAAAATTTCAAGAAGAAAATCAAGTTTTTTTTAAAAAATTATTTTGGCGATTTTTTAAAATTTTGAAAATTTCTTAAAAAATTATTTTTTTTTGGCAAATTTTACTTGTTACTAATGTAATTTACTTTAAAGGGATATGTTTTTAAAATTTTTTAAACAAATTTTATCAAAACAAGTTTAAGCGATTTTTTTTTATTTTGTTCAATTATCATGATAATCGCAATTTTTCCTTTCAAATGAAGGTTATAAAAAAATGAAGATATAAAAAATTGTAAAATAAATTATAATAACATATTTTTCTTATAAAATCGTTAAATTTTGGGCAAAAATTATTCAAGCGATTTTTCTCATTTTATGAAATTTGTTTAAAAATTAAGAATTTTGAAGAATATATTTAGAAAGAAGTATAGGTAACATTAATTAAAAATTTTTCAACAAAAAATTAAGTTTTTTCTAAAAAAAATATTTTGGCGATTTTTTTAAAATTATGAAAATTTCTTAGAACTATTTTTTTTGCTAATTTTAATTAGTAATGTAATTTACTTAAAATGGATATGTTATTAACACTTTTTATATGATTTTTAGCAAAAAAAAGTTTAAGCGATTTTTTTTAATTTTGTTTAATTTTCATGATAATTGCAATTTTTTCCTTTCAAATTAAAGTTAAGATATAAAAAATTTTAAAATAAATTATAATAACTTATTTTTCTTATAAAATCGTAAAATTTTAGACAATTCAAGACAATTCTCTTTATAAAATTTAATTTTTTTTAAAGTTTCTATCTCTAGTGACTACAACAAATATTTTTTAATGAGAAATTAAAGTTTTTTGTGGCGTTTTTTTTAGTTTCTGAAAATCTTAATTTTTGTTTATAAGTATGTATTATAAGTTGTATTGATTTTTGAAACAAAAATTATTTTGGCGTTTTTTTTTTTTTGACTTTTTTAAATTTGTCTTAAAAAAATAATTTTTGCAAAAACATTTTTTCTGTAAATTTTAGTTTTTCTTTTTAGATTTTTTAATATTTATTTTTTAGCGCTTGCTTTTATACATTCAAGTCTTTGTGTTTCTTTGTAACAAAAAATCTATCATATAGAATTGTTTTTAGAGGTCAATTTAAAGCGGGTCAATTTAGTTCATTCGCCTTCATACTTATCATTAAGCTTTGACAAAAATCCCCCGCACTCTTCATCCCCTAAAACTTTTCAACAAAGCAGCAGCTCTCCTTTTTTTGTTTTTTTGCTGAAACGAAACAATAACATTTATGACGATTTTGTTGTTGTAGTATTTTTTGCATTAAACATACAAAATGATAACCTTGTAAAACGTAACGACATAAAGCAACAATAACAATAAACAAAAGATTTTGAAAAAAAAAACTATTATAACAAACAAATGCACAAAAGCTGTAACAATAACTAAAACAGCATTAATTTTGTTTAACAAAAAAAAAACGCTAAATTGTGCTCACTATTGGATGCATGTGTTGGTATGTTGTTATTGTTCTTATTTATTTGCAGCTTTTAATAACAGCACGTGCATAACAAAAAGACTCCATATTGTTTCTCTCTCTCTCATCCTCTTTCTCTATCTTACCTCGTATGCAAGCAATAGCTCTCGTTTTCATTCGGAAATGCATTAGTTTAATAGTTTGTTGCTTCGTTGTTTGCATTCGTAAAGCTTTTCTCTATTTAGTTATTGCTATAGTTGAGTGTAGTGGTAAAAGCTTCTTGTATGTTTGCTGTGTAAAGTGTTGTTGTAGTTGTTTGTTTTTCATACTGTTTCTATTGTAATTGTCATCGTAGTCGTGCCAATTGAAGTCGACAAACGTTCATGAACTCAATTTTCGTTGCATTTTTTTTGTGTTTTATTTTAAGTTGAATTGTAAAATTCAATGCACTGTGTGACGTCAATTATGAATAATATTAAAACGAATGTATTCGAAGCAGCAATAACAAAATAGCTACTTTAGCTATGAAAACTATGAGACAAAGTGGAAAATCAAACTGCTCTTAAAAAAAAGATTTTGATTTTCCCAATAAAAGGGTCAAATTGACACCTAAAGAAAGGAGCTAGAGGGTTAATATCTTCCACAAAAATGATCCCCATGAAATTCTACAATATAACTCTGTTAATAAGAATTCTCTCAGATATTAGCTTACAACATTTTTTTCAGTTAGTATAATGCTACCTTCAATCAAAAAAATAAAATTTTGACCCTCGTAAAAAAAAATTCAGACCAGCTGGACTATAACTTTATTCTACAAAAAATCCTTACAGAATTTTAGGGTCGCTTTTCTATTCCAGACAGTGGACAGTGTTATTACTTGAAAATTTCTAAAAAAATTTGAATAAAAAGTTGATTTTTTTCTTTTTTTAATTCTCAGAAAACAATTTAGGTTTTTCCTTGATTTGTTTTTTAAGTTCTCATTGTCTTTAAAATATTCAATATTTTTCATATTTCTTTAAAATAACAAAATTTTTCAATAAAAAATTTAAATTTTTTCCAGATTTACTTTTTTAATCAAAGTTTGTTGAACTAATTTCTTTAAAATTTAAAAAAATTCATTTGTTCAATTATTTCTTTAAAATTTGCAATAAAAAAATTAATTTTTTTCTAAATTTTTTAAATTCTTTGTAAAAAAATTTACTTTTTCTTTGATTTTTTTTTTTAAATTTTCAATTATTTTCTTTAAAAATTGCAACAATTTTTCATTTGTTCCATTAATTCTTTAAAATTTTCAAAAATATTCAATAAAAAATTCAGCTTTTTTCAAGATTTATTTTTTAATCTCAAGTTTGTTGAATAAGTTTCTTTAAAATTTACAAAATTGTTAATTAGTTCAAATATTACTTAACAATTTGGAAAATTTTTTTATAAAAAATTTAATTTTTTTTTAAAAAAATTTTCATTTGTTCAATTATTTTCTTCAAAATTTGTAAAATTTTGCCCAAAAAAAATTTACTTTTTTTATAATTTTTTATTTCTCAAGTTTGAACAATGTTTTCCTAGAAATTTTAAAAATTTTCATTTCAAACAACATTTTTGTTAAAGTTTTTTCTAGAATTGTTTTTAAATTCTCAAGTTTTTCAATTATTTTCTTCAACATTTCCTAAATTTTTAAGAAAATAATGAAATATATCATTTAAAATCAGTCTCTTGCCTTCAAATTTATGGCTTTTATTTATTTTTATTTAATTCTTTTAGTTTCTCAAATTATTTGCTTTAAAATTTCCAATTTTTTTCATTTTAAATATTATTTTGCCTAATTCTGTTATAATTGCATAAAAAAATCATTTCCTTGCCTTCAAATGTAACGTATTTTTTCTTATTAGTAGCACAACTCTGCCATCTAGTGGCCAGTAGCAGCATAAACATTCCTGTTATGTTATTTACACTCATTCCCATGCTCTCTCACATGTTAAAGCTTTTGCCTAGCAATGTTTACAAATTTAACGCTATTAACAGCATGGCGCTGTTGTTGTTACTCTGTTAACTATAGAGAACATTGGGTAAAGCTGTTATCAGCAGCTTTTAAGCAGAAAAAGCTTTATTTTTGTAATGTTGTTGTTATTTTAAGGTGTAAATGAAATAAATGGAATAAATTGCTTAGGATTCAGTTGAAATATCACAAATTTTTGTTATTTAAAAGATTTTTTTATTTTTAGAGGGAATTTGCAAATGACTAGAATGTAAAGAAGAGTGAAGTTATTATTTTAATGCTTTCAAAGGGGTGATAAAAGGCAGCAAAGTAAAAAAGCTAATTTTCTTACTTTTAATAAATGAAGAAAATAATTTTTTTTTCTGGTATTACAGCAAATTTCCTCTAGGTTAGCAAGTTTTTGTTCTAAGAAAAGTGATTTTCAAAAATTCATATTGAAAACTGGAAGTTTTTAAAATATTTTCAAATGATTTCCAAGCTCATTTTTCTTATACTTCATCTAACTTAGTTCTTTTACCAGTTTTTACACTAAAAAAGGCTTACGTTTATAATGGCACATATTCATGCCGAAAAAAACGTTGAATATTTTAACCCTTCCAGCCCCCCCAACTGTGTGTGACACCATGGCTGGCCTTAAATTTAATTTAACGCTTTTTGTATTTGTAATTATGTATTTTACAGCCATAAACTTCTAATATCAAACTAACAAAATAACTTAACTTACATTGAATTTACGTGTTCCATACACAATTGTTCTACTTAATAAACATTAAAAAAATATTCATAATTATTTCGTTTATTTCGTTGCTACTTTAGTACAAAGTCAAACAATTTAACTACAACAAAAAAAAAAATGTATTTAACTCTGCATAAATTTAATATGAAAAAAAGGCCTACAAAACAATTTTAATTTAAATTCATTAACGCGTTTTTTTTGTCGCTACATACTATTTAAATTAGTTGAGTTTGAACTTTATATAACAGCGATATTGAACTTGAAATTAAAGAAATAAATGTTTAAAAGTAATTTAGAAATAAACTTTAGAAATAATTGAGTTTTTTGTGTAAAAAAAAACATTAAATAAAAATTCATAAATTTTTTTTTTTTTTTGGAAAAAATTTCAAGTTTAAATCAAGTTATAAAATAAATTAATTAAAGGATTTTAATTATTATTCTTTTATTTATTATTTGAAATAGTTGTCTTTTAAATACCACAAACTTTTTAAAACAAAACTTAATATTACTTATTTTAATAAACTTTTACTACAGTAATTCAAAAAAAATTGTAAGAAAATTACTTCATTTAAAACATCATTTATACAAAAAATATTTAAGGGATTTCAAATATTTTCTAATATATTATATTTGAAAGTATTAGCTATAATGTAAATGAAATAAAACATGCCTAAATTTATTTTCATTAAACGAAAATTAAGTTGCAAAAATCTAATATTTTTCAAAATTCCTATGAAAAAAAAATATATAATTTATTAAAGAATTTGCAAAATTTTCTAATATAATATAACTTTTTAGTTTAAAGTATCATATTTGTTCAATACCATTTTCAGTTAACTTTAAAATTATTTTGAAGTGTTATAGAATAATTGGAAAATATATTTTTATTTTTTCAAAAAATTTCTTAATTTTGAAGTGAATTTAAAAAAATATATATAGATAAATTTTAAAAATTCTTAAAGTATATCTAAAATCAGAGTGTTTTCTTTATTTTGCATTTTAAATTTCAAGCGAAAAGCTTAATTTAGTAAATATTGAAAGTATTTTAAAAATTTTAGTTTTTAATTTTCAAAATTTCTTAACATTAGTACTGATTTTAAAAATAATATTTATTCTTGGATTTGAAATATTTTTCGATGTAAGAAACTTCAGGTTATGAACTATCAGAATTATGCAAATTTTGTTGCGAAAACCTTAATTTAGTTAATAGTAGATTTATTCAAAAATTTGTGTTAAAATTTAATTTCATTATATTTTTTCATAAAAATTTCCTTACTTTAGTGTTCATTTAAAAAAATATATATTCTGGGATTTTAAATATTTGTTTAATAAAGTAATCTTAAGAATGTTTTCTATATTTGGTATATTGCATTTATTGCCAAAAACTAAATTTTGTAAATATTTTTAATGTTTTAAAATTTTATATTTTTTTGATTTGAATTTTTTTTTCAATTTTTCGCGGTCATTTAAAAAAAATATATATTCTTGGAATTTAAATATTTTTTAAATATATGAGAGTTTAAGCTAATATCTGTTAGTTGCATAAAAAATTAGTTGACCAATCTAAAATTTAATAAATTTTTTCAATCATTTAAAATTTTTTTTTTTTTTTTTTTCTAATTTGAATTTTTTTTTTTTTTTAACAAAGCAGAAATGGATTTTTTTATTTGTATTCTCTATTAATATGAATTTTTTTATTGGGTGACTTAAAAATGCGAAATTTTTTCAAATTTTTAGCTTTTATTTTGCAACATTTGTATAGTATAAAGGAGGAGAAGGAGTCAAGCCGGAGGAATATTTTTTTTCCTAAAATTTTTGTTAAATTTTTGAAACTTTTTCTGATATTTTTTTTCCATTTTTACTATCTTTGTTCTTAATTAAAATTTACTTTTTTTTCTAATGGCCGCATTTTTTCTTTTAATTTCAAGAACATTAACCTAATTTCACAATTTTTTTCTGCTTCAATTTCAAGATCATTAAAAAAGGTCTTTTTTCTCAAAACTATTACTCAACATTCTTATTCATTTACTGGTAAAAAACGTCATAAAAGAAAGTAAACAAAAAAAAGCAAGCAAACCAGAATTTTTAAATGAAAGAAAAAGAAAGTAATAATTATGTAATTTTTTTTAAAAAAAAACAAACAAAACAGCGACTGCGCCACAGTAATATTATGAGAATTTATGGTCAAGCAGTTTCAACAGCGAAGAAAGTAAAAAGAAACAAACAAAAAATATTTTAAAGAACAACACACGAAGAAAGTCAGGAAAAGTAAAGAATAAAATAAATAAAAAAAATGACTTTTGATTTCAAAATCATGACTAAAATAGCAACAACTATGTACATTAAGAACCCAAAAAAAAAATATTTAAAAAAGGCTTAAACATTTTTTAAAATATGATAAACTCAAGTATTTTTCTAGATTTAGGCTATTAAATAACAATCACTACGACTTTCTGATACCCTACTTGAAGCTAATAGTAATACAAATAGTTTTGTACAACAGTTTTAAAGGAATAAGTTACATTTCAATAAGAAATTCCAATATTTCCCATCATTTTAATGTAAATATATCTTTAAGATACTCTCTGTCTTTTACACTAATTTACATCATTCCTTTTTTTTAACAACAACAACAACAATTAGGACACTAAACTAACAACAACACTTGAGATTTTTTGACGAGAGTTTAATTTTACCTACTTTGTTTTCATATCTTCACATGTGTATGAAAGAGTATGTTTGTGTGTTAATTTTCGGTTATAGAGGGAGAAAGGAAGTCTCTTTTTTGTTGGTCTTATACTCTTGTACTTAAAAGGAATAAAACAAGAACAACAACAACAACAACAGCACTAACAGTAACGAAAGAACTCGTGGTACAAAGTAAACAATACACGAAGTGGTTAAACAACTTTCTGTTTCGCTCGTTTTTTTACAATTCGTCTCTTGAGTGTTTCGTTGTATTTGTTGTTGCTGTTGTTTCAAAAATGTAAATATCATAAACACAATAACAACAACCATAAGAAAATAATAAATAGTAAAGGGCCTAAAATCGTACTTAGGCATATTTTAAGGCGCGCACTTGATTAAAATGGGGCAAATAATCAATTTTGAAGGGATTTAGTTGAGAGAAATTAAATATTCTTAATAATAAGCAAAATATTATTAAGAAAAGAAATCTTTAACTATAAAATAAATTAAATTGAAAATTTTTAAAAGTAAAGTTTTTAAATAATTTTTGAGGGTTTTTTATACAAAAAAATTTAAAATTGTGTTTCTAAATCAAATCCAAATTCGATGGAATAAAAATTCCAAAAATAAACAAGAAATTCTTAAATTTTTTTATTTTATTTATAAAACTTCCAAAACTTAAACAAGAATTGTTAAAATTCTTTTTGTTTAACTGCTTTTAATTTATTTCCTAATATTTTTTAATTTATTCTTCTACTTTTTTACCCCCATTTTTCATGCGTGTGCAAATATTCCCTGCTATCATTATCAAACATGTTTTTTGCCAAAATTTTTTATTTCTTTTATTTGCCAAAAAATTTTTTATTGTTCTTTTTGGCAAATTAAAAAAATCTTCAGTTTTTTTTTTTGGATAAAATAAATTCTGACTTTGTAAAGTTCTTTCAAGGTTGTTCGGACATTGACATTTTTTTTTTCTGAGCTGCTGCCCATAACAAGCAATTTTTGTGGCTGCTCTTAGGTCTTTTTTCAAACTCTGTCTTTTTGTTCTCGTATAAGGCAAAAACACCACATAAGCTACTATTTTTGTACTCGTATGATTTTAAAGTTTAAGAAAACATTATTAAAAAGAAAAATAAAACATGCGTATGGCGTTAGCTTTATTATAGTTTCAAGAAATAAATGAAAAAAGGTGACCACAGGTACTAAAAATTATAAAAAAATAGAAAAAGTACTTAACAAAATGTTGCAATTTAAATTATTTTCATAATTATTTTTGAAAACAAGAAAATAAATGCAAAAAAAGCCTAAAAATCAAAAAAGTACTTTTTTGACAAAAAGTACCTTTTCAAATTCTAGGACAATTTTGAAATATATTTTAAGAAAAAAAATTTTAAAGACAGCTTTTTAATATTAATAAGGACTTGTTCAAACTTTTATTTGAATTTGATCAAATAATTTTTTTTTTTTAAATTTGATTTTCTTTTTTTAGAATAAAATTTTAAGAAATTTTCAAATAAACAAAATGGCTTATTATATCTTAAATTAAAGCTTAAATTATTGTTTATTATATTATGTCCAAAAAAAAAAAATACCACTAGAAGCAACAATATTTCTCATTAAAGTAAGGAAAAATTTCAAATATTTGTTTCACCTTTGGTACCAAATTGCTTAAAGTTTTCATATATAAAAGTTGGCATATTATATCTCAACTGAAAGCTTAAACTCTAAGCTATTATTTTACATTCAAAAACTGATATCACTGCAATCAAAAATTTGTGTTATAATCCACCAAATTTTGTTGAAATAAAAAAAATCAAAATAATTTTTCACTTTTACAAGCAAATTTAAAGAACTTAAAATGCATAAAAGATAACATATTGTATCTCAAATGAAAGCTTAGACTATTGTGTATTATCTCCTGGTAAACAAATTATATCGTTGGAAGCAAAATTTTGGATTATACTGACACCAAATTTTGTCGAAAATGAAAATATTTTAAAATAATTTTTTACTTTTGCAGGCAAATTTTAAGAATTTTTAATTCATAAAAGTTTTCATATTGTATCTTAAATGAAACCTTAGACTATTGTCTATTATCTCTTGTCAAATAATTTATATCGTTCGAATCAAAATTGTTTATTATACTTTTACCAAATTTTGTTGAAATAAAAAACTTCTGGAATTTTTTTTACTTTTAAAGTAAGTTTTTGTAAACTTTTTCCATAGAATCTATCTAATAATCTATCTTAAATGAAAGCTTAAACTGTTGTCTAGGATTTTCTGTTATGAAAATTTTATAAATGGAAGTATTATTTCTAGGTATTTTAATGTCAAATTTTGTTGAAATAATTTTTTTTTCAAAATTTTATTTCAGTTTTAGACTCCAATTTTAAGAATTTTTTATATGTGAAAATTTACATATTATATCTCAAATGAAAGCTTAATCTCTAAGCTATTATTTTACATTCAAAAACTAATATCATTGGAACCCAACATTTGTATTATATTCCCGACAAATTTTTTCGAATTAAAAAAATCTGCAGAAAAATGTTTACTTTTGAAGTAAATTTCTTTAAATTTTGTTCACAAAAAAAAAAACTTAATTTATCTTAAATGAAACCTTAGACTATTGCCTATTATCTTTTGGTAAACAAATTATATTATTTGAAGCAAAATAGTTTTTTAAAGTTACTCAGATTATGTTGAAATAAAAAAAATTACAAAATAATTTTTCACTTTTACAGGCAAATTTTTAGAATTTATAATGCATAACAATTGGCATAATGTATCTTAAATGAAAGCTTAAACTATTGTCTATTATCTTTTGGCAAAAAAAATATATCGTTAGAAGCAAAATTGTTTTTTATACTTTCACCAAATTTTTTGGAAATAAAAAAAAAACTGAAAACTAGATTTCCTCTTTTAGATCCAAATTTTAAGAATTTGTAATGCTTAAAAGTTGTCACATTGTATCTTAAATGAAAGCTTTAACTGTTGCTTAATATTTTCTGTTATCAAAATTCTATTGCTGTAGGCATTATTTCTAGCTATATTAATGGCAAATTTTGTTGAAATAAATTTTTTAAAATTTTTTTTTTTAGTTTTAGACTCCAATTTCGAGAATTTTTTATATGTAAAAATTGTCATAATATATCTTTAATGAAAGCTTAAACTCTAAGCTATTTTTTAACATTCAAAAACTGATATCATTGGATACAAAAATTTGTGTTATACTCCCATCAAATTTTGTTGAAAGAAAAAAAATTCACACTAATTTTTCTGTTTTAGATGAAAATTTTAAGAATTTATAATGCATAAAACTTGGCATATTATATCTTAAATGAAAGCTTAAACGATTTTCTATTAACTCTTGTTAAAACAATTATATTGTTGGAGGCAATATTTTGAATTATACTTAAACCAAATTTTGTCGAATTTAAAAAATTTTTTAAATAATTTTTTTATTTTTGCATGCAAATTTTAAGAACTTGTAATATATAAAAGTTGTCATATTATATCTCAAAGGAAAGCTTAAACATTTTTTTATGATCTCATATTAAAAAATTTATATCTTTGGAAGGAATTTTTTTAGTTATACTAATTCCAAATTGTGACGATTTGTGTGGCCACCTTAAATCTTTTAGCTTTAATACCTCATCAGATAACATGACGCTTTAATTTGTTTCTGAATCTTCTGCTGTGTTTTCTTAAAGGCCTGCTTAATTTGTTAAAACAACAAAAAAAAATCTAGCATGAAAAAAAAGCCAGTTTAAAAAAACACACACTAAAAATTTATGCTACACAAAAAGTCTTAATAATTTGTGACCATTAAACAAATGGCAAACATGTTTATTATTTGGTTAAGTACTACACCCAACAACACCCAACAAAAAAAAATCAGTTTCAACAAATTTTTATTACAATTTTAATCAAAAATTTCGAGCACGTAGTTGTGAAATAAAAAATAAATTTTAAAATTTGTTTGGTGTGGTTGATGTTTGAAAAAATTTAAAGGTGTCTGTGTATTTTTGTGTGTCTGTGTAAAACACCTTGACTTTGAAAACCTTTTGAACAAAATCGAAACGATTTTTTTTTTATTTTATTTTGGAAACTTATTTATGCAGACCAGTATGTATTTATTTAGTATATAGTACGCTTCCTTATGTACTTTTTATGTGTGTAATCGTGTGTGTGTGTTTTTTTTTTTTCTTCTTCCAATTTTTGAAGTTCAAGTTCGCCATACGCATTTTTAATTTAGTTTAAATTTTCTGTACATCCATCATTACCTTTTTATTTTTTCTTCTTTTCAGTTTTTTTCATACCCTACATAATGGGAAGGGTATTATGCATTTGTAGTGATGTTTGTAATGTTCAAAACTATAAGTCTAACACCCACTTTAAAGTATAGCGATCGACTCAGAATCTCTTTCTGAATCCATTAAACGATGTCCGTCCGTCTGTCTGTCAGGCTGTCTATATCAAATTTGTGTCCAATGTTTACTTGAGCAAGTCCTGAGTTTGTTGAAGAGAGAGGGGATTGAAAAGATTTTCCTCTTTTTCTGTCTCTCTCTCTTCTATAAACTCAAGACTGTGTGAACCAGCACTCACGAATATAAATTATTGAAATTTTAAAAGAAAAATATTTTTGCTCATTTACTCAGTGTAGGGTTTTATAGAGTCGGGCTTGACCGATCATACTTTCTCACTTGTTTTTTTTTTGAAGATCTTTAGTTTCATGTTTATTGTTGTTTCAAAAGAGGGGGTACGAATTTTTATTTCGTACTTTATTCTTTAGATTCTTTTAACATATTATACCTTCCATTAATCCAAGGGTAATTATTTTGAGGTACTTTTTTTTGGCTGTATTGTACTCTATAATCAAGTAGGCTGTGCTTTACATTCATCTTCCATTGTCTGTTTCATGCCTAATGTAGAAATACAGAAAAAAAAGGTTACTTTTTATATAATTTAAGCCCCAAACCTAAAATGTAATACAACACACTTCTTTAATTGAGTCGTAAATATTCAACAAATAGCATTTGTTAATTTATAGTTAGATTTTTAAGGTTTTTTCCAAAAACGTGTTCTAATTTTCGAATAAAAGCAAGACAGGAACAAATTAAAAAAAAATATTTTTTTTTTTTTTTTCACTGAATCTAACACTAATTTTCTTTAAAGTTTAGCGATATTTATTAACAAATTATATCTTAAATGAAAGCTTAAATTACTGGCTTTTTTTTTGTATACAACAAATAATATCTCTAGAGGCAATATTTTTTATTATACTAATACCAATTTTTAATGAAATAAAAAATTTCTCCAAAAAAATTTCCACTTTTGGGAGCAAATTTTGATTAATTTTTATATAAAAAAAAGTAAATTATTATATCTTAAATGAAAGCTTAAACAACTGTCTTTTATTTGGTATACAACAATTTATATCTCTAGAATTAAATTTTTTTATTATACTAAAACCAAACTTTTTAAATTAAAATTAAAAATTTTTCAACATTTTGAAAAATGTTCAAATACAAAAGTTGTTATATTATATCTTAAATGAAAGCTTAAACTACTGGCTTTTATTTGATATACAACAAATAATACCCCTAGAAGTAATATTTTTTATTAAACTAATGCCAAACTTTAAAGAAATTAAAAACTTTTTCAACATTTTGTTCTTCACATTGAGTCATATTTTCAGCCGTTTTCAAATACAAAAGTATATCTTAAATGAAAGCTTAAACAACTGTCTTTTATTTTGTGGACAAAAAAATATGTTACTGAAGGAAATATTTTACAATAGAAGAACTTAAATTTTTAACGAAATAAAAAAATTTTAAAATTAATTTTTCCATTTTTGACACAAATTTTTACCACTTTTATATAAATCGAAGTAGACATATTATATCTTAAATGAAAGCTTACAATATTTTCTACTACTCTGTGTACAAAAAATGATATCGCTGTGAGCAATACTTTTTATTAAACTAACAGCAATCTTTGTCGGAATAAAAAAATTCTGAAATTAATTTTTCCATTTTTGACACAAATTTTTATCGCTTTTATATAAATCAAAGTTGACATATTATATCTTAAATGAAAGCTTAAACAATTATCTATTACTTTGTGTATAAAAAATTATATAGCTGGAAGCAATATTTTGTATTATACTAACACCAATCTTTGTCGAAATAAAAAAAAACTCGAATTAATTTTTCATTTTTTGACACAAATTTTGAAAACTTTTATATAAATCAAAGTTGACATATTATATCTTAAATGAAAGGTTATGCTATTGTCTATTGCCTTATTTGCAAAAAATTGTATCGCTGTAGGCAATATTCTTTTTATTGAACTAAAGCCAAATTTAGTGTAAATAAAAAATTTCTAAAATTAATTTGTCAACTTTGGGCCAAAATTATGACATTTTTGTATATACTTATGTTGACATATTATATCTTAAATGAAAGCTTAAACTATTGTCTATTACTTTGTGTGTAACAAATTTTAACGCTGGAGGAATTATTATTTATTATACTTTATTATAAATTTTGTCTAAATAAAAAACGGCTCAAAAATTTTTTTCACGTTTTTAAGAAAATTTTGAGTAATTTTCAAATCAGAAATTTAAATATTATATCTTAAATAAAAGCTTAAACGATTTTCTATTATTTGCTGTTCAAAAAATTATATCACTAGAGGAAATATTTCATATTAGACTAGCATCAAATTTTGTTGAAACAAAAATGTTCTCAAATTAATTTTTACACATTTGGCAGCTAATTTTGTATAATTTTTATTAAAGCAAATTGACGTAATATATTTAAAATGAAAGCTTGAACCATTGGCTATTAATTGGTGTCGAAAATGTTTTACCACTGGAGGAAATATTTTTTATTATACGAACACCAAATTTTGTTGTTTAAACAAATTTTTCAAAATATTTTTTTTTAGGTTTAGAGTCAAATTTGGAAAAAATTTCAAATATAACATATAGCTTATTATATCTTAAATGAAAGCTTAAGCTATTAGCTACTATCTTGTTTCACAAAATTGGTATCTTTAGTAGTAATATTTTTGTTTAAAAGTATAATCAAATTTAGTTGATTTTAAAAATTTTTTTAAAATATATTTTTCACTTTCAATAACTCTTTTCAAGCTTTTCTAAAGTGTTTACAATTCCATATTGTACTTTAAAAGAAAGCTTAATGGGGTTGCTGTTATTTCTTGTATTAAATTTAAAAACATTGGTACAGATTTTTCGAGAGATTCTTGTACTAGTTGGGTTCAAAATTCAATTTTTGGCATCACCAATTTGAATTTCAATTTGAATTTTCTATTAAATTTATTAATGAAATTTGTTTCTTTTTAAAGTTATAAATTTTTGAAAGTGTTTTGTTTATTTGAAGCTTTAAATTTTAAAAATCTGTTGATAATTTTCAAAGTTATAAGAAAAAATGTGTAAACACTTTTTGGAAAAATTTTGAATTTTTTTTCTTATTTTCATTTGTTTATATATTTTACTTAGAATTTGTGTTTTCTTGAAAAAAATTTAAATACTGACCTTTCTTTCCAATATTACAAAATTATTTCTGGTTAAATAAACAAATTGTTTGTTGTAATCAGTTTAGTATGTTAATAAATCTAAAAAATCTCACACCTTTCAGTTTTATTTTTAAAAGCATAAATTCCCTAAAAAATCTAATAAACTATATTTAAGCTTTAAAAATTTATAAAAACAACCATTTGTTGTTCGCCATTTTTTTCAAATCAAACAACAAAAAAAATACCCCGCAATTTTTTAGAACTGAAATAACGAAAACAAATTAACTTTCTAAACAAATTATTGTTATTCAAATTTGCCGCCTTTCTGACACACTCACTCACACTTTAACATGTTCAAATCTAATATAATAAATCTATACATAAATACATACACAAAATTCTCGTACATAGATATTTTTCTAAAATTTTTTTAAATTTTTTTTATGAAGTTCAAGGTCAGTAAACTTGCTCTAATACCACCATTGCCTAAATGTTCACGAATAGAGCACAAAATATACACAACACAACTATTTTTACACTCATATCTACCACACATAGTTACTAGACGCACACGATCTCCTAGATACTACCCAGCAGTTTTGGGATACTTTCCCGAAAACTTTAAACAGACTACTCTTCTGATTACAAGGGGCACGCTAAGTGGTAAGTGGCTCTACAATAGCTTACTTTTAGAAAGTAAAATAACTATTTTCTAATGTTTAGTATTACAAAAAGTTTAAAGAGACTACACTCTAGATTACTTAGAGATTGTACAGAGACAATTGTCTACACTCTCGATTACCTGTGATATATAAAGAAACCAATTGTTTTCGTTTTGGTCAAATGATCTAAAAACATATAAATTCAAGTCAAGCAATTAATTAGACATTCAAAAAAATTACCAACAAAAACGGAACACACTGTTTACTTCTAAAACTGCAGGGTTTTAACTTGTACTTTTACGTGGTAGTGCCTTAATATAGAGAAGAATTCGTGAAATATGTTTTTTTTTTTTTTTTGGTTCTGACTATTTTGGTTGTTGTTATTTTCGTCTATTTGAAAATCTGTCAGTTGGGTTTTTATGATGTGATAAATGTTTTTTTTTTTTTCAGAAAATACATAAATAAACAACAAAAACACAAAAAACTATACACATGAAATATGCGTAACTAACTATAGCTGGATAGAATTCACACAGAGCACCGAAAAAGTGTAAGCGAGAGTAAACCACACAACGAATTTAGAACGCACATTCGAAATATGTTTAAAATGAAATAGAATTAATAGAATTCTAATACCATTTCCAAGAAAATTCTGAAAAATCTCAAAATATTAACATTAAAACCAAACTTAGCTGGGGTCCAAACCCAAAAGATCATTTAAAAACAGAAGATCATTTAAGCAGTTTTCAAAAACACGGATTAAAACAATATAGCTTAAATGAAAGGTTATGCTATTGGCTATTACTTTAGCTCCAAAAAATTATATCGACAGAAGAAATATTTTTTATTAGACTAGCATCAAAAATCAAAGAAATAAAAAAATTTCCAAATTAATTTTTGTACTTTTCGGCGCAAATTTAAGGAATTTTTTATTCTTGAAAAATTACTTATTATATTTTAAATGAAAGCTTTAACCATTCCCTATTATTTCGTGTTAAAAAAATTGTGTCACTAGAGGAAATTTTTTTTGTCAGACTAATACCAAATTTTGTGAAAATAGAAATTTTTCAAATTAATTTTTTCCACTTTTGGCTGAAAATTTAGAGAGTTTTTTATATTTAAATAATTACTTATTATATCTTAACTGAAGCCTTATAGTACTGGCTTTTACCTTAGATCCGAAAATTTATAACGAGGGAAGAAATATTTTTTATTAGACTAGCATCAAACATCGAGGAAATAAAAAAATTTCCAAAATAATTTTTACACTTTTGGGCGCAAATTTTGAGAATTTGTTATACTTGAAAAATGACTTATTATATCTTAAATAAAAGCTTATACTATTGGCTTTTACTTTAGGTATGAAAAATTATATGGTTGGAGGGAAAGTTTTTATTATACTAGCATCAAACATCGATGAAAAAAAAAAATTTCCAAATTAATTTTTCCACTTTTGGGCGCAAACTTGGAGAACTTTTTATTATTTAAAAATTGCTTATTATGTCTTAAATGAAAGCTTGGACCATTCGCTATTATTTCGTGTCAAAAAATTTTATCACTAGAGGACATTTTTTTTTTGTCAGACTAACACCAAATTTTGTGAAAATAAAAATTTTTCAAATTAATTTTTTCAACTTTTGGATGAAAATTTAGAGAACTTTTTATACTTAAATAATTGCTTATTATATCTTAAATGAAAGCTTATACTATTGGCTTTTACTTTAGGTCCTAAAAATTATATCGAGGGAGGAAATATTTTTTAGTAGACTAGCATCAAACATCTACGAAATAAAAAATTTTCCAAATTAATTTTTCCAATTTTGGGCTGAAATTTTGAGAACTTTTTATACCTGAAAAATTACTTATTATATCTCAAATGAAACCTTATACTATTGGCTTTTTGTTTAGGTCCAAAAAATTATATCGAGGGATGAAATATTTTTTATTAGACTACATCAGACATCGACGAAATAAAAATTTTTTCAAATTAATTTTTTTACTTTTGGGAGGAAATTTTGAGAATTTTTTATTCATGCAAGTTGATCTATTATATCTTAAATGAAATCTTATACTATTTTCTATTAGTTTATATTCAAAGAAATATATCGATAAGGCAAATATTTCTTATTAGACTAACACCAAATTTTGTCAAAATTAAAAAAATTTCTGAAAATATTTGTTCACTTTTACAAGGAAATTTTTGTAATTATTAAATACAAAAGATAAAATATTATATCTTAAATGAAAGCTTATACTATTAGCTATTACTTTATGTACAAAAATTTATATAGATTGAGGAAATATTTTGTATTAGGCAGCACCAAATTTTGTCGAAGTAAAAAATTATTCAAAATATTTTTTTTTTCAATTTTAAAGACAAATTTTGAGTAATTTTCAAATCAAAATTTTTAAATATTATATCTCAAATGAAAGCTTAAACAATTGTCTTATATATAATGTACAGACATTTATATCATTGGGAACAATATTTGTGTATTACGTTGACTGCAAATTTTGTGGAAATAAAAAATTACTCAAAATATTATTGCTCTTTTTATAGCAAATTTTGAAGCAATTTTCAAATCTAAATTTTTAAATATTATATCTCAAATGAAAGCTTAAACCATTGTTTAGTATTTTATATCAAAAAAATAATATCGCTGGTGGAAACATTTTTCATTAGTTTAACTCAAAAAATTTAAAAAAAAAATGAGTTTCACTAAATCGTAATTTCGGTTGGAAACAGTGTAAGTTTCTATTCACAAAATCAACAGGGGTTTAAAAATATTGCTAAACAATATGTTTCTACTTTAGCGGGGGTTTTTTAAAGCAAACCATAGAACTGTGAGTTGCTTTATTATTCTTAGCAAAAGACTAGAATAAAAAACAATTAATAAAGTAGAAATAAACTGGTAATAGAAGAAAAATAAGGCAGACATTTTGCGTAAATTGTGTATGATAAATTATACCTTGACAAATAGACAAGAATAAAACGTATTAAAATAAATATATTCCGCCAAAAAAAATTGGAATAATTAAGCAAGCAATATGAAATAGAGAACAAGCTAAAAATAAGGCAGAAAGAAGAGGAAAATTAGTAATAATAAGTACAAATAAGCAAATTTTGAAAACATTTCATACATAAAAGTTGAACTATTATATCTTAAATGAAAGCTTAAACTACAGCCTATTACTATATGTCGAGACAATTGTATTACTGGAGGAAATATTTTTTATAAGACTATGCTCAAATTTTGTTTAAATAAAAAATTGCTCAAATTAATTGTTGCTCTTTTGGGACAAGTTTTGAAAACTTTTTATACACGAAAAATTACTTTTTATATCTTAAATGAAACCTTGAAATGTTATCTATTATTTCATGCTGAAAAAATTATAACTCCAATTTTTAACGAAATAAAAAATTGCTCAAATTATTTTTTCACATTTGAAGGCAAATTTTTAATAATTTTCAAATATTAAAGTGAAAGTATTATACCTGAAATGAAAGCTTATACTACTGGCTTTCATTTGCTATCCAAAAAACTATTTCCCTAAAAGCAATATTTTACATTATACCAACACCAAATTTTTTCGAAATAATAATATGTGTCAAAATTTTGTTCCTCATTTCGAGGTAAATTCTCAGAAATTTTCAATTACAAAAGTTTAATTATTATATCTTAAATGAAAGCTTGCACTCTTAGCTATTACTTTATGTTAAAGAAATTATATCGCTTAAGGAAAAATTTTCATTAGCTTAATACCAAACTTTGTGAAAATAAAAAAATATCTAAAATTTATTTTTCCTTATTTGGGCTTAAATTTTGAAAACTATTGTGGCGTGAAGTTATTAATTATATCTTAAATGAAAGCTTCAACTATTGTATATCATTTTATGTTAAAAAAATTATGTCGCTGGAGCAAATATTTTTCATTAGACTAACCGTAAACATAGTCCAAATAAGAAATTTCTCAAAAAAAATTTTCCACTTTTGGGAACATATATTTAAGAATTTTCATATAAAAAAAATAAACTATTATATATTAAATGAAAGCTTAAACTATTGGCTTTGAATTTGTATTCAACAAATTGTATGACTAGAAGCAATATTTTCTGTTATACTAACACCAAATTTTGTCGAATTAAAAATATTATTCAAAATTTTCTTCCACATTTTGAGAAAAATTCTGAACAATTTTCAAATATAAAAGTTATATTTATATAGCTTAAAGGAAAGCTTAAACTATTGTCTATTACTTTATGTGAAAAAAATTGTTTCGCTAGAGGAAATATTTTTCATTAGACTAACACCAAATTTTGTCTAAATAAAAAATTGCTGAAATAAATTTTTCCACTTTTGGTAGCAGATTTTGAGATATTTTTATAAAGGAAAGTTGACTTATTATATATTAAATGAAAGCTTAAACTATTGCCTATTATCTTATGTCAAAAGAATTTTAGCCCTTGAAGAAAAATTTCATTTTATACTAACATAAATTTTTGTTAAATTAAAAGTATGGTTGAAATTTTTTTCAACATTATGGTGCAATTTTTGAACAATTTTTAAATATACAAAATATATTTATATAGCTTAAATGAAAGCTTAGGCTATTATCTATTTCCTAATGGCAAATAATTTTTAATGCTGGAGGAAATATTTTAAATTAGACTAACAACAAATTTTGTCGAAATAAAAATTTGCTAAAAATAATTTTTTGAATTTTTGGATGAAAATTTTGAGAAGTTTTTATACATGAAGTTGGACTTGTTATATCTTAAATGAAAGCCTAAACTTTTGGCTATAATTTCGTTTTAAAAAAAATTGTATCACTGCAGGAAATATTTTTCACTAGACTAACATTAAATTTTGTCTAAATAAAAATTAGCTCAAATTAATTTTTTAATTTTTGGATGAAAATTTTTAGAACTTTTTATACATGAACGATGTCTTATTATATCTCAAATGAAAGCTTAAACTATTGGCTATTATCCTAATTCGAAAGAATTTTATCACTGGAGAAAATATTTTTTATTAGACAAACACCAAATTTTGTCGAAATAGAAAATTGCCGAAAATAATTTTTTCACTTTGGGTGAAAATTTTAAGAACTTTTTATACATGAACGATGACTTATTATATCTCAAATGAAAGCTTAAACTATTGGCTATTATCCTAATTCGAAAGAATTTTATCACTGGAGGAAATATTTTTTATTAGACAAACACCAAATTTTGTCGAAATAGTAAATTGCCGAAAATAATTTTTTCACTTTGGGTGAAAATTTTAAGATCTTCTTATACATAAACGATGTCTTATTATATCTCAAATGAAAGCTTAAACTATTGGCTATTAATTTGTGTTAAAACATTTGTTCATTGGAAGAAATATTTGTTATCAAACTAACGCCAAAATTTGTCGAAATAAAAAATTGTCCTAAATATTTTGTTCACCTTTGGGTCTAAATTTTGAGAATTTTTTATACATGAACGATGACTTGTTATATCATAAATGAAAGCTTAAACTATTGTTTATTATCTAGTGTAGAAAGAATTTTCTCACTGGAGCAAATATTTTTCATTAGACTAACACCAAACTTTAGCGACATAAAAAATTTTTCTAAATAATTTTTCCACTTTGGGTGAAAATTTTGAGAATTTTTTATACATTAACGATGTGTTATTATATCTTAAATGAAAGCTTAAACTATTTACTATTTCTTAATGTCATAAAATTTATTATGCTAGAGGAAACATATTTCATTAGTTTAACGCCAAACATGGACGAAGTAAGAAATTGTTCTACTTTTGTGAGCATGAGATCATTTTTCTAACAAAAATTCTTTAATAATTAATATTATTATATCTCTCTGGACATATCTCTTACACCTCTTTTAATTAATAGTTTTGTGTGTGTGTTTTCCTTTTTTTGATTTTTATTAAAATCATTAAAAAAAACAAAGTTCAAAATTCTATTTGAAGGTTTTATAAAAATGATTAAACTATTGTTTGTTTTTGTGTTGAAACTCTCAAATTATCTAATTATTGATCAATAATAAAACATTAATAATATTTGAAATCAAGTTTGTTGTAGAAGTTTTAGAACTCAGTTAAAAAATTAGTTGAATGATTTGTTTGGTTTTGACCCTGATAAAGGTTCTAAATTTTATTGGGGAGAGAAACTTTTTTATAAAGTTTGATTGTGATCAAATTTTCGATCAGTTGGGAATTTTTTACTACCTTATACGTTTATCGTATTTTTTCATTTACTCCATTTATTTAAATACTCGATTAAATAAAACAAATACTCGTATTTACCATCTAAATTGCGTCATTTTATTTTTATTTTTAGATTAGATTATTTGTTTTTTACATGTGTTTTCTATTTCTAGTCTTTATGTGTATTTTTTTTTATATTACATCGATAAATTTTTAATGTTTTCAAGTTCAAAATCGTACAATCCCAACTGTTAATGATCTTTGCCCAAAAAGTGACTGAACGATTTCAGGGTGAAAAAAAAATTAATTTCAACCCGGAAGTCGTTTGAAATTTTGAAAGGGGTTGTTAAACAAATTATAGATTTTATGAGTTAATTAGTTTATTTAATATATTAATTAATTTTTTACATATTTGACTAATAAATTTTCTTATTTATTTTTCTCTTTTTAGGTAAGTGTCTCAAGTATAATAAGGAAATGTTATTAAATATGTAAGTAAGGAATGAAAATTTTGTTAAAATAACTTCTTTCTAAAGTGTACAACAAAAAAAAGTTGAAATTGTTTACCCCCTTGATTACTTAGAGACTTAGAGTGGCAATTGTCTACACTCTTGATTACCTAGGATGTATAAGGTAACCAATTGTTTACTATTAGCATTACAAAAGGCTTTAATGTGTTAGTTGAAAGGGTTTACACACTAAGAGCCCCAAAAGTGACAATTGTCTACACTCTAGATTACCTAGGATGTATAAGGTAACCAATTGTTTACAATTAGCATTACAACATTTGAAAATTTTGTTAGAATAACTTCTTTCTATGAGTACAACAAAAAGAAATTTAAAGTGGTTACTTCCTTGATTACTCAGAGCCACTTAAGTGGCAATTGACTACACTCTAGATTACCTAGGATGCATAAGGTAACCAATTGTTTTTTTTTTTAGCATTACAAAGGAGCCAAATATATATAAATATAAATATTTTTAGGGATTCTTCTGACTACTTGTGTTCTTTTTCAATAACTTTCATTCATTAATTTTTTCATTATTCATTTCTTCTTTTACACTTTTATTTTCTCAATTTTTTTAAAATCTTTTTTTGTTACTTTTTTACACAAATTCTGACTTATTATGTCAGCCAAAAAAAAGAAACCAACAACATTATGACAACATCTAAATAACAAAGTAAAAAGAATAATAATGAAATATTTTTATTTTTTTTTTTGATGAAAACATAAATGAACGTAAATTAATGCTAAATATGTTAATAAACAACAGCAGAAATTTACAAAAAAAAAGAAAGAAAGAAGAGAAAACAGAAAATAAAAAGAAGTTTTAACGAGCAAAAAATAAATGGCCAGAAAATAAAAATAAAAAAAAATCGAAAATTTGGCAATGAACTTGAAACACGTGTAAAGCGAATGTATAATTTTTTTTTTAAATTTTACCTGGAAATTACAAAAACTACCCAGCAGTTCTGGGGAACCAACAAACAACTTTAAGCCCTCCTAAAAGCTTTCCAAATTTAAGCATAAAGAAAAATTAATTTTAGATATTTTTGTTATATTCCCAAAGTTTGGTGTTAAGCCAATGAAAAATATTTCCTTCAGCGATTGAAATTTTTGAACATAACATAATTTGCAATAGTTTAAGCTTTCATTTAAGATATAACAAGTCATTATTCATAAATAAAAAGTTCGCAAAATTTGCAGCTCAAAAAGGAAAAATTAATTTGAGCTCTTTTTTATTTCCACAAAATTTGGTGTTAGTCTGATAAAAAATTTTTGCTCCAGTGATAAAATTCTTTAAACACAAGATAATAGGCAATAGTTTAAGGTTTCCTTTAAGATATAACAAGTCATTATTCATAAATAAAAAGTTCGCAAAATTTGCACCTAAAAAAATGAAAAATTTGTTTTAGCTATTTTTTATTTAGACAAAATTTGGTGTTGGCTGATAAAAAATATTTGCTCCAGCGACAAAATTCTTTCGACACAAGATAATAGGCAATAGTTTAAGCTTTCATTTAAGATATAACAAGTCATCATTCATCTTTAAAAAGTTCTTAAAATTTTCACTCAAAATTAAAAAATTATTTCGGGCAATTTTTTTATTTCCACAAAATTTGGTGTTAGGCTGATAAAAAATATTTGCTCCAGTGAGAAAATTCTTTCGACAAAGATAATAGGCAATAGTTTAAGGTTTCCTTTAAGATATAACAAGTCATCGTTCATGTATAAAAAGTTCTCCAAATTTTCACCCAAAGTGGAAAAATTCATTTCATAAATTTTTTATTTAGACAAAATTTGGTGTTAGTCTGATAAAAAATATTTGCTGCAGTGAGAAAATTCTTTACACACAAGATAATAGCCAATCAATTAAGCTTTCATTTAAGATATAATAGTTTAATTTTTTTATATGAAATTTACTTAAAAATATGACTCCAAGAATGGAACAAAATTTTTACCCATATTTTTATTCCGACTCAATTTGCTGTTGGTATAAAGTAAAATATTGCTTCTAGAGATAGAATGTTTTGGATACCAAATAAAGGCCACTCCTTTAAGCTTTCATTTAAGATATAATACTTTCACTTTTGTATTTGAAAATTACTAAAAATTTTTCACCAAATGTGGAAAAATTAATTTGAGCATTTTTTTTTATTTCGTCACAGTTTGCTGCTATGTTAATGCAAAATATTTCCTCAAGCGATATAATTTCTTAAACATAAAGTAATAGCTAATAGTGTAAGCTTTCATTTAAGATATAATAAAATTTTAATTTGAAATTGTTCAGAATTTGCCTCGAAATGTGCCACAAAATATTGAGCCATATTTTTATTTCGACAAAATTTGGTGTTGGTATAAAGTAAAATATTTCTTCTAGAGATATAATGTTTTGGATACCAAATAAAGGCCACTCCTTTAAGCTTTTATTTAAGATATAATACTTTCACTTTTGAATTTGAAAATTATCCAACATTTGCTACCAAAAGGCGGAAAAAAATTGGGAAAATTGTTTTATTTCGTCCCAGTTTGCTGTTATGTTAATGCAAGATATTTCCTCCAGCAATATAATTTTTTGGACATAAAGTAATAGCTATTAGTGTAAGCATTCATTTAAGATATAATACTTTCACTTTTGTAATTGAAAATTGCTCAGAATTTGCCTCAAAATGGCGAGAAAATTATGAGTCATATTTTTTTTCGACAAAATTTGGTATTGGTATAAAACAAAGTATTGCTTCAGGTGATATAGTTTTTTGGATACCAAATAAAAGCCACTCTTTTAAGCTTTCATTTAAGATATAATACTTTCACTTTTGTATATGAAAATTATCCAAAATTTGCAGGCAAATGAGGAAAACATAATTTGGGCCATTTTTTTAACCAAGTATATTGTTAGTCTAATGAAAATTATTTCCTCCAGCGATATAATTTCTTGAACATAAAGTAATAGCTAATAGTGTAAGCTATCATTTAAGATATAATACTTTATTTTTTTGTATATGAAAGTTACTCAAAATTTGGTACCAAATGTGGAAAAATAATTTCAGCAATTTTTTTTTTCGCAAAAGTTTGTTGTTAGTTTAATGAAAAGTATTTCCTCCAGTGCTATAAATTTTTCGACATATCAGCATAGGCCATAGTTTAAGCTTTCATTTAAGATATAATACGTCAATTTTCATAAATAAAAAGTTGTTAAAATTTGCTACCAAAAGTGGAAAAATTAATTTTAGAAATTAATTTTTTAATTTTTTTGTATCTCAGTCATTTTTGGGCGATTTTATAAATTTTAAATAGCAACCGAACCGGGAATATAGCGGACATATTGATGTACGAATCATGTATGTAAGTTATTTGGGGGCTACAAAAAGTTGATTTCAACATACAGATGGACATGGTTATATCGACTGTGCTATCTATAACTAAACAGAATATATTACTTTGTGAGGTCGCAAATAAAAAATGTAGAAATTACAAAAGTAATGCCAAACTTACCACTCATTACAGACTAAAAGGGACACTTGGAGTAGTTGTAATACTGCTGGGTAACTTAAAGTTGTTTGATTACAAGTGCGTATTTACCTTTAACAATAAACGAATAAATGTTTAAGATTAAAAGATAGGGAAAGGGGAAAGGAAGGCAAATTTAAACAACATATTAACCCATTAAGAATTTTGATTTAGCTTAACAAAATATTACTCAGTCTGCATGAAAATATGTTTGAATGGCTGAATTTTACCAAAAATATTTAAAATTTAAGGAAATATGTACCTTAAATTTTTTTTTTTTGAAATTTTTAAAATTTAAGGAAATATGTACCAAAAAAAATTTTAGAATAATCAATTTAAATACTATTTTTGCAATTCAGTTGGCTGAATTTTAATGAAATTTTGTAATACTTTTTATATTATTGATTAGCTCTTAATTGGTTAATAGTTTAGGTTTGTTTAGCTTTAACTCTTTACATTCTTCGTAACAAAAACAGTAGCCAAAAATTATCTTTAAAAAAAGTGGCGAAAAATACCTTAACATTTCAAAAGCGAAAGAGGAAGAACAATGGAGAACAACAATTACCAGAAAAAAACAAAATTGTCCAGTTAAATAGCATGAATTGTAGTAAACAATTTTTTTTTGGTTAGTGTTTTGTAAAAAAATCATTAACAATTTTTTTTTTTTATTTTTGCTATTTTTCTTTTCATTTACATTTGTTTGTTAAAATATTTATTTATTTGCAACGTAATAACCTAGATTTTCTAGCAAAATACCGGGAGAAGTTATGTAAAAAAGAACATAAATTTAGTTTCTTTCAAGTTCTGCTAACTTTTTTGATGATTTAATAAATTTCAGTTTTTGTTTATTTTAAATAATTCTTGTTGTTTTATTTTAATGTTTTTATTACAAATTGTTGTCATTTTATTTATTTGTTAAGCGGGCTTTTTTCCCTGAATTGAGCTGTCATCAGAATAATTACTTGGGTTTCCTTTTACATGTAATCCAAGTTATTGTCATGAATTGACGCCATTTTTTGTCTACGAAATTGGCGCTTAAACAATTAAATATTTATTAAATTTTGTTGAAATTTTAAGCCAGCAATTTGTAATACTATAAATAATTTATAGGATTCTGGGAATTTAGTAGAAAAAAAGAAACAAAATATTTTAATTTTGAGGAAATTTCTAGAAACACTTTTAAAATCTTATAAATAATTCTCAGTTTATTCCGATTTTTTTTTTTGGAAATTTTTAAATTTCTGCTGCCATATCTTTCAAATTTATTTTATATTTATCTGCTAAAACATTTTGTAAATCAATATGGAAAAATCTTTTGTCAAATAATTTTAGTAAGTTTCATTAAGTTTTGAAATTCAAAAAATAATTAAAATTTTACAATATTTCACTTAAACATAATGTATATTTAATTAATATAGAAAAAAAATTTTAAAAATATTTTTAGTTTCAAAAATAAAATTTCGTTAAGTTTTTTTAAATTTTCAAAAATTCTAAAATGTTACATATTTTTATTAAACATAAGCTTCGGTAAAGGAATACAATAAAAGTTGTAGTCAAATGTTTTTAGTTTCAGAAATAAAGTTTCGTTAAGTTTTTTAAATTTTCAAAAATAAAATTTTTTTACAGATTTTCGTTCAATATCATCTACTCTAAAGAAATATAATAAAAGTTTTAGTCAAATAATTTTAGTTTCTGAAATAAAGTTTCGTTAAGTTTTTTAAATTTTCAAAAATTTTAAAATGATACATATTTTCATTCAACATAAGCTTCAGTAAAGTTATACAATAAAAGTTGTAGTCAAATGTTTTTAGTTTCAAAAATAAAGTTTCGTTAAGTTTTTTTAAATTTTCAAAAATTCTAAAATGTTAAATATTTTTATTAAACATAAGCTTCAGTAAAGGAATACAATAAAAGTTGTAGTAAAATGTTTTTAGTTTCAAAAATAAAGTTTCGTTAAGTTTTTTAAATTTTCAAAAATAAAATTTTTTTACAGATTTTCGTTCAATATCATTTTTGCTATAGGAATATGATAAAAATTTTAGTCAAATATTTTTAGTTTCAAAAATAAAGTTTCGTTAAGTTTTTTAAATTATCAAAAATTAAATTTTTTCCAGATTTTCATTCAATATCATTTTTGCTATAGGAATATGATACAAATTTTAGTCATATATTTTTAGTTTCAAAAATAAAGTTTCGTTAAGTTTTTTAAATTTCTAAAAATTTAAAATTTGTACAGATTTTCTTCCAATATCCTACATACTTAAGGAATATAGTAAAAGTATTAGTCAAATGTTTTTAGTTTCAAAAATAAAGTTTCGTTAAGTTTTTTAAATTTTCAAAAATCAATTTTTTTTCCAGTTTTCTATATACTATCATGTATGCTAAAGGAATATTATAAAAGTTTTGCAGAAATATGTTTAGTTTCACATATAAAGTTTCGTTAAGTTTTTTAAATTTTCAAAAATTACATTTTTATGCTGAGTTTTATTCACTATCATCTATTCTAATGAAATATATTAAAAGTTTTTGTCACATCTTGTTAGTTATAAAATTAAAGTTTCGTTAAGTTTTTTTTAAATTTAAAAACTTAAAATTTTTTCCAGATTTTCATGAAATCTTATCTATTTTTCAGTTTACACTGTTATTTTATTTTATCTTGATCAGTTAAACAAAATTTTAATGCACATTTCTTTTATTATTTAATCTTTTTGACTGAATCATTAAAAATTTTAACATTCCAAAACATACAATACAAAAAAAAAAACCCCATCAAAAATGTTTAAACAATATTAATGCATCCATCAAACACAATGTGAGGAGGCAATTGACCGAACATTTCTTTTAACAGATAGCTGCAGCAGCAGCATTCACAACAGCAACAACAATAATAATGATAATAATATTGCTTTCAAAAAAAGTGGTAACAACACGAAAACGTCCTGATGACATTCACCCCAATTCGTTAAAGCTTTAAAAAGCCAAACAACAACAAACATCTAAATATAAAAAAAAAACAATAACAAAAACAAAACTCTCAGTCAACCAGCCAGCCAGCAGCCAGTCATTTTTAACGAACAATTTAACGAAGCAATTGCATACATACGAGTTGTTTTATTTTTGCAAAGAACAACAACAACAATTTGCAAAAGAGGAATGACTGCATTTTCCACAACGTCATCATTATTATTAATGCTCATTACAACAACAAACCAAATAACAATAAAATTAAATGAGCAAGCAGTGTAGCCAAATGGGGGGATTTCTCCCCACATTGGGGATTTTCTTATTTGGAGCCCATGAAAGATATCAAAATATTCTTAATACAATTTCTCGATAAAAGAAAATACTTTATGTTGTTATCTATAATAACAAATGTGTTTCTATAAGAATACAATTTTGGGTACAATCTAGGGATTGCAATTTTGAAAGGGAGATTTTTTGGGGCCATTGATTATCAGTTTTGTCTGACAACACTGACAATGAGTTTAATTTAATAGAGAGGAAGAGTATAAAAGAGTTTATTTACTACAAAAATGGCGGCGGGTTTAGGGGGAGTTAAATGATTTTTTAAATTTTGTATTTGTTGTAATTCAACGTTGTATTTTAGGTGAAATTCTTTGATTTGAAATTAATATTAATAAATACCGGCTGATTTTTGCAAATACACACATGTTTTTTTGATTAAATTTATAAAACCACAAAAATTTTTTTCATCTAAGTTTAAAAAATATGAAAAAAATAAATTCCGGTAAAATTGCTAGAAAAAAATAGGAAGTTTCGTTAAGTTTTTGAAATTGTTAATTTAAACTTTTTGCAGATTTCGTTAAGTGCTCGACTTTTTAAAATAATTATGGAAAAATTGTTCATGAAATAATTTTGGTTGCATAAAAAAAGTTTCGTTAAGTTTTTTAACTGGCCAAATTTTAAATTTTATTCCATGGTTCGTTGAAGATGTTTTTCAGGTAAATTAATATGGAAACATTTTTCGTTAAATAATTTTGTTTCGCAAAAATAAACTTTCGTTAAGTTTTTTAAATAGTCAAAAAGTAAAACTTTTTCCATATTTCGGTAAAGGTGTATTTGTTGTAAATTAATATAAAAAAATCTTTCGTCAAATAATTTTATTTCATTAAAATTAACTTTCGTTAAGTTTTTTAAATGACCAAAATTTAAATTTGTTTCTATATTTTCCATTAAGCTTATTTTATTTAAATGAATATGGATCAATACATAATTTTTGTCATTTCGTTAAAAAATTAAAGTTTCGTTAAGTTTTTTAAATTTTCAAAAATTAAAATTTTTTACAGATTTTCATTAGCAATCATTAGTGCTAAAGGAATATAATAAAATTTTCAGTCAAATCTTTTTAGTTCCCAAAAAAAAGTTTCGTTAAGTTTTTAAAATTTTCAAAAAGTTATTTTTTTTCCAGATTTTCATCAATAATCATTAATACTAATGGAATATAATAAAAGTTTTATTCAAATCTTTTTAGTTCCCAAAAATAAAGTTTCGTTAAGTTTTTTAAATTTTCAAAAATTCAAAAGTTTTCCAGATTTTGATCAATAGTCATTTATGCTAAAGGAATATAATAAAAGTTTTATTCAAATCTTTTTAGTTCCCAAAAATAAAGTTTCGTTAAGTTTTTTAAATTTTCAAAAATTCAAAAGTTTTCCAGATTTTGATCAATAATCATTTATGCTAAAGAAATATAATAAGAGTTTTATTCAAATCTTTTTAGTTCCCAAAAATAAAGTTTCGTTAAGTTTTTTAAATTTTCAAAAATTCAAAATTTTTCCAGATTTTGATTAATAATTATTTATGCTAAAGGAATATAATAAAAGTTTTATTCAAATCTTTTTAGTTCCCAAAAATAAAGTTTCGTTAAGTTTTTTAAATTTTCAAAAATTCAAAATTTTTCCAGATTTTGATTAATAATCATTTAAGCTAAAGGAATACAATAAAAGTTTTATTCAAATCTTTTTAGTTTCCAAAAATAAAGTTTCGTTAAGTTTTTTAAATTTTCAAAAATTCAAAATTTTTCTAGATTTTTATTAATTATTACCCATTCTAAAGAAATACAATTAAATTTTTGGTAAAATAGATTCAGTTTCAAAAATAAAGTTTCGTTAAGTTTTTTAAATTTTCAAAACTTAAAAATTTTTCAAGATTTTTATTAATAATCGTTCAAGGCTAAGGATTATTATAAAAGTTTTAGTCAAATCCTTATAGTTTTCAAAATAAGGTTTCGTTAAGTTTTAAAAAATTTCCAAAATTTTTAAAATTGTCCAGATTTTCATATATAATAATCCATGCTAATGGAATATAATAAAAGTTTTAGTCAAATCCTTATAGTTTTCCAAATAAAGTTTCGTTAAGTTTTTTAAAATTTTTAAAAATTCAAAATTTTTGCAGATTTTCCTTTAATATCATCCATGCTAACGGAATTTGAAAAAATCTTAGTCAAATCCTTAAAAAATTCCAAAAATTTCACATTTTTCTCTTTTCATATTTCACTTGGTACCCTGCCTTGTATTGCTATCAAGGGAGTGATGCTAACTTTCGCAAAAAAAAAAGACATCCACAACAAAAATTTATACTGCATACATTAAACTTGAAATTCTTAACGATAAAAGCAGAACAACAAAAAAAAAAGACAACTTGAACTTGCTTTTTTCCTTATTTTTTTTTTGCATAAAAATCCATACTAAAGCAATCAGTGCAACCCCAGGCAGTTGAGAATAAAAATGTATTTTTAAATGTTACACATCACAATATTTGCTGCGTTTTGTTGTTGTTGTAAATAAGTGTGTTTATTTATTTTTATATTTTATATAGACTGCAGACAATACTGAGAGGTTATTAACTTTTGTGTGGTGCTGCTGCTGTATATGTTAAATGCATTTATTTACTCCTGCAGTTGCAAATGCTGCAGTCAGTCAGTTAGGCAGGCAGCCAGGCACACATGATCACACTAGCAGTTTATTTAACTGACTGCTGTTTGTGTTACACTGACATTTGTTTTGTTTTTCTTTGGTATTTTGTTCTGTTTGTTTTGTAAAAACCTGGAGTTGACATTTTGTTTGCGAACATTTTTTTTAATGCCCGCTAGAGGAAGTGTTCTTTTGGGATTTAGCCCTGCCTTTTTTAAATGACATTTGTATTTTATTTGAACTTTAATGGGTTATTCACCTTTTGCTTGTAATGAAAATTGTTGTTTAACATTTTATTTATTTTTCACTTTCTTTGACTTTTTTAAGAAAATTTCACCTTGAATTTTTTGTTGTTGTTTGCTTACAAAATTTATTGCTATTAATTCCTTTAAGCATTTTTGCTTTTTGGGAGGTAAATGAATAAAAAATTTCTCCTTAAAATGTTACCTCGTACACAAACAGAGAGATGGTAATCTTTTGGAAGAAAGTTAAGAAAAAAAAACAATTCAGTAAAACACTGAGTAACAGCATTTTTGAAACTTGATTAAGAATAGCAAATTTCCAGAAACTAAACTCAAAATTGCAAATTTCATGAAACTAAACTATAAATAGCAGATTCAAGAAACTGGACTATAAATAGCAAATTTCCAGAAACTAAACTAGAAATAGCAAAATTTTTAAAAACTTAACTACAAATAGCAAATTTCCATAAACTTAACTAGAAATAGCAAATTTCCTGAAACTAATTTATAAATAGCAAATTTCCAGAAACTAAACTATAAATAGCAAATTTCCTGAAACTGAATTATAAATAGCAAATTTCCAGAAACTGAACTATAGATAGCAAATTTTAGGAAACTAAATTATAAATAGCAAATTTTAAGAAACTGAATTATAAATAGCAAATTTCCATAAACTTAATTAGAAATAGCTAATTTTAAGAAACTAAATTATAAATAGCAAATTTTAAGAAACTGAACTATAAATAGCAAATTTCCAGAAACTAAATTATAAATAGCAAATTTCCAGAAACTAAACTAGAAATAGCAAATTTTTAAAAACTTAACTAGAAATAGCAAATTTCCATAAACTTAACTAGAAATAGCAAATTTCCAGAAACTAAGTTATAAATTTCAAATTTCCAGAAACTAAACTATAGATAGCAAATTTTAGGAAACTGAATTATAAATAGCAAATTTCCAGAAACTGAACTATAGATAGCAAATTTTAAGAAACTGAATTATAAATAGCAAATTTCCATTACCTTAATTAGAAATAGCTAATTTTAAGAAACTAAATTATAAATAGCAAATTTCCAGAAACTAAATTATAAATAGCAAATTTCCAGAAACTAAACTAGAAATAGCAAATTTTTAAAAACTTAACTAGAAATAGCAAATTTCCATAAACATAACTAGAAATAGCAAATTTCCAGAAACTAAGTTATAAATAGCAAATTTCCAGAAACTAAACTGTAGATAGCAAATTTTAGGAAACTAAATTATAAATAGCAAATTTTAAGAAACTGAATTATAAATAGCAAATTTCCATAAACTTAATTAGAAATAGCAAATTTTAAGAAACTTAACTATAAATAGCAAATTTCCAGAAAATAAATTATAAATAGCAAATTTCCAGAAACTAAACTAGAAATAGCAAATTTTAAAAAACTTAACTAGAAATAGCAAATTTCCTGAAACTAAGTTATAAATAGCATATTTCCAGAAACTAAACTATAGATAGCAAATTTTAGGAAACTAAATTATAAATAGCAAATTTTAAGAAACTGAACTATAAATAGCAAATTTCCAGAAACTAAACTTGAAATTGCAAATTTCCATAAACTTAACTAGAAATAGCTAATTTTAAGAAACTAAAATATAAATAGCAAATTTCCAGAAACTAAGTTATAAATAGCAAATTTTAAGAAACTGAACTATAAATAGCAAATTTCCAGAAACTAAACTATTGATAGCAAATTTTAGGAAACTGAATTATAAATAGCAAATTTTAAGAAACTGAACTATAAATAGCAAATTTCCAGAAACTAAACTTGAAATAGCAAATTTCCAGAAATTAAACTATAGGTAGCAAATTTCCTGAAACTAAACTAGAAATGGCAAATTTTTAAAAACTTAACTAGAAATATCAAATTTCCTGAAACTAAGTTATATATAGATAGCAAATTTTAAGAAACTGAACTAAAATAGCAAATTTCCAGAAACTAAACTATAAATAGCAATTTTCCAGAAACTAAACTATAAATAGCAAATTTTAGGAAACTAAACTATAAATAGCTAATTTCCAGAACCAAAACTAGAAATAGCAAATTTCCAGAACCAAAACTAGAAATAGCTAATTTCAATTGCTATAGATAGCAAATTTTAGGAAACTAAATTATAAATAGCAAATTTCCAGAAACTAAACAATAAATACCTAATTTCCAGAAACTGAACTTGAAATAGCAAATTTCCAGAGACTAAACTAGAAATAGCTAATTTTTAAAAACTTAACTAGAAATAGCAAATTTCCATAAACTTAACTAGAAATAGCTAATTTCCTGAAACTAAACTATAAATAGTAAATTTCCGGAAACTAAACTAGAAATATCCAAGTGTTGGCTATAAAATTTCCCCAAAATATTTTAATAAATAGCCAAATTTTGTAACCTGGTGTTTCTTTTACTGATCCTTGACATTTTCTCCTTAAATTTCTCAAATAAAAAACCAACATTTCTTTCTAATAATCCCCAGCAAGTCAAACAAACTTTCCACAAATATTTTTTTAAGCAGCACTCACACACAAAACCAAGCAAAGTTCAATAACGTGAGCTTAAACGCCTAGTCAGTCACTCAGTCCGACAGACTTGGCGATTTTCTGGCAGAGTGGAAATACCAAGGCAAGTTCAATAAAACAGCCACACACTCACTCACTGCAAACTCTCAGCTTAAAATTAAGCCTGTAGTGTTGTTTTTCTTTACAACCCACTCACCAAACTAAACTTTTGTTGGCTGGGGTTTTCTAAACATCGTGTCCTTGTTGTTGCAAATTAAACGATCGCTGTTTCTATGTTTAATCAATAACAATAACAACAACAACAATTTAAATGTTGCATATAAACATTGAAGCAAGAGGCTTTTCTTTATGACGTTTTTTTTTTTGTTTTTCTTGCTGGTACTACAGAAATAAAAATAAATAAATAAAAAAAAAAGTCGTAAAAATATGTTGCTCAGTTGTTGGGTTAGTTACCCCATGCTTGATGGCAATGAACCAGAGCACCAATGACCAGTTAAGCCAACCAACAGACGGACAGACACACAATCGTCAACAACAAGTATGACTTGCATTGCATCGTCATCGTCATCATTATCACCATCGTCATCTTCATTATCCTCTTGCTACAACTCACACTCTGTTGCTTGCATGAGTAGAATTTGTTGTTAAAGTTTTTTTGTTTTTTTGTTTTGTATTGTGGCAAATCGTCATGATATCATGCCTCATGCTACCAGTTTATTTTTTTTTTTGTCTTCTTGTGTATAATTTTGCATTTAGTTTTTTTTTGTTTGTTGCATTATCTTCTGTTTTATTCTCTGTGTTGTGGATTCTCTCTAATTTCCCCCGACTCCTCGTCCCTTTTTCCCGAGTGGTTGCAGTTCGTTGTTTTCATTGCAAAAGTGCAATGATCTCTGGTAATCAGAAGGCAATGAAATGTTTTTTTTTCATTTTTTTTTTTTTTGTATAAATTTTAATGCCTTCAAATGTAGGGAAACATTTTAATGTGGTTAAAGTCATAAATAAACTGTTACAGAAGTAAAAACATAAAAAACAAAAAAACAAACTCAAAGAGTTTTGCTTTAAGGGCAAAAAATTATTTTAAAGCAAAAGATATTGAAAGAAAATAAATAGATTATTGAATATAAATAGACAATTTCTAGAATGCCGACTAGAAATAGCTAATTTCCAGAAACTAAACTATAAATAGCAACTTTCCTGAAACTAAACTAGAAATAGCAAAATTCGAGAAACTCAACTCTAAATAGCAAATTTCTAGAAACTGATCTATAAATAGCAAAATTCGAGAAACTAAACTATAAATAGCAAATTTACAGAAACTAAACTATAAATAGCAAATTTCCAGAAACTAAACTATAAATAGCAAATTTCTAGAAACTGAACTATAAATAGCAAAATTCAAGAAACTAAACTCTAAATAGCAAATTTCTAGAAACTGATCTAGAAATAGCTAATTTCAGAAAACTAAACTAAAAATAGCAAATTTCTGGAAATTAAATAGCAAATTTCTAGAAACTGAACTATAAATAGCAAATTTCCTGAAACTGAACTAAAAATAGCAAATTTCCTGAAACTGAACTAAAAATAGCAAATTTCCTGAAACTAAACTATAAATAGCAATTTTCCTGAAACTAAACTAAAAATAGCAAATTTCCAGAAACTAAACTATAAATAGCAAATTTCCAGAAACTAAACTATAAATAGCAAATTTCCTGAAACTGAACTATAAATAGCAAAATTCGAGAAACTGAACTATAAATAGCAAAATTCAAGAAACTAAACTCTAAATAGCAAATTTCTAGAAACTGATCTAGAAATAGCTAATTTCAGAAAACTAAACTAAAAATAGCAAATTTCTGGAAATTTTTTTATTTATTTATTTATTTATTTATTTAGTCTATGGATTAACTCCGTTCAGACAAAAAATTAAAATATTATAAATATTACAAACAAATTTAATGTAATCTATTTAAATATAAAATTAAATTACGTTTAATAATATTAATACTCAAAGTTGTATCGATAATATTGTACAAATCATTAAAATTTAAACATAGAATAGCAAATTTCTAGAAACTGAACTATAAATAGCAAATTTCCTGAAACTGAACTAAAAATAGCAAATTTCCTGAAACTGAACTAAAAATAGCAAATTTCCTGAAACTAAACTATAAATAGCAATTTTCCTGAAACTAAACTAAAAATAGCAAATTTCCAGAAACTAAACTATAAATAGCAAATTTCCAGAAACTAAACTATAAATAGCAAATTTCCTGAAACTGAACTATAAATAGCAAAATTCGAGAAACTAAACTATAAATAGCAAATTTACAGAAACTAAACTATAAATAGCAAATTTCTAGAAACTGAACTATAAATAGCAAAATTCAAGAAACTAAACTCTAAATAGCAAATTTCTAGAAACTGATCTAGAAATAGCTAATTTCAGAAAACTAAACTAAAAATAGCAAATTTCTGGAAATTAAATAGCAAATTTCTAGAAACTGAACTATAAATAGCAAATTTCCTGAAACTGAACTAAAAATAGCAAATTTCCTGAAACTGAACTAAAAATAGCAAATTTCCTGAAACTAAACTAAAAATAGCAAATTTCCAGAAACTAAACTATAAATAGCAAATTTCCAGAAACTAAACTATAAATAGCAAATTTCCTGAAACTGAACTATAAATAGCAAAATTCGAGAAACTGAACTATAAATAGCAAAATTCAAGAAACTAAACTCTAAATAGCAAATTTCTAGAAACTGATCTAGAAATAGCTAATTTCCAGAAAACTAAACTAAAAATAGCAAATTTCTGGAAATTAAATAGCAAATTTCTAGAAACTGAACTATAAATAACAAATTTCCTGAAACTGAACTAAAAATAGCAAATTTCCTGAAACTGAACTAAAAATAGCAAATTTCCTGAAACTAAACTATAAATAGCAATTTTCCTGAAACTAAACTAAAAATAGCAAATTTCCAGAAACTAAACTATAAATAGCAAATTTCCAGAAACTAAACTATAAATAGCAAATTTCCTGAAACTGAACTATAAATAGCAAAATTCGAGAAACTGAACTATAAATAGCAAAATTCAAGAAACTAAACTCTAAATAGCAAATTTCTAGAAACTGATCTAGAAATAGCTAATTTCAGAAAACTAAACTAAAAATAGCAAATTTCTGGAAATTAAATAGCAAATTTCTAGAAACTGAACTATAAATAGCAAATTTCCTGAAACTGAACTAAAAATAGCAAATTTCCTGAAACTGAACTAAAAATAGCAAATTTCCTGAAACTAAACTATAAATAGCAATTTTCCTGAAACTAAACTAAAAATAGCAAATTTCCAGAAACTAAACTATAAATAGCAAATTTCCAGAACTAAACTATAAATAGCAAATTTCCTGAAACTGAACTATAAATAGCAAAATTCGAGAAACTAAACTATAAATAGCAAATTTACAGAAACTAAACTATAAATAGCAAATTTCTAGAAACTGAACTATAAATAGCAAAATTCAAGAAACTAAACTCTAAATAGCAAATTTCTAGAAACTGATCTAGAAATAGCTAATTTCAGAAAACTAAACTAAAAATAGCACATTTCCTGAAACTGAACTAAAAATAGCAAATTTCCTGAAACTGAACTAAAAATAGCAAATTTACAGAAACTAAACTATAAATAGCAAATTTCTAGAAACTGAACTATAAATAGCAAAATTCAAGAAACTAAACTCTAAATAGCAAATTTCTAGAAACTGATCTAGAAATAGCTAATTTCAGAAAACTAAACTAAAAATAGCAAATTTCTGGAAATTAAATAGCAAATTTCTAGAAACTGAACTATAAATAGCAAATTTCCTGAAACTGAACTAAAAATAGCAAATTTCCTGAAACTGAACTAAAAATAGCAAATTTCCTGAAACTAAACTAAAAATAGCAAATTTCCAGAAACTAAACTATAAATAGCAAATTTCCAGAAACTAAACTATAAATAGCAAATTTCCTGAAACTGAACTATAAATAGCAAAATTCGAGAAACTGAACTATAAATAGCAAAATTCAAGAAACTAAACTCTAAATAGCAAATTTCTAGAAACTGATCTAGAAATAGCTAATTTCAGAAAACTAAACTAAAAATAGCAAATTTCTGGAAATTAAATAGCAAATTTCTAGAAACTGAACTATAAATAGCAAATTTCCTGAAACTGAACTAAAAATAGCAAATTTCCTGAAACTGAACTAAAAATAGCAAATTTCCTGAAACTAAACTATAAATAGCAATTTTCCTGAAACTAAACTAAAAATAGCAAATTTCCAGAAACTAAACTATAAATAGCAAATTTCCAGAAACTAAACTATAAATAGCAAATTTCCTGAAACTGAACTATAAATAGCAAAATTCGAGAAACTGAACTATAAATAGCAAAATTCAAGAAACTAAACTCTAAATAGCAAATTTCTAGAAACTGATCTAGAAATAGCTAATTTCAGAAAACTAAACTAAAAATAGCAAATTTCTGGAAATTAAATAGCAAATTTCTAGAAACTGAACTATAAATAGCAAATTTCCTGAAACTGAACTAAAAATAGCAAATTTCCTGAAACTGAACTAAAAATAGCAAATTTCCTGAAACTAAACTATAAATAGCAATTTTCCTGAAACTAAACTAAAAATAGCAAATTTCCAGAAACTAAACTATAAATAGCAAATTTCCAGAAACTAAACTATAAATAGCAAATTTCCTGAAACTGAACTATAAATAGCAAAATTCGAGAAACTAAACTATAAATAGCAAATTTACAGAAACTAAACTATAAATAGCAAATTTCTAGAAACTGAACTATAAATAGCAAAATTCAAGAAACTAAACTCTAAATAGCAAATTTCTAGAAACTGATCTAGAAATAGCTAATTTCAGAAAACTAAACTAAAAATAGCAAATTTCTGGAAATTAAATAGCAAATTTCTAGAAACTGAACTATAAATAGCAAATTTCCTGAAACTGAACTAAAAATAGCAAATTTCCTGAAACTGAACTAAAAATAGCAAATTTCCTGAAACTAAACTATAAATAGCAATTTTCCTGAAACTAAACTAAAAATAGCAAATTTCCAGAAACTAAACTATAAATAGCAAATTTCCAGAAACTAAACTATAAATAGCAAATTTCCTGAAACTGAACTATAAATAGCAAATTTCCTGAAACTAAACTATAGATAGCAAATTTCCTGAAACTAAACTATAAATAGCAAATTTCCTGAAACTAATCTATAAATAGCAAATTTCCAGAAACTAAACTATAAATAGCAAATTTCCTGAAACTAAACTATAAATAGCAAATTTCCTGAAACTAAACTATAGATAGCAAATTTCCTGAAACTAAACTATAAATAGCAAATTTCCTGAAACTAATCTATAAATAGCAAATTTCCTGAAACTAAACTATAAATAGCTAATTTCCTGAAACTAAACTATAAATAGCAAATTTCCAGAAACTAAACTATAGATAGCAAATTTCCTGAAACTAAACTATAAATAGCAAATTTCCTGAAACTAAACTATAGATAGCAAATTTCCTGAAACTAAACTATAAATAGCAAATTTCCTGAAACTAAACTATAAATAGCAAATTTCCAGAAACTAAACTATAAATAGCAAATTTCCAGAAACTAAACTATAAATAGCAAATTTCCTGAAACTAAACTATAGATAGCAAATTTCCTGAAACTAAACTATAAATAGCAAATTTCCTGAAACTAATCTATAAATAGCAAATTTCCAGAAACTAAACTATAAATAGCAAATTTCCTGAAACTAAACTATAAATAGCTAATTTCCTGAAACTAAACTATAAATAGCAAATTTCCTGAAACTAAACTATAGATAGCAAATTTCCAGAAACTAAACTATAAATAGCAAATTTCCAGAAACTAAACTATAAATAGCAAATTTCCTGAAACTAAACTATAGATAGCAAATTTCCTGAAACTAAACTATAAATAGCAAATTTCCTGAAACTAATCTATAAATAGCAAATTTCCAGAAACTAAACTATAAATAGCAAATTTCCTGAAACTAAACTATAAATAGCTAATTTCCTGAAACTAAACTATAAATAGCAAATTTCCTGAAACTAAACTATAGATAGCAAATTTCCAGAAACTAAACTATAAATAGCAAATTTCCAGAAACTAAACTATAAATAGCAAATTTCCAGAAACTAAACTATAAATAGCAAATTTCCTGAAACTAAACTATAGATAGCTAATTTCCTGAAACTAAACTATAAATAGCAAATTTCCTGAAACTAATCTATAAATAGCAAATTTCCAGAAACTAAACTATAAATAGCAAATTTCCTGAAACTAAACTATAAATAGCTAATTTCCTGAAACTAAACTATAAATAGCAAATTTCCTGAAACTAAACTATAGATAGCAAATTTCCAGAAACTAAACTATAAATAGCAAATTTCCTGAAACTAATCTATAAATAGCAAATTTCCTGAAACTAAACTATAAATAGCTAATTTCCTGAAACTAAACTATAAATAGCAAATTTCCTGAAACTAATCTATAAATAGCAAATTTCCAGAAACTAAACTATAAATAGCAAATTTCCTGAAACTAAACTATAAATAGCAAATTTCTAGAAACTGAACTATAAATAGCAAATTTCCAGAAACTAAACTATAAACAGCAAATTTCCTGAAACTAAACTATAAATAGCAAATTTCCAGAAACTGAACTATAAATAGCAAATTTCTTGAAAAAAAAAACTATAAATAGTAAATTTCCCAAAATTTAATATAAATAGCAAATTTCTTAAAAATTTATAAATAGCAAATTTCCCGAAACTAAACTATAAATACCATATTTCCCGAAGCTAAACTATAGATAGCAAATTCCCTGAGACTAAACTATAAATAGCAAATTTCCAGAAACTAAAATATAAATACCAATTTCCTGAAATGAAACTATAAATAGCTAATTTCTTTAAACTCGTCTATAAATTGCAAAATTCCAGAAACTAAACTATAAATAGCAAATTTCCAGAAATAGCTAATTTTTAGAAATTTGAATAGAAATAGCAATTTTTCAATTACGAAATTTCTTTATTTTTGCATTTTGTTTCTAAATTGTTAAGTTTTCTTTTTCATTTAATTATTACTTTTGTTGTTGTTTTTGTCCACAAAATGTTGTAACATTATCTGATTTGATAAAAAGAAAGAGAAAAAAAACTTTCACATTGTAACGAAAGTTCAATATATCGATCATAAGTTACGCATTGTAATTTTAATTTGTTGCTGTTTAAGTCAAATAACAATGTATTGAGAAAAAAACACAAAAAAAACAACAAAAAAACCAAATGTGTTGCCAAGTGAAGGTGCCGCCAATTGCAGCCTTTTTTGTATTTGCTAAAAGGTGACTAAACTCTTCATAAACAATGCACACAAGACAAGACCGACAACACTCTGCACTCGAAGTCCATAATACCAGCAGTGACAGAGACATTCACCATGAGTTACAACAACAGCAGCAGCAGCAGCATTTGCAGCAGTGGCAGATACAATACAAACCCACATTATTCTTCAAGGCACAACATACTCCAACTCTTAGTTGTAAACAGGAGGAGGGAGAGATTGTCCCAATGCCAATTTTTCATCGGCAGAAGAGCCAAAAGCCAGTCAAACCACAACAAAAGACCTCTTAAACTATAGAAAATTGCTGAACTAACAACGAACGAACATATTGAACAACAACAACAACAGCAACAATCAAATGAAAATGCTGAAATCCCAAATGCAACTCCTTACCTGGCAAAGCCTTTTTTTATTTACTACGTCTGACTGACTCTACTACACGTTGTTAGACTGTTGGGGCTAGAAAATCAGAAATACTACGAAGATACCTTTAACGTACTACTGACTCTCTAGTGTGTCGTAGTAACTTGTCGTTGGTTTTTGCTGCTGCTTTGTTTTGTAGTTTTTTTTTTTCCTTTTAAAAAAGGCTATTTTGTTGTAGACCAAAAAAACAGAAAAAAACCAAAGTCACTGATCGTTTGAATGAAAGTTGACTGACTTATGGAGAAACAAATGGCAGGCAGGCTGTTAGTTATTTAGTTAGTTAGTACTCATACCATTTAACAAATGCAACGTATGACTGGCTAAATTATAACTATTTTTTTTCCAACGTTTTGAAAAAAAAAAACTGAAAAAAGAGAGGTTAATATACTGCATAATATGCAGTGTACATTAGAGGATTTTGACCTTCCCAAACTAAAGTGAAAATATGCAACTGGTAGTTGGTGGTTGGTGTTGAAAACAATGGCAAACAAAAAACAACTTTGGCAAATAAGAAGTGAAGGAAACTTTTTAACCCTTGAAAAGAAAGAATAGCTAAATTATTAAAAAAATAGCAAATTTTGAGAAACTAAACTAGAAATAGCAGATTTCAAGAAACTGAACTAGAAATAGCAGGTTTCAAGAAACTAAACTATAAATAGAAAATTTCCTGAAACTAAACTAGAAATAGCAAATATCAAGAAACTAAACTAGAAATAGCAAATTTTAAGAAACTAAACTAGAAATAGCATATTTCCAAAAACTAAACTGTAAATAGCGAATTGCAATAAACTAAACTATAAATAGAAAATTTCCTGAATCTAAACTATAAATAGCAAATTTCAAGAAAGTGCTCTATAGATAGGAAATTTCCAGAAACTGAACTATAAATAGCATATTTCCAGAAACTATACTGTAAATAGAAAATTTCCTGAATCTAAACTATAAATAGCGAATTTCCAGAAATTAAACTATAAATAACAAATTTTGAGAAACTGAACTAAAAACATCAAATTTTAAGAATCTAAATTATAAATAACAAATTTTGAGAAACTGAATTATTAATAGCAAATTTTAAGAAACAAAACTATAAATAGCAAATTTGAAGAAACTAAACTAGAAATAGCAAATTTCGAGAAACTACACTAGAAATAGCAAATTTTGAGAAACTAAACTAGAAATAGCAAATTTTGAGAAACTAAAGTATAAATAGCAGATTTCAAGAAACTGAACTATAACTACCAAATTTTAAAACACTAAACTAGAAATAGCAAATTTCAAGAAACAAAACTGTAAATAGCTAATTTTAGGAAACAAAACTAGAAATAGCAAATTTTGAGAAACTAAACTAGAAATAGCAAATTTCAAGAAACTAAACTATAAATAGCTAATTTTGCGAAACTAAAGTATAAATAGCAGATTTCAAGAAACTGAACTATAAATAGCAAATTTCAAAACACTAAACTCTAAATAGCAAACTTCAAAAAACTAAACTAGAAATAGCAAATTTCAAGAAACTAAACTAGAAATAGCAAATTTCTGGAAATTAAACTATAAATAGGAAATTGCGAAAAACTAAACTATAAATAGCAATTTTTAAGAATCTAAATTATAAATAGCAAATTTTGAGAAACCGAACTAGAAAAAGCTAATTTTGAGAAACTAAACTATAAATAGCAGATTTCAAGAAACTGAACTATAAATAGCAAATTTCAAAACACTAAACTATAAATAGCAAATTTCGAGAAACTAAACTAGAAATAGCTAATTTCAAAAAACTAAACATAGCAAATTTCTGGAAATTAAACTGTAAATAGCAAATTTCGAAAAACTATAAATAGCAAATTTTAAAAATCTAAATTATAAATAGCAAATTTCGAAAAACTAAACTATAAATAGCCAATTTCAAAACACTAAACTATAAATAGCACATTTCGAGATACTAAACTATAAATAGCATATTTCAAGAAACTGAACTGTAAATAGCAAATTTCAAAACAATAAACTATAAATAGCAAATTTCAAGAAACTGAACTGTAAATAGCAAATTTCAAGAAACTAAACTAAAAATATCAAATTTCTGGAAATTAAACTATAAATAGCAAATTTCGAAAAACTATAAATAGCAAATTTCAAGAAACTAAACTAGAAATAGCAAATTTTAAGAATCTAAATTATAAATAGCAAATTTCCAGAAACTAAACTGTAAATAGCCAATTTCCAGAAACTAAACTAAAAATAGCAATTTTTGAGAAAATTTTCAACAAATAGCAAACTTTGATAAAATTGACTGTAAATAGCAAATTTCAAGAAACTAAACCTCCTTTAATGGTTTAAAATCTTAGGCCACTGTAAAATTCCCTAACTTTTTTTTCTACAATCTCTATTTTAGTTTTTACAAATTTTACCAACTGAAACTAAAAGGTTTCATTGCTCTCTTTTTCTTTTGCTGAAACTTTGAAAGTAAACAGTTGATTTTTGAATTTTAAGAGTTCATTGGTTGTATATTTCCAACCGTTGTTGGTCTTGGTCTATTAACATAACATTGCTACTTTTGAAAACCAACAAAAAAAAATAAATTTGCCTGCAATTTAATCTTTGGCTCCAAATTTAAAAAACTGTTGCATTTCGTTAGACAGTCAAAGGCAGTCGTCAGCAAATGAAAATGAATGAATGCATTTTTATGTACAAACACAATTTAATGTTGACTTGATAATTTAAAAGTCACAATGACTCTAAACTATTGTCTAATGTTACAGGCAAAATTAAAAAATAAAAAAAAAAAAACCAACGAACGAACAACAAACAACGTGAAAGTTTTGGCATTTTAGTTTTAAAAAAAAAAAACATTTTGCAAAGTTTATTCACATTTAATTGAAAATAAACGAAAAAAAAAAATAAACAACAACCTCAAACGAAAATTTATATTTTAACTTAGGATCATGTTTGAAATGAAAGTTTTGAAAGAAATGGAAAGAAAACAATTATTTGGAAGTAGGAAAATTAGAAGAAAATATCCTGTTATTAATTTAAAAGACTAGTTTCATTTTTGTCAAGTTACTGGAAATTTATTTTTTATAGTTATATGTTTATTAGAATTTGATATAAATATTAATTAACAGTCAAGGTTCTGAAAACTTGCTATTTATAGTTTAGTTTCAGGAAATTTGCTGTTTCTAGATTAGTTTCTGGAAATTTGCTATTTATAGTCGAGATTCTAGAAATTTGCTATTTCTAGTTTAGTTTCTGGAAATTTGCTATTTATAGTCGAGATTCTGGAAATTTGCTATTTATAGTTTAGTTTCTGGAAATTTGCTATTTATAGTCGAGAATCTGGAAATTTGCTATTTATAGTCGAGATTCTAGAAATTTGCTATTTATTGTTTAGTTTCAGGAAATTTGCTATTTATAGTCGAGATTCTAGAAATTTGCTATTTCTAGTTTAGTTTCTGGAAATTTGCTATTTATAGTCGAGAATCTGGAAATTTGCTATTTATAGTCGAGATTCTAGAAATTTGATATTTATTGTTTAGTTTCAGGAAATTTGCTATTTATAGTCGAGATTCTGGAAATTTGCTATTTCTAGTTTAGTTTCTAGAAATTTGCTATTTATAGTCGAGATTCTAGAAATTTGCTTATTCTAGATTAGATTCAGGAAATTTGCTATTTCTAGTTTAGTTTCAGGAAATTTGCTATTTATAGTCCAGATTCTAGAAATTTGCTATTTATTGTTTAGTTTCTGAAAATTTGCTATTTATAGTCGAGATTCTGGAAATTTGCTATTTATAGTCGAGATTCTAGAAATTTGCTATTTATAGTCGAGATTCTAGAAATTTGCTATTTATAGTCGAGAATCTGGAAATTTGCTATTTATAGTCGAGATTCTAGAAATTTGCTATTTATTGTTTAGTTTCAGGAAATTTGCTATTTATAGTCGAGATTCTGGAAATTTGCTATTTCTAGTTTAGTTTCTGGAAATTTGCTATTTATAGTCCAGAATCTGGAAATTTGCTATTTATAGTTGAGATTCTAGAAATTTGCTATTTATTGTTTAGTTTCAGGAAATTTGCTATTTATAGTCGAGATTCTAGAAATTAGCTATTTCTAGTTTAGTTTCTGGAAATTTGCTATTTCAAGTTTAGTTTCTGGGAATTTGCTATTTATAGTCTAGATTCTGGAAATTTGCTATTTCTAGTCGAGAATCTGAAAATTTGCTATTTATAGTCGAGAATCTGGAAATTTGCTATTTATAGTCGAAATTCTAGAAATTTGCTATTTATAGTCGAAATTCTAGAAATTTACTATTTATTGTTTAGTTTCTGGAAATTTGCTATTTATAGTCCAGAATCTGGAAATTTGCTATTTATAGTCGAGATTCTAGAAATTTGCTATTTATTGTTTAGTTTGAGGAAATTTGCTATTTATAGTCGAGAATCTGGAAATTTGCTATTTCAAATTTAGTTTCTGGGAATTTGCTATTTATAGTCTAGATTCTAGAAATTTGCTATTTCTAGTCGAGAATCTGAAAATTTTCTATTTATAGTCGAGAATCTGAAAATTTGCTATTTATAGTCGAAATTCTAGAAATTTGCTATTTATTGTTTAGTTTCAGGAAATTTGCTATTTATAGTCGAGATTCTGGAAATTTGCTATTTCTAGTTTAGTTTCTGGAAATTTGCTATTTATAGTCGAAATTGTAAAAATTTGCTATTTCTAGTTTAATTTCTGGAAATTGGCTATTTCTGTTTAGAGAAATTCTTTAGAAAATTTTCGTTTTTTTTATCGATATTTAGAGAATTTTTTGTAGAGTATTTTCTATTTTTTAACTAGAGTTTTGTATTTTTTAACTAGTTTTTCTTCACTTGTATTTTTTATCGTTTTTTTCGATAACTTGTTAATGCTGAAATCATGATCCGTTAAATTAAGAATTAACAATAAGCAGCCATTTTTATAATTAACCAGAAATTCTTTTGTTTATTTGGGTTATGAATAATGTTTTTTTTTTATTTTATTTTGTTGTTTTGCTAGCTGGAAATCATCCGTCCTTCCGTCTGACTGTCTTACCATCCCTCTTTTTTGTTAACTCTAAAATTATGTTAAGCTTCCCCTACTACTATGTACCCTTTCTCTTTATAATGTTCCATATATATTCTTTAGAATTTCATTCTTTAATTTTTTTAAATTTATTTATGTTTATATTTTTGTTTTTGTATTTTCATTTTCGTTTTCTCCTCATATTTGTTTACAACTTTTAGTTTTTTTTTTTACTTTCAAATTAAATAGTTTTTTTTTGGGGGGGGGTTAATAATTATTATTCTGATGTCATAACAATTTCATTAACAAACAAACTAACAAAAGCAAAGAATAGAATTTAAAAAAAAATGGCCAAAAATAAAACTAGCTTTTGGGCCATTGGTTTGAAAGTGGTGTTAGATTCTGGGAAGAAGCTTTAAAATTTATTAACTTGTTGTTTTGTTTTTTGTTTTATTTCTTTAAAAAGTCTTGACTTTTTGGCGGAGAATTGTTGAAATGTTATTATGATAGAAAATTACGCAATTTCTTTGTTTTGTTTTTTTTTTTGGTCAAAACAAAGTAATTATGTTTTTTTGGGTTAAAAAAGAAACAATTTCTAAGAAGTTTTTATAAATAATAAAATTTTCCCTTCCCATTTGATATTTCTAAGCAATTACTGGCAATATTGGAACAATTACCTTCAAAATTTAAGGAAATACTTGCAGAATTTAAGGAAATATTTGCAGAATTTAAGGAAATATTACGCAATTTCTTTGTTTTGTTTTTTTTTGGTCAAAACAAAGTAATTATGTTTTTTTGGGTTAAAAAAGAAACAATTTCTAAGAAGTTTTTATAAATAATAAAATTTTCCCTTCCCATTTGATATTTCTAAGCAATTACTGGCAATATTGGAACAATTACCTTCAAAATTTAAGGAAATACTTGCAGAATTTAAGGAAATATTTGCAGAATTTAAGGAAATATTTGCAAAACTTAAGGAAATATTTGCAAAACTTAAGGAAATACTTGCAGTATTTGTTATGTTTCAATATTGTATTTGTAGGGATTTGTCCTAAACTAGTGCCACAGCACGAATCATAATACAGTATATAGTTGTTGCTATTGTTCTATGCAGTAATGAATGAAGCACGTAGTGTTTATCTTTCAAATACAGTTGTGCATCACTTCACAGTTTAGAGGAAATCTAAAACTCTTATTTCAATACAATAATAACCCTTTAGTGGAGAAACTAGAAAATTTTTCCAATCTATTAACTTCTTAACACTTTCTATTCCCATGATCTCTATTTAAATAAGAAAAATAAAAAAAAATATCCAATTTCAATATTACTGTTACTGTTTTACGCCTGATATTATTGCCAAGCCAATAATAAGATGTTACCACTATGCAAACTCTTTAGCTCTGCCCAAAGTTCATTCCCTTCATTGTGAATGAACCATATGGCTGAATGCGTAGACACACTCATGATGTGACTAGAAAATTTCCCAATCATCACGTGCAAAACACTTGTAATAACAAATCAAATCCACCCAGCCCCTCATTTGGCACCTCTGTTGCACAACCAAAAGCCACTGCAACAAAATGCTCAGGCCCCAGCACAGTATAGTCGGCCATTAAGAGAAAATTTTCTAGAAAATTATAGAAGAAAATATAGAAAGAACAGAAAAAAAAAAACAGGAATGAATACCAAACCTGCAGGTTAGGGGAGGCAATACAGGAATGATCGTCAAGCAGCCAGGCAGTTTTCAATATATAGAAAAAAACAGTTACAAAACTGTGTTTATATGTGAATTATATAAGAGTGAGTTGAAGAAGTCAGTAAGAAGTAAAAATGTGTTAAAAGTTAGAAATAGCAAACACAAAAAAAAGAACACATTCAAATACGTGTGTTTAAAACTGAAAACTAAATTATGCAAAACCTACACTTTAACCATAGAATCATTTATTCTACAGTACAAAAAATAGCCATATAAAACTTCTAAATTCAACTGTATAAAGTTCCAGGGTTAAGACTAGAATTGAATTTAATACATATCTACAATTGAAGCAAAATTTTACATAACTTTCAAAATAAAATTGGAATGTATAAATGTCCAAATTTAAAGCAAAGATTCTTCCGTATAAACAGCTACGATTACAGCTCGAAATTAGACTCTATGAAGACCTGCAATTGAAGCTATAAAATGATAGAAGAGTGATGTTAAATTGTACTGTATAAAACGTACGATCGAAAGTGGGACTGTATAAAGACCTGAAATTGAAACCAAAATTAAACTAATTGTGGAAAAACTCACCAACACAATTTAAATTGTACTGTATAAACACCTAAGATAGTAGTTAAAATTGGACTGTATAAAAACCAAAATTTTAAGCTAATATTTTATTATCTAATGATCAAACAACGAAGCTAAGATTAAAGCATAAAAACTAAAATTGTACTGTATACAGTTCTACTATTTTAGGCAAAATTGGACTGTATAAAGAGCTGAAGATTGAAGCCAAAATTTAACTACTTAATGATAAACCACTGAAGCTAAATTTAACTGCAGAAAAACCTATTATTGAACATAATTAAAATCATGAATTGTACTGTATAAAAAATATGATTGTAAAATTGGACTTTAAAAAAACCAGAATTTGAAGCTAAAAAAAATAATGTAACAGTGAAGCTAAAATTGAACTATATATCATACAGTACAAAGTAAAATTGTACTGTAGAATGACCTACGATTGTAGGTAAAATTGGACTGTATAAAAACCATCATTTGAAGCTAAAATTGCAATATAGAAAGACATATTATTGCAGCTAAATGCAAGCTTTATACAGTACAAATTAAAATTGTACTGTATAAAGACCTTAATATGGGAAAAAGTGCATAGCAATTTATTGCCAATTACTTTAATTAAATTTCTATTGTACAAGTGTTTCAAAATAAAATCTAAAAATTTAAAAAAAATCCCGCATTTTTAAGTCATACTTCCAATAATTATCAATAACTAGAGAGATTCCTAAGAAAATTTCAAGAGTAACTGATATTTAGAGAATTTATTTAAGACAATTTTAATAATTAGAGAATTTCAATAGAACTTTTTCATTGGTTATCGATAACTGGGAAATTTCTTTAGAAAATGTTTGCTAGTTATCAATAGCCAAGAAATATCTTTCCTAAATTTTGGCAAAGTTATCGATAACTTGGAAACTTCTTATCGATAACTGGGAAATCTTGTTGGAAAATTTTTATAAGTTATCGATAACTAAAAAAAATGTTTTCGATTTTTTTTTCGAAATGTCCAAATAATTTTTTTTAGTTATCGATAACTGGAAAATTTCTTTTGAAAATTTTCTTTAGTTATCGATAACTGGGAAATTTCTTTTTAAAATATTGAGTAGTTATCGATAACTAGGAAAGTACTTTCAAAATTTTTGGCTAGTTATCGATAACTAGAAAATTTCTTTAAAAAATTTTATATAGTTATCGATAACTGGGAAATTGCTTTAGAAAATTTTCTTTAGTTATCGATAACTGGGAAATTTCTTTAGAAAATTTTCTTTAGTTATCGATAACTGGGAAATTTCTTTCGAAAATTTTATTTAGTTATCGATAACTGGGAATTTTTTTTTAGAAAATTTTATTTAGTTATCGATAACTGGAAAAATTCTTTAGATAATTTTCGCTATTAATCGACAACTATGAAATTTTTTTAGAACATTTGCTTTAGTTATCGATAAGTAAGAAATTTCTTTTAAAATTTTTTGGTAGTTATCGATAACTAGTAAATTTATTTTGAAAATTTTGTGTAGTTATCGATAACTAGTATTTTTTAGAAAATTGTGTTGGGTAGTTATCGATAACTAGGAAATTTCTTTAGAAAAATTTCTTAGTTATCGATAACTGTTAAATATCTTTTGAACATTTTCTTTAGTTATCGATAACTGGGAAATTTCTTTTGAAATTATTGAGTAGTTATCGATAACTAGGAAAGTTTTTTTAGAAAATTTTCTCTAGTTATCGATATCTAGGAATTTTGTTTCGAAAATTTTGGGAGTTATCGATAACTATGAAATTACTTTAAAAAATTTTCTCTAATTATCGATAACTGGGAAATTTCGTTACAAAATTTTCTTAGTTATCGACATCTAGAAATTTGTGTAGAACATTTTTGCTAGTTATCGATAACTAGGAAATAAGTTTAGAAATTTTTCTCTTGTTATCGATAAATAGGAGATTTCTTTACAAAATTTTAGCTAGTTATCGATAACTGAAAATTTCGTTAAAAAATTTTCTTTAGTTATCGATAACTAGGAAATTTCTTTAGAAAATGTTGGGTAGTTATCGATAACTATAGAATTTTAATTGAAATTTTTCTTAAATATCGATAACTAGAGAATTTATTTAGAAAATTTTTATCAGTTATCGATAACAAAATAATTTTTTTTTTTTTAAAATATCGATTATTAAATTTTTTTATATTTTCCCTAGTTATCGATAACTAGGAAATTTCCTGAGTACATTTTCGCTAATTATCGATAATTAAAGAACATTTTATGGAAAATTTTCTAATGAAATTCTGTAGTTATCGATATTTAAAGAAAATTTTCGAAAGAAATTCTCTAAATTCGATAAGTAGGGAAAATTTTCTTTACAGAATTTGTTAGTTATCGTTCTAATTTGTATGACCCTCACTGTTTTACTGTTCTTAGTATTATAATGAATACACGACTCTAGACTCTATAGAAGTAGAAGTGATCTTACTTACTTATTTATTTAAGCAGCAAAAACAACAACCAGTAGTAGGTATAAGAATTTCAAGCAGAACAAGAATGTTTTTTTTTAGCAATAGAGCATTAAATGATGACGTTTTTATTGTGCCTACAACTGCACGATGTAGTAGTAAGTAGATGTTGTTGCTGTTGTTGTTGTTGGCAAGAAAAAGTGCATTGAACGCGCTGTGCATGTTGGCAAAGGGTTAAAGACCCTTGTTGCAAATGCAAAAATGATGAAAGAAGACGACGACGACGACGACGACGAAGAAAATTCAAACGACTCACTTACTCACTACTGTAATATGCAGAGTGGAAGGCAGGCAGACAGGCAGTGTGGCGGGTAGGCAGACCAGGCATTCAGCACGTCAGTTATACACCAAACTAAAATTAAACGTGTTTTAAATAGTCGTAGAAGTATGTAGATGGATGCATTTTGCTTTTATTTTTATTAGAGTTTGTTAGCATTTTAGATTGTTATTATTGTTGCTGCAATTGTTGTTGTTGTTATACAACCACAAACAAACAATCAGTTTTATTGTTGTGTGATCAAAAAAAATAGAAAAAAAGATCATTGGCTTTTGTTGTACAACAAGAAATATAAATAAACAAAAAAAAATAAAATCTGCCATTAATGCACCTCTATTAAATTTAACTATGAATATTTGGTTGTTGTTTTTGCTGCTGCTGCTGCTGGCAACTCCTCCTCTACAGATCTTCTGAGTTTGATTCACTAGTGATCGTGGTTGCTGGCTGATGTAGTTGCGCTTGCTGTAAAATTGTAAAATTTTGAACCTACATCAACATTTGAACAAAGAAACAAAAAAATATATAAAAGAGAACATGATACACTAAACATGATAATGATGCTGTTGAGTGAGGCCTCAGCAACAATAATTTCATTATCATTTTCATCTTGAATTTATTGTTGTTGAACTGCTTTTTTAAGCAAAACGCCAACATTCGGTCAAAAGATATCTTTGTATATCTAGTGGCTTTGAACTTCAAATGAAAGAAAATTAAGTGGTAACAATTGAAGACAAACCAAGCAGGTCTAGGGGGACACTATAATCTCGGTAAATAACCGAAATAAATCATGGTTTATTAAACGATATTTCCTTAAGATATTTTTTTTTTGTGATAAAAATCGATAAATATAAATTTTCTTTAAATAGCGATAACTGTGAAATTTTGATAATTTTAATATTTCTTTAGACAATTTAGATAGTTATCGATAACTTAAAAAAATTTCTTTAAAAAAATGTTAATAGTTATCGATAACTTTAAGATTTCTTTAGAAAATTTTTAATAGTTATCGATAACATTGAAATTTCTTTAGAAAATTTTTAATAGTTATCGATAACTTTGAAATTTCTTTAGAAAATTTTCGATAGTTATCGATAATTTTAAAATTGTTTTTGAAAATTTTTGGTAGTTATCGATAAACTTAAAATATCTTTGGAAACTTTTTGATAGTTATCGATAACTATAAAAATTCTGTGAAAAATTTATGATAATTATCAATAACTATAGATTTTTTTTATAAAATGTTCAATAGTTATCGATAATTTTAAAATTTCTTTAGAATATTTTTGATAGTTATCGATAACTATAAAATATCTTTTCAACATTTTTAATAGTTATCGATAACTCTAAAAATTCTCTGGAAAATTTTTGATAATTATGGATAACTATAGATTTTTTAAAAAAACTTTTTGAAAGTTGTCGATAACTATACAATTTTTTTTGGAAAATTTTTCAGTTATCGATAATTTTAAAATTGTTTTTGAAAATTTTTGATAGTTATCGATAACTATAAAATATCTTTGGAAAATTTTTAATAGTTATCGATAACTCTAAAAATTCTGTGGAAAATTTTTGATAATTATCGATAACTATAGATTTTTTAAAAAAAAAATTTTGAAAGTTATCGATAACTATACAATTTTTTTAGAAAATTTTTCATAGTTATCGAAAACTCTTAAATTTATTTAGAAAATTTTTGATAGTTATCGATAACGTTAAAGATTCTTTAGAAATTTTTGAATAGTTATCGATAAATTTGAAATTTCTTTATAAAATTTTCGATAGTTATCGATAATTTTAAATTTTCTTTGGAAAATTTTTGATAATTATCGATAACTTTAAAATTTCTTTAGATAATTTTTTATAAATATCGATAACTATGAAATTTGTTGAGAAATTTTTTAATAGTTATCGATAATTTTAAAATTCTTTACATAATTTTTGTTATTTATCGATAACTATAAAATTTCTTTGGAAAATGTTTGATAGTTATCGATAACTTGGAGATTTCTTTGGACAATTTTTTGTAGTTATCGATAACTTTAAAATTTCTTTAGAAAATTTTTGATAGTTATCGATAATAAGCTTCAACCTTAACCCATAGGTCTTTATACAGTCCAGTTATAGCATCAATATTAGATCTATACACAATATTATTTTAACTCCAATCGTAGATCTTTATACAGTGCAATTACAGCTTCAACCTTAACTCTAATCATAATTATTTACACAGTAGGACTTTATACAGTACAATTCTATCTTTAATCTCAACTCAAATCGTAGAGGTTTATACAGTCAAATTATATCCTCAATCTTAACTCCAATATTAGGTATTTATACAGTCCAATACCAACTTCAACCTTAACACTAATCGATTATATTTATACAGTCCAATTCTTACTTTTAATCTCAACTACAATCGCAGATCTTTATACAGTCCAAATCTAGCTTCAATATCAACTTATATCCTAGGTCTTTATACAGTCCTATTCGATCTTAAATCTCAACTCCAATCGTTGGTTTTATACAGTTCCATTTTATTCTCAATCTCAACTCCAATCTTAGGTCTTTATACAGTCCAATTCTAGCTCCAATCTCAACTCCAATTTAGTTCTTTATACAGTCCAGTTCAATCTTCAATCTCAACTCCAATCGTAGTATACAGTCCAATTCTATATTCTTAAGAACATTTTTTTTTAGTTATCGATATTTTGAGAATTTCTTTAGATCATTTTCTTTATTTAAAGACAACTTTAGGAATTGCTCGAAAACTGCAAAGTTTCTTTAGAAAATTATTAAAAATTCCCGCTAACTAGAACCAATTGTAGCTCTTTTTTAATAGCAATTACCACACTTGAGATAAATTGTTCGTTTTTTCATGGCAATGGAACATTGAAATGGAAAATCTAGTGAAAATTTCAATAATTACAACACACACTTGAATGTATGTAGCTAATGATCGTGATCATCATCATGATCTTGTATTATTTTCCTTCTTCTTCATCATCACGTACCCATTATGATGATGATCGTCAGTTATAAGATCAATGGCTCTTGGATGTTGGTTGTGGCTCCTCTGCTGCCTTGCATTCATAACAACAACAAGCAACCAACAAAATATCTGTGTATTTAGGCGAGGAGTGCAATGACGTTGCTGTGTGTGTTGTTGTCTTATTTAGCTGGTATTGCACTGGAGTTGTTGTTATTGCACTCGTACAATAAATCTGTGGGTACTTGTACAATGTAGATGTGTACTGTGCTGTGCTGAGATGTGCTGGCTGCTTGTAGTATTTAGCTCTGTTGTATCTCTGTTTGTAGTTTCAATGTCGAGATCATTTTTAAAGATCACTTTTTATTTCTGTTTGAAAATGCATGCATGCAACCACAAAGTATTTAAACTGTGTGTGAGTGTTTGTACAATACAACGAGGAGTTTATGTTGATAATGTAAAAGTATCTGTGTGAAGTTGGGGAAAAAAAAGAAGGCTTTTTTTTTGAATCTCGTTTCCACACAAGATCATTGAACGTTTTGAAGTGAATCGTAATCATTTTTTGTTTTCTGCTCTTACTTCTTCTTGCTTCTTTAAACGAGGCGATTTACTTACTACTTACTTGCATGCAGCACAACAGAGTACAATGATCCATTATTGTAAAAAAAATATAAATAAATAATTTACAATCTGCAGCACACAAACTCACGCACTCACAGTCAGCAGCACTTACATTTTTAGACTCTCCATGTAAAATACAAGATTAAACTCAAGAGGATTTTTTTTATTATTATTTCGTTGTTTTTTTTATCAATTTCAAGAGGCAACAACCCACACCACTTGGTTTTTTACTTTGACAAGATCAACAAAATTTTCCTGTAGAAATTTCTATTTTTTTCTAATCAAGAATTTCCTTGAAATTTTCCATTAGAAAGAATTGCATTTAAGGAAATTTCTAGCATTTTAATGTTGCATGTTTTTCTTGTGCTTTAAAATTTTTCATGATCACGTTCTGTTTCATGATCGGCTGGCTGGCTCTCTCATGCATTATTTATAAGTTTGGTTTGGTAATCTGGAATTGAGTTCAAGTGCAATGATGTTGCAACAGCACAAAAGTAAATTAAAAAGAAATGAAAAGAAAAGAAACCATCCAACAGCTATAAACATATTAAGAAATTCTATTAAGAAAAATGAATTTCAATGGCACAAGTCTTTTTTATTTTTTGCAAAAAGGAAATGCCAACCAAATGATGACTTGTTTGTAAATCATTGGAATAAAAAAAGTAGAAGAAAAACAGAATGTTGTAATAAATCTGGTTTGTTTGGTTAGTAGTTTAAAATGTTAGTAATTAAATATTTCTAGCTAATAAATACGATAGAAAACCAGAAAAATATTTGTTATTTAGTGGAGAAAAGAAGTTATTTAAATTGTTTAAAATAAGCAAGTTTTAAAAAAACGACCACTGCAATTCTAGCTCTTTAAAATCATACAATTTTAAATACATTCATAGGGGTTTATACAGTACAATTTTAGCTTCAATTGAAGCCAATTCTAGCTGTTATATTAACTCCAATCGTAGGCCTTTATACAGTTCAATTTTAGCTTCAAGCTTAACTCCTACCATAAGTCTTTTTTACTTTTAATCTTAACTCCAATAATAGGTCATTATACAGTCCAATTATAGGTTCCATCTTAACTACAATCTCATGTTTTTATACAGTCCAATTTTAGCTTCAATCTTAGTTCTATATTCAATATTTTTTTAACTCCAATTGTAGGTTTTTATACAGTACAATTGTAACTTCAATCTTGACTCCAATCGTAGGTCTTTATACTGTCCAAATTGTAGCGTCAGTATTAGTTATATACACAATATTTTCTCAACTCCAATCATAAGTCTTTATACAGTCCAAATCCAGCTTCAATTTTAGCTCCAATCGTAGGTCTTTATACAGTCCAAATCTAGCTTCAATCGTAGGGTTTATACAGTCAAAATTTAGCTTCAATCATAAGTATTTATACAGTCCAAATCTAGCTTCAATTGTATATCTTTATACAGTCCAATACTAGCTTCAATCATAGGTCTTTACACAGTCCAATTTCAGCTTCAATCTCAACTCCAATCGTAGGTATTTATACAGTCCAATTTTCTTGATATCCTTAACTAGCAAACATTTTCTAATGAAATTCTTCATTTATCTATGAAGAATTTTTATAGAAAATTTGCGATAATTATTGATCAAATTTCTTTCGAAAATTTTCTTTAGTTATCGATAAGTAGAGAATAAGTTATCGATAAGAGAAATTTCTCTAGATTGCTATAAAATTTCTTTAGAAAATGTTCGATTACTATCGTAACTTTCAATTTTTTTTTCGAAAATTTTCGATAGTTATCGATAATTATAAAATTTCTTTAGAAAATGTTCGATAGTTATCGATAACTATAAAATTTCTTTAGAAAATGTTCGAAAGTTATCGATAACATTACAATTTTTTTTAGAAAATTGTCGATAGTTATCGATAATTAAATTATTTTTTTGGAAAATTGTCGATAGTTATCGATAACTATAAAATTTCTTTAGAAAATTTTTGTTAGCTATCGATAACTTCAAATTTTTTTAGAAAATTTTCGATAGTTATCGATAATTAAAAATTTTGTTTAGAAAATTGTCGATTGTTATCGATAACTATAAAATTTCTTTAAGAAATTTTCGATAGTTAGCGATAAATGTCAAATTTCTTTAGAAAATTTTCGATTTTTGTCGATATTTATCCAATTTCTTTAGAAAATATTCGATAGTTATCGATAATTAAACATTTTTTTCAGAAAATTGTCGATAGCTATCGATAATTAAAAAATTTTGTTTAGAATATTGTATAAAATTTCTTTAGAAAATTTTCAATAATTATCGATAACTATAAATTTTTCTTTAGAAAATGTTCGATAGTTATCGATAACTGTAAAATTTTTTAAGAAATTTTCGATAATTATCGATAACTATAAAATTTGTTTGGATAATTAAAAATTTTGTTTAGATAATTGTCGATAGTTATCGATAACTATACATTTCTTTAGAAAATTTTCGATAGTTAGCGATAAATGTCAAATTTCTTTAGAAAATTTTCGATGGTTATCGATAATTTTAATATTTTTTATAAAATTTTTGATAATTACCATTTTTTTCAGAAAATTCTATAAAATTTCTTTGGAAAATTTTCGATAGTTATCGATACTTAAAATTTTTTATAGTTATCGATATTTATCAAATTTTTATTAGAAAATTTTCGATATTTGTCGATAACTGTAAAATTTCTTTAGGAAATTTTCGATAGTTATCGATAACTATAAAATTTGTTTAGAAAATTATTGATAGTTATTGATAACTATAAATTTCTTTAAAAAATATCCGATAGTTATAGCTAACTTCAAAACCTTTTTAGAAAATTTTCGATAGTTATCGATATATAATTTTTTTTCGAAAATTTTATTGTTATCGATAACTATGAAATTTTCGATAATTATCTATAACTATAAAGTTTCTTTAGAAAATTTTCGATAGTTATCGATATCTTTAAATTTTGTTTTCGTAAATTTTCGATTGTTATCGATATTTAAACATTTTTTTCAGAAAATTGTCGATAGTTATCGATAACTATAAAATTTATTTAGACAAGTTTCTATATTTATCGATAACTTTAAATTTTTTTTCGAAAATTTTCGATTGTTATCGATAACTATTAAATTTCTTTAGAAAATTATCGATAGTTATCGATAACTATAAAATTTATTTAGACAAGTTTCTATATTTATCGATAACTTTAAATTTTTTTTCGAAAATTTTCGATTGTTATCGATAACTACTTAATTTCTTTAGAAAATTATCGATAGTTATCGATAATAAAATTTTTTTTTTGAAAACTATAAAATTTCTTTAAAAATTTATCGATAACTATAAAATTTATTTCAAAAATTATTTATATTTATCGATAACTTTAAATTTTTTTTGAAAATATTCGATTGGTATCGATAACTATAAAATTTCTTTAGAAAATTTTCGATAATTATCGATAACTATAAAATTTCTTTAGAAAATTTTCATTAGTTATCGATAATTGAACATTTTTTTTTAGAAAATTGTTGATAGCTATCGATAACTATACATTTTCTTTAGAAAATTTTCGATAATTAGCGATAAGTATAAAATTTTCGATAGTTATCGATAACTATAAAGTTTTTTTAGGAAAAATTCGGCAGTTATCGACCACTATAAAATTTCTTTAGGCAATTTTCGATAGTTATCGATAACTTTAAAATTATTTTTGAAAATATTCGATAATTGGAGAATTTTTATAGAAAATGTTCGATAGTTATCGATAACTATAATTTTTTTTCAGAAAATTTTCGATGGTTATCGATAACTATAAAATTTTTTGAGGAAATTTTCGATAGTTATCGATAACTAGGCAATTTCATAGATAATTTTATTTAGTTATCGATCACTAGAAAATTTCTTTACAAAATTTTCGTTTTTTATCGATAACTACAGAATTTTTTTTTTTCGATAACTAGAAAATTTAAAAAATATTTGTTTTTCTGTTATCGATAACTGCAGGATTTTTCTATAAAGTTTTCTTTAAAGATATGTAGCTATGTAGAAAATTGTTCTAGTTATCGGTATTTAAGAAAATTCTTTAGTTAATTTTTTTTTTTTAAGTTATTGCTTTTTAAATTCTTTGTTTAAAGTTTATGTGTTTGGCCAAAGTCTTATTTTTTTTTGTTTATCTTGCCACCTGTTCCTTTTTTTTAACAAACATCTAACTAATGCCCCACAGAAACAAAAGCACCTTATTATACAGAGTGAACAAAAAAAAAAACCATAATAATTTCCTTTGAAAACTCTGCCCATAAAATCAAGAAATTGAATAAAGAAGTCACAAGTAAAAGACCTAATAACTTATAATACTGAAAATAAAAATCGAAAGAAAAAAACCAAAACTTTGTTTTTATACAAAAAAAATTACTCCAAAACACAAAAAAAACAGCAGAAATGAAACCAAGTCTTTGGATTTTAAACGAAAAAAACTCAATATAAAACCTTTTTTTTATGGCTGGAAAAAAAATCAAAGTCCGCCTTTTGGTTACAAACAAAAAAAAAGAACAGAAAAGAAAAGAAGCACTGGGTACTCGAGTGAAGACAGTTTATTGCAAAAAAAAAAAAAAAAATAAAAAAAAATTTAGCAAATGGAAAAAATAAACAGAAACATTACAATTCGTGCGAAAGTGAATGACCTCCATTAACCGCCATTATAACACAAACACACACAGCTTTATTGAGTTACACACACACTTTGGTAAAATTTTAAAAATTTTATATCCAGCAGATATTTTAACACAACAGCCAGCCAGTCAAACAAACAGACAGACAGACGAACATTTAGAACTCTCTCACTCTTATTTGGTATTATTTAACATTTTTTTTTTTTTTTTTTTTTTTAAATAAACACCGCCTGTATTGAATTGAAAAGAAAACAGAATTCAACTCAACTCTAAGTGAAAAATTCGCGTGTGTTTTGTTTTGTATTTTGTTGTTTTTCTAGCTTTTTTTTTTTAATATAATTTAATTTGTTGTTTAAAAATTTTGTCGTCTATTATTTTTATGGTTTTGTGTAGAATTTGCAAAATTCGCGGTTTTTTTCCTTTGCTTTTGAAACAGATTTTGCAAATTTATTTAACAATTAGATTGAAATATTCTCTAAAAAAGATATGAAATCTTAGGGAATGATTAATAGGTATCTAAGAATTCTGGAACGTGCATTTCTTCTTTTATATTATGTTACAGTTAGTTAGAGTTTGAAAAAATTCCCCTTTTTGTTGAACAATTTTGTTCAATTCACAATTTTAGGTTTGTGCACTTGATTTCAGTTTTCTTTAATTCAAAACCTTCTTTAATGTCTAATAAATGTTCAATGAAAATTTTGTTTAAATACCTTATTTCCTTTAGGATTTATCAGCCCTAGAAAATAGTTACTTTTCGTATTGTTAAAGGTTAATGTCTTGGCTAAACATATAACTGATATTTTAAATAATAAACTGAGAAGATCTTGTTTAACTTCTAAAGATTAATCAATACTTTATTAGCTTTCCTTTAGATTTGGTGGGCCCTAGAAAATAGTTAATTTTCCCTATAAATTGATCTTGTTGTTAGAGGTTGTAGTCCTTGCTAAAAACCTAACTGAACTTTTAAACACTAAACTGAAAAGATTTTGTTTAAAATTTTATTCAATTTATTGCTTATTTAAGCATCTGAAGCTTAATTTAACCTTTATTAGAACTTTTACTTAAAATTACTATAATAAGGTTTGTGTCCTTGCTATTGTAAGCAAAAAAACGTTTTCATTCATATCTCTTGATCAAATTGACCGATTAGCTTCATATTCAAAGTCACTAAACTTGAAATTGTAAAGTACTTGAAATTTATGAAAACACATTGCTTATCTAGCTTTAAAAATATAAAAAAAAACTACTTAAACAATCATTTGGTTAACCATCACATTTATTACATTGTAAAACACGTGAACCTACAACATAGTTGCCTTGATTTCAAACAATGACTTTATGATTTATTAAACTTTAAATATAAAATAAAAATGTGGCTAGTCATTAGGAAAATATGTACTTCAATTTCTAATTTCCAACAAAATAATTATGAAATAGAATCTAAACCCAAAAAGGCTGGTTTCTAAAGCAAAATTATTTTTTTTTTTTTTTTTGTGAATAAAATTTAACACAAATGGCCTTCAAATTGACCGAGTTCATGGAAGTTGAAATTAAGCAGACATACGGATGAGATAATAAACGCACAGACAACAAAACCAAAAAAAAAATAAAGCAAATAACAATAATATAATCATTATATGCGTAATTTAGCTAGAACCCCCTCCAAAAAAAAAAAAAAAAAAAAAATGCGTAAAGAACTAACAAAAAAAAAACATTAGGGTGAAACACTCAAAAAAAAAACATTTTTTCTACGAAAAGTAAAATTTAAACAACAAACCCCTAATGTTTGTTTTGTCTCCAAAATAAACCAGTTTTTTTTTTCGTTTTAATTAGTTTAAAATTTGAATTCATTTTTTTTTCTACATCTGTAAATGTTTGCTAAACATTTTTGCTTGAATCTATTAAATAACATTATTTTTTTGTATTTATTTGATTTTGTTGTTGCTTTCTAATTCATTACGTGTGTCATCTTATCTTTATTTAACACAAATATTATCGCATATATACGAAAAAAAAAATGAAGGTCACCAGCACAAATTCCTAAAAATAAATGATTGTGTGTAGTAAAAGTTTGCTTCCTTATCAGTTATAAAGAAAATAAAAAAAAAACAATAATAAATATAAAAAAAAATTTTCGTCATTTCATTTCATTTTCTATGATTAGAAAATAAACAGTAAAAGATGCCAGAAAGATAATTCATAATTACTTAAAAAAAAATCCAAGAAATCTCTCTTAAATTGAATTTTAAACCCACTAAAGCTATATAAAGCTTAAAAGCTTTTAAGAAATTTCCCCCAAAATCTTATGAAAAACTTCTTATAACTTAAACAAAATGTATTTGATGTTAATTTGCTAATTTAATGCAAAAAATTGAAAAAAGCTTTTTTTAAAAAAATTAAAGCTTTTTAAAAAAAATTCTATGAAATCTTCAGAAATAACTGCTTATAACTTATTTTCAATAGATTTGTTATAATTAATGCAATTGTTTAAAGAAATTAGCTAAAGCTTTTTGAAAATATTTAAAAGCTTTCAATTTTTTTTAATCTTTTAGAAAACTCTAAAAAAATTTATATAATTAGCCTTAAATTTTTATAATTTCCTAAAATTTAGTTTCTTGTAAAATTTAAAAAAAAAAATATAAAAGCTTTCTTAAAAATCTGTTAAAAGCTTTTACATATTTTTTTTCAAAAGCATCAGAAATAAACATTTTATAAGTTTTATTCATTAATTTTGTTCTGTTTTTGCAATTTTATAGAGAAATTGCCCAAAGCTTTTTAAAAATATTTAAAAGCTTTAACAAATTTTCTTAAATTTTTGGAAAACTCTAAAAAAAAATATTTAATTAGCTGTAAGTTTTTGTAGTTTAATAAAGTTTTTTTGCTGGTAGCATTTTTAAAAAAATTTAAAAGCTTTTTTAAAAATCTGTTGAAAGCTTTTACATATTTTTTACAAATTCTTCAGAAATAAACTTCTGATAACTTATATTCAATCATTTTCTTATTAAATTTGAAATTTTTTTTAGAAATTGTCTAAAGCTTTTTGAAATATTAAAAAGCTTTTAAAAATTTGTCTGTAATATTTGGCAAATCTTTAAAGAAATTAATGTTTTTAGCTCTTAGCTAGTAATATTTTAGTAAATTTAGCTATTTTTATGATATTTTGAAAGAAAGCTTTTAAATGTGTGAAAGCTTTTAATTTTTTTTGTAATATTTGGCAAATCTTTAAAGAAATTAATGTTTTTAGCTCTTAACTAGTAATATTTTAGTAAATTTAGCTATTTTTATGATATTTTGAAAGAAAGTTTTTTTTTTAAATGTAAGAAATTTGTAAAAAATTAAATTTGCAAACAAGTTGGCAACCCTTGTTGAACAAAGTGTTTTTTCTGTGAGCTCTCTGCATATAATTTTTTAAAATATATTTAATTGAGTATTTATTAAAAAAATATAACTGATAAACAGTCTAACAATCAATCTAAAAATAATAACTCAATATTTAATGAAGTATGAATAATTCAACTCGTAGAAGTGTGAAAATAAATAAATTATTTTGTGCACAATGCAAATTAGAAGTAAATGAAGAAAAGGAAAACAATATTGCATGCGATAAATGTGATAAACTATACCATGCTCAGTGTTCTAAATTGGATAAGCGCCAATACGAGCGATTGGTCGAAAATGAGAGTGAGGAGTTCATATGTCATTTATGCGAAGGAGCAGAGAATGGAACAATTAAAGAAGAATTGACATTTATCAAAAATAAGTTAAATCAGCTGGATCAACTTTCATCTATAAAAGATTCGATTACTTTTTTATCGAAGCAGTATGATGATGTTTTGAAAACAATGGTTGATAACAAAAAGAAATTGGATGAAGTTAAAAAAGAAAATGTTTATTTACGAGAAGAAGTAACAAATTTAAAAATGTCTATGAAATATTTAAACGATGAAAGGGTTAGAAACCATTGCATTGTAATGGGATTAAAACCAGATGAAAACATTTCTGCTGCTGAAGCTGTTATTAATATATCTAAAGATATTGGTGTTGAACTGACAGCAGACAACATTGAAGATGCTTATTTTTTAAAAAATCGAGGCAAAAAATCACTAAATAAAAATATCGTTGTAAAATTTAATGAAAAATCTTCAAAAAATAAATTAATGGCTGCAAAATCGAAATTGAAAGAAAATGAAACTACAGAGAGAGTAATTATAAATGACTTGCTTAGTAAAGAGACCATGGCATTGCTAAATTATGCAAAAACATTAAAAACTGTTGGTTACAAATTTGTTTTTCCCAACCACGGTCGAATTTTTGTAAAAAAGAGTGAGATATCCCGACCCCGTGTACTGAGGAATGAAAATGACGTGGACAGCCTTTTGCTGGAAGCTAGTTCCAGTAAACCGAGGATCCGCAGATCGGTCAACAGTGGTATTGTATCCCAAGTAGAGAGCAGCGAAGATGAAGGTCAATCTAATTTTATGTCACCAGTTCAGCACTGATAAATTTATAAAGCTGTAATATGTTATATATATTTTAAAAATATTTTTTATATGAATCAAAATCAATACTTTACAAATATTTTTTCCTTTGAAACATTTTTGAATAATATAAATTATAATTATATGAACATTTTTTCAATTAATTTAAGAAGCATTTCTTCACTTAAGAAATTTAATAATTTTAAAACTTTTTTAGCAAAACTACCAAAACTACCTGATATTCTTGCAATTCAAGAAACTTGGTTTGACGCAAAATGTTCGCAAATGTATAAAATACCTCATTACAACTCTGTACACTGTTGCAGAGGAGATGGGTATGGAGGAACATCCATCTACATAAGTAAAGAATATCAATATGCAGTAAATTGTTGCGAAAGTGATCGTTATGTAGAAATTATTCAGTTAACATTCAACAATTTTAAAGTAAATGGAAAGCCTTTTGAATTTATGTCATTTTATCGTTCTCAAAAATGTAGCGTGAGAGATTTTGTGGAAATTTTGGAAAATAAAATAAGTAATTTTGCAAGTAACTCATCCATTGTAGTAGGAGATTCAAACATTGATTTACTAAGTACTGTACAGGGTTGTGAGATCATTAACTTATTTCAGTGCTATGGACTTAAATCTTGTCATATGATGGTTACAAGACCGAGTAGTGGCACATGCATTGATCATGTGTTCAGTAACGTGGATGAAAAAGTTGCTATAGATTCTGTAGAATGTGATTTGTCAGACCACAATCTAGTTTGCTGCAAATTAAAATGTCAAATAAATCAGAAAATATTTTCGAGTAAAATAAAATACCACTGCAATTATGAAAATGTTAAACAATATTTGAACCAAAACATAGAACATATTTATGAAGTTGATTCTCCATCGGATATTGCTTCAAACTTAATTAATATTATAAACAATGCTGTTACCGCTGGCACTTCAGAAATCAGGACAAATAAACTAATAAAATGTGATCTGGCTCCATGGATAAATGATAATTTATGGAATTTAATGGAAATTAAAAAGAAACTGTTAAAACTTAGAAGAAATAAAAGAAATGATACAGGTATAGCTGATAGATTAAAGAGAATTAGTAAAGTAATAAGAAGAGCTACAAGGGAATCTATGAATTTCTATTATGAAAATAATTTATTAAGATTTGGGGGTGATGCAAAGAGTTGCTGGAGGTTTTTAAATAATGTTATGGGTCGATCTAATGATAGAGTGGTCAGCATAGTTGATAGCAGGGGTTTAAGTGTAGATGACAATAAATTGAAATGTACTCTTTTAAATGAATACTTTGTAAATTCGGTTAATTTGTTAAAACAAGGTATTACAACTTATTCTAATGACTCATGCAATTTATTGAGGACTCTAAGACAGAGTAACACACGTTTTCATTTTAAATCTATAACCATAAATGAGATACAAAGCGTAATTATGGCTTTAAATACGTCTAAAAGCTCAGGTCATGACAATATTTCTTCGAAAATACTTACAAACTGTTGTGATATATTATCACCTCATATATTAACAATTTTTAACACAATGTTAAATACTTCCATCTATCCCGAAGCTCTGAAATTGCATAAAATAATTCCCATACCTAAGACACACAATTCTAGAAAAGTTGAACAATACAGACCAATTGCTTTGTTATCAACTATAGATAAGATCTTCGAAAAAATAATTCATTCTCAGTTCCTTGAGTTTCTGGAGAATGAGTCTTTGTTAAGCAAAAATCAGTTTGGATATGTTAAGGGAAGTGGGACGGACGAAGCTGTGGTCAATGTAATTAATACAATATGTGAAGGTTTAGATAAAGGTTTTTGTGGGGTGGCAGGTATATTTTATGATTTTAGCAAAGCATTCGATTTGGTTGATCATAAAATTTTACTTGATAAGCTAAAATACTATGGTTTTCTTGGAGATGAACTGGAGCTTATTAGAAGTTTTTTGTCCAATAGGAGACAATATGTTGAAATTGGTGGAGAAAGAAGTTCAATTCTTCCTATAAATTGTGGTGTTCCACAAGGAAGTGTCCTTGGGCCTCTTCTTTTTATGATATATTTAAATGATATCAACAATCTAGGTCTTACTGGTAAAATTATAATGTTTGCTGATGACATCGCACTATTTTATCCCTACAAACATGACATAGCTTTAAAAACACAAATGGAGAGAGATTCTGCTTTAATTTTTGAATTTTCACGTATAAATGGGCTTGTTATAAATGCAAATAAAACGAAATTAATACGTTTTAGACCACATTCACATAGCATTAATAATAATTTCAGCATTTATGTCGATGGAAATGTCAAAAGTGAGGAGCATGAAATCAAATATTTGGGTATAGTTTTAAAAAGTAATTTAACTTGGGATTCACATATTAAATCACTGAAAACTAAGGTTGCATCGGCGGTCGGTGTTCTATTTAAATTAAAAAGAAAACTCAACATCAAGACAAAAATGTTGATTTACAATGCCTTAATTCATAGTCGTTTAGAGTACCTTGCTATAGCATATGCCTATAAAAAGTCGAATGAATTAAAGTCTTTACAATCAGTACAAAATAAAGCATTGAAATGTGTGTATAATCTAAATTCAAGACATAATACATATTCTTTGTTCAAGGATTATTGCAAAACAACATTACCTATATATGGAATATATTTAAAACATATATTGTTCTATACATACAAATCACTTCATAATATTGGACATAGATCCGTAAAATTTTATAGAAATCAAAACAGATTTAATACAAGAAACATTTATAATCTTAGAATACCTAGGTGCAGATTGGAAACTACCAAACAAAGATTAGACTATGCCGGCAGTGTAAACTTTAACAATTTACCAAGTAACTTGAAAGACTGCAATCGTTTATCAACATTCAAGAAAAACATAAAATGGTATATTTTGCAAAACTTAGAAATGCTTCTTTACTAATACTAAAAAACAAATTTTTAAATAATTGTAAATAATTAATAATGGTTTTTTTTTTATGTAACATGTATTAAAAGTCTATTTAATATTGCCAACTTGTCTCTTTAAGCCACATGTGGCGCGAGACATCTTATAATGAATTGTATTAAACTAATTTTTTAAATAAATACTTATGAAAAAAAAAAAAAAAAAAAAAAAATAGCTTTTAAAAATTTTCCGAATATCAAAGAAAATAACTGCTGATAGCTTATACTATATAATTTTGAGGCAAAATTTATATTTTTATATAGAAATTGCATAAAGCTTTTTTTAAAATATTTAAAAGCTTTTAAAAATTTGCATTAATTTTAAGAAAAATCTAAAGTGTTTAAAATGTTTGCATTGAAACAATAATATTTTAATAAATTTTGAAATTTTGCTGTAACTTTTTAAAAAGTTTTAATAAAGCTTTTATGAAATATATGAAAGCTTTTGAAGATTTCTTCGAAAATCACTAGAAATAGTGGTTTATAATTTATAGCCAATGTATTTTAGGTTATTTTTGAGCATTTTTTATACAAATTGCAGAAAACTTGTTTAAAAGTTTTGAAATTGTTAAGAAAAATTTAAATATTTTAGTAAATTTGGAAATTTTGATGATTTCTTCAGTATGAATGAAAGCTTTTAAAGCATAAATTTGTTAAAAAATTAGTAATTTTTTAAAAAAAAATTCACAAGCTTTTTTTGAAATCATTAAAAGCTTTTCAAAAAAGTTCTCAAATTCTTAAGAAAAATATATTATTTAAGCAAAGAATTATGTTTTATAACTTATTTTCCAAAAAATTTTGAATTTTTATAGAAATATCTTAAAGCTTTCTTAAAAATGTATGAAAGCTTTTAAGAATTTTTTTTAAATTCTATAAAAAGTTCAAAAAAAATTCAGTATGTAGCACTAAAATAAAATTTTGTAGTAAATTGTACGGTTTTTGGTGTTATTTTTAAAGCTTTCTTAAAAATATATGAAAGCTTTTAAGATATTTTTTTTAAATTCTTTAAAAAGTTGCAAAAAATTTATGTATTTGCAGTAAAATAAATTGTTTCAGTAAATTTTATAGTTTTTAGAGCTATTTTTAAAGAAAAGCTTTAAAGCTTTCTTAAAAATTTGTGAAAGCTTTTAAATTTCTTTACACATATTTATAGAAAATCAACGTAAAAGTTTAATAAAAGCTTTTTTAAAATCTTATTGCAAAGGATTCTTTGAAAGCTCATTTATACATCAATGAAACTTATAGGTAATTTATTAATAGTGTCTTAGAATTCTGGTATTTCTTTAAAACAATCAGGCAGCTTTATTTGTCTAAGTTTTATTAGAAAGCAGCAACTGATAAGGAGGGCATGAGTGTGTGAGAAGAGCAAATTCAACTCTATGATTAACAATAAACTACTTAATAGTGTCTATTATGGAATACTTTTTTTTTATTATTATTATTTCTCTTTTTTTTTGCAAAAATTATTCAAAACAAAAGGTGAAAATTCGATAACAGTTTTTCAAGGTCAGCTGAAACCCTACTAACAATGTTGTTGCCAACATAAGTTTTTTTTTTGTATTGAAAACAAATTATTAAACTAATAAATCATTTGCCAGGAAGAGAAAAAACATAAGAATTAGACCGAAAAGAGAAAAAAGGGGGTAAGAGAGCATTTGCTGTTTTTTTTTATTTAGAATTTGAATTTTGATTATTAGGTATTTAGTTCAAAATTGCAAAAACAAGGTCACTTAATAATATTTAATGCAAAAAATTTGTTTGGTGTTATTTAATAAATTAAATCTAAATTAATTCATATAAATACTATAATAATGAAATTTTGATTTTTGTTGGGTATTTTTATCATCTGTTTGTTAAATATTTAAATAAACAGTTGATTTTTATTTATGAAATAATAAAAAAAAAGTAAAAATGTTTACTCTTTTTTTTTGGTAGTTGGCCTACGCAATTTTTATCAGCTAACAAGTGTTAATTTTGGTATTAATATTTGTCTCTGTCTATTGGTATGAGTTAACAAGGTTAACAATTGAAAGTGCGTAAGAATTGTTTGTATCTCATATGATATTTTGTAGCTGACCCTGATCACAATTTGAAATTGAAAAAAAAAAATTAGTTCAATAACCGAAATTATTGAAATTGGCAATATAGTTTGACATTTATTAAGAGTAGTCACAAAAACACAGATAATGTTGAAGTAGTTTTGCTGGTAAATGAACTTACTTGATAAAAAATAATTCAAGGATTATGATAAGCTAGTTCATTTAATGAAAGTTCTTGAATGAAATATGCGTACGTGACCAAAGCTATTTAAACCTCAATTTGTTAAAGGAAAAATATTAAATCCCTTATTTGAATGCAGATGTAATATTAAAAGCTTTTAAACAAATTCAAAACTTTTCTCCAAATCACTTAAAAAAATCTCTTCAATTCAATTAAACCCAGTTTTGCATCATATTTTTAGGATTTTTTTTTTCAAATGGAAAATTTTTCAAAAAAAAGCTTTTTTTAAAAAAAATGTTCAAATCAAATAAAATCCCACTATAAGTTCTGAAATATAATAATTTTTATTAATTTATAGTAATTTTTGGTAAAAAGCTTAAATTTTCTTTAAAATTTCTAAAAGCTTATTAACAAAATCTTTAAATTAAGTTTGTTTTTATTTAAATTTCATAGTAAACAATTTTTTCGATTTTTTTTATTTTTTTAAAAAATTCTAAAAAGCTTTTATAAAAATTTTCAAAAGCTTTTGCAAATTTTTCATCAAAACCATTTAAAAATTTAGGTTAAAACTTAAAAGCTTATTATATTAAAGATTTTATACAGAAATTTCAAAAAGCTTTCTTTATTAATAATAAAAGCTTTTTTTGAAAAATTTTCAAATCTATTAAAATTTTCATTATAAGCTCTTCAATAATTCTTATCAATTTATAGTAATTTTTGCTAGTATTTCTTTCAAAATATGATAAACACTTTAATTTTTTCTCAAATTACTTTAATATGTCAAAAAGCTTTTAAGCTTTTTAAGAAAATCTTTAAAAATAATATTTAAATTGAATTTTTTTATGTTTTATATTAATATAAAGAGTAATTTTTACGAATTTTTATATTTTTTTAAAAATTCTAAAAAGCTTTTATAAAAATTTCCAAAAGCTTATTGAAAAATTGTTCTTAACACTTAAAACCACTCAATTTATATTATAATTAAAGATTTTATACAGAAATGACAAAAAGCTTTTTTTTAATTTTTCAAAACTTTAAAATATTTGAAAGCTTTTACAATTCCTTACTAAAATTAGCTGAAAATATGTTTTTTTTTATTTATTTTCGACAATGTATATTATATTTGTGATGCTATAAAGAAATTCCATTAAGCTTTCATTAAAATGTTTGAAAGCTTTTATAAAGTTTTTGTTAAACATTAAAAATAGCAAAATTTTCCATATTTTTCATTTTAAATGCTTATTTATTTATAAAATCTTGAATTTTTGAAAAATTTTAATAAAGCTTTTTTAAAATTTTAAGAAAGCTTTTAAAATTTCTTGCTAAATTTAGTTGAAAATAGGTTCTTAATTTATGTTCAATAATATATTTGTGATATTGTGAAGAAATTTGTGATATTACAAAGCTTTAAGCATTAAGCTTTCATTAAAATATTTGAAAGCTTTTAGTAACATTTTGTAAAACATTAGGAAAATCTTATTTTTCTATATTTTTCACTTTAAATGCTTATTAGTTTATTAAATCTTAAATTTTTGAAAAAATTTAAAAAAAAGCTTTTTTTTAATTTTTCGAAAGCTTTTAAAATTTCTTGCTAATATTAGTTGAAAACTCATTTTAATGGTGTTTACAATAATTTTGTATTTGATTTGTGATATTATAAGGAAATTTCAAGTAAATGATTGAAAGCTTTTAAGCTTTTTTTGAAAAACTTTAAGAAAATGCTTAATTTGTGTATTTTTTACTTTAAATGTTTATTTGTTTAAAGAATTTAGAGTTTTATAAGATTTTTTAAGAAAGATATAAAAAAGCTTTTAAAAAGTTTTTACAAAAACATTTAAAAACTTTGTTTTTAATACAATTTATTCATATTATATGAATTAATTTTTTATATACAGACATTTTTTAAAGCTTTCTTAAAAATTAAAAAAAGCTTTTATTTTTTTTCACTAAAACTTTTAGAAAAAATCTTTAAATTTCAAAAGTTCAAAGCTTTTTATTTAAACTCTTCAAATCTTTTAAAATAACTTGAAAATTATGTTGTATTTATAAAATTTATCTCATTTAACTGTTTTTAGTTAATGTCGGCTGTTAATTTCAAATGATAAGCAGTTTTTAAACAATTATTAACAAAACTTCCTTATTGCCTTGTTACTTTCCCAAACCAAACAAAAAATCGTTTACAAATATAAACAAAATAAGAACCTCGAATTTCGTAAAGTCATATTAAACAATATTAAATATAAATTTACAATACAACCAACCACTTGATAAGAATTTATGACGAAAACAACAGCAACAATAATAATAATGATGATGAAGACGACCATGTCGTCGTCAACGTTGATCATTTTATTTTTACTGCAAAAATTGCATTCCCATTTTGCAACAAAAGGTCAATGGTATGAAGCCAAGTTCAGTGGAGTATTTTTTCGCACATTTTTCAATTTTATTTTTTTATTTTTCATTTTCATTAAAAGACTTTACATATAAACGAACTCGGGTATAAACTTACAGAAATTAACAGCTTGTATGAACAAAAAATAATGTAAATAAAATATGAAATCTTGGCGTTTCCTTACAATATTTAATAAACGTTTTTTTGTTTGTATTTTTTTTACTTTTTTTGTTTATATGAAATATGAGTAATAATTTTTTATTAATGTTAACAATTGCAACATTTATTGTATTTTTGGAATTTTTTTTTATTCAGTTTTTTGTTTATTTTATATTGTAAATTAAGATGAATAAACTTTTGTAAAAAAAATTGTAAACAGTTTCACTTTAAAGTTCAAAAACCTTTTGGAAAAATATCAAAAAAAAAAAATATGGCTTTTCGAAGAAAAATATTTCAAAATATATATTTACACAAGTAACATTGATGTGATAAACTTTCGCGTTATTAAAAAACAAACACCCTCCCCATTTTGCTTTAAAAACAAATCACCTGCTTTTAAAATTCATTCAGCCGGCTTTTGATTTGTTTCATTTAAATTTTCTAATGTTTTCGTTTCTTCATTTACTTCAATTCAATTACAATTTCAAGCCATTAAAATTAATAGTGCAAGAGAGCCACTGAGAAAGAGCTAAATTATTCACACACAAATAAATAATTGTTTAAAATGCAAACGTAGGAAAAAATACTAATTGCACTATCAATTTTAACAATTTGTAAAAATGTGCAAATTTAATTGAGACTTTGATGACTTTTACAATTATATATCCAAAAACTTTCAGGTAATTTCTGTAAAACTTCATAAAAATGTTAAGATCCAGCATTTTTAGCTTTAATTTAAAATTTTTTTTATTAAATCCTGCTTGTATGAAAGCTTTCAAGTAATTTCCTAAAACTTTATAAAATCTTTAAAATCCTGCATTTTTAACTATAATTTAATATTTCTTTATTAAAATCCTGCTTTTTTGGGAAAATTTAGAGAAAAGCTTTTTTCAATTTGTATGAAAGCTTTCAAGTAATTTCCTAAAACTTTATAAAAATTAAAAATTCTGCGTTTTTAGCTTTAATTTAATATTTCTTTATTAAAATCCTGCTTTTTTGGAAAAATTTTAAAAAAGCTTTTTTCAATTTGTATGAAAGCTTTCAAGTTATTTCTGGAAAACTTTTAAAATCTTGCATTTTTAGCATTAATTTAATATTTCTTTATTAAAATCCAGCTTTTTTGGGAAAATTTTAAAAAAGCTTTTTTCATTGAGTTAAAGCTTTTAAAAAATTTCACAAATTTTTTTTTTTAGAACCCAATTTTCGTTTATTTTTTTAATATTATGTTACTTTATAGGGGATTTTTAAATAAATTCCATTAAGCTTTTATTGAAAAGATTGAAAGCTTTAAGCTTTTTCTGTAAAATTTTAGAAAAAATCTAAAAATTATGTATTTTTCATTTAATTTAATATTTTTGTATAAAATTTTATAATTCTGGGAAAATTTCAAAAAAAGCTTTTTTAAACTTTTATGAAAAAAATTAAAAATTTTAACAAAATTAGTTTTAAAAAAATAATTTTCATTTATTTTTAATATTTTGTTATGTTATTAAGGATTTTTTAAAGAAATACCATTAAGCTTTTATTGAAAAGATTGAAAGCCTTCAAGCTTTTTCTGTAAAATTTTGGAAAAAATGTACCAATTATGTATTTTTATCTTTAATTTAATATTTTTGTATTAAATTTTGTATTTTTGGGAAAATTTTAAAAAAGCTTTTTTCATCTTGTATGAAAGCTTTTAAAAATTTTCACAAAAATTAGTTGAAAAGCAAATATTTATATAATTTTTAATAATTTCTTATTCAATTGGAAATTTTATTAAGTAATTGCTTTAATTTTTAGTTCAAATGTTTGAAAGCTTTTAAGCTTTTTCTTCCAAACTTGAAATTTCTTTCTTCCAAAATTAGAATTTCGTATTTTAGTTATAAATTAATATTTCTTAACTATTTTTGGGAAATTTTAAAAAAAGCTTTCATCAATATTAATAAAGCTTTTCAAAAAGCTTTTAAAAAATTTCACTAAAATATATAGAAATCAGTTTTTCGTTTAATTTTTTATAATTTCTTAGTTTATTGGTGATTTTTTTAAAGAAATTTCTTTAAGCTTTCACTAAAATGATTGAAAGCTTTTAAGCTCTTTCTTCAAAAATTAAGAATAATTAGGAACAAATTTTACTTTTGGCGTAATTTAGTATGCCTTTATTTGAAAACTTCACTATTTTATTACAAATGACTTTATAATGTGATTTTAATTATTTTTGCTTTAAAATTGAGACATTTCTTAAAGCTTTAATGAAAAGCTTTTTAATATTTTTTCACTAAAATTGTTAGAAAAAATGTTATATTAAAAGTACTTTCAGCAAAAAGTACTTTTTTCAAAGAAACTAATTTTTTTAAAAAGTACATTTATCAGCAAAAAGTACTTTCTGAAAAAAGTACTTTTTATGAAAATTGTACTTTCAGCTAAAGTTCTTTTACTCAACTTACCAAAACGTACTTTTTTTAATAAATTGTGTAAAAAGTCCTTTTTTAGATCTCTGTTTAACTGTAGGGTACTTTTCGTAGGAGAAAAAAAACATTTAAACGTTCAATGACATTTGAACATTATCAACTGCAATAATTTGTTGCTGTTATTATTGCTACAATTGTTGTTGTTGTTGTTATTGTATGTTAAAGTCATTGTATTATGTTGGCGCAATGTCAGGGATTCAAACTTGTTCATTTACTACCACCATACATACACTCTCACTTAAGATCAATGCCATTTTAAACAACAACAAAATGCTTTTTTTATATTGCAATTATAGTTGTTGTTGCTATTGTTGTTGCCGGCATTCCTCATGATGTTGTTGTGGCAGTAAATGCATTATTGTATGTTTTGTTTTAGTTGCTGTTACTATTATTTAGATTATGGTGATTAAAAATCATTTGCCACAACATAATAAAAATAACAAAATTTAAAAGATTGTTTTTTATGGCTGCTTTTGGAAAATGTCATTAAACCGATTTTATTTTGTTAGTTTTTTTTCTTTCTTTTTCTTTCAAATTATTATTGGCATTATAAACATTCATTGAAGACAAGCTAATTTTGCAAAATTTATTTATTTTTTAGTTTTCGCAAACAATCAAATATTGTTGTTATAAACTAAAGTGTTTGTTGTTGATTTGCTGCGTCCGTCCGTCCATCTATCTACCTCTATTGGCATGTGTTTATTGGGGAAAAAAAACTAATAAAAATTTATTTTCTTTTAATTTTTTTTATTCAATTTTTTTTTATTAAATTAAATAAAAAAGAAAGTGGTTGCACGACTTTGTTCAATCGAAATGCAACATTTAGTTTTATTTTATTTTAATAGTTTTTTTTTTATTTGTTAGTGTATTTTTGTTAATATTTGTTTGAAAAAAACTTAAAATATTTGTTTAGGGGGGATTTTTGTTGAGGTTTGTGTCAAAAAGGTTAGAAAGTAATTGGAGGTGGTTTAATTTGGAAAATAGGAATTTCTTTCTGAACTTTCTTGAATAATTTTAAAAATCTTTAAATGATTAAGTTCTTATACACGTTAGCACGTTTTCAATGATATTTATCTCAATTATTGTTTAAACTTAAATGATTTCTTTAAAGAAAGATTTTGTTTTCATTTTAAAGAAATTTAAAATTTAGTTAAAACATGAAATTTTTAACATATTTTCTTTAATTTTTGTATTAACTCTTTAAGTTATTGAAATATTTCTTATAGGAATTTCTTTTTTATAGCTCAAGGAGTATTTTGTTGCAAACATTTTAGCTTTAAAATTATAAATAAAAAAGTTTTTCTCCCTAACCTCAAAACACTATTTCTTAAATAACTTCCATATCCTTACAGGGATTTCAGTGATATTTCACTAAGTAATACTGTAAACTTTAGGTTATAGTTTAGTGTATTATATATTTGGTTTCTTCAATATTTAAAACAATTTTAAAATAAAATTAAAAACATAAAATTTTCAAGACAATTTTTAAAATTTGTTTGTTTTTCCCTTAAGTAAGTTCAGGAATTATTACTGGAATTTCTTTTGTTTACCTCTAAGATTATTTTAATGCAAAAATTGTCGCTTTAAAATTATAAATAAAAAAGTTTTTCTCTCTAACCTCAAAAAACGATTTCTTAAATAACTTCCATATCCTTTGATCGATTTCCGTGAGATTTCACTAAATAATTCTCTAATTTTTAGGGTACAGTTTAGCTTATTATATATTTCATTTATTCAATATTTAAAACAATTTTAATATACAATTTTAAATGTATGTTTTAATACAATTTTCAGGAAATTTTTTAAAATTATTTTGTTTTTCCTTAAAGTAAGGTCAAGAAAATTTACTGCAATTACTTTTGTTTATCTCTAGCAGCATTTTAATGCAAAACTTTTCTTTTTAAACAAATATTTAAAAAAGTTTTACTCCCTAACCTTAAAACACTATTTCCTAAATAACTTCCATATACTTAAAGCGATTTCAGTAATATTTTACTAAGTTATACTCTAAACTTTAGGTTATAGTTTAGCATATTATATATTTCGTTTATTCAATATTTAAATTAATTGTAAATTAAAATTAAAACATGTAATTTTTAGGAAATTTTCTAAAATTGTTTGGTTTTTCCTTTAAGTATAATCAAGAATTTTTATTGAAATTTCTTTTGTTTACCTCTAGGAGTATTTTAAAGCAAAAAATTTGGCTTTCAAATTATAAATAAAAAAGTTGTTCTCCCTAACCTCAAAAAATGTTTTCTTAAATTACTTTGTTATTCTTAGAGCGATTTCAGTGATATTTCACTGAATAATTCTCTATGCTTTAAAGTATAGTTTAGCGTATCATATATTTAATTTATTCAATATTTAAATTTATTTTAAAATTAAATTAAAACTTACAATTTTAAATAAATTTTCTTCAATTTTTTTTGTTAAGCTTTGGAAAATTTTAATAATTTTATATGGAATTTATTTTTCTTAGCTTAAGCAGTATTTTGCAACAAAAATTTTAGTTTTAACATAATATTTAAAAAAGTTTTTCTCCCTAACCTCAAAATATAATTTATTAAATAACTTCGTTGTACTTAGAGCGATTGGCAAGATATTTTACAAACAAATTCTGGGGAGTTTTGTCTTTAAAACAGCAAATAAATTGTATGAATTATTAAATGATTAAATATAAAATTTTAAAAATTAAGAAGTTCTTAAATCAAAAAAAAATAATTATTTTGGAAAGTTTTCTTTTTTTATAGTTTTTTTAAGGAAGTATTTGTTTCATCCAAAACAGCCTCCTTTATTTTTTTTTAAATGATTCATTTTAGTTTTTTTTTGCTTTCAAACTTCACTGTGAGTTAAAATACAAAAAAAAACAATTCAAGTCAACGACTCTTTTATCGAGGTAAAAATCGAAATAAAACTTTAACTTGTATAAAAGCTAAAACAAAAAATTTCAAAAAATCACACAATATACAAAAAAAAAAACAAGAGTTAATTAAATTTATTTATGAAACACTTACTATAAAATTAACGATCAATGAACTCTGTCAATACTACAAAAAAAACTGCACAATAATAACAATTAAAAAAAATAATATCTTAAGGAATACTTATAGATCAGATAATTGAAGGGCGAAAAAAAGTTTATTAACCTAAAAAAAACTACTACTACACAAGATTATTTACTTTCCATACAATCAGCACGAATACCATTTACTGATGCTCAAAGATGCACATTCTTGAGGGGGAGATTTGTATTTGAATTTCAACCTAGGACAACATAGAGAAAGTTACAGGCTGTTTATAAATGCAGTGTTGTTATTATTAAAATACACTTACAAACACAGACACCCACCACCACCACCAGCACTATGGCTGGCTACAACAAAAATTATGTGAGGGGGTGTTTTGAAAAATAAATGATTTTTTGTTTTGTGAAAACTCTGTTGAATGTAGAGAAATATTAAAGCAAATTGGAAAACTCACACGTGTTGTCTCTAATTTTTCAAACTCTCTGGCTCTCTAAATTTCAAGGCATTTTCATTTGATATAAAATTTAATAATATTTAGCCCTGAATACTCACAAAACTATTAACAAAACAGCCCCACTCTAGCCACAATAAATGATTAAATAATACTCTCAGTTATATTACAGAGATATATTATTTTACTCTCTTTATTAAGGCTCTCTATTAAGCGATCAATGTACTTTATTTTATAAAAAAAAACATTGGCCATGACTAAGCAAACATACAAACAAAAAAAAAACATAAAGGGGAGTAGTAATACATCATCAAAATCACAAAGTTTGTTGTATATTTTTATAAATTTTTCAAGAGCACGTGAGTTCAACAGTTTGTTTTATCTGTTTGTCTCTGGGAAAGAGACAGAGAGCGCGAGTAATAATCACAAACTCAGGGTCTTAAAACTCTTGCTCTTTATTGGGATTTTTGTTGTTTTTGGTAACAATAAGGGGTGTCTGGTAGTTTGGCTGGCTGTTGTTCAGCCCAACAGAGTGTGTGTAGTTTTTGAACTGAAAACGAACAAGATCCAGCGTAAATGTTGATTTTCCTTTCATTGACAAGCGGCGCTTCGTAATGTGCAGATCGTTATTTACGGTTAACGGAATATACGTGAAGTTTTATTAATCAAAATTTGAAAGAAAAGAAAAATACAAAACTGAAATTAAAAGAAAATTGAAATAAAACCAAAAACCAACTGAATTTTTTTACAAAAGAAAAAATCAAAAAAGAAAATATTGAAAACAAAACAAGAAATGTGTGAGTGACAAAAAAACCCCCCAAATTGTGAAAAAAAATAAATATCTAAAGAAAATGCAATTTTAAAAGAAAATTTTATTAAAAATTTAAAAAGAAAATTTCTTTCCCAAAAAAAAAAAGAAAATTAAAAATGAAAATGGTCATGTCAGCTGACAGTTCGGACTGTCATCCTTCTAGCAGTAGTGTGGTGGTGGGAGGTGAAGCTCCCAGCCAAAGTGCAAAAATTTCGGTGATCTGTCATATAACAAATCAAATCCAACAACAATCCCTAAACAATAATAATTCACAACAACAACAGCAACATTTAACCGTGGTAGAGGCCTCCGCCGCCTCTTCCACCACCTCGTGTCCACAACTAATAATGGGCCGTTCCCATTTAGAAAATGCTTTAAAATTACCACCCAATACCAGTGTTTCCGCGTATTATCAAAATACCAAACTTTTAACACAAACTAACTCCAATATGGAGGATCCCCAACAACAACAACAACAGCAACATATGACAAACTATCAAAACTCTTTAAACCAGCAGGAGTATCAAAATAGACATATAAACTTTATAAGAACTCCCTTGAGAGCTTCCAACTCTACAGCAGCATCCAACTCTACAACACCTGTCACAGACATGGATACTGTGCCCACAGGTGCTTCAACCTCAACCTCCACATCATCATTATCATCAACATTAGCTGTAAATGCTCTTAAGCTTAACCCTTCCTCTATCTCCTCTTCCATGCCCAACCTTTCCCCCAATTCCTCCTCAACTGCCTCTTCCTCAGTGATTTATCCACCCAAAACCTCACATAATTCCCTTATACTTTCACAAGCTTTGCAGCAACCTTGCAGCCTTAACAACAACAATATCTATCATCAATCCCTTAACAACATTAACAATAATAATAACAATAACAACAATATTGTTACTACTTCCGAAAATCTTAATTCATCTTATGATAATTTCCTTAATTATCATCATTCTAATCAGAATGTCAACAATAATAATTTATACCAGCAACATCAGCATCTTCAGCAACACCAACAACAGCAACATATTGCTCTCCAGCATCATCAGCATTCTTCGGGTGTTGTTGTGGTAGCCGCCGATTCTAGACCCCAAACCCCGGATTATATAAAATCTTATCCCGTTATGGATACCACGGTGGCCAGTTCGGTTAAGGGTGAACCGGAACTTAATATTGGTAAGGGATTTTATTAAATCATATCCAGAGAACTTATAAAGCTAAAAATTAAAAAATTTATAAAAATTTTGAGGCTTATAAAAACTTGGCAGAAGTTACAGTTAAATTTGATGAAGAAAAAGTTTGGTATGAAAATTGTTAAACTTTGTTCTATAAGAACTTGTAATCTACAATCGGTTAAATATTTCTTTAAAGGAAACAAATATTAGCAAATTTTAAAAAAAAAATTCTTTAGAATTTTATCAATTTTTGTAAATAACTTTGAAGCTGATTAAGGGATTTTAAAGAAATTCTCTATGACAACTATTTTTTATTTGAGCAACAGTTTCTTATGACAATTTTCTTCATCAAAGCTGATTTAAAGAAATTTTTCTCCCTAACCTCAAAAAACATTTTTTTTAATAACTTCTAAATCCCTGAATAGATTTCAATAACATTTAGCTAAAAAATTCTTAAGACTAAAAAGAATAGTTATGCTAAATTTAATTGAAAACTAACGACTATTTAAAAAAATTTTTGAAGAATAAAAAATGTATCAATATAGCTTTAAAAATATTTAAATTTTTTTAAATAACTTTGAAACCAATAGAGAGATAATAATAATTTTCCTTAGGCTTACTATTACAGAGTAAAGGAGTAGTTTGTTATAAAATTAGTATGACTCCAAGAACGGGGAAAAAAGTTTTTCTCCCTAACCTCACTTAAGAATTTCTTTAATAACTCCAGAATCCCTGCAGCGATTTCATTGAAATTAAACTCATTAAATCTTTAAACTTCAAGGAATAGTTTAGCAAAAGTTTTATTTCACATTTTTAATATTTGAAAAAAAAATTTAAAATAAAATTTATACTGAAATTTTCAATATATTTTCTTAAATTTTTAAGAAACTTTTTAAGCGATTTAAAATATTTTTAGCTTAAATACTATTTATGCTTGAAGTAGTAGTTTCCCTTATAAAGTTTAGTGATTAATGATCGAGGAAAAAAGTTTTTCTCCCTAACCTCAAAATTAATTTTCTTTAATAACTCCTGAATAACTAAAGCGATTTCAGTGAAATTAAACTCGAGTATTCTTTAAACTTTAGGGAATTTTTTAAAGTAAAAATTATTACAGTTTTTGAATCATAAAATTAAAATATTCAATTTAATTTTTTCAATAATTTTGGAATTATTGGGAAAATTTTAAAGAATTCTTAGTGGAATTAGTTAATGGACCTCAATGAGCATTTTGTTTAAAAAATTTTCCGTTTTAGTCATTAAAGAAAAAAGTTTTTCTCCCTAACCTCAAAATATATTTTCTTTAATAACTCCCGAATCCCTACAACGATTTCAGTGAAATTAAACTCAATTAATATTTAAACTTCAAGGAATATTTTAGCAAAAGTTTGGTTTAGTTTTATTAATATTTAAAAAATTTAAAGATAAAATTTTTATAAAAAATTTTAAATATTTTTTTTTTTTTTTATAACACTTTATCAAATTTCAAAAATTTGCTGTGGAATTATTTTTTATTTATTAAAAAGTATGTTGAAGTATAAATTTTCTTTTTTATTTAATAAGGAAAAAAGTTTTTCTCCCTAACCTTAAAAAAAGGTTTCTTTAATAACTTGGGAATTATTGAAGCAATTTATATGAGATTTAGCATTTTAATACTTTAAAGTTTGGGGAATAGTTGGGCAATTTTTTTAGTTTAAATGTTATTGTTTTAAAAATTAAAATTATAAAAGAAAAATTGTAATTTCTTGTCTTTTAAATACATTTTTTTTAAACAAGTTTTTAATTGTTTTAGCTTTTTTATTGATTTTTTTATTTAAACACTTTTATGAATTTAGGCAGTATTTTAATAAAAAAAATTTAGGTTTTAAATAAAAAGGAAAAAAGTTTTTCTTTTTAACCTTACAAAACAATTTGCTTAATATTTTCCGAACCCTTAAAGATATTTCAGAGATGTGCTAAGAAAAAATTCTTTAGGTTTTAGGGAAGAGTTTAGCTGGAATGTTATATTTGAAATAGATTAATTTTAATTTTTATAAATTTATTAAAATTTAAAACATTAAATTTTAAAAAAAAAAATTTTTTTGAAAAAATCTTAATATTTTTGCAGCTATTTGAAAAATTTTCATTATAAAATCTTGCATTTGCTTGTAGTTTATAAATATTTAGTAAAATAGTAAAAGCTTTTTCTAAATATTCATAAAAAAATTTAATTATTTTGACTTAGACTTCAAAGAATATAATTTATGGCCAAATATCAGCATATTTTCCATTTTATCAACTTCCTTCCTTAAGTTAAATAATTTATTTGAATTAAATCAAACAGAAACTACAGTTATTAGCCAATTAAAAGGTCAATATTTGAAGGCAAAAAAAGTTCATTGATTTCCATTTATTATTAAGCAAAATTCATTGAAATCTTGCCTAAACAAATTAAAGTCAATACACCCGCTTTAAGGCAGCAGCAGCAACCAGTTTGTAGCCAGCCACAAGTTAAAGTACGGAAATTAAATTGAAATTAATTTTGCTTAAAACATCATCTAACAGATGTTTAACACAACACACAATAGGCCTAGTCTAATACTTACTGAAATACCTCAAAAAAATATTGGTTTTAACACAATGTTTTAAATGATTTTTATTATTAACAAGGTCATGTCTCTCTCGCTCTCAAAGCAACATGTAAGAAATCATTTTTAATTCCGCATTTTTCGTATTTTTTTTATTAAATTTCAGTTGTATATGATATGATATTTAATTAAAGTTCAAAGCAGTTCATTTTTGTATTTTAAACAAGGCGGTTTTTTGAAAAAAAAAAACGGTTCAAAAAACTTTTTGGAGGAAAGAAAAAATGTGTGACATTTTTGTTAAAAATAAACTTGTTTATTTATATGAAATAACAGTATTAAATAAAATGCAAAATTTAATTAAACCTTTATTATTTATTTTGTTTAACCAAAAAGTTCGTTAACTTTTGCTTTCAATGAATTTACAATATAAACAAAAAACTTTAACTAAAAAAGCTTTTGACTTAAAAGTCCAGTTTTGTTTTGTTTTCTTTAAACTTTCTTTTTTGTAATGAAAGTGAAAAATAATTTCAAATTTATTTATAAATATTATTGATAAATTTGACGTCATTTTTGTTTCATGCTTGTTCTCAGTCTCTTTAACACATGTGTTAAGTTAAAACCCACTCACCCAAAAAAAAAATATTGAAAACACCAACAATGAAATTGTTATAAATAGTTTTCAAGTTCATGCTAAATAATTAAATCTAAAAATTTATGTTGCTGGTTGTGTACTAGTCTTATCATTATTAGAAGTTTGTTTAAACAATTAAACAAGATAACACATTTTCCAAGATAATTTCCTTATAATAGAAAAAAACACAGCAACATTATTAAAATTAAACAAATAAACAAATACTATCTAATAAATTTGAAACACAAATAATAAAACTGATAAGAAATTGAAGAAAATTTTCTCATTTTAAAGAAATGAAAATAAAAAAATTTTCGAAATTTTTAAATGAATAACTAGAATAATCAAATTTTATATAATTACTAGCAATGAAATAAAGAATTCTAGGATTTTAAAATTTTCTTTAAAAACCTTAACAGAAAAAAGTTTTTCAATCTAACCTCACAAAATTTGTTTTGTTAATAACTTTAAAACTAATGAAATGATTTTAATAAAATTCTCTACAATAATTCTTTACATTAAAACAAATAATTGAAATAAAAATTTTGGTCTAAATATACCATAATTTGCAAAATATTCAAAAAACAAAATTTTCAATCTAACCTCAAAAATGTAATTTCTTAATAACTTGTAATTAACAACCTGGAACTTAAAAACATTATTTTATAAAAATACTAAACATTATTTACAATAAATTGGTAAATAAAAATTAAAACTAAAAGCAAATTAAAAAAAAAAAAAAATTCTTAAAAAAATTATAATAAAAAATTTGATTGAAACTTTCAAATTATTTGATTTTTTTATTTTAATTATATATAACTGTTGTTTATTCAGTAAAGAATATTTTTGCAAAATAATTTTATTAAAAAAGCTTAAAGAAAAAAAAATTTTCAACTTAACCTCACAAAATTTATTTTTTTAATATTTCGGAAATTGTTTAATAGATTTTACTTAAATTCGGTTTAGTAATTATTTGAAGTGTAAAGATTAGTTTGACTATTAATTTGAGATTATATATTATTTCATTTAAAAGTTATTAAAAAAACAAAATTTTCAACTTAACCTCAAAATCTTAATTTCTTAATAACTTGCAAACTAGTTAGAATAGTTAAAGGAAATTTAACATACAAATACTTTAAGGTATCTAGAATAAAATACACACAAATTTTATTTATTATATTTATTAACAAACTTTTAGTGAACTGTTATTCAAACTAACCTCATTAACTTAATTTGTTTAATAACTTAAGAAATCTTTAAGCTAGTTTTTTCAAATTTGATATAGTAATTCTACTAAATTAAACAAATCTAAAGCAATAAACTTTATTCTTTTTAACTTCAAAATAAAAAAAATAATAATTTAGAAATTTTCAATTGAAATTGTCAACAATAAAAATTTAAGAAATGTGTATGTGTAATTTTTAAGCAAATTTTTCTTTATTACTTTTTGAAATATTTTCTTTATTTTGTTTTTTATAAAATCATTGACCTTTTTTCAAAAATAAAGTTCATTTACTTCTCCCCCTCACAGGGAAACAACATTTTGATTTTTTGACTTTACAATTACATAATTTTGTTTAAAATTTTTAATATTTTCAATAAAATTCATTCACCTTTTTGTAGTCGTTATCTTGCATTTAACAAGCCCCCTGGCTCAATATAAAAAATTTTTGCATACTCCAAGAGAATAAAAGCAAAAGTTTATTTACCTTTAAAAATTTCAATGTTATTATTTTTTTACAAAAAAAAAAACATTTAACCAAAAACCAGCTGTTTTAATTTCAATACAAATTTTTTGATTTTTTTTTTCAACAATTTTAATCGAAATTCAGCAAATTGACCTTATCATAGGTTTTTGAACTTTTATGTTAATTTTGTTTCACTGTCACTACGTTATTGATTAATTTAATTTTGTTTTAAAACACATTTTTTGTTTTTTGGAAAAAAAACCTGTTCAAAATCTTGTTAAAATAAATATTTCCGCATTTGTTTAATGAAATGAAAAAAAAAAACATTGAAATTGTATTTATTTTAGATGTGTGTGTATTTTATGGTTAAACAACTGCTGAAATTGTTTCTGACTGTTGTTGTTGTAGTAGATAAGTACTTAACTTTTTTTTTATTTAATTTCAATGTCAAAATATATTGTAGTTGGTTGGTGTTGGTTGTTTAAAGTTTATGAGTAATAGAGATTTTGTGGTTTTTAAAACAAGATCATTTTGCTTAAAAAAAACGTTTTTTTTTAAATATTACGCACGTTTTTCTGCTTAATTATTTCTGTGAGTGTAGCGCCGAGTGTAATGTTTAGCAGCCAGACGCTTTGAAATTTAGCATGCGTAAGCTTTTTAGAGTGAATGAATGTTTCAAGGTTGTAGACAAAAGTTTTGTTAGTTGTTGGTGAAAAAATACAGCAGTGACAAGCAAAAGTATTTAATGAAATAACAAGAAAATTTAAACAAAGAAATTGAAAGTTTTATGCAATTTCGTTATATTAATGAATTATGTTTCTTGTAATGAATATCATTATTTTAATGAAATATTGGGAATTTATTAAAATATTGAGGATTTATTGTGATTTTAATGAAATATCATAAGTTTTTATGAAAGTTCATTATTTTAATGAAATCTGATTTTTTTAAAGAAATATCGTTATTTTAGTGAAATATTGTAAATTTAGTGAAATGCCGTTATTTTAATGAAATATCGCAAGTTTTATGAAATTTCATTATTTTAATGAAATATGTTTTTTTAATGAAATATCGTTAATTCAATGTAATATCGTAATAATTTAGTGAAATGTCGCTAATTTAATAAAATATCGTAAGATTTATGAAATTTCATTATATTAATGAAATATGTTTTTTCAATAAAATATCCTAAATTCTATGAAATTTCAGTATTTTAATGAAATATCGTTAATTCAATGAAATATCGTAAATTTAGTGAAATGTCGCTATTTTAATAAAATATCGTAAGATTTATGAAATTTCATTATTTTAATGAAATATGTTTTTTTAATAAAATATCGTAAATTCTATGAAATATCGTTAATTTAATTAAATATTTTTATTACAATGAAATATCGCAAGTTTTATGAAATTTCATTATATTAATGAAACATGTTACTTGTAATGAATATCATTATTTTAATGAAATATTAGGAATTTATTGAGATATTGTTATTTCAATGAAATATTGTAACATTTATGAAATTTCATTATTTTAATGAAATATGTTTTTTTTAATAAAATATCGTAAATTCTATGAAATATCGTTAATTTAATTAAATATTTTTATTTCAATGAAATATCGCAAGTTTTATGAAATTTCATTATATTAATGAAATGTGTTACTTGTAATGAATATCATTATTTTAATGAAATATTAGGAATTTATTGAGATATTGTTATTTCAATGAAATTTTGTAACATTTATGAAATTTCATTATTTTAATGAAATATGTTTTTATTAAAAATTGGCGGTATTTATTGAAATATTGTAAATTTTATGAAATTTCGTTATTTGAATGACACATTTTATGTTATATGAAATTTCATTATTTTAATGAAATATGTTTTTTAATGCAAAATCATTATTTTAATGAAATAAAGTAAATTCTATGAAATATCTTTAATTTACTGATACATATATCGTTATTGCAATGAAATATCGTAAGTTTTATTAAATTTCATTATTTTAATGAATTATGTTTTTTATTGAAAAATCATTATTTTAATGAAATAATGTAAATTCTATGAAATATCGTTAATTTATGAAATTTCATTATTTTAATGAAATAGGTTTTTTTTAATGAAATATTGTTAATTCTGTGAAATATCATTAATTTAATTGTATATATGTATATTATTTCAAGTTTTATAAAATTTCAATTTAATTTCATAATTTTTTTCATTTTGGCTTGTTTAAACTATAAAATTCATTGTCATGTAAAACTTTAGACTGACATTTTTACATTTTAATTTCATTAAACTTTTGGCAAAATAAGTGCGTGGTTTTTAATTTCAAGCCACAATTTCAATTAAAACACATTTTTTTAGCCGGCTATAAATAAAAGTGAAATTAAAACTAAAATTTAGAGAAACTTTTATTGAACTAAAGCCAAGAAATTTATAAATAAATAAAAATTAATTTCAGAAAAACCATGAAAAACTAAATTTAGCCATAAAAACATAAAGAAATAATATAAGTTTACTTTATATTCCAACCTTAAACCTCCATTTCTTTAGTATTTAATTTAATGTTTGATAAATTATCCCAAAATAAACACATGTCATGGAATTTTCCCAAATTTTCCTTCATTACACACCCAAAATAATTAAAATTCCATTAGATATGACGAGAAAAAATAGAAACTAGTTTCGAAAACTCTAGAAAAAAAACAATGCCCCCAACTCCTAAACAAAAACTATTACTCAATTTTACAAGAATTTAAAAAAGAAAAACACACATTCTACTTACTTACATAAGTATAATTATAAAGAAATTTTCAAGTTCAAACATACTAACAAAACGAAAAAAATCGTGAGACTTTACTACTACTTTCTTTCTCAATAATGAGAAAGAAAAAAATCAACAAACCATAACCACAGATAATCCAAATATGTAATACCCCCATACTATGAACTACAAATATATTGGTGTACGTGCACGATCGATCTAACATTAGAGAATCAGAGGAAGAGGAATAAAAACAAAACACCAAACAAGAGAAAGACTTTCTTTTGTTTACCAAAACCAATAAGAAGAGCAACAAGAACAATTCTCTAGGCCTTTCTCTGTTTGTTAGTGTTTCAACAACAACAACAAGCATAACAAACAACACGATTGTTGTTCGTGTTTACGAAAACTGGTTGCTGGTTTATTACTCCTCTCCTCTATGTGAATATGTAGTTGTAGTTGTTGTTAATCTTTTATTCTTTTCATTATTATCTTTTGAACTTTCTTCGTTTCAAAAACAAACAAAAAAAACTAGTTTGTTTTTCTTCTTTCATTTGTTTTCATTTGTATGAATGAATCTTTATGAATGAGTGAATTTTGTATGAATGTTGTTGTTGTTGCTGATTTCGAAGAGAAAGTTACGTAATACCGTGTTTGTTGTTACTACTATTTACAACAACTTTATATGCAGAGCTTAAATTCTTGGTGATTATGTTATGAACTTTCTTCTACGTTTGTTTGTTTTCATTAAGTAGAGGTAAGAAAGCCAGTTAAGAGGGGTTTGTTTGGTTTTGAAAAAGAAAGTAATTTTTGTAGGCAGAGGAGGGAGCAAGATAAGAATTGTAATTAAGAGTAAAAGTAAAAAAATAGAAATAAAAACAGAACAAAGAATGATCTTGTCGATGATGATAAACAGAAAGAAATATTTTTGATTTTTTTTTAGAATGTTTTATATAATTTTTTTTTAGCGCAATATGGTATTTTAATGAATTATATTAAGTTTTATGAAATATCGTTATTTAAATTAAAGTTCATTATTTTAATGAATTGTCGTTATTTTAATCAAATATCTATATTTTAATGAAATTTTATGAAAAAAACGTTATTTAAATTAAATTTCATCACTTTAATGAAATTGTGCAAAAACGTTATATAAATGAGATTTCATTATTTTAATGAAATATCATTATTTTAAAGAAATATTATAAATTAAGTGAAATATCGTAATTCAAAAGATATAAAATAAATTAAATGATATTTCATTATTATAATGAATTTTTTTAAGTTTTACGAAATATGTATGTTTGTACATATTTGTTTTAATGAAAATTCGTTATTCAAAAGAAATATTGTATATTATATGAAATATCTTAAATTTAAAGCAATTTCATTATTTTAATGAAATTTCATTATTTTAATGAAATTTTATTATTTTAATGAAATATTATAAATTTTAGTCATAATCATTATTTTAATGAAATATTATAAATTTTATGATATATGTAATGAAATACATACATAAGTAAATTTAATAAAAGCTCAATATTTTATTAATATGTACATATATCGTAAATTGTATGAAATATCATACATGTTATGAACTTTCGTAATTTTAATGAAAATGCGTTAATTTAATGAAATATCTGAAATTTAATAAAATTTCATTAATTTAATGAAATATTGTAAATTTTATTAATAAACGTTATTTTAGTGAAATATCACAAATTTTTAATGAAATATCATAAATTTTATATAATATCGTTATTTTAATGAAATTACAGTTTATGAAATATTGTGAGTTTTATAAAAACTATTTGATTTTAATGAAATATCGAAATTTTAATGACATTTTATGGAATAACGTTGTTTTAATGAAATTGTATGAAAAATCTTTATTTTAATAAAATATTATAGGAAATATAATTTTATCATTATTTTAATGAATATTTATGAAATATTGTGAGTTTTATAAAACTATGTATTTGATTTTAATGAAATATTGTAATTTTAATGACATTTTATGGAATAACGTTGTTTTAATGAAATTGTATGAAAAGTCTTTATTTTAATAAAATAAAATTTTTTTTTTTTATCGTAATTTTTTTTTAATATCGTAAATTTTTTTCTAATATCGTAATTTTTTTTTTGCTGGTTTTAAGTTAATTTTATAATGTGTTCTTTGTAATATTGAGTTATTTATGGATTTTGGACTAAAATATGCCAAATATCGTAAATTTTCTTCTAATATCGTAAATTTTATTTGCCGGTTTTTAGTTAATTTTTAATGTGTTCTTTGTAAAATTAAGTTATTTATATATTTTTTTACTGAAATAGCCTAAATATCGTAAATTTGTTTCTAATATCGTAATTTTTTTTTAATATCGTAAATTTTTTTCTAATATCGTAAAAAAATTTTCAATATCGTAATTTTTTTTTGCTGGTTTTAAGCATAAATATCGTAAATTTTTTTCTAATATCGTAATTTTTTTTAATATCGTAAATTTTTTTCTAATATCGTAAAAAAAATTTCAACATCGTAATTTTTTTTTGCTGGTTTTATGTTAATTTTATAATGTGTTCTTTGTAATATTGAGTTATTTATGGATTTTGGACTAAAAAAGGCCAAATATCGTAAATTCTCTTCTAATATCGTAATTTTTTTTTAATATCGTAATTTTTTTTTGCTGGTTTTAAGTTAATTTTATAATGCGTTCTTTGTAAAATTAAGTTATTTATGGATTTTTGACTGAAATAGTCTAAATATCGTAATTTTTTTTAATATCGTAAATTTTTTTTTTACGGATTTTTTGTTAATTTTTAACATTTTCTTTATATAATGTTGATAGTTGTGTGAAATTTACTTATATTAGATAATATCGTATTTTTTTTTAATATCGTAATTTTTTTTTTATAAATTTTTTGTTAATTTTTATATTTTTCTTTTTTTCTTCAATATCTTAAAAATTTCATAACATCTACTAGATAGGTATTTTGTGGATTTTTATCTTGTCTTATTAATTTTGTTTTCTAATAAATGTTTTTCTTCTCTCTTCTCTTTTTAGAATTCGATGGCACCACTGTTTTGTGTCGTGTTTGCGGTGACAAGGCTTCGGGTTTCCATTATGGCGTCCATTCTTGTGAAGGTTGCAAGGTAAGTAGTGATCTTTATAAATTTCATTTTTTTATAACAATGTCTAAGAAAAAACCTTCAAAACCTAACTAAAATTATTTTTTATTGAAACTGCAGTTAAAAGTTCAAAGGCCCCCAAAAATATGCTGCAGACTGTATTAAATCAAAATGTCTGGGGGTTGAATATACAGAATTTAAGGAAATTTAGCAGGGAACTGTTTAGTTATAACATTTATAAGCACCCTATTTAAAGTTTTATGAAGTTTAAGTTTAACAATAAAAAATATTTCCAACATTATTTCATTTTTTTTCAAAATTTTTTCCAAATTATTTTTGAGTTTTTTTTTTTTTTTTTAATTGGAAATAAAGCTTCCTTTATGCCGTTTGTAGCTGCTTGTAGTATGTTATTATTGTCTTTTGTTATGTTGTTTTGCAATAAAACAAAAACAAATGAGCGCGTGCTCAACCTTGAAAAAGTAGTTTGCCCTATTCCCTTATATTGCAAATGCAATATATTTTTTCTTCTTATTTATTTATAGTTTTTGCTGCCTTTTCAATTTCTGCCATACATACTACGCTGTATTGTATTTATTTTTATACCCAGCCAGACTCAATAAATGTCTCAATGACGTCCTTGATTTAGGTTAAATCACCAGGCTGGCTGCATGCACAGATCATGTACATTGTTTGCACTCTATAAAAAGAACAATGATAAAGCACACACAAGAACCCTTCTTTATTAATGAACAATACCAAGTGGTAGCAGTATCTGTATATAGAGAACATTTTACATAAATATAATTCCTATACAAAATCATGAGATTAAATTGATTATTACAAGTGTTTAACACAATAAAAGCCCTTTATATAATGAAAAATATAACCACCCTAGTATTAAATCAAAGCCAAATATAAAGGATCGTCCTTATTAGTGTGTTTATTCACCACGATCTATCTGTATTTACTCTTATTACTAAGAAGAAGAACAACAACAACATTCACAAATTATTTTGAAGTTCAAGGTTAAATAAATTTTCTGCTTGAACTCATTTGTTGTTGTTGTTGTTATTATTGCTACTCGTCTCCAATCGTTTGTTTACTCTTTCGTTTGGGGACAATGAAAAACTTCTTCGTTTGTTTTAGGTTGTTGTTGTTATTGTTGTAGGGCCCGAAAACAAAACATGTTTAAAATATTGACCACTCTTCTCTGACTTTACTCTTTTACATTTTGTTTGTTGTTGTTGTTGTTTTCATTCTACTCGGCCTGGTCGAGTGGAGTCTGCGTTAAAGTGCGTGAGTTTAAACATGCGTGTAGTTTTTTAATATTTTGCTTGTTTTTTTGTTAATCAGGAAGCTTTTATACATATTTTTGGCCATTTGTGTGTATTTTTTTTGCTTATTTTATTTAATGGCCTTCAGATTGTGTATTGACCTTTAAATTTTATGATTTTTTTGAAGTTTATTTTTGGCAGAGGGTAGAATTTTTAGCTAACAAAAGAAACTGGTTGATGGTTTTTTTAACTAATTAGTTTTATCAAACAGATTTTATTATAACAACAAATAAATGAAGACAAGTATTAAATGTTAGAAAAAAGTTTAAAAATAGAACAAAACTTGAACAAACTTAATTAAATTTAAGCAGTTTAGCAAAAAACTTTTGACTAGTTTTGAAATAAACATTATTATTTTTAAGGTAATTTTTTAAATATCATAAATTTTCTAAAATAATTTTTAATTTATTAAAAGTTTAAGGTTTTTTTTTAAAAAATTAAGTAAAATATCGTGTAATATTGTAAATTTCTTAAATTCATAATTAAATACTTAGCTGAAATAGACAAATAAAATAAATTTTCTTTCAAAATCTTAAAAAAAAACTTATTGATTTTTAGTTTATTGATAAATAATAAGCTAAATATCCAAAATTTTTGAATAATATCGTAATTTTTTTTTATTGTTGTTTTTTAAAATTTTCTTGTTCTTGTTCGTATTTGAGCTAGTTTTAAATATAATAAGCTAAATATTTTTTTCTAATATCGTAAAGAGTTTTCAAATTTTTTTTTAATATCGTAAATTTTCAGAAATAAAAAATTTTATAATTTAGCTTTTACTCTAAATATCATTATTTTCAATTATTTTCTTGAAGTTTTGCTAATATTTAAATTTTTTTTAATATCGTAAATTTTCAGAAATTAAATTTTGGGAAATTTTAATAATTTTTTTATTCTTTTAACAGAATTTATATAATAATTACATAAATTTTGAAATTTTTCTGATATTTTTTATAATATCGTAAATTTTTTTTAATATCGTAAATTTCCAGAAGTCTAATTTAAGTTAATTTTAATGGTTTTTCTTTTCTTTTAAAAGATTTTTCTGTAAAAAGATTTATTTTCACTATTTTGTCTGTTAAATTTGCCAATTTTTTAATATCGTAAATTTCCAGAAATTTAATTTTGGTTAATTTGAATGATTTTTCTTTTATTTCAAAAGATTTTACTGTAAATATCTTAATTTTCAATATTTTTTCTGTTAGTTTTGCCAATATCGTAAATTTTTTTAATATCGTAAATTTTCAGAAATTAAATTTAGCATAATTTTCATTTGTTTTAAAGGATTTTACTTCAAATATCTTAAATTTGAATATTTTTTTTGTTAGTTTTGCCAATATCGTAAATTTTTTTAAATATCGTAAATTTTCAGAAGTCTAATTTAGGTTAATTTTAATGATTTTTCTTTTATTTTAAAAGATTTTACTTTAAAAAGATTTATTTTCACTATTTTGTCTGTTAAATTTGCCAATATCGTAAATTTTTTTTAATATCGTAAATTTCCAGAAATTTAATTTTGGTTAATTTGAATGATTTTTCTTTTATTTCAAAAGATTTTACTGTAAATATCTTAATTTTCAATATTTTTTCTGTTAGATTTGCCAATATCGTAAATTTTTTTTAATATCGTAAATTTGCAGAAATTAAATTTAGCATAATTTTCTTTTGTTTTAAAGGATTTTACTTCAAATATCTTAAATTTAAATATTTTTTTTGTTAGTTTTGCCAATATCGTAAATTTTTTTTAATATCGTAAATTTTCAGAAATCTAATTTAGGTTAATTTCAATGATTTTTCTTTTCTTTTAAAAGATTTTACTCTTAAAATCATTATTTTCAAAATTTTTTCTATTAGTTTTGCCAATATCGTAAATTTTTTTTAATATCGTAAATTTCCAGAAATTTAATTTTAGTTAATTTGAATGATTTTTCTTTTATTTCAAAAGATTTTACTTTAAAAAAATTTATTTTTACTATTTTGTCTATTAAATTTGCCAATATCGTAAATTTTTTTTAATATCGTAAATTTCCAGAAGTTGAGTTTTGGTTAAATTTAATGATTTTTCTTTTCTTTTAAAAGATTTTACTCTTAAAATATTTATTTTCATTATTTTTTCTGTTAGATTTGCCAATATCGTATTTTTTTTTTAATATCGTAAATTTTCAGAAATCCAATTTTGCTTAATTTTAATTATTTTTCTTTTCTTTTAAAAGATTTTACTTTAAAAAAATTTATTTTTACTATTTTGTCTATTAAATTTGCCAATATCGTAAATTTTTTTTGCCAATATCGTAAGTTTCCAGAAATTTAATTTTGGTTAAATTTAATGATTTTGCTTTTCTTTTGAAGGATTTTACTCTTAAAATCTTAATTTTCATTAATTTTTCTGATAGTTTTGCCAATATCGTAAATTTTCTGAAATCAATTTTTTGGGTTTTTTTAACTTAAAACGCTTAACATTCTTATTATAGTTGAATTTGATTATTTATTAAAGTAATAGTGTTAGTGTTGATACTTTTTTTTATTTGTTTTGTTTTATTTCCCTATTTACTCACACTAACATAATATTATTATTATTTTAAACTTCGTCATCATCATCACTAACCAGCTCCCTAAAAACTAACTAACCCCTCCTTTAACAGATCTCCCCTTTGCCAAAATATGTATATTTAAATAAAACATACTAATATAGGTATTAACGTATGTTGTATAGGTTTTGTAGTAAAAAAAAAAATGTTCTGATTGTGATAGTAATTTTTTTTTTGGTTTGTTTTCATTACTGGTATTATTATATTGTTGTTGTTTATTTCCATTATTCTTTACTTTATTGTTCTTTTTGGTTTTGTTCAACATTAACATAACAACATAACCAATAGCAACAACAACATTCATACATACGAACAATTATTCTACACATGCTAACGAACGAACAAACGAAACGAAGGAACGAACGAAACGAACAACATCGGTAATTGACCAGAGCCATAGTGTGAATGAACTCGTTCAATGTCAACGCGTAGTAGTTTTTTTTTCTGCTTCTCTTTTGTTGTTGTAATGATTATGTTTTCATCTTCTTCTTTTTTTTCATTTATAAACAGAAAATAAAAACTCTCTCTCTGTAAATATTTCATTGTATTAAAATAGAGTGAGAGTTGGTTTTAGTGAAAAGAGAGTGTTTATTTAACTGTAGTAAGTATGTGTGTGATATTTCATTTAGTTTAGTTTTCCAGTTCTTTTCTCTCACTCTTTGATGTTTATTTTATGTGTTTTTTTATTATTATTATAGAATTTTACTTCCTTCTTGTTGTTGGTGGATTGAGGAATATTTATCTTTAGTATTTTTTAGGTTGTTTAGTATAGAATAATTGAAACAATATTTATGGCGGTTTATTATGTCTTATGTTGTTGTTAAGTGTTAAGTTTTATTAGCATAAATATTATGTAAATTGTAAATGACAAATTATGTTATGTAGGGGGAAGTAAAATAAATAGTAATAAATTTAAAATAAAAGAGGGAGAAAATGAAGAAAAATACAAATTTGATTGTAATTTTCTAGAAAATTCGAATTATTTTAATAGCAATTAACAATATGTAAAGTAGTTTTAACAGGGGAAGTAATTAAAGCTAAAAAGTAGAAATAATTAATAATAAAATTACAATTTTAACAATTATTTATTGGAAAATTTTCAATTATTTGAATAACAAATGTGAAATTATAAACTAATTTTTGTATTATTGCATATTTTATAACATTTTTATTGAAATTTCTTAAAAAAGAGGCGTAATTTTTAAAATTTCCCTTAAAAATTAAACATATTTTGTATTGTACTGAAATTTATAACAAAAATGGTTTAAATTTTCTATGTCCTCGATACAATTTATAGAATTTTTTTTTAATTTTTGTGTCTTTTTAAGCCCTAAAATATCAAATATTGTATAGATTTTGTTATATATGTATTTACAGGAATTTTTGAGTATTTGTTTAGTTTTATAGCTTGAAAAGAGGGTGGTTGGTATTTTAAAACTTTTTTGTATTAGCGTTTGGTTTCAACCCTCATTCCTTTTGCAATTTCTGTAAATGTGTCAGCTCCTTTTTGCAAACACACAGGTTGAATGACCGATAATGCACTTGAAACTAAGTGTAACATATACAAATTTTATTACATGGATGGAAAAAATCATTCAAATGGAACTAAAGGAAGGGAAAAAGGAAAGGAAATGTATAAAAAAATTTAGGAAATAAAGAAAGAAAGATTTAAAACAAAATTTCCAAAAAAAAATTAAAAATTTATGAAAAATTTTCAATTTTTTTTTTTAAATTTTCAATTTTTAAAAAAAAAAATTCAGAAAGAAACAAATTTGTTGGCACAGAATAAGAAAATTTCCAAAATCAAATTTAAAATTTAAAAATTGGTCAAAATTTTTTAAAAAAAATTCAAAACGAAAGAAATTTAATGGCCAAAAATAAGAATTCTAAAATGTCCAAAATTTAAAGGCAAAAAATAAGAAATTTTCACAAAAAAAAAATTAAAATTTTGAAAAATGCTCAAATTTTTTTTAAAAAATTTCAATACGTAAGAAATTTGAAGGCAAAAAATAAGAATTCTAAACAAAATGTCCAAAATTGCTTAAAATTTAGAAAAATTCAGCAATAAATTTACCGATTTCTATATTTTCAAAAATTCAAGAAATTGTTTAACACTTTAAATAAAAAAATTAAAAAACTTCAGCAAAAAATTTTGAAATTTTTTTTTAAATTTATTAGAATAATTTACTGTATTACTAAAAATTGCCTCAAAATCCTAAAATTTTCCTAAAAGTTGTAAAATATTCGAATTGAAAAATTTCCATATCCAGAAATTGCCTAAAATGTTTGAAAATCTGTTTAAACTTTTTAGTTTGTTAAAAATTCATTTGAACATTTTTAAAATTTTAAAAATCCGTTGAGATCTTGAATAAAATTTTTAGAAAATTTTAATTTTTTTACGAAAGTTAAGAAATTTAGCAATTTCCTTTGTAAATTTAAAAAAAAAATCTTAAGAATTGAGAAAAATTACCCCTTTTTTATTAAAAATGTATGAAACTTAGAATAAATTAAAGAATATTTTAATAAAATTTACTTTATAACAAAAATTTATAAAGTTTCGTAATCAAAAAATTATTGAAAAATTCTTAACTACTAAATTTCTTTCCCTTTTTCTTCACAAAATCTTTACAAGCAAAACAAATATGTCAATTGTATTGTTTTTCTTTACAAAACTAAGGTGAATGACCGAATATGCACTTGAAACTCATCGAAAATGTTCCTACACATTTGTAGAAATTTTAAGGGATGCTTGGCTGAAACCAAAAATTCCCCCAAAAAAAACATATTCCCACAATAGAAATTTTCGGGGCATTTAAATCTTCAAGTTATAAAAACTAACCAACCAACCCCCTGCAAAACACTCACTCCCAAACATAAGGAAAACATCTTCAAACATTTTCTACTATTTTCTTGATGCTAAAAATGTTTTTGTTGTTACATATTTTTATGTTTTGTGCCTTTAACACAAAAAGTTCAATGCACTGTGCAATTTAGGTCAACAACCTTTAAGCAAACATAATTGCAGGAGTAAGCAGAAGTGTGTGTAAGCACTATTTAGGTTAAGACCAGCCAGCCAGGCAGGCAGGCAGGGATGAATACAACGATGAAACTACTCACACTCTCGCATGCCTACTCAGAAACGCATTAAAAAACAAACAAAAAACCAACAAAACAATGCACTATACAAAAACAGCAACAACAAAATGGCATAAGTAAACAACAACAGCAACAAAACAAACAAAACAAAAGATGACACACTCACACACATTGCAATTTTATTTATCTCTAGTTTTGAAAATACTCTGAGAGTCATCAAGCAAACACTAAAAGAGAGCCTTAATAACAACAACATAAAAGAGCTAACTAGATAACTGTTTACCTAACAGATAACATAGATAATTTTATAGTGGCAGATTTTTTATAGCCTACTTTTAGTTGTTATTATTTTTACTTAGCTCCCTAAGGTAGGCTTTAGTTTTTGTCTATCTTTTTTGTTTTGATTAACTAACAGATCTATAATGGTTTTTGGTGTTCAAATCTATTTAAAAGCTTTTTTGTTTAATGACGTCAATTAAGTAAAAAGCTTTTTTTCTTTTGTTTAAAGCTTTTTATTTGTTGTCTTAAAATCATTTATTTGCTTTTATTTTAATTGAACAAATATATAGCAGCTCGACAATAACAACAAATTGAATAGCAAGCTGAAAAAAAAGAGAAAAAAAAGTAATTGACAAGTACGAAGTTGATTGTATTTTATGTAGGTTGAGGTAAAATTGTTAGTAATTTTTTGTTTTTTTTTAGTTTTTTTTTGTATTTCATTTGTTGTTGACGCTGTTATTTGTTGTTTTTAGTGAAAATATCTCAAAAATAAATAGAAAAAATATTTTAACCAAAAAAATTAACAAGAAAATCGAAATTTTTAAAACAAATTCAAGATTTTGAAAAAGTAAATAATAAAGCCTTCGAGAAAACATTTCTTTATATTGTTTTAAATGCCATTGACAAACATTTTAACTAATTTATATTAAAATTTCTTATAACGCTTTTATGCGTTATTAATTTTTCTTTAAATAAAACGTATTTATAAGCTTTTTATCTAGCTATTAGTTCAGAAATAATACTCACATTTACTTTTTTAAAGTTTTTAGAGTTTTTATTAATATTGCTTAAAATTTAAGCAAACAATTAGAAAATTTCTCAGAAATTACGAATTTTTTCTTATAACGTTTTTAACGTTATTAAGTTTTAAAGCTAAATTAAGTCTTTTTTGTATAGAAAACTGGTGTTATAATGAAATTCCATAAGATTTGCTTCAAAATTCAGAAATTTTCTTATAACGTTTTCAAACGTTATACGATTTTTTAAAGCTAATTTCTCAATTTTTTTAAGTTTTGTCAAAGTTTTTTGAGTTTTTATTAATATTGCTTAAAATTTAAGCAAACAATTAGAAAATTTCTCAGAAATTTCGAATTTTTTTCTTATAACGTTTTTTAACGTTATTAAGTTTTAAAGCTAAATTATCCTTTTTTTGTATAGAAAATGGTGTTATAATGAAATTCCATAAGATTTGCCTCAAAATTCAGAAATTTTCTTATAACGTTTTCAAACGTTATACGATTTTTTAAAGCTAATTTCTCAATTTTTTTAAGTTTTGTCAAAGTTTTTTGAGTTTTTATTAATATTGCTTAAAATTTAAGCAAAAAATTAGAAAATTTCTCAGAAATTTCGAATATATTTCTTATAACGTTTTTTAACGTTATTAAGTTTTAAAGCTAAATTATCCTTTTTTTGTATAGAAAATGGTGTTATAATGAAATTCCATAAGATTTGCCTCAAAATTCAGAAATTTTCTTATAACGTTTTTAAACGTTATACGATTTTTTAAAGTAAATTCATTACTTTTTACCATTTTTTCAACATTTATTATTAGTTTAAAAAAATTCTGGAAAAATAAGATGAAAATATGAATTTTTGTTTATAACGTCTTTTAACGTTATTGAGTTTTTAAGCTAAATTAAGCTTTTTTGTATAGAAAACTAGTGTTATAATGAAATTTTATAGGATTTTCTTTATAATTCAGAAGTTTTCTTATAACGGTTTTAAACGTTATTAGCTTTTTAAAGCAAATTTATCTCTTTTTTAAGATTTTTTCAACATATTATGGTTGTTTATTAACATTTCTTTTAATGTTAACAAAAATTTCTATTAATTTTCCAAAAAATCTAAAATTTTTCTAATAACGTCGTTTAACGTTATTGGATTTTTAGGGCAAATTATAAATTTCTGTGTTATTTTTATATGTTTGCTGCATAATAAATAAAATTTCCTTTAAATTCACATAATTTTCATATAACGTTTTTAAACGTTATTAGCTTTTTTCAGGCAAATTGATCACTTTTCAACATTTAATGTTTGTTTATTAATGTTTATTTTAATTTTAACAAAAATTTCTATTAATTTCCCAAAAGATCTAAAATTTTTCTAATAACGTCGTTTAACGTTATTGGATTTTTAGGGCAAATTATAAATTTCTGTGTTATTTTTATATGTTTGCTGCATAATAAATAAAATTTCCTTAAAATTTGCATAATTTTCTTATAACGTTTTTAAACGTTATTAGCTTTTTAAAGCAAATTTATCTCTTTTTTGAGATTTTTTCAACATATTATGGTTGTTTATTAATATTTCTTTTAATTTTAACAAAAATTTCTATTAATTTTCTAAAAAATCTAAAATTTTTCTAATAACGTCTTTTAACGTTATTGGATTTTTATGGAAAATTATACATTTCTGTGTTATTTTTATATGTTTGCTGCATAATGAATAAAATTTCCTTTAAATTCACATAATTTTCTTATAACGTTTTTAAACGTTATTAGCTTTTTCAGGCAAATTGATCACTCTTTTAAGATTTTATCAACATTTAATGTTTGTTTATTTTAATTTTAACAAAAATTTCAAGTAATTTTCTAAAAAATCTAAAATTTTTCTAATAACGTCTTTTAACGTTATTAGATTTTTAGGGTAAATTATACATTTCTGTGTTATGTTTATATGTTTTGTTATGATTTTTTGGAATTTTCTAAAAATTTTGGGAAATTTTCTTATAACGCTTTTGACGTTATTAAATTTTTATGTGAAATTTAGCTTTCATTTTAATATATAGTGAATTTTATTGAAATTTTATTTGATTTAAGACATTTTGAAAAAAAATTTATATAACGTTTTTTAACGTTATTAGCTTTTGGGGGTTTGTTATTAAAGATTTTATGATTTTTTTATTGGGCTTAATAATTTGAAGGTTTTGAAATACATTTTGTTATGATTTTTTTTGAAATTTCTAAAAATTTAGAAAATTTTCTTATAACGCTTTTGACGTTATTAAATTTTTATGTGAAATTTAGCTTTCATTTTAATATATAGCGAATTTTATTGCAATTTTAATTCATTTTCATGAATTTTGAAGAAATTTTTATATAACGTTTTTTAACGTTATTAGCTTTTATGGGTTTGTTTTTAATGATTTCATAATTTTTTTAATTTCTTTGGTTTTAGCATAAAGTTGTCTTAAAATTAAGCTAAATTTTCTTATAACATTTTTGTAATTTTATAAAATTTTAGTCTAAATTGTAAGATTTTAATTGGTTTTGTAAAAGAAAATCTTAATTTTGAATATGTATTTATTTCAATTATTAATAATTTGTTAAGATTATGCAATAATTTGTTTACTTTTCATAGTAGTTTTTTTGTTTGTTTATTATGTTCATTATGTATTTCAAGGTATTCAAATCAAGTTAATTTTTTTTTAATTAAACAATCATAGACATACAAAAACAGCTTACATACATATCTGTAAGCATTACACTCCTTAGTATAATTTCGGTGTGTGTAAGAGTATTTGTTTAACAATCACCTTACAAACAAAAAAAATTAAAAAAAAATTACAATAACAAATCTATTATAATTCTCCAAAAAAACTAACAACAAATATTAATATTACTTGAGCTGTTTTTTGAATGCATGTGAGTATGAGTGGCTGCTTGCTTGCTACATGTCTTTTGTTGCGGGCTGTTGCTAGTGCTGCTGATACTGCTACTGCCACTACATTTAATGTTGTTGCTCTAAATCTGGGGCGAGGGCATAGTGCAATGAACTAACCTACTGCTTGCTGCTGCAAATCTATCTACAATTGTGCACACACAGCAAAAAATAAAAAAAAAAACAACTGCACAAATACACACATTCAGACAGCCAGCCATTCACTTATGTTAACGCGAACGAAATGTTGTTTAAAATTGTTCAAGCAGCTGCTATTTTAAGCTAAGCTCTGCCTCGATTTGAAAACAATTTAAAATCTAAACCAAATTTGATAAAAAAAACAAAATGAACTAACAACAACAACAACAACAAAACGTCTTGGTAATTTACCATAATTTTCCAAAAAAATTCAAACTAAAAAATCATTTCGCCTTGGCAAAATTCGTTTCTACTTATAAACAAAACTTTGCAAATTGTTAAGAATTTATAATTGCCACACAGCATAACAAACAACAACAACAGCAACTACTCGTGCAACATCAACAACAACTCAAGTACAAAAACCTCTAACAACCCTTATAAGAGATTGACATGACCCAAATACTGGTTATTCAACTCTCTTCACTAACACTTGTAATCATTTCATTTCATATAAAAACAGAAGGGTGTTTTTGGGTTGCAATGAATTATTATCGTTTCTTATAGTAAGAAGAGAGAGGGAGAGAGAGAGCGAGAGGCAGTTAAGGAAAGTGAGGGTGGTTGGTGGTTTAAAGAAGAGGGTGGTTGCTTTCTTTAGATTTTATTTGTTTAGTTAACAATTGTTGTTTATAGCTGGATGTGAAAGTATTTGTTATAATTTGAAAACATTTTTTTTTTTGGGCAATTTTTTTTTTTCGTTTTGGGGTGAGGGTCATAGCAAAAACAACTAAAGCAAACAAATATTGGAAAGATTTTAGACAAATTCTTTAAAATAAACACAAATTGAACAAAATTATAATAAAATTAATATTTAGGCAGAAAAAAATTCTTATAAAAAATTAACAAATCAGTTCTTTTTATAAATAATATCTACAAATTCTTCATTACATTATATAACAAATGCTTTTAATCTCCTCAAAAACTGAAAAAATTAAAAATCTCATTTTTTATTTATTCAATATCTTGGTAAATAATTTGAAAAATGAAAATAATTTTTAAATATGCCAGAGTGTTTGACAAGACCTTTCAAAATTCTTAAAAAAGTAACAAATATTTTTATATATATTTTTTTAATTTACCACTAAACTTTGGAAATTTTTTGAAAAAATAAAAAAAACTATGTTTGGAATTTGTTAAAAATTTTGATTTTTTGCAATGAAACATTACAATATTTTTTAATAATTCAAAACGCCTTAGTACAGAGAACTGGAATTCTTAAAAATTTTCTCTAAATTTTTATATATATTTTTTTTTTAAATTTCTAGCAAATTTTTTTTGTTAAAAATATTTATATATTTTTTTAATTTGTTAAAAATCTTTATTTTTTATTTGAATTAGCAAAATATTTTTTAATAATTTTAAAGTTTTTTACCTAAACTTGTAAACAAATTTGAAAGTTTTCCAATATTTTAATACATATTTTTTTAATTCACTTTCAAACTTGGCAAATTTTTTTGAAAAAAACCGAAAAATAAAAATTTTAGTTTTCTTTTTTTTTTTGTAAAAAAATTTTGGTTTAGAATTCGAAATAGCAATATATTTTAATGCAGTCTAATAGACTGTAAAATAAGGTTTTAAAAACTTAAAATTTTATTGAAAAATTTAAACATATTTCTTTTTATGTGCTTTCAAACTTTGCAGAATTTTTTCAAAAAAACCAGAAAATAAAAATTTTAGAATCTTTTTTTTTGCAAAAAATCTTAGTTACGAATACGATATAGCAATATATTTTAATACGGTCTATTAGACAATAAAATCAGCTTTCATCTAGTTTAAATTTTATTGAAAAATTTTAATATATATTTTGTTTATTAATTGTCAAACTAGGCAACATTTTTTGAAAAAACAGAAAATATAAATTTTAGTATCTTTTTTTTTGCAAAAAATCTTAGCTAAGAATTCGAAATAGCAATATATTTTAATATGGTCTATTAGACAATAAAATCAGCTTTCATCTCGATTAAATTTTATTGAAAATTTTAATATATATTTTGTTTATTAATTGTCAAACTAGGCAAAATGTTTTGAAAAAAAAACAGAAAAATAAATTTTAAATATTTTTTCTTTTGGAAAAAATTTTTAGTTTATAATTCGAAATAGCAATATATTTTAATAACGTCTAATAGACAGCAACATGAGGTTTCAGAAACATTAAATTTTATTGAAAAATTTTAATATATATTTTTTTTATATAATTCCAAACATTGCAAAATTTTTTGAAAAAACAGAAAAATAAATTTTAAATATTTTTTCTTTTGGAAAAAATTTTTAGTTTATAATTCGAAATAGCAATATATTTTAATAACGTCTAATAGACAGCTAATTGAGGTTTCAGAAACTTTAAAATTTTATTAAAAAACTTTAACATATATTCTTTTTATTAACTTTCAAACTTTGCTTAATTTTTTGAAAAAACAGAAAAATAAAATTTTTTAATTTCTTTATTTTAGAAAAAATCTTGGGTTATAATTTGAATTAGCAATATATTTTAATAACGTCTAATAGACAGCAACATTAGGTTTCAGAAACTTAAAATTTTATTAAAAAAATTTAATACATATTTTTTTTATTAACTTTCAAAATTTGCCAAGTTTTTTTGAAAAAAACAGAAAAATAAAAACTATAGTTTTCTTTTTTTTTGGAAAAAAATCTTAGTTACGAATATGAAATAGCAATATATTTTAATTCGGTCTATTAGACAATAAAATCTACTTTCATCTAGTTTAAATTTTATTGCAAAATTTTAATATATATTTTTTTTATGTAATTCCAAACTTTGCAAATTTTTTTGAAAAAAACAGAAAAATAAATTTTAAATATTTTTTCATTTGGAAAAAAAATTTATTTTCTAATTCGAATTAGCAATATATTTTAATACCGTTTAATAAACAGCAACATGAGGTTTCAGAAACTTAAAATTTTATTCAAAAATTTTAATATATATTTTTTTTATTAACTTTCAAACATTGCTTAATTTTTGGATAAAACAGAAAAATAAATTTTAATTTTTTTTTCTTTTGGAAAACATTTTTAGTTTATAATTCGAAATAGCAATATATTTTAATACCGTCTAATAGACAACAACATGAGGTTTCAGAAACTTAAAATTTTATTCAAAAATTTTAATAAATATTTTTTTTATTAACTTTCAAACTTTGCTTAATTTTTTGATAAAACAGAAAAATCAAAATTTTTAATTTCTTTAATTTAGAAAAAATCTTGGGTTATAATTTGAATTAGCAATATATTTTAATACCGTCTAATAGACAGCAACATAAGGTTTCAGAAACTTAAAATTTTATTAAAAAATTGTATTATATATTTTTGTAATTAGCTTTCAAAGTTTGTGCCATTTTGAAGAATTTTCTAAATTCTTTAATTTTTATTTATTTCTTATTAAAAAGAGAATTGAAGCTATTTTCTTGCCTCATATGTTATGTGTGGCAAGATCATTTTTTTTTTTTTTGTTTTCTTGTTTTATAAATGATATCGTGATGTGATGTTAACGCTTATTTAATATATGACGTTATGAAATTATAGATGATGACGTTTGTTGGTTTATTTAACTGAAAAACAAACAAGTTAGTAGAATTTAAAGAACTCTAATGCTATATTTATGAAATTGTAAAAAAACTACAGGAAAAAGTGCTTTGCACTCTAGAGGAGTTACGTGTTTTTTTTTTTTTTTTTGCCAACATGCAATCAAGTTAAAGAAGCCAATAACCTTATAAATTTACACACACACTCTAACTTACCTACCTACCTACATAAATACTCAAAGAAGAAGAACATCTAACTTGTACTAACAACAACAATAAAAAGAGGAGTTCATAGAATAATTTTTGCGCAAAAAAATCATAAAAAAAACCCAAGACGTTTGCAAAACGAGTGAAGAGAAAGAAATGCATTTTTTTAGTATAAAACTAAAATAATATGATTATTGTTGTTGGTGTTGTTTTTTTCATACTTTTTGCAACAAAAAGTCATTGACCGTTTGTTGTACCAACAGTGTTGCCAAATTTTTTTCACAATATTCCATCAAATCAGACTAAAAAAATCGCCAGAAATCGCCAAATTTAATTTTTCCAAAAACGCTAGATTCCCGTCAAATAAATATTGAATTTTAATTACAGATACGGTCTCAAACTTGCAAACAAATGTTGTTTCGATTACTATGTTCCAAAATCTGTACTAAGAGAAGTAGGAACAATGGCTTCTTATAATCAAAGTGCAGAAGACTGGCTCTTTGTTTTTGATAATACGTAATTATAAATCGTAAAATTATTATACATGAATTGAAAGGCGTTTTACATTACAATACTTTTTTATAATATCATTTTTTTCTTTTCTTTAATATAATATTCATTGTCTTTAATACAAAAAATTATATTTCAAAAGAATTGTTGAATTGTAGTGTCTAGTCTATAGACTAGACTATAGACTAGACTATAGACTAGACTATAGACTAGACTATAGACTAGACTATAGACTAGACTATAGACTAGACTATAGACTATAGACTAGACTATAGACTAGACTATACTATAGACTAGACTATAGACTAGACTATAGACTAGACTATAGACTAGACTATAGACTAGACTATAGACTAGACTATAGACTAGACTATAGACTAGACTATAGACTAGACTATAGACTAGACTATAGACTAGACTATAGACTATAGACTAGACTATAGACTAGACTATAGACTAGACTATAGACTAGACTATAGACTAGACTATAGACTAGACTATAGACTAGACTATAGACTAGACTATAGACTAGACTATAGACTAGACTATAGACTAGACTATAGACTAGACTATAGACTAGACTATAGACTAGACTATAGACTAGACTATAGACTAGACTATAGACTAGACTATAGACTAGACTATAGACTAGACTATAGACTAGACTATAGACTAGACTATAGACTAGACTATAGACTAGACTATAGACTATAGGCTAGACACTACAATTCAACAATTCTTTTGAAATATAATTTTTTTCGTTTTTGTTTTTTGCTTTCTACTTATTCTATTAACCGTTATTCGACTCTCGAAAACAAATTGCATGGTTGTGTTTTTTGTTAAAAAAACTATATAACTCAACCTTGCAAAAACGCTAACGCTGTTAAAAAAACTCCAGATTTCACGTTAACCGCTAAATGGCAATTTTTTCCGCAATTGGTATTTCAAAAACGTCAGATTTGACGGGAAAACCGTCAATTTGGCAACACTGTGTACCAACCAGTAGAAGTTTTCTAGTTGCTGGGAATATAGTTTTATCAGGGTGAGGGGAGGGGAGAGGAGGAGAGCCAGAGTAAAAGTATGCGTGCGAATATTTTGAAAATAATGATGTTGATGATGATGACGATGTTAGTAGCACATCTTCCTGTTTTAAAATAGGTTCTTTTTGGCTCTAAAAAACTCTATTCTATTCTCTACTGCTTCTACACTCACTCTCTCTCTCTCTCACTCTGTGTGTATGCGAGGCTCTTTCTTTCTTTCTCTCATTATATTTACTTGCTCTTTCTCTGGTTTGCTTTGCAAATTGCAATACTTACATATGTTTTTAATGAGTTCAGTTATATTTATATGCATTTTACTACTACATACTACAACTACTAGTAGTTTATAGTAGTTTATGTATTGTAAATGTATCTATGTGCATTTAACTATAGGCATAATGAAAGTCATTGCACTTTGTCGAGCCAGAAGCAGCAGCAGCAGCAGAGAGCTACGGTACTTTCATTGCTGCCTCGTTTAGGTCGTTGACACAATCGTGCAACTCAATGATTATGATGATGATGATGATGGTACATAAGCAAATAATAATAGTTTTTTTTTGCAAGCAGCTCCCAGCAGAAAAAAACCTGAAGGAAAGGAGTTAAATGGGGGTGTTGCTGGAGGTAAATCGGTAGATTTGGAAATAACACATAATAATAGGGTCAAGCTAGTTAGAAGGAAAAGGATATACAGGAGAATTTGTAATGAAATTAAAGCAATTTAAATTAGAAAATAAGATTTAAAACAGATTTGCTATAATTTGAACAGGTATGACTGACAGTAAATTAAAAAGATAGGTCTAAAACAAAGATTTTTTAAAAAAGAAAAATAATGGAATTTTCAAAAAAAAAATATAAATGTTTGAGACGAAATATTTTTATATTAAGGTCTATTAAACTGCTATTTAAAATCACAAACACAGATTTTTCACAAATGAAAAAATTTCATTTTTTGGATTTTCCAAAAAAAATTGCTTAAAGTTTGAAAGCTAATAAAAAACGTATTTAATAAAATATTTGTAATATTTTTATATTTCTCAAAAGATCATTTAAAGATGTATTAAACCGCATTAAAATATTTTGCTATTTAAAATGAATATAAAAAATATTTACCAAAAAAAAAATATAATTTTTTGATTTTTTAAAACAAAAATTACAAAGTTTGACAGTTAATAAAAAAAATATATATTAAAATATTTGAAAAAATGTTAGTGTTATAAAGAGGTCTTGGTAATATCTATTAGATTATAATAAAATATTTTGCTATTTTAAATTCTAAACAAAGATTTTTCACTAATGAAAAAATGTGATTTTAGGATTTTCTAAAAAAATTTTGACAAAGTTTGAAAGCTAATTAAATAAATATTTAATAAAATACTTGTAATATTTTTATATTTCTCAAAAGATCATTTAAAAGTATATTAAACCGCATTATAATATTTTGCTATTTAAAAGGAATATACAAAATATTTACAAAAAAAGAAATATAATTTTTTGATTAAAAAAAAAAAAATTACAAAGTTTGACAGTTAATAAAAAAAATATATATAAAAATATTTAAAAAAATGTTAGTGTTATAAAGAGGTCTTGGTAATATCTATTAGATTATAATAAAATATTTTGCTATTTTAAATTCTAAACAAAGATTTTTCACAAATGAAAAAATGTGATTTTAGGATTTTCCAAAAAAATTGCTTAAAGTTGACAGTTAATAAAAAAAATATATATTAAAATATTTAAAACATTTTCTGTATTTTGAAAATATCACGAGAAAAACTATTACATGATAATAATAAATTATGCTATTTAAATGTGTAAACAAAGATTTTCACAAATAAAAAAATTTAATTTTGGGATTTTCCAAAAAAAAATTGCTTAAAGTTTGACAGCAAATTTAAAAAATATATATTGAAATATTTAAAATATATTTATTATTTTGGAAAGACCATTTAAAGGTGTATTAAACAATATTAAAATATATTGATATATTCAATATTTTTTATAAAAATAAATAATTTTTGAATTTTTTCCCAAAAAAAAGTTTGAGACAAAATAAAAAACACTTTATATTAAAATATTTGAAAAAATGTTAGCTTTATAAAGAGGTCTTGGTAATGTCTATTATAATATAATTAAATATATATATTTTTCAAATAAGCAACAAAGATTTTCAATAAAAGAAAAATAAGATTTTTTTATTTTTTTTTTCAACAAAATTCTATAAAGTTTGAGAGCTAATTAAAAAAATATATATTAAAATATTTGAAATATTTGTATGGTTTTAAAAACATCATTTGAAGTGCTATAAAACGGCATTCAAATATATTGCTATTTCAAAACACAAATAAAAAAAATTTTAGACAAAAAAATAATGTCATTTGGATTTTTCAAAACAAAAAAAAAAAAATAACCAAAATTGGGAATAAATTAAAAAAAATGTTGTTAAAATTTTTGAAATATTTTTATGGTTTTAAAAAGATCATTTCAAGTGCTATCAAACGGCATTTAAATATATTGCTATTTCAAATCCTAAACAAATATATTTTATAAAAGAAAAAAATGTAATTTTCGGATTTTACCAAAAAATTGCACAAATTTTGGTAGTAAATAAAAAAATTATTTATTAAAATATTTAAAAGATTTTTACGGTTTTTAAAAGCCTAAGTTCAGTTGTATAAAACTGCTTTAAAATATTTAGCTATTTATGAAATTTATTTAAAAAAACATAATTTTTAAAAATTTAATACAAAAGAAACAAATTTTATATTTTTTATGGAAATTAAACAAAGTTTGAAAGCAAATTAAAAAAATATATATTTAAATATTTGAAATATTTTTATGTTTTTTAAAAGACTAAGTTAAGGTGTATAAAACTGCTTTAAATTATTTAGCTATTTATGAAATTTATTTAAAAAAAATTCTTTTCATAAATTTAACACAAAAGAAAAAAAAAATTATATTTTTTATCGAATTTGAACAAAGTTTGGTAGTAAATTAAAAAAATTTATATTAAAATATTTAAAAGATTTTTAAGGTTTTTAAAAGACAATTTTAAGGCCTATAAAACGACATTCAAATATATTGCTATTTCAAAACCTAAACAAAGATATTTTGCTAAAGAAAAACATGTGGTTTGTGGATTTTCCAAAAAAATTTGGACAAAGTTTGGGAGTAAATTAAAAAAAAATTATATTAAAATATTTAAAAGATTTTTAGGTTTTTTAAAAGCCTAAGTTAAGGTGTATAAAACTGCTTTAAAATATTTGTCTATTTATGAAATTTATTTAAAAAAAACAATATTTTTAAAAATGTAACACAAAAGTAAAATTATGATTTTTTCATAGCAATTATGCAAAGTTTGACGGCAAATTAAAAATAAAATATATTAAAATATTTGAATTATATTTATATTTTTGAAAAGTTTATTCAAAGCTGTATTAAACTAATTTAAAATATTTTGCTATTTTAGATTTTAAATATAAATTTTTTATAAAAGAAAAATTTTTTTTTTTGAATTCCTTACAAAATTGTTTAAAGTTTCAAGGAAAATTAAAAAAATATATATAAAAATATTTAATTAGATTTTATAAATTTTGAAAGGTCTTGTTAATATATCTTAAAAAGCCTAAAAATATTTTTCATTTTTAAATTTTAAACAAATATTTTTAGTTAAAGAAAATTGTACATTTTAGAGTCTGAATTTTTTTTTGTAGTATTTAAGTCTTAAATGCAATAAAATTGTTATTTTTATTATTTTAAGATTTTTTTTGTCACTTTTAAGTTATAAATCATTTGGTCTTTAAGTTATTTTTTTATTTGCCAACAAAATGTCAACATAAATTTTTTGTTTTTTTTCCAAAGATTTTTTGTTACTCAAACCATTATTAACAAGAAAAAAAAACCTTTTAAAACACCTCTTTTTAACGCCTGTCATAATCAATTCTTTTCGTTTTTAAGCGAATTAAAATAGAATGTCACTTTGTGTTCAAGTCATGTGAAACAATTTTAACCTAAATTTTAGAATCATTTTTTTTTTGTTTTTGGCAAATTTTTGAATGTTTGTAAATGCTGCTGTTAATAAATCCTGCTTAAAAGCATGAACAAAATTCATATTATAACTAGACTAATATGTAAAAATGCTACAATATGAATTTTATTTTTATTTTGCATTTTTTTTTTCTTTTAAGTAGAAATAATAAATAGCCTTCAAAAAATCTACGTCTTGTTAACTAGTACAATCACCTAAACTGCTAAACAATCAATAACCTCCACTCTATACAACTCATTCGCTCACTTATTTAAAGTAAGACAGACAGATATTCAGACAGACGGACAGACAGACAGTCATTCCAAACTATCAAACTGAAATACTAAACAATTTTCAAGATAAATTTTGCAAATCGAAAACTACTACAACAACAACAACAAAAAAACTTAAATAAATAAATCTTTACACTTAAAAATATATTTTCCGAAAAGCTTAAGCCAAAACGTGACTACACCATCAGAATGGGTGCGTCTAAATGGAAAAATTCATAAAAAAAAAAATTTGGAAAAAAAAACATTGATATTTTCAGAACAACAATCGAATAATTTTTTGTTGTTGTTGTTGTTTTGTTTTTATTTCTTTGTAATTTTTTTTTGCTAGTTTTTTTCAACAACGTCTTGTTCTGTTTTTCAACAAATTGAATTTAAAGTCAGAATACGAAAAATTTGCATTTTTGACGGCACCAATGCAAACATTAGAAAAAATTTAATTTACTTAAGAAAATCACTTATACACAGCAAATTGCATACATATTTCTTTATCACACAACAACACAAATGTAATTTTTTTTTTTAGTCTACAGAATTGAATTTAAATTCAGTCATAGAGAACATGTGTATGTTGATTTAAAGTCAACTACCGCAGAAATCATTCACCTCAAAAAAGTTCATAAGCTTTTTTTTTTCTTCTCTTTTTTCTGTACGCAGCCTACAAAAAGGCTAGAAATAATATTTTGTTATAAACTAAAATGGAAAAAATTAAATAAAAAGTTATAAGAAAAAATTTCATTAAAAAAAACTAAAAAAATTCTTTTGTAAAAAAAATATGTTGGTAAACTAAAAAAGCAAAATATTTTAATGCAGTTTAATAGTGCTAAATAAGAACTTTTAAAAATTATAAAAATGTTTCAAATATTTCAATATATATTTTTTTAATTTACTCTCAAACTTTGCATAATTTCAGTGAATAAACCAAATTTTTGTTTGGTTATAAAATTTTAAAAATGATTTTTTTTAAATAAATTTAATAAATAGCCAAATATTTGAAGGCAGTTTAATATACCTAGTTAGAAGCTTTCAAGAACTGTAAACATTTTTCAAATATTTTAATATATATTTTTTTAGTTTGTGCTTAAACTTTGTTAAATTGCAAGGAAAAAATAAAAAATCCATTTTTTTATTTGCTAAAAATCTATAGTTTGGATTTTAAAAAGCAAAACATTTTAATGCAATTTAAAGACCTCGATAAGAACTTTTAAAAAATATAAAAATCTTTTAAATATTTTAATACATATTTTTTTTAATTTTAGCTCAAACTTTGCATAATTCCGGTGAAAAAAATAAATTTAAAATTTATTTTTTTTTAAATAAATTTTATAAACGGCAAAATATTTTAAAGAAGTTTAATAGATCTTAAAAGTAGCTTTCAAGAAATGTAAAAATTTTTCAAATATTTTAATATATATTTTTTTAATTTTCGCTCAAACTTTGCACAAATTCAATGGAAAAATTAAAAATGCCGTTTTTTATTTGCTAAAAATCTTTGGTTTGGATTTTAAAAAGCAAAACATTTTAATGCAATTTAATAGACCTTGATAAGAACTTTTAAAAAATATAAAAATCTTTTAAATATTTTAATACATATTTTTTTAATTTACTCTCAAACTTTGCATAATTCCAGTGAAAAATCCAAAAATTTTTTTTGTGACAAAATTTTAAAAACTATTTTTTTTAAAATAAATTTTATAAATAGCAAAATATTTTGATGCAGTTCAATACACCTAGACAAGAGCTTTTAAAAACTATAAAAATGTTTCAAATATTTTAATATATATTTTTTTAATTTACTCTTAAACTTTGCATAATTTAAATGAAAAAATCAATCAATTTTTTTCATGACAACATTTTTAAAAATATTTTTTTTTAAATAAATTTTGTAAATAGCAAAATATTTTAATGCAGTTTAATAGGCCTTCCTATGGTCCTTTAAAAACAATAAAAATTTTTCAAATATTTTAATATATATTTTTTTAATTTACTCTCAAACTTTGCACAATTTCAATGAAAAAATCAAAATTTTTTTCGTGACAAAATTTTTAAAAATAATTTTTTTTAAATAAATTTTATAAGTAGCAAAATATTTTAATGCAGTTTAATTGTCTTTCCTATGGTCTTTTAAAAACCATAAAAAAATTTAAAATATTTTAATATATAATTTTTTAATTTTAGCACAAACTTTGTTAAAATTCGATATAAGAAATAAATATCAAATTTTTTCTTTTGTAAAAATTATTTATTTACAATCCAAAATATTATAATATTTTAAATCAATCTTATAGACCAAGACAAAGTCTTTTAATAATTTTAAAAATATTGTAAATATTTTAATATACTCTTTTTTTATATACTTCCAAACTTTGCATAATTTCAATGAAAAATCCAAAAATTTTTTTTGTGACAAAATTTTTAAAAATTATTTTTTTTTAAATAAATTTTATAAATAGCAAAATATTTTAATGCAGTTTAATAGCCCTTCTTATAGGCTTTTGAAAACTATAAAAATTTTGTAAAAATATTAATACATATTTTTTTAATTTTAGCACAAACTTTACTCAAATTCAATGAAAAAATTAAAAAAAAATTTGTTTAGTTTTCTAAATAGCAAAATATTTTAATGTAGTTTAATAAAGCATAATATGGTCTCTTAAAAACCTAAAATTTTTTTGAAATATTTCAATATATATATTTTTTGAATTGACTTTCAAACTTTGTTAGGAAAAATTTATAAGTTTTTGAATCACTTTAAAATTATTACTAGAATATTCTTTAATGCAGTTTTTTTTATTCATGTAGTGAATAATAAATTTCCACGCATTTATGTATAAAAATATTACCTCATCAAACCCCAGCATTGACCACGTTTTAAAAAATCTATCACGTTTTTTTCATTTAATGGTTAAAAGAACGAAAAAAAAATTTTTTTTTTTTTTCGTTCATAAATTTTATTTCTTTAAACACACAACAACAACAACACAAATAATTCCAAACCACTACCACAGACAATAATTCCAACCAACAAACATAGCAGCAGAGTACAACAAACCCATAATCATAGTCAAAGTCTTGGTTGTAGCCGAGCAGCCAGCACTCATTCACAACACACACTTTAAGCAGGGAGTTCATTAAACTTTTAAGTTTAACAGTATTAAGCCAGGCCAAATCAAAACAAGAAAACAACAACAGCAACAATACAACAACAACTACGAAACCCTAACCTAACGCACAACCAAAAGAGTTAAGCTCTCGAAATGTGTAGAAAGCAACATGTAGTAGAAAAGCTTAGAACTTTAGCCGCGTCATAAAACAAATGGCCACAAAACTGAACCGAACTCAACTGTATGATGTTGTTGTTGTAAGCCACAGCTACAACTACATATGAGCTGCAAAACAATAGTTTATTGTCTAAACAACAGAACTAAAACCGTTAAGAGTTTTTTAAAAAAAAAACAAGCTAGTAAAAGCCTTTCTTTCTAGTTTATTTCCCAAATAAAAACAAAGTTTAACAGGGATTTTGTTTGAATTTTTTTTTTTTTTAAAAAAAAGATAAATGTTACAGCAAACATATGACCAAAAAATGTAGGTTTATTGTTTCTAGTCGAATTACAACAGGCACTAAGAGAAATATTGGCCATTTCACAAAGTTTGTGCAAAAATTAAAAAAATTTAAATTAAAATAATTGAAATATTTTTATAATTTTTAAAGGACCATGTTTATACAAAATATATTCGGTTTTAAAATTCTTAAGAAAAATTTTTAGCTAAAGAAATTTAATTTTTTTTCCTCACAAATTTGTGCAAAGTTTGAAAGTAAATAAAAAAAATATATATAAAAATATTTGAAATATTTTTACAATTTTTAAAGGACCATTGAAAGCTCTATTAGTTCTTAATAAAATGTATACGGTTTTAAAATTTTAAACAAAAATTTTTTGCTAAAGAAAAAAATTTAATTTTTTATTTTTTCTCACAAATTTCTGCAAAGTTTGAAAGTAAATAAAAAAAATATATATAAAAATATTTGAAATATTTTTACAATTTTCAAAGGACCATTGAAAGGTCTATTAGTTCTTAATAAAATGTATACGGTTTTCGAATTTTAAACAAAAAATTTTTGCTAAAGAAAAAAATATTTTTTTTTATTTTTCTTTAGAAATTTTAAAAAAGTTTGAGAGTCAATAAAAAAATTATATATTAAACTATATGAAATATTTTTCATATTTTGAATAGACCATTTTAATATTAATTAAACTACATTAAAATGTTTTAATATTTCTGATTTGAAATAAATATTTTATATAAAATTTGAATCGAAGAAATAATTTTTTTTTGGTTAATCCCAGAAAATTGTTTAAAGTTTGAAAATAAATAAAAATGATATATATTAAAATATTTGAAATATTTTTAATGTTTTTAAAAGTGCATATTAAGGTCTTTTAGTTCTTGATAAAACATAGACGATTTTAAAATTTTTAACTAAAAAATTTTGCTAAAGAACATTTTTTTTTTTTATTTTTAGTTCAAATTTTATCAAAGTTTGAGAGTCAATAAAAATTTTAGATATTAATTTATTTGAAATATTTTTCATATTTTGAATAGACCATTTTAATACTAATTAAACTACATTAAAAGGTTTTAATATTTCTGATTTGAAATAAATATTTTATATAAAATTTAAATCGAAGAAATAATTTTTTTTTTTGGTTAATCCCAGAAAATTGTTTAAAGTTTGAAAATAAATAAAAAATATATATATTAAAATATTTGAAATATTTTTAATGTTTTTAAAAGTGCATATTAAGGTATTTTAGTTCTTGATAAAACATATTCGGTTTTCGAATTTTAAACTAAAAATTTTTGTAAAAGAAAAACTTAATTTTTTTAATTTTTCCCTTAAATTTTAACAAAGTTTGAGAGTCAATAAAAATTTTAGATATTAATTTATTTGAAATATTTTTCATATTTTGAATAGACGATTTTAATACTAATTAAACTACATTAAAAGGTTTTAATATTTCTGATTTGAAATAAATATTTTATACAAAATTTAAATCGAAGAAATATTTTTTTTTTGGTGAATCCCTGAAATTGTTTAAAGTTTGAAAGTAAATTAAAAAAATATATATTAAAATATTTGAAATATTTTTATGAATTTTAAAAGTTTATTTTATAATGTAATAAATGATTTTAAAAAGTTTAGCTTTTTAATATAATAACCAAATTTTTTTTACAAAAGAAAATTTATAAATTTTAAAATTTTTTCTTGAATTTTTGTTAAATTTCTTTTGTAAAAAATTTTTGTTTATTATAATAAAAAGCAAAACTTTTTAAAGCCATTTAATAGAACTTATTATGGTCTTTCAAAAATCATAAAAATATTTGAAATATTTTTATATATATTTTTTTTATTTACTCTCAAACTTTTTTTTTCCAAATTTAAGTTTTATTTTTCTTAGAAATTCTTTAACATATTGCAACTGTTATTCGTAAACGTGCCGCAATTTGCAAAACTTTTTGCTAACAGTGTTTCTGTTGTGTTTAAAACGTGGGGTAATCTAAAGCAGTTTTGCTTTATTTCATGAAAAGATTTACGGCCGTTTATTATGTTTGTGAGTTTTAAAGCAAAGCAAAAGCCAGGCTTCAAACAAAACAGTAAATCTAAAAAGCCACAAGGCTTGAAGCGGTCTTTAAAGGCAGCCAAAAGCTTGTAAACATTGTTACGCATATTTCAATATGATTTTAAGTTGATTTCAATGAAAATATTAAGGCCGCCAACACCGCCTAAGTACCGCCTTAGAAGCAGGCAGTTGTCGCCAGCTAAGTTGCGATAGCTAGCATTAGTCCCTGCCGCCAGCCACTCTTTATTATATTTTTTATAATTACGCAAGCAAAATACGTATGAGTTCCACAACTATATTTCTTAGTATTTGTTAGACTTTATTCTTTTTGATTAGAGTAGTTCAGTATAGTTTATTAAACGCATTTATTTCCATTTGCATTTAATGACTAAAAACTTTAGTAAATGTTTCTACAGGCTATTCTGGCTATATTTATTTGCAGGCAAATAAATAAGCATGAGCTAAAAAAAGTAACGAAATGCATGTGTCTTTAAATGTATTTGCCTGTAAATCATTTCCGTCACAATTTTAGTGATCAGCTAACTCCCCCCCGTCTCATGATCATGCGACACACAACTAAACTCCTCCTCTCTCCACCTCCTCCTCTCTACTCATTTTTTAGCAGTGTTTTTTTAACACTCATGCTTCAGGAATTTTTTGGGTTTTTTTCAGGCCGTTCATAGATATGAGTCATTAACCGGAAAATGGTCAATAACTATGAAAAATATTTAATGGACATATTTTAATTGAAACTAAGCATTAACTAAATGGTTTAGAAAAATTTTTAAGCAATTAAAATTTTTTTCAAATTTTATTTTTGCCTCATTTTTGCTGTAAAATATATTTTTCATTTAACCCATTTCTTTACATATCTTACAAACAATTTATATTAATTTTTAACAAGATTTTTTTTTATCTCAAAATTTTGTTTGAAATTAGAACACTTTTGACTTCGTTAAGAAATCTTCTTTTTTTCCCCCATTTCCTTAGTTTATGAGTAGAGAGAGATTGTTGCCAAAAAATGTTTTTTTTTTTAACACAAATTTATAATGACAAGCATGACGTTTAAAGTTTTGCTGGTTGCACAAAAATTACTTTTAATTACCTCATATTTGAAAATAATGTGCACACGAAAGCAGCAAATATTTAGAAACGAGAAATACATCACCCTTTTTAATAAGGTGCTGAACGGAAAAGAACGAAATAAATAATTTTTTTTAAAAAATTGTGTTTCTTAAAACACAGCAAACTTTTTAAGATGATCTAAAACAAAATCTTTAAATTTTTTTTCTTTGCAAAATGTTGTCTTAAAAAACAAAGTAAAAAAAAATTTATTTAGAATTTAAATTTGCAAAATGTTTTAATGCAATTTAATAGATCTACATGAGAACTTTTAAAAAATGTAAAAATTTTTAAAATATTTTAATATATATTTTTTAAATTTTTGCACAAACTTTGAATATGAAATGAAAAAAATAATTTTTTTTTTTGAGACAAATTTTTAAAAATAATTTTTTGTTAAAAAAATTTCATAAATCGCTAAAGATTTTAAAGCCGTTTAATAGACCTTAAATTAAGCTTTGAAAAAACATAAAAATCTTTTAAATATTTTAATATACTTTTTTTTTATATACTCCCAAACTTTGCCTAATTTCCATAAAAAAAATCATAATTTTTTCTTTTGTCAAAAATTTTTAAAAATAATTTTTTCTTAAATAAATTTTATAAATAGCAAAATATTTTAATGCCGATTAATAGACCTTAACTTTGGCTTTTAAAAACCATAAAAATGTTTCAAATATTTTAATAAATATTTTTGTAATTCTAGCACAAACTTTGTGCAAATTTAATAAAAAAAAAAAATAAATATAAAATTTTTTTCTTATGGAAAAATTATTTGTTTAGAAACAAAAATATTAAAATATTTTAAAGCAATCTATTAAATCTAGCTAAGTTCTTTTCAAAAACTTAAAAAAAATTTAAATATTTTAATATATATATTTTTTATTTACCCTCAAACTTTGCTTAATTTCAATAGAAAAAACCAAAATTTTTTTTTATGAAAAATTTTTAAAAATAATTTTTTCTTAAATAAATTTTCTAAATAGCCAAATATTTTAATGCAGTTTAATAGTTATTATTACGGTCTTTTAAAAAAACATACAAATCTTTTAAATATTTTAATATATATTTTTGTAATTTTTGCACAAACTTTTTTCAAATTCGATAAAAAAAAATAAATATAACATATTTGTCTTTTGTAAAAATTATTTGTTTAGAAACTAAAATATTACAATATTTTAATGCTATCTAATAGACCTAGACAAAGTCTTTTAATAATCATAAAAATCTTTTATATATTGTAATATATATTTTTTAAATTTTTGCACAAACTTTGCATAATTTCAATGAAAAACCAAAATTTTTTTTTTTTGATAAATTTTTAAAAATTATTTTTTTTTAAATAAATTTTATAAATAGCCAAATATTTTAATGCAGTTTAATAGTCATTATTACGGTCTTTTAAAAAATATAAAAATGTTTGAAATATTTTAATATATATTTTTTTAATTTTTGTACAAACTTTGCATAATTTCAATGAAAAAACCAAAATTTTTTTTTTTTGACAAATTTTTAAAAATAATTTTTTCTTAAATAAATTTTCTAAATAGCCAAATATTTTAATGGAGTTTAATAGTTATTATTACGGTCTTTTAAAATATAAAAAAATTTTTGAAATATTTTAATATGTATTTTTTTAAATTTAGCACAAACTTTGCTCAAATTCGAAAAAAATAAAATAGAATTTTTTATATTTTTCTTTTCCCTTAAACAATTTGCTGGGTTATTTTCTTATGTTTTTTTTTTATTCAACTCAAAACTAATGATTGTAGGCCAGTGGAAAATTTTGTGTTGTTGTTATATTTATACAATATATGTATAATTTTATTTTATTTCATTTAATTTTGTTTAAGACAACAAAAAAGAACAAAAAAATAAATAAAAATAAAATAAATTGTATTTTTAAATAACATGCAGCAGCAGGCAATGATTTGCACAGTGACTGTTGGCTGGCTGGCTGACAGAGCTTATTTACACGTACACCACTCGCTATACTGAAGCAGCTAAAATAAAACAACAAGAACAAGGTACAACAACCTACCTCACTAAACAAAATATTTTAACCACAAAAACAGCAACTACACCAACAACAATAATCAGTTTTTGATGGAAAAGAGAAGAACGTCACGAATATCATTAAAAAAGGAAATTAAACGTTTTTTTCTTCTTTTCGTTTTGTTTCAAAAAAAAAAACAAAAAAATAAAAAATGAATAAATATTTTGTTCTGATTCTTGTGGCTGTTCTGGCTGTTGTTGTTAATAATAATGCATATATTGTATAATTTGTTGTAGTTTGTTGTTGGTTCTTTTTTTTTTGGTATATTTCAAGTAGGCCTTACTAACATAATGACTGAATAACTGACTGACTGACTACCAAGTAATACACTGTAGAAGTAACGACGAACGAAAGACATTTTCATACTTGGCTTTAGGTCTAGTAGAGTGTCTTATCACACACACACACACACATTTACATATATGCCTTTTTAAGTATCTGTGTGTGTTTATGCATTTAAACTTGTAGGTCGTAAGCGGTCGTTGGTTTACAATTTTATTTTGTTGTTGCTATTTTTTTTGTGTGTGTGTGTAATATAAGCTTCAATTTATTTACTCACATACAGCTACAAACTAAAAACCAAAAAAAAAATACAACAAAAAATAGAATTGAGTTTATGTGCATTTGTTGTTGCCACTTTTTTGTTCATACTTTAATAGCAAATCAAGAGAAATGCAAAAAATAGCAGCAGCAACAACAAACTGCTAATAAGTCAGTGAACTTTTGCTGAAGTGCACTGGGAGAAAAGAACACAAAACAAAACATTTAGTACTAAATATAAAAATTAAAACTAAAAATTCTGGCAGGCAACACTTGTTAGTATCAAAATTTTAAATTTTAGTACTAAAAATAATATGAAAAAATTAGTACTAAAAGTTCAAAAAAAATAGTACCAAAAATTTAAAAAAAAATTTTAGTACAAAATTTTTTTTAATGTTTTAGTACTAAAAATTTATAAAACTATTTAGTACTAAAATTAATACAAAACAATTTTAGTACTAAAAGTTATAAATATTTTAGTACCAAAAAATTTTAAACACTTTTTATAGAACTAAAATTTAAATTTTAGTACTAAAAATTATATGAAAAAAATAGTACTAAAATCCCAAACAAATTTTAGTACTAAAACTTAAAAAAAAATAGTACCAAAAAATTTTAGTATTAAATTTTTTTTTATGTTTTAGTACTAAAAATTTATAAAACTATTTAGTACTAAAATTAATACAAAAAAATTTTAGTACCAAAAGTTATAAATATTTTAGCACCACAAATACTTTAGTACCAAACAATTTTCAACACTTTTTAGCACTTAAATTTAAATTTTAGTACTAAAAATTATATGAAATATTAATACTAAAAATCCTAAACAAATTTTAGTAATAAAAATTAAAAAAAAATTAGTACGAAAAATTTTTAGTACTAAATTTTTATGAAAATTAGTACTAAAAGTTAAAAAAAATAGTACCAAAAATTTTAAAAATAATTTTAGTACTAAATTTTTTTTACAAGTTTTAGTACTAAAAATTAATATAACTAGTACTAAAATTAATACAAAACCATTTTAGTACTAAAAGTTTTAAATATTTTAGTACCAAAAAATTTTAAACGCTTTTAAATTTTAGTACTAAAAATTATATGAAAAAAATAGTACTAAAATATCAAACAAATTTCGTTAAACAAATTTTAGTAGTAAAAATTAAAAAAAAATAGTACCATAAAATTTTAGTACTAAAAATTTATAAAACTATTTAGAACTAAAAATTAATAAAAAAAATATTTTGGAACCAAAAGTTATAAATATTTTAGCACCACAAAGACTTTAGTACCAAACAATTTTAAACACTTTTTAGTACTAAAATTTAAATTTTAGTATTAAAAATTATATGAAAACATTAGTACTAAAAATTATATGAAAATATTAATACTAAAAATCCTAAAAAAATTTTAGTATTAAAAATTAAAAAAAAAATTAGTACCAAAAATTGTTAGTACTAAATTTTTTTTAATGTTTTAGTACTAAAAATTTATAAAACTATTTAGTACAAAAAATACAATACAAACAAATTTTAGTACCAAAAATTATAAATATTTTAGCACCACAAATACTTTAATAACAAACAATTTTAAACACTTTTTAGTACTAAAATTAAAATTTTTAGTACCAAAAGTTATATAAATAGTACTAAAAATGTATAAATATTATATATGTACTAAAAATTGTTTAAATAATTTTACATTAAAAATGTATTGAAACTTAGCACCATTTTAGTACTAAATATTAAAAAAATTTTAAAATTACAAACAAATTTTAGTACTTAACTTTAGTAACAAAAATTTTAAACACATTTTAGTACTAAAAATTAATATAATATTTTATTAAGTACTAAATTTTTTTAAAAAAAATTGTACTAAAAATGTATAAATATTATAATATGTACAAAAATTTGTTTAAATAAGTTAACAATAAAAAAAATTAGTACTAAAATTTATTGAAAATTTATGTACTAAAAATTCTAAACAAATTTTAATACTAAATATTACAAAAAATTCTTAAAAAATTTTAGCACTAAATTTATAAAACTAATTAGTACAAAAAAAAATAGTACTAAAAGTTATAAATATTTTGGTACCAACAATTTTAAACACATTTTATTTAGTTAGAAATTTTTTAAAAAAATAGTACTAAAAATTTATAAATATTATAATACTAATAAAAAGTAGTGCTAAAAATTATAATATAAAACTAATTAGTACAAAAAAAATTTAGTATGTTCTAAAAAGTTATAAATATTTTAGTAAAAATTTGGTACTAAATTTTAAAATAAAATAAATTTTTAGTACTAAAAATTATAAAAATTTTGTACTAAAAAAAAAAAATTGGTACTAAATTTTAAAATAAAATAAATTTTTAGTACTAAAAATTTTGTACTAAAAATATTATAAATCCATATATTAGTACTAAAAACTTTTAAACAATATTATACTAGAATAGATTTTTAACGTTTTAGTACATACTAGAAATTCTAAAAAAGCATTTCAATTCCAAACATTTTAGTACAATAAATTTATAAAACAATTTAGTAAAAAAAATGTGTACTAAAAATTAGTATTGACCAAAAATTAAAGAAAAAAAATTAGTACTAAAAATTTATTAGTACATTTAAAAATTCGAAAAAAAAAATTTTTGATCTAAAAATTTAAAAAAAGATTCTGAAAAAATTTTTGTACAAAACATTTTGTGCAAATTTTAGTACTAAAAATTTATATAATTTTTTATTACTAAAATTTAATAAAAACAAATTGTACTAAAAATAAGTACATACTAAAAGGTTATAAATATTTTAGTACTACATATATTTTAACAAAATTTTAGTACTAAAAATTTATAAAACCAATCATGTATGTATTTATTTTAGTACAAAAAAATATTTTGTACGAAAAATTAAAATATTGTACTAAAAATGTAGCAATTATTAAAAGTATATGTTAGAAAGTAAAAAAAAAAAAAATCTGGAAACATTTTAGTAACAAACAATTGAAACAAATTTTAGTACTAAAAAAAATTAAAATTAAATACATTTTTATTGTAAAATTGTTTAAACAAAGTTTAGTACTAAACTTTTCAAAAAATGAGTACTAAAACTTCTAAATATGTTGTTACCAAATATTAAAAAAAATATTTAGTACAAATTCAAAGAATGTAATGTAATAAAAATTAAAAAAAAATATAGTACCAAAAATTTAGTACCAAACAATATTTCTAAAAATAAATATTCTATTAAAACACGAACAAATTTGAAAAAATGTTGTACTAAAACTTCTAAACAAATTTAGTACTAAAAATTCTAAAAAAAATTTGGTACCAAAAATTTGAAAAAAAAAATTTAGTACCAAAAAATATTGAAAAAAAAAATACGAAAAATTTTGAAATGCACGTAAATTTAAATTTTACACTAAAAATGTAATTAGTTAATTTTTGAAAAAAAAATATACCAAAACTTCAAAATTTAGTACCAAAATTTAAAAAAAAAGTCTAGTACCAAAAAATAATGATTCTTTTAAAATGCGAAAAAATGTGAAAAAATTTGGTACTGGAATTTCTAAACAAATTTTAAACCAAAAATTTAAAAAAAAAATTAGTACCAAAATTTTAAAAAATTTTTTAGTACCAAAAAACCTTTCTAAAGAAGTTATTAAAATGCATAAAGATTTTCATATTTTTAAAGAAAATACCTAAAAATTTTTTTAGCTTATAAAGTAATATTTTTGTAGTAAATTTACAGCAACTAATTGAAAATATAAAATAGTTAGTTTTTTATCTAGATGTTTATATAAATTTAAAAAAAGTGCTAAATTTTTCAAAGAAAATTCTCAAAATTTTGGAAATACTCTTTAATATAAAAAAGTTTCAATAGTCTTCAAAATTTCTTTTAGTGTTAAAAAAAATTGTAAAATGTATTTATTTTTATTTATGTTTTTCTAACTGCCTAAACGCCTGCATTTTTATTGCTAAACTGTGTTGAGAATTTATAATATTTCAAGCTTCATATGATAAGCATTTAGTTAGCTATAGCTATAACTATGTGTTTATATACATAATTCTAATTCCAGGCAAATCTATACAAAATTTTTTTGTATTTATAGTTAAAATAATGGCTAAACATTCTTGAGCTAATCAAAAATACTAACGACTTTATAACACAAAAACACATAGATACATTGCAACAACAACAAACAAACGGTTGTCATGTGTCACTTACACATGAAAAATTTATGCATAATTCAAATTAAATGCATAAAATATATAAAACTATAAGCAAAATACATAAATAAATATATGAAGAAATGAATACATCAGGCATAATATGCATTTTTACTCATACTCAAACACACTCTCCTCTTTGCTCACGACAAAACATTAACAACGATGTCTCAAAAGACGACAATATTTGAACGAAGATGACAACGATGTTGTTAATGATGATGACGAAGTTCGTTGCTTTGTTGTGTGTGCGTTTGTTTTATATTCGAATTTATGCATTTCTTTGTAAATTTGCACACACATTTATTTATTCAGCTCTCGCCTACTCTCCTCCTCTTCCAGCTCTTTAAATTTTGCACTATGTGTGTGTTTGTTGTTTTTATTGTTTTGTTCAAAAATATTCTATTAGAATGCATGAATTCATGCGTGTGCGAGTGTGGTTTTTTGTGACTGACTGACTGAATTATATGCAAGTATGACGACAACGTTAATAATGTGTGTATGATGGGGTTTTTGTCGTCGTCGTTGTCTTCGTTCGTTGATTTACAATGGCTGGCTGGCTGACTGACTGGATGGGATACATATGCGTGTGAGTATAAGTATGATACTTTACTAAAGGTTATTGACCACTACAATGGGTAATTGGGTTAAATAAGAGGACTGATAAGCTTATAATGAAAAAAAAAATGTAAACAAAACAAAAAAAAAAACATTTTTATAAATAATTATAAAATAAAAATGTAATTAATAATAAACACCAACATTATTGAACATACAGACACCAACACACAAACAATATGCTTACAAAAAGGGGCACATTTATACGATTTAATAAGCTAAAGAACCAAATAACATTATGTATAGGAACATGCTACTAAAAGTGGGAATTTTGTATTTAATTGGACAAAAAAAAAATGAGGGTTTTAACAAACGAAACACTCAAAAAAAAATAAATAAACTGACAGAATGTTCTAGAGGTGCTTGTGTAATGAAAAATAAACCAACAAATGTATAGATAATAAGAAATTTTATTGAATCTAAAATAAAAAATAATAATTTTTAGAATTTTGAAATATTTTTTTAACTTCCATATTCATAATAAATTTTTGAATTTAAATTTAAAAATTGTTTATCTACGAGACTAAAATCTAAAGGAAATTTTTGAAATTTATTTTTTTAATTTGAAATTTATTCCAATATTGAAATTTTTTCCCATTAAATACATTTTACATATTAATATTAATAGAATTGTTTTTTTGGATATTTGAAAAATATATTTTTTAAAAGTTTTAAATTTAAAAATATTCGTAGTTTCCAAAATTATAAAATTTAAAAATTTTTAGATTTCAATATTTTTTTCAATTTCAAAATTTTTTTGAAAATTATTTTTTCATATTTAAAAAATTTTTGTTTTTGTTTTGGAAAATTGTTTTTTCATATTTCAATTTTAAAATCAAATTTCAAAATTTTTGTTATATTTTTTGCAATAAATATAGAAATTTTTTAAATTTAAAAATTTTTTTAGAAAAATTTAAACTGTCAAAAGTTCTATTCCAAAATTCCATATTTTAGTTTAAACTATTTTATATCCACCATTAAAAAAGATAGGGGGCGGCATATTGATTTTGTCATTGCATATCGAAAGCTCATAAGAATCTAAGACGATCTAGCTATGTCCGTGCAATCGCCTGTCCTTCTGTCTATTAAAAACTTGATAAGACCGAAACAAGACTCGACACAGCCTCATATAACAATCTACATACTTGTATAATTTTTTTTAAATATTTTATGAAAATTTTCAAAAAAATTTCAATTCCAAAAAAAATTTCAATTTCAAAAATTTTTTTTATTTAAAAATTTTTCTAAAATTTATTAAAAATTAGATTTTCTAAGTTTTTTTTTAATATTTTTAGAAAAATTTCAAAATTTTGTTTCAATATTTTCTATAATTTATTAAAAATTTCAAAATTCTTAATTTTTATTACAAATTATTCTTTTTGAAAAAAAATTCAAAATTTCTTTCAATATTTTCTACAATTTATAAAAAATTTCAAAATTCTTAATTTTTATTACATTATTCTTTATATTTGAAATATTAATTTGTTGAAAATGTTAAAAAAAAATTTTTCATTAAAATTTTTTAAAAAAAAAAAATATTGAAATTCCAACATTTTTCATTAAAATTTTTTATTTTAAATTTAAATTTTTTTTTTTCAAAAATTTATTTGAATATTTTTTTTCTAAATTCTTTAAGATTTAAATTTTTTATTAGAAAATTACGACTTAATTGTTTTTATGTCAAAATTGTTCACTTTTTGATATTAAAAAAAAAAAATATAGAAATTTCAAAATTTTTCATTCCAATCTTTTATTTTAAGATTTTTTTTTATTTCAAAGTTTTTCTAAAATTTATTTGAAATTTCCATAATTTTAAAATTAATAATAATTTTCTAAATTCTTTAAGATTTGAATTTTTTTATTAGAAAATTACTACTTCATTGTTTTTATGCCAAAATTGTTCACTTTTTAACATACATACATTTGCCCTTATCACAATTTCAAGAATCTTTTATTTTAAGTTTTTTTTTATTTCAAAATTTTTCTAAAATTTATTTGAAATTTCCAAAATTTTTTTTTTTCTAAATTCTTTAAAATTTTAATTTTTTTATTAGAAAATTACTACTTAATTGTTGTTATGACAAAATTGTTCACTTTTTTATATACATATATTTTCCCCTATCAGATTTTTCTTAAAACCGATTTTATATTTGAAATTTTGTTGAAAATTTAAAAAAAAAAAAAAAATTTGAAATTTCAAAATTTTTTTTAATTTCAAAATTTTTCTAAAATTTATTTGAAATTTTCTCAATTCTTTAAGATTTTAATTTTTTTATTATAAAATTACTACTTAATTGTTTTTATGGCAAAATTGTTCACATTTTTCTTAAAACCGATTTTATATTTGAAATTTTCTTGCACGTTTTTAATTTGTTGAAAATTTAAAAATAAAAAATATTGAAATTTTAAATTTTTTTTTATTTAAAATTTTTTCAAAAATTTATTTTTTTTCTAAATTCTTTAAAATTTTTATTTTTTTTATTAGAAAATTACTACACAATAATTTTTATGTCAAATTTTTAACTTTTTTATATACATATACTTATTATGTACCACATTGTGATAAAAATAGATTTTATATTTGAAAATTTCTTGAATATTTTTAATTTTTTGAAAATTTTCAAAAATAATATTGAAATTTCAACTTTGTTCCATTCCAATCTTATATTTTAAATTTTTTTTATTTCAAAAATTTTGTAAAATTTATTTGAAATTTCAAATATTTTTTTTCAAATTTTCTAAAATCTTTAAAATATAAATTTTTTATTAGAAATTTCAAATATTTTTTTCAAATTTTAATTTTTTAAATTCTTTAAAGTTATTATTTGTTATTAGAAATTATTACTTAATTGTGTTTATGTACAAATTTTTCTTGAAATTCAAATTTTATTTTAAATTTCAAAATTTTTTTTTTAAATTTCAAATTTTTTTTTTTAAATTTTAAAAATTTATGGCTTTTCTTTAATTTTTATAAAAACCAATTTATTTAACCTGACTTTTTCCTACAAATCTTTTTTTTTGCTTATTTTTTTCCAAATCCGGGTTTAATTTCCTAAAACCTCAGTTTTTTTTTTAAATTTATTTTTTTTGGTCATCATTTCCTTTCTATGTAATTTCTATTATTTCTATATAAAAAAAAGTACCATAAATTTGTGTCTTTTTTTATTGCGCATGTGTTTAAAGTTTTTAACTCAAACACAAAATTTTCACTCAAAATGCATTTTCTTGCTTGCCTTGCATATTTAGCTTAATGTTGGTGTTGTTGTTTTTATAGTTGGAGTAGTAATTGGTGTTGTTGTTGTACAATTTGATTGTACTATTTTTGTAGTGCACACAATTTGTTTGTTTTTTTTTTTTTGTTTTTGTGCAGTTTTTGTTGCAAGTATTACGTTGAGGTTATTGAACGCCAGCGACCTAAACTTTGGCTGACTGGCTGGTTCGTTGGTTTGCTTTTTTTCAAGTTTTTTTTTTTTATTTTTTTTGAAGTCTCTCTAAATATGCGAATGTTTTGGCTGACTAAATGGCTGGCAATAGTAGCAAAATGTATGAAATGTTGGTACAATTGTTTAGTTCAGTGTTTTTTTTATATATTTTTTTCATTTTGCTGTTCAAATGGAACAAAAAAGCGGGAAATTTATTTTATTAATTTGGAAAAAATGGGGTTTTTTGTTGAAAATAAATATGAAAATAAGAAAAAATTTAATTTTTATTTGAATTTTTTTTATCATTCAATCTTAATTGTAAATCTAGTTTTTGTTCATACATTTGGTGTTTGTCTTAAGCTTTTGTTTTTTTTTTGCAAAATAAAATTGTAACAAAGTCAACTGCCTAAGAGTTTAATGAACTTTTCAAGTTGTTAAGATTGGAGCGGACTCACATAGCTTCAATTTAACCAACATAGATGCCAATTTTTCTAACACAATGGCTGCACGAAAATTCTATAGAAAACTTGTTTGAAGTTTTTTTTTGGTGTGCGTATGGTTTAAATTGAAATTATAACACAAAAATGCGTTATAAATAAAAAAAAAGCAACCAAATCTATGTAAAAATTTTAATAAATGAGTCATGCTAAAAATTGTCCAAAGCAAAAATAATGATTTGTGTTGTGTTTGTTATCTGAAACTCCTTATAATAAATAAAGTTACACTCCAAAATAAAACACCAACACACTTCAATAATAAACTTTTACACGTTTACTTAGAGGGGCTTTTAAGCACCTGGTCTTTGTCTTACAATTTAAAATTATTTAGGGCGTTTTTATTGCATAATGTTGAAATCAATTTAAATTTATTGTATTTCTTTATTATAATAATGGCTTATAAACAAATAATCATATATATGACTCATTTTTTGCTTAATTATTAATGGTTTTATTATATATATTTTTTGTGAAAAATAAATTCTGTGTGTTTTTGAGCTTTTTATCTTAATCTATCAACACATGTCAGTTATGTTGTGGCTATAAATTTTTATGTTTTCGAATAATTTTTAAGCAGATTTTTAAAATGTTGACACAAAATGTCATTGACCGTTCATAAAGTAATTAAAATTGTTTGAAAACTATAATCATTTAAAGTGGGTAGTAAAAAATATTGGCCATAAAATATAGAAGATAAAAAAATATTGCTAGGACAGACAGACAGACGGACTAGTTTATGTAAAACATATGTGAAATATGATTAAATGAAAACTAATTTAGATAAAAGAAGATATCAATAGTTTTCTGACAATTTAGCAAAAAATGCAATTTAATATTTTATAAATAGCTAAAAAAGTTACACGGAAAATTTAACAAAATTCCGAAATATTTGAAAATTTTTAAAAGGACAGACGGAAGGAAGGACGCTATTATTTTATAAATATGTAAGGTGCTATTAAAACAATTCTTATTGAAATAAAAGTACATGGCATAAGCATTCTATCGATTTAACCAATCCGCTATTTACAATTTTATAAATAGCCAATATATTGCCCGGAAAATTTAGGAAATTTTCGAAAAATTTAAATATTTGAAAATTGTCAAAAGAACAGACGGAAGGATGGACAAGATTATTTTATATATATGTAAGATGGGATTAAAATAATTCTTATTGAAATAAAAGTACATGTCATAAGCATTCTAACAATTTAACCAAAAAGTTATTTAAAATTTTATAAATAGCCAAAATATTGCCTGGAAAATTTAGGAAATTCCTGCCGTCTGTCAAAAGGACAGACGGCAGGAAGGACACGATAATGCAATATATATCTAAGGTGGTATTAAAACAATTCTTATTGAAATAAAAGTAACTTTCAAAAGCTTTCTAATGATTTAATAAAAAAGCTATTTAGTATTTTATAAATAGCTAAAATATTGCCCGGAAAATTTAACAAATTTTCAAAATATTTGAAAATTGTCAAAAGGACAGACGGCAGGAAGGACACGATAATGCAATATATATCTAAGGTGGTATTAAAACAATTCTTATTGAAATAAAAGTAGCTTTCAAAAGCTTTCTAATGATTTAATAAAAAAGCTATTTAGTATTTTATAAATAGCCAAAATATTGTCCAGAAAATTTAACAAATTTTCTAAATATTTGAAAATTTTTAAAAGGACAGACGGAAGGAAGGACACTTTTAATTTATAAATATGTAAGGTGGGATTAAAATAATTCGAATTAAAATAAAAGTACATGTCAAAAGCTTTCTGACACTTGAACAAAAACTGTAATGTAAGGTTTTATAAATAGCCAAAATATGGCCTGGAAAATTTAACAAATTTTCAAAATATTCAAAAATTTTCGAAAGGATAGACGGATGGACGGACACGATTATTTTATAAACATTTAAGGCGGGATTAAAACAATTCTTATTGAAATAAAAGTAAATGGCAAAAGGTTTCTAACAATTTAATAAAAAAGCTGTTTCATATTTTATAAACCAAGAAAATTGTTTGAAAATTACCTAAATGTTAGAAAATTTTGTAAAGGTCATACAGACTTTTTATAACAAAAAAACAGTTCCAATTCGCATTAAAATGAAAGTAGTTCCTAGAGGCTTTTTGAAAAATGTTTTATAAATTAGTTTAAGATTTTAAAACCATTAAAAAATTTAATATGAAAATTTAAAAATTTTAAAAAAATTTACAAGGACCGACAGAGGGAAGGACGCTTTCCTTTAATATAAAGTAGGGCCAAAGAAATCAAATAACCTTAAAACGAAAGCACAGGTCAATATCTTTTAAGCAATATAACTGGAATATGATAATTTATATTTTAAAATCAAATTTTATAATTTTTTTTTTATAAAAATCTTGCAAAAATCGGACGGCAGGAAGGACAGCTGGTAGGAATAACTTGTGAATCAATTAAGCTTGAATTAACTTAAAATGAAAGTAGATGTTACAAGCTTTTTAACAATGTTAAAAATTCTTTGCAAATTTGCATACAAAAAGTTACAATTCATTTGAAAGAAAAAATTAAATAATTTCAATAATAACTTTACAAAGACAGACGGAAGGAGGGACCCTTTTTGGGGGGACTTAGTAAAGTTATTAGGTTTATAACTTAATAAAGTTAAAGTAGCTATAAATTATTTTTAAACAATATATAACAATGTGTATATAAAATGTTAAAAACAAAAAAAGTATCTTGACTCATTAAAATATTTATTTATAGAAAATACAAATTTTGTACAAAATCTTTGTAGAGACAGACGGAAGGACGGACAGGTTGGCGTTATATTTGCTGAAGCTATACAGATGAAATAATTTTAGAATAAAAGTAGCTAGCAAAGGCTTTCTAACGATATGGCTAAACAATATCTAGCATTTTAATATGAAACCAAAAAAGTTGATTTTTAGAAATCTCTTTAAATAATCTTGACAATTTTAACAAAAATCTTGCATTTTACTTTTAACAAATCCTGTCATTTTATCTCAATTTCTTTAAATCTTTATCTAAAATGCTTTTAATAGCCCTTAAATACTTTCTCTTCCTTTTCAAAACCTTTTAAACACTCATAAAAAATGCAATTCCTTTACATTTTATTTTTGTTGGTTACGAAAAGCGATAGAAAAAAGAATAATAAACACAGTGACCAGCTGAGTTCATTCAACTTCCATAACATTTTACTACTGCTGTGAATGTTGCTGTTAACCTCTTAATTTGCAGTTGTAAACCAATCTATATACAGTTTTTCCTTTTCTATTTTACACAGCAAATACACTTCATTACATATGTACTATGTATGAAAAAGAGAAGAAAAAAAAACAATAAATTTTTAAGGTTACATAGTCATGTTGCAAACATTATAAAAACCCCCCTTTAGAATCTCAAAATGAAACCCTTTTTTCCAAACCATTCAAAAAAAAACTCACTCCTTTTAAAAGCTCTTAGCAACTAACATATAAAATACACTCTTTCAACACCCCGGCCACACAGGCATGCAAGCTACAGCGAACACTCCAACAGCTCCAACATTTAAACATAGACGAGCCAACCAACGAACAACGAAGGCTAAACGAACTCGAAGAACGAACGAACCTGCTTATAAAACATTCGTGCGTTCGTTTGCAACTGTCGTTTAAAATGGCAAAACTGCAGCAGCTTCATTTAAATGCTGCAGCTAAAGCTGCTGCATATTATGGCGAATGTTTGTATGTGTGTATAAGTTTAGTTGTAGCACTGTGACTGACGGTCATTGAACGTTAAGTCGGTCAAAGCAAACAACAACCCCTGGCTGCAAAAAATAAAAAAATATCATATAAGAATAAGAGAAACAAAAAATAAAAAACCAACACCAAAACTAAACTGAACTCTATCAATATGAAATTTAGCACACTGAACTTTAATGACATCAAAGGTATGAACAAAAACAACAACAACGACAACATATAAAGGGCTCTTTATAAGACATACATTTGCTGTAAAGGAAAGCAATTATTAGGGGGTGTAAAGGGCTACACTAAGAGACTAAAACAAAACAAGGCTAAAATATAAAAAAAAAATTATAATCAAAGATTTTAAAAATTATATCAGAAATTTGTAGCCAAAACTAATGAGATTTTGCACAAATAACATCTAAGGTCTAAGGTTTTATTTTACCAAAAATTAGCCAAATTGGTTTATAATTAAGAAAGTTATGAAAAATAAGCTTTATAAGCTTTTTTATGTAGAAAAGGCATATTTCTTATAAAAATGGTTATAGATCATAAACGCATAGTTGTATGGTAATGAAATTTTGTGGAAATATATTTTATATTTCTGACATAACTATGTGAAAAACTCAGCTTCTTTAAGGGCAAAATAAAAAAGTTGTGGTAAATTTTAAATATTGGAAAATTTTATGAAATTTTTTAAATAATTTTTTAAAGCTCTAAGGATGTTTTATTTAAGAAACTAAAGAGCTCAAATTTCTTGTGTTTATTCCAAGAAGACTTAAGTTATTTCTTAGCAATAATGAGCTAAAGTGCTGCTAAACTTACAAAGTTAGAACTAAATAAGCATTTTACCGCATTTTAGCCTAAAAAAGCATATTTTCTATTAAAAGCTTTGTAAAGCACAAACAATAGCTCGCGGATATATGAAATTTGGTGGAAATATATTTCATTAACTAAGCTTAAAATGAATAAAAAATTAACGAAATTAACAACAAACAAATTCCTGAAGAATTAAAATTTTGAGAAAAATTTTTTTTTTTATTTCTTAGGAGTCTTAATTTGTAAACCTAAAAAGCTAAAATTTTCTATATTTATTGCTGAAAGTCTAAACTTAATTGCCTGAAAATATAAGCCTAATTTCTAACAAATTACGAAAGTTAATAATAAATATGCTTTTAAAGCATTTTAGCTTAAAAAGCTTATTTTATATTTAAAGCTTTGTATTTTGTAAACGAAAGCTTGTAGAGATATGAAATTTGGGGATAATATATTGTAAGGGCTAGGCTTGAATTTGCAAAAGAAATAATGTCTTTTAAAACAATAACAAAAAAATTGTAAAATAATTAAAATTTTTGGAAAATTTTGTTATTTTCAAAAAATATTTTTTAAAAGTTTTTGAGGCCTAAATTTTTGCATATAAAAAGCTATAATTTCTTGTATGTATTCCTGAAAGATTTGTTTCGGTTTTCACCAAAAATAAACTAAATTGCTGCAAAATTGCCAAAGTTAAGAATAAATAAGCATTTTAAGCCAAATTGAGCCAAAAAAGCTTTTTTCATAAAATGCTTTAACAACATGTGATAGAAAACTAAAATTTTGCTAAAATATTTCTTATAGTTTAGATATATTTATTCTAAATATTAAACCAAATCCCTTAAATATTGAATTGAATTTGAAACAAATTTCCTGAGAACAATTTCTGTGAGTTGTAGATTCTAGATTTTTCTACCCTCTTACGGTATGTGCTCTAACAAACTGAAACAAAAGGTTATTTCAGTTTAAAGTCCTCAATTTGGGGAAGCACAACAATTGGGTGGCTGGCAGGCGGGCTGGCAGGTTGACTGGCTGGTTGGTTGGTTGGCTGGCTGGCACAAGTAGGCAGTCAAACAATTTGAGTACAAAAATATATTTTTATGAGGGAAACATACACACACAAACGAGGAACCTAAAGAGAAAGAGTATTAGTCAAGAGGAGGCTAGGAAAGGGAACAGAAAGAAGACACAGTGCAATACAACATGCAGCTGTTTAGAACCATTACAACACACACTAACACTTCAAAAAAAACTAATACTTTAACACATAAACATTTCCGTTTAACCAACACACGCACTTATCTTCAACATACCCAAAGAATTTTTAGGTCTAATAATGATTTAACGATAATTTTTCATAAAAATCGAATTATATTTCCAAAAAAAAGTATCAACAACTTTGACATTTTCTGTTTTAACAAAATATGAAAGGCATTAATTGATGTTCTAACTAGGTTATTACACACTTAAATACATTTATTTATTTATTTATATTTTATACACTTCAACTTTGGTCTAATGACTTTTAACTACAAATATAAATATAATATTATTGTAAATAAATATATATTAACTTTTGATATTTTATGTTTAGTTGTTAATACTCAAACAACAACAACAATAAAAAAATAAACAAAAATGTTATTATTCTATAAAAGGCCAATAACATTTGTATTTCAATGAAAATTGACCAACCCATTTTAAGTCAGGCCAAAAAGCGAACGAACTAGCAAGCTCTAGCGACTGCATGAAACGTGGTAGCAAATCAAGCAAAATGTTGACATTTCAATTACAAGCTTCAATAAGCACTCCCTATATAAAAATACTCAAATATAACTAAATATTTATAAAAAAAATAGAAAAAAATATCTGAAAAAAAATTTGATAAATTCAAAGAAATATTGCACTCGAAACAATTAAAACCCTTTTTATGCAAAAATAACAACAACAACTTTTTTTTAATAAAAATTAAAAAATAATTCAAATATCACTTTTAGTTTAGAAGTTATGCATAATTTCGCTAAAGCGAATTTGGGCGATTTTTTGATTAAATGCGAAAATTTAAAAATTTCTGTTACGAAATATATTCTTTCGGGAATTATAAACAAAAACCTAAAATATTTTGTAAATAAAGCTTTTAGTTTAAAAGTTATAGCTAATTGTTTAAAAGCAAATTTAGGCGATTTTTTAATTAAAGGCCATAAATTCAAAATTTTCTTTACTAAAAAAAATTGTTAATATTTTTTGATTTAAAAACAACAAAAAAAATTACAATATCGCTATTAGTTTAGAAATTATGAATAATTTCGCTAAAGCGAATTTAGGCGATTTTTGAATTAAATGCGGAATATTAAAAATTTCTGCTATGAAATAGATTCTTTCTAGAATTATAAATAAAAAATTAAAATATTGTGTAAATAAAGCTTTTAGTTTAAAAGTTATAGCTAATTGTTTAAAAGCGAATTTAGGCGATTTTTAAATTAAAGGCCATAAATTCAAAATTTTCTTTACGAAAACAAATTGTTAATGTTTTTTTAATTTAAAAACCATACAATTTTTGACAATATCGCTCTTAGTTTAGAAGTTATGCATAATTTCGCTAAAGCGAATTTAGGCGATTTTTTTTATTAAAAGCCCAAAATTTAAAATTTCTGTTACGAAATATATTCTTTCGAGAATTATAAATAAAAAATTAAATGTTTTATAAATAATGCTTTTAGTTTAAAAGTTATAGCTAATCATTTAAAAGCGAATTGAGGCGATAAATTAAAATTTTCTTTTTTATAGCTAATTATTTAAAAGGGATTTAAGACGATTTTTTGGTTTAAAAGCCAATAACTTAACGAAAACAAATTGTTGTTATTTTTTCGAATTATAACCCAAAAAATTATTAAATTATCAGTTTTTGTTTAAAAGTTATGCCCAATTTCGCTAAAGCGAATTTAGGCGATTTTTTGTTTTAACTCAAAAATTGTAAATTTTTGTATGTAAAATTTATATTTAATTAGTTGTAAAATTAAATCGCAACAAATTAATTTTTTAGCATTTTTTGTTTAAGAGTTAGGGCTAATTCTTAGAAAACGAATTTAGGCGATTTTTTGCTTTAATTCAAAAACCTGAAAATTTCGGATAGAAAATGTATAACTACATTGTTTTAAAATTAAATGTGATAAAATTACATTTTTAGTTTTATTAGTTTAAGAGTTAGGTGTAAAACTTCAAAAGTTAATTTAGGCGATTTTTAGTTGTAAGGCAAAATATAAAAAAAATTTATAGAAAATCGATTAGTTATAAATACTTAAATTGAATCTGAAAAAATTATAATTCTAGCTGTTTTAGTTTAGCAGTTAGGTGAAATTCTTTAAAAATTAATTTAGGCGATTTTTTGATCCTGCAAACTTTTTATAGAAAAGTTAAAACTAGATTTTTATAATAATAAATCTGCAAAAATTAAGTTTCTATCTGTTTTAGTTAAGGAGTTAGGTGTAAATCTTTAAAAGGGAATTTAGGCGATTTTTTTATTTAAACCGAAAAACTATATTTTTTGTCTAGGAAATTGTTAAGTAAATTGTTTTAAAATTAAATCTGATGAAATTAGGTTTCTATCTGTTTTATTTGAAGAGTTAGGTTTAATTCTTTAAAAATCGAATTTAGGCGATTTTTTTATTTAAACCAAAAAACCTATATTTTTTGTTTAGGAAATTGTTAACTAAATTCTTTTAAAATTAAATCTGATTAAATTATAATTCTAGCTATTTTAGTTTAAGAGTTAGGTGCAATTCTTTAAAATAAGTTTAGGCGATTTTTTTATTTATCCTACAAACGAACATTTGTTTAGAAAATTGTTAACTAAATTGTTTTAAAATTAAATCTGCTGAAATTAAGTTTCTTTCTGTTTTAGTTTAGGAGTTAGGTGCAATTCTTAAAAAGCGAAATTAGGCGATTTTTTTTATTTAATCCAAAATCTTTAATTTTTCTCTAGAAAATTGTTAATTTAATTGTTTTAAAATTAAATCTGATTAAATTATAATTCTAGCGGTTTTAGTTTAGTAGTTAGGTGCAATTCTTTAAACGGAAATTTAGGCGATTTTTTCAAAAATATATTTTTTTATTATTTTTAATCCCTTAAAGGTTTAATTATTTCTTGTTTATTTCACCTATTTAATTATGTTAATAAATAATCACCAAATATCCCAATTTACCTTAAGTAAACCTTAAATATTTAAGGGACGTATATGTCATATAAGTTAATGTTTGCTTTGGTTTTTGTTTGTTGCTGTTAAACCAGGTTACAGTTCAATGAACTTTGGCCACTAAGGATAAAAACGTAACAAGGAAAAACAGGATAACAATTTGTACTCACACACAAACACACTTTAGCTACTAATTACCTCTGTTTCAATGATGTGGGGGCGGTGGGTTTGGCTCTATAACTTCCTGTATTAAGCACATAAATACACTTATATACTCGAAAAACTTTAATGGCAATTAGAAGAAAAGGAGTAAAAAAAGGAAAATACTTATACACTTGCAAAATCGAGAGTGTAATGGTGAAGCTATTTATTGCTACACAATTTGCCAAATACTCAGGGAATGCTAAGGGAACATTTTCTGTATTATTAAACGAATTTTTTATACCCTTTCTAAAGTAAAATCATGCTGTTTGCTAATTGTAAAATTTCTCTGCCTAGTGTAGGGTATTTACCCTTAATTGTGTAAATGACTTGTCTTATTTTCTAGCCTGCCTGCCTGCTTCTAGTCTCGTACGCAATTTTTGCCACTTTTTTCGTATTCTTCTATCCACTCACCCCTTCCACACAGCCCCATTTAAACGCCTCTTCTACTTATGTAGCCTGCAATTGGGTTTTTGTATACCTCTCTCTCTCCTCTCGTTATCCATATACATACAAATATACAATTGACGTCATTGTGTATAGTTACGAGAACAAGTAGACAATAACCTCGAGTTCATTTACCTTTTTGTGGTTACGAACAAGCTCATCATCGTCATTGGAATCATCTTCATCATGATGTTGGTGCATCATGTTGTGCACCATAATGATTTGTTGTATGTTGCTGCTGCTGCTGCTGCTACTGCTTGCCATGGCCATTACTCTATGAGCTAAATTTTCGCAGTTTTGTTCTGCCACCATTTGTTCTGAGTATAGAGTGCATGCACCGAGTATTTGGCAGTTGAGTTAGAGAGAGAAAGTTGAATAATGTGTGCATGTAAGACACTATTTTCTAGTTTCTGCTGAAACATGACAACAGGGAGAGGGCGGGCGGTGAGAGGTTGTTTGAGTGTGAGTGCACATTGAGGTGCATAGTTGTTGCGCAAAATAATGTTGGAATATGGAGGGAAAATATTGTTTAAAAATAAATAGAAAGAATAGAAATCTAAAGGGACATATTTTCAAGCAGAGAGGTAGCTAAAATAGAGAATTTAAAAAAGGGTAACAAAAAATCCTTGAAATTTGTTTTTTAAATAACATTCATAGCTTTAGTATAAGAATTTTTCATTAAAATTCTACAGACGTATGAGTGTGATTTATTCGAAATATCACTCATACCCTCCATATTATTTTAAGCAGTATTTCCTGCCGTTTTAAGAAATTTACTTGTTTTAAGTATTTTTCAATACTTTTGATTCAAGTTAAAAAAAATATTTGAATGTTTTTAAAGGAATACAGTAAAAATCAATTGTAATTATAATATTATAAAATTCTCTAATTGGAATATAACAAAAAATTATAAAAAATTCCAAAATTTAAAAAAAAATGTCGATTGCATTTTAAAAAATTTGTTAAATTAAGAATTATTCTTAATATTGTGAAAAAATTTTACGCGAATACTGTAAAAATTTAGGGAAAATCCAAGAATTACGAAATCTTTTTTTTTTTTTTTGAGGTTAGCTTTTGAAAACTTTGCAAAATTGTGATTTCTGTCAAGAAATTGAAGTACTTGTTAATTAAATCTTAATATTTTAGCAATTTTCTATGAGAATAATGTAAACATATAGGGAAAAGCGAAGAATTACGATTTTTTTTTTTTTTTTTTTTTGAGGTTAGTTTTTGAAAATTTTGCAAAATTGTGATTTATGTCCGGAAATTTTAGTAAATTTTTCTAAAATCTTAATGTTTAAGCAATTTTGTATGAGAGTAGTGAAAAACATACATTGAAAGGCTGGAATTAGAAAATCTTTTTTTTTTTTTTTGAGGTTAGTTTTTGAAAATTTTGCAAAATTGGGAAATCTATCCCGAATTTAAAGTATCTTTTAATTAATTCTTAATATTTAATAAATTTTCTAAGATAATAATGTAGTTATATATGGAAAAGGCTGGAATTGGAAATTTTTTGAGGTTAGTTTTTGAATAATTTGCAAAATTTGGACTTATGTGAGGATACTTAAGAAAATGTTACTAAAATCTTAATATTGTATTAATTTTCTATTAGAATAATGTATAAATGTATAGGAAAAGGCTGTAATTAGAATTTTTTTTTTTTTTTTTTGAGGTTAGTTTTTGAAAAATTACTAAAATTGGATATTTAAGAAAATTTTGCTAAAATCTTAATATTTTATACATTTTCTATGAGAATAATTTATAAAAAAAAACCAAGAACTAAAAAATATATATTTTTTTTGGGGTTAGTTTTTAAAAAAAATTCAAAATTCTTTTCCTCTTCTTTTGTTTACTTTAACTTTTTTTGCAGTATAAGAAATTTTGCTATAATAATATGATTTCTTCAATAATCAATTTATTATTGATTATTTTTGGTTTGAAATTTATATTTTCTATGAAAATTTATTTAAACAATTTTGTATTTTTGTTCAATTCATTAATTGCTTCAAGCCATTAAGCCGATAAGTGCTTTTATTAATTTATTATTAGCTTTAATTATGTCCTATTAAGTTTGTTTGCTAATTTCGTTTAAAAAAAATTGGTATTACTTGAACAACTTTAACAACTTTGTTTACAAAGTTGTAAAAAATTCCCCTTATGACTCAATTTCTTTCTGCCAAACTAAAATTTTATGCTTTCAAATGATTCATATGCTCTAAATTTTTGTTTTTAACCAAAATTCCATAAATTTCACACAAAATTTATTACATTTGATAAGATTTCTTTACAAATTACGTTGCTTTAAACCAAATAAATAAAAACATCACATTTCTTTATTTATGTTTCCAAAATAAAAATGTAAACAAATTATGAAACACGTCTATGGTCTTCAAACCAAAACATCACCAACAACAACAACAACAACAAAACGACAATTATAAAAAGAAAGACAAAAATAACAACAACAAACACAAACACAACATTTAACGAAGTTTGTGATGTTGTTTGTAAAAAGCAGATGATTATGATGACGACGACGATGATGCTGTAACGAAGTTGTCGTTCGTTGTTTGTTTATGAGTTTGAGTGGATATGTGTGTGTGGATTATGATGTGAAATGATTGCTCTCACTTTCTATGAAAAACATGTTTTTTTTCTTGTTGTTTTTGAATTGGGAGCCAGAGAGGAGGGGAGTTTTGTTTAAAGAAAGCTGGGGTTTTGTATTTGTAAGAGAATCTCGGTCGCATCTGCTTTTGCCAGCTCTGTTGTGTTTGAATGTTTGTAACAAGCTACTGAACTCATCATCGTCATGTTTAACATCATTATGATGCTGATGATTACAATAAAAAGAAGCAGGAACAACAAAAAAAACTAAAACAACTTTAGCTGAGTTCATTCACTTTTGCTTTGGCAAAAAAAAAGATGAAAAAACAAATAACAGAAAAAGAAGAAAAATGAGGAAAAATAAGAAGAAAAGGGGTCGTTGTTTGAAACCAAAACAAATATGGCGCTAAATTTGAAACTGTAGTGAAAGAGGCAGGGGAGTTAAATAAAAAGGAAGTAGGATTTTAAGGAAAATTAGCCATTTTTAAAGGATTTGCTTGCAAAAAACAAAAGCATAAGAGGATTTTTTTAACAAATTTCAGTTATTTTTTGGCAGAAATGCTTTAAAGAAATTTATTGGATTTTCTGTAATTTGTAAGCAATTTTTAGTAAAAATTTAAAAAAATTAAGATTTTTAAGAAAATCTAATTTTTTTTTCAAATTTGTTTACAAAAATTTTTCATTTCAAAAAATTGCTTTTTAAACTTCTTTTTTTTTCTTAAACAAAAATTAAAAATAAACTTATTTTTAAATTAAAATTTTAAAACATTATTTTTTCCGACATTTTGTTATTCAATATTAGAAAGTATTTAAAACGTTTTCAAAAATAATTTTTAAAATTTCAATATTTTCAAATTTATAAAAAATTCGAATAAAAATTCAAAAAAATAAATAATATTTTTTCATAAATTTTTGTAAAAACCTTTGCTATTTTTATTAAAAAAATTTCAAAATTTTAAAATTTTAAAAAATTATTTCTTTCAAAATGTTCTATTTTAATATCGAAAAGTATTTAAAACGTTTTCATAAATAATTTTTAAAATCAATTTTATTTTTTCAAAATTTCAAAATTTTCAAATTAAAAAAAAAATATTGAAAAATTTGGAAAATAAAATTTCTTTTCGAATATGAAATATGAAAGTACATATTTAAAACTTTACGATTAATAATATTAAAATTTTTACTTAAAATTTTAAATTCTTTTTAAAGAAAAATATAATATTTGTTTTTTTATTTTTAAAATTTGTTTTAAGTTTTCAAAATTTTTATATTTAAAGAAAAAAAAAATTAAATTTAAATTGCAAAATATAACATTTTTACAATATTTTCTTATTGAATAGTTGAAACTATTTTAAAAATTTTCATTAATTAAAGTAAAATATTTAAATTTAAATATTTTTTTGGAAGAAAATTTAAAATTTTTTTCTTTAATTTTGTCTTATTTGCCATTTTTCTTAAAAAAAAACTTCAAAATTTGCCTTATATACATTTTTTAATAAAAATTTTTATATTTCAAAGTTTTGCTTATATATTTTGTATCTAAAAATATTCCAAATTTTTTTTTAGAATTTTTCTAGAATTTTTTTTTTTTAATAATTTTTCTTTAGAATGTTTTTGTATAAAATTCTTTACTTCAAAATTATTATTTCTTGTTTGTAGGTCATTGAACTATTGTTAGCTGAAATGAACTCTATATAGTTTTTTTTTAAACACAATTTTTTTCAGTTTAATATGTGCAAAATGCACTTTATCTAACTAAAAAAGCAACAACAATAACTCACTCATCTTAATAAACTACTAAAAACTATAGCCACTCATTTATAATCAAAACTCTCACTCCCATACTCGCTCGCTCTCTCTCTCTCACACTCATTAAACATATTAAAACAAACTTATGTAAACAATTTATACGTAATAAAGCATTTATTTAAACAACAGAAAAAATAATATCATTCCTGAATGAATATTGTAAAAGCTCTCTATCACAAATATGCTCCCTCTCTCTCTCTCATTTTGTAACAATCTCCATCACTTCGTTTAACACTCATTGATAGCAGGGAAACATCGTTTCAAAGAGTTTTTTTTTAATTTGACGAAGTCTAAAAACGAACGATTTGTTACAAACAAACAAACACACAACCAACAACAAATACAACTACAAAAAGCAAGTAAAAAAAGAGCTCCATATTTCGAGGTTTTTGACCGAAATGTGGGTCACGACAATGGCGAGTTCGATGAACTAAGCGAAGCAAAGCAAAGCAATACAATCAGTCGTATAATCATACACATTCATACAAATTTGTTTTTATTTTTGTTGTTGTTGTTGTTAATGTTTGTGTATCGCGTTGTTTGTATGAGCTAGTGTCGTTTTAATGTTTGTGCTGTGTGTGTTTGGCTGTATAATCGTCATATTACATTTGTTGTGTGTATGTTTGTCTTTTTTTTCAATTCGTTTTGTTGTTGCATGTAGTTTTAAATAATTATTAATGATGTTAAGAGTTCGACAAAAACAAACAAATGAAAGAAAAAAAGGTTTTTTTTGTGTGTTATTATTATTATTATTTTGTGGGAGTTCGTAACCAGAGTAGGGAGTTAGAGTTTGTTAAGTGTGGGGGTGTAGATTATAAAAGATTAATATCAAATGTTAAGGAAAAATTAAAATAGATTAAAGAAATTTTTAACCATTTTTGGGGAAATTAAAGACATTTTTAAAGAAATTTTAAAAATCTAAATAATTAATAAAGCAGAAATTTAGATAACTGTTTAATAATCTTAATATTTTTAAAAAATTCTACCAGAATGTGGCAACAATTGAAAAAAATAATTTTTTTTAAGGTTTTATAAATAAATACACTTAAAATAAGTTTTAATTATAATAATTTTATATTTTATGACAGAAAATAATAGAAATCAATGTAAAAAATTAAAGATTTGAAAAATTATTTTTTATTTTGAGGTTAGAATTTTTTGAAAAGCAAATTATTTGCATGCAATTTTAAGAAAATCAATGATAATCATAGTTTTAAATTTTCTAACAAAATAATACAAAAAGCATTGAAAAAACATTATGTTTGGAATTTTTTTTTGAGGTTAGGATTTCTAAGAAACCGAATTATTTCGATGAATGTAAAGAACTACAAGACAAATCTATAATATCTATAATAATTTAAACTTTTCTAACAAAATAACACCAAAAGCATTGAAAAAACAGTAGATTTGCAATTTTTTTAGGTTAGGTTTTCTATTATTTCAATGAATATAAAGAAATATAAGAAATGTCAGTAATAATTATAATAATTTTAAATTTTGTAACAGAATTATATTAATAATTCTTGGAAAAACTGTAGATTTCAAAAAATATTTTTTTTTTTGTAGGTTAGGTTTTTTTCAAATGCAAATTATGTAGTTGAATGTAGAGAAATACTAGAAATATTTGCTTTAATTATAATAATTTTAAAGTTTCTAACAGAATACATATAACAAAAATTAATGAAAAAATAACTTTAAATTCAAAAAAAAAAAAATTTTTTTTTTGAGGTTAGTTTTTTAAAATTTAGATTTATGTCTGGAAATTGCTGTAAATGTTTGATAAATCTTAATATTTTAGAATTTTCTATGAGAATACTGTAAAGAGTAATGAAATAAGATGAAATTTCAAATCTTTTTTTTTTTTTTTTTGAGGTTAGATTTTTGAAAAATTTTAAAAATTTGATTTACGTTTGGAAATTTAAGTAATTTTTTATAAAATCTTAATATTTTACACATTTCCTATTAGAATATTATATAAATGTTTGAAATAACTTGAAATTGCAAAATCTTTTTTTTTTTTTTTGAGGTTAGATTTACAAAAATTAATAAATTAAGAATTATATGCAGAAATTGCACAAAATGTGAAAAATTTTTTTATATTTTTAACAATTTTCTGTAAGAATTGTGGAAAAACTTGTGGAAAAAAGCTGAAATAAAGAATTATTATTTTTTTTTTTTGAGGTTGGATTTTCGAAAAATTTTTAAATTATGAATTACGTCTGGAATTTGAAAACTTTTATTATAAAATCTTAATATATTATGCATTTTCTATGAGAATATTATAGAAATTTTTTAATTAACTTGAAATTGCCAAATAATTTTTTTTTCGAGGTTAGTTTTTAAAAAAAAATTACAAAATTGATAGCTATCTAAGAAATTTAAATTAAAATGGATTTTCTCTTAGAATAATGACATTTTATTAAAACATTTACAAATATTTTAGGCAATAAAAATAATTCTTTAGCTTTTTAATGACTTAGAACATTTTGGTTGCATTTTATTGTTGTTGTAGTTTTATTTTTGCAAAATGTGAATGTCCTCTGTTAGCCCACAAAAATAATCAAAAAAAAAAATAAAGAAAAAAAACCAACAACTACAAAAAAATTTAATGTAGCGCGAGGTTGACGACTGCTCAGCTCAACTCAACACAACTCAGCTGGCAGTCTTAAATAAATACACAACCCGACATAAAGCCCCCCTTTTACAAAACTAAACTACACAAACACTTAAACCATTATAAACACCAACACTACTGCTACCCCAAACACACACGCAGATACAAAAAATACCTACACTCACTTATACTCAAACGAAAAAAAAGTGCATATGCAAAAATTGTGCACTAAAACAGAAATAGAGCCTTCACTACATGTACTCGTGAGTGAAAGCCCCTTTAAGCTCTTGGCTCCCCCCTTTAACACAAACAAGAAATAACAATGCTCACGTGTTTATTAAACACTCATTTGTGGGGCTCTCTATAATTTTGAGTGGTTTTTTTTTGTGGATAGCTAGATTTTTGGTTTGAGTGCTTTTGGGTAAATTATGTAGAGAAGCTAAAGTTAAACAATCATTCGCAAATTGTGTGTTAAACGTAACGGACGTGTTTACGTGAGAGAGTCTTAATATTTAAAATAAAATTTAAACACAATTATAACAAATTTTAAAAAGTAAAAACAAAAAATAAATAAACGCAAAACAAAAATACAAATCAAAATAAAACAAAACGCGTCGTTAATTATAAATTGTATATAAAATATTTTTGGATTACCACAAACAAAGTTTTAATAGAAAAATTAATAAAAAAAAAAATATTTATCAAAAAACTACAAACCCTTTTAAAGGGGAAAATTTATTTAAATAAATAAAATAACAAAAAAAATTTCAGCAGTAGTTAAATTTTTAGCAAATTTTTTTTAAAAAGTAAATTAAAAAAAAAAAACAAAACAAAATCTAAAAAGAATTTGGCGCGTGTTTTACATAAATTTTAAACTACAGAGCAAATTTCCAAATATTTCAAGAAAAATGTTCCTTATTAGCAAATTTTAAAGCAAAAATACATGTAGAAAAATAAAAGAAAATTCTAATTTTCTAACAAAGTGTCATTTAAACCAAAAAAAGAAATTAAAAATTTTTTTTATTGAAAAAAAAAATTTCAAAAAAATTCTAACAAAATGGTGTGTGCTATGCAAGAATTAAATACCACAGCAGTGGCTATAACAGATCCTCAACATCAGCATCATCATCATCACCATCATTTGCATCAAACACCACAACTGCATCATACATTGCAACAGCAACAAATGCCACAACAGGTTGAAATTGTCAGAGCTTTGCCCACGCAATTCAGCAATAATATGCAGCAGGCTCCACAGCAAATGACCACCATTGTGGTGTTAACAACACCCAGCAATATAACGGGACAACAGCAACAAACTGTTATAAATGTGCAACATCAGCAACAAACTCAACAACAACAGCAGCAGTTGCAACAACAACAGCAGCAGCAACAAATTTTAAGTAATAACAATAAAAGTCAACAATTGAAGAAGCAACATGCTTCCTTGGTTAGATTGTTGGAATCGGCGCCCATAACAAAGAAATCTTTGAAAATGAACAAAACACAAAATACTAGTCCTCATTTACAGCAACAAATTGTAATACCTCAATTACAGCAAACACAGCAACAGCAGCAACAACAACAGCAGCAGCAAATCATTTATGTGCAACAGCAACAAACGCCGCAAACGTTAACGTTAACGCAACAGCAGCCACAATTAGCTCAACAATTGGCACAACCAAAAAGACTGAAAACAAACTCCTCCTCATCATCATTATCATCATCAACGACATTATCATTATTAAACACTACCAGCCCTTTAAAACAGCAACAGCATCAAGTAGTAGTATTACCGACAACAGCAACAACTAACAACAACAACAGCAACAGTGATAGCAGCAACATTATAAAGACATTAAACACCTCTAATCACAATTTAATTAGTACAATTACCCCAACAAATTTAGCCAGAAATCATCATCATCATCAGGAATATCAAAAACCTCAAGAGCAACAACTCCAGCATCAGCATCAGCAACAACAATTGCCTCTTAAAACAGACACTGAATCGGGTATAGATGAGGAGGATACAGAGGAACAACAGGAAACCAAACCACAAACCTTAAACAAGGAATTGGCCTATGAGCCGCAACAATGTCCCTGGAAGAAAATCCGTTTTGCCAGAGAATTAAAGCAAAAAGAACAATTACAAAAGCAACAGGAATACAAAGAAGAGCTAACAACAACAACAAATAATAATAATAAATGTGATAATAACTCAACCACCAACAACAACAACAACACTAAAACAACTTCCTCCTCCTCCTCCTCAAACACAAATTACGAATTAAACCTCGCCGAACAAACCCACAAAGAAATTGCCATTTTGCTACAACAGCAACATCAAAACTACCAGCAACAACAGCAGCAACAACAACAACAACACCGACGAGACAGCTCCGACAGCAATTCATCTCTAATCAGCAACACCTCCAGTACACATTCCCTCAGCAATGGTTGTACTTGCACTCCCCAACAGCTTTCGCAATCCCAACGAGACAGCAGTGATGATGATCTTTATATGGAACACGACACCAGAAAACTCAACTCTTCTTCCAACAACTCACGACGCTCTAGTCTCATACAAGAGGAAGCCGAGATTGAGGGTGTCTTATCGCTACCCTGCCAGTGTGCAGACTGTCATTTGGAAAATATGGACGATTCGGGCTGTGATGATGATCAGAAGGAGGAGGAACAGTCAACGTTGAATTATTTGTGTCAGAAATTCGATGAGAATTTGGAAACGGGCAAACACTGCAATAATAGTAATAGTAATAATAACAATACCACCGATTTAGCTAAAGTGGCCATAGTGAAGAGAGAGGATAAGTGTAGTAAGGATGGTGGTGAGAGGACGCCGACGCCGCAGCAGCAAGGGAAACAGCAAAAGGATGATGTAGGTTTTTGAGAAAGAAAGGGTTTAGCTTGAACTAACTTTGAGTTGTAGTATATGAAACAAAGGTTTCTTGAAATTTTAACAGTTTTTGTTGAAAAGCTATTTTTTTAATATTTATTAACAAGTTTTCATTCTCTTGCTCTAAAAAATTTATAGATTTTCAAAACAATTTTTAATACATATTCAGTATACTTAAAAAATTGGTAATTCTTTAGATAGAAAACAAATTTTCGTTTTACTTTGAATCAAGATTCCTTTACCCTTTACAAAAATTTCATAAAGCGACGGTAAAAATTTTCAAAAAATGTTTTTCTTTGAATAATTTTGTTTGAAAGTTTTTGTAATTATAATGATTTTCATCAAATTTTCATGTTTTTAAATAGAAGTTTTAAAAGTATTACAATTTCGGCTGTAAAAGGCGAATATTTCAAATTTCAAAAATTTCTAACCTCAAAAAAAAAAAATTGTTTAATTCCATGTTATTTTATATAATTTTTGTATAATCTGATACAGAATTAAAAACTATTACCATTTTTAACAAATTTTCCTTAAACATCTATAGTAAAACACAAACATTATAGGTTTTTAAAAAACTAACCTCAAAAAAAAAAAAAAATCTTCATTTTAGCTTATTTCCATAAATTGTTAACATATTCAAAAAGTAAATTGCTAAAGATAATGATTATTTGCAACTTTATTGGAATTTCTGCTTAGTGTTTCCAATATTTTTGATTCCAAAAATTCTAACCTCAAAAAAAAAAAAAAAGTTTCTTTATTTTAGCTTATTTTTAACATATTCGAAAAGAAAATTGCTAGAGATAATGATTATTTGCAACTTTATTGGAATTTCTGTGCAGTGTTTCCAATATTTTTGATTTCAAAAATTCTAACCTCAAAAAAAACAAAAAAATTCTTAATTTCAGCTTCTTTTTTAATATATTTGCTTAATTGTAATACAAAATTAAATTATATTATGATAAATTATAATTTTTCTGGGATTTCTTTAGAGTGTGCTGAATATTTTAATTTTCAAAAAATTCTAACCTCAAAAAATTTATTTTTTTTAAAAATTTCATTTTTTTTAAAAAATTTCGCAATATTTTGAGGCAGAATTAAAAATGATTAACAATTATGTATTATCTTTCATTAAAATAAATTCATAGAATGAAATATTTATATTTTTAGAAAAACCAACCTCAAAAAAATGTTTTTTTTTTTATTTTTTTTGTGTTTTTGCTATGATTTTGATTTAATTTGATAGACAATTTTAAAATATTATTATTACTAAGTCACATTTTTCTTAAATATCAGCTTTCAGTTTTAATATTTTAAATTTAAAAATTTCTAACCTCCAAAAAGAAAAAAAAAAGATTTTTAATTTTTGATTATTTCTTATAAATTTTGCAATATTATATTAGAAAATGTGAAATTATTACAAATTAATTAAGATTTTCTTTTAATATCTGCATTTAGATTCAATTTTATGATATTTAAAAAAACCTAACCTCAAATTTCTTATAATTTTACCATATTTTGTTAGATAATATGGTAGATATAATGAAAAAAACTAATTTTTTGTTAAATTTCATATTATCCAATCTCAAATTGGGGAGATATTTCCTTAATATCATTTGTTTTCTAAATTTTGTTTTCATTATGAACATTTTATTTTAAAATAAAAATTTAGTTTTGATTTTGAAGGTTTAAATTTGATTTTTATTAAATTTTCTTTTACTAAAATTTCTCTATTTCTTTTGTTTAATTTTAGGGCTTCTTCCGCCGCTCCATACAGCAAAAAATCCAATATCGTCCCTGTACAAAAAATCAACAATGCAGCATTTTGCGCATCAATCGCAATCGTTGTCAATACTGTCGCCTGAAAAAGTGTATTGCCGTCGGCATGAGTCGTGATGGTAAGTTTTTTTTTCTTTCTCTCTTTTAATTATTATACATATTATAATTTTAAGTAAATAATCACACGCAAAAAAAGGGGGCCAACTGGAAAGAAATTTGCGCGAAAAAATAAATTTGGCAATAAAACAAACATGTGCCAAAATAAATACTAATAAAAAACAGCAACAATGTGCAAATGTACTTAAAGACTCCATTTTTTTATCCACAAACAAGTGTGTGGTGTTGTGTTCTTAACACTCAAGTTCATTAACCCTTTCAAGTCAGATTTAAATCAGGTTTTTTTCTTGACTTTTTCTTAAGAATCCAGGCATGAATCATTTAATTTATTTAGTTCAAGTTGTTTTTTTTTTGGTTTAAAGATAAATAAAGTAAAAATAAATTTGTGTACAAGATTGTGTGGCGTTAAATGTGTTTTTGCGTAACATTTTTTTTGGTTTGGTTCGTGTGTATTTTTAATGTAAACAACTTTGTGGATGTTTGTCAAATTGTGCATGTTTTAAACAAACATATGCGGGTGTTTAGTTGTTGTTTTTTTTATTATAAAGTCTCCATATGTTAAATGGCTGCTGTCTGTATAAGAGAGCAAGTGTTTGTGTGTGTAAGTTCGTGTATTTGAGTTGGTAGACGAGTGTGTATTATGAAATGGTGCTAAAAGTTGAATGAACGCACTTAACCTAAATTTTTGCAGGCTACTTTTTTTTTCTTCTTCATTTATTTATAAATATACATACATTTATATTTATTATTGCTGTGTGGTTGTTGTTGTTATAATTATATGCACGAGCTTTACTGTTAAGTGGGTACAAAACAACAATAATTCATTATTTAAGATGGGAGAGAGAGCGAAAATGTTAGAGAGGCCTTCAAAATAATAATGGCGTGTAGTTTATATAGAGTTTAAAAAAACATACTCTCTTTTGTTTGAAAGCCAGCATATTAAAAAGTTTTGTTATAAATAATTCATAATAAATATTACTTAATACAAAACTAACAAAACAAATATTAAACAGGAAATGATTTTATAGGTTTAAAATGTTCAAAAAGAAATTTTGTAATGTAAAGTTTATTACTACACAAAGGGGAGTTTTTATTGGCTGAACATAGTGGTAATAGTTCATTGACTTTTGTGTTAGAAAATGAAAGTGTATTTATTTCTTTTCATTACATACTTCTTTCTTTTTTTTTTTTGAGTGTGTTCGTTTGCTCTTTCATTTGTAGAATATTAAATGTCTCTATAAATTAGCTTATAACAAAAAAAAATTTCTTTATTCATGAAATAAATACACAAAAAAAACTGTGGCCATGTGCTTATTTCTTTTCATTATCTTTCAAGGAAACTTACGAAAAAAAATATACATACTTTTTTTTAATAAATACAAGGTCTTTTTCTTATATAAAAAAAATATAGCTCAAGCTAAATAACTAAAAAAAGGCCAGCAAAACCAATTGAAAAATTCCCTATAAATTTAAGGGGATAAAAAATTATAATAAACAAAATTTTTTAAGAAACAATTAATCACCAGAAAAATTTTGTGTAACTTAAAAAAAATTTTAAGAATTTTTTTAAAAAAAATTGAAAATTATTGAAATTAAGGAACATTTTTTTTTATAAAAAAATTATTTAAATAACTTCAATATAATTAATTGAATTTTAAAAAATTGCCTAAAAAAAATTAAAACATTTTTTGAGATTTTTCATAATTTTTTTTCTTAACAAATCCAAACCAAAATTTTAAGTTGTATAAAAATTGAAATAAAAACATTTAAACAAGTTTTCTTAAATATTTAAAATTGATTTTTAAAATTTTTTAAAAAAAAATTATAAATTATTTAAAGTAAATTTTTTAAAAAAAAAAAATTTTAATCTGGAAATAAACTCAATACATTTCAAAACATATACAAAAAATACTAAAAAAAATTTAAAAAAATGTTTGTATAATTTTTAACTTTAACATCCTAGATAAATTTAGAAACTTAATTAAAACTTAGCTTAAAATCTTTCAGACATTTAAATAACAACATAAAGTTTATTTTTTATTAGATTTTGTTGAAAATTCTAAAGCTAGCTTTTTTATAAAGTTAAAGGAGCCTTTTATTTAAGACTTTGTAGATATTAAGGTTTTTTACAAACTTTAAATAAGTAACTTAAGGTTTAAAATTAACAATTATATGTTTCTTTTCATTGGTTTTGTTTTTAATAATTTATTCTTTTAATTCAATTACTTAAATGTTTAAAACATTTTGCAATACTAGCAAGCTAGCCAAACTTTCACTTTCTTTTCAACACACTCAACAATTTACCACTTTCTTTTTCATTTTTCAAAACATTTACACGAAAACACTAACAACAAATTACATATAACTCTACCAACAAGAAAAAAAAACTACATACATATTGTAAACTATTTAAAAAGAAATTTCGTAAATTCAACCAACAAAAAAAATAAAACCCCAATGAAAATGAAACTGAAATTTCTTTCATTGAAACAAAAACAACAAAATTTCCCCCGCACGTTTTAAACTCCTCGCCTGAAACACACTCACTCACCTTAATAAAGAAAGAGCAAAAAAAAAAGTAGTGATAGTAGTAGTAAAAAAAAATTATATATAGTTTAATTTTAAGCTTTTTTTTATTATTATTTCAATGCATTGATGTTATTGTACAAAAACGTACATAACAAAAGCAAAAACAACAACTACACTATACACTAACACAAAATGAAATGAAATACAAAAAAAAAAAATAAAATAAAAATGAAGTTCATTGACCGTTTGTCTGACGTTGTTAAAGTAAAACTAGGTCACAATCAACCAGCCATTTTTTATTTTATTTCTTCTCTCTCTCTCTGGCTTATACACTTTTGTACTCGTACTCTTACTATCTCTTAGCTCCCCTAAAACACCATAAAGCACACAAGGCAAATTTATGTAGCAAGTAAAAACAAGGCAAAATGTTGTTAAAATTGATAAAAATATCAAACAAAATTTTAGTATTTCTATAAAAAAAATAAAAAAAAAATGTATATGGGTTTGTGGGGTTTTATTTTATCTTAAACAAATTTTTTTCTATAATTTTTGTTATTTTTTTTTATATTTAGTTTAGTGTTATTTTAATTAAAATGAACTTAAATTAGTACGAGGTCATATAAATTGAAAATAAATATAAATAAATTTAAAATTGTGTTGTTGCTGTTGTTGTACATACAACAACATTCTAAACAAAGTGTATGTGAAATGGAATTAACTATAAATAAATGATTTAGAATTATTTGAACGTAAAACTAAAACTAAAAAAAAATGTCAAGGAGAGTTGAAATTTTTAGAAAGATTACAAAAAATACATATTGCAAAAAAAAAATAAACAAAATTATGGCTACAAATTTAATAGAAAAGATTAAACAAAATTGCAAGCAATTGATTAAAATGAACAGATATTTATTAATCATTTAATTTTACGTTGAAAAGAGTTATATTTTTCTCGTATTTAACAAGTATAACAGTTTCAAGCGGGTATAACAGTCTTCAGAATATGAAAAAAACTGTTATAATATGCAAGCATTGTGTTTTTTCAACAAAAATAGTTTTATTTCCCACAAATTTAAGCTGTATAACAGTTTATAACAGTTTTCAAAAAGTGATAAAAACTGTTATAATACTTAAAATCTTATTTTCTTAATTAAAAATAGTTCTATTTCTAGCAAATGTTTTAAGTATAACAGTTTCAAGCGAGTATAACAGTTTTCAGAATATGAAAAAACTGTTATAATAAGCAAGGAACGTGGTTTTTCAATAAAAATAATTTTATTTCCTACAAATTTAAGAAGTATAACAGTTTCTAGCGAGTATAACAGTTTTCAGAAATTGATAAAAACTGTTATAATATGTAAAACTCTTCTGTTTTAAAAAAAATAGTTTTATTTTCAAAAAAATTTCAGAAGTATAACAGTTTCAAGGGAGTATAACAGTTTATAACAGTTTTCAGAAAATGAAAAAATCTGTTTTAATACTTAAAAATAATATTTTCTAATAAAAATCATTCTATTGCTGGCACATTTTTAAATATAACAGTTTCAAGCTAGTATAACAGTTTTGAGTTATGAAAAAAACTGTTATAATATGCAATAATCCAGTTTTTTAAACAAACATATTTCCAATTCTAACAAATTTAAACAGTATAACAGTTTCAAGCGAGTATAACAGTTTTCGGAAATTTGATAAAAACTGTTATAATATGCAAAAATCTTCTGTTTTTAATAAAAAATAGTTTTATTTCAAACAAATCTCAGAAGTATAACAGTTTCAAGCGAGTATAACAGTTTACATTTGTTTAAAAATATTTGTTTTTAAGGCAAAATATTTATTTTTTTTGTATGAAACTGTTTTACATTTAAAAATTTTGTTGTTCATAAATTTTTATAGCTCAAGCTTTATTTATTTCCAATTTTCCTTGACTCGAGCTGTTTCGAACTATTTCTCCTCCAAAAAATAATATTTAAATACATTTTTTTGGTTGATTTTTTTTTGTTTTTTTGTAAGTAAATCAACATTGTATTTATCCTTGTAATTATTAATGCCTTTCATTTTTATTTTTTTGCTCAATTATATGTTTATTTTCGAGAAAAAAGCCTTTACATTGCTTAAAAAACACATACAACATGTTCATATGTACCACCATATTTGTGTAAGTACGTGTATGACTGACGACTGACTAAATGTAGAGGAGATGATGAAAAACAAGCAGGGGAAGGTCTTATAGTTTGCTGTTGTATTGTAAAGCATAAAAGTTATTTGAACTTTATTCAGGTCAATTACAAATATATTACGTACATTTGCTGCCTGCCAGTGACTGACTGCTTGACTGCTGCTGTGCTTGGCTACATTTAAATACTGCTGCTTTAGTATTGTTGTTGTTGTTATGTTTTGCTTTTCAAGTAGACACTCATACTCTGAATCTATGTGCTGTAGCTGCTGCTGCTACAGCAGCACAGTAATATCAATGATTGTTGTATAATAAACAACTGAACACTGAAAATATATACACTTTTACAAACGAGTACATTTCAATACTCTCCTCGTACATAATGAATTACATACATATCTACAAATGGAGGCTACGCATTACAATAATAACAACAGCAGCAGCAACAATAGCAAAACAAAAAAAAAAACATTCATAAACGGCCTCTATTAAAAACAAAAAAAAAACCGAACAATATTAACAACAACAATTACTTACAGACAGACAGACATGCCGAGCAAGCAATGGAGGGTCGTGTAAAGACATACGAACTCGTACACATTTTTTCATACATAACTTTACACTTAATGAGAGCAAAGTGACATACAAATCAACACAACAACAGCTACAAACATACATACATACAGACATGCAAGTAATAATGAAAACAAAAATATTGTGCGTACAACAATAAAAAACCAAAAAGAAAAACAAGTACAAACAAAAAATCAAGAAAATTCGAGAATGAAATGGAAATTGAAATAGAAATTTGTTAGAAATTACAAAATTTTTAAGAATTTCAAACAATTTTGAAAGGAATTTAACAAAGAACTAACAAATATTATATTAAAACTACTTTATAAAGGAATATAACAGTTTTTAGATGGATTTTTATTAATTTTTATAAAAAAAAATAAATTTAAATGGAATTTTATATAGGATTTAAGGTTTTAAAATAGTTTAAAACACTTTATAGCTTTTTATAACAGTGTATAACAGTTGCTCAAAACAGTTAAACAAAAATTGTTTAAAAACCTAAAGAAAAGCGAAACATTTTAAGAGTATAACAGTTTCTAAAAAATTGTTGAATTCAAGAATATTATTAATTTAAAGCCATAATTGCTTAAAAATGTCAAAGAAATTAAACATTTATACATTTTTGTTAGTATAACAGTTTTTAATACAGTATAAGAGATTCTCAAAATATGTTCAATTGCCTAAAAATTCCAAATGAAAACATAAATTGCTGGAAAATATAAAATAAAGAAAACATTTTAAAACTTTTAGGAGTATAACAGTTTTTAATACAGTATAACAGTTTCTCAAAATGTTTGCTATTTGCTTAGAATTGCTAATTAAATCAAAAATAACATTCACAAATTTAAAAAATTAAAAGTTAAAATTTTTTAGCAGTATAACAGTTTCTAATACAGTATAACAGTTTCATAAAATGTTTCAAATTGGCTTAGAATTGCTAATGAAACCAAAAGTTACTTACGAATACATAAAACAGGCAATATTTGTAATTTTTTTAGTAGTATAACAGTTTTTAATACAGTATAACAGTTTCTAAATATATAATAAATTACTTAAAGATACCAATTTAGAACAAAACATTCTTGAAAAACAAAAGGAAACCAAAAAAAAAATTTTTTAAAGAATATAACAGTTTATAATACAGTATAACAGTTTCAAACAAATTTGTAAGATTATTTTAAAATTGAAATTTAAAAGAAACTTTTCATGGAAATATAAAACTAAAGAATTTTTTTAATTTTATGCAGTATAACAGTTTATAACTTAGTATAACAGTTTCTTAAAAAGTGTTTAATTGCATAAAAGTTTGCTAAATAAATCAAAAAATTCTTGAAAATTTAAAAGTGAAAGAAAAATTATATTTTTAAGTGTATAAGAGTTTTTTTTAGCAGTATAACAGTTTATATCACAGTATAACAGTTTCAAAAAAATGTTTTAGATTATTTAAAAGGACCTTTTCTAGGAAATATAAAACTATACATTTTTTTTTTAATTTTTTGCAGTATAACAGTTTATAACTTAGTATAACAGTTATTCAAAATGTGTCTAATAGCCTGAAGATTTGCTAAATAAATTATAAATTACTTGAAAGTTTAGAAGTGAAAGATAAATTGCAAATTTTGGATGTATAAGAGTTTATGACTTAGTATAAGAGTTTTCAAAAATTTGTTATATTATTTAAAAATTGTAATTTAAAAGAAAATTTTCTGGGAAATATAAAACTAAAGAGATTTTTGCAAAATTTTGTCAGTATAACAGTTTATAAATTAGTATAACAGTTTCTTAAAATGTGTCTAATAGCCTGAAAATTTTATAAATAAATAAAAAAAATACTTGAAAAATTTAAAGTAAAAAATTTTTGGTGTATAAGAGTTTATGATTTAGTATAACAGTTTTCAAAAATGGCAATTTTCAACAAAAATTATATGAAAACATAAATCGAATTTTACTTATTTTTATGAATATAACAGTTTATGGTTTTGTATAACAGTTTTCGAAAATGCGTTATATCATGACAAAATCACAATTTTAAGCAAAAAGTTCATGAAAATATTCAAGAAAATAGAAATTTAAAAACTTTTATGAGGTAAAATAAAATTTTACAAATTTTTAGCAATATAACAGTTTATGACAGTTTATAACAGTTTACAAAAATGCGTTATATAAGGCAAAAAATCTTAATTTTCAACAATAATTATATAAAAACATAAAGCTAAATCGAATTTTACTTATTTCTAGGAATATAACAGTTTATAGCAATGTATAACAGTTTTCCAAAATTACAATTTTAGCAAAAAAAATCATAAAAATAATAAAGAAAACAGAAATTTAGGAGGTAAAATAAAATTTTACACATTTTTAGGAATATATCTGTTCATAACTTTGTATAACAGTTTTCAAAAATGCGTTATATCATGAAAAAGTCACAATTTTAAGAAATTTACCAACTTTTAGTAGGTAACAGTTTTCAAAAATACCAAGTTTTACAAAAAAAAAAAAATACCTGAAAATATTAAAGCTGTTAAAAATTGTAAAATGTTGGGTGTATAATAGTTTTGAAAATTTTTGATTTTCTGTAAATCCTCATTTTTAAGTTTTAATTATATTTTGTTTGTGTTATATTTCCTGGTTTTATTATTACCTATTTTGTTGTGTACATGTTAAATTTCAATTACATTTTTTTTTTATATTTTCAATCAATTTGTTTGCTCAACTTTCTTTTTGAACAAAAAAATAAAAATGAAACGAAAATATCATACAACAATTTCTTGAGTAATACACAACTTCCTCATTACGTTAGAGAAATTAACGTGTTGTTTTGTTTATTGTAAAATATATTTTTTTTGTATTATTTTGATTACATAAATAAACTACTACATGGCAGAGTGTAAGTAGTACATAGTTTAGTTAAAGGCCTGGTGAAATTTTTGCATTTTTAATGTCTCCACATTCAACACATAAAAAATCCACAAATAAATAAATAAACAACCTCCTCTGGTATTAACGTAATAACAAGTTTATTTTGTGGTTTTTACAATAAACAAAATTATAAAACTTTTTTTCTTTTTTTTTTACTTTATTGTACGCTTTACTATGTTAAGTGAACCTTCAAAAAGTTCATTTACCTCAACAAAAAGCGACAGAAATTCAAACTCGTTTCTTACTCTTGTTTAAATAAACTCGGTTTTTGTCCACGCTCTGAGTAGGTTTTTTGTTATGCTCTTTTTATAGAAAAAAACCACTCAAATTTAGAAACACTTTCATTTTTCAATGCCTCTCAAACTAGTTTTGTGCTCCAACTCTTGGTGTGCTCCCCTTTTGTTTATCATTTATAAGGCAACAACAAATAACCATACCCTACCCTACTACTTACCACTACTTACTTAATGTGTCTCTCACTCTATCTCTCTCTCGCTCTGTGTGTTTTACTTAATGAGTAAATGTTACGAGTGTTAGCTTATCACGTTGCATTGCTCTAGAATTGTCGTTTAAAAAAAAACAGAAATGCATTTTGTGAGAATGTGTGTATTGTGTGCTAGCAGCAGTTCAACGACTTTTGGAAATTTCTCGAAGGTTTCAAGTGCTTTGCTAAATGCAAGCAACAACGATTGCATAAATTCGTATTTAAACAATTTGGCGCTCTTTTTCTTTTGTTGTTGTTGTTGCTGGCGATGTTTGTTCGTTAGAAACGCTATAAATATTTGGTCGTTTTATTAGCAATGACGTGCACATGCTCATTGTTAAATAAATATGCAGTTTTATTTGTAGCTGCAACAACGACAATGAGTTGTAGCAAAATAAAAAAAAAACTGATTGTGCTGAATGCCGTTCATTGCTCTTTTAAGTAAGCAATCGTTTTTCATCGTGTCTCAAGTAAACGATGTTAATATTTAGCCTCGTTTTTTCAGCTAACAGAAGGTTGGGGGAGGAGGGTAAATAAAACAAAATGAAACGAATGCAGTTTTGCTAGTGACAATTTGTGTGAGTGTTTTTTTATTTTTTTGCAAAACTGCAGTCAGTTTAATTTTTTATTTATTTTTTTTTGCTCTGCTGCTGTTAACGTTGTCTGTGCAAAAGTGCAAAGACTTTTATGTGGGTCAGGCACGGTCATTCAACTGTTGTCATCATCATGAGGTTGTTTTTTCTATATTGTATATTTCAAGTGACTGTCAGTCAGACAGCTTGATCTTAGTTAGTCACTCTATTGCTGTTTAGTTAGACTCAGTTTAATAATGTTTTTTTTATTTCATTATTAGTATGACTAACTTTTCTGGCTGTTGTAGTTGTTCGTTTACTTTGGGTTGTGTCAAGTTTGCAGGCAAACAAACTTGTTTATATGGATTGTGTTGTTTGCTGTTTAATTTATAACACTTGATGATGATTATTTGCTTAATGTTGGTTGGCAAACAAATTAATCTTTGAAATTTATTCAAATTTACCTTGATTTTGTTTAAACAAAAAAAATTTTTGAAAAATAATTAGTAGAGAAAAGCTGGTTTTTTGTTTAAATTGTATAACAGTTTTTTAACATTGATGGGAGATTTGTTAAATTTAAAAAAAAAAATATTTGAAAATTAAAATTATAAGCAGAAATACTAATTTCTTTAAAAAAGTTTAGAAATTAATGGAAAATTTTTTGTAAAAATTATTTTTTTTTAACAATTTTTTTTTTATTTATACAAAATGAGTTTAAAAATTTTGTTTTTGTTATAATCTTGATTTTCGTGATATTAATAATGTTTAATTTTTAAGATTTTTTAATTATTTAATTTTTTTTTTCTTTTTTTTTTGCAATATTTTGGGTTAAGAAAATTTCTCATACCTTTTTATTTATCAGTTTGATGGCTGTAATTTTTGGCCTAGTTTTGCTTTAGACTATAAGCTTTTAAAATACATACAAATGTTGGGGAAAAAGTTTTGAAATTATACCGAAAATTTTTAAGAAAATTATATATACTCATTATTTTTTTTTTTTTAAATTTTTGTTTTTTTATAAATCATTAAAAAAAGTTAAGCTTTTATTCTAATCTTGCAATTTGTTTATATTGATAATATTTTTTTTTGCAAAAGCTTGAAATGAAATCTTTTTTTTTTTTTTTTTTTTTTTTGCTACATTTGAGCCTTAGTAATTTCTTCCTAACTTCTTTTGTAAAAACTCACATTTAACTAATTTTTAGAAATTAAAAAAAATTTTGGGAGAAAAAAATATACCTCAATTTTTTTTTTTTTTTTTTAAATTGTTTTATTTTTGATTTAATTTTAATTTTTATATTATTAAATGTTTAAGTATTCAAGATTTTAAATATTTAGGGAAAAAAGCGGTATTTTTTAGAAAGTTTTTTTTTTTTTTTTTGCTGAGCCTTAAAAAATTCTTCCTATTTTTTTTTGGAAAAATCTCACATTTAAGTAATTTTTGTTTTTCATGTTCTTTGCACTTTAAGCTTTTAAAAATAAAAAAAAATTCTTTAAAAAAGTTTAAAAATTTTAATGAAATTTCTTGATTTTTTTTTTTTCAAATTTTCTTGAAATATTATTCTTCATAACTTTTTATTTATCTAACAAAAATTGATTAATTTTAGTTTTCTTTTTTCTTTGGTTTTTAAGCTTTCGAAAAATATAAAAAAAGTTTAGAAATTTTAAGAAAATTTGATTTGGGAAAAAGTTTTATGCCTTTTTTTTTGAAAAATTTCTTTATTCAAAATTGAATTAATTTTAATTTTTATATATAAAAAATCCCCTATCCCAAATACATTTTAATTTTGCAAATAAAACTATTGCCAAATATGTACAAAACAAAAGCAGCATAAAAATGACATAAAAAGAAATCCATCAAAAAATAAAATAAAATCATTGACTTACATTTGGTGTATTTGTATGATTTTTAAATTAAGCGTTTTATTTTCTACGAAACATTTCAAAAACGATTGAATAATTTATTTATAAAATTTGAATAAAGAAACAAAAACAAAAAAAAACACCGTTAAACAACAACCCAAAAATTGCTACACTTCATAAAATAAAATAAAAAAAAAATTGGTTTTAAATTTAAATCAACAAGAGACGTGTGTTTCTACGAAATTTTAACTATAATGGTCATTGAACTCAAAGTAATGAGGGCAAATCACATAAAAAAAACTTGAAACTTTTTCAAAAACAAATACATAAACATTTAATAATTATAGTTTCATCAAAAAAACACCAACAAAATGATGAAAGCAAATGTGAAAAAAAACACTCAATGTGTAAATTTTTTTTTTAACATTTTGTTTAATGATGCGAAAGTAAAAGTGAAAGTTTTTTAGGTTTTTTTTTCTTCATTTCTTATATAGTTTTTTAAATTGAAACGTGTTTTGTTTATTTAACTTTTTTTTTTGTAAAATTTACTCTAGTAATAATTATTTTCTGGGCTGTTGTATTATTGATAAAAGTCATTGACTTTGTTTAAGTTTCTATTTCACTTAAAGAAACTTGGCTATAAAAATAAAACAATTTCACTTTCACTTGTTTATTTTTAAAAGAAATTATCAAGCCAAGTTAGTTAGTTAGTTTAGCTACTGTTGTTTATTGTTTAACCTGAATTTGTCTTACAATTATGTACAATTTATGGTTACAAAGCAGCTGAGTCAGCTTTCTTTGTTATGAAAAGTAAAACAAAATTAATTACTTTGAAATTAACAAGAAAATAAAACAATTTTTAAAAGACAAACAAATTTAAGAATTTTCCTAGATTTTCAAAGTTTCATAACTTAAAAAAATTTCAAACAATTTCCAAGATTTTTCATAAACTGAAAGCTAACAACTTAACCTTTTAAAATTTATAAAAACAAATCAAAAAATTTCAGTAAAAAACTCCTAAAATTTTAATGAAAATTCTAGAAAATTTCAAAAAAAAAATTAACAAATTTCATTAACAAATCATTAAAACTTAAACTTGTGATTTGTCCTTAAGTCTTGTCAGCTCATTATGTATATCATATACACATAAAATTAACCTTAAATGTTTAAAACATATCTGATGATCACATATTAACCTCATATTTCACACATAATAATAAAAATAATGAAAAACGAACCTACATTGTTTTTACAATACAAACATATTTGTTCAATGTTTAATAAAAACAATTATTTACTTTAAAACAATTTGTTTATTTAAAAAATTTACAATATGTTGTTGTTGTTGTTGTTGATATTTTCATATACAATTTCTGTTTGCAAATCAAGCAAATTAAGTCATTGAACCCAAGGCAATTCTCTACACAATCACACACACAAACCAAAGCAATAAACTTTACCCTCGTTCTACTTTTAAATACATTTACACACACTCTTATTTAGACTCATCAACAAAAAGGACAAATTTAATTAAACCTAAATAACAAAAAAAAATAAAAATTTATTTAAATTAAATAATTTGCTTTTAATGAGTATGATTTTTTGGTTATTGAAAAAACACAATTGAAGTTCAAGGTTGATTGTTTGGCTTTACCTTTTTTTTCTATAATTTGTTTAAACAATTTTAAAATGACACCAAAAAAAAATCATTAAAAATTCTTAACATGTAAAGTAGAATCATAAAATTACTTAATATTCTAACATTAAAGCTTTTGAACTAATACAAAACAGAAAAAAGCTTTTTTTGTAAAGCTTTATTTTACTTTAAACGAAATACAACACTGTTATACTTATACCAAAACTTTCATGGTGAAAAGCTTTGTTTGTGTAGAAACTTTTCAACTCATGCAAGAAAAAGCTTGGTATAAAACAAAATAATAGAGCGAAATGTAAAGAGCTTGAGTATAACACTTATTGGAAAAGAGAAATTTATTTTCTCTCTTTTGAAAGCTATTTTCTCTTTTTTTTCAAGCAAGTATAAAGTAAAATGCCGGCGTTTTGGTTACAAATTTAAGGTTTATTTGGAAATTAAAATTTGTTTAATAAATTTTATAATTTTTAATAAAAATTTCATATAATTTCAAATAAATTAACATTTTTCTTGCTTATAAATTTAAAAAATAGAAATTAAAAAAAGTATTAAAAAATTTTGAAATTTTTTTAAAATTCGAATAAAGTTGGAGTATTTTTAATAAATTTGGAATATTTCTAAAGAACTTTAAAGTTCAAAAATAAATAATTTTAAATTTTATTTAAAAAAAAATCTTGAAATTTTTATAAAAAAATATAAATTTTTTAAAAACCCATTTAATTTTTATACATAGGATTTTTAGAATAATTCTGTATATTTACAACAGAATCTGAAGTTTAAGATTTTGAATTTTTAAAAGAAAATGTTGAAGGCTTTTATGAAAAAAAATTAATTTGTGTAAAAAATTTTAAATATTCTTTTATTAAATCTAGATTTTTATAATTACATTAAAAAAAAAAAATTAAAATTTAAAAAAAAGTTTTGAAATTTCATAAAAAAAATTTAAATTTTTTAAAAAAAAAAAATTAATTTTTATTCCTAGAATTTTTACAATAGATTTCGAATTTCAAAATTTTTAATTTTTATGAGAAAATTTCAAGTTTTTTAAGAAAAATTTGAAATTTGTGTAAAAAATTTTATATTTTCTTTTATTAAATCTTGAATTTAATAATGAAATTTATTATTTTTGTAAAAAAAATATTAAATTTTGGTTATAGAATTTTAATTTATATAAAAAAATTAATTTATAAAACGGAATTCATAAAAAGAATTAATTTATATAAAAAATGTTCAAATTTTTTAGAAATGTCAAATTTCAAAGACTCCCTTATTAAAGGAAATTGCAAATAGCAATGATGAACATTTTTCAATCAGACTTTTTATATTGCTGGATAACTTTGTTACTATTCAATTAAGAATTCTAAGTTTTTCCCCAAAATAAACTTTAATCTAGCTTTATTTTATGTTTTTCTTAAATATTAAAAAAATATTTACAAAAAATTTTACATTGTAAGAAAACAAAACAAAACTTTCTTAAGATTTTTCTAATTTTTTGGTTGAATTTGTCTTAATTTTACTTTAAATTTAACATAAAAATCATTAAAACCTTTAATTTGTCATTAACCAAGAAGTTTTTTATTATTACTTGTCGTCTATTTCCTAAAAAACAGCTTTTTTAAGAGTAAAACACCATTATGTTTGCAACAGAACCTTAGCAAGAGCATTAATGCTTCGTTAAGCTTCGCTCTTTTATTATTACACGACTCTTTCGTTTGTTTACATTTTGGTTCGGTAAATGGCTGGCTGGCTCTCTCGCTCTTTTAACTTAGTACTATATTAAATTACCCTTAATAGTGTGTTTGTTGTGTGTGCTTTGCTTTACTGTTTTGTTTTGTTCAAAGTTTGTTGTATTTTTTTGTGTTTTCTCTACACACCAACCAACCAACTACATGATGGTGGTTTAAATGGGAGTGCGAAGTGTTTGGTGTGTTCGTTCGTGTTGTGTTGTGTTTGGTTATTTTGAGAGTGTATGTGTAGTGTTGATACCTTTTTGGTATATTCGTAACGTGCTTAAGATATTTACAGTTAGTCGCGTTCGAGACCTTGTCGAGTTTTGTCATGTTTTTTTAAGCAAATTGGAAATAATAAATATATTTTATACACACTACTAGTAGTATAATAACAGAGCAACAACATTGACATAATCACAAGCTAAAATTTATTTAAAAGAAAAAAAAAATAAATCAAATACAAAACAACAACATCTAAAAAATAAAACAAATGTAAAAAAAAGCTGGTTTTAATGAAATTATAAATACAAAAATCTTAGTTATGAATAAACCTTACAAAGAGTAACATAGAAAAATAAAAATTTGTTAACAAAAAAAAAAAAATAAACAAAAATATTTAAAATAAAAATCTCAAGAAAATTTTTATGAATGAAATGAAAAATAATTTATGAATTTTTTAAAAAAAAAAAAAAAGTTTGGAAAATATGCAAATATCAAATAACTACAACAAACCAAAGTTTTTTTAAAATCACTGAATAAAGAAATTTTTGGATTTAACGCTTACACCCAGAGGATTACGCGCTAAAAAAAATATTAAATAAATCCAAAAGTTTACTGAAACAAAAAGTAATTCAAAGTTCCTGTTTTATAACAAAAAAAAAAAATAAATAAAAACACAAAATTTTACTAAAAGTGTTTTAAAGCAACAAAAAAAAAACTGAAAATTTTTTAAAAAGAATTTAAGAATCTAAAAATTCAATTTGTTTTGAAAAGAAAGTACCTGTTTTAATTACAAAAGAAAAATTTGTTTAAACATAAAAAAATTAAAAGAAATTTTTTTTGGAAAAAAAAAGTTTTATTAAAAAGAAAGAGTAATAAAAAATTGTGCCAAAAATGCAATAACAAAAATCTTTACCCATGTTTTAATAAAATTATTTAAACACAAATCTCTTTGAAAACCGCAAAATTTACCAAAAAATTCTTAACACACACAATTTAAAAAAACACACAAAAAATGGCTGAAGAATTACCCATTTTAAAAAGTATATTAAAAGGCAATGTCAACTATCACAATGCGCGTAAGTGTTTTAATAATATAAAAATTAAAAAAAATTTCTTGAAATTAAGTGTAATTTTGGAAAGCTTAAAGCAAAGATTTTAAAACTATTTTAATATATTTTATATGTGATTGTTTGTAGATTCTAAATATTAAAAAATCTTTTAAATAAATTTTATAATTCTAAAGTTGTAAAGGAAAATATGCTTAAGTATAAAATTGAAGTTTTAAAAATTTGAATTTTTTTAATATTTTTTTTTTAAATTAACTACAAAAATAATTAGATTTTTCATTAATTTTGTTATTATAAATAAAACTTTTTTGATTTCATTAAAATTTTTGAAAATATTTTTAAAAATCTTTAAAAAAAGAAAAAAAAGCTGGAAAGTTTCTTTATTCAAACATTAATAACTTTTTTTATATAAAAACTAGAAGCTTGATTTTTTGTGTAAGGCTAGATTACCACTTCAGCTTTTAACTTATATTCAAGTTTTGAATTAGAATGATTAAAAATTTTTATAAATTTTGTTAAACATTTTTGAAAATTTTTCAAAAAAAAAAAAAATCAAATGCTTGTAATTTGATTAACAATAAAGTTTTGTGGTTAAAACTTGTCGATTTAAATTATGAGGTGTTTGGTATTTTATGTTAGCAATATTTAGGAAATAGCTTAAATATTGCTTTAGATATGAGCCTTAGAAATTTGGACAACATTTTTTAAAAAAAAAATTAATTTTCCAATTTTAAGAGCTTCCAACTTTTTTCTTAATAAAGCTTTTATAAAAAATTCTTTTAGCAATAATTGCTTAAAGTCTTTAGATTATTTGCTGGGAAAATTGTTGAAATAGTTCAATTATTTGTTAAGTTAAGAAGCTGGGAAAAAAGTGCTAAAAAATTAAAATTTTTCAAATATTTTAAATTTTAACTTTCTTTTAATTGCAAGTGTTTGACATTGTTTAACAGAAATGCTCTATTTTTTAATAAATTAATCAAACTGATTAAAATTTATGAATATTTCTTTTTGTTTTTGTTATTATATACTTCTTTGTTTGTTTAACAAAAAACACACACACACCAAAATTTCTCTTTATTTATTTTCGTTTTTGACCAACTTTTTTTTTAAACACTGTATGTTTTCAGCTCTTTAAAGCCACCACATGAAAGTTGTCTGGTCTTCAAACATGTTTGTGTGTATGTCAGTCAGCTTGTTTGGTTAATTTGTTTTTTTTTTCATTTTGAAAAAGCGCGCTCCAATTTTTTTTATATTTTATTTCAGTTTTAACCAAGTTTTCATTTTCATTTGACCTGGTTTGTTTGCTTAAGCTAAATGGCAGCATAGTAATAACAAATAGTCATAGTAAAAACTCTTGTAGTATTTGATTTGTATTGTAAAAGCCGGCTTTTGTATGGCAAGCATGAAAGTAAGAAAGAAAAAATAAATAAATAAAGTAAAGAAAAGTATGTCAGTAGTACTATGATGGTTATTTGAAAGCTAGTTTGGTTTGGCATGTTTCTTTTTTTGTTGTTTTTTCTTCTTGGGTTTTTAATAAAAAGAGAGATTTCCTCTCACTTTATATATTTTAAATCAATTATTAAAAGAATGATAGAAAATTTTATTTTTATTTTATTTTTCTATTATTTTCAATCTAGTATTTCACTTTTTTCTTGTAATTAAAGCTTGTTTTTGTTTAGAAAACTTGCATATTAATTGCTTATGGTGTGAAAGAGAAATTTTGTGGAAGAAAATTATTGGAAAATCTTTATTAAATAAAAGTAAATCTTAAAATTTTTTTTGGGAAATTTGTTGAAATTTCATTTAAAATTAATTTTTATATTTTTTAAGATTTTTTAATATTGTTTGTTTAAGTTGAAAGGTCTTGTGAATGTTGTTATAAAATTTAAAAAATCTTTAAATTTTCTTGATTATTTTCAAAGTTATGAATATTTAAAAATTATACATTTAACAAATCTAGGGGAATTTGTTTACTTTTTTTTTATCGAATTTGTTTTGTTAGGTTTTTATTTTGTTATTTGTTTAAGATTTCAAAGAATTTGATGGAAAAAATTTAAAAAATTGTTGAAATTTCATTTTTTATTTATTGATTTATTTAACAAGTTTTTTAATTTATTTTAAGTTAAAATGAAAGTCCCTGTGTAGGTGTATAAATATAACAAATTTCATTTATATTGCTATAATACCAACAAAGTTGTAAACATTTTAAAACAAAGGTTTTTTTAATTTTTTTTATTATGTCAATAATAAAGCCAGAAAGGCGTAAAAATGTTTTAAAAACTTCTTTAACACAAAATCTCTAGCTAAAAAATTATATTTTATTTTTCTTCAATTTTAAAGAAAAAATGTTCAAAATTGTGTTAAAAAATTTAAAATTTTGTTTATTATTTATTAATATTATTATATTAATTACATTTTTATAATTATTTTTTATCTTTGAAAAATCGGCCTTTGAAAGACGTAAATCTAGTTTTTTTTTCTTTTTATTAACTTCAGGCTGCTCCCTTTTCTATCTTGAACCAAATAATTCTTTGCTTTAACATACATTTGAATATTTACTTTCTTTTCAACCTCAATTTCTAAACAAATCTAAACACCCAAATACTATTTATTAACCAACATTAACACACACTCTTAACAATTCTCTACTTAATTTCAAATAAAAAAAAAAGATGAAATGTAAATAAATTAAAGTACATTTTGGCATTGATAAGAAAACCACCAAACAGCTTCTTAAACACAAAACAGATCTTGAAAAAACTTTCTTTCTTGTTAACAAAACAAAAAAATCATCACTCTCTCACACACTCTCTCTTAAGCATTGAAAGTAACTCAAACACAACAACAACATCTACAAAATAAACTACTTTAACACAAAAATTTTCTGGGTCATGACCTCTTATCTAGAGTTTCTAAACCAAATTTCCAAAATAAACGTGACTTTTTACTAAAAAAAAGAATCCCAAAAAAATGTGGGTGAATAATTTGTAAAAAAATAGTTTTTTTTTTGGGTTTAAAGCCACAAAAAGAGAAAGTGTAACAAGATAAAAAAAATATTAATAAAAACAATGACAGCTGTAAGCAGCAAAGATAAATAAATTTACAAGGCAATGACCTACTTAACCACATAAAAGCCTTGTTTACTTACATGCTCAACAAACTGTTACAACTTCCTTCAAAAACAAAATATTTTTATTTTAAACAACAAAAAATCAACAACCCCTTTTAACATAAAATACCCTTTTTTTTCAGCTGTTTATATATAAATATAATTTCTTAAAAAACCACCTGTTGCTATAATGTTTATTAATTATTTTTGTATTTTTTTTCTTCTCTCTCTATTTTTAGCGGTACGATTTGGTCGTGTGCCGAAACGTGAAAAGGCTCGCATTTTGGCTGCCATGCAACAGTCAACACAGAATCGTGGCCAACAGCGAGCCTTGTCCGGTGAATTGGATGATCAACCGCGTCTATTGTCAGCCGTATTGAGAGCTCATTTGGAAACCTGTGAATTTACAAAAGAAAAGGTGGCGGCCATGCGCCAGAGAGCGCGTGAATGCCCCTCCTATTCAATGCCCACATTATTGGTAAGTTTGAAAACAAAAAACAACATTTGTAACCCTAAATTTAGATAGATTTTTTGGAATACCCAGTATTTTCAATATTTTTTTTAGAATTTTCTATATTTTCAATATGTTAGGGCTATAAATGCAATTTGCTAAAATCTGCTTAAAATCAAATAAAAAATGTTCCCGGTATTTTTGGAAATCCCATTATTTTCAATATTTAATCAGTATTTTCAATATTTTGTCACAATTTTCAATATTTTTCCGTATTTTATCTGAAAAAAGCTGAAATTTTTATTTTAAAAGTTCCCATTATTTTTTTTAAAATCCCAGTATTTTCTAAATTTTACCAGTATTTTTTAAAAAATTCTGTATTTGCTGTAAGATATTTTAAATATAACAAAACTCCAAAATAGGCATAAAAATCGGAGAAATTTCATAATATTCCTTAAATTAAACCAGTATTTTTCAAAAAATCATTAAAAACTAAAACCAGTATTTTGAAAACCAGCCCAAATTTTAGATAATAATATTTTACAATAGAAATATATAACAAATCTTGATAAAAATTCTTTATATTTAAGAAATTTAAGAAAATGTCTATAATTTTCCCAGTATTTTTCTAAAAAGCTTTAAAAACTAAAACCAGTATTTTGAAAACTAGCACAAATTTTAGACAAGATCAAAATACCTCAGTAATGTATGAAAAGTTTTAATAAATAGCTTGATATTTAAGAAATATGATAAGAAATCTAGGAATTTAAAAAAAATCCTAAATTTTTTCCCAGTATTTCAAGAAATCTTATTAAAAATTGCAACTAGTGTTTGTAAATTCAACCAAAACTTTTGTTAGTAAAGAAATGCATAAATTTAATATACAATTTTTTTATAAATTCTTTTAATTTTAAAAAAAATTAAGAAAAACTTTTCCCAGTATTTTTGAAAAAAATTCTTAAAATTACTACAAATAATAGATTTTATTAGGAAATCTTTTTATATAAAATTTTGATTAAATTTGAAATTTTTTTTTAAATTTTCCCAGTATTTTGGAATACATATTTAAATTTTTTAAAAAATTTTGGATTTCTTTATAAATTTTTAGTAGGATTTAAAATAAATAAAATTTTAAATTAATTTGAACAAATAAAATTTTCTAAAAATTTCCCAGTATTTTTTAATTAGTTAAAATTTATAGAAATTAAGGAAATTTTCACAAATTTCTTAAGCATATTTGCTAAACTTGAGAAAATCTTTTATTTTGCCATAAAAAATTATACCAGTATTTTTTTAAAATTTCCCTTTATTTTTTGCAAAATCTGGGAAAAATTTTTAAATTTTCAAATATTTGTTTGAGCAGGGTATTTTTCAATTCGTTTATGTTTAAATCTTTAGTTTTTTTGGAGTTCTGGTTTAATTTTTTTTATTTTCAAAAATAAAAAAACAAGGTTAACAACTAGTATTTGTAGTCTTATTAACATATTTGTGTGTTTAAATGTTTAAACTCTTAATTTAAAGAGAAACCTTTAGATTTTCAATGTTTTTTTTTTAAGTTGAGTTTTTGAAAAGGTGTTAATCACAAAGTTTGTGTTATTTTTTTGTAGCTTATAGTTAGTTTAAGGTCTTTAAACCAGGAAATTATTGTATTTAAGCCAAGATTTTTCATTTCATTGAAAAATCTCAAAACACAGCCAGCCTTCAGTGTTTAAAATAATTAGTAATAAAATTATTTTAAAACACAGATAACTACAATAACTAAAACAAGGTTTTTCCTAAATAAGTAATACAGATATAATTAATTTTTTCTTTTTATTATTCTTATTTTTTTGCATTTGAAATGACTCAGTTTAATTTAAAAAGCAAATTGTAGGTGATTGTTTTTAACTGATTAAATTGTGATTATTTTCTAATACTCATAGAAAAATTTATTGTTGCTGTCTCTTTTTTTTGTTGTTGTTGTATAGAGAAATGTAAATGTCATGTGAATAAATAATAATAATAATAATACTTACGTTAAAGAGAATCTAGAAAAAACATATATATTTCCTCATTTATTAGTAAATATGCAATTTTGCAAGGTCGTTTAGACATTGTCATTTAAATAATTTGCTTATTAATGCTACACTATTAAAATAATTTAAATAAGGTGATTGAAAGCCAGACAAACTTTTTTTTTTTTTTTTTTAAAAAAAGTCCCTTTGTTGCACATTTCCTCTTAACACTAGTCCCCCGGTTTGATGATTTTTATTTTTTTTTAAATTTATTTTATTTTTTGATGTATCAAAGTTCTAAATTCTTTTTTGAGAATATTTGTTATTGTTATTTTTTTGTTTCTGTTTGATTGTTTGTTTTGTATAGATACGAAATTCAAGGTTAAAAAATAACACTCGTCAAGGTCGTCTGTGCTGCGTTCTTTATAATAATGAAGTGAAATAATAAAAAAAATAATGTTTCAGTTCTGACATGTGCAAATTTCATTATAAATAAAAGTTTAAACAAGAAATAAGATTAATAACATTCTAACTAAATAAATTATTTATTAATAACAAGCAACAGAAAAAAAACATGATAAAAAATTTCCTATACAAATTTGAAGAAAAAAAAATACCAGTATATTTAAACAAATAATAAAATATCTAAAATATTAAATTTTTTTTTGAATTTTTTCCCCGAAATCCCCTAATTAAAACAGCAAATATTATTAATAAATATTAAAATTTAAACCTTGTACTTGACTGTGACATTTGCAGTATATATTTATTTGTTTGTTTCAAAAACAAATATATATTTTATTTTTAAACCATTTTTTTCTCCTATTTTTTATAATTCGATAGCTTTTGGTAAATATTTACAAATTAAACAAAATATTTAACAATTAAGTTATTTAAACTGTTGCCACTTGATGACTAAAGTATCTAAACAATAGAACAATAATATTCATAAATAAATTCAACAACAAATATTAAATTGAATACCACCACAAAATCCCAACAATAAAAATGACGTTCTAACTGACCTTGGCTAAATTAAAAATAAGAATATATTTTATATTAAATGTTTATCACAAAGAATTAAACACAAAAGTAAAGCACAAAAAAACCTTTTAGGGTAAACGTGAAAAAAATAAAGGAAATACTGGGAAATTTTTGTCTCAAAAATTGTATTTTTATCAAACAATTTTTTTGAGATTTTTTTCAAGTTAGTGGTGTAACTTTTACTAGCAATTTAAAGAAATACTGGGAAAATTTATACAAATTTTTTTAATAACTTAGGTTTTTTCTATTAAAAAATATATTTTAAAAGTTTAAAAGGTTTAATAAAATTAAAGAGAATTTTTCTATAAATACTGTTAAAATTTAAAAAATACTGGTTTTTATTTTTAATTAATACTGGTATTATTTAATGGAAATACTGGGTAATTTTTTTCTTATCAAAAGTATTGTTTTTAAGACAACATTTTGCATATTTTTTTAAAAAGTTAAAAACATTTTAGCTTCAAAAATAAAAAAATACTGGGAAATTTTATACAATTTTATTTAATAACTCCAGTTTAAATAAACATAAATTAATTTCGAATAGCTGAAATGCATTTAAAAAAAATTTAGAAAAATTTTCCTAAATACTGGGATTTTTTAAAAATACTGGGAATTTTTTTTTTTTATAAACTAGGTGTTTCCTAAAAAAAAACTAGAAATTTTTATTTCTGCATATAATTAGTTTAATGTAAAGAATTTTCTAAGATTTTTTGGAACTTTCTAAATTGTTATTTAAAAAAATACTGGGAAAGTTTTTATAATTTTCTTATTTTTTAAAGTTTTTATATATACAAATTAATAACAAATAGTTTATATAACTTAAGAAAACTTAAGGAAATTTTTTCCTAATTAATGGGATTTTTTGAAAAATATTGGGAATTTTTTTGTTTTAAATTCTGATTAAAATTTAAAAAAAATTGTGGATATTTTTTTCTCAAAAAAAGCATTTGAAGCTATTGAATTTTTCTAGATTTTTTAGAAGTTAAACAGATTACTTTAAATAGCTCTATAGAAAAATACTGGGAAATTTTTTAATATTTTATTAATTTTTTTGGGTTTAAACAAATAAAAATTATATTTTAAAAGCTGCAGTGTTTTAAAGAAAATATAGCAATTTTTTTATAAATATTAGGTTATTTTAAAAAATACTGGTAATTTTCTTTTAGTAAATACTGGGTTTTCTGTTACAAAATACATGTAAGATCTTTTTAAATAGGTATTAAAAAAAAATACTGGGAAAATTCAGAAATTTTTTTTATAAATCTTGTTAGAATTTTGTAGTTTTCTTTAAATTTATTAAGATTTTATATAGTTTAGTGCAATGTTATGTTTTTTTTTCTTCTGAAAGCCCTTCAAATTGATATTTTCTAACAAATTCTATTTCCGGTTTAAATTTCACACATTCAATTTTGTTTTTTTCTTTGCATATTTTTATACCGGTCTTTATATTATTTGTTTTTGCTGTTGCTTTGATATTTCACTTACAATACCGGCAATTTGCACTTGACCAAGGCTGAACACAATTTAACGGTCTCTCTCTCTCTCTTTGCTCTGTAGAATGCAAAAACTCAATAATTTTCTTACACACACCAACCTATGTTTTCATTAAGTTTTACTATTTTTAAAGCATTCTGGCATTAGTTCACAACAATTTCTTAATAGTTGTTGTTTTCCCTGAGACTCTGCACGTGTAGTTGTGTTCATTTAAATACACTGCCAGAATTTTGTATATTTTTTTTTTTATATAAATTTCAAGGTTAATTTTATATAGTTTTTTTTTTTTTGCTGTTGAGTTTTTCAATTTTATCTATTATTTCAAAAAAAATAAAAAAGATTCATACTTTTGCATGTGGTGTTCTATTAAATTTAAACAAATGACGTCACATTTATTTTCTAAGTGTATTTTGCGGTAGTTTTGTTTTGTGTTTTTTTTTTTTTTTGTAGAATACCGGAAAGCAATAGTTTTGTTGTAAGCTAGAAAAAATATGATGAAATAAAAAGTTCTACCTTGAACTTTTGGGTTTATTAACCTTGACTTTACAGCCAGCCCCTCCATTCCATGCTCTTCACTGTGACATTTCATGTAAAAAGTTTAAACGCCCAACCATTTTTTATTTTCTTATTGAAATGTTGCTTTATTTTGTAGGCGTGAGTGCGGTTTTCATGATTTTATTGATATTTCTTTACAATAATTACCAGTATTTTTTTTCTGTATTGTTGTCGTCAACAAATATTGTTTTTCCTGTTGACCTTCGCGTGAACTTATTTAATATTTGTATTATTAATTTCCTTAAAACATGCAAGGTTTTTCCGCTTTAAAATATTGTAAAACAATCTGTTTAAAAGATAAGATTTTGTTTAAATGATCACAATTCTAACTTTTTGTTTTCTTTTTATTTCTTTTTAGGCCTGTCCTCTTAATCCCGCCCCCGAACTACAGTCCGAACAGGAATTCTCTCAGCGTTTCGCCCATGTTATACGCGGCGTTATTGATTTTGCTGGCATGATACCCGGCTTCCAGCTGCTTTCACAAGACGACAAATTCACCCTGCTCAAGGCTGGTCTCTTTGATGCTTTGTTCGTGCGCCTGATCTGCATGTTTGACAATTCCATTAACAGCATTATCTGCTTGAATGGCCAGGTGATGAGACGCGATGCTATACAGAATGGTGCCAATGCCCGTTTCCTAGTAGACTCCACATTTAACTTTGCCGAACGCATGAATTCCATGAATTTAACAGATGCCGAAATCGGCTTGTTCTGTGCTATTGTATTGATAACACCCGATAGGCCGGGTTTGCGCAATATTGAATTGATAGAGAAAATGTACAGTCGCTTGAAGGGTTGTCTGCAGACCATCATCAATCAAAATCGTCCCGATCAGCCGGATTTCATGAATAAGCTGCTGGAAACCATGCCCGATTTGCGTACTTTGAGCACTTTGCATACGGAGAAATTGGTAGTGTTTCGCACGGAACACAAAGAGCTGTTGCGCCAACAAATGTGGTCCATGGAGGATGAACAGCCCTCTCTGTCCAAGAGTCCGAATTCCTGGGAGGATCATCGCATGGATGTAGAGGCCAAAAGTCCTTTGGGTTCGGTGTCCAGCACAGAGTCCAATGATTTGGAATATCAAACCGCCTCTACCACCACAGCCAACCCATCACCAGCAAATTCAACGGTCAACCATCATTTGAATCATTTGCACACACAGCAAACATCTTCGTTGGCCTCATCTGCTCCCCTGCTGGCAGCCACCTTGTCCGGTACTTGCCCTCTGCGCAATCGTGCCAATTCGGGTTCGTCGGGAGACTCCACCAACGAATTGGATATGGTGGTGGGCAGTCATGCCCATTTAACACAAAACGGTTTGACCATTACCCCCATTGTCAGAGCTCATTCCCACCAACAGCTGCATCATCATTTGACGGCGGCTGCCAACAGCACTCACCGCTATCGCAAGCTGGACTCACCCACCGACTCGGGCATCGAATCGGGCAATGAGAAGAACGAGTGCAGTAAAAATGTTAGTTCAGGCGGCTCTTCCTCCTGCTCCAGTCCCCGCTCCAGTGTAGACGATGCCTTGGACTGCAATGAACAGGGCCAAAACAATGCGAATACTCAGGTTTCGGTATCCGTGTCGCCAGTGAGGTCACCCCAACCTTTAGCTCAGCAAGCCAGTTCAACGTCCAGCAACACAACGTCCGCCAGCAGCAACTCCTCGGCTACTTTGAAACGACAAATAGTGGATGATATGCCGGTGTTGAAGAGAGTGTTGCAGGCTCCGCCATTGTACGACACCAACTCCTTAATGGACGAGGCCTATAAGCCGCACAAGAAATTCAGAGCCTTAAGGCATCGAGAATATGAGTGCACGGAGGCAGATGCCAGCAGTTCAACAAATACACCGCTCTCAAATCTACCCGCCGCTGCTAGCAGTAGTCCCACACATCAACTCAATACAAACGCCCAAAGTCCCCCACCCGCAGTAACAACAAACTCCAGCATTATTAACTCAACGGGACAGAACCAGCAGCAGGTGATATTGGTGCCACAGGCAACGCATTCCCCCTCAGCACCCTTGGCCGCCTCACCGCCAGCCATTGCTCAACACCAAAGCCAATTGCACATGCATTTGACCCGACCAACACCCACCAATTCCAATACTGGTAGCATGGGCCAGCAGCAAACCTCTTCGCTGTCCAGCACCCATTCGGTGTTGGCCAAATCGTTGATGGCCGAGCCACGCATGACACCCGAACAAATGAAACGCTCGGATATTATACAAAACTATATCATGAGAGATTCCCAGCAGACGGCCTCCTCCAGCAATTCTTTGCTGGTGTGCTCTCCCCATGGTCCTGGTAGCCGCAGTCCGGCTCCTTTGCATCATCAAATGCAAATGCACAATTTGTATAACAATGGCAGCAACTCACCCAATTCCAATTGCAATTCCCCCACCACCACCACCTCGACAACAGGCATTAACAATGCTTTGGCGTCACCGCCCAGCAGCAGCCCTGCAGCGGCACGCTGGACCGGACATTCCGTTATCACCACCACCACGATAAATCAACGCCAGCAATCGGTATCGCCCAGCAGTAATGGCTCCTCCTCATCTTCCTCCTCCACCTCTTCATCCTCATCATCGTCGTCTTCAACGTCCTCCAACTCATCAGCAGGTTGTCAGTATTTCCAGTCACCCCACTCCACCTCAGCCTCGGTCTCACCGCCACGGCCCTCACCCTCACAAATGAGCACACCGCCCCGTTTGCTGGAACTCCAGGTGGACATTGCTGATTCCCAGCAGCCTTTGAATTTAAGCAAAAAGTCACCCACACCACCACCCAGTAAATTGCAAGCTTTAGTGGCGGCCGCCACCGCAGCCCAGCGTTATCCCACGGTCTCAGCCGATGTCACAGTAACAGCCACCTCCAGCAACAACAGCACTACAGCAGCCGCCAGCACCACCACCACCAACAACAACCTGCAACAGCAAAAAGTCATGCTAGAGGCGTAAGTGTAAACTAAACAACAGGGTTGCTTTAAGAGTGTGTTTAGCTAGAGAGGGAAAGAGAGCTAGAGAGAGAGCTTATTACTTAAAAAGAGAGCTAACTCAGTATTTTTGTTTTCATAAGCTTTTCTAAACAGTTTAAGCTCTCTTTTAACAAAAGCTAACTTTCTTTTTTAAAGAGTTCTTCTTTTTTGAAACAAATACATAAATTTTAAATGATCGAGACTGAATACAACAAACAAAACAAACAAATTACCATTTAAAAAAAAAACAGAAAATCATTTAACTGGAAGCCAAGGGTCTTTGGAGAAACCCTTAACAACAAAAGGTTTAATTATTTATTTAAAAAAAAACAAAAATCCTCAAAACAATTTCCTTAAATTTAAACCTTTATAATTTACAGGGGCGGGCAAAATATGTATTTTAAACCCAGACAGACAAAAAAAAAGAAAAGTTATGAAATAATTTTCTTTTTTTTAAAAAAAAAATAAATTTTTTTTGCTGTTAATTATAAAAAGAAAAGAAAGAAAACCAACTATAAATTATAAAATATTTATTGTACAAAAGTAATATTAAAAATAACAATATGCATGCAATTTAAAACAAAAAATACAACAAGAAATTGTCCTTTTTAAAGATAAATTTAATGTTATTTAAAAAACAAAAAAACAACAACAAACAAATATTTTTAAACTTTAAGCTTGTATTAATTATTAAAAATATTAAAATTTAAAAAATTAAAAAAAAAAAAATTACACACAAATTATAAATGTATTAAATTAAAATTGAGTTTTTATGCTAAAAATTTTATGATTTTCAAACAAAAAAAACCACAACAACAACTATACTTAAACAAAATTTTTAGCTTTTAATTTAATTTTTAATTTTAAGTTTTATTTTCTAAAAAAAAACACAACAACAAAATTCGGTTTCTAAAACCTGTTAAAATTTTTATTACAAAACCAACAAAAAACATTTTTTAAAAAAGATGATTTATTTAAACAAAAAACTCTGCGAGTTTAAAATTTATTTAACTACAAAAAAAATTATATTTTTTTTCCATTTAATTTAAAAAATAAAGAAAAAAGTGGCAAATATTTCTATTTTTAACTATTATTTTTAAAAATAACTTTTTTCTTAATATTATTATTATTATTAAATTTTATGTTTTGTTTTTTTTTTAATTTTTTGTTTTTTATGTATTTAATTATATTTTTATTATTATTATTATTTAATTTTAAGTTTTATGCTTTAAGTTTACTATTATTATTACCACATTTAAGTTTGTATAGAAACAATTTTATTATTAATAATGAAAAAAAAAACAAAAAACTACAAAAAAACATACAAAAAAAACCACAAAAAAAAAACAATTTCCAATTTTATTTTCTTAAATAAAATAAAAAAACAATTTTTTTAAAAATCCTACAAAAAAACAACCATGTTATTCTTTTTATTTCTTTATGATTTTGTTGAGTTAGGAACTTGGAAAATCTCTGCATCAATGTTAGACATTTTAAATTTTGGTTAATTTTATGATTTAAAATTATAATTTTTCTCAAAAAAAATAAAAATATTTCCTCTACAATGAAAAACAGTTTGCTAACACAAGTGACAACTTTAGAAACAAAATTTTGTAATACAAACATTGTCTATATTCATGGTTTTATAAATAAACCAAAAACCATTGTAAACCTTTCATAAATAACAGTTATAAACAAAATAGCAAAAACAAAACAGTTCTTCAATCACAAACATGATCTTTAACAAAAAATCAAGTGAATTAAATTTAAAATGGTGGAGTTACCAAATAATTTAGCAAAAATCAAAAAAAAAAAAAATTTTTTTTATATTTTCTAAAATTAAAAATCCACAATTTGTTAAAATTCCACATAATTTTTCAAAGACACTAAGTACAGACACCAACCCCATGTTCTTACTTACAAAGGACAAGTGTAATAGCTTATTACGCGGCCAAAATTAAAGCTATTGTAATGAAACTTGGCTTGACGCATCTTCAAGACCACTACTTTATAATAAGAAAATAAAATTTATGCCACGCCCAATTTTACTTATAAATTAAACGATATTAAAAGTAAACTTTTGATTTATCTCTACTAAAGCAATATTTTATACATTGAAAATAAGTTGTATATCATAGTAGAGCCTATCGTCCATTCTATCTCATGTAAAATAAATCTTATCAATATCTCTCAAAATAAGTGAGTTATGTTAAAATAAGTAAAATACTTATACAGACAATTTTCCCCTTTTTTGGGTTTTTAAACACAAAGTTTGCCTGTTCATAACTTTCCTAATAATCAAGAATTTAAATTCAAATTTGTCACATGATTAGTTAAAGAGGAGTACTTTAGTACTGACAAAAAATAATTCGAAAATCATCTATAGTTTAAAGACTATAAGAGTTTTTAAACTAAATGCTATAATTTCGCAAAGTGGGCGTGGCAGTGGGCGTTAGAATTCTACCTTAAAAAGTAGCTCCACTTTCATTCTATCCAATGCAAAAGAAATCTTGTTAATATCTTCTATAATACTCGAGTTATACCCAAAAATATAAAATAAATATTGTACAATTTACTTGCTACTCGATTCTGTTGACCTGTTACTAAGAAAAAATTTTAACAAAAATTTTTGGCAAAATTTTGCATCATTTTCATACTAACAAAGGCCAAGTTTAACAGCTTGTAACTCGGTCAAATGTGTAGCTATTATAATGAAGTTTGGCACAAGGAATCTTCAAGACATGGACTTTATAATAAAAAAATAGAATTTGTGCCACGCCCACTTTTTCTTATAATTAACACTATTTTAAAACTAACATTTTGATTAGTCTCTAATAAAGCAATATTGCATACAATGAAAATAAATGATACATCATAGTAAAGTCCACCTTCCCCTCTATCCAACACAATAAAAATCCTTTCATTATCTTTTAAAATAAGCAAGTTATATTGAAATGAGTAAAATAGTTACATAGACCAGTTTCCCTTAAAATGGGAAAATTGTCTGTATAACTATTTTACTAATTTTTACATAACTCCGTTATTTTGAGAGATATTGACAAAATTTATCTTGTATTGGATAGAAGTGAAGGTGGGCTTTACTATGATATACAATTTATTTTCATTGTATGCAATATTGCTTTATTGGAGACAAATCAAAATGTTAGTTTTAAAATAGTTTTAATTATAAGAAAAAGTGGGCGTGGCACAAATTTTATTTTTTTATCATAAAGTTCCAATCTTGTAGATTCTGCGAGCCAAGTTTCATTATAATAGCTTGATACTTGGCTGAGCTATAAGCTTTTAAACTTGGCCTTTGTTAGTATGAAATTAATTGCGCCAAAAATTTGCAAAAATTTACGTTGAAAAATTTGTCCCAATAACAGGTCAACAGAATCGAGTAGCAAGTGATTTGTTCAATATGTATTTTACAATATTGGTTATAACTCCTTTATTTTAAGAGATATTAACAAGATTTCTTTTGCATTGGGTAGAATGAAAGTGGAGCTTCATTTTAAAGAGAAATTTTAACGCCCACTGCCACGCCCACTTTGTGAAATTATAGCATTTAGTTTAAAAACTTGTATAGTTTGAAAAGTATAAATGGTTTCAGGTTTATTCTTTCAGCAATAGAAAGCCCTCTTCTTCCTCTAACGTGTTGCGAAATTTCGTTTCAAATGGTTTAGCATTAAGAAAGTTATGAAAAGACAAACTTTGTGTTTAAAAACCCATAAAATGGGAAAATTGTCCACATAACAATTTTACTTATTTTAACCTAACTCACTTATTTTGAGGGATATTGACAAAATTTATTTGGCTTATATAGAAGGGAGCATGGAGATTATTACAAGAAAATAAAATTTTTGCCACGCCCACTTTTTCTGTAAATATAACGATTTAAAAAGTAAACTTTTGATTTGTCTCTAATAAAACAATATTGCATAACTTAAAAATAAATTATATATCATAGTAAAGCCCATCTTCCCATCTATCCAATGCATCATAAATCTTGTCAATATGCCTCAAAATAAGTGAGTTAGGTTAAAATTAGTAAAATAGTTGTACGGACAATTTTCCCATTTCAAGGTTTTTTAAACATTAAGTTTGCCTTTGCAAAACTTTCTTAATGCTAAACCATTTTCAAGGAAATTTCGCAACACGTTAGTGCAAGAAGAGAACTTTCTATTGCCAACAGAATAAACTTGAAAACTTACATACTTTTTAAACTATACGTGTTTTTATAATAATAATGTAATAAATGCTATAATTTCACAAAGTGGGTGTGGCAGTGGACATTAAAATTTTATTTTAAAAAGAAGCTCCACTTTAATTCTACCCAATGCAAAAGAAATCTTGTTAATATCTCTTAAAATAAGTAAGTTAGGTTAAAATAAGTAAAATAGTTGTACGGACAATTTTCCCATTTCAAGGTTTATTAAACATTAAGTTTGCCTTTTCATAACTTTCTTAATGCTAAACCATTTCAAACGAAATTTATCAACACATTAGAGCAAGAAGAGAACTTTCTATTGCCAACAGAATAAACTCGAAAACTTCCATACCTTTTAAACTGTACGAGTTTTTAAAATATATGCCATTATTTCACAAAGTGGGCGTGGCAGTGGGAGTTAACATTTTTTTAAAAAAAGAAGCTCCACTTTCATTTTACACAATGCAAAAGAAATCTTGTTAATATCTCTTCAAATACACGAGTTATAACCAAAATTGTAAAATACATATTGAACAAATCACTTGCTACTCGATTCTGTTGACCTGTTACTGGGACAAATTTTTCAACAGAAATTTTTGGAAATTTTTGCTACATTTTCATACTTACAAAGGCCAAGTTTAAAAGCTTATAACATGGCCAAATGTCAAGTTATTACAATGAAATTTGGCACGAAGAATCTCCAAGACTAGGACTTTACATCAAGAAAATAAAATTTGTGCCACGCCTACTTTTTCTTATAAATAAAACGATTTTAAACCTAACATTTTGATTTGTCTCTTATAAAGCAATATTGGATATACAATGAGAAAAAAATGTACATCATAGTAAAGCCCACCTTCCCTTCTACCCAATGCATCATAAATCTTGTCAATATCCTTCAAAATAAGAGAGTTAGGCTATAATAAGTAAAATAGTTATACGGACAATTTTCCCATTTTAAGGAAAAATGGTCTATGTAACTATTTTACTTATTTCAATATAACTCGCTTATTTTAAAAGATAATGAAAGGATTTTTATTGTGTTGGATAGAGGGGAAGATGGACTTTACTATGATGTACAATTTATTTTCATTGTATGCAATAGTGCTTTATTAAAGACAAATCAAAATGTTACTTTTCAAATAGTTTTATTTATAAGAAAAAGTGGGCGTGGCATAAATTTTATTTTTTTATCATAAAGATTTAGTCTTGTAGATTCTTTGTGCCAAGTTTCATTACAATAGCTTACCATGTGGCTGAGTTATAAGCGGTTAAACATGGCCTTTGTTAGTATGAAATTAATTGCGCCAAAAATTTGCAAAAATTGATGTTGAAAAATTTGTCCCAGTAATAGGTCAACAGAATCGAGTAGCAAGTGATTTTTCCAATATTTATTTTACAATTTTGGTTATAACTCAAGTATTTTAAGAGATATTAACAAGATTTCTTTTGCATTGGGTAGAATGAAAGTGGAGCTTCATTTTAAAGAGAAATTTTAACGCCCACTGCCACGCCCACTTTGTGAAATTATAGCATTTAGTTTAAAAACTTGTATAGTTTGAAAAGTATAAATGCTTTCAGGCTTGTTCTTTCAGCAGCAGAAAGCTCTCTTCTTGCTCTAACGTGTTGCGAAATTTCGTTTCAAACGGTTTAGCATTAAGAAGGTTATGAAAAGACAAACTTTGTGTTTAAAAACCCATAAAATGGGAAAATTGTCCACATAACAATTTTACTTATTTTAACCTAACTCACTTATTTTGAGGGATATTGACAAAATTTATTTGGCATTATATAGAAGGGAGCATGGAGATTATTACAAGAAAATAACATTTTTGCCACGCCCACTTTTTCTGTAAATATAACGATTTTAAAAGTAAACTTTTGATTAGTCTCTAATAAAACAATATTGCATAACTTAAAAATAAATTATATATCATAGTAAAGCCCATCTTCCCATCTATCCAATGCATCATAAATCTTGTCAATATGCCTCAAAATCAGTGAGTTATGTTAAAATTAGTAAAATAGTTGTACGGACAATTTTCCCATTTCATGGTTTTTTAAACATTAAGTTTGCCTTTGCATCATTTTCTTAATGCTCAACCATTTTAAAGGAAATTTCGCAAGACGTTAGAGCAAGAAGAGAACTTTCTATTGCCAACACAATAAACTTGAAAACTTCCATACTTTTTAAACTATACGTGTTTTTATAATAATAATATAATAAATGCAATAATTTCACAAAGTGGGCGTGGCAGTGGGCATTAAAATTGTATTTTAGAAGGAAGCTCCACTTTAATTCTACCCAATGCAAAAGAAATCTTGTTAATATCTCTTAAAATAAGTGAGTTAGGTCAAAATAAGAAAAATATTTATATAGACAATTTTCCCATTTTAAGGTTTTTTAAACATTAAGTTTGCCTTTTCATAACTTTCTTAATGCTGAACCATTTTAAACGAAATTTTGCAACACGTTAGAGCAAGAAGAGAACTTTCTATTGCCAAAAAAAAAAATTGATAACTTGCATAACTCTTAAACTATACGAGTTTTTAAAATAAATGCTATTATTTCTCAAAGTGGGCGTGGCAGTGGGCGTTAAAATTTTATTAAAAAAAGAAGCTCCGCTTTTATTTTACACAATGCAAAAGAAATCTTGTTAATATCTCTTAAAATACCTGAGTTATAACCAAAATTGTAAAATACATATTGAACAAATCACTTGCTACTCGATTCTGTTGACCTGTTACTGGGACAAATTTTTCAACAGAAATTTTTGGAAATTTTTGCTACATTTTCATACTAACAAAGGCCATATTTAACAGCTTATAATTGGCCAAAAGTCATGCTATTGTAATGAAACTTGACACGAACAACCCTCAGTACTAGAACTTTATAATAAGAAATTAACATTTGTGCCACGCCCACTTTTTTTAAAATTACAACAACTTTAATACTAATATTTTGATTTGTTTCTAACAAAGCAATATTGCATACATTTAAAATAAATTGTATATCATGGCAAAGCCCATCCTCCCATCTATCCAATTCAGCTTAAATCTAGTCAATATCCCTCAAAATAAGTGAGTTAGGTTAAAATAAGTAAAATAGTTATACAAGCAATTTTCCCATTTTAAGGGAAACTGGTCTATGTAACTATTTTACTTATTTCAATATAACTCGCTTATTTTAAAAGATAATGAAAGGATTTTTATTGTGTTGGATAGAGGGGAAGATGGACTTTACTATGATGTACAATTTATTTTCATTGTATGCAATAGTGCTTTATTAAAGACAAATCAAAATGTTAGTTTTAAAATAGTGTTAATTATAAGAAAAAGTGGGCGTGGCACAAATTTTATTTTCATGTTATAAAGTCCTAGTCCTGTAGATTCTGCGAGCCAAGTTTCATTATAATAGCTTGATACTTGGCTGAGCTATAAGCTTTTAAACTTGGCCTTTGTTAGTATGAAATTAATTGCGCCAAAAATTTGCAAAAATTTACGTTGAAAAATTTGTCCCAATAACAGGTCAACAGAATCGAGTAGCAAGTGATTTGTTCAATATGTATTTTACAATTTTGGTTATAACTCCTTTATTTTAAGAGGTATTAACAAGATTTCTTTTGCATTGGGTAGAATGAAAGGGGAGTATTATTTTAAAGTGAAATTTTAACGCCCACTGCCACGCCCACTTTGTGCAATTATAGCATTTAGTTTAAAAACTTGTATAGTTTGAAAATTGTAAATGGTTTCAGATTTATTCTTTTAGCAGTAGAAAGTTCTCTTCTTGCTCTAAAGTGTTGCTAAATTTCGTTTAAAATGGTTTAGCATTAAGAAAGTTATGACAATGAAAACTTTGGGTATGAAAACCCTTAAAATGGGAAAATTGCCTGTATGACTTTTTTACTTATTTTAACATAACTCCCTTATTATTAGAGGTATTGACAAGATTTATCCTGCATTTGGTAGAAGGGAATGTGGGCTTTACGATGATATACAATTTATTTTCATTGTATGCAATATTGCTTTATTAGAGACAAATCAAGTGTTTACTTTTAAAATCGTTTTATTTGTAAGAAAAAGTAGGCGTGGCACAAATTTTATTTTTTTTATCGTAAAGTTCTAGTGTTTTAGATTCTTTGAGCCAAGTTTCATTATAATAGCTTACCATTTGGCTGAGTTATAAGCTATTAAAACTTGGCCTTTGTTAGTATGAAAATGTAGCAAAAATTTGCAAAAATTGCTACCCAAAAATTTGTCCAAGTAATAGGTCAACAGAATCGAGTAGCAAGTGATTTGTTAAATATTTATTTTACAATTTTCGTTGTAACTCCTTTATTTTAAGAGATATTTACAAGATTTCTTTTGCATTGGGTAGAATGAAAGTAGAGCTTCTTTTTAAGCTATAATTTTAACTCCCACTGCCACGCCCACTTTGTGAAATTCTAGCATTTAGTTTAAAAACTCTTATAAGGAGTGAGATCGAAAAATTCTTAACACACGTTTTTCATTACATTTTTTAACCCAAGTATTATTTGAATTTTTTTTTGATCAAGTTACCTTTGAAAAACATGTCAGTTATTATGTGTAATGTCAATTATATTAATTTTTTTGTTAATCTGATTAAAATGAGTGACCAGAAAAAAGTGCGTACTGAAATTATTAAATATTTTCAACAAAACCCAACTTGGTCTTACAAAAAGTTGGCCAAGCATACAAAGGTCTGCCGTCAAACTGTTTCCAATGTTATTAAACAGTACCGGGAGAACTTGTCAGTTGATAGAAAACCTGGTTCAGGTAGAAGGAATGGTCCACATGATGTTTCTAAAGCCAAAAAAATAGAACGCATTTTCAAAAGAGCTCCCAACACATCCGGTAGGAAAGCAGCCCGGTTAGCTCAGTGCTCGGACTATTTGGTACGAAAAGTTAAAGCTAATGCAGGTTTAAAAACATACAAGGCTCAAAAAGTTCCTGACAGGAACGCTACTAAAAATTTAGAGGCCAAAAACAGAGCACGGAAATTGAAGTCAAGTTTTATAAAAAAATATTCTTGCTGCATAATGGATGACGAAACGTATGTTCTGGCAGATTTTTCGCAACTTCCAGGTCAAAAATTTTATGTTGCTGATGCTCGAGGGAATGTTGAAGAAAAGTTTAGGACCCAAAAGCAGACAAAATTTCCCAGAAAGTTCTTGGTATGGCAAGCAATATGCAGTTGCGGCAAAAGAAGCCACTCATTTGTTACAACGGGCTCTATAAATACCGAAATTTACATCAAGGAATGTTTACAAAAAAGGCTGCTTCCATTCATAAGACTTCATAATGTGTCCACTTATTTTTGGCCTGACTTGGCATCCTGTCACTATGGCAAACAAGCCCTTGAGTGGTACAAGAACAATAATGTGGTATTTGTACCAAGAGAGGCAAATCCTCCAAACTGCCCGGAGCTAAGGCCAGTGGAGAGATATTGGGCTCTTGTTAAAAGAGAATTGAAGAGTACAAAAAAGGTGTCCAAAAGTGTGGTAGATTTTAAACGGAGATGGACTACATGTTCGAGCAAAGTGACAGAAAGCACTATAAAAACGTTAATGGAAGGGTTTCCGAAAAAGGTTCAAAATTTCATCACTAGTGATTAAAACTATAAAAATAATTTTTTTTGTAAATTGTAATAATAATTTCAATCAAATAAAAAAAAAATTAAAGCTGTAAGTTTAGTGGTTTCTTTTTTATAAACATATATGTATGTTAAGAATTTTTCGATCTCACTCCTTAGTATATAAACTATAGATGATTTTAGAATTATTTTTTGTCAGTACTAAAGTAATCCTCTTTATCTAATACTGTTGCAAATTTGAATTAAAATGCTTGTTTATTAAGAAAGTTATGAACAGGCAAACTTTGTGTTTAAAAACCCTTAAAATGGGAAAATGGCCTGTATAACTATTTTACTTATTTTAACATAACTCAGTTATTTTGAGAGATATTGACAAGATTTTTTTTGCATTAGATAGAACGGACAATGGGCTTTACTATGATGTACAACTTATTTTCAAGGTATACAATATTGCTTTAACAGAGATAAATCAAAATTTTACTTTTCAAATCGTTTAATTTATAAGAAAAAATGGGCGTGGCATAAATTTAATTTTTTTATCATAAAGTTCTAGTCTTGTAGATTCTTCGTGCCAAATTTCATTAAAATAGTTTAACTTTTGGCCGAGTAATAAGCTTTTAGTTATTATGAAAACTATACATAATGTTAATTAAATGTTCAGCCTAAAAGTATGTTACAGTTTTTTACATTTATAGTGTCTTTGTGGATTTTTAGTTTTTTGCATTTATCTCCTAAACTACTGGCCGTAGAGGGCCAGAAAAACCTATCAATCTGTTTTGCCACATGCTGAATCCGAATATGTAAACCAAATTTAGCTAGGACTTGGAAAATTCTGTCAAATTTTTTGCTTGAAAGAACAGCTAGACGTATACTTAATATTTATTTAGTTTTCTTAATAAATATTAATCATACGCATTTGTTTTGGATGCAAATGCACAAATAAAGAACGGTGTATAAATGATTTTTGGCAGATATTTCCAGATTTCTTAGCCTTAATTAGACTAAAACTCCTTTCTAATGTTTTGTTTTATGCTTTGTTCGAAAATCTGTTAATAAATTAAGCTGAGAGAGTAAGTAAAAGATATTTATGACAACAAATTTTGTTCAATTCGTGATTTATGTGTTTTGTTATTTGATAAATACGAAAATCTTTAATAAAAATAATGTTTAAAGCATTTATGTTAAATACATTTATTTAAAAGTTAAGCCCTAAAGTATGTTGTAGTTTTCTTAGGTGTGTGTTAGTTTGTTGGAGTGGCTTGGAAAAGTTTACATTTACAAATTGTTCTGGGAAATATTTCTTTTTAGAAAAACTGTAAGAAATTTTGTCTCAAACGAGGATATAGCAATGTTCTATTGATTATGGTTTTATTGAATTTAATTTTAAAGAAAATTAAAATTTAGACACTTAAGCAGAATTAAATGCTTTTGCGAAAATGTTCTCAATTAAATAAAGATAAAGATTCCTTACCTTTTGTAACAAAAAAACTGGATTAGCTTACCTTTATTTTAATGAAACAAATATTAATTATTTCTTATTTTTTAACTTTTTTATTATATTTTTCTTTTTAAATTTTTATAACATATTTAACCTCTACTATTAATCATATTAGCAAACAATTATATTTATATTACTGCATATATTAAAAATATTTATGAGTTGTAGTAATATATATAATTTCAAATGAAAATTTCTTAGAAATTTCCAATTTTTATGTATAAATGTGTGTAATTAAACAAAAAACTTATAAATTATTTGTATTATATGGGATTTAATTAAATAATTTTATGTAAATTTATTAAAAAATAAATGTAAATTAAAGCACAAAAATTAAAAATAAAAAAAAATGTAAAAAATACACAAAAAAAATTTAATTAAAAATAAGAAAAAAAATAATTTTAAATTTTAATAATAACAAAAGATAACAAAAAAATACAGTTTTTAAAACAAACAAAAAATTCCAAAAAAAAAAAATGTTAAATAAGAAAAAAAATATTTATAAATATAAAAAAAAAATATTTTCTTAAAATTATAAACAAAGAAAAACAAGTCTACAAATGAAAACAAAATATCAAATTTAATTATAACAAAAATAAAAATAATTTTATGTGTATGAGTGTAATTTGTCCGTTAAATTTAATTAATAAATAATAAAGAAAAATAAAAAGTAATATTTAAAAAAACAAACCCCTGTAAATTTGAACAAGAACTTTAAAGAGCAAACAAAAAAAAAACACAGAAATAAAACTGAAACAATGAAAATGATGACAATTTTTAACATTAAACAAACAAACACAACATATTTGATCAAAATAAAAACCAACATTTTTTTGTTTTTTTTTTGAAAGAAAAACATATTTTGTTAAAAAGGAAATTTAAATATAATTGATAAAAAAAAAGAAATGAAATGAATGTTAAAAATTGTTAATAAAAACAAAGCAAAAAGAAACGAATTATTGAAAAAAAAAACACTCTAAATTATTGTTTTGAGTGCAAAAAACAAACATGTTAAATATTAAATACAATTTAAAAAGAATAAAAGGAATTTTTGAACACAAAAAACAAGAACTTACAAAATTCCTTAAAAAAAAAATTTTGAAAATTTTCTTTCTTGACAACAAATTTTTAAAACAAAGAGAAACAGAACAAAAAACAAACATCTAAACCTCTTAATAAGTATGAGTGTGTGTGTGAAAAGGAGATAAACCAACAAAAAAGATTATACATACAACATTTAATTACATAAGTTTAAACCTTTTTTTTTTTTTTGTTTTAAAAGAAAACTTAATGATATTTAAAAAAAACAAACCAACAAAATGTGAATAAAAACCAGAAAAAATAATAATAAAAAAATGGCAAAGTATTTAAACATATAAAAAAACAAAACAAACAAATCGTTTTATTCAAAAAAAGTAAATAATGAATGCAATTTCTTTGAAAAAATCAAGGTGAGTATGAGTAATATAATATTAGGAGTCCCTTATCAATAACAAACATATAAGGCTAATAAATCCTTACACATTTACTTCCTTAAGAAATACGTATGATTAATATTTATTAAGAATATTAAATAAATATTAAGTATACGTCTAGCTGATCTTTCAACCCTATAAGTATGATTTAAAAAAAACTATAGCATAATTTTAGGCTGTACAGTATATCAATAACAAATATGTTGACGAATTTCCAAAAGGATTATTCCTAGAGAAATTTTAACTGAATATTTAATTGCAGTATAAAAATAAATCGTTAAACACAAGTTAAGACCATCATCTGTATAAATAATAACAAAACCACAGCATACTTTTAGGTATTACCTTCACAAATGTCGCTAAAGCAAAAAATTAAGCTAAATTCTATAAAATCATGCTGTCTTTGATGACCGTATCTTGATGTAAATAAGGAAATATCTTCAATGTGATAAAACAAATTATTATAAAGTTAAAACTTACCTTGTGACAGCCTATTGGCTTTTTAGGTTATTCTTTAATAATAAAACAAGTTTTTTTTTAAAAATTTATTTTGCAAATTTTCTCATCTATTTTTATTAAAACAAAATTTGTTGCTAAATTTACATGAAACATATAATTTTTTCTTAATTTCAAAAAATGTAATAAAAATTCTTTATTGTTATACTTGTATTTGCCTTGATTATTTTTACAATATTTTATTAAAAATTAAACATTTTAATATATTTTGAAAAAAAATATTTTTGATAATTTTCGAAAATAGTACTAAAAAATACTACTTTTTTAAAATGAAATTTTTATGAATTTAAACATTGTTTGGCAAGAATTTCTACAATATTTTATTAAAAACTAAACATTTTAACAAATTTGGAAAAAGTACTTAAATTAAAATATGTAGTAGAATTTATTTCTTTTATACTTTTTTCACTGTAAACGATTTTTGTTACGAAATTAAATAAAAAATATACACTTTTATTACAATTTTAAAATAAAATTAAAAATACTACTATTTTATAAAAGTGATTTTTATAAATTTATGATTTTTTGTGAAAATTTATAAAAAATATTTTTTTCATTCTAAACGATTTTGCAATGAAATTAAATAAAAAAAAATACACTTTTTTATTAAAATTTTAAAATAGTACTAAAAATACTACTTTTTTCTAAACGTAATTTTTATAAATTTATAAACTATTTAGCATGATTTTACACGTAATTAAATTAGAAAATAGCAATTTTAATAAAAGTACTAAAAATACTACTTTTTGGAAAAAATAATTTCTAGCATTTCCTAGAAAATGTTTTTTTATTATTTTGTATGACTGTTAATAAGATATGAAGTCAAAATTAGTTTTTAACAGTTTTGAAAAAAGTACTCAAAAACAATACTTTAGAAAAGTATTATTTTGCAAAAATACTACTTTTTTAAAAAAAGTATAATTTTACTTTTTAAAGTAAACTTTTATTTTTTTTATTACTTTAATACAGAATTTACAAAATTTTAACTCAAAATATTTATGTTAACAGCTTTGAAAAAACGTACTAGAAAATACTACTCTTTTAAAAAAAGGAATTTTTGCTAGTTTTAAGTGTTTTTTTTAGCGTTTTCATTTCACTTTTAACAAAGATTTGATAAAAAAATGATTTTAATAATTTTTAAAAAAAGTACCAAATATACTACTTTTTTAAAAAAGGTGTTTTCTTGATTTTTTAAGTAAATTTTTATATTTTTTGTGCTGTTTAGTAATATTTTTTATGAGTATTGAAAAAATTTAAATTAAAAAATGTGTATTTAAATTTTTTTAAAAAGGTACTAAAAATAGTACTTTTTTAAAAACGGAATTTTGTTAGTTTCGATTGATTTTTAGCATTTAAATAACTAAAATTAATGAAAAATATAAATTTATTATTAGTTTAAAAAGGTATTAAAAATACTACTTTTTTATGCAAGAACTACTCTTTAAAAAAAGTATTTTCTTCAGTTTTTTAGTAAATTTTCATATTTTTTTGGCGTTTAGTATTAATTTTTATGACAAATTTGCAAAATTTTATGTAAAACTATGTATTAAAATTGTCTTTTAAAAAACGTACTAAAAAATACTACTTTTTTAAAAACGGAATTTTGTTAGTTTCGATTTGATTTTTAGCATTTAAGTAACTAAATGAAAAATATAAATTTATTATTAGTTTTGAAAAAAGTTCTCAAAACCAATTCTTTAGAAAAGTATTCTTTTGCAAAAATACTTCTTTTTTAAAAAAGTATAATTTTACTTTTTAAAGTAAACTTTTATTTTTTTTATCGTTTTTTATTACTTTAATACAGAATTTACAAAATTTTAGCTCAAAATATTTATGTTAACAGCTTTGAAAAAACGTACTAGAAAATACTACTCTTTTAAAAAAAGGAATTTTTGCTAGTTTTAAGTGTTTTTTTAGCGTTTCATTTCATTTATAACAAAGATTTGATAAAAAAAAAAATGATTTTAATAATTTTTAAAAAAAAGTACCAAATATACTACTTTTTTAAAAAAGGTGTTTTCTTGATTTTTTAAGTAAATTTTTATATTTTTTGTGCTGTTTAGTAATATTTTTTATGAGTATTGAAAAAATTTAATTTAAAAAATGTGTATTTAAATTTTCTTTAAAAAGGTACTAAAAATAGTACTTTTTTAAAAACGGAATTTTGTTAGTTCGATTGATTTTTAGCATTTAATTAACTAAAATTAATGAAAAACATGAATTTATTATTAGTTTAAAAAGGTATTAAAAATACTACTATTTTTCTGCAAAAACTACTTTTAAAAAAAAGTATTTTCTTGAGTTTTTAAGTAAATTTTCATATTTTTTTGGCGTTTAGTATTAATTTTTATGACAAATTTGCAAAATTTTATGTAAAACTATGTATTAAAATTGTCTTTTAAAAAACGTACTAAAAAATACTACTTTTTTAAAAACGGAATTTTGTTAGTTTCGATTTGATTTTTAGCATTTAAGTAACTAAACTTAATGAAAAATATGAATTTATTATTAGTTTAAAAAGGTATTAAAAATACTACTATTTTTCTGCAAGAACTACTTTTTAAAAAAGGTGTTTTCTTGATTTTTTAAGTAAATTTTTAAATTTTTTTGGCGTTTAGTAATATTTTTTATATGTATAGAAAAAATTTAATGTAGAAATGAGCATTTCATTTTTTTTAAAAAAGGTACTAAAAAATACTACTTTTTTTAAAAATCGATTTTTGTTAGTTTGGATTGATTTTTAGCATTTAAGTAACTAATTTTAATGAAAAATATGAATTTTTTATTAGTTTGAAAAGGTATTAAAAATACTACTATTTTTCTGCAAGTGTTTTGTTGCATTCTAAAGTTGCATTCTAAAGTCTTCCGCATTAAACAAATAATATATAAAAAAAATAGTGTTTTTACATCACAAAGAGCCATAAATATCGGTTCCATATAGTTTTTCCTTCGATTTTAGCATTGCATTGAGTTCATCTGAAATAAAAAAAAAATAATTATTAGAGTACAACAAAATACTGAACAATATTTGTTTAAAAGTTATAAATTTCTATCATATTTTTCTAAACTACTAAGCAGTAATAGATAAAGAGTTGAGTCTTCATTATATTGCTTCATTGTTTTATGCATTTCTTTTATTTTTTAAGTTTTCCCAAAACTATTCTTCTAATTAAAATTCATATTTTAATTGTACTATCAAATTTTTCTTGGTATTCATTACTGACTGCTTATTTTGCATTTTTATCGAATTTATACTTTTTTTTGTGTGTCTGCTCATAAACATTTTTGTTCCACCTTAAACAAATACAAATTAAGTATTTCTGTAGACTTTGTTGTTGTTTAGAACCCGACACTCTTTTTTTATTATTATTTGTTGTTGTTTAGAAATACTCTAATAATTGCTGTTGTTGTTTTTGTTTTTCTACATTTGTGATTCTTTCGTTTATTGATAGTACTCGTTTGTATAGAATAGAACTGTTGTTTTTATTGTTGTTGTTATTACTCGTGTCTGTTGTTGATTTAATTTTTTTTTCATTTCATTATTATTATTCTTGCTGTTGTAGTTGTTTTATTTTTTGCGTCTGTTATCTCAAGGTCACGGTTAAAATATAAATTCGACATTGAGAAGCCTTAGGAAAAAAAAAATACAAATAAAATAAAACACAGCAACAACAATGCAATAAAAAATAAAAAAAAATTAAATTCATTGTGGTGATAACTCACTCACTCATACACTCTACGAGTTGTATTCACATGCATTTTCATTTTGCCAGGAGAAATTACAAACGCCATATTGTCCAGAGGTAGGGAGGGAGTTAGGCAGCCAGCGAGAATATATGAGAGCAACAAGAGTTGTCGGGTGTAATGATGAATGATGACGATGTTGTTGATGATATTTACCGGTTGTTATTTTTTTTGTTTCGTTCTATATAAATATTTGTTGTATTAAGACATTAATAGCAACAACAACAAAAAAGGGATTTTTATATTTGAGGGTCAATTTGTATAGAAATTTCCATGAATTATTAATGAGTGTGTGGGTTTTACAAGGAATTTCAAACTTGCACTTAAACTCGCTTATTAATTGTTTCAGCTGGGGGGATTATTGATAAAGGGGCTTAATAATATTGATAAATTAAGTGTTTAGAAGGACATTAGGGGAGCAAAGAAAAATTGTTTAAAAGGCCACAAGTAATTGAAAAAAAAAACTGAATTTTTTAAAGATAACAATAATATTTTCTTGTAGAGTAACAACTTTCAAAAAGAAATTAAAAATTCGATTTTTTTCTTAGTGATTTTAAGCATTTCTTTTACAACTTCTTAAATTACAATTTCTTAAATAGTTCGAAAAATATTAATACCAGTTTCTAAAAGCAATTTTATTGCTATTTTTTAAGTTTTATAAATAGTAGTAAAAATACTACTTATTTCTAAACCTGGTTTTTTGCACTAATAAGTAATTTTTAGCATTCTATAACTTTAAAACTTCTAAAATTTCATAAAAATTAGAAAATGTTTGGTTTTAAAAAAGTACTAAAAATACTACTTTTTAAAATGTGAATTTTATTTGTGATTTTAAATTATTTTGCTGCACTTTTAAAAACAATTAAGAGAAAAATATGATTTTGTTTAAATTCTAAAAAAGTACTAAAAATACACTTTTTAAAATGTGAATTTTTTTGTGATTTTAAATTATTTTGCTGCACTTTTAAAAACAATTAAGAGAAAAATATGACTTTTTTAAAATTCTACAAAAGTACTAAAAATACTACCTTTTTCTAAAAGTGATTTATGTAATGTTTTAATTGTCTTGGTATATTGTATTAAACCAAATTTCTTAAAAGTACTACATTTTGTGCTATTTCCAACTAAAATTAAGTAAATAAATATAAATTTTATATGTTTTTGAAGAAAGTAGTAAAAATACTACTAAATAGAAAGTTATATAAAAAGTACTAAAAAAACTACTTTTTTTAAACAAAAAAATTATACTTTTTTTAAAGTGATTTTTAAGCATTCTGTGCTATTTCTAACTAAAACTTAGTAAAGAAATATGAATTTTATTTGGTTTTGAAAAAGTAGTAAAAATATGAACGTTATTTATATATTTTTGCTCAATTTCTAAAAAAGTACTAAAAATTATACTTTTTTGTCACTTTATTCTTAAGCATTCTGTGCTATTTCTATCTAAAAATTAAGTAAATAATATAAATTTTATATGTTTTTGAAAAAAGTAGTCAAAATAGTAGTATAATAGAAAGTTATATAAAAAGTACTAAAAAAACAACTTTTTTCAACAGCAAAATTTTGAGTTTTAATATTACCTTGGTGCCATTTAAAAAAATTAGAGGAAAAATGTGAATTTGTTAAATTTTTTAAAAAGTAGTAGATATACTACTTTTTTACTAAAAGTTATTTATAGCATTTCCCTTTCTTTTTTAAATATTTTTACATTGTTTTCATTGCATTTATACAAAAATTTAATTTATAAATATAAAAAAACTAAACTTTTTAACAATTTTAGAAAAAGTACTAAAATACTACATTTTTTAAAATAGTGATTTTTGTAATTTTTTATAATTTTTTTTTTACTTTCACCATATTTTGTTTAAATTTTAAAAAAATTTAAGAAAAAATTCAGTTTTTTTCAAGATTTGAAAAAGTACTAAAAATACTACCTTTTCCAAAAATGTATTTTTTCGTTTTTACACTATTTTTGTTGAATTTGTAGATTTTTAAAAAATTTAATAAAAGTACTAAAAATACTACTTTTTAAAAAAGTGATTTTTGTCATATTTTTTTCAGTTTTCCCATATTTTGTTTAAATTTAAACAAAAATTTTAAGAATAAAATGCTAATTTTTAAAATTTGGAAAAAGTACTAAATATAATACCTTTTCCAAAATCGTATTATTTTCTATTTTTACACCATTTCTGTAGAATTTGAACAAAATTTAAGTAAAATTTATACAATTTTAACAAATTTAATAAAAGTACTAAAAATACTACTTATTAAAAAAGTGATTTTTGTCATATTTTTTTCAGTTTTCCCATATTTTGTTTAAATTTAAACAAAATTTTAAGAATAAAATGCTCATTTTTAAAAATACTACCTTTTCCAAAAACGTATTTTTTCGATTTTACACTATTTCTGTAGAATTTGTACAAAATTTTAGTTAAATTATATACATTTTAAACAAATTTAATAAAACTACTAAAAATACTACTTTTTAAAAAAGTGATTTTTGTCATTTTTTTTAAATTTTTTTTCACTTTTCCCATATTTTGTTTAAACAAAATACTAATTTTTGTACAAAATTTAAGAAAAATTATATACATTTTTAACAAATTTAAAAAAAGTACTAAAAATATTACTTTTTAAAAAAGTGAATTTTGTCATATTTTTTTCAGTTTTCCCATATTTTGTTTAAATTTAAACAAAATTTTAAGAATAGAATGATAATTTTTAAAATTTAAAAAAAGTACTGAAAATACTACCTTTTTCAAAAACGTATTTTTCCATTTTTACACTATTTTTGTTGAAATTGTACAATATTTTAGTTAAATTATATAAATTTTTAAAAAATTTAATAAAAGTACTAAAAATACTACTATTTTAAATTACTACTTTTTGACATTTCCTGCAGATTTTATTGGGTTTCAATGTGTAAAAGATTTTTTTTATATTTTTCTTATGTTGTTGTTATTTTGACCGGCACATGTTTTATTTTGTTGTTGCAGGAATCGTTTAAAAAATATAAACAAATGAGTAATACAACGGACTACTTAGTAATTAGAATCTTAAGCGAAATATTTATGTATTCAAATGTGTGTAAGTGTGTGTATGAGTAAATGCGTGTGTTCTAACATGTGTTTTTCTCTATAAATCAAGTTGAGAGGGTTTTTTTTCTCATATTTTTTTTAGTTTTTTTATGGTAATAGAGTTAATTGTTGTGGACTTTTTTTAGGTATTTTTTTCCTTATCGTCAAAGTCAATGTCAAAGTTATATTAAAAATAGAAAAGAACAATTAAGCAAATAAATTATTAAGAAATAAAAATACCAAAGCTAAAAAAAGGTAATGGAATTCGTAAAAGTTTAGGCAGGCAAGACAAAGCTGAAGCAGATTAAAGGCGACAAAGCGAAAAATTTTATTCGTTTTCTAAAAAAAGTAGTAAACATACTCCGAAATTGAAAGTTGTATAAAGTACTAAATTTACTAATTTTCAGTTTTTATATTACCTTGGTGCTATTTAAAACAAATAAAAAAAAATATGACTTTTTTAAAAAAAATTATTTTTGAATTTTTAAAAAAAAAAAATTGTTCAATTAAATGTAATTTCCATTTTCTACTTCCTTATCTTCTGTAAAGTTTTTAAACTATTCAACTTTTTTGTTATTGTTTTTTTTTTCTAATTTGACGTCATTTGTGCTACCTTGAATATCTCTATTAGAGAGTGTGAGAGAGCTTACAATTAATTAGCTCGGCAATCATTCTAAACGTGCCGGAAAATTAAGTGTGTAGAATTCTTTATTTATACATATATTTTACTATAATAAAATGGCGCGTAATTTATAGAAAAACAAAAATACATTTCGACGTAATATTTTAAATAGTATTTTTTTTTAAAAAAAATAACATGATTTGCAAAAATTTTAAAAGCAAAACAACAAACTACAACTAATAATTGCGTGTGTTAATAATAAATAATAATAATTGATTTACGTGACTTCTATAGGCTAAAAAAAAGTGCATTAAATTATTAAAACTAATGACATTTAATAAATTTTTAAATGTGAAAGCATTAGCAACGTAGATAATCAATATATAAGGGAAATTTTATTACAAGAAATCGTTAGTTTTATGGAAACTTTAAAGAATTTATGAACATATTAATGCCAAATTTAACAACATTTATAAAATTACTACAATAATTTCTTTAAACGAAATTTACTTTTTGTTTACACCAGGTAAACAATGAAAACTGCAAAAAAAAATCTACAAAATTTAAATAGTTTTAAGTAATTTTACTAATATTTTAACGTTGTTTACTACTAAATAGAAAGTTATATAAAAAGTACTAAAAAATACTACTTTTTTAAAAAATAACATTACTACTTTTTTCCAAAAAGATTTTTTTGCATTTCTGTTTATTTTTTTTTAATATTTTTACATTGCTTTCGTATAATTAATACAAACATTTAAATTACAAATAAAACAACTAAGCATTTTAGCAATTTTAGAAAAAGTACTAAAAATACTACTTTTTTAAACAAAGAGATTTTTGGCATATTTCAAATTTGGAAAAAGTACTAAAAACCCTAAGCTTTTCAAAAACGAATTTTTTGTCGTTTTTACACTATTTTTGTTGAATTTGTACATTTTGTAAAAAATTTTAAAATATTATAAATTCATAAAACCTTTACCTATATGTAAACAATTCTTAAGAAATTATACATTGTTTACATGAGGTAAACAATGTAAACAAATAAAAAAAATCTTCCCCTATGCGAAAAAACATCATTATGACTTAAAAAAACAGCAAATTTATACATTTTACACATTGTTTACACCTAGGTAAATAATGTAAATAATTGTAAAAAACTGAATTTCTAAGATAAAAAATTAAAATTTTGATAAATAAACAATTATTAAAGAATTTTACATTGTTTACACTATATTTTACGCCATGTAAATAATGTAAAAAAATAACCAAATCCAAAATTGTTCGTAAACAAATGTCTACTACCAAAGAAAAAACATAATGTTACATCATTTACACATTATTTACACCAAGGTAAACAATGTAAAAAAATAAAAAAGATTTTCCACTATCCGAAAAACATCATTTGACTTAAATAATTACCAAATTTATACAATTTACACATTGTTTACACTTAGGTAAATAATGTAAATAATTGTAAAAAACTGAATTTTTTAAACAAAATCTCTAAATTTTTATAAATAAACAATTACTAAAGAATTTTACATTATTTACTCCATGTAAACAATGTAAAAAAATAACCAATCCACAATTTTTCATAAACAAATGTCTACTATATTAAATAAATGATGTTACACTATTTACACATTCTTTACACCAAAGTAAACAATGTACAAAAATAAAAAAAATCTGTCATAATCCGAAAACCATTATTATTCCCTAAATAGTCAGCAAATTTATACAATTTACACATTGTTTACACTTAGGTAAATAATGTAAATAATTGAAAAAAAACTGAATTTTTTAAACAAAATCTCTAAATTTTTATAAATAAACAATTACTAAAGAATTTTACATTATTTACACCACGTAAACAATGTAAAAAAATAACCAATCCACAATTTTTCATAAACAAATGTCTACTATCTAAAGTAAATGATGTTACACTATTTACACATTATTTACACCAAGGTAAACAATGTACAAAAATAAAAAAAATTTGTCACAATCCGAAAACCATTATTATTCCCTGAATAGTCAGCAAATTTATACAATTTATACATTGTTTACACTCAGGTAAATAATGTAAATAATTGTAAAAAACTGAATTTTTTAAACAAAATCTCTAAATTTTTATAAATAAACAATTACTAAAGAATTTTACAATGTCTACACTATATTTTACACCATGTAAACAATGTAAAAAAATATTAAATTCAAAATTTTTCATAAAATAATTTCTACTATCCAAAAAAAAATATAATTTTACACCAAGGTAAATAATGTAAACAATTATACAAAACTGTATTTATAATAAAAATTCTAAAATTGTTTATAAATAACTAATTACTTAAGAATTTTTAATTTTTTACACTATATTTTACACCATGTAAACAATGTAGAAAATGCCCTAAACCTCAATTTATAAAAAAATATTCTATTATCAAAAAAACTTCATTATTTCTGCAATAAGCAGCCAATTTACATCAAGGTAAATAATGTAAACAATTATATAAAATGTTAATAAACATAAAAAATCGGAAAATAAGTAGAAATAAGCAATTACTGAAGAATTTTACATTGTTTACAATATTGTTTACAAAATGTAAACAATGTAAAAAACTTATAAAACCTTTAATTTGTTTAAAATAAATTAAAAAATGTATACATTAACAAATATTATAACTTTAGACAAATGTTTACATAGTTAACACCATGTAAACAATTACATTAAACCCTTATATCGGACACACATTTATATAATTTCCCTGTGAAACTTAATTTAGACGATTTTAACTCAATATTTTACTTAAAAATTAAATAAATATCATAAACTGTATATATTAAGGATTTATTGAATTGTTTACATTTTTGACATTTCTGTAAACAATGTCAAAAATTCACTTTATTCCAGATTTAAATCAAAATTTTCATTTAATGATATGTTTTGTTTATTTTTTCAAATATTTACCTAGTTGACATTAGGTAAACAATGTAAAAAATACATTTTATTTCATAATTTACACAAAAAATCAACTAAATTATGTTATATATAATCATTATAAGGAATTTAAAAATTGTTGACACTAGGTAAACAATGTAAACTTTGATTTTTTTCCTGTAAATACCGGAATTAGAATTTTTTGGTTTTAAACTTATGTTTAAGCTAGTGTTTTACATTTTTTACATGATGTCAAATTTGTAAAGAATACAAAAACTCAGAAAAACACTGCTGAATTAGAAATATATTCGAATTTTTATACTAAATATGGGTTAACATGTATTTTTTACATTGTTTACATGGTGTAAACAATGTATTTTTTCAAAAATTGTTTGCGAATTACTTTCTATAATAAACAAATTATGAATATTATAGTTTTTTTTTCTAATCTATCAACAATAAAATAGTTTTCATTTCTCCTTAAACTGTCACAGACATAAGCACTTAAAAGCTCTATTTTTATAAATATAAAAAAATAATTATCGCAAGTTCGACAATGTCGTTTACAATAGTTTACATGCATACATACATATGTATATCCTCAAAAGCATGTAGAAATATTTGAGTACGTTTACCGTATATCGTATCATTTACCTTTAAATAAAATCAACTGCAACAACACCAACAAAAAAAGCATTCAAGCATTCATCCAGTCATTCTACACGTACTCATACCCGTACATTACACTTTACACAAAAACAAACAAAATAAAAAAAAAAACAACACACTGCAGTTCAAGTTCAATGTCAAGTGCAATGCATTCAATACAATTCCATTCCATTCGATACGAAACTAAACGTTTCATACTGTTCTTCTCTTAATGGTGATGGGGTAAGGGGGATTTTTGTATTTGCGTTATATGAGTTTTTGTTATTCTTTTGTATTTCTGAGAAATCAGTGCATTTGTGTGTGCAATTTTTGTTGTAAGCAAATAAAAGTCTACGTATTTTGTTTACAGATATTGCAAAGAATTGGGTATTTTTATGAAATTAAGTACTTTTTTTAAATAAATAGCTTAAGTACCTTTTCAATTGTGAACATATTCATTAGATTAGTAAGAGGTTTTCGACAAAAAGTACCATTTTATGTACCTGCTCTTTTTTTGTTAAAAGTATGTACAATTTTTAGTTCTTTTAAAACTTTAGAAATATACTACTTTTAGTAACTTTTAAAGCTACTGTTTTTAGTACTTTTAAAAGGTAATTTTTTTGAGTGCTATTCTCAAAGTGCTTTTTTTAGTACTATTTTTTAAACTTTCTAAAAGTACTATTTTTGGTACTTTTTAAAACTTATATTTTTGGTACTTTTAAAAATTATTTTTTTGGTACTTCTTAAAATACAGTTCATAGTACTTTTTAAAAGCACTATTTTTTAGTACCTTTTAACGGTAATATTTTTAGTGGTTTTTAAAGGTGCTATTTTTATACCCTTCCTGATAAGGGTATATATAAGTTTGTCATTCCGTTTGTAATTTCCACAATCAGCCCAATTATGAATAAAAAATTCACCGGGAGTTTTTTTCCCATTGAATTTGAATAGGAACAAGTAAGAGTGATATATTCGGCTGTGCCGAATCTTATATACCCTTCAACAAATTATACTTCAAAATTTTAAATATTTTTAGGTAAACAAAATTAAATTTTTTTTCCAGTTTTTTTTTAATTTTTTGGAAAAAAAAAATTTCGATTGTTATTTTAAATTTTTAAATTTTTTTTTTTAATTTTTTTTTTTAAATTTAAAAGTTTTTTTTTGTTTTTTAAAATTTTAAAAATTTTATTTTCCGATTTTGACCCATTGTAGGTCCATCTTACTATTGTCTTATATACGTCGTTGCAAATGTCTTTGAAATATACAGACAGACAGACATGGCTTAATCGACTCCAGAATATATATACTTTATAGGGTCGGAAATGAAAAATGTAGAAATTACAAACGGAATGACAAACTTATATATACCCTTCTCACGAAGGTGAAGGGTATAAAAATGGGAAAAGGGAAAAAACTTCCGGGAAATTTTTATTCATAATGGGGCTGAATATAATTTTCCGACCCTATAAAGTATATATATTCTGGATCCTTATAAATAGCGGAGTCGATTAAGCCATGTCCGTCTGTCTGTTTGTTGAAATCAATTTTCTGAAGACCCCATATAACTTCGGGTTCCAAATCTTCAATAATTCTGTCGGACATGCTTTCAAGAAGTTTCCTATTGAAAATCAGCAACATCGGTCCACAAATGGCTGAGATATGAGGAAAACACCAGGACAACCTCGATTTTTTACCTATTTTTGACCTATATCTGGATTACTAAGTTAATATAGAAAATATCTAATGATAGATATTTGAAAGACCTTTGCAACGAAGTATATAAGACCATAGTAAGTTGGACCTACAATGGGTCAAAATCGGAAAAAATATTTATTAACCCGAATTTTTTTTTTCACCAAAAAAATATTTAAAAAAACCAAAATTTTTTTTTTTAAATTTAAAAAATTTTTTTTAAAAAAAAATAAATTTAAAAAAAATTAAAATTTTAAAATCAAAAATTTTTTTTCCAAAAAAAATAATTTTGTTTATTTAAAATTTGTATTTAAAATGATAATTTGGTGAAGGATATATAAGATTCGGCACAGCCGAATATAGCTCTCTTACTTGTTAAGTATTATTTTTATTACTTTTCCAAAGTACTATTTTTATTAGCTAAAAAAGTACAATTTTGAGTACTTGTTTGTCTATGGTTTGTCTGTGGTCTTGTTTATGGTCTTTTATATGGTCAGTATATTGTCTGCCTATGATCTGTCTCTAGTCTTGTCTATGGTCTGTCTCTGGTCTTGTATATGGTCTATTTATGGTCTGTCTATGGTATATTTATGGTCTGTCTCTGGTCTTGTCTATAGTCTATTTATAGTCTGTCTATGTTCTGGCTATGGTCTATTTATGGCCTATCTATGGCCTGTCTATGGTCAGTTTATTGTCTGCCTATGGTCTGTCTATGGTACAATTTAAAGTTCTTTTTAAAAGTACTGTTATTTGAACTTTTTAAAGAGTACTATTTTTAGTACTACTTTTTAAAAGTTATATTTTTGGTACTTTTTAAAAGCACTATTTTTAGTACTTTTTAAATGTTCTATTTTTAGTACTTTAAAAGTAAAATTTTGAATACAATTTAAAACTAATAGTTTTAGTACCCAGGAAAAATTTTGTGAATTTTTGTAATGACCACTAGTTATTTCATGCCTTCTTTTGTAAGGAGTGGTGGTTACCCACTTTATTTACTAGAATAAGTACTTATTTTTATGCAGGCTGGTAATGAACTTTTGCATTTAGCACAGCTATCTAGTGTGTTTGACTGGAAAACGGGAGGTTAGTGGTTCGCCACCTGTCAAAGCCATTAATTTTTTTGTTCATATCATATTCATTTATATGTTGATGTTAAAACTATTGTTAACTTACAATAAAATAACTCGTACAGCTTGACTATCAAACACAAGCAAATAATGTGACTGTTCGATTCCCACACAAGGCAATATTTTTTGTATTTTTTTTTAGCTACATATTCTTGTTGTGAATTTACTACTTATTTCTCAACTGATTGTAAGTACATTTGTAAGCTTGACCCCTGATTTTTTTAAAAATCTCGAACAACGGTAAGTAGTGTTTCAGTCAAATAATAAGTAGTTGTCGCTTTGCTCCAATTATACTTGCTGGCTTACTAGGTAAGCAAAGTTTTTGCTGGGTACTTTCTAAAAGGTACTTTTGAAAAGTACTTTTTAAAAAGTACTTTTTTAGTAGTTTTTGATATTACAATTTCTAGAATATGTTTCAAAAGTACTACTTTTAGTTTTTTCCTAAAGTACTAATTTTAGAACATGTGAAAAGTACTATTGCTGCTACTTTTGAAAAAGTACTATTTTAAAGTTTTTACATTTTTTTATTAAAATTCTTAGTTGTTCTTTATAAGAAAGGCCGAATTTTAATTTCTTTCATGTGGAATCGAATTTAAAATGTACCAGTTCGTTTGAAATCGGTTAAAAAATTAAACGGTTTATTTGAAATCGAATCAAAACCGAACCAATTCATTTGAATTTGAACAAAAAAAATAATCGTTTCATATGTAATCGACTTAAAAACTAACCGGTTTGTTTTGTAATCGAAAGAAAAATGAGCCGGTTAATTTTTAATCGAATAAAAATTTCCCGGTTCATTTGAAGTCGATTCAAATCCCAACCGTTTCATATGAAATAAAACAAAAAAATAATCGTTTCATTTCTAATCGATTAAAATTAATTAATTTTGAATCGAATATAAATTAATTCATTTAATTTATAATCGATTAAAATATGACTGGTTAATTTGGAGTCGAAAAAATGTACCTTTTTTTATTAGAAAATCTTAATATGAAACCATTTTTGGTACCTTTAGAAAGAAGTACTTTTCTATATTTTTGGTACTTTTTTAAAAAAATTCTTTAATTTCCATTACTTTTAAAAGAAAATCTTACAAATCTTGCAAAGAAATTTATAAAAAATTTCTTAATTCCTTTAAATAACCGAAAAATTAAATTTTTGTTTTCCCTGTTTCATTTTTGTATCTGACCATTATGGCCCAAACGGGCGGTTGAAGAGAGCTTCTGTCATATATTAAAATACTTATATATATATATTTTGGGTGGTTTTGTTTTCGAGCATTGTAGAGATGGTTCAAGGTTTGATTTTGGATTTATACATATTAAACAATTTAAATGTAAAAAAATTGTTGCATGTGCGCAATTTATATTTTACCCCCTTTATTTTTTTTTTTACTACAACTTGTACAACGTTGTACGTACTTGCAACAATGTTGTTTTGAAACAAAATAATATTATTGTTTGTTTTTTTTGCACAAAACAAAATAAATAGATTTTTGTTTGCTCAACTTGTGCAAAGAATTACATGTACTTTTAGTTGTATGTATTCTTAGAAAAATTAGTTTAAAATCTGTTGTTTTTTTTTTAATTGTTTAAAACAAAATTGTGATTCAGTTGAAAATTTTAAGAAAATAATGATTCAATGTTTTAGTAAATATTAAATTCAGTCATGGTTTTCTATAATAAATTGCAAAGAATAGTACCACAATTGTTATTTCGATAAATATTTATGATAAAATTTAATTATTTATTAAATTAGAAGAAAATACTGAAAGTAGTTTTTGCAATAAGAATTGAAAAAAAGTCGAATTAATTTGGCATCATATGAGAAATCAATTCGAAAAAAAATTAATCGTTTTGTTTTCGAATCGAATAAATATCACGGTTCATTTAGAATCGAAATATTTAATTGAAATTTGGAAACGAATAAAAATGTAACGGTCGATTTGGAATTCAATAAAAATGTAACCGGTTCATTTGGAATATTTGCAAAAAATCATGTATAAATTGAATAAAACATCAAAGGGATCATTTTGAAACGAATAAAAAATTAACCGGTTCATTTAAAATCGAATAAAAATGAAGCGGTTAAATTGAAAACGAATAGTAAATGAACCGGTTCATTTAAAATCGATTAAAAAGGAACCGGTTAATTTGAAAACAAATAATGAAGCGGTTCATTTGAAATGGAAAAAATAAACCTGTTCGTTTGAAAGCGAATAATAAATGAACCGGTTTCTTTGAAAACTAATAATAAATGAACCGGTTTATTTATAATCGAATAAAAATTAACCGGTTCATTTAGAATCGAATAAAAATGAAACGGTTCATTTGGAAACGAATAATAAATGAACCGGCGATTTGAAATTCAGTAAATTTATAACCGGTTCATTTGGATTCTATGCAAAAAATATAGAAATTTAATAAAAAATCAACCAGTTCATTTAGAATAGAAACAAAGACTAAACGGTTTATTTGGAATCGAATAAAAAGTATCCAGTGCATTTGTAATAGTGTACAAAATTAACCGATTCATTTGGACGCTAATAATAACTGAACCGGTTCATTTGGAAACGACTAATAAATAAACCGTTTCATTTGGAAGTGAATAATAAATGAACCGGTTCATTTGGAACCGAATAAAAATTAACCGGCGCATTTGAAAACGAATAATAAATGAACCGGTTCATTTGGAAGCGAATAATAAATAAACCAGTTCATTTGAAAACGAATAATAAATAAACCGGTTCATTTGAAAACGAAAAAAAAAAATAACCGGTTCATTTGGAATCGAATAATTAATGAACCGGTTCATTTGGAAGCAAATAATAAATGAACCCGTTCATTTGGAAACGAATAGCAAATTAACCGGTTCATTTGGAAGCGAATAATAACTGAACCGGCTCATTTGGAATCAAATAATACATGAAGCGGTTCATTTGGAATCAAATAAAAATAAACCATTTCATTTGGAATCGGATATTAAATGAACAGCTTCATTTGAAAACGAATAATAGCTGATAAAGTTCATTTGGAAACGAATAATAAATGAACCGGTTCATTTGGAATCGAATAAAAATAAACAGGTCTATTTGGAAACGAATAATAAATGAATCGGTTCATTTAGAAACGAATACTAAATGAACCGGTTCATTTGGAATCGAATAATATGTGAACCGGTTCTTTTAAAATCTAATAAAAATAATCTGCTTCATTTGGAAACGAATAGTAAATTAGCCGCTTCATTTGGAAGTGAAAAATAACTGAACCGGTTCATTTAGAATCGAATAATAAATGAACCGGTTCTTTTAAAATCGATTAAAAATAAACCGGTTCATTTGGAATCGAATAATAAATGATCCCGTTCATTTGAAAACGAATAGTAAATGAACCGGTTCTTTTGGAAGCGAATAACAACTGAACCGGTTCATTTGAAAACGAATAGTAAATGAACCGGTTCATTTGGAAGCAAATAATAACTGAACCGGTTCATTTGGAATCGAATAATAAATGAACCGGTTCATTTGGAATCGAATAATAAATGAACCGCATCTTTTGGAAGCGAATAATAAATGAACCGGTTCATTTGGAAACGAATATTAAATGAACCGGTTCATTTGGAAGCGAATAATAAATGAACCGGTTCATTTGGAATCGAATAATAAATGAACCGGTTCATTTGGAATCGAATAATAAATGAACCGCATCTTTTGGAAGCGAATAATAAATGAACCGGTTCATTTGGAAACGAATATTAAATGAACCGGTTCATTTGGAAGCGAATAATAAATGAACTGGTTCATTTGGAATCGAATAATAAATGAACCGGTTCTTTTAAAAACGATTAAAAATAAACCGGTCCTTTTGAACAGAATAATAAATGAACCAGTTCATTTGAAAACGAAAAATAAATGAACCGGTTCATTTGGAAGCGAATAATAACAGAACCGGTTGATTTGGAAACGAATATTAAATGAACCGGTTCATTTGGAATCGAATAATAGATGAACCGGTTCTTTTAAAATCGAATAAAAATAAACCGGTGTATTTGGAATTGAATAATAAATGAACCGGTTCTTTTAAAATCGAATAAAAATAATAAATAACATCAGAACTTTTTATGATTTGAGGGTACTAAAACAAAAAACATAGACATTTTGTACCAAAAACACATCATGCGTAAGCTAGGCAAATAAAACCATTAACAGCCAAAACAAGAACAAAAATTTCTGAATCTCAAGTAGCTGAAAATGAAGAAGAAACTGAAAATTGTACCCAACTAACAACTGGCAGTAGGCATAAACAGGAAAGCTAAATTCAAGGTCAACTGATTAGACAATCTGAAGAAAAGCAAAAACAACAAATTAGCAAACATAAACACACATACGCACGCACTGGAATAATATTAACAAAACATACTATTAAAGGGGAGTTTGGCGGTGGCAGCAACTATTTAAACGCACACAAAACCAAGAGGGGGCAACAACACACGCCAACAATTTTGTAGTTGAAACATACACACACAAAAAAAAAGAAAGAAAAAGAAAGCTTCGTTATTAGAAAGGAATGTTTAAACAAATACTGATACATTAATACACTTAATAGTTGAAAAACAATAGCAAATATGCGTAAATGTTGTTTTTTTAGGAGGGGGCAATATTTATTTAGTCTTACACACATAGCAACAACACTTTACTCACACACACCCAATTGAGCTTACTCCACCCAAAAAAAAAACTTACAAAAAATTCAATATGCTCTCCATCCATATTTGTTCTCATCTCCTACTCTCCTACACTCACACTAAAACATTACAATAAATAACTGGTCATTAACCCTGATAAAACTACATGAATTAAGTGCGTAATGGGGAGAGTACTTAACAAGTACCGCAATGAAAACCAACAAAAAAAAACCAACAACTAAATTTGTTGTAGTTTTCTCACACACTCACACTCCTTTCAAAACTGAACAAACACATGCTTAATTTCCAAGTAAATATTTTGTTAGAAAAAGAATAACAAAAAAAAAAAAAAAAACTTTTTGCTATAATTGTTATTGTCGTTTTTGTTTGCGATTTTTTTATTTTTTGGATTTTTTTTTTTTGATATTTTGCGTATAGAAAACAATTTATGATTTGAGTGTCCTTGAAATTTATTTTCAATGCTGACTGCGTAGGTTCACTTTTACGTTCATTCGTTCTTTTATGCCTAAAATTCTGTTTGTTCTCTGTACTTTTTGTGTTTTTGTCGCTACGCAGAATTTTTGTATAAATTTATGGTTGTTGCTATTTATTCCATTCTGTTAATTGCCTTTAATGGGATTTTTTTTTCTAACAAAAAATTTTTTGTTGGTTTTTCTTTTAGATTTAGGCTTTTTTGGATTTTTTTTTTCAAAGAGACTGATTAAATATAAAAGCAAGTAATTATAATTATATATTTCTTAATAAGTAATAATTTAGATTTTATTACAAACAACAAAATGAAGACAATGTCAAAGCAATGCCAGTAATTGGAGGAGGATTGCGATAATATTATTTTATTTTAAAAGAAAAGTAATAGAAAAATCAGCAAGATAGCTATATTCAGCTGTGAAGAACCATATACAACCTTCGCCAAAATATATGAAAAAAAATATTAAAAAATTTTGGTGGATTTTTTTTTTAAAAAAAATTTGTGGGAAAATGTATGTTGAAATCAATTTTCGATAGCCCTCAATTAACCAACATACATGATTCATACATCAATATATACGCTATAGTCCCGGTGCGATTGCTTTTTAAAATCGAGAAAATCGGCCAACAAATGGCTGAGATATAAGCAAAAAACCACGACTACCTCAATTTCTTAACAATTTTTTATCAACAAATGCATATCTGGATTACTAAGTCATTAATATAGACATAGGATATCTAGTGATAGATATTTCAAAGACCTTTCCAACGATGTATGTTACGCCATAGTAATTCGGACCTACAGTGGGTCGAAAACGGGCAAAATATTTCTTTACCCGAAATTTTTATTTTTTTTAAATAAAATTTTATTTCAAATATACATACAATTTTCACTATAATTTTTTTTTCAAAATTTTTTTTTTTAATTTTTTTCACCAAAAAATATTTTCAATATTTATCTTAAAGTTCTTTGGTGAAGGGTATACAAAATTCAGCACAGCCGAATAATTTTGCACTTAATGCTAATGAAACAGATAAGTTCTACTCGATTTTAAATGAGCGTTTTAATTTTTTATTCGTTTCCAAAGGAACCAGTTAATTTTTTATTCAATTTCAATAAACCGACTAATTTTTATAGTAATTCTTAATATTTTCAAGATTATTTTATTTTCTATGATTCTAAATAAACCGTTTCGTTATTTATTCGTTAGAAAATGAATCGATTAATTTTTTATTCGATGCCAAATTAATCGATTACTTCAAATCGATTCCAAATGAAGCGCTTCATTTTACTTTGCATCCAAAGAAATTTTTTATTTGTTCTAAATCCAAATCAAGTCGTTTATTTTTTAATTGATTCTAAATAAACCTGTCGTTATTTATTCGATACCAAATTAATCGATTAATTTTTTATTTGACGGCAAATTAATCGATTAGTTTTTATTCGATACAAAATGAATCCATTAATTTTTTATTCGATACAAAATGGATCGCTTAATTTTTTATTCGATGCCAAATTCATCGATTACTTCAAATGAACCGGTTATTTTTTTATTCAATTCCAAATGATCCGGTTAATTTTTATTTCGAATACAAATTATTTTTATTTTGTATTTATTAGTTTCTTATTCGATACAAAATTAATCGATTAATTTTTTATCCGATACGATTCAAATCGACTCCAAATGATCCGCTTAATTTTGTATTCGTTTTTTTCTACACCAAATTAATCGATTAACTTTTTATTCGATACAAAATGAATCGATTACTTTTTTTATTCGATGCAAAATTAATCGATTGTTTTTTTATTCGATTGAAAATTAATCGATTCTTTTTGTATTCGATACCAAATGAATCGATTAATTTTTTATTCGATGCAACATGAATCGATTCTTTTTTTATTCGATGGCAAATAAATCGATTATTTTTTTATTCGTTACAAAATGAATCGATTAATTTTTTTATTCGTTACAAAATGAATCGATTACTTTTTTTATTCGATGCAAAATTAATCGATTGTTTTTTTATTCGATTGAAAATTAATCGATTCTTTTTGTATTCGATACCAAATGAATCGATTCATTTTTTATTCGATGCAACATGAATCGATTCTTTTTTTATTCGATGGCAAATAAATCGATTACTTTTTTATTCGTTACAAAATTAATCGATTAATTTTTTTATTCGATACCAAATGAATCGATTAATTTTTTATTCGATGACAAATAAATCGAATATTTTTTTATTCGATACAAAATGAATCGATTAATTTTTTATTCGATGACAAATAAATCGAATATTTTTTTATTCGATACCAAATGAATCGATTACTTTTTTTATTCGATGCAAAATTAATCGATTGTTTTTTTATTCGATTGAAAATTAATCGATTCTTTTTGTATTCGATACCAAATGAATCGATTAATTTTTTATTCGATGCAACATGAATCGATTCTTTTTTTATTCGATGGCAAATAAATCGATTATTTTTTTATTCGTTACAAAATTAATCGATTAATTTTTTTATTCGATACAAAATAAATCGATTACTTTTTTATTCGATACAAAATGAATCGATTAATTTTTTATTCGATTGAAAATTAATCGATTCTTTTTATAATCGATACCAAATGAATCGATTAATTTTTTGTTCGATGCAAAATGAATGGATTCTTTCTTTATTCGATGACAAATAAATCGATTATTTTTTTATTCGATACAAAATTAATCGATTCTTCTTTTATTCGATTGAAAATTAATCGATTCTTTTTGTATTCGATACCAAATGAATCGACTAATTTTTTATTCGATGACAAATAAATCGATTATTTTTTTATTCGATGGAAAATTAATCGATTACATTTTTATTCGATACCAAATGAATCGATTAATTTTTTTTCGACGCGAAATTAATCGATTCCAAATGAACCGGTTAATTTTTTATTCGATTCCAAATGATACGGTTCATTTTTACTTCGAATCCAAATCAAGCGGATTATTTTGTATTCGATTCTTTATGAACCGGTTAAAAAAAATTGTTAAGTTTATCATTTAAATAAAATTCTTTTGAATACATTTTTAACGTTGCCTTTCAAGGTCACGCTGACAAGCATTTCAACTTATTTCTTTACACTTTTTTTACGCACTGCCTTTCTCCTACTTTCTAAAGGAGTAGGAGACACCAAAAAGTCTTTTGTATATCAAATAAAATATAAATTGAAGGTAATTTTCTAAAGGATATAAAATATAAAAAAAAAATGAAGCATAAGAAACATAACAAAACGTTTAAACCGAATTTGAGTTTAACCTGCAATAATTTTGATTTATATTTAAACATAAAAGGTGAATCGTTTTATAAAGAAAAAATCACAAAAAATAAATCATTTTAAAAAGACAAGTTTCCCAAATAAATATTAAATAGAGTGTCCTTGTTTTTGCAAATAATAATCATTCTACTTCATATGTCAGACCATACAGTGTTTTCTGTAATATTTATTTTGTTGTTGAATAAAAAAACTAAATCCCAACAAAATTTTATTATAAATAATTTGTAAATTTGTTATGATTGCCAACACGCGCGAAAAATGTCTACGTGTCATTTGCAGTAACACAGTTTGTACACTGAGAAAAATATATAGAAATATTTTTAAGGATTCTCAGAGTGATTTGAAAGACTCTCTGCTTCATTCATGTTTAAAATATTTTTGATCCTTTCTAAAACATCATCACATCTACTTGGGATTTCTTATGTCAAGTCCAACAATTTCTCTCACTACATTTAAATCTGTTTAAAACAGTAAAAAATAAACAAAACATTCAACCAAAATGTCAATTTTCTTAAATGTTGAATTTGTTCTTATGAGCAAATACCCCTCCCTGAATGCCAACAAGATGGGCACAGAGAGAGTGAGAGAGAGAGTGACAGCCTAAAGAGAAAGCATATTACCGTTATTTACTCAAGAAAACATGAATATTAATTCAGGCATAAAAAAGCTTCACTACAACGATTTTTTAACCCACTTACTTCTCAAACACAAGTTATTCGTTCCTTCGTTCCTGTTTTATCCTAAGTAGGGAGAGGAATGAGTTCTCCATTTGACAATTTAAGTATTAGAAAATAATATTTACACTGGTAGGTAAAATGTCAGCAAGAGAGCTGGGAAGAAAATGGGTGTATTAAGGTAAATAAGCCTCTTATGAATAAATTGAAGACAAAAAATATCATTATTTTTAAGAATGAACAAGAAACCCGGTGATGAAGTCGCTGTTATTAAATTTAAAGCAGATTTAAATGGAACAACAGTAATAAAAATTAAGTTATGTTTATGAAAGTAAAATTTTAAGCCACTTTAAAACGGCAATAATAAAGAAAAATGGTGAAAAATTAAGATTCAGAATCAAATAATAAAAACTAAACTAGATCATGTTGTCTTCGAATAAAAACTAACCGGTTTATTTTCATCCGAATAATTTTTTTTTCAAATAAAACATGAACCGGTTTAATTTTATTCAAGATTTGGTTAAAAAAAAATAATCCAACCGCTAGCAGTAAAATAAAAATTAACCGGTTTGTTTTTATTCGGATAAAAAATTAATCTGTATTTTTATTCGAATGAAAAATTAACCCTTTTATTTTAATTCGAATAAAAATTTAACGGTTTTATTTTTATTCGAATAAAATATTAAAATTAATTTTATTCGAATAAAATATGAAGCCGTTCAGTAAGATTCGATTTAATATATAATCGGTTTATTAACAATGGTATAAAATATTATCCGGTTTATTAAGATTTATTCGGATAAAAAATTAAATTGTTTTTTATTCGAATAAAAAATTAACCGATATATATTTATTCGAATAGAAAATGAACCCGTTTTATTTTACTCGAATAAAAATTAAACTGGTTTGCATTTATATGGATAAAAAATTAACCGGTTCATATTCGGATAAAAAATTAACTGTTTTATTTTTATTAAAATAAAAAATTAACGCGTTTTAATTTATTCGAATAAAAATTTAACTGGTTTACATTTATTCGGATAAAAAATTAACCGGTTTATATTTATTCGTATAAAAAATTAACTGTTTTATATTTATTCGAATAGAATGAACCCGTTTTATTTTTATTCGAATAGAAAATTAACTGTTTTATATTTATTCGAATAGAAAATGAACCCGTTTTATTTTTATTCGAATAGAAAATGAACCCGTTTTATTTTATTCGATTAAAAATTTAAACGGTTTGCATTTATTCGGATAAAAAATTAACCGGTTTATTTTTATTAGAATAAAAAATGATCCGGTTTATTATTATTCGAATAAAAAATTAACCTGTTTTATTTTTATTCGAATAGAAAATGAACCCGTTTTATTTTATTTTATTAAAAATTTAACCGGTTTATAATTATTCGAATAAAAATTTAAACGGTTTGCATTTATTCGGATAAAAAATTAACCGGTTTATTTTTATTCGAATAAAAAATTAACCTGTTTTGTTCTATTCGAATAAAAATTTAACTGGTTTACGTTTATTCGGATAAAAAATTAACCGTTTTATTTTAATTCGAATAGAAAATGAACACGTTTTATTTTATTCAAATATAAATTTAAACCGATTAAATTTTTAAAAAAATTAACTTTTTTTTATTTTAATAAAAAATTAACCGGTTAATTTTTATTCGAATAAAAACTGAATCCGTTATATTTTATTCGAATAAAAAATTAACTGGTTTATATTTAAAAAAATTAAAATTTTTTTATTCGAAAAGAAAATGAACCCGTTTTATTTTATTCGAATAAAATTTCAACTTTTTTTATTCGAATAAAAAATTAACCCGCTTTATTTTTATTCGAATAAAATTTTAAGTGATTTATATTTATTCGGATAAAAAATTAACCGGTTTATATTTATTCGGATAAAAAATTAAGCGTTTTATTTTTATTCGAATAGAAAATGAACCCGTTTTATTTTATTCAAATAAAAATTTAAGCGGTTTTTATTAATTCGTATAAAAAATTAACCGGTTTATATTTATTCGGATAAAAATTAACCTGTTTCTTTTTATTCGAATAACAATTAAAAACTCTTATAGAGGTGAATGAAAAGTGAGCCGGTTCATTAAAATAAATTTCATTAATTTCTGAACCGGTTTTGATTACAATAAAAATTAAATCGCTTCATTTAAAGTTGATTAAAAATGAATCGGTTACTTTTTACCATTGGTAAGTGAAAGGGTTTTAACCTAATCATTTAACTCTCAAACAATCTAATCTATACATTTAAAGTTGTCAGAAAAATAAACGAGTTCTTTTGGATTCATGTCGAAACTGAACCGATTCAATTTAATTCGAATAAAAAATTGAATCAAATCAGTTAGAAATTCTGTATAATCTAGTCTTAAATAAACCTAGCATTAACAAAAATTACACGGTTCATTTAGAATCCATTAAAAAAGTGAACCGATTCACTTAGAATCCAAACAAAACTCCCACTACCATCAGAATTCTCTTATGGCATAAATCTAACTTAACTTATTTAAATTTTAAATATACCTTTTATTCTTTATTTACCTCTAAATGGGTACGAGTAAATACAATTTCGTTTCTTTCTTTTTTCGTTTTTTTTTTACATTAAATATGTAAAAATAACGTTATTACACCTCATGTAATTTACAAGTAAATTAAAAAAAAAATATTTACTTCAAGCAGAAACAACGGCAAAAGAAAACTCAATCACACATCTGAGAGCCCGAAAAGCGAAAGGAAGGGCTGGGTTTAGAGGCCAAAAGGAAAGATTTTTATAGGTTTGTAAGCAGATGTACGGAGTAAAACGATACAGTCTCCTTCGTCAAGGTTAACAAAGACATCTACAGCCTACAAAGAGAATTTTTTCTTTTTCATACAGACAAATAAACACCCACAAAAGTTATAACTTGCAAATGTGTGTGTAAATCTTGTTGTAAAAAGAAGAAAGAAAAAAAAAACAAATGAAAAGAATAATAATTGCAAAAGCGTCCTTGACAGTTAAAATATACTCGATGTCGTCGTAAATACATTGTGCAATATGGCCAACAGGCAAATCTATAATAAAATATAACAAAACACCCTAAACTTTAACAGCCTGCGATTGTCTGCTTGTGCAGCTCAGCTCAGTTCAGTTCACTCCCGCTATTTTCCCACTCAAAGTGCTATGGAAACTTTTGCAAAAATTTGTCTCCCACCAGGACCCCAACTCATGTGTTGGGTTTTATTAGTAACACTACGTTACTGTGAACATGAATGTATGGCAAATCATCAACATGGCTGATTGCTTATTTCCACGTGCCACAAACAACATTCGGGATTAATTGTGTTGCTGGTTACTGCTTGCCTGGCAGCTCCCTCCCGCCAGCATGTACATATGTATGTATGCATTCGAGAATAACGAGTGCGATTTGTTGCAAAGAGAAATTTAAGGAAAAATTGCTTAAATTTAATTTTTAGTTTAAAGGAAAATTGGTTTTATTATTTTTTGATTAAAAAAGCACAGAACCGGTTTTATTTTTATTCGATTCAAAAATAACCGGTTCATATTTATTCCATTTCAAAAGATTTTAGTCACCAATTCGAAGAAAGCAGTTCATTTTGATTCGAAAAAATGGTTAATTTTTATACGAATATAACAAAACCGGCTCATTTTTATATATTTAGCTTGTTTATTTTTATTAATTTTTACAGATTAAATTTTATTCGATTAAAAATTAATCGTTTATTTTTTTATTCGATTAAAAATTAATCGGTTATTTTTTTATTCGATTAATCGAATAATTTCTGTACAATTAAATTTTATGCAAATATTTAGACCAGTTAATTTTTACTGGATTCTAAATGAATCGATTAATTTTTTATTCGATTTTAAATTTATTTATTTTCACAGATTAAATTTTTATTCGATACAAATTTAACCGATTAATTTTTTATTCGATCAAAAATTAACCGATTAATCTTTTATTCGATTAAAAATTAATCGGTTAAATTTTAATCGAATAAAAATTTAATCTGTGAAAGTAAATAAAAATTAACATGCAAAAAATGAATCGATTATTTTTTATTCGGATAAAAATTTACCGATTCTATTAGAATCTAGTAAAAATTAGAGGTTTATTTAGAATATTGTAAAAATTAACGGTTCTTGAAAAGTGTAATAAAATTTAATCGGTTCATTTAAAATCGAATAAAAAATTAATCGATTCATTTAGAATCCAGTAAAAATTAACTGGTTCCTAAATATTTGCATAAAAATTAATTGTGCCGATTAATATTTTATTCGAATAAAAATTAACCGATTTTTTGCTCGATTCTAAAATAACTGGTAAATTTCCACAAGATTCTAAATGAACCGATATGTTTAAGTCGATTCTAATGGAATAGATTAATTTTTAAATTAATTATAAATTTTGAACTCATTCGAATAAAAACTTTTATTCGATTCTTCAAGAATCGGTAAATTTCTTATTCGATTAGATTTTATATAAACCGATTAAAATTTATTCAAATCGGTTATTTCTTAATCGATTATGAATGAATATAATAATTTTGTACTCGATTCTACAAAATTATTTTTATTCGATTCATCAAGAACCCATAAATTTTTTATTTGATTCAAATTTAACCGTTTCATTTTTTATTTGATTAAGAATTATCCCATTAATTTTTTATTCGATTAAAAATTAAGCGATTAATTTCTTATTGGATTAAAAATTAACCGATTAACTCTTATTAGATTCTTCAAGAACCGGTTAATTTGTTATTCGATTAAAAATTTACCGATTAATTTTTTATTCGATTAAGAATTATCCCATTAATTTTTTATTCGATTAAAAATTAAGCGATTAATTTCTTATTGCATTAAAAATTAACCGATTAACTCTTATTAACTCGATTAAAAATAAATTGATTAATTAACTTTTTTTCGATTAAAAATTAAACGATTATTTTTTATTCGATTAAAAATTAACCGACTAATTTATTATTCGATTAAAAATAAATTGATTAATTTTTTTTCGATTAAAAATTTACCGATTAATTTTTTATTCGATTAAGAATTATCCCATTAAATTTTTAATCGATTAAAAATTAAGCGATTAATTTCATTTCCGGATTAAAAATTAACCGATTAACTCTTATTACATTCTTCAAGAACCGGTTAATTTGTTTTTCGATTAAAAATTAACCAATTAATTTTTTATTCGATTAAAAATTAAATGATTATTTTTTATTCGATTAAAAAATAAATTGATTAAATTTTTTCGATTAAAAATTTACCGATTAATTTTTTATTCGATTAAGAATTATCCCATTAATTTTTTATTCGGTTAGATTCCATATAAACCAATTAAAATTTATTCAAATCGGTTATTTCTTAATCGATTATGAATGAATATAATAATTTTGTACTCGATTCTAAATGAACAGATTAATTTTTATTCAATTCATCAAGAACCGATGCATTTTTTATTTGATTAAAATTTAACCGATTAATTTTTTATTCGATTAAAAATTAACCGACTAATTTTTTATTCGATTAAAAATAAATTGATTAATTTTTTTCGATTGAAAATTTATCGATTAATTTTTTATTCGATTAAGAATTAACCCATTAATTTTTTATACGATTAAAAACTAAGCGATTAATTTCTTATTAGATTAAAAATTAACCGATTAATTCTTATTACATTCTTCAAGAACCGGTTAATTTGTTATTCGATTAAAAATTAACCGATTCATTTTTTATTCGATTAAAAATTAACCGACTAAATTTTTATTCTATTAAAAAATAAATTGATTAATTTTTTTCGATTAAAAATTTACCGATTAATTTTTTATTCGATTAAGAATTATCCCATTAATTTTTTATTCGATTAAAAATTAAACGATTAATTTTTAATTCGATTAAAAACTAACCGACTAATCTTTTATTCGATTAAAAATAAATTGATTATTTTTTTTTCGATTAAAAATTTACCGATTAATTTTTTATTCGATTAAGAATTATCCCATTAAATTTTTATTCGATTTAAAATTAAGCGATTAATTTCTTATTGGATTAAAAATTAACCGTTAACTCTTATTAGATTGTTCAAGAACCGGTTATTTTTTTATTCGACTAAAAATTAACCGATTAATTTTTTATTTTAAATGGGAACGATTTCTCATTTTTTGTATAGTATTCCTAACGAACCGATTAATTTTGTATTCGATTCGAAAAGAACGGTTCTAACCGTTTAATTTTTCACTAAATTTTCAATTTAACTTTTCTTTTCAAAGACTGTTTGGCAATTTAGTTCAATAAATCTTCTTAAAAATATAAATTTGAAAATCAAATAGTTTGTACTCCCTGGCAGAAAAGGCTTGCTATTCAAACACACCAAACAAAATGAAAAAAGGATTTTCTAATAAACACACTTGGTAATTTTTAATATTCGAACGCACACATGCTCGACATCAACAATTTGTGTCTGTGAGTGTGTTTGTAAAACAAATTTTGAGAAAATAATTTTTCATTGAAAATATAAAAAAAACTTTGGCAACAGTTGGTTTCATTTCTAACATTTTTGTGATGCACGCGCACGCATGAAATTATTAAGGAATGTAACGAATGAATAATTCACAGCAAAAAAAATGTAGCAGTAGTCAATTTCAAGGACACTTGAAGTTTTTTAGACAGTGATTGCATTCTTTCATCGCTTAAAAAGGCATACAATTACATCTACTTGGATTTTGAAAAATATAATTTTAGTTCTTTACCCCTTTCCGCCCGTCTGCACTGGCCTGGGGCCTCGAGAGATTTGAAATAAATTTTCCCATGAATTCATTAAAATATTTAAGTCTACTTTATTTTTATTTTCATCATCATCATCACTCCGTTATTAGAGTGTCATTTACAGCAAAATTTTATCAGACGGTTTTCAATAGAAACCGTAACATCAGCATCTTATTTTTTTTTGCTGGATGCTCCCGCAATTAAAACAAATAAAAATGTAAATTAAGATACTTTTTGTTTGTCTTGTCTACTCATTTGTTTAAAGACGAAACACTCACACACCAAAAAAAAAACTCATCCATTTTCAAGATCTTCTTACAGCAAGAAAACAAAAAAAATCGTCTTTTCAGCAACAAAATGTTGTTGAAATGTTTTTTCTCTCATTCTTTTTTGAAATTGTTCTCATGCTTGTGAAAAGGAGAATTAGCTTAAATTGGATTTTCTTTTTGGCTGATTTCAGCAATTATTTTTGCTACACGTGTAATGAAAACAAATTGTGCTGCTTTTGTGTTATGAGAAATTATCAAAAAAAAATAAAGCAGAGCTCAGCTCAATGCTGAAAGACACTGAAATATAAATATTTGCAGTAACAATAATCAAATTTAAACAGATTGCAAAGAAAAACAATTTAAAAAGACTTAAGATTGTTAATTAAGATTTGGAGGGAAAAACGATTAAAGGAGCCTTTAAAATAAAGCCGTGATGAATTATTAAAATAAAAAATATCATTAAAAAGGGAACATTTGTTTAAGAATCTATTAAAAAAACGATAATATGTAAAGCGGTTTATTTGTTACTCGATTAAAAGTAAACCGGTTCAGCTTTTGGCAATTGAAGAAAAAACATTTCATTTTCTAATCGATTTGGATTCGAATAAATCGATTAAAAATTATCCGATTAATTATTTACAGTTTCAAAATAAATTGTATAATTGCTGATTGTTTCAATAGAAACCGATTAGTTTTGAATCGAATACAAAATTAATCGATTAAAAATTAACCGATTAATTTTTTACATTCTAAATAAAAGCTGTTTATTTTTTCCACGAAGCTAAGATAATTGGCTAATTGCTATTAGTTTCAATAGAAACCGGTTAATTTTGAAACGAATAAAAAATTAAATGATTAAAAAATTTTTAATCGATTAATTTTTATTCCATGCAAAAAGGATCACTTCATTATTTATTCGATTAATTTTTTATCGATTAATATTAACAGGTAATTCAAAATTAATCGGTTAATTTATTATTCGTTACAAAAAATAAACGATTATCCTGAGTTAAATTCTAAATGAATCGATTAATTTTATTCGATTCAATATGACCAGTTTAAATTATATTGAAAAATAATCTGATATAATTTTATTGGTTTTAAAATGAAGCGATTCGTTTTTTATTCGAATCAAAATTAAACGACTATTTTTTATTCAATTCTTAATCAACTGATACATTTTTTCTCTACTCAAAATGAACCGATTTATTTTTATTCGATTCAAAATGAACCGATTAATTAAGTTTTTATTATATGGATTCAAATCATCCGTTATGTTTTTATTCGATTCAAAATTATCTGATTTGTTTTTATATGGATTGAAAATGAACCGATTAATTTTTTGTTCGAATAAAAATTAACCGATTAATTTTTTATTCGATTCAAAATGAAGCGATTAATTTTCAACCGTTATGTTTTTATTCGATTCAAATGAGCTGATTTGTTTTTATATGGATTGAAAATGAACCGATTAATTTTTTATTCGAATAAAAATTAACCGATAAATTTTTTATTCGATTCAAAACGAAGCGATTCATTTTTTAATGGAAACCAATTTAGCCGATTAATTTTTTATTCGATTAAAAATTAACCGTTTAATTTTTAATAATCGAATAATTTTTTATTCGATTCTAAATCAATAGTTAAAATTTTAATCGAACATGATTATTTTAATTGGATTCTAACCGATTAATTTTTTATTCGATTCAAAATGTACCGATTGATTTTTTAATAAGATCCAAAATAAACCGATTAACTTTTTATTCGATTCAAAATGAACCGATTAATTCTTAATTTGATTCTAAATCAACCGATACATTTTCAACCGATTCATAATGATCATTATTATTTTAATTGGATTCAAAATGAATCGATTAATTTTGGATTCGAACTAAAATTAACCGATTAATTTTTTAATCGTAACCAATTTAACCGATTAATTTTTTATTCGATTGAATATGAACCGATTAATTTTTTAATAAGATCCAAAATAAACCGATTAACTTTTTATTCTAAATCAACCGATACATTTTCATCCGATTCATAATGATCATTATTATTTTAACTGGATTCAAAATGAATCGATTAATTTTGTATTCGAACTAAAATTAACTGATTAATTTTTTAATCGTAACCGATTATTTTTTTATTCGATTCAAAACCGATTCATTTTTAATAAGATCCAAAATAAACCGATTAATTTTTTATTCGATTCAAAGTGAACCGATTAATTCCTAATTTGAATCTAAATCAACCGATGCATTTTCATCCGATTCATAATGATCATTATTATTTTAAATTGGATTCAAAATGAATCGATTAATTTTGTATTCGAACTAAAATTAACCGATTAATTTTTTAATCGTAACCAATTTAACCGATTATTTTTTTATTCGATTCAAAATGAACCGATTAATTTTTTATGAAGATCCCAAATAAACCGATTAACTTTTTATTCGATTCAAAATGAACCGATTAATTCCTAATTTGAATCTAAATCAACAGATACATTTTCATCCGATTCATAATGATCATTATTATTTTAATTGGATTCAAAATTAATCGATTAATTTTGTATTCGAATCAAAATTAACTGACTAATTTTTTTAATCGAATCCAATTTAACCGATAATTTTTGTAGTCAATTCAAATGCACCCGTTTAGTTTTATTCGATTGAAAGTTAATCGTTTAATATTTTATTCTATTCAATATTAACCGATTAAATTTTTATTCGATTTTAAATCAACCATTAAATTTGTATTAGATTTATAATGAACATTATTATGTCAATTGTATTTAAAATTAACCGATTAATTTTTTATTCGAATCAAAATTAACCGATTAATTTTTTATTCGATTCAAAATTAACCGTTTATTTTTTTATTATAATGCAAATAACCCGATTAACTTTTTATTCGATTCAAAATTAACCGATTATTCGATTCTAAATCTAAGCGTTCCAGTTTTATTAGATTTATAATTTGTATTCCATTTAAAACTAATCGATTTAATTTTATTCGATTCTTAATCAACCGTAAAATTATTATTCGATTCCAAATGAAGTGGTTTATTTTTATTAAATTATTTGGGAACCGTTTCATTTATCACACGATTATATAATCGACGCTTAACTTATTCCTTCTAAAACTAGTCAGTTAAATTTTTATTCGATTAAAAAAACCGAATAATTGTTAGTCGAATAAAAAATATTAGTATGTATAATTTTTAAATTTAATGTAAATAATGTATATATTCTTCATTTTTATTCGATTTAAAAGTAACCGTTTTAATTTTATTCGATTCAATGAGCTGAATGAATTGAATGAACCGGTTCAGTTTTTATACGATTCTTAAAAACCTTTTAATTTTTACTGTATTCTTAATGAAATGCTTAATTTTTCTTTTTGTTTAGCAACATTTGCATTCTTTTTTGTGTCATATATAAAAAGGTTATACTTTGAATTTGGGGAGGTTTCAGTTAATTGTATGTTTATGTATTCAGTTCGAGTCACTTAAACATGTTAAATACAACAGTGACCTTGAATTCTTGGAATGTTCGTTTACCACCTTCACTTCTTTCCTAATTTCTAAACATAATTATTTAGTTGAAAGCATGTTATGACATGCCAGTGAAAAGGGGCCACAAGGATCTTGTATAGGCACCTGGTAACCACCCATATGTGGGGGATTATTTTTACCAGCTTTCCACTTTATTTTAACCGCACAATATGACCCTGAGGCTTAAATGATTTATTAACAATAAATAAATAAAGAAAATTAAAAAAGACACAATTGTGGCAACAGAACCACTTCAACGGTTCCAAAATGGATGAATGTTTCTACAAAAACTTGAAAAAGTAAAAGTTTTGCAGGGATTTTATTTTATAAATACTAAAATAATAAAACACAATTAAAGCGTTAGACGTCAAAGTTGCTGTAAATTTTAAGTTGCTAATTCATATAATTTTAAAATTAATTATTGAAATCAATATAAAACACAGTATGTTTTGTTAAAATCTAATATTTAAAGGTGAAGGCTCTTTGCTTATTCTAATATCACTGATAAAGGTTAAAGGTCATCAGTGAAATAAATGTTATTTTTTGTAAAATATTTGTTAGAAAATTACTTGCAACATGCAATTGAATTAACTTATTTTGTTTTAAAATCTATACTAACATTAAGAGGTCAAAGGTTATTTATTTAAAAATGTCATTAAATTAATTTAAGGTTTTCAAGTAAAAGGTCAAAGGTTATTTATTAAAAATATCAATATTTTAAGTTTAAAAGGTCAAAAGGTTAAACATTTCAAATTTGTCCCTCAACATTTATTTAACAGAAGTCTTGCTAAAGCCCTAGAATTCTCATATTCTGCCAGAATAGACGTTTCTTTTAAAGAAATCAGTAACTGTCGCTTTATATTTCGCTTGTCGCCTTTACGCATAACTCTTCCAATGTGCTCAAATCCTGCAACATTAACAAATTGATTAACTGTTTTCCCATTTGCCACTAAAACCGAGTAGCATAAGACAAACAAACAGACACAAAATAAATGTATTACATTATGCTGACAAAATTAGTATGTATTTGGCACAATAAAAATAATTTATAGAAAAAAAACTAAACATAAAAGAAATGGAAAAAAATAACATAAAAGGAATTTTAACACTCCTAACCTTGAAACACAAAAACCAACCCACATTAATGACAAAGTTTCCAAAATGTAGAATGAAAATGAGGTAAGAAAGAACGATACTTACATAAAAATGACTAAAGAAAAAAAAACATAAAAATGAACAGGTTCATTTAAAGGACATACACAAAAAAAACTTCTTTTGAAATTGAAAGCAAAATGAAGCGATTCGAATTCAGAATGAAACGGTATATTATAAATTGAATGAAAATAATTTATCATTTGTAGCAAATAGCCGGTTTTAATTGAAATTAATTGGTGTTTAACTTTTAATCGAATCAAATCATGTTCATTTTTAATAGTATACAAAATAGACGGGTTATTTTGAATCAAATAAAAAATTAATCGATTAATTTTGAATCGAATAAAAAATTAATCGATTAATTTTGAATCGAATAAAAAATTAATCGATTAATTTTGAATCAAATAAAAAATTTATCAATTAATTTTGAATCAAATAAAAAATTATTCGATTAATTTTGAATCAAATAAAAAATTAATCGATTAATTTTGAATTGAATAAAAAATTAATCGATTAATTTTGAATTGAATAAAAAATTAATCGATTAATTTTGAATCGAATAAAAAATTAATCGATTAATTTTGAATCAAATAAAAAATTAATCGATTAATTTTGAATCGAATAAAAAATTAATCGATTATTTTTGAATCAAAAAAAAAATTAATCGAATAAAAAATTAATCGATTAATTTTGAATCGAATAAAATATTAATCGATTAATTTTTAATGGAAAAAAAATTAATCGATTAATTTTGAATCGAATAAGAAATTAAACAATTAATTCTGAATCAAATAAAAAATTAAACGATTAATTTTGAATCGAATAAAAAATTAATGGAATAATTTCGAATCGATTAATTTTGAATCCAATAAAAATAAACCGGTTTATTTTATACTCGATTAAATAAACCAATTAATCGAATTAAAAATTATCCGGTTCACTTTTAATGAAATTAATTTGAAATTAATTTATGTTTAACTTTTAATCAAATAAAATCATGTTCATTTTTAATAGTACATATACAAAATAGACGGGTTAATTTTGAATAGAATTAAAAATTAATCGACCGGTTAATTTTTTATTCGATTAATTGGTTTATTTAATCGAATATAAAATTAAATAAACCAATTAATCGAATAAAAATTTAACCGGATTATTTTTATTCGATTCTAAATTAATCGATTCGAAATTATTCCATTAATTTTTTATTCGATTCAAAATTAATCGTTAAATTTTTTATTCGATTCAAAATTAATCGATTAATTTTTTATTCTATTCAAAATTTGTTTAATCGTATACGAAATTAAAGACTAAACGAATTATTTTTGAACGAAAAAAAAATTGACCGATTAACATTTAATCTAATAAAAAGACGGGTTAAATTTGAATAGAATATAAAAGGAAGAAAAAAATAATTGGTGGATTTTTAATCGAATAAAAATAAACCGGTTAATTTTATATTCGATTAAATAAATCAATTTGAGTCGAATAAAATTTAATCGACACAAATCTCACAGAGTCGAATATATTTAAACCCGCAAATGATACGATAAATTTTGAATCGAATAAAAATGAACTGATTTCTTAATCGAATAAAATAGTAATAGGTTAATTTTGAATCGAATAAAAAATTTACCAATTAATTTTGATTCGAATAAAAATTAATCGCTTCATTTTGTAATGATACCAATACTAATCGGTTAATTTTTTAATCGAATAAAGTATTAACCGATTAATTTTGGTTCGAATAAAAAATAAACCGCTTTATTTTCTAACAAATAAAATACTAACCGACTTATTTTTAATCGAATAAAACATTTAACGTTGAATTTTGAATCGATTAATTTAATGAACCGATTTATTTTGTATCGAATAAAAATGAACTGATTTCTTAATCGAATAAAATATTAATCGGTTAATTTTGAATCGAATAAAAAATTTACCAATTAAGTTTGATTCGAATAAAAATTAATCGCTTAATTTTTTAAACGAATAAAAAATTAAACGATTAATTTTGATTCGAATAAAAAAACTCCGGCTTTATTTTCTAACGAATGAAATATTAACCGACTAATTTTTAATCGAATAAAACATTTAATGTTAAATTTTGAATCGATTAATTTTGTATCGAATAAAAATTAACAGATTTCTTAATTGAATAAAATGTTAATCGGTTAATTTTTAATCGAATAAAAAATTTATCGTTTTATTTTGAATCGATTAAATTAACCGATTTATTTTGAATCGAATAAAAATTAACTGATTTCTTAATCGAATAAATTGTTAATTGTTTAATTTTAAATCAAATATGGAAAATTAATCGTTACATTTTAAATCATAAAATTAAGAGCTTGACCTTTTGGAAAGAATGAAAAATTAATCGAATAAAAAATTACTGATTAATTTTGATTCGAATAAAAATTTAATTGGTACATTTTCAATCATATCAACAAAAAAAATAGTTCATTTTGAATCGAATAAAAAAAAAATTGACCGATTAATTTTTAATCGAATAAAAAATGAATTGTTACATTTTCAAAATTAACAGCTTGCCCTTTTGGAAATAACGAAAAATTAATGGAATAAAAAATTGAAGTATCAATATTTAATCGAATAAAAATATTAATCGGTAAATTCTAAATCGTATAAAAAATTACTCGGCTAATTTTGTGTCGAATAAAAAATTAATCGTTTCATTTTGAATCTTCCCTTTTGTAAAGAATGAAAATTTTATCGATTAATTTTGTGTCGAATAAAAAATTGAAATATGAATTTTTAATCGAATAAAACTATTAATCTGTTAATTTTGAGTCAAATAAAAAATTAACCGATTAATTTTGAATCATAAAATTAACCGTTTGCCTTTTTGGAAAGAATGAAAAATTAATCGATTCATTTTGATTCCAAAAAAATGCAAGTATCAATTTAATCGAATAAAAAATTTATTGATTATTTCTAAATTGAATGAAATATTATTCGGTTTATTTTGAGTAAAATAAAAAATATAAGTATACATTTTTAATAGATTAAAAATATTAATCGGTTAATTCTGAATCGAATAAAAAATTATTCGGAAAATTTTGCATCGAATAAAAAAATTTTTATATAAATTTTTAATCAAATCAAATTATTAAACCATTAATTTTTAATCGAATAAAAATTATTTGGAGTACATATTTTTAATCGTCTTAAAAAAGAACTGGTGCATTTAGACTCGATTTTTTGTTTAGTTTTTTTTAACAAAAATAAATTAATTTCAACTTTTCTTTTCATGATAACACAATTTCACTCTCCTTTTTTTGTATACATTAAAGGAGAATTTTTTATTGTGTTCCTAAACATAAAAGTTTCATAACAATAACGACAAAAAGAAATTATCTAAGAAAACTCGTAAAAAATTACAACAAATTATCAATAAAAAAAATGTAAGAATCTGTTTTAAAAATCACTCTACTTAAACATAAAAAAAACACCAAACCTACACAAAAATTTCAAGGTCTTTTCTAGCTCATAATTGGATACAAAATCCTCCTCCTACCTTTCCCTGTAATAACTAAGGCGTATGTGGTTATTTTCATAACACTCGTGGATACAGCCTACAGGGAATACAGTTGAATTCCCTTAATGAAATTGTCGATGGTTTTTTTCTTTATTTTTTGCTTATTTTTCAGTTTCATAAAATTTAAATAAGACATTTAAAAGTTTTGTTTAATTTAAAACAAAAAGAAAGAAAAAAAAATCAAGTAAGAGAGCTATATTCGGCAGAGACGAATTTTAAATATCCTTCAAAAAATTATACTTTAAGATAAAGATTGAAAATATTTTTTGGTGAAATTTTTTTTTTTTTTTAATTTTTTATTTTTTGCCGATTTTGACCTATTGGAGGTCCGAATTACTATGGCGTTATAAAAATTGTTGCAAAGGCTTTTGAAATATCTATCATTTGATATCCATATTGTCTATATTAATGACTTAGTAATCCAGATATACTAGTAGATCAAAAATAGGTCAAAACTGGAGGTAGTCTTGGTTTTTTGGTTATATCTCAGCCATTTGTGGACCGATTTTATCGATTTTTAAATAGCAACAGAAACGGGACTTTAGCGAATATATTAAGGTATGAATTATGTATGTAACATATTTGGGGTCTACGAAATGTTGATTTCAACATACAGAGGAACTTGGAAAAAATAGAAATTACAAACGGAATGACAAACTTTATATACCCTTGCCACTCATGGTGAAGAGTATAAATCCAAGAATAAGTTTTGTAATTCAACACTGTCTGGCGAGGAGTTTAATGCGCTGGCATAAATAAAAATAAGTTTTATTGAGGCACATTTGACAAAAATCAAAAAAAAATTAAAATTAAATTTTCTTTAATCAGTTTTGTAATCAGTGGAAATAAATAATTTCTCTGGCTTAACTTATCACTTCAAATTTAAAATTGTTTCAAATAAATTTGAATTTTTTTTAGTTTAAACTTACACCTGAACACACCTTCAATTGATTTCAAAAATGCAAAATCTAGTTGCGAGTAATTTGGGAATTTTGCGCATGCGTGTTGAGATTTTTTAATTTAAAGCTCAAGCTGTAATTGTGACGCATGAAACGAAAGTGTTTTACATTTATTTTACTTTATAAATAAAAAAATAAACAGTTTTTTTTCTAAATACAAGTTTCGTTTTCACTTTTAATTGTTGAACTAGAAAACTGAAAGAAAAAACTGTTTTTAGACACAGAAAATGAGAAAAAAAAAATAACCAGACCCAGAGAAAAGAAAGAAAACAAAAGTGTTTAACTAAAGCCAAAGAAAAACATTTGTTAAACACGTTTAAAATAAAAAGTAGAGAGCAAAAATACAAAAAAAAACACAACAATTTGTCATTTAATTAACAATTAAATGAAAGTGAAATTTAGTTTCAGTAGCAAAAAAATAAAGAAGTAAATAAAATAACAAATCAATTTAAATTTAAAAGAAAGAAACGAAAACTCATAGATTTTTTTAAAGAAATCTTTTGCTAATTCTTTTAAGAATTTCAAACAATTAACAAAAAAAAACACAAAAGCCTTAATTAGCATCTAAACAAAGTTATAATTTAAATAAATTATAATATTATTCAAAAAAAAAAATAGGTTTCCCCAAATGATGTCAAAGAAAGTATTTAAAGATATTTAAATATTTAAACAAATATCATCATAATTCTATGATTTATTTATGTTTGTTATAAATTTATTTATTGGTTATAATTGTTTAACAATTCTTGTTAAACCTTACACCCTCCAATATCCAACAACTTAAACAAAATTAACACTATTTTATGTAGAAAAATCATTCACAGCTTAGCTCAACTTTAAGAGTTTATTGAACTTTTTTGAGAGAAAAAAAGAAATTTTTGTTAATAAATGTTTATAAAATTTATAAGACATCATTAAAAAAGTGGTAAGGAGCAATAGCAATTTCTTGGAGATTTAAGAAAGTCATGCACAAGAAAAATTTCAAAAAAAATTAAACCCAATTATCTCTCATGAAATATGAAACCGATTAATTTTTAATCGAATGAAAAAAAAATAAACCCATTAATCTATAGACAATCGAATAAAAAATGAATGATGATTTTTCAATCGAATAAAAAATTAATCGATTAATTTTGAATCGAATAAAAAAATTAATCGATTAATTTTTAATCGAATAAAAAATTATTCGATTAATTTTTAATCGAATCAAAAAAAATAAACTCATAGATGAATAAAAAATTAAAAGTATTTAAAGAATCTTTTTTATTCGATTCTTTAAATACTTTTAATTTTTTATTATAATTTTTCTTTTGTTTTATTAATGATAATTTTTGAATCGAATAAAAAATTAATCGATTAATTTTGAATCGAATAAAAAATTAATGATAATTTTTGAATCGAATAAAAAATTAATCGATTAATTTTAAATCGAATAAAAAGACAAATCGATCAATTTTTAATCGAATAAAGAAATTTCGATTAATTTTTAATCGAATTAAAAAATTATTCGATTAATTTTTAATTGAATGAGAAAAACATAAACATACGAATAAAAAATTATAGATTTTATAATGAATCGAATAAAAAACTAATCGATTTTATTTTATATAGACAAATAAAAAATTTTAAGTTTTATATTGAATCGGTTTACTATGAAACGAATAAGAAATATTAATGATAAAAAAATTAATGATAATTTTTGAATCGAATACAAAATTAATCGATTAATTTTTAATCCAATAAAAAAATTATTCGATTAATTTTTAATCGAATGAAAAAAATAAGCCTAACCATCTACAGACGAATAAAAAATTAAAAGTTTTATAATGAATCGAATAAAAAAAATGATTGATAATTTTTGAATCGAATAAAAAAATTTATTATAATTTTTGAATCGAATAAAGAAATTAATAGTTATAGTTTTTTAATCGAATTAAAAATTAATCTTCATAAACGAATTTTAAATTTGAGCGTTTTAAAATCTAATTTTGTAAGGAAATTTTCCTTTCCATACTTAATTTTGAATCGAATAAAAAAATTAATCGATTAATTTTAATCGAATAAAAAAAATTATTCGATTAATTTTTAATCGAATAAAAAAATTATTCGATTAATTTTTAATCGAATGAATCTACATACGAATAAAAAATTAAAGGTTTTATAATGAATCGAATAAAAAACTTATCGGTTATATTTTAATCGAATAATAAATTAACCGGTTCTTTGTGATAAAAAGAATCGAATGAATCTACATACGAATAAAAAATTAAAAGTTTTATAATGAATCGAATAAAAAACTAATCGATTATATTTTAATCGAATAATAAATTAACCGGTTCTCTGTGAAGCGAGGACAAAAAATAAAACTTTTCATCTGTCATGAAAAATTAAACGTTTTATAATGTATGAAAAAAAAATTAATCGATTAATTTTTAATCGAATAAAAAGTTATTTTTAATCGAATGAAAAATTAAAGTTGAATCGTATAGAAAATCAAACAATTATTTTTAACTAATTAACAACGAATTGCAAATGTACCGGTTTATACTGAAATGAATAAGAAATTAATCGGAATCAATTTTGATTCGATTGATATATTAACCGCTTAGTTTTGAATCGAATACAAAAGTAACCGATTAATTTTGAATCGATCCATTTTAAATATGTATAATAAAAAATGATTCGTTTAATTTTTAATCGAATGAAAAATGAATCGAATAATTTTGAATCGAATAAAAAATTAATCGATTCATTTTTAAACGAATAAAAAGTTAATCAATTAAAAAATTATTGGATTAATTATTTAATCGATTAAAAATTGGATTAAAACAATTTTTAATCGATTAAAAAATTACTGGGTTAATTTTGAATCGAATAAAAAATTAATCGATTAATATTTAATCGAATAAAAAATGATTCGTTTAATTTTTAATCGAAAAGAATATTATTCGATTTAAACGAAAAAAAAGTTAATTTTTAGTTTTGAATCGAATACAAAATTAACCGATTCATTTTGAATCGATCCATTTTAAATATGTACATATAATAAAAAATGATTCGTTTAATTTTTAATCGAATGAAAAATTAATCGACTAATTTTGAATCGAATAAAAAATTAATCGATTCATTTTTAAACGAATAAAAAGTTAATCAATTATAAAATTATTGGATTAATCGAATAAAAAGTTAATCGATTAATTTTGAATCGATTAAAAAATTATTGTATTAATTTTTAATCCAATTTTTAATTGATTAAAAAATTATTGGATTAATTTTGAATCGAATAGGATATTATTCGATTAACTTTTAAATGAATAAAAAAATAATTTTTAGTCGTATAGAAAATCAAACAATTATTTTTAAATAATTATACATATGTACATAGAATTACAAATAAACCGCTATATTATGAAACGAATAAGAAAGTATGTAATCGATACATTTTTAATCGATTAATATTTGTTTGAATGAAACATCCGTTCATCATGAACCGGCAAAATGTTAAAATATTAAACGATTAATTCATTTTGTGATTTAATGAAAATAAAGTCGGTTCAATATGAATCAGAAAAAACAAATATTCAAAAATTAAGCGATTAATTATTAACCGAATGAAAAAACCGATTAATTTTGAATAAAAAAAATTAAACCATTCATTTGCGATTTAATGAAAATTTATTCGGTTTAATATAAAAAATAACCGATTCATTTTTAATCGAATAAAATATTAGCCTGTTTATTATGAATCGAAAAAATAATTAATTAGTATCGAATGGAAAATGAATCGGCTAATTTTGAATAGAATAGAAAAAATTAATCGATTAATTTTTAATCTAATGAAAAGCGAAATAAAATGAACCGAATCTATATTAATCTAATAAACTATAAATTGTATAAATTTTAGTCGAATAAAAAATTAATCCATTAAGTTTTTTTCGAATGAAAAATTATCCGCTTTTCTATGAACGTTTTTGATCGAATGAAAACTAATGCGATTCAATATGAATCGTTAAAAAATAATAGATTCATATTCAAGTTAATAAATAATTTACCGGATTATTGTGAATCGAATATTTTTATTCGATTATTCTTAAGTCAATTGCAAAATAAACCGCCGGTTCGTTATGAATGAAAAGTTAAAATAAACTAGATCTATATGAATCGAATAAAAATTTAACCGATTCATTTTTAATCGAATAAAAAATTAACCGATTAATTTTTAATCGAATGAATAATAAACCGATTCCTTATGAATCGAATAAAAAATTAACCGAATAATTTTTAATCGAATGAAAAAATTTGGCAATTATTTTTTGTTCGAAAATTAAGCGATTCGTTTTTAACCGAATGAAAAAACTGAAAAAACCATTCATTTGCGATTTAATGAAAATTTATTCGTTTAATATAATTTAATCGATTAAAAAATTATTCGGTTCATTATGAATCGGAAAAAAATAACCAATTCCTGTTTAATCGAAAGCAAAATTAACCATTCCATTATGAAGCCATTAAAGAATTAATCGATTCAAGCGTAATCGTATAAAAATGAAATGACTTATTTTGAAAACAAAATTTCAACTCAAATTGAATTAAAACCTAGAGCTGAAAAACTACTTCCCTTCACCAATATTAAAACAAACAAAAATTAAGCATACAAATTAACTGGCTCCCCCTTTAAACTCACTCTCAGCTTCCTTCCCCTCCTCCTGACCCCTTGCAACGAATCTACAACACTTGTACATCGTGTGGCTGGATGGATGGTTGTTTGGCAGTGAGAAAGTGAATTTAAGTTGCATTTCAGCTCAAAAAGTAGAAAAACAATAACAACAACAGTTTTATAAACAAACTAGGTCAAAACAGCTGATCGTTTCTTTTTTGTAGTTACTAAAATACAGTGAATCTCAGAGTGTATGTGTGTTGTTGCTGTTGTTGGTATGTAAACACACCAAAAATGTAAAACAAGAAATATGACTGACACACTAGCAAGCAACCGAGAGACAGACAGACAGAGTGACAATCATGTTTATCAACATTTAACTTATTTTTTGTGTTAAACAGTTTCTAATGTTACGGTAGGTTTTGTTTTGGGTTTATTTTCTACCTCCCTCCCTCCCTCTCTTTCTGTAGTTTCTTAACCAACTCTGAGACTTAAACTTGGCTTGTCAAACAGCCATTATGTACAATGTACATTGTACAAGAAACAAAATATGTGTTTACTTTTATTGTATTTAATTGTAACAGACAAGTAAAAGTGAAATTTATTTATTTGTCTTATAAATTTTGGTAATTGTTTTGGTTTAAACTAGTGGCAGGCCGTCAGTAAGTCAGTCAAGCCGAGTTTTGTTTGTTAGTTTATGATCACACACACAAATTAATTTTGAAAGAAATAGAAAGCTTGAATTATTTGTCTAAGAGGTTTTTTTAGGAGGTGATGTCGTTATTGTTGTTATTATTATTATAATTGTTGTAAATATGTAGGTGTTGCTGAATAAAAGTGCAGTGCGAACAAATTATTAAAAATTGTAATAAAATTCGAGTTTAAGATCAAATAAACCAAGTTTAAGATAAACCAAACTTGGTTTAAGATTAAACAAAACTTGTTTGATCTTAAACTCCAGTTTAAAATCACATAATTTAGGTTTAGGAAAAACTAAACCAAGTTTAAGATAAATTAAACCTGGTTTAAGACTAATTAACAATGGTTTATGATATGCTATAGTTTTATATATACTAAACTAGGTTTAATAACAACTACGTAAAATTTAAGATCAACTAAACCAAGTTTAAGATATATAAAAACTGGATTAAGATTAACTAATGCTTGTTTAAGATAGAATATAGTTTAAAATAAACTAAACTTGGTTTAAACTCAAATAAATTAAGATTAAGAAAAACTAAACCAAGTTTAAGATATATTAAAACTGGATTAAGATTAACTAACGCTTGTTTAAGATAAAATATGGTTTAAAATAAACTAAACTTGGATTAAACTCATATACATTAAATTTAAGATCAACTAAACCAAGTTTAAGATAAATAAAAACAGGGTTAAGATTAACTAATGCTTGTTTAAAATAAAGTATAGTTTATAATAAACTTAACTTAAATTAAACTCAAACAAATAAAGTCTATGAGAAACTCAACCAACTTTAAAATAAACTAAAATTGAAAATAGTTAAAAAAATATTAAACTTTAATTACTTTTTTAGCATAAACTATATTTTTAGATGCACTTAAATAAGCTTAAAATTAATAAACTTAGTTTAAGATAAACTGAACTAAGTTTAAGATAAAATTTACTTTAGACAATAATTAATTTTAACTTGTTTAATATAAACTCTAGTTTCAAATATAATTAACTCAGAAATAAATAACTTAAACCAAGTTTAAGATAAACTGAAATAAATTTAATATAAACTAAAAATTAAACAGTCTTTATATTAAACTTGTTTAGGTTAAACGCTAGTTTCAGGTATATTTAAACTAGTATAAAATTAAATAAACCTAGTTTAAGAAAAACTGAAACAAGTTTAAGGAAAATTTCATCTCAAGATATCTTTGTATTAAACTTTCTTAGGTTAAACGCTAGTTTCAGGTATATTTAAACTAGTATAAAATAAACTAAACCTAGTTTAAGACAAACTGAGCGCAGTTTAATAGAAACTTTATCTTAAGTGATATTTCACTTTAAGTTGTTTAGGTTAAACTCCAGTTTTAGATAAACTTAAACCAAACTAAAATTAACTTAGTCTAGTTTAAGATAAACTAAATCAAGATTAAGATAAAGTTCATCTTAAACAATCTTTCAGTTTAACTTGTTTAGGTTAAACTTTAGTTTTAGATGTACTTAAACCAAAATAAAATTAACTAAACCTAGTTAAGATAAACTAAATAAAGATTAAGATAAATTTCATCCTAAACAATATTTCAGTTTACATTGTTTAGGTTAAACTTTGGTCTCAGATATACTTAAACCAAAATAAAATTAACTAAACCTAGTTTAAGATAAACTAAATCAAGATTAAGATAAACTTCATCTTAAACAATCTTTCAGTTTAACTTGTTTAGGTTAAACTTTAGTTTTAGATGTAGTTAAACCAAAATAAAATTAACTAAACCTAGTTTAAGATAAACTAAATAAAGATTAAGATAAACTTCATCTTAAACAATCTTTCAGTTTAACTTGTTAAGGTTAAACTTTAGTTTTAGACATACTTAAACCAAAATAAAATTAACTAAACCTAGTTTAAGATAAACTAAACAAAGATTAAGATAAACTTCATCCTAAACAATCTTTCAGTTTAACTTGTTTAGGTTAAACTTTAGTTTTAGATGTACTTAAACCAAAATAAAATTAACTAAACCTAGTTTAAGATAAACTAAATAATGATTAAGATAAACTTCATCTTAAAAAATCTTTCAGTTTAACTTAATTAGGTTAAACTTTAGTTTTAGATACACTTAAACCAAAATAAAATTAACTAAACCTAGTTTAAGATAAACTAAATCAAGATTAAGATAAATTTCATCTTAAACAATCTTTCAGTTTAAGTTGTTAAGATTAAACTTTAGTTTTAGATAAACTTAAACCAAAATAAAATTAACTAAACCTAGTTTAAGATAAACTAAACAAAGATTAAGATAAACTTCATCCTAAACAATCTTTCAGTTTAAATTGTTTAGATTAAACTTTAGTTTTAAATATTCAAATCATATAATAAAAATTTCAAATCAAATCAATTAGGTTTAAGCTTAACTAAACCAAGTTTAAGATAAACCAATTTTGGTTTAAGTTTAAGCATTACTTGTTTAAAATAAAATCTAGTTTAAAATCAACTAAACTCAGTTTAAACTCCAAAAAAATAATTTTAAGATTAACTAAACCAAGTTTAAGATAAACTTAGACTTGTCTCAAATTAATTAGAATTGTGTTTGGTTAAAATATTGTTTAAAATAAATTAAACTTGGTTTCAAATTAAATAAATTATGTTTAAGATCAACTAAACCAAGTTTAAGATAAATTAAACCTCGTTTAATATTATCAATTATTTGTTTAATAATAAGTATTGTTTGAAATGAAATAAACCAGCATAATATTAATTAAACCTAGTTTAAGATAAACTGAAACTGGTTTAAGATAAACTTGATTTTAAGTAATCTTGTAATTATAATGGTTTAAGTTAAGCTGCAGTTTTATATAACTTTATTCTTATTCTTAGTTTCAATTAAATTTCACTTTCAGTTATGTTTAAATTGTTTTTAAAAAGAATTTTTAATTTGAAACACTTTGACAGATATAATGATCAGCAAACAAATCATTAGCAAATGTAAAACTCCAGCCCATTAACCTTAATTTCAAACATCTAAATGAAATTCTCCCTTTTTTTAAAACAATTTATTAAGTCTTTAAAAAAATACTTTCGCTTACAGAGAAACAAAAAGTCTAGTCGACGAAAGAAAGAAAAATCAGGTCAACAAACTATTGTGTTGTATTTTCGAGAAACTCGAACACGAAAGAAAGTGAAGATATTTTGGTGATTAAGATGAAGTTTTTTTTTTGTTTTTGGTTTTAATAATTGTAAAACAATAGAAAAATTTGAAAATTATATGCAGTTGTTTACAAAAAGTGGGTCATTTTAATGTTTAATAATGAACAAAAAAAAAAATGTATAAATTTCAACATCGCCAGCGAGTGAAGAAACAAGTCATTGAACTTATACAAATTTCACTTTAATTTCAAGCCCTCTGCTAGATGACTACTGGCTGACATCGAGTGTGGGTCTTTAATTTAAATGTTGGTTTGTTATTTGAGTTTGTGTCGTTTGTATGGTGGTTTAGGCTCGATTTATATCACGAGACATGCTTGTAAGCTAAAGAAAAGAAAAGTGAAATTTTTAAACCAAAAGGTTTTTGACTTTTTTCCAAGCAGCGTTAACAGCAGCAGCTGTATTTTCTATCACAACAAGTTTCAAGCGAAAGTGATCCAAAAAATGGAGGCTCAAGAGGAGTAAGAGGTTGGTACTCTAATTCACGCATGCTTAAACTTGTGTTGCTGCTGCTGCTGCTCGATGCAAGTCTGTGTGTGTCAGTGTACGAGTAAGCGAGTTGCGCTGTTAAGTTTTTAGAGCGGAACCAAACATAGAAAGAAATACATGAACAAAAAATATAAAAAAAAACAATAAAAATCAACACTCTTTTTGTACAATACATATAGTTTTACTTTCTTTTAATGAATGCATTGCTGCGTTTAGTTGAGTTCAGTTTTTGTAGGCATGATTTGTGTTGAAATATTATGCCAGGGAAATTTCGTCGTTGTCGTTCGATCAATCGAGAGCCAGCAGCAGCAAACGAAAACAAAAGTCATTGAACTGTTTTCGTTCGCGTGGTGACGCGTGTGTTTGCTTGGTTGGCTTTTGAAGCTAAAATGAAAGTGATTTGTAAATTGTGACCCACTTATAATCACTTATGTGAGCTATGTCTTGTGGTTAAAGTATGTAGTTTACAAATAACTGTTAAAAGTTTCAATAAAGTGTGAATCAAGATTTTTTTTCTTTTTTTAAAGCAATATCGCAAATAAAATAAACCAAGTTTAAGATAAACTTAATCTGGTTTAACATTATTCAAAACTTTTTTATTTTAAACACCAGTTTCATAACAAATAAAACAAGTTTTAAATCAAATAAATTAGGTTTAAGCTCAACTAAACCAAGTTTAAGATAAACTTAACCTGGTTTAAGATTAAGCAACACTTGTTTAAAATAAAATCTAGTTTAAAATAAACTAAACTAAGTTTAAACTCAAATAAATTAAGTTTAAGAACAACTAAACCAAGTTTAAGATAAACTAAGTTTGTTTAAAATTACTTAACATTTTATATGGTTAAAATATTGTTTAAAATAATTTAAACTTTGTTTGAAATCAAATAAATTATGTTTAAGATCAACTAAACCAAGTTTAAGATAAAATAAACCTCGTTTAATATTATTTAACATTTGTTTAATATTAATTATTGTTTAAAATTAATTAAACTTGGATTAAAATAAAAAAAAGTTAAGTTTAAGTACAACTAAACCAAGTTTAAGATAAATTAAGTCTCGTTTAGGACTCACTAAATCGTTTTATTATTAAGCTATTGTGGAAAATAAGCTAAACCTAGTTTAAAATCAAATGAATTAATTTTGAGATCAACTAAACCAAGTTGAAGATAAACTTAGACCCGTTTAAGATTCACTAAACCCTTTTATTATTAAACTATTGTGTAAAATAAGCTAAACTTAGTTTAATATGAAATAAATAAATTTTGAGATTAACTAAACCAAGTCTAAAAAAAACTAAGTCTAGGTTAAAATTCACTAAAGCTTTTTATTATTAATGTATTGTGTAAAATAAGCTAAACTTAGTTTAATATAAAATAAATAAATTTTGAGATTAACTAAACCAAGTTTAAGATAAATTAAGTCTCGTTTAGGATTCACTAAAACTTTATATTATTAAACTATTGTGTAAAATAAGCTAAACTTAACTTAATATCAAATAAATAAATTTTGAGATTAACTAAACCAAGTTTAAGATAAACTTAGCCCCGTTTAAGATTCACTAAACCCTGATATTATTAAACTATTGTGTAAAATAAGCTAAACTTAGTTTAATATCAAATAAATTAATTTTGAGATCAACTAAACCAAGTTTAAGATAAACTTAGACCCGTTTAAGATTCACTAAACCCTTTTATTATTAAACTATTATGTAAAATAAGCTAAACTTAGTTTAATATCAAATAAATAAATTTTGAGATTAACTAAACCAAGTATAAGAAAAACTAAGTCTAGGTTAAAATTCACTAAAGCTTTTTATTATTAATGTATTGTGTAAAATAAGCTAAACTTAGTTTAATATCAAATAAATAAATTTTGAGATTAACTAAACCAAGTTTAAGATAAACTTAGACCCGTTTAAGATTCGCTAAACCCTGTTATTATTAAACTATTGTGTAAAATAAGCTAAACTTAGTTTAATATCAAATAAATTAATTTTGAGATTAACTAAACCAAGTTTAAGATAAACTAAGTTTCGTTTAGCATTCAATAAAACTTTATATTATTACACTATTGTCTAAAATAAGCTAAACTTAGTTTAATATGAAATAAATAAATTTTGAGATTAACTAAACCAAGTTTAAGAAAAACTAAGTCTAGGTTAAAATTCACTAAAGTTTTTTATTATTAATGTATTGTGTAAAATAAGCTAAACTTAGTTTAATATCAAATAAATAAATTTTGAGATTAACTAAACCAAGTTTAAGATAAACTTAGACCCGTTTAAGATTCGCTAAACCCTGTTATTATTAAACTATTGTGTAAAATAAGCTAAACTTAGTTTAATATCAAATAAATAAATTTTGAGATCAACTAAACCAAGTTTAAGATAAACTTAGCCCCGTTTAAGATTCACTAAACCCTGATATTATTAAACTATTGTGTAAAATAAGCTAAACTTAGTTTAATATCAAATAAATAAATTTTGAGATTAACTAAACCAAGTTTAAGAGAAACTAAGTCTAGGTTAAAATTCACTAAAGCTTTTTATTATTAATGTATTGTGTAAAATAAGCTAAACTTAGTTTAATATCAAATAAATAAATTTTGAGATTAACTAAACCAAGTTTAAGATAAACTTAGACCCGTTTAAGATTCGCTAAACCCTGTTATTATTAAACTATTGTGTAAAATAAGCTAAACTTAGTTTAATATCAAATAAATAAATTTTGAGATTAATTAAACCAAGTTTAAGAGAAACTAAGTTTGGTTTAGGATTCACTAAAGCTTTTTATTATTAATATATTGTGTAAAATAAGCTAAACTTAGTTTAATATAAAATAAATGCATTTTGAGATTAACTAAACCAAGTTTAAGATAAACTTAGACCCGTTTAAGATTCGCTAAACCCTGTTATTATTAAACTATTGTGTAAAATAAACTAAACTTTATTTAATATCAAATAAATAAATTTTGAGATTAATTAAACCAAGTTTAAGAGAAACTAAGTTTGGTTTAGGATTCACTAAAGCTTTTTATTATTAATATATTGTGTAAAATAAGCTAAACTTAGTTTAATATAAAATAAATGCATTTTGAGATTAACTAAACCAAGTTTAAGATAAATTAAGTCTCGTTTAGGATTCACTAAAACTTTATATTATTAAACTATTGTGTAAAAAAGCTAAACTTAGTTTAGTATCAAATAAATAAATTTTGAGATTAACTAAACCAAGTTTAAGAAAAACTAAGTCTAGGTTAAAATTCACTAAAGCTTTTTATTATTAATGTATTGTGCAAAATAAGCTAAACTTAGTTTAGTATCAAATAAATAAATTTTGAGATCAACTAAATTAAGTCTCGTTTAAGATTCACTGAAACTTTTTATTATCAAACTATTGGGTAAAATAAGCTAAACTTAGTTTAATATCAAATAAATAAATTTTGAAATCAACAAAATCAAGTTTATGGTAAAACAATTCTGTATTAAGATTAACTGAAACTTGTTTAAATTTAATTAAAGTTTTAAGTGAACTAAACTAAGTTTAAACTCAAATATATTAACATTAGGATCAACTAAACCAAGTTTAAGATAATTAAGTCTCGTTGAAAATTAATTATTACTTTCTGTGGTTAAACTACTGTTTAAAATAAACTGAACTAAGTTTAAACTAAAATAAATTAAATTTAAGATCAACTAAACCAAGTTTAAGGTAAACCTAACTTGGTTTAAGATTTACTGAAACTTGCTAAAGAAGAATTATAGTTTAAAATAATTTAAACTAAGTTTAAATTCAAATAAATTCAATTTAAGTCTCAACGAACACTAATTTAAAGTTTATCTTAAACTAAATCTGACTTAAGATTCATGATAAAGTGAAAATGCAATTATTAAAAAGGAAATTAATCTTATTTCTACCTCAAAAGATTTAAAGAAATTTTTTTTAATTCATGCCAGAATAATTTAATAAAAAAATCGCTAATATTATTTAGAATTTAGCTGATTTAACTAAAACTTTTATTTTTAGAATTAAAACAAATGTTGAAAATTCTTCAAAAAAAATCTCTGAATTCAGCAAAATTATTTATTATATTGTTTACAATTTCTAAACTAGAGCAGCAGTCATTAATTTTGAAGCCTTTGTTTATAATAAAATTTTAATATTTTTTGTTACTTTTTCAATTATTAACCAAATGTGATGATTTGGTAAATATTTCATAATTTGTTCAATTCAATTCAATGTCTTTGTTTTGTGATTTTTTAAAAAATATAGAATAATGTTTTTTGTTTTAGTTTTAGTTTTATTACCATACAATAAAAGGTATAGAATTTCATTGAACTTGATTATTAATTATGAAGTGCAACTGTATAGCAAATGATATTCATGTCGTTAAAACGTGCTCAAAATGTGGAAAAAAAATACAAATAATAAAATAAACAATTTAAATATAAGAGGGTTAATAATGTAAATATTTCTACAAAAAAATAAAATAAGTAATACTTTGTAATAATAAGTTTTACTACATTTGTAAGGTTAACTAACAATGTATTAAATTTTGTGTTTTCCGGGTTAATATACATAAATACATTTTGAAATACGTAGTTCTGAAACTTAGTATTTAAGTGAAATAAATATTGATTTTTTGTAATGACGTGTTGAATGAGGTATTTTTAAGAGCTGTTTTTATACAAACATTTTTAAATTAAATGTAAGATTAACAAAACCAAGTTTAAAAACTAAGTAAAGGTTAAAATAAATAAAGTCTCGTTGAAGATTAATTATAACCTTTTTAAAATAAATTCGTGTTTAGAATGAACCTAACTAATTAATACAATTAAAACCCTAGTTTAAAATTTAATAAACTAAGTAAAGAAACTAATAATTTAAGTTTAAGATAAACTAAGTCTCGTTTATGATTCACTAAAACTTTTTATTATTAAACTATTGTGAAAAATTAGCTAAACTTAGTTTAATATGAAATAAATAAATTTTGAGATTAACTAAACCAAGTTTAAGATAAATCAAATATGTATTTAGATTAACTTGAACTTGTTTAAGATGAGTTATAGTTTAAAATGAATTAAACTAAGATTAAAATAAAAAACGGAAGTTTAAGACTAACTAAACCAAGTTTAAGATAAACTAAGTCTCGTTTATGGTTCACTAAAACTTTTTAATAATAAACAATTGTGTAAAATAAGCTAAACTTAGTTTATTATCAAATAAATAAATTTTGATGTCAACTAAACCAAGTTTAAGTTAAACTAAGTCTCGTTTAGGATTAATTAAAACTTGTTAAAAATAAATCCTAGAATAAAATGCAATAAACTAAGTTAAGAAACAAATAATTTAAGTTTAAGATCAACTAAACTAAGTTTAAGATAAACTAAGTCTCGTTTAAGATGCACTAAAACTTTTTGTTTTAAAACTATTGTGTAAAATACGATAAACTTAGTTTAATGTCACATAACTCAATTTTGAGATCAATTAAACCAAGTTTAAGACAAATAAAACCTGTATTAAGATTAACTGAAACTTGCTTGAGATGAATTATGGTTCAAAATGAAACTTGTTAAACATGAATTATAGTTTAAAATAAACTAAACTAAGTTTAAATTCAAATAAATTAATTTTAAGATCAACTAAACCAAGTTTACGATAAACCAAGTCTTGTTTATGATTCACTAAAACTTTTTTATTATTAAACTATTTTGAAAAATAAGCTAAACTTAGTTTAATATCAAATAAATAAATGTTGAGATCAACTAAACCAAGTTTAAGATAAACTGTTTATTTTGTGTCTTTTGAGAGTTTAAGTTAGCTGTTTTTATACAAAAATTTTAAAATTAAATTTAAGATCAACTAAACCAAGTTTAAGATAAACCAAGCATGGTTTAAGATTAACTAAAACTTGCTTAAGAAGAATTATAGTTTAAAATAAACTAAACTAAGTTTAAATTCAAATCAATTAAGTTTAAGATCAACTAAACCAAGTTTAAGATAAACTAATTCCCGTTTATGATTCACTAAAACTTTTTATTAATAACCAATTGTCTAAAATAAGCTAAACCTAGTTTATTATCAAATAAATAAATGTTGAGATCAACTAAGCCAAGTTTAAGTTAAACTAAGTCTCGTTTAGGATTAATTAAAACTTGTTAAAAATAATCCTCACATTAAAATACAATAAACTAAGTTAAGAAACAAATAAATTAAGTTTAAGATCAACTAAACCAAGTTTAAGAAAAATCACATCTGTATTAATATTAACTGAACCTTGCTTAAGATGAATTATGGTTTCAAATGCTCTAAACTAAGATTAAAATAAAAAAAATTAAGTTTAAGATCAACTAAACCAAGTTGAAGATAAACTAAGTCTGGTTTAGGATTAATTAAAACTTGTTAAAGAAAACCCTAGATTAAAATGCAATAAACTAAGTTCAGAAACAAATAAAATAAGTTTAAGATAAATTAAGTCTCGTTTATGATTCACTAAAACTTTTTATTATTAAATTATTGTGTAAAATCAGCTAAACTTAGTTTAATATCAAATAAATAATTTTTGAGATTAACTAAACCAAGTTTAAGATAAATTAAGTCACGTTTAAGATTAATTAAAACTTTCTGTGGTAAAACTACTGTTTAAAATAAACTAAACTAAGTTTAAACTTAAATAAATTAAATTTAAGATCAACTAAACCAAGTTTAAGATAAACCAAACATGGTTTAAGATTAACTGAAACTTGCTAAAGAAGATGTATAGTTTGAAATAAACTAAACTAAGTTTAAATGAAAAAAAATTAATTTGAAGATCAAATAAACCAAGTTTAAGATATACCAAGTTTCGTTTCGGAATCACTAAAACTTTTTATTAATAAATTTTTTTGTAAAATAAGCTAAACTTAGTTTAATATCAAATAAACCAAGTTTAAGATAAACGGATTATTTTGTGTGCTTTTGAGAGCTTAAGTTAGCTGTTTTTATATAAAAATTTTAAAATTGAATTTAACATCATCTAAACTAAGTTTAAGTTAAACCATGTTTAAGATAAACCAAATATGGTTTAAGATTGACTAAAACTTGATAAAGAAGATGTATAGTTTAAAATAAACTAAACTAAGTTTAAATTCAAATAAATTAAATTTAAACCTTTCCTACACTAATAGTCTTCACCAAAAAATAAATTGTTAAAATATTCTAAATTTTTTCTATAATATCGTAATTTTGTTTCAAATATGTATGTATCGTAAATTTATTTTAATAATTTTAAATGAAATTCTAAGCAAATTTAATAATTTTAATGTATTTTTGGGAGATATTGTTAAAATTTGTCAAATATCGTAAATTTTTCTCAAATATCGTAAATTTTTTTTATGATTTTTAATGCAATTTTTATTGTTAAAATTTGTAAAATTTTTCTAATATCGTAAATTTTTTTCAAATATCGTAAAATTTTGTTAATGATTTTTAATGAAATCAAATGCAAATTTAATAACTCTAATGTATTTTTGGGAGAAATTGTTGAAATTTTTAAAAATTTTCTAATATCGTAAATTTTTTTCAAATATCGTAAATTTTTTTTAATGAAATTCTAATCAAATTTAATAATTTTAATGTATTTTTGGGAGATATTGTTAAAATTTGTCAAATATTGTAAATTTTTCTCAAATATCGTAAAATTTTTTTTTATGATTTTTAATGCAATTTTTATTGTTAAAATTGTAAAATTTTTCAAATATCGTAAATTTTTTTTTAATGAAATTCAAAGCAAACTTAATGATTCTAACGTATTATTAGGAGATATTGTTAAAATTTTAAAAATTTTTCTAATATCGTAAATTTTTTTCAAATATCGTAATTTTTTTTTAATGATTTTTAATGAAATTCAAAGCAAACTTAATGATTCTAATGTATTATTGGAAGAAATTGTTAAAATTTGTAAAATTTTTCTAATATCGTAAATTTTTTTCAAATATCGTAAATTTTTTTCAAATATCGTAAAAATTTTTTTTATGATTTTTAATGAAATTCAAATCAAATTTAATAATTCTAATGTATTTTTGGGAGAAATTGTTAAAATTTTTAAAATTTGTCTAATATCGTAAATTTTTTTCAAATATCGTAAAATTTTGTTAATGATTTTTAATGAAATTAAAAGCAAATTTAATAATTATAATGTATTTTAGGGAGATATTATTAAAATTTGTAAAATTTTTCCCATATCGTAAATTTTTTTCAAATATCGTAAATTTTTTTTTAATGATTTTTATTAAAAATAAAAGCTATTTTAATAATTCTAATGTATTATTGAAAGAAATTTGTTAAAATTTGTAAAAATTTTCCAATATCGTAAATTTTTTTTATAATTTTTAATGAAATTTTTAACAAATTTAATAATTTTTTGTTTAAATTAATGAAATTTTGTTCAATTTTCTGATAGCTTTTATGGGTTTAAAGAATGTTAGTGGGTTTTAACCAACAAAACCCCGTAAATCATGTAAAAATACCATGAATGAAATAAAATAAAATAAAATAAAAGAAAGTGAAATTTACAAATAAAAAGAAAAAAATTGCAGTTGTTAATAAATTTTGTTCAACAACAAGTATTTACGCTGAGTGTCAGTCGGACTTACTTAAAAGCAGAGAAAGAAAGAAATGTAATACCAACAAAAAAAAATAAAGAAAAAAAACATCATTAAAGAAAGTGACATTTATTTCAATGCATTGAACCACATAATAAACTAACAACCACCATTAAAATATACAAAAAAAACGCTCTATAAATTTAAAACATTTATTTAAAGTTTCAACAAAAGCGGTCTTGGGTTTCATTTATTTTTTTCTAGAGGGGGAAATTTTATAATTTATTTCAGAAAATCACAACACTTGGTATGAAGGCCCTCTAAACAAGAGTAGCAGCATTAGCAGCAGCTGGAGAAAGGGTTTTGAAAACTGTTTTGAAGTTGGAGGCAGCAATTGCTGTTTTTTGTTTGCCATCAAGTCAATAAACGTTATTGAGTTCAAATTAAACTTGAGCAGGGTTTATTGAACTTTTAGGTATAAATTTTGATTAAATGAAAAAAAAAGAAAGTAAAATATTGAAATTAAAGCAGTAAGGGCAACAGAAATAGCAGTTTTTAAGAAAAATAAAAAAAATTTCTGCAGAAAATTTTCCAGTTTTAAAACAATTGTTTATTTTCTTTATTATTTCCTGCTTGCATTTAACAATATTCATTAGAAATTGTAATAATAACAATATTATTTTGTTTTCAATAGCTAAAACAAAATGCTGACGACAACCAAACCACTGAGTAGTTTTTACAGCGAAAAAATATAAAAAAAATGTACACAAATATTGTGTTATTTAGGAGACTAATTCCCTGACTGCACCCTATAACCTTTTTCAAAGCAATAACAACAACAACAATAATATAATAATAAAATAGTGTTATAAAGCTCAAGGTCTTTTTTATAGCTAAACAACAACGAAAAAAAACAAATTACTTTTAATTCTGTTTAGTACTACGACGGAAAGTATTAACATGAATGCCAGGGTATCATAAGTTTGTCATTACGTTTGTAATTTCTACATTTTTCAGTTGCCACCCTATAAAATACATCAATTCTGAATCGTTATAGATAGAGAAGTCAATTTCCGTCTGTCCGTCAATCCGTTTGTATGTTGAAATCAACTTTCTGTAGCCCCCAAATAACTTACATACATGCTTGATACATCAATATATCCGCTATAGTTCTGCTTAGTATGGTATTTAAAATCGAGAAAATCGGTCCACAAATGGCTGAGATATAAGCAAAAAACCACAACTACCTCGTTTGACCTTTTTTAATCTATAACTGGATTAATTAAGTCATTAATATAGACAATATGGATATCTAATGATAGATATTTTAAAGACCTTTCCAACAAGGTATATAAAGCCATGGTAATTTGGAACTCTAATGGGTCAAAATCGGAAAAAATATTTTTTAAGCCAAATTTTTTTTTTTTTACAGAATTTTTTAACTAACAAAATTTAACCAAAAAAAATGTTCAACAGCAAATATTTTCAATCTTTATCTTAAAGCACACTTTAATGAAGGTTATATTAGATTCGACTCAAACGAATATAGCTCTGTTACTAGTTTTTTATTATTTTACTCTAATTAGTTTTATTTTATTATTTTTATATACAAATGTTATTGTTGCTGTACTTTTATTATTATTTTCCCAGTTGTTGTTGTTATTGTATTCTCTTTCTGTATACAAATACGTATGTATATATTTTCAGTTTGACATTGAATTTGAAAGCTTTTTAATATTTTCGTAAATAAATACTTTACACGTGTTGTTCGCCAGCAACTGAATGAATGGAAGTTGAGTGAAAATAAACGCACCAGAAACACGCAGTTGTAATTTAAAATTACAACAAATTGGAAATTATATAGAATCTATAAATAAACTTAAGGAAATAAAGATTTAAATTCAAATATAAAAAAAGTCTCTTCCCTTAAAAATAATTTTCGCTATTAGAAAACTTGTAAGAATTTCAACAATAGCTTATGAAATTGGTTTAAAAAATTAAAATTTTGTATGAAAAATCATTTAAAATCAAAATATTTTTTTACGATATTTTAAAAAAATTTACGATATTAGAAAAATTTTAAGAATTTCAACAATATCTTTTGAAAATGGTTTAAAAAGTTAAAATTTTATATGAATTTCATTTAAAAATAAAAATATTTTTTTTACGATATTAAAAAAAATTTACGATATTGGAAAAATTTTTTAAAATTTCAACAATTTACCCTGAAAATGAGCTTAAAATAATTAAATTTGTTAAGAAATTCATTTAAAACTATTTAAATTTTTTTACGATATAAAAAAAAATTTACGATATTAGAAAAATTTTAAGAATTTCAACACTATTTTTTTGTAAATGCTTTAGAAAGTTGAAATTCTATACGAATTTCATATAAAAATAAAAATAATTTTTTACGATATTTAAAAAAAAATTACGATATTAGAATTATTTTTAAAAATTTCAACAATTTACCCTGAAAATAGCTTAAAATAATTAAATGTGTTAAGAATTTCATTTAAAAATGGCAAAAAAAAATTTACGATATTAGAAAATTTGTTAGAATTTCCACAATCTTTTGAAAATGCTTTAAAAAGTTAAAATTTTATATGAATTTCATTTAAAAATAAAAATAATTTTTTACGATATTTAAAAAAAATTACGATATTAGACAATTTTTTTAAAATTTCAACAATTTACCCTGAAAATGAGCTTAAAATAATTAAATTTGTTAAGAAATTCATTTAAAACTATTTAAATTTTTTTACGATATAAAAAAAAATTTACGATATTAGAAAAATTTTAAGAATTTCAACACTATTTTTTTGTAAATGCTTTAGAAAGTTGAAATTCTATACGAATTTCATAAAAAATAAAAATTTTTTTTTACGATATTTAAAAAAAGATTACGATATTAGAATTATTTTTAAAAATTTCAACAATTTACCCTGAAAATAGCTTAAAATAATTAAATGTATTAAGAATTTCATTTAAAAATGGCAATAAAAAAATTTACGATATTAGAAAATTTGTTAGAATTTCCACAATCTTTTGAAAATGCTTTAAAAAGTTGAAATTTTATACAAATTTTATTTATAAATAAAAATAATTTTTTACGATATTTAAAAAAATTTACGATATTAGAATTATTTTTAAAAATTTCAACAATTTACCCTAAAAATAGCTTAAAATAATTAAATTTGTTAAGAAATTCATTTAAAACCGTTTAAATTTTTTTACGATATAAAAAAAAATTTACGATATTAGAAAAATTTTAAGAATTTCAACACTATTTTTTTGTAAATGCTTTAGAAAGTTGAAATTTTATACGAATTTCATAAAAAATAAAAATAATTTTTTACGATATTTAAAAAAAAAATTACGATATTAGAAAACTTTTACAAATTTCAACTACTTACCCCAAAAATAGCATTAAATAATAAAAATTATTAACAATTTCATTTAAAATCGGTTAAAATTGTTTACGATATTAAAAAAAAAAATAAGATTTTTTAAAAATTTTACAAATTTCAACAATTTTCTCTAATTTCATTAAAAATCTAAAAAATAATTTTACGATATTAGAAAAATTCAACGAATTTTGAATATTTTCTCTAAAAAAGGTTATAGTGATTAAATTTGTTAGAAATTACGTTTAAATCGATAAAAAAAATTGCTTAGAAAGAATAAATTCTTTAAAAATTTTATTTCAAAATGTTTAAAATATTTTACGAAATTGAACAAAATTTACGATATTACGATTTACTGCCAAAAAAAATGTGGTTATTACAAAGATATCACTTAATAACCGCTAGAAATCATAAAAGATGTTTACGATATTTTAAAAAAAATTACGATATTAGAAAAAATTTTACAAATTTTTACAATTTAACCTAAAAATACGTTAAAGTAAGTAAATGTGTTAGAAATTACATTTAAAATGGTTAAAAAAAAATTTACGATATTAGAAATGTTTTTTTAAAATATAAAAAAAAATAAAATTTTTATTTACGATATTGAACAAAATTTACGATATTACAATTTATTACTATATAAAGGTAAATAAAAACAAAAAAAAATAGTTCCTGCACTATTTCTTTAACCACCACTGTTAAACAGCACCCTCCCCTAAAATAAACCCTTTCAACCGTAAATTTTAAACTTCTAAAAAGTTCATTAAACTTTCTTTTAAACTCTCAATTCATTAGACAGTTTCTCATAATTATGCTCTACCTTGGCCACACATGTTAAAACAAATTGCACAAATTAGCCACAAAAATTTCACCTTCCTAAAACAGTTTCACTAAAACATTTTTTTTGTTACAAAAAAAAAACACAAGACAGCTGCATTTTAAACTCTCCCAGAAACCAAAAATGTTTTAAAAACTACAAAATTAAGATCATAATTAAGTTAAAGAAAAGGAGTTAATGACATTTTAATCATTTTATTAAGCTTTAAACCGCAAAAGGCTGACCTAACAACCACAAGAAGAGGTTGCACAAAAAAAAGGAAAATAAGCAAGAGACAAGAAGGTTATTAACTTTGTAAAAGCAGCAAGCAGCACCAACCAGACCAAAGCAAAAAAGGACTGTAATTTGAAACGCGAAATTATTGTCGTTTAGCTAAAAGACACAGTCTGTCTGTGAATGCAAAACAAAAACGAGAGTAGCAGCCAGAGACAAAACACTGTGCCACAACAGGACAGGATGTTGTCTACTTTATAAACGAGGTCGTAAAGTAGTTTAAAGCCAGGCTAAGAGAAGAGTGAATTCATTCAAGATTTTTATTTGCGACAACTAAAAAAGAGCGACAATTTATTGATATTTTCGAAAAAATTTTAATTAATTTAAAAAACAAAAAAATTGAATTCGATTGAAATGGATTTAAAAAAAATTATTTCACAAATTTTGCTTAAAAATTTGGAATTTCGAACATTGAAAAACTTAAGAATTTTTTAATTTTTTTTGTAATTTTGTATTCAGAAAGTGTTAAAATATATTTTAGGCAAATAAAAATTTTTTCGAACTTAAATTCGAATTTTCGAACATGAGCTAAAAACCCGAAAAATTTAATTCACTGTTGAAATACATCAAAATAAAACTAATCTAAGTAAATTTTCTTAAGAACTACGATTTTCGAACATTGTAAATTTAAGAGAAATTTTATAATTTCGAAAAAATTTTAAAATATTTGTATTAAGAACTTTACAATTTACATTTCAAAGCAATAACAAATTTACGAAATTAACTTCGAAATTTCGAACATAACAAATTTTACAAAAGTTTAAGAATTTCGAAGAATGAGTTAAAATAGATTTTAGTGAATTAAAAAATTTTTCGAACTTAAGTTCGAATTTTGGAACATAAGCTAAAAACCAGAAAAATTGCTTACGCTATTGAAATAGACAATTTTTTTTTTAATTTACCTTAAAAACTTTCATTTTCGAACATTGAAAACTTTTCGAAATTTCAGAATTCCTAAAAATAAAGTAAAATTTTGAAATAAAGATTTGTTATACATTTAAAAAAAATTCGATTTAAAAATTAAATTTTTAGTTTTCCTCCAAAATTTCAAAATTCGAACATTAAAAACTTAACGAAATTTAAGAATTTCGAATAAAATTTTACTATTTTTGCATTAAGAATGATTTAAAATAAATTTTAGTGCATTAAAAAATTTTTCGAACATAAGTTCGAATTTTCGAAAATGAACTAAAACCCCGAAAAATTAATTCGCTATTAAAGTAGAACAAAATAAATTTATATTTTTTTAATTTTCCTTAAAAATTTCCAATTTCGAACATTGAAAACTTTTCGAAATTCCAGAATTTCGAATAAAATTTTACTATTTTTGCATTAAGAATGAGTTAAAATAAATTTTAGTGCATTAAAAAATTTTTCGAACTTAAGTTCGAATTTTCGAACATAAGCTAAAAACCCGAAAAATTGCTTACGCTATTGAAATAGACCATAATAAAACAAGTTTTTTTAATTTTCCTTAAAAATTTAAATTTTCGAACATTGAAAACTTTTCGAAATTCCAGAATTTCTACAAAAATTTAAAATTTTTGAATAAAGAAAATGTTAATTAACATTTGGTCATATTTAAAATATTTCGTTTTTAAAATCCATTTTTAAATTTTCATGAAATCACTCTTTTAAATCCTTAGTTTATTTTAAAACGTCATTTCTCATATAGTTTTCGTTGACCTCATAAACAGTTGTTGTTACACATTATTTTAAGTTGCTGCTAATGCTGTCTCTGTATTGTTGGTATGTTTTAAAGAGTGAGCAGTGTGTATATTGACAACGACTTTTATTTATTAAGTTGTTGGTTGTTTGCTGCTGTGCTGTCGTTTGTTTAAAAATGTTTTAAGGTTTATGGGTTACAAGTGAAAGTTTATAGTGTTGAGACGGTGCTGTTGCAAAAGGTGCAACATGTGTAAGGTGAACTGTAACAAACAGCAGCAACAAAAAAAAAATAAAGGATTTCATGTGTGATGCATAAAATAGTTGATGTATGTTAATGATACGAAAACGTCAATGATCATTGTTGGACAATTTTAGATCTGTGTAAATTTCAGTGTTTTTTTTTTTGGAAACCAGGAAATAAATTGAGGTCAGATTTTTAATTGAAGTAAAAAAAAGGTTGATAACCAAAAAATGGTCTTTAAAAATTCACTAAATTATGGTGGTTTTGTATTTGAAATTTTTAAAGGAAACGCAAGATTATTGAGAAAGTTTTGAAAAAGAAAGATTTTCAACATTATTCCTTAAAGGACATTCACAGTAAAGCTTTAAGATTTAAAGAAAATGTAGAGAAATATGATTTAATATATTTAAGTTTTAATTAGGCTGTTAATATTTTAAGGAAATATTTCAAATATTAACACACTAATAAAAGCTATAAGATGTAAAGAAAATGTAGAGAATTATGATTTAATATATTCAAGTTTTAATTAGGCTGTTAATATTTGAAGTATTTCCTTAAATTTCAGTTTCTGAAACTGAAATTTAAGGAAATACTTTAAATCAGTTTTTCTGAAACTGAAATTTAAGGAAATCCATCAAATTTTAACACACTATTTAAACTTTCTAAATATTCCAAGTTCCAAAACTAGTTGAATTAGAAGTTCTCTCTCTAATTCTCTACATTTTCTTTAAATCTTAAAGTTTCACTGTGAAAATGTTAGGTTTTCAAAAGACCATTTGGGAGTGGGAAATCCAGAATCCCCCAAAAAAATCGCTTAATTAGTTTAACAAAAGAAAAGTTTTGTTTTGCAAACAAATAAGCTATTAATATTCTTACAAATTTATCCCAGCATTAAGAAAAACTAGAACTGAATCTTCTAAAAAGAAAATCAATATTATTAAGGGATTTTCTTATAACCTGCCTAAAACTCTGCAAAACAACTTCCAACTTGACCTACATTTTTTGGAGTTTCTATCTTAAGTATTTGGCAAACAAACCCCAATTCTTCGATAAAAAAACCCCTCCCCCCAAAAAAAAACTGTAACAGTTCCCAAACTTCCATTAGAAAAAGAAAAACAAACGGAAGGCAGCTGAAAAACAAACAAATATTTAAATAAATAAATAAACAAGGCAAACAAAATATTTGTAAACGTTTATAATACACACAGTTAAGCTAAAAAACCTACCCTGTGGAAGGAAGGATGCTTGAAAAAACCCCCCTCCCACACACTCTCTCTCTGACTTTGAAAGCGCCAAAATATCTACCCAGCATCTTAATTTTTGATCTGTGAGTTGAATTTCCCAACTACGCAGTAATTTTATTCACACACAAGCCAAATATATAAATACTTCCATTTGGAGAGGGTGTTTGTTTGGCATCATAAAACTTCATGTTAAATATTTTAAGCGCGAAGCTGTATATTGTGTCCTGTTTTTTCTTCCTTATATATAAAATCGAAATTCATTTCCAACACGTGTCCTCAATTCCAGGATTGGGGGGAAACATATTTAAATAACAACTTTTGTTTTATGCTGAAATTTACGCAATTTTGTATTATTATTATTATTATTTCGTTTACGTATTACTTTATTACTTTTTCCTTGTTCTGGTTTTTTGCTAAAAGTTTATTGCCATCCACAATCATGAATGGTTGGTTGGTGGGTTGATAACCTCAATATAGTATACAGTTGGGTATATGGTTTGGTAATAAATTACTAGGAAGTACACGGAAAAAGGCATGTTAAATTGGTTATAAGGATTTGTATATTTTAAAAGGATCCTAGGTTAGGTTACATAGAGCCTTAGACAACCATTCGTTACGCCTGGCGAAACTTATTACATCCATTCGCGGCTCTTCACTGATACAGTCTAGATCATAATATCTCATGTAGAGAGAGAGAGTTAATCACACAGAAGGTTTTATACACATTTTACCAGCTCTTCGTTCAAACAACTGCCAAACAAGATAAAGTCTGATCAAGGCTCTATGAAATCGAAATAGTCTTGGGCTTTTCCCCTCCAAACAAGATAAAGTCTGATCGAGGCTCTACGAAATCCAAATAGTCTTGGTCTTTTCCCCTCCAAACAAGATACAGTCTGATCCAGGCACTACAAAACCCAAATAGTCTTGGTCTTTTCCCCTCCAAACAAGATACAGTCTGATCCAGGCACTACAAAACCCAAATAGTCTTGGTCTTTTCCCCTGCCAAAGAGAGCTAAAGAATTGAAAAAATTGAAAGAAACTGAATATTTTGCAAGTAACAATTGGAGACTTCCTTCCCGGCTACCATCTTAACTCGATATGGTAATATCTATGTCTGTTCGAGTCTTTAAAAAGATCCAAATGAGTCTTGATCATTTCCCTTGACAAAGAGGCTTACAACTCTCTACTAGTGGCAATCGTGGAATACACATTCAATATCGCATCCAAATGGATACGAATGTCATTGCGCGCCACAGATTCATTCAAGGACGACCTGATTATTGCACATTCATCAGCATTTTCATTCCTACAAATCATCCTGGATATTCTGAGAGCTTGCTCGACTCTCTGACAGTCCGTTCATCAATCATGTTTGGAAATTTTAAAAATGGCAATAGTAAACCATCGTTGAGCCGATGCATGTTGCAGATTCGACCAAGGCCGATTTTTTATTGCTCATTCATTAGCATGTTCATTTCCAAGGTTGCTTTCATGTCCCGGCATTCATATTAGCTTGAGGTTAGGCAATGTGTACAATACATTTCGCCTTCCCGAAGTTGGAACTGAGAGCCTTGATGGGTACAAGACTGGTCACGTAGATATCAATGATCGATGACGCTAGATTCAATTCCTTTAAATCCCAAGCCAAGCTATGGTGTAAATTTGCACTTGAAGAGCGTGGCAAATATTGTGAAGTCTCAGAGTCATCGGAGAAAATTCCGCAAACAGTACACCCTGTCTTCTTTAAACCATCAGTAGAGATTTAAACTGCAGTATCCAGAAAGACGGTACTGTCACCTTAAAGGTTATGTCAAAATACAATCGATTAGACATTTCGAATTCATTACATTGGTACGAAGAATATTGACTACTACAACTCTGGTCCACGTACTAGATATCAATGGTCAACTGAAATTCTGTTAACATTTTCGCAGCCAAAACTATTGTGTAAAATTCTGCTTGTAAAGCAATGGCAAATATTGAACAGTCATCATAAAAAATTCCCCCAAGCAGTGCCAGTTTCTGTCTTCAAACTATCAGTAAAGATTGAGTTCGAATAATAGCGAAGGACTAAGTTTGAGACCCAGTTTTCTTTGGTGGATATTCTCGTCTTAAAAGATCGTGTAAATTTTCCTCCCCCGATTGGCCAGCCCATGCTTTGTAAGACGGTACCATGGCCAGGTTTCAGTAAGATTGACACCTTGAACGGAACGAACCGAGCCGAGGAATTTATTTTCATAGGGAATGTGGCACAATAATATAAAAACCACCTGTCGTCCACATGTTCCTCATGTAGCAATATCGAGAACAATGCTTGACAGTCTCATTTTCGACTAATTATGATCCAATGATACCTTCTGATTTAAATTTGAAACCAAACACTGACATAATGTGGAGAAATTTGTGTATCGTCATTTGTGGAAGGGTTTGTGGGTTCTCTGAATCCGAAATTAACCAATTTTGAAGATTAACATAGCTATCGCATGGGATGATGCATCCTGTACATGATGTTTTATATCAGGCAACAATCTTTCTTCGCCGTGGAGCACATGGACCACACTTCTTCAGTGAGTAGACTCTGTAGAGAGTTTCATGGAATTTTGTAATCAAACTTCTGGATGTTTTCAATTAGTCTACTCCCAGTTACCCAAGTTAAATCAATATTCCCGTTTTGTATCAGTTTTAAACGGCTGTTGTTCCAGCTTAGTAGATGATTAGTCTGCTATAGCGGGTCCTCGGATACATGTATGATGTTGCCATAAGGATTCAATCGATTGTTATTATTGCCTTGTGTCAGTTTCGTTAATCGGTTGTTGTTCCAGTCTGCTGTAGCTGGTCTAGGGTAATGGTGCTGCCATCTGTCGTTGCCTAGAAACAACGCCCTCTGTGTATTTGGTGTAGTGGTGGGGAACCATGCTGATCTTTGATTCCTAGCCTTTTTCTCTCAGTGGGTGGGTGGTGGTCTGCCTGACCTTTTCCATGATATTAACCACTTTTCCAGGGGACTTCTTGGATGGATTGTTTAGAGGTGCTGCCATCTGTCGTTGCCTAGAAAGAACGCCCTCTGAGTATTTGGTGTAGTGGTGGGGAACCTTGCTGATCTTTGATTCCTACCCCTTTTTCTCCCAGGGTGTGGCGGGCTGCCTGACCTTTTCCATGATATTATCCTCTTTTCCAGGGGGCTTCTTGGATGGATTGTTTAGAGGTGCTGCCATCTGTCGTTGCCTAGAAACAACGACCTCTGTGTATTTGGTGTAGTGGTGCGGAATCTTGCTGATCTTTGATTCCTACCCCTTTTTCTCCCAGGGGGTGGAGGGCTGCCTGATATTATCCACTTTTCCAGGTGAAGGAGTGGTCAGGGGGCTTATTAGATGGATTGTTTAGAGGGAGGTTAATTTTAAAAACTCGAAAACCATGACTTAAAATTTTCGTCCTCTGCCAGGTGTCGAACCTGGAGTGCTTGGTTTTGTAGGCAAGCACTTTGACCACTACATCATGCCGCTACACTTTTTACTAGCCCTAAATTTTCAGCTGTGAACTGTATTGATTTTTGTTTGGACACATTTGACAACACTGATCAAATGGCGTCCAATCATGCCTAAATTTTTAGATATCCTTTATTTGACATATCCTCTTTTTGCACAAGCTTCCTTTCATTTCCCAAACCTATACTTGAATTTATGGTCCTGCACTGGAATATTTTCAGCGTCAAGATCTAGAACAAAGCTGCTTAGGGCTTAGGAAATTGAGGTTATATTCACATAGCAGAAGCCAACTTTTAGTATCTCTTGTCAAGTGTATCCTCAATAAAACCAATAACGACATGCTTACTTCCACATAGTAAATATTCCTGCTATTTATCAAAAGTAATAAAGTGTATCTCTTTATTCTAGCTCGCCCTATAATTTCAATACACTTAATTTATTTTTGAATGATTACAACAATACTAGAGGTCCTTAGAACTTCAAGGTTAACACGAATTTCCTTGTTCCTCCATGTGTTGTGTTTCATTATTAAACCAAACACACGCATACACTTGCAGCGTTTTTTGAACTTCCTGGAAAAGAAAAAAACATTCAAACTCAAACTCAAGGAAAAAAATTAAGCTTTTTACAGCATAAGTAAACTTGTATAAATACGATTGTTTAACAATTTAAGGGTGAGTTTTTAGGGTCTCACTGACTGTCAAGTTGTTGGGAAAGCAGAAGCTTTGAAAAGCCAATGACATGCGTTGGCGTCATCAGCAGCAGCAGCAACATTAACACAAACGTCAACGCATACGGAAGTATAAAGCTTTTGTATTTATGTTACGAAAAGTTAAGGAAAAACCATTTGTTAGAAGGGATGAGAGAAGGGGAGAGAATACACGTGTATGTGCGATTACAACGTAGAAGATGACAATGTATTACATTGTTAAATTTGATAAACAAACCGACAAAAAAAATGTTAATTTCATTCCATGATTTATTGTTAGTCATAATTTACAATACAAACACAATTAAACACCCACACAAACACACAAAATCCCCCCATTCATTATCAAGGCCCTTTTTATGACAAATTTCCACTAAGCTACGGTGTTTGCTAGTTAAGCAGTGGTCGGCACTCTTAGCTCGAAGGGAACGAACATGGTCGGCACAACTATGAGTTTAAAATCAAAATCAGTACAACAGAGAAATGAAGACCATAACATGTATATTCTAATCCATATTCCCCGTTCTCTCTATGCCGATCCCTGCAGTAAAGCCTATAAGACCCATCTTTAGTTGGTATTTTATTTATAATTATGTAGATTATATGTTTCAAGTATTAGTTTCTATTACGCAAATTGTGTAATATGTTTTTCTATTTCATTTTTAAGGTGGAGTATTTATTTTATGTTTAACTATATTTTTACTGTTAATACACTTTGGGTCATTGTACTGTATTTCCGTTATTTGACCTTTACATACCCTTTTTCCGTTTGTTTTCGGAATATTGAATGTTTTCTGTTTTATATATAGGAAATAAAAGGAAACTTTTTTTGCTTTTGTAATCCTATTAATCATTTTGGCGTTTTGTACTGTTTGTTGGAGTATTAAATTCAAATTTACCAAAACACGCTTAAACTCACGCACTTAAAAATGGTTGGCAGTTTTAGGTCATTGTCCTTTTTTTCTTGGTTTGTGCTACATTGAAATACTATTTCCTTAATATTTGTTTGTTTGTGTTACGAGTATAATGGCAGGATGATGAGATCATTACAAGGGACTGAGCATGATGATTTCATAAAAACACATAGATAAATTGTGGTTTATATTTTGGGGTTTTTTGGGGAAGGGGTTTGTTTGTTTTGTAAGTGGAAGAATATTTTATGAAACATTAAAAGCTTTCACAAGGGAATTGAACTTGAACTTCAAATCGAAACTGAGATCATTCATGTTTTATAACAAAAATTATTTTTTTTTTTTTAAGAAAAAAAATATGAAATATTTAATATATTTAAACACGAATTATTTTGAGAGTATGACTCCAACATGCAGGATTTTTTAAAATTTGTAGCTTTTATTTTATTGCGCCTTTTCCCATCATTCCGGCAACATATGGATTCCGAGCCAAAAGAACTGCTTATCTTTTGAGGCCAAGAACGAAACAAGCCAGTTTCGGATACTCTGTTCTGAAGTGGAGCATATCCCAGAGAGAGCGTTCTGCATCGATCAAAACAAAGACTAGTCGGATGGAGCACGGTCTGGGCTATAATGCGGGTGAGGCAAAACTTCCCAACCACTTCATTATAAATAGTTTTTAACAGGTATTGCAACTTGTGGCCGAGCGTTGTCATGATGGAATATTACGTTTCCATATCTGGGCGCTTTTCGGCCAATGCTCACTTCAAACGAATCAGTTGCGTTAGGTACAGCTTCCTTGTTCTGGTCTAGCCAGATTTCAGCAGCTCATAATAGATAAAACCCTTTTGCTCCCACCAAATACAGATAATTACCTTAGCGCCCTAAAGATTTGGCTTTGGTGTGGATTCAGCTGGTTGGCCTGTCTTCACGTACGACCTCTTACTCTTCGGGTTATCTTAATGGATCCATTTTTCATCGCAAGTAATGATTCTGTGCAAAAATGATTTTCTTTTATAGCATTCAAGCAGCATTTCAGACATGCAAAATTATCTTTCAAGGTCTCTCATCTTCAATTGTTATGGTATCCATTTCCCTGCTTTTAGATGAATATTGCAGCTTGCAAACATTTTAAAGATGCTGCTTGAGTAGTTCCCAATGATTTTTCAAGCTCTTGTTCAGTTTGACAATAATCTTCATGGAGTAATGCCTACATTACGCTCCGGGTTATCGTAATAGATCCATTTTTCATCGCAAGTAATGATTCGGTGCAAAAATTATTTTCTTTTATAGCATTCAAGCAGCATTTCAGACATGCAAAATTGTCTTTCAAGGTCTCTCAGCTTCAATTCTTATAATACCCAATTTCCCTGCTTCCCTAATGAATCCTGCTGCTTGCAAACGTTTTAAAATTGCTGCTTGAGTAGTTCCCAATGATTTTTCAAGCTCTTGTTCAGTTTGACAACAATCTTCATGGAGTAATGCCTCCAATTCTTGTTCTTCAAACTTTTTTGGCTGCCCTGGACGCAGCCACTGTCAGCAGGGACCTGTGCCGAACGGCTGTAAGTCGGATGAGCCGAGCCGCCGATAAATTTTCAAAGCCGCCGCCTCCGAATTTTTTTTATTCGGCGCAGGTCTCTGACTGTCAGTCTGTATGTTGAAATCAACTTTCCATAGCCTCCAAATATCGTACATACATTATTCATACCTCAATGAATCCGCTATAGTCCCGCTTACTAAACTTTTTAAAATCAAGAAAATCAGTCCACAAAAGGCTGAGATATAAGCAAATATTCACGACTACCTCGATTTTTGTTTACCTATTTTTATATCTGGATTACTAAGTCAGTAATATAGACAATATGGATATCTAATGATAGATATTTCAAAGACCTTTCCAATGACTTATATAACTCCATAGTAATTCGGACCTCGAATGGGTAAAAATGGGGACAAATATTCTTTTACCCGAATTTTTTTCCACCCAGAAAAAATTTTTTTCCATAAAATTTTTTCAATCACATTCTTTTTCACTAATTATAATAAAAATTTTTTCACCACAAAATTTTTTTCCATGCAAAAATTTTTTTCACCAAAAAAATATTTAAAATTTTTATCTTACCAAATTTTTTTCCACCAAAAATTTTTTTCAATCACATTCTTTTTCACTAATAAAAGTTTTTTCACCAAAAAATTTTTTTTCATCCAAAAATTTTTTTCACCACAAAAAATATTTAAAGTCATATTATCTTATGAAGTATATATAAGATTATAGCTTTCAATTCAGCTAAGTAATTTTGCTATTCAGCTAAAATTTTCTAAAGCAAAATTCAATTCAGCTTAAAAGTTTTGCCATTCAGTTATGATATATTAAACTCAGCTCAACTTTTCCCCAATTCAGCCAAGTAAATATCCTTATATCTAAACATAATCATTATTTTTAATACAAAAATTCAATTCCTCTAAGGAAATACGATATTCAGCCAAACAAAGAAATTGTCAACAACTAAGAATTACATTTCCTACACATTTAACACAATTTCTTTACATGCATTCACACCTAATTAATGGCTTCAGAAAATTTACCATATTTTTTTAATAAAAATAATAACAATGACAGCAACTAGAAACAAATGCCCTCTCGCCAATGGCGACGTACATACGTTAACAATTCATATTGTATAACAATAATTATAGTCCATTAAATTGTTCTAAACATGGAACCTAAACACCAGAAGCGCACACCTCAGTCAAGGTTGAGCGTGGTCAAGGCTGAAACTATGGTTGCGTGATTAAGAAAGAATACCAACCAATTAAATTGGTAACAATAACACAACAACAACGAAACTATTACAGCAACAAATTGAAAAAAAAATAGAAACTACAGCAGGGTATTAAAGCTAAAGGTTAAGGAATTTTAAAAGAACCACATGTGCAGAGTACGTCAATGAACGACAAGCACAAGAAATTCTAATAAACAAAAGAATTTGCAGGGTTTAGGTACAAAAAAATAATATAATTTTAAGCTTCTAATGTATATTTTAACAGAGATTTGATTATTTGCCAAATGCTTGTTCCAATACTAGTAGTTTTAATATAACAGCCTAAAAGTAGGCAACAATTATTGTAATTTAAATATCACGGAAGTAGGCTTTATTAAGCATGACAATGGGTTAATAAATGGTAGGGAACAATAAATTTCCTTAATATGAAATTATAAAAGCTATTCAGCTTAAGAAAACTCAATTCAGCTAGACGATTTCCCCTTAAAGTCAAATAAATTTATAATTTCCCTAATTTGATTACAATAGATGGCGTATCTTTTGTACGAAGTTTTTGTTTTTAATAACTTATCTGTCATTTATTCTCACTTAGTTAGTTATTGAACATTATGGAAACAAAAAAATTTTTTTTGCTTCGAAAATGTCGAATTTTGTACCAACAAAGCGTCATATGCGGGAAGTTTTGCTTTACTTCTGTAATTTGAAATCAAAAAGTGCCGCAGAAGCAAACCGATTGCCACCCAAAGCTTATGGTGAATGAGATCCATCGATTTTAATGTGCGAGAGCTGGTTTGTGCGGTACATAAGTCGTGATTTAGCCACGAAAGACAAATATCGCCCAGGTCAGCCAAAAACGTTTGAAGACCCAGAATTGAAGGCATTACTCCTTGAATATTGTTGTAAAACTCAACAAGAGCTTGCAAAATCATTGGTAGCTAATCAATCAGTAATTTCAAAACGTTTTCAAGCAGCAGTATTCATCCAAAAGCTGGGAAATTGGATACCATATGAATTGAAGATGAGAGACTTTGAAAGATGATTTTGCATTTCCGAAATAATGCTTGAATGTTATAATAGAAAATCATTTTTGCACCGAATCATTACTAGCGATGTAAACTGGATCCATGACGATAACTCCAAGCGTAGGATATCGTGTGCAAAACCCGGCCAACCCGCCGAATCTAATCCAAAGCGAAATATCCAAGGCGCTAAGGTAATGCTCTGTATTTGGTGGGTGAAAAATTATCCTATCTATTACAAGCTTCTGAAATCTGATCAGACCATAACAGGGGACTTGTACCGAATGCAACTGATTCGTTTTATGCGATCATTGCATGAAAACCACCCATAAAATGCGTCCACACATGAAATCGTAATATTCCATCATGACAATGCTCCGCCACATTAAGCAATACCTGTTAAAAACTATTTAGAATGAAGTGGTTGGGAAGTTTTGCCTCACCCGTCTTATAGTAAAGACCTTGCCCCCTCCGACTATTATTTGTTTCGATCGATGCAGAACACTCTCTCTGGGATACACTTCACTTTAGAACAGCGTATCGTTCTTGGCCTCATGAGCTGTTCTTTTGGCTGGGAATCCATATGTTGCCAGAAATATGGGAAATTGCCATAGCTAATTATGGCCAAAATTTTGAATAAATTTATATTGTACAAATGTTAAAAAATAAACGCTAAAAACCTTTAAAAAAATTTCGCATTTTTAAGTCATCATAGGTCCTTGCAAGCATCAATTGTAGGCCTTTATATTAAACTTTACATACTTTATGTAGGGGTTTATATCGTCCCTTAAAAGATTAAATTGTAGGACTCTAAGTAGGTCCTTCTGTAGTCCATTATAAGCTTCAATCGCAGGTCTTTACGTAGGTCCTTCTGTAGTCCATTACAAGCTTCAATCGCAGGTCTTTACGTAGGTCCTTCTGTAGTCCATTACAAGCTTCAATCGCAGGGCTTTACGTAGGTCCTTCTGTAGTCCATTACAAGTTTCAATCGTAGGTCTTTACGTAGGTCCTTCTGTAGTCCATTAAAAGATTCAATTGTAGGACTCTACGTAGGTCCTTCTGTATTCCATTATACGCTTCTATCGTAGGTCTTTCTGTAGTCCATTATAAGCTTCAATCGCAGGTCTTTACGTAGGTCCTTCGTAGTCCATTACAAGCTTCAATCGTAGGTCTTTACGTAGGTCCTTCTGTAGTCCATTACAAGCTTCAATCGTAGGTCTTTACGTAGGTCCTTCTGTAGTCCATTACAAGCTTCAATCGCAGGTCTATAAGTAGGTTTATATCTTACATTATAAGCTTTAATCATAGGTCCTTTTGTAGTCCATTATAATCTTCAATCTCAAGTCTTTAAGTAGGTCTTTATATGGTCCATAATAAGCCTCAATCGTATGTCCTTCTGTAGTTCATTGTGATATTTAATCGCAGGTCTTTAAGTAGGTCTTTATATAGTCCATTATAATTTTCTATCGTAGATCCCTCTGTAGTCCATTGTAAGCTTCAATCGCAAGTCTTTAAGTAGGACCTTTATATGGTCCATTATAAGCGTCAATCGTAGGTCTTTAAGTAGGTCCTTCTGTAGTCCAATCTTTAATCGCAGGTGCTTCTGCAGTCCATTGTAATCATTAATCGCAGGTCCCTAAGTAGGTCTTTATATGGTCCATCATAAGCCTCAATCGTAGGTCCTTCTGTAGTTCATTGTGATCTTTAATCGCAGGTCTTTAAGTAGGTCTTTATATCGTCCATTATAAGCTTCAATCGTAGGTGCTTCTGTAGTCCTTTAGAAGCTTCAGTCGCAGGTCTTTAAGTAAGCTTTTATATAGTCCTTCATAAGCTTCAATCGTAGGTCCTTCTGTAGTCCATTATAAGCTTCAATCGCAGGTCTATAAATAGGTTTATATATTCCATTATAAGCTTCAATCATAGGTCCTTCTGTAGTCCATTATAATCTTCAATCGCAAGTCTTTAAGTAGGTCTTTATATGGTCCATCATAAGCTTCAATCGTAGGTCCCTCTGTAGTACATTGTAAGCTTCAATCACAGGTCTTTAAGCAGGTCTTTATATAGTCCATTATAAGCTACTATCGTAGGTCTTTACGTAGGTCCTTCTGTAGTCCATTGTAAGCATCAATCGCAGGTCCTTAAGTATGTTTTTATATAGTCCTTCATAAGCTTCAATCGTAGGTCCTTCTGTAGTCCTTTAGATGCTTCAATCGCAGGTCTTTATGTAGGGTTTAATATCGTCCATTATAAGCTTCAATAGTAGGTCCTTCTGTAGTCCTTTAGAAGCTTAAATCGCAGGACTTTAAGTAGGTTTTTATATCGACCCTTCATAAGCTTCAATCGTAGGTCCTTCTGTATTTATGTAGCGTTTATATTGTCCATTATAAGCTTTTATCGCAGCTCTATATATAAAATCCATTACAAGCTTCCATCGTATATCTTTACACCAACAACTTTTTCCCAGCTGAATTACAAAATTGGTTTTTTTTCACAGCATTATTACTTAGTTTTTAATTTATTCAAATATATCTTCAGCTTAATTATAGAAACTGTCAATTGAAAATACATTTTTGTGGCGTAATTAAAAAATTGTTTGATTGTCTTTACAATTACTTTAGTTTTCTTTAATTCTGTTTTAAATTTATGCAAATTGTTGGCTATAATTTTCCATGTTATTCCTTATATAAATATATAAATCATTATTTTTCGTTAGGCCTAATTACCCTTAAAGTATACTATAGACATTTTAATTTCTTTTGCTTTTTGCGCCTTAGTAGAAACCAACAAAATTCAATTATTTAATCTTGTATTACGTAGGAAAATTTCTGGGAAAACTTTTCTGTTTTTTTTTTTTTGTAATTTTGCTCTATTTGGCCTAAATGTATGCTTTAGTTATTAATAATAAAAAAAGTAATAATATAAATGCCTGAAAACACTCCCTTATTTTCACAAAGTTTTTTGTTTACACAACAATATGTTATGTTTTCAAAGTAAAATAAGTATTTATTTCATCATTTATACAAGGATATAACCTAACTTCTAGCTCTCTCTCTTTCTTTTCCTATATTTCTTTTTTAACTAAAGTTTTTAGAAAGCTACAGATGTTTTTTTTTGGTGTTTTTGAAAAAAAACCCACATGATGTTTAAGTAATTTATAAACAAAACACGTTGGTTGTCTTTGCCTAAATAAGGGGGAGCATATAATAGTAAATATGAGAAATATATAGCATACTTTTAAGCGCCAAAATGTGTGTTAGTTTATGTAGCCTCACTTTCTCTCTCTCTCTTTGTCGTACAGGCAGTCCTACGCACACACACTTAATAAATTGTTGAGGTTATAGCAAAATGAAAAAAAAAGTTTGTTATTGGAATTGGAAATAGACATAAAGAAACATTATTAGCTTTAACACATGCACATAAGCAGCAAGGACAAATAAACCCGCTCCCTTTTTCTCTCTACATTTTTATTTCTGAAACAAAATTCTTAAGTATTATTGCGTATTTTAGGGCTTATTGACTGTGAAGGTATGTTTTTGGTATGACAGCAAATAAAAAAAAAACTTTTTAATAAACAATTCACATACACATCCAAACACTCTCTCAAAAAATATGTAAATTACATTAAAAAAGACGTAATTTTTTTTTAAAAAGCAGCAGCAGTTAAGAATACTAAAGAGCAAGGGAAAACGGCCTAGAACTTTGTCAACATTGTTAGCATACACAAATACAATGATAAAAAATAAATTATTTGCTGGTTGTGTTTTGTTTTGTTTCATTAAAAGCAGAGCCTACCTTTAGGGGTTGTTGCAATATTATCAAACAAAATGTAATCACAATAATTACGCTTATTTGATGGTGGGCGAAGTGTGGAAACGCCCCCCTTCCACACTTCGGAAGGCTGTAGGATTATTTCAAAATAAAAAATAAAATACCACGAGTAAGTAAAGAATGAAAAAAATGAAAGGAAAAGCTAAAATAATCTATTAGCAGTTTTACAAGCAATTGACCAAAAATAGATGTATCCTTGACTTTTGCGGTCTCCGGTGGAAAGAGCTTAATGATGGCGACCTCAAACAATGACAACAGTCAATATCCTAGACAAGGATGGCAAAAAAGGATACACAAAACACAGCAAAACAAAGCCTATGAAGGTGTATAGAAACAAACAAACAAAGAGAGAAAAAGCTTTTAAGTTTTAAACACAAAGCTCTTAGTTTGTTAGAAGAGCCAATAAGAAAATTAAAGCTCTCTTTATGCTCTTTATAAAATACAAAATAACTAATATTTCTTCAAAGAAAGTTAGGTGAATAGTAGAAAATTGTAGCGGTATAAAGAATTTTATGAAAATTATACTCAGCTGAATTGCATAAAATTTAGCTGTTGACTGATACTAATAGATCAATCCATTTTCTTTTCGGACCTCGGAAGTAGTTCAAGTGCTGATGAATATATTGTTCCAGAGACTTCGGTCGACTGTTCAAGACAGACGCTTCGGACAAGTGTTCAAGACAGAGGCTTTGGCCAATTGTTCCAGACAGAGGCTTCTGCCGACTGTTCAATACAGAGACTTCGGTCATCTGTTCAAGATAGAGGCTTCGGCCAACTGTTCAATACGGAGACTTCGGTCATCGGTTCACTACAGAGACTTCGTCGTCTGTTCAAGACAGATGCTTCGGCCGACTGTTCAATGTAGATGCTTCGCCCAACTGTTAAATACGGAGGCTTCGGTCAACTGTTTCATACAGAGTCATTTGTCGTATGTTCAAAACTGAGGCTTCTGCAGACTGTTCTAGACATAGGCTTCGGCTAACTATTCAAGAGACTTCGGTCGTATGTTCAAGACAGAGGCTTCGGCCGACTGTTCAATGCGCAGTCTTCGACCAACTGTTTAAGACAGAGGCTTCGGCCAGCTGTTCAATACAGAGACTTCGGTCATCTGTTCAAGACAGATACTTTGGCCGATTATTCCAGACAGAGGCTTCTGCCGACTGTTCAAGACAGAGGCTTCTGCCAACTGTTCAATACAGAGACTTCGGTCATCTGTTCAAGATAGATGCTTCCGCGAACTGTTCAATACGGAGACTTCGGTCATCGGTTCACTACAGAGACTTCGTCGTCTGTTCAAGATAGATGCTTCGGCCGACTGTTCAATGCAGAGGCTTCGGCCAACTGTTCAATGCAGAGGCTTCGGCCAACTGTTAAATACGGAGACTTCGGTCAACTGTTCCATACAGAGACATCTGTGGTATGTTCAAGACTGAGGCTTCTGCCGACTGTTCAAGACAGAGGCTTCGGCTAACTATTCAATACAGCGACTTCATCGTCTGTTCAAAACAGATGCTTCGGCCGACTGTTCAAGTCAGATGCTTCGGCCAACTGTTCAATGCAGAGGCTTCGCCCAACTGTTAAATACGGAGGCTTCGGTCAACTGTTCCATACAGAGACATCTGTCGTATGTTCAAGACTGGGGCTTCTGCAGACTGTTCAAGGCAGAGGCTTCGGTTAACTGATAGAGGCTTCGGCTAACTATTCAATAGAGAGACATCGGTCGTATGCTCAAGACAGAGACCTTGGCCGATTGTTCAATGCACAGTCTTCGACCAACTGTCAGCTGTTCAATAGAGAGACTTCAGTCACCTGTTCAGTACCGAGGCTTCGGCTGACTGTTCAATGCAGAGGATTCGGCCAACTGTCTGCCCACCAGAACCGTCTACATTCGAAAGTATATCATCGTAGTGGCATCCGGTTTAAACCACATGTCTTTGGTGTTTATATCATGTAATTCAGGCCAAAAGAAATTGGTAATCATCGACCTATAGTGCTTGTTGTTGACGGTAATGGACTGGCCAACGTCGTTCTCAATGAAATATGGACCGATGAACCCACCAGCCCAAATTCCACACCAAATAATGACTTTTGCGGGATGCATTGGATGCTCTTGGATCTCATGTGGCTTGGTATCGTCCCAAATAATACAATTTTGTTTGTTGACGTACCTAATCATCCAGGAATGGGCCTAATCGTGTAAAATGGGCGAAGAGAGCGGAAAGTTGCCCGAACATAACACCCATTTTGATCGCATGGTGATTTGGCAAAACAAACTGGAAAAATTTCAGCCTATTCGACAGATGTAGCTTCAACAGTATGGTCGCTATCAACTGTCAAAGTTAGGGAGAACCTATTGAAATTCCCTTTTTCCTTAACTTACCAACACCCATTAACGGTTTCCTACAAATTACTTTTCTCTTTTAAAAACCCCTCTCTTTTATTTTTTTTTAAATCACTCTCTTGCAATCCCTTTAGCAAAGCCAAAAATTCGTGTAGGCGCTTTCTTCCATTTTCTGTTGCCTTCATCAAGGTCTCTGCTGCTTCACTTACTATTTATCTACACTCTCATTGTATAAAATTTAACCTGACAAGGTTAAATTTTTATATCTCAAACGCGTGGCTAGTAAATTACTTTTTGTTAAACATCTGCACTTGCCTTTGCCGCTTTTTCCAAAACTACTACTACCACTACTAATCTCTCACTCTCTCTGCTGCTACTTGCTCTTAAATTTACCTCCTCTACTCCTCCCTCCCCTGCAGCTTTTATGGTAGTTATTACAAAATTGCGCCGTGAACCCTCTGTGCTTTAGAGCTTTTTTTTACTCTAGTTGAAGTTCAAGGTTACTGTGGCTGAAGGCTGCTGTTTTCTTTTTTCTATATGTATTGTTAATGCTGATTTTGACACATGTTATTGTTGTAGTTCTTACTACCACCTTGGTGAGCTCCTAACAATTTGGGGGAGGTTTAAGTGAGCAACCTCCTTTAGTACAATCTTGTTGCTTTTTATGTTTGTTGGTGGAGGTTACACAAAATACCATGTCTCTAAGCAAGAGCTCTAAGGAGAATTGTTAAAGGACCTTTCTCCTACCTTAAAATATTGTGAGTGTGTTAGGTTGCTGCTATTGTTAAATCTTGTATAATGTATCCACTCTCTTTTACACTTGGTTTTAACCTTGAGCTTCAAAATATAAAGCCTACATAACCTCACCTTTTTAGTTTTCTTTCACTTTAGCTTCAGCTCCTCTGGCCTGTGTTATCCTCCTCCAAAAGATGCTTTAAAGGATGCTGAATACACTCTAAGCAATACATTTGTGTTTGTGGGTTATAAGAAAGAAAAAAAGCCAGCGCGTGTTTTTGATTTGATTTTTTTTTATTCATTTTGTTCTTTTATTCCTTTCGTCTTATCATTAAGGTACAATATTCGTTCAAACATTTGTTTTGTTTGCAGTTTGAAGCTGTTTTCTTATTGTTATTACTGTTGTTTTTTATGATTCTACTCCATATTAAATATATATACACATTTATTTATCCCTCCTTTCTTTCCCTTCCTTTATATAAATATTCCTTTTAAATTTGGTTTTCTGTTCAAGTTAAAGGTCAACAAAAGGACATTGATGCTTACGCGTCAATCGTGGGTTAAAGTGTTGTTGGATTTTCTTACAGTTCTTAGTATATTGCGGGAAAATGAGAGCGTGTGTGTCTCTGTGTGGGAGGAGTAGGTGGAGTGTGGTCGTGGTTTGGAAACCTTTTTTGTTGTCCAAAGTTTATTTGAGATTTACTTTGGGGCACGTGTCTCCATAATATGGCAAATTCTAGGAATATTGCGTAGATGCTGACATTTATGCTGTTTCAGTTGACTTTTGTTTGATAGAAATATTTATTAGGAATAGCTAATAGAGCTCGATAAATGTTTTGAATTAAAGGCTCCATTAAAGTTTATTAAAGTTTTGTTTGACTGTTGTCTATCTCCGAAGATTAATCAATGTTAAATTTCCTTTGAAACTAAATTCACTGAATTAGTATCATAATTTCTTCATTTTTTACTTCAAACAAATCTCTGAAGTTTCAGCAATCCATAAGATTCCGGAAGAGTATAATCAGAGGTAGCTGATGCTACTTTTTGCCAAGTAAAGTAACTAACTACGTCTTATACTAAACACTAAGTATTATACTAAAGATTACGTCTTATATCAAAGCCTACGTCTTATACTAAAGACTACTCTGTATAATACTAAATACTACCCTGTCTTATATTAAAGACTATCCTGTCTTATACTAAAGACTACCCTGTCTTATACTAAAGACTACCCTGTCTTATACTAAAGACTGCCCTGTGTTAAACTAAAGACTACCCTGGATTATACTAAAGACTACCCTGTCTTATACTAAAGACTACCCTGGATTATACTAAAGACTACTCAGTCTTATACTAAAGACTACCCTGTCTTATACTAAAGACTACCCTGGATTATACTAAAGACTACTCTGTCTTATACTATAGACTACACTGTGTTAAACTAAAGACTACCCTGGATTATACTAAAGACTACGTCTTCTTCAACTTGCTAGTTTTGATAAAAAATATATCCACTTATCGAAAACTGTCACAGGGGTTAGTCTTATGCTAAAGACTAAGTCTTATACTAACGCCTAAGTCTTATGCTAAAGACTAAGTCTTATACTAAAGACTAAGTCTTATACTAAAGACTAAGTCTTATACTAAAGACTAAGTCTTATACTAAAGACTAAGTCTTATACTAAAGACTAAGTCTTATACTAAAGACTAAGTCTTATACTAAAGACTAAGTCTTATACTAAAGACTAAGTCTTATACTAAAGACTAAGTCTTATACTAAAGACTAAGTCTTATACTAAAGACTAAGTCTTATACTAAAGACTAAGTCTTATACTAAAGACTAAGTCTTATACTAAAGACTAAGTCTTATACTAAAGACTAAGTCTTATACTAAAGACTAAGTCTTATACTAAAGACTAAGTCTTATACTAAAGACTAAGTCTTATACTAAAGACTAAGTCTTATACTAAAGACTAAGTCTTATACTAAAGACTAAGTCTTATACTAAAGACTAAGTCTTATACTAAAGACTAAGTCTTATACTAAAGACTAAGTCTTATACTAAAGACTAAGTCTTATACTAAAGACTAAGTCTTATACTAAAGACTAAGTCTTATACTAAAGACTAAGTCTTATACTAAAGACTAAGTCTTATACTAAAGACTAAGTCTTATACTAAAGACTAAGTCTTATACTAAAGACTAAGTCTTATACTAAAGACTAAGTCTTATACTAAAGACTAAGACTTATACTAAAGACTAAGTCTTATACTAAAGACTAAGTCTTATACTAAAGACTAAGTCTTATACTAAAGACTAAGACTTATACTAAAGACTAAGTCTTATACTAAAGACTAAGTCTTATACTAAAGACTAAGTCTTATACTAAAGACTAAGTCTTATACTAAAGACTAAGTCTTATACTAAAGACTAAGTCTTATACTAAAGACTAAGTCTTATACTAAAGACTAAGTCTTATACTAAAGACTAAGTCTTATACTAAAGACTAAGTCTTATACTAAAGACTAAGTCTTATACTAAAGACTAAGTCTTATACTAAAGACTAAGTCTTATACTAAAGACTACTTCTTATACTAAAGAGGAGCTAAAGTCTAAAAAAGGAGGTTCGAAGGACCAATTAGTAGGCTTTGCTTTATTAAATTAAAAAAAGTCGAATTAAAAAGAATTTTAAAAAAATATTGAAATATAAAAAGGCTTTCATTTAAATCTATTCACATATTTAAAGTTTAAGTTTGAAGGACCTTTCCACACTTTGCCTTTATTATAACCCCTATATATAAAACTCTTTGCTTGTTGAAACCACTCCATATTTGATTACTGTCATACTAATGAATGTTATTATAAACATTTGCTGCCATTTAACCACTCATGCCTACAATTTTATTTATATAATTTGATAGAGAAGAAGATAATTTTTCAATAACAATTCCACAACCAAATTACTTAAAGAAACACACTCTTACAATAAAAACCCAAGGGACCTTGAGGCAAAACATAAAATTACAACAAAAAAAAAAAAGCAAATTTCCAATGAAAAAAGGATTCTAGAGAAATAATAATACATAATAAAAAAAAAGGATAAATAACCAAACAAACAACAATTGGCAACAGAATAATATTTTATTTAGTTAACAGGAATATTTATATAAGTATAGGGTAAAGTAAATGGAAATGGTAGGATACTAAAGGTTAGATTGTACAAGGACACCCACAGCAGGCACAGGCATGCATATTAAAATTGAAAACAGGCACCTCAAAACATACATACACCAACCACCCTTTAACATTTTAGTGGAAATTAATTTGAAGATAAATATAATAAATAAAAAACTAAATGAAATGAATTGAATTGAAACGTAAATGACAAGGTCATCAAGACCGGCATACATACATACATATATAGTAGTTTAGGGGGCTGGATGGTTGGCTGGCAGGTTGGCTGTTAAAAATGCAACAAACCTAAATAAAATACAAATGTCGGGGAGGTGAATGATAAACCATGAACATGAACTTGTTTAGTACTCAGTTGTAGTTGTAGTTCATAGTTGTGTGGCTGACATTGGATGGCCAAGAACTTGACTACTCTTGACTACAACTACTTTGCTATACGAGTATAGATTCTAGGGAAAAGCTTTGTTTGTTATATTCCTCGAATATACCGGCTTATGGGGTGTTGTAGGGTTGTGTGAACCGGGTAATCAAAGGTCGGTCGGTCGGTTGGTAGTACGTCAAACTGTTTGCTATGAATTGTATCGAGAAACTAACAACAACTAAAATAAACGAATGCATATACTAACAAGGAGGGGGCTGTGACCTTCATCATTGAAAAGAAAAGCTTTTCTATTTTATATTCAAATTGAAGGTTAACAGAAATATTTACCAAGTGCATATATGTATAATATTAAATAAAAAGAGTACTTTAAAGAGCGTGAGCAGAGAGCTATAAATGTATTAAAAAAAGAGTGGCATTATTAAAAATTAATTAAATGCTCTTAATGTTGGTAAAATTAACATAAATATAGTAAAAATATTAGTTAAATGTAAAAAAAATATCACAGCTGAAAAGCATTTTAAATTAACTGAATAAATATTAAGTCTTATACTAAACACTACAGTATTCTACTGAACACTACTACTGTTTTATACTAAAGACTACCCTGTCTTATACTTAAAAGTACCCTGTCTTATACTAAAGACTACTCTGTCTTATACTAAAGGCTACCCTGTCTTGTACTAAAGACTACCCTGTCTTATACTAAAGACTATCATGTCTTATACTAAAGACTATCATGTCTTATACTAAAGACTACCCTGTCTTATATTAAAGACTACCCTGTCTTATATTAAAGACTACCCTGTTTTATACTAAAGACTACCCTGTCTTATACTAAAGACTACTCTGTCTTATACTAAAGACTACCCTGTCTTATACTAAAGACTACCCTGTCTTATACTAAAGACTACCCTGTCTTATACTAAAGACTACCCTGTCTTATACTAAAGACTACCCTGTCTTATACTAAAGACTACTCTGTCTTATACTAAAGACTACTCTGTCTTATACTAAAGACTACCCTGTCTTATACTAAAGACTACCCTGTCTTATACTAAAGACTACCCTGTTTTATACTAAAGACTACTCTGTCTTATACTAAAGAATACTCTGTCTTATACTAAAGACTACTCTGTCTTATACTAAAGACTACCCTGTATTATACTAAAGACTACCCTGTCTTATACTAAAGAAAACTCTGTCTTATACTGTCTTATACTAAAGACTACCCTGTCTTATACTAAAGACTACCCTGTCTTATACTAAAGAATACTCTGTCTTATACTAAAGACTACTCTGTCTTATACTAAAGACTACCCTGTCTTATACTAAAGACTACTCTGTCTTATACTAAAGACTACCCTGTCTTATACTAAAGACTACTCTGTCTTATACTAAAGACTACCCTGTTTTATACTAAAGACTACCCTGTCTTATACTAAAGAATACTCTGTCTTATACTGTCTTATACTAAAGACTACTCTGTCTTATACTAAAGAATACTCTGTCTTATACTAAAGACTACTCTGTCTTATACTAAAGACTACCCTGTCTTATACTAAAGACTACCCTGTCTTATACTAAAGAAAACTCTGTCTTATACTGTCTTATACTAAAGACTACCCTGTCTTATACTAAAGACTACTCTGTCTAATACTAAAGACTAACCTGTCTTATACTAAAGAGTATTCAGTCTTATACTAAACACTACGATGTCTTATACTAAGGACTACTCTGTCTTATACTAAAGACTACCCTGTCTTATACTAAAGACTAATCTGTCTTATATTAAAGACTACCCTGTCTTATACTAAAGACTATTCTGTCTTATATTACAGACTTATCTGTCTTATACTAAAGATTACCTTATACTAAATACAATACAACTAAAAACCACTGTCTTATACTAAAGACTAAAATTTTATGCTAAAAACTAAAGTCTTATACTACAGAAAAATACAGTTTAAGTTCGAAGGACCAATAGTTGGCTTTGCAAAAGTATTGTGTTTAACAGAGACTAAGGTTAAGAGAAGCTAAAGACAAATGTGTTGCAAAGGCAGTCAATTTTAAACCAGATAATTGCATGGAATTCTTTTAACATTATTTAGCTGAATTATTATTATATAAAATAAATCAAATCTAGGTGCTAACAAATATTTTAGCATATTGTTGAGATTTTTTTTATATTTCAAAATATAAATCTCTTTAAATTCATACACTCCCCCTTAAATTTTCTTTTACTTTCTCTTAAAGTGTGCAAAAATTTACGAATTCTCTAAAAATTGCCGGCCGGTTTTATTCGTTTTTATTTTTAATTCGTTGATTTACAAAATCCCAATAACAACATTTATAAATATTTGTAATGTTATTTATAGTTTTGCACAGAGTCCTCCTCTGCATGTTCTAGTACGATGATGATGATGATGGCCCTGACATTGACGTCAAACCAATCTACTGCAGTGTAGGAAAATGCAAACAACAAAACTGCATTTCATTTAAAAGAAAATGTCGTCTTAGTCTAAATTTGTTGTTATTTTTGGTTTCTCTATACATTTTATTAATGTTTTAAATTTGTTTCTAGGAATGTAATAATATTTAATTACATTAAAATTTAATGTTTTCATTATTGCTTCACTTTTTGTTCGTTCTCATTTTGCTTACTGTCATTGCACTTTTTTCTTTTGTGGTGTTGGTGGTTTTGCCAGCGGTTTTCTTTTTCTGCTGTCAACGACAGTTCAAGTGCGTTCATTGCGATAAAAATGAATACAATTGTAAAGTCAATGATTGCATTTTTATAATGATTTTTGTTCTTGTTGTTCTTGTTCTTGGTCACAGGGGTTTCTCGCACTCCTGCATATGTTGATGGCTTTTACATAGACGATTTCGAGGTGTTGTGAAATAGCAGAGAGAGATAGTTTGACAGTTTTCGTTAAGTGTAAAGATTTTCTATCAAAACTAACAAGTAAGGAGTGAGATCGAAAAATTCTTAACACACGTTTTTCATTACATTTTTTAACCCAAGTATTATTTGAATTTTTTTTTGATCAAGTTACCTTTGAAAAACATGTCAGTTATTATGTGTAATGTCAATTATATTATTTTTTTTGTTAATCTGATTAAAATGAGTGACCAGAAAAAAGTGCGTACTGAAATTATTAAATATTTTCAACAAAACCCAACTTGGTCTTACAAAAAGTTGGCCAAGCATACAAAGGTCTGCCGTCAAACTGTTTCCAATGTTATTAAACAGTACCGGGAGAACTTGTCAGTTGATAGAAAACCTGGTTCATGTAGAAGGAATGGTCCACATGATGTTTCTAAAGCCAAAAAAATAGAACGCATTTTCAAAAGAGCTCCCAACACATCCGGTAGGAAAGCAGCCCGGTTAGCTCAGTGCTCGGACTATTTGGTACGAAAAGTTAAAGCTAATGCAGGTTTAAAAACATACAAGGCTCAAAAAGTTCCTGACAGGAACGCTACTAAAAATTTAGAGGCCAAAAACAGAGCACGGAAATTGAAGTCAAGTTTTATAAAAAAATATTCTTGCTGCATAATGGATGACGAAACGTATGTTCTGGCAGATTTTTCGCAACTTCCAGGTCAAAAATTTTATGTTGCTGATGCTCGAGGGAATGTTTAAGAAAAGTTTAGGACCCAAAAGCAGACAATATTTCCCAGAAAGTTCTTGGTATGGCAAGCAATATGCAGTTGCGGCAAAAGAAGCCACTCATTTGTTACAACGGGCTCTATAAATACCGAAATTTACATCAAGGAATGTTTACAAAAAAGGCTGCTTCCATTCATAAGACTTCATAATGTGTCCACTTATTTTTGGCCTGACTTGGCATCCTGTCACTATGGCAAACAAGCCCTTGAGTGGTACAAGAACAATAATGTGGTATTTGTACCAAGAGAGGCAAATCCTCCAAACTGCCCGGAGCTAAGGCCAGTGGAGAGATATTGGGCTCTTGTTAAAAGAGAATTGAAGAGTACAAAAAAGGTGTCCAAAAGTGTGGTAGATTTTAAACGGAGATGGACTACATGTTCGAGCAAAGTGACAGAAAGCACTATAAAAACGTTAATGGAAGGGTTTCCGAAAAAGGTTCAAAATTTCATCACTAGTGATTAAAACTATAAAAATAATTTTTTTTGTAAATTGTAATAATAATTTCAATCAAATAAAAAAAAAATTAAAGCTGTAAGTTTAGTGGTTTCTTTTTTATAAACATATATGTATGTTAAGAATTTTTCGATCTCACTCCTTAGAAGACGTAGTCTTTAGAATAAGACAGGGTAGTCTTTAGTATAAGACAGGGTAGTCTTTAGTACAAGACAGCGTAGTCTTTAGTATAAGATGTAGTCTTTAGTATAAGACGTAGTCTTTAGTATAAGACGTAGTCTTTAGTATAAGACGTAGTCTTTAGTATAAGACGTAGTCTTTAGTATAAGACGTAGTCTTTAGTATAAGACGTAGTCTTTAGTATAAGACGTAGTCTTTAGTATAAGACGTAGTCTTTAGTATAAGACGTAGTCTTTAGTATAAGACGTAGTCTTTAGTATAAGACGTAGTCTTTAGTATAAGACGTAGTCTTTAGTATAAGTCGTAGCCTTTAGTATAAGTCGTAGTCTTTAGTATAAGACGTAGTCTTTAGTATAAGACGTAGTCTTTAGTATAAGTCGTAGCCTTTAGTATAAGACGTAGTCTGTAGTATAAGACGTAGTCTGTAGTATAAGACAGGATAGTCTTTGCTATAAGACAGGGTACACTTTAGTATAAGACAGGGTAGTCTTAAATCATTTCCTCGACATCATGTCATAACATGTCTTAATTTATTTAAACTTTAACCTCAGAAATTTCAAAAAATATTAAAGAACAAAGAAAACTCCTCCTTCACAAAACAAAATACTTCATATTTAATTCCCGCAAATTAACATGCAACACTTTTGCCTTCATCACATAACGACAATAAACTTTGACCATGGCTGGTTAAAGGAGCAGAACAAAAAAAAACACAGAATTGAAAAATTATAATAAAAAATTTGCCTGGCACAACTTCAGCTGCATTTAGTTATTCTCCCATAGCATCACATCAGTAATTCAACTTCAGAATTAGCATCAGGCATCATCAGCAGATACAAAAGAGTCAAGTAATACTCAAGGTCAGTTAATGTCTGGATATTTGTGTGTTTTATTTTGTTTCGATTTCATTTTTTTTTTGTTTCGCGAATCTAAAAGAATGAAATGCAAGAGACTCACTGAGATTCTTAAGCATTTCCTGTGACTAAAAGTATGTGCAGCATGCTGCACTTATGACAAAAGAAAGAAAGCTGGATGGATGGATGGAGCAGCCAAGTAGAAGTAGATGTTGTGCCCTTTTTTTCTGGTTGGCATCTGTGCCCTTTTTCTGATGATGTGTTCTCGGACGTTTGATATTAAATTTTAATAAAAACTTTAAGAAAAAAAAGACCCTGAGCTTTAATTTGCTGGCATTCTGCTACTCCTTGTGTTGCAGTAATGGCCTTTGAAGTAAAGTTCAAGATTTCCGTTTTAATAAATATTTTCTTTTGCATTAATTAAATCTCTGGTGCCCACATAAAAATTCAAAAAGAAAAAAAAACCAATGAAAACAATAAAAAGGCTCTTGAAGATACCGGCAGACTTTGAGGCTGGCAAGATCATGGCATTAATTCAATCATTAATTCATTCATTGTCAGTTTAAGAGCACTTGAGCATTTATACAACTAAATTAAAGCAAATAGTTGGTAGTTCATTAAACTAAATTCTGTATATTATTCAAGGCGATCCTAACAGGACTTCAAGGACTTGTAATTTCTTTATTTCTTTAAACAAATGTGTTGAAATATTCTCACATTTATGTCATGATTCATATTTATTATTTTGATTTACTTAAAACCGTTTTCCCTTTAGAAACCACAAAAACTCATCAGCGTCATCACAAAAAGTATGAAAAAAACACATTGAGTGTCTGTTTAACCTTCACATCCGTAAGAAACCTTTAAAACTGAAGGATTAAACAATGGAAACATTAAGTTAAACACACGCACTCCCTGAAAAAAGGCGACACTAAATACAAATATTGAATCAGTCTGTCTGCTAGTCAGTGAGTCAGTTGAGTGAGTAAAGTAGTGTGATCATAAATAACCAAATTATTTTTGTTTCTTTACGCTGGTGAATTATAATTCCCTTGAATGGTTTATTTGTCTACGTAAATGTGTCTGTTCCAGATCCAGTAATCTCATATGAAAGAAAACCAAATAAATAAACAGAGTTTGAACAGAAATAATGCTAAAGACTAAAAGAATCTGAACAGTGGAACAAAATTGAGACAAAATCTCTAATCTTTAAGATCCATTTCAAAAAGTATTAAATCTACTACTTTTTTCTAAAACTGATTTTTAGAAATTTTTAAACTCTTTTGCACAATTTTACACACACATACATACTTATTAAAGAAAACAAATTTTAATTATTTTAAAAAAGTACTAAAAATACTACTATTTTCAAAATATTTTTTTAATTTCAGAAAAATACTTAGTTTTTTACAGATAATTATTTTTGTTGAGAAATTTTCATAAAAAAATAATAATTTGAAAAATTTTCAAAAAAGTATCAAATATACTACTTTTCTAATCAAGGTAATTTTTAGTGAGTTTTTCTTAATTATCTGCAAAATTTCAATAAAACTTATCTATTTTTAAGTTTCTGAAAAGGTACTAAAATACTACTTTTTCTAAAAGTTTAATATCTTTATGGTAAAGTAATATTTATCATTTTAGTAGCAATTTTATCAACATTTTTGTTTTAAACTTAAATTTCATAAATTTTCAAAAAAGTATTAAAAATACTACCTTTTTCCAAAATTCTTCTTTTTATATTTCAATACTTTGTTATTATCTTGCATTTAAATTTTATTATTTTTAGTAAAAATACATTTTTTTAATACATAGTTATCGATAACTTAAAAAAGTTTCTTAAAAAATTTCTCAAGTTATCGATAACTTAAAAAATTTTCTTAAAAAATTTGCCTCAGTTATCGATAACTTAAACAATTTTCTATAAAAATTTCTCAAGTTATCGATAACTTAAACAATTTTCTATAAAAATTTCTCAAGTTATCGATAACTTAAAAAGTTTTCTATAAAAATTTCTCAAGTTATCGATAACTTAAAAAGTTTTCTATAAAAATTTCTCAAGTTATCGATAACTTAAAAAGTTTTCTATAAAAATTTCTCAAGTTATCGATAACTTAAAAAATTTTCTATAAAAATTTCTCAAGTTATCGATAACTTAAAAAATTGTCTATAAAAATTTTTCAAGTTATCGATAACTTAAAAAATTGTCTATAAAAATTTCTCAAGTTATCGATAACTTAAAAAATTTTCTATAAAAATTTCTCAAGTTATCGATAACTTAAAAAATTTTTCTATAAAAATTTCTCAAGTTATCGATAACTTAAAAAATTTTCTATAAAAATTTCTCAAGTTATCGATAACTTAAAAAATTTTCTATAAAAATTTCTCAAGTTATCGATAAATTAAAAAAATTTTCTATAAAAATTTCTCAAGTTATCGATAAATTAAAAAAATTTCTCAAGTTATCGATAAATTAAAAAAATTTTCTATAAAAATTTCTCAAGTTATCGATAAATTAAAAAAATTTTCTATAAAAATTTCTCAAGTTATCGATAAATTAAAAAAATTTTCTATAAAAATTTCTCAAGTTATCGATAAATTAAAAAAATTTTCTATAAAAATTTCTCAAGTTATCGATAAATTAAAAAAATTTTCTATAAAAATTTCTCAAGTTATCGATAACTTAAAAAATTTTCTATAAAAATTTCTCAAGTTATCGATAACTTAAAAAATTTTCTATAAAAATTTCTCAAGTTATCGATAACTTAAAAAATTTTCTATAAAAATTTCTCAAGTTATCGATAACTTAAAAAATTTTCTATAAAAATTTCTCAAGTTATCGATAACTTAAAAAATTTTCTATAAAAATTTCTCAAGTTATCGATAACTTAAAAAATTTTCTATAAAAATTTCTCAAGTTATCGATAACTTAAAAAATTTTCTATAAAAATTTCTCAAGTTATCGATAACTTAAAAAATTTTCTATAAAAATTTCTCAAATTATCGATAATTGTGAAAATTTTCTATAAAAATTTCTCAAGTTATCGAAAACTTAAAAAATTTTCTATAAAAATTTCTCAAATTATCGATAATTGTGAAAATTTTCTATAAAAATTTCTCAAGTTATCGATAACTTAAAAAAAAATTTCTCAAGTTATCGATAACTTAAAAAATTTTCTATAAAAATTTCTCAAGTTATCGATAACATAAAAAATTTTCTATAAAAATTTCTCAAGTTATCGATAACATAAAAAATTTTCTATAAAAATTTCTCAAGTTATCGATAACTTAAAAAATGTTCTATAAAAATTTCTCAAGTTATCGATAACTTAAAAAATTTTCTATAAAAATTTCTCAAGTTATCGATAACTTAAAAAATTTTCTATAAAAATTTCTCAAGTTATCGATAACTTAAAAAATTTTCTATAAAAATTTCTCAAGTTATCGATAACTTAAAAAATTTTCTATAAAAATTTCTCAAGTTATCGATAACTTAAAAAATTTTCTATAAAAATTTCTCAAGTTATCGATAACTTAAAAAATTTTCTATAAAAATTTCTCAAGTTATCGATATGTGTAAAAATTTTTTATAAAATTTTCTCAAATTATCGATAACTGGGAAATTTTTTGCTAGAATTCTCTGGTTTCCGGTATTTTTGCAACTTTAAAACCACTGTTGCCCTATGAATTGTTAAACATAAATGGTTTATGATCTTAATTTCAATGTGAAAACGATCACAGAGTCATATATTCACATCCAGCAGCAGCAAACAAAGACATAAAGACTGTCGTCAGACGGACACCAAACGACTCACCAAACTCCAAAGAAATACAAAAAAAAAGGTCACCAAAGTTTCAACAATAATACAAAAAGAAAAAAGTAATAATAAACACAGACTGACTTGACTGTAAGTAGTTTTTGTAGTAAATGAAATATTTAAACGAAATGAAACGTAGTTTTTTTTTTCTTCCTCCTAAAAATAATTTCAAGAAACTGGGTCAAGTATACAACAGACAAAAAAAAAAACATCAAAATTAAGAAAATAAATACAACAACAGATTGCAACCAACAGGCAAATTTCATTGCTCCAGCAACATTCTTGCCTAAACCAAGACGACCAGGCGTCAGACAGTTAAACTTTAAACAACGAAAAAAAGGGCTTATTCAGAGATTTTTTCAACTGATTAGAGCATAAATAGAGTATGAACATTTGAATTTGTTAAAACATCCCTGATATTTGTTAAATTCAAGGTATAGAAAAATATTCAAACAAAAAAAATCTAAATCAAATATCATGACCGTATACGAATGAGTACAATAAATAAATATTTTACACATTTTGAAGGTTTCGCCCACCAATAAAGTTTGAAAAAAAAAACTGAACTTTTTTTCCAAAATTTTTTTTTTTTTTTTGTTTAAAGTTTGTGTTTGGTTTCATTGAAAATCAATGTGTTTTGAAAAAAACTACTCACCGGTAAGCATCGATAGATGAACGATCGACGGACAGACACTTACGACGTGCGTATCGTTGACTCCCAGTGATTTATTTCTGTCCAATTTTATTGTGTATGAATGTGTTAAACAAATAACGCTTTAAAATGTTTAAATTATTGTATTTAAACTTTACTGACCTCTGTTAAGTTTATTTTTCGTAGTTTTTTTTTGTATTGATTAGTATTTTGAATTTGAAATATTACTTGTAAGGCTAATAGCAATAACTACAACAATATAAGAAAATAAAAAGCAGCTGCTGTTGCTGCCAGCAGTAGTTTGATATACTAAATAGTTCAATACATGACTGAATGAAAGCAAAAGGTTAAGGATTAGCAAATTAATTAAATTTGTTTAAATGATTCAATTGATATTTTTAGACGGCAACGCCTTTAATAACAATTAAACTTGACATAAAAAACAAAATTCATAAAAATGTAAAAATAATTAAAATAATAATAAAATAATAATTAATTTATCAATAAAATAAAGAAATTTTTTTAAAAATATTGAAATTTGTACCAGATATCAATAAGTGTTGAAATTTGTAGAAAAAATTTCAATCTTTTTCAAAATTTCTTTGAATGTATCGTTTTTTATTAAAATTTTGTAAAAATCCATGTTAAAAATGCACAAAACTCATTTCTGGAAAAAAGTAGTATTTTTTGGTACTTTTTGAAAACTTTGTATTTTTATGAAAATTTCTCAACAAATTAAAATTTTATAATAAGCCATGTTAAAAAATATAAAAAATTAATAAAAATAATTTTCTAAAAAAAGTAGTATTTTTTGGTACTTTTTGAAAATTTAATAAAATTTTGTATTTTTATGTAAATTTCTCAACAAAACTAATTTTCTGTTAAAACAAAGTATTTTTCTAAAATTTTAAATTTTTTAAAATAGTAGTATTTTTAGTACTTTTTTAAAATAATTAAAATTCATTTTCTTTAATAACTATGTGTAAAATTATGCTAAAGAGTTTAAAAATTTATAAAAGCCGTTTTAGAAAAAGGTAGTATTTTTAGTACTTTTTTCGAAATTGTTATAAAAATGTAAATTTTTCAAAATTTATTAAAATGTTTAGTTTTTCATTAAATTTTGCAATAATTTCTGTAAAATAGTATAAAAATGCAAAAAAGTTACTTTTAGAAAAAAGTAGTAGATTTAATACTTTTTGAAAGTTTGAATAAAAGTTATATTTTTCATGTAACTTGCACATAAAAATATTTGCAATCAAAAATAAATAAAGAAATGCTATAAATTAAAGTTAGCAAATTTTTAGAGAAAAGTAGTATTTTTGGTACTTTTTAAAAAAAATTTTAAAATTATTAACATTCGTTTTCTTCAATAACTATGTGTAAAATAATGCCAAAGAGTTTAAAAATTTATAAAAATCCGTTTTAGAAAAAGGTAGTATTTTTAGTACTTTTTTTTCGAAATTGTTGTAAAATGGTAAATTTTTCATTATTTTTTAAAATGTTTAGTTTTTCATTAAATTTTGCAATAATTTCTGTAAAATAGTATAAAAATGCATAAAAGTCAATTTTAGAAAATAGTAGTAGATTTAATACTTTTTGAAATTTTTAATAAAAAGTTATATTTTTCATGTAATTTTCACATAAAAATATTTGCAATAAAAAATAAATAAAGAAATGCTATAAATTAAAGTTAACAAATTAGTAGTATTTTAAATACTTTTACAAAATATTAAAAAAATTCTAGAGAAAAGTAGTATTTTTGGGATTAATAAAATTTTGTATTTTTCTAAAATTAAATGAATAGGAAATGCTATTTTGGAAAATGTATGTAAGTATGTGTAAAATTATGCCAAAGAGTTTAAAAATGTATAAAAATCTGTTTTAGAAAAAAGTAGTATTTTTAGTACTTTTTTCGAAATAATTATAAAAATATAAATTTTTCATGTTTTTAAAATTTATTAAATTTTGCACGTATTTCTGTAAAATAGTATAATAATTTATAAAAATCACTTATAAAAAAAAGTAGTATTTTTAGTACTTTTTTCGAAATTGTTATAAAAATGTAAATTTTTCAAAATTTATTAAAATGTTTAGTTTTTCATTAAATTTTGCAACAATTTTTGTAAAATATTATAAAAATGCATACTTTTAGAAAAAAGTAGTAGATTTAATACTTTTTGAAATTATTAAAAAAAAGTTATATTTTTCATGTAATTTTCGCAGTAAAACATAAATAATTATGTTAATTCAGTTTATAATAAAGTTTTGTAAAAAGTCACTATAAAAATGATCAAGATCACTTTAAAAAATAGTAGCATTTTAAGTACTAATTGTAAAATGACAAAAAGTTACGTTAAAAAGTGTAACTGATGAAATTTTTATCGAAAAATTTAAAACTTATCGATAACTTGATAAATTTTTATAGAAAATTTTCTCAGTTATCGATAACTAAAGAAATTTTTATAGAAAATTTTCACACATATCGATAATATAGAAATGTTCATAGAAAATGTTCAGTTATCGATAACTCAAGAAATTTTTATAGAAAATTTTCAAAGTTATCGATAACTTGAGAAATTTTTATAGAAAATTTTCTCAGTTATCGATATTTTTAAAAAAAATATAGAAAATTTTCAAAGTTATCGATAACTTGAGAAATTTTAATAGAACATTTTCAAAGTTATCGATAACTTGAGCAATTTTTATAGAACATTTTCAAAGTTATCGATAACTCAAGAAATTTTTATACAAAATTTTCAAAGTTATCGATAACTTGAGAAAATTATTAAGGTTTTAAATAACATGAGAAATTTCTATAAAAAATTTTCAAAATTATCGATAACTTGAGAAATTTTGATAGAAAACTTTCAATCTTATCGATAACTGGTGAAATTTTTATAATAAATTTTCGCAGTTATCGATATTTTAAGAAATTTTTATAGAAAATGTTTATAGTTATGGATAACTATCTAATTTCCTATGAAATTTCTAGTTAATGAATTTTATTTTGTTGCATTAATGATCTGTTATTGAAAATATTATAGAATTATGCAAAATAAACCTTCAAATGTTTGAAAAGAAATCAATGTTTCTCTAATAAATTCGAAAAAATTTTGAAAAACATATCCAAACAAATATGATTTCCGTTTCAAGACCTTTAAACCATTTTCAGTTTCAAACAATTTGACCTTTTTAGCTTTGTTCTCAAACAGAAACAAATGAAATGAACTTGAAATTTGAAATCGAATTTAAATTCTTTTTTTGTCTTAAACATGGCGCAGAAAACGACTTCAATTAAAAACGCCCAAAAAAAAATACTAGCACAAAATTGAACGTACGTACACAAATTGACGAATTAATAAATAAATATACATTTAAACAGCACTTGATATCCTTCACACATATTTAATTGCAATTCATTCAGTTTCAGTTCAGTTAAATTCAATAAAATCACAAATCGACATACAACAAAAAAACAAAACAAAAAACTCATGTTATATGCATAAATTTGCAAAAGAAATCAATGAAATATCAACAAAAAAAAATCAACACTGATTTTAAATAAACAAATTGAAATTGAAATTTAAATTCGAACAACCGTTATGGATATTTATGGTGGCTATTGGATCAACTTTCATAGATTGACATGAGAACGAACTTCCTCAACCAAAAAAACACAGCGGAAAACGGAATTAAACAAGCAGTAAGAAAAACAAAAAAACAAAACTGTTTGTTTGACATTCACAGCGAACCAATAAAAAACTCAAAAAAAAAAAACAAAAAACATCAACGTAAAAACTCAAATAAACTTCCTCAAGCCCAGCTAGCTCATCAATTAATCTTTAAATTCAAAAGCAGCAGCAAAAATTATTCATGTTTTTTTTTTAAATAAACGACAAATTAAGAAAGAGATAAAGTCCAAAATGACCAGAAGATCATAAAGATCATAAAGATTAGCAAAAAATGACAAAAGCACAGACACACGATCGATTTTAATACAGTTTCAAAACGTATGATTAATTAATAAATTTTGTAGTTTTAGCAAAACAAAAGAGATAAACTTAACAACAGAGGGTAGAAACATTAATATTTATTTATAATAAATATAAATAAAATATGTATATGAGAAAATTGGCGAATGTTTGTTTTATTTTTAAATTAAATTAAGTTTTATCAAATTTATATTCAACAAACGTGTTTTTCAACGCTTATTGTTTTAAATAACGGTAAATGTTGTAAAATTTAACAACAATTATAATAAAAATTTAAGAAATTTAAGACAATTTTAGAAAAATGCCTGAAGTAATCAATAACTGGCGAAATTTTCGAAATAAAATTTTTGAATGTGATCGACAAGAAAACTTTCTATAAAAATTTCTAAAGTTATCGATAACTTAAAAATTGTTCTACAAAAATTTGTCAAGTTATCGATAACTTATAAAAATTTTATAGAAAAATTCTTAAGTTATCGATAACTTAAAAAATAATTATAGAAAAATTCTCAAGTTATCGATAACTTGTAAAAATTTATAGAAAAATTCTCAAGTTATCGATTACTGTGAAAATTTGCTATAAATATTTCTCAAGTTATCGATAACAAAAAAAACAAATCTTAAGTTATCGATAACTAAAAAAAAATCTATAATAATTTTTCAAGTTATCGATAACTTAAAAAATATTCTTTAAAAATTTCTCAAGTTATCGATAGCTGTGAAAAAAATTTTATAAAAATTTCTCAAGCTATATGTGTGAAAATCTTCCATACATATTTCTCAAAATATCGATAACAAGAAATAATTCACAAGTTATCGATATGTGATTTTTTTTTTTTAAATTTGTCATGTTATCGATAATTAAAAAACTTTTCTATAAAAATCACGCAAGTTATCGATAACTTAAAAAATTTTCTACAAAAATTTCTCAAGTTATCGATAACTTTAAAATTTTTCTATAAAAATTTCTCAATTATCGATATGTGAGAAAATTTTTTTATAAAAATTTATCAACTCATCGATAACAAAAAAAAATTCTATAAAAATTTTTCAAGTTATCGATAATTTGAAAAATTGTCTATAAAAATTTCTCAAGTTCTAAAATTATCGATAACTGAAAAAAATTTCTTTAAAAATTTCTCAAGTTATCGATATGTGCTAAAATTTTCTATAAAAATTTCTCAAGTTATCGATAATTTAAAAAAATTTCTATAAAAATTTCTCAATATCGATAATTTAAAAAAATTTCTATAAAAATTTCTCAAGTTATCGATTACCTAAAATATTTTGTATAAAAATTTCTCAAGTTATCGATAATTTAAAAAAATTTTATATGAAAATTTCTAAAATTATAGATAACTGCAAAAATTTTCTTTAAAAATTTCTCAAGTTATCGATATGTTCGAAAATTTTCTATAAAAATTTCTCAAGTTATCGATAACCGTAAAAAATTTTCTTTAAAAATTTCTCAAGTTATCGATATGTGCGAAAATTTTCTATAAAAATGTCTCAAGTTATCGATAACTGTAAAAAATTTTTATAAAAATCACGCAAGTTATCGATAACTTAAAAAAGTTTCTACAAAAATTTCTCAAGTTATCGATAACTTTAGAATTTTTCTATAAAAATTTCTCAAGTTATCGATAACAAAAAAAAAATTGTATAAAATTTCTCAAGTTGTCGATAACAAATAAAAAATTCTATAAAAATTTCTCAAGTTATCGATAACAAAAAAAAAAAATTCTCAAGTTATCGATGGGAAAATTTCTTATAAAAATTTCTCAAGTTATCGATAACTGTAAAAATTTTTTATAAAAATCACGCAAGTTATCGATAACTTAAAAAATTTTCTACAAAAATGTCTCAAGTTATCGATAACTTTAGAATTTTTCTATAAAAATTTCTCAAGTTATAGATAACAAAAAAAAATTCCATAACAATTTCTTAAGTTATCGATAACAAAAAAAAAATTCTATTAAAATTTCTCAAGTTATCGATATGTGTGAAAATATAAAAATTCTCAAGTTATCGATAACTTAAAAAATGTTCTATACAAATTTCTCAAGTTATCGATAATTTAAAAAATTTTCTATAAAAATTTTATATGAAAATTTCTAAAATTATCGATAACTGCAAAAATTTTCTTTAAAAATTTCTCAAGTTATCGATAACTGTAAAAAATTTTCTATAAAAATTTATCGATATGTGCTAAAAATTTCTCAAGTTATCGATAACTTTTTCTGTAAAATTATAAAATTATCGCTAAAAAATGTTTATGTTTTAAAGATTTTAAGTTGCCTGAGATTTTTGTCAATTTCCTTCACAAAATATTTTTTATTGAAGCTCTTCTCAGGGTTGCTGTTAATTTTTTAGAGTTATTATTTGTTCATGTGTCCTCAACCATTTCGAAAACTTAAATGTCATTAAAGTTCTTTAACCATTATAGTCAAGTTCTAAGCGTTTTGGGGGTCAGTTTTCTGTTTAAATTTGGTGGGTTTAAAAACCTTGTTTTATTTTTAATTGTGTTTCCTTATTTAAGTTATCAGACATGAAATTAAAACATTTTCAACACGTTTTAAACCTTAAATACTTGGTTAATTTAATAAATTAATAACTAGAAAAATTAAAACACATACACACTTACACACATACACTGTTTAAAATTAACTAAAGGTTAAGCTGAGTAGGTAAAAAAGACAAAAAAAATAAATAAAGAAGTGGGCTTGACTTATAAACGTCACAACGTCGCGTCGTTGATCTCTCAAGTAGACGTAGACTCAAGCAGAGGTTAATGTAACATTCAGTTTAGTTCTGTTTAGTTTAGATTGAAGGTAAAAAGACTTATTTATTTTAAATTAAAGGCCTACCGAAATTTGTTTAAATATTTGTTAAACAATCTTCAAATTAAACATATGTTCTCTAAAATCTGGTTTAAACGGAAACACAATTTGTGTGAGTTTTTTTTTTTTTTTTTTTTTGATGTCTAAAATCAAATGATAATGAGTCAGTCACAGCCTTGACCATAAACTCTGAAATGAAATTGAATCTACATTGAGAATAAACTTTATTATCAGAATCACCTCAAATAGACAGAAGGACGCAACGAATAAGGTGCTGCTATGGATGGTTGGATGGATGGGTACAGAGTACTTAAACATTCAGTCACTCAGTCTGTCTGTCTGACAATTTATTGCTTAAAGAGTAAAAATTCTGTGTATTTCATTGTTGTTGTTTGTTGTCGTCTATTAAATTGTACTTAAAACATTTTTTTTTATTTTACTTGTTTTTTGTCGTTGGTTCTTTTTATCAATTGCTTTATAGAATTTTAAATTAATTTTCCAGACACCTTTATTTTTTTCATATCAAATGAATTTTGTTCAAATATTCTTTAAAGTTGGAAAAAAGCAGAATAATACCGAAGTATTTAAACACAGTCAGACAGCACACAATTTGTGGTTTGAGGATGTATGAACGTCGAACCCTATATTGAAAATGGATATAGAAATTGGGGCGGGGAAAAAGTAGATTTTAATAGAAATTTCTTAAATTATCTATAACTGGTAAAGTTTTCAAGAAAACTTTCTCAAGTTATCGATAACTTTAAAAATTTTCTTAAGTTATCGATAACTCAGAAAACTGTTTATACATAATTTTCTATAAAAAGACATTGAAAAATTCTTTTAAAATGACGATAACAATTTTTCAAGTTATCGATAACTTTGAAAATTTCGATAAAAAAAATTCAAAATTATCGATAACTAATAGAAATTGTATTAAAATTTTATAAAAATATATTAATTTATCGATAACTCCGAAAATATTCTATAAACATTTCTCAAATTATCTATAACAATTTCTCAAGTTTTCGATAAAAGAAAATTTTATATAAAAATGTTTATATTAATGGAAAATTTTCTAAAAAAATTTCTCAAGTTATCGATAACTTAAAAAATGTTCTATAAAAATTTCTCAAGTTATCGATAACTTAAAAAATTTTCTATAAAAATTTCTCAAGTTATCGATAACTTAAAAAAATTTCTCAATTTATCGATAACTTAAAAAATTTTCTATAAAAATTTCTCAAGTTATCGATAACTTAAAAAATTTTCTATAAAAATTTCTCAAGTTATCGATAACTCAAAAAAAATTTTTTATGAAAAAGTTCTCAATTTATCGATAACTTAAAAAATTTTCTATGAAAAAGTTCTCAATTTATCGATAACTTCAAAAATTTTCTATAAAAATTTCTCAAGTTATCGATAACTTAAAAAATTTCTCAAGTTATGGATAACTTGAAACATTTTCTATAAAAATTTCTCAAGTTATCGATAACTTAAAAAATTTTCTATGAAAAAGTTCTCAATTTATCGATAACTTCAAAAATTTTCTATAAAAATTTCTCAAGTTATCGATAACTTAAAAAATTTCTCAAGTTATGGATAACTTAAAAAATTTTCTATAAAAATTTCTCAAGTTATCGATAACTTAAAAAATTTTCTATAAAAATTTCTCAAGTAATCGATAACTTAAAAAATTTTCTATAAAAATTTCTCAAGTTATCGATAACTTAAAAAATTGTCTATAAAAATTTCTCAAGTTATCGATAACTTAAAAAATTTTCTATAAAAATTTCTCAAGTTATCGATAACTTAAAAAATTTTCTATAAAAATTTCTCAAGTTATCGATAACTTAAAAAATTTTCTATAAAAATTTCTCAAGTTATCGATAACTTAAAAAATTTTCTATAAAAATTTCTCAAGTTATCGATAACTTAAAAAATTTTCTATAAAAATTTCTCAAGTTATCGATAACTAAAAAAATGTTCTATAAAAATTTCTCAAGTTATCGATAACTTAAAAAAATTTCTATAAAAATTTCTCAAGTTATCGATAACTTAAAAAAATTTCTATAAAAATTTCTCAAGTTATCGATAACTTAAAAAATTTTCTATAAAAATTTCTCTAGTTATCGATAACTTAAAAAATTTTCTATAAAAATTTCTCAAGTTATCGATAACTTAACAAAATTTTCTATAAAAATTTCTCAAGTTATCGATAACTTAAAAAATTTTCTATAAAAATTTCTCAAGTTATCGATAACTTAAAAAATTTTCTATAAAAATTTCTCAAGTTATCGATATTCCATGAAAATTTCGATAACTCCGAAAATTTTCTTTACAAATATTTGAAATTATCGATAATATTTTCAAAATTATCGATAACGTTGAAAATTTTCTATTAAAATTGCTCTAGGTTCATACATTTTGTATAAAAAGTCGATAACTGGGAAAATTTTCTATAACAATTTCTGAAGTTATCGATAACTAAGAAAAGTGTTTTAAAAAATTTTCTCTAGTTAATGATAAATATTTAAGAATCTTGAATGAATTGGAATTTAATGCTAAAATCTTTTCGAAGTGGCTGGTTTACGAAATTACCCTTCTCTACCACACAACATTCATTGCGACCAACACAATAAGCCAGAAAACAACAATTTAATATGCCAAAATCTATATAAAAATAAAATATATTTAAAAAAAAAAAAAAAAACAGCAACAAAAACAACAACTACCACAAAAATATTAGCCCGACGTAGTACAAACATATGTACAAGTCACATCACAACAACAACTACAACAATACAATAGCAATAAAAAAAAAGCACTGAAAATAAAATACAAAAACAAAATATTTTCAAGGTTAGGGTTATCATGTTGCCAAGATCAAGGCAAACAGCGCCGGTAACAGCAAACAAATCAACAACAACAAAACAAACGACAGCTAGCCAGCAGCAGCAATCGTTTAACTCAACAACAACAACAGTTGTATAATTTTTTATTTTTCGTTTAACAATGAAATTTTGTCAAATTATTTTTGAACAACAACAAAAAAATCACAACAATAACAATAAAAGGTATAAAATGCTAACACAGCAACAACGACAGCAACAATAACAGCAATAGCTAAAAGTAGTAATATGACTTACGAATCAAATGACGAATAGCGCGGGTGATACTCGGCTTCGTTGTCTACAAACCGAACAGCGAGTGAGTTCAGGTTTAAAACGAAACGAAAAGACAAATCAAAACAAACAACAAATCAATTCAAGTATGATTTGTTTAGTATTTTTGTTGTTGTTTTCTCCTCTCGCTTAAATTTAAAAAGCAAATCATCATGATTTTTGTTGTTGCCAACAGCAGAGGACAAATGAGTTTTTAGTTCTTTTTGTTACTGATTTTTTATTTTTTTGTAGAGGTGATAATAAATTTTGACACTGACAATCATAAATTTTATGGATTCTTGTTGTTGTTATAGCTGGTGATGGTGTATTTTGCATTAAGTGAGCGAACATTTAAATTAAGTGACAAATTATTAAGTTAAATATTTGTTTAAATGATTGATATTTAATAGCAGGTATCAAGATCATTTTTTTTAAAAAAAAAAGAAACATGAAACATTATTATTTGTTAAACAAATAGTGATATTTTTAAGTATAATTATGTATAAATAGATGGCTCAACTGTTTGATTATTAAAAACATCATTAAACGGTTTTTGACTTACCCCTTAGTTGTTCAGCCTTCAACTGCAAATAAGAGAAAGAAAGAATTAGAAATTTGTTGAACAAAATTTATGTTTTATACGAGTATTAATTCTTAATGAGATATTTGTTAGGTCTAAAATGAAGTTATGAAATCTAGAGTTTAACACTCTTCAGAAAAAATGTAATCCAAGTAACGATAGTCAATTCATTTTTGTTAAATTCTAATATATAGGTTGATCAATTTAAAGTCATTTGGGTCTTTTTTAAGACCCAAAAGAACAAGAACTGACATTTTTGGGTCGATTATGGATGGCAACCGAACTTAAGTTGCGTTGTCAGTTACCTAAATGATATTATAGATGACAACTGACAGCTATTATGTCTGTTTCCAAACTGGCAACCAGAAATTTGTGGTTTCCATCCATAATCGACCCATTACAGTTTAAAGATAATTTCATTCTAATGTTGCCCACGACTACTCTTTAGTTGCTCCATTCGAAAGCTCCAATTTTCGAACACTCCTTCCAGCATTGCTACTGATATTCCACGAATTACGAAAGTAATGTTGACTTGCAACACTAATTTAGCGTTCGGTATATATCCTATGGAATTTGTTTGATAATTTCATCGATAACCTAAACCTACTAACATTGGAAGCGACTACGCTTTAGGTGCTCCATTCGAAAGCTCCAATTTTCGATCCCTCTTTCCAGCATTGCTACTGGTATCACAAAGTATACAGAGGTGTCAAATTTGACAGTTCAAAAACACTAAAATCAGCTTTTTTTGAAATTGTTTCGATAGAAAGAGAAAACAAATTTGCGGTTTAATACAGACAGTGCGTTAAAACAAACAACTATATAAATAAGCACAAAACCAAACCAGTTTAAATTGTTTCGAGCGAAAGAGACAAATATATTTTTTTGCCGTGTCGCCTCTGTATACTTTGTGCTGGTATCCCACGAATAACGAGAGTAATGTTGACTTGCAGAACTAATTTTGCGTTCGGTTCCAGAATCTACCAGTTCGTGACTTCCTTAATTGTCCAAATGTCTCCATTACTTAAAGAATGTCAAAGATTCTTTCTGGGTCTTGGAATAAAAAGCCATCTGTATAGTAACTCCATGATTCCACTTTGATTTATCGATAGCGAATGTGGGTGTGATTCGAATTTAGTTAAATGTTAGTTACCGCTGAAGATTATTACTCCGTTAGCATCCTGTTGTATCACAAAGCTCACCCAAGTGAGCTGTACGAGACGAAGGTTTTGGACGGCTGCCATAGCATCCTGCTGATTATTTGGTGAATCGTTAAACGAAACATTTGGCTGAACTCTCATTGAAACAAAAAGCAATCCAATTTGCAAGAAACACAATTCCAAATCCCGCTATTTAGATCAATATTTTGTTTCCGAGCTCAATAACCATGAAAATATTGTTCCAGAACCTATCACACTGTCAATTAATTATCAGAATTTCTCGCTTCCTTAAAAACCAGCATATCAAAGAGTTTGTCTTGGTGGTGGAATTAGTTCGTGACTTCCTTAATTGTTCAAATGTCTCCATTCCTTAAAAAACAAGAATGTCAAAGATTCATTCAGGGTCTTGGAATAAAAATCTTGGAATCTTGGTCTTGGAATAGTAACTCTATGATTCCACGTTGATTTATCGATAGCGAATGTGGGTGTGATTCGAATTTAGTTGAAAATTATTACTCCGTTAGCATCCTGCTGAGTATTTGGTGAATCGTTAAACGAAACATTTGGCTGATCTCTCATTGAAGACAAAAAGCAATCCAATTTGCAAGAAAGACAATTCCAAATCCCGCTATTTAGATCAATATTTTGTTTCCGAGCTCAATAACCATGAAAATATTGTTCCAGAACCTATCACACTGTCAATTAATTATCAGAATTTCTCGCTTCCTTAAAAACCAGCATATCAAAGAGTTTGTCTTGGTCGTGGACTTAGAAGTCAGGTTGATTTATCGTTAACAATCATTGTTGCTTCATCACACTACTTATGAATTGGTGAATTGTTAAGCGAAGGCAAAATGTGACTAATATCTCATAGAAGACAAAAGTAATCCAATTTGAAAGAAATCTGTTTTTCTTTCCGAACATGACAACTCCATATCCTGCTATTTAAGCTGAGAAAAGGATGTTGAACATCGAAGCCGTGATTCATTCGATTGCTTTTCTTATTATTATCTAAATCAAGCTCTGTTTAAACCAACTCCTCCATAATGAATAGTTAAATCAGAAATGATCTGATCTGAGTTTTAAACTAATCTTCCTCGTTTGGCCACGACAAGAGCCAAAATGGTTAATATTCCAGTTATACATTTTTTCTTTTTATTTCTTTTTAGTTTCAATAAAACAGCTCACTTGGGTCCATATTTAAGCTGAGAAAAGGATGTTGAACATCGAAGCCGTGATTCATTCGTTTGATTTTTTTATTATTATCTAAATCAAGCTCTGTTTAAACCAACTCCTCCATAATGAATAGTTAATTCAGAAATGATCTGAGCTGTGTTTTAAACTAATCTTATCTTGCTTTGTATTATTTTGAATGTACATGCATTCCTCTATTGGCCACGACAAGAGCCAAAGTGGTTAATATTCCAGTTACACATTTTTTCTTTTTATTTCTTTTTAGTTTCAATAAAACAGCTCACTTGGGTCCATACAGTAGGTCCCTGTGTGCTACCTGAAAATAGAGTGTTTGGTTATCACCGCTACTGCATTGCTTAGTTGTAAGCGTTGTAGGCCAAGGAGATATGTTGTCCGTCCTTGGTTTAATCAAGGCCATATCATTCTGGTAAACATACATGTGGGTTCACATCCCATCTTGCCTGAGCGAGCTCATAGTAAAAGTTACTAATTCACTGCTTGCATTTGGAATCCGCATAGGAAGTCTATGTCTCCGTCACATCATTAGCAACACAGTTGCCTAAAATATCTCCGTGTCCACCTATCTACATGAGTAAGACTGTTAGATGTCTCGCCATCCTGCTTAAGTATGCATTCCTGGACTATGTTCGATGTTGTGTACACACCTGTCCAATATCACTGCCTGAGGTAGTTAGTCGCTCCTTTATAGCCGTTATTTCAGCATGAATAATATTCATTTGGAATTCTAAACGATAACCGGATTCCATATTCCTGAATGTAGCCATCTCCGCCTAATCAATCTTCCTTTCTATAGCCGTCCGTATAGACAGAGAGACTTGTTAAGTCTGTCAAAAAACCTAACTCTTGCAGCAACAAATTACATGTAAGTCAATCACCCCTATCGTGAAAAACATGTGAAATTTATGTTCCCATGAAATATCCATTTCCCTCGAAGGGAAAATTGCTACCGTGATATCTCCCTAAACTTTTCATTCACAATAGTTAATTTTGTTTGTAGCAGCTGTTTATTGTTTACAAAATTTCACAACATGGGGAATTTATTCACGTGAACAAAGTTTATGAACGGAAAATGGGAAATGGGAACATATTTCATGTGAAATATTGATTCGCAATAGGGGTGAATGTCCTATTTTGTTATTGTATCAGACATATGATTTGTTTTACTTTTGTTTGAGTCAATCGTCTCTATGGAATATATTTTTTCATTCACAACATTTTGACATTTTTTCAAATTGTTGACAATATATTTGTTTATAAACAACAAAATATCATAAATATTAATACTTTGTTTACAGTCATAAATAAATAATGTTTATAAGATCTTTATATGAGTCCATTAATATAGAAATTAAATTTATTATCTATTTTGTAAAATGCATATTATTACAGTGAACAAAAAATTAATAATAATAATAAACAGTAGAATTGATATCGTCTTTCTCTTTTTTTCCAATATTAATCAGTCGATTAAAATGGTTGAAACGACAATGGTTCATTGTTTGAATGAGCTGATGATATAGCGAATTTTTGCGGCTGTCACTATGACAGCCAGCCAGTAAGTCAGTCATATAACTCTGTTGTTGATATTTTGTATTTGTAATAATTTCTATATATACCATATATATAAATATAAATTGTATTTTTATATAAAAAAAAATAATTATTAGTCATTGTTTTGTAGTATGATGATGATGCGCTTGTTTTATAAAATACAAATACCCCGATAGAGTTTAGTAACCTGACGTTTTGTTGCGCTGCAGTTGTTGCTGTTATTATTATTATTATTGTTGACTTTGTTATATGAAAACAGCAAAAAATAAAATAAAATGTGATGAACTCGATTAAAATCCCACAAATATGATTGACTTGACTCAAGGACATTTTACAGTAAACTGTAGAGAGTGTAATGGTTGATTTTTTTTTTTCATTTCTCATTAATTTAAAATTTATTTTTGTTAATTTGTAAATAAAGGCGCATACTAATTAGACATAATGAAAAATGTTATTATTCACTTGTAAAATACATTATTTATTTTAGATAGAACAATTTAATTAACAAATTTCAAACTTGAGGCGCAATTAAATAAAAAGTATTTCGAGAAGACAGAAATTCTCCAATTTCAAATATTTACAAGACATCAACGGACAAATGCCACTCCCTGCTGTCAATTTTGGACTGATCACGTTATTGGTCCATATTTCCTTAAGAACACCAATGACCAGGACATCAACGTCAACGGTGAGCGTTAAAGGTCGTTGATTACCAACTTCTTTTGTCCTGAATAGGATAATATGGATACCAACGATCTGTGGTTTCAACAGGACGGCGCTATGTGCCACACAGCTCATTGACTCTTCTGCACGAGCGATTTGAGGGCATGGTCATATCACGTGCAGGTGATGTGAACTGGCCACCGAGATCAGGAGATTTGACACTACGGTGGAAGCTATTTCAAATTGTCGAATTTGGGACGATACCAATCCACATGAGATCCAAGATCGTTCAATGCTTCCCGAAAATGCTACTCCTTGATGTGGATTTTGGACTCATCACGTTATTGGTCCATATTTCCTTAAGAACGCCGATGATCAGGACGTCAACGGTGAGCGTTTTGAGTCGTTGATTACCAACTTCTTTTGCCCTGAATAGTATAATATGGATACCAACGACCTGTGGTTTCAACAGAACGGCGCTATGTGCCACACAGCTCATTGACACACATTGACTCTTCTGCACGAACGATTTGAGGGTATGGTCATATCACTTGCAGGTGATGTGAACTGGCCACCGAGATCATGAGATTTGACCCTATTAGACACATTCTTGTGGTGTTTTCTTAAGTCACAGGTCTATGCGAACAAGCCACAAACTACAGCGGCCCTCAAAGCCAACATAACCCATGCCATCGCTCAAATTTAGCCTGATTTCTGTCATAATCATGGAAAATTGATGATTTAGAATGAGCGCCATCCATTTCTGTTATTTAAATTTGAAGATAGGAAGCACTTAATGAAAGTCCCTATAAGACCAACCCTCGAGGTAATAATAACTTAAATTCCAGTACTTCCTATAGTATTCAGTTATAGTTATCTGACCTGCATTACAACTTAGCAGAATTAACATCCAGATTTCTCAAGGAGTCAATCATTGATCATTGATTTTACTTTACTGAAGGCAGACTCTATGACCAAGAACGCAATTAAAGTAAATTCCCAGGTAGTTCAGATATTCTTTTATATAGTTCAGTAGTGAGTGAAGTTTTCAGACGATTTTCCTTATTATAGGCCTTGGATAGAATCTCTGATTCAAACGATGTCGCATTACAGACCTTCAGCCGAAAACATGATTACTCTAAAGTCCTTAAACATAGATTGCTCTGTTTTTATCTCTTTGGAATGACGAAACATGAAATAGCAAGACATTATCCAAAGATTAAGAAGATCCAGAGAAGAAGATAAAGAGTTGGCTTGTTTGTCCTCTCTTTGAAATGGTGAGCCATGAGATAGGATGACATTATCCAAAGATTAGAAAGATTCAACTCTTTGGGTCTCAAGTACCTAAAGAGTTGATATGTTTTTCCTCTTTTTGGAACATGAGATAGGAAGACAGTTTCAAAAGATTAGAATTAGCCATATCATCGACTCCCTGGTTATTATGATGTTACCAACTCTCTAGAGTAAGTGCCATGCCATCAACGCTCAGGGTCTTATGATTTTACCAGCTAACTATGTTTTTCTTCTCTTTGGAATGTTAAAACATGAGATAGGAAGATAAAGATTAGAACTAGTCATATCATCAACCCTCTGGTTTTTATGATGGTACCAACTCTCTAAAGAGTTGGTTTGTTTAGGAAGGCATTATCCCAAGATTAGTAAGAGCCATGTCATCAACTCTCTGGGACATATGATGTTACCAGCTACCTTAGTTGGAATAATGAAACATAAGATAGGAAGATATTATCCAAAGATAAGAAACTATCACGTTATCAATTCTCTGGGTCTTATGCCACTCCCTAAAGAGCTGGAATGTTTTGCCTCTGTTTGGAATGATGAAACATGAGATAGGAAGATATTATCCAAAGTTACCTCTGGTATGTTTTGCCTCTATTTGGAATAATAAATACCTCTCTCTTTAGAATGATGAACCATGTGAAAGGAAGATACTATCCAAAGATAGCAAATAGCCATGCCGTCAACTCTCTTATGATGTTCCCAAACATCTAAAGATTTGGAACGGTTTTCCCCTCTATAGTTTCATGAAACATGATATAGGAAAGAGACGTGACTTTAACTATCTGGGTCTTATACTAATTTGCAATGAATTCATCTACTTATTACAGGAAATAGTCATCTATAATACATTTTATTGCTGTGTTTTCAACCCATTAACAATTAAATTCACCATTATCATTAATAACGACTCTTACCTAACTAATACAATTCATTAAAAGGGATTCTAACTGCTTTTTATCACATTTAAATTACAAATAAATTATTGTAAGCACTTTAGAGAAATGCATTTATTAACAATGATTAAATAACACGTATTTTCTATTAAATATTTAATAACAATTTTTTATTATTTCTATTATTAAATTATTTGTTTTACGTTTTCCTTTCCAGACATGTGTATGGAAAAAAAACCATTTACCCCATCATGACACGTGTAGTTTATGACGATTCAAAAATTGGGGGGGGGATAAACAAAAAAAAAACTAAATAAATTTTATAATTTAAATGAAATATTAATATAAATTCAATTGTTTATTTCAGCTAGAACAACAAGTTCTAAAATACTCATAGACTCATATTTAGATGAAACACAAACTTCTAATAAATAAAAAAAATTTAAATGGAAAAAAAATCTGAATCAAATCAAACTACTTGTATTTAAATACTACATTTATACAAACATTTATACAAACAATAATACTTTCAAGGTCATTCGATATTTAAAATATGCGCGAGCAAATATCAACAGCAACAACAACAGCGACATCAATAACAATTAAATGAATAAATACTTTTAAAACTGCTACTGACTGACTGACTGGCTGGCTGGATGCTAGTCTAAGTTTTAGTACGTCGTTAGATGAAATACATAAATTGTTTCGTACAATGATTGTTTTTTCTTTTTATTTCTCAAAACTTAAATAATGTTTTGTCGATGATGATGAAGATTATTTTTTGGGGGATTCATTTACATTTGCAAACGTTTACACTGGCTACGAAATGTGCCATTTCGCAATGTCATATGATATCTACTAGTTCAGTATAGGTATGATTTTTTCTTTTTATTCTCAAAACTTTAATTAAAATTCGTCCAGTAAAAACGACAAAAAGAGATCTACGTTTGATGCCAACTGAGCCAAACCTACAACTCTGAACGGTTACATTGGATATTAAATGCGTAAAATCCTGTAAATTATTTCAAATAGCTTCGAAATCGGCCAATTTTTATTTTTTTTCGGGTTTTTCGATTCGGGTTTCGAAGAAGAAATCAGCATCCTGTCTGACATAGATAGAATCAATGCTCATTTAAAGTACTATTTTGTATCAGAGCTATACATTCCCATTATCTTGTATTAAAAGAAACAGCTTAAATATAAGGCTTCCAATAATATCCAATTTAGCATTCCATAAATATGAGAGGGTCTTCATTGTTGAGGATCAACTGTAACCTGGATATTTTTTCTTTTCATTTCACAAAACTCGCATTAAATGTTAATTATAACTAAACTTTTTATGGGTGTTATAGTTTAAACTAGGAGATAGTTATTTCTAGGCAAGCATCTTTACGTTGACAGAGCTGTGTTAGTTCTGGAGCTTATATCCCATTAGTGTAGGAACGAACTTAACATTAACTTAATTTAAAAAACTTAGTATTTGATTGACGTTGAAGAAATCAGCAACCTGTCCGACAGACTGTACATTCCCATTATCTGGTATTAAAAGAACCCAAATTAGCATTCCATCAATACGAGAGGTCTTCAATGTTGAGGATCAACTGTAACCTGAATACTTTTTCTTTTTATTTCACAATACTCGCATTAAATTGTGATTATGACTGCACTTTTTGTGGGCGTTGTAGTTCTTAGATTTTATACTTTAACCAAGTAAGACTCGTTTAGTTCTGGAGCTTATATCCCATTAGTGTGGGAACGAACTTAACATTAACTTAATTTAAAAAACTTAGTGTTTGATTGACGTTGAAGAAATCAGCAACCTGTCCGACAGACATAGGCTTAATGATAAATTGAGATACCATTCTGTACATTCCCATTATCTGGTATTAAAAGAACCCAAATTAGCATTCCATTCAATGTTGAGGATCAACTGTAACCTGAATATTTTTTCTTTTTATTTCACAATACTCGCCCACTTTTTGTGGGCGTTGTAGTTCCTAGATTTTATACTTTAGCCAAGTAAGACTCGTTTAGTTCTGGGGCGTAGACACCATGGTTGTGGTAACGAACATAACCTGACTACTTTATAAATATAAAAGAAATCCTAGATAAAAGGGAACTAACACAAAAATAAGCACGTCAATGCAGCTTGACTACTAGAAACCGGTTATCATTGGAGAGGATCATTTCATTTGGATTAACTTTACCAGCTCACAGATCTAATCTTAACGATTTTTTATTATGTTCACAACTCACTGAACCAATAAGTTTAGAACAATTGCAGTTAATCTAAAAAATATTCCGAGTACTATTCTAAAACATAAAACTTCAAACAATCTTTTATCAGTTCTACCACACATCATAGGTCTATAAATAAAATAGTCTTATATTACTGTTCTTTCTGAACTCTACAATGAATCTCTTCCCTGAACCTGTTACTCTTTAAAAAAAAAAATCCCCTCTGCTAGTGTAAACACTTCTTCATAATTGAGCTTTTTTGGTTAATATGGCGCGAAAACATTTATGATTTTTAAAATAATTTTATTTATGGTCAAATGATATCATTAGAACTTTTGTGTTCTTACTATGTTGCGTACAAGGCAAAACTAATAGAGCTCGTGCTTTACTAGATTTAAGCATTTTAGAGTAGAAAACTTGTGTATGAAAGTGTAAATGTGTTAATAAATTCTTAAAATAGGGGCTGGTCTTAAAAAAAAAAAAAAACCATAATTTTTTTTCGCTCTCTAATTGAAGGTCAAGTGACATAGAAACGTTCTACAACTTCCGCATTTCAAACAATGAAAAAAAAATAATGTTAAGGGGGGGAGGGAAATAAAAGCAACAACAACACTATTAATTAATATTTGTAGATAATGAAATAATTTGTTTAAGCGTGTTGGGAATTTGAGGTGTTGAAAGGGGGGAGGGGGGGAAGGTAAGGTGGAGATGGTAGAATTTTCTATAATTTTTTAAAATTTTAAAGCTCTGTGGAGTTTTGATCATAAGTTTATATAAAAATGAAATGACAGCCAATAGTTTTCAGACATTGTCATGAAATTTTTTAGGGAAAAGTTAGGTCAGTCCACTAGCAATAGGTTTATTATATTAGCAATTTATATTTTTAGAATTAGGTTTCCAAAACAAAATTCCCTGCATTTTTATAACATTTTTATTTGCATGTCATAAGCAAAAATTGTATTTAAACAATCAAGTTCACGTTGTTTTGAAGTGCAACTGCAGGGGTCTAGTTATAAAAAACTAAACAAAAAAATATATATTGAAATTCATTACAAAACCATAAAACTAACAAATATGTAAGTTAAAAACAAGCATGAAAGCTATAATCAGCTGTGCCGAATATTATATACCCTCCAACAAATTAACTTTAAAATAAAAATTTTAAATTTTCCAGTTGGTTTTTCGAAATTGTTTTTTAATTTTTTTTTTTTAAATTTGAAATTTTTTTTTTTTGAATTTAAAAAAAAAAAATTTAATTTTTTATTTTTTTTTAATATTTAGTGAAAAAAAAATTCGGGTCTTTGAAATATCTATCATTAGATATCCATATTGTCTATATTAATGATTTAGTAATCCAGATATGGGTCAAAAATCGAGGTTGTCCTGGTATTTTCTTATATCTCAGCAATTTGTGGGCCGATTTTGTCTATTTAAAATAGCAACCGAACTGCGACTATAGCAGATATATTAATGTATGAATCATGTAAGTAACATATTTTGAGGGCTACGTAAAGTTGATTTCAACATATTGACGGACATACAGACTCTCGCTATCCAGAATATATCCACTTAATGGTCTTACAAATGAAGAATTTAGAAACTACAAACGTAATGACAAACTTAAGAATACAGACCCAACAATAAAGCTTTCGCTGAAAATGCATTTTTAAACAAATGGTTTTTTTCAGACATTAATGAAAGTGGAGCACAATTACTTTTTTACTGAAACCAACAATATCAGTATAGAGGACAATAAATTAATGATATTGAAATTCAATACCGACAAATATTAAAAAAAAATAATACAAAATAAAATGGACTAAATACTATTAGCAATAAACCTTTAAAGAAAAGAAACAGACAGACCTCCCTCTAAATAAGCAGCAATATTTATAATATTATTTAATTACTAAACTTGCAAAATCATTGGGAGCTACTCAAGCAGCAATTTCAAAACGTTTACAAGCAGCAGAATTCATCCCAAAACAGGAAAATTGGGTACCAAACGAATTGAAAACGAGAGATCTTGAAAGACGATATTACATGTTCGAAATGCTGCTTGAACGCTATAAAAGAAAATTATTTTTGCACCGAATCATTACTTGCGATGAGAAATGGATCTATTGCGATAATACGAAGTGTAAGAGATCGTGTGTGAAGCCCGATCAATCAGCCGAATCGATACCAAGACCAAATATCCATGGCGCTAAGGTAATGATCTGTATTTGGTGGGATCAAAAGGGTCCTATTTGAAATCTGGCCAGACCACCAGAGGGAACCTGTACCGAACGCAACTGATTCGGTCAGACATGAAATTGTAATATTCCATCATGACAACGCTCGGCCACAAGTTGCAATACCTGTTAAAAAGTATTTGGAAATAAGTGGTTGGGAAGTTTTGCCTTATAGTCCAGACCTTGCCCCATCCGACTACTATTTGTTTCGATCGATGCAGAACGTTCTCTCTGAGATACACTTCACTTCAGAACAGATTATACGATATTTAGACAATATGGATAGCTAATTATAGATATTTCAAAGATCTTTCCAATGGCGTATTAACGCCATAGTAATTTGGACCAAAATCGGGAAAAATATTTTTTAACCCAAATTTTTTTTTCACCAAAAAAAATTTTTTGTCATAAATTTTTTTCACTATAAATTAAAAAAAAATTAAAAGAAAAATTTTAAAAAAAATTTAAAAAAAAAAAATAAATTTTTTTTTTTAAATTTAAAAAAAAAAATTTTTTACCAAAAAATATTTTTAATTTTTATTTTAAAATATTATTTGGTGAAGGGTATATAAGAATCGACCTAGCTCTTTTTCTCGTTTTCTTTCAAATTTTTTTTATAATTAAAAATTTGCTTAAATATTCATATTATTGTAGAGCCTACTGTTTGCGCCAAGTCCACCATCATTATTATGGTTTTTCATGTGCTTTTAACATGTCTGTCTCTAGGTAATGACGATTTTTAAGGTCTTTGAACTTTTACTTGATAAACTAATTTCAATTTATATTACCCGACACATCGACCGAGTCGTAATTATGAATAATAGTTTCAGTTTCAATACAATTTGTTTAAACAAAAGTACCTACAATAACAACGAAATAAAATTTTTGTTAATTCAACATTTTTACAATAACACAGTTTAGCCCTGACATTAAAAATAAACAAAAAAACAAAAGAAATAAATAAATAAATGACTTTTAAGTTCAAATGAATTGTAACAAAGGAATTGTAAAAATAACAACACAGCAAATGCAAAAACAAAATTAATTAAATTATAAACAAATTAATTATAAAATCATTGAATACAGGGCATTTAAAAAAAAAAAAGATAAATTTCTACTAAAATTCTTTGCAAAACTAACAACAAATGGCCAAATTAGGTTGTTTTCAACCAACCATTTGACTAACAGATGTTTCTGTCTAATGTAGAGCTAATTTCTTTTAAATATCTTTATTAAAAACAACAAATTGTTTATATTTTTTTCTGGTGGCTTTTAAAACAGGTGTTAATTTTAATTCATTAAAATATATTCAAACAATTTTAAGAGTTTCTCTTTATAATTTTAATAAAGAGCAGTTACAAATTTAAGAGAGCTTTATATTCAAAACTTTTAAAAGCTCTCTTTTGAGTAAACCAAATGTTAATGGTGAATTTTTTGATTAACAAGAGTTTGCTCAACTAAAGCTTTTTATAACACTTTTGAAATGTTAAGCTTTTAGTCTCTTAAATAAAATTAAAGCATGTTGAACAATTTTAAAGCTAAAAATAACAGTTTAATGGAAAAAATCGTTATTTTAAAATAATATTCAAATTTGATTTAAACATAAATAAAGAGAGAGACATTGTGGAAGCCATAGGCATCTCACATGGCTCAATGGTTTCAATTTTGAACAATCACTTGGGTCACAAAAGGGTACACACATGTGCAGTTTCCATGGCAAAAATCCATGAATTCGGCTACGAAATGGTCCATTTTCCGCCCTATTCACTGGACTTAGTCCCGAGTGACTATTTCATGTTTCCAAACCTGAAGAAATGTCTCGATGGAAAGAGATTTGACTGGAACAATGAAATCATCTCACAAAAAATACCTATTTTGATAACTGCGATCAATCTTATTTTTTGAATGGGATACAAAAATTGAAGAAACGTTGGAAAGTTTGGCAGTTTCCATGGCAAAAATCCATGAATTAGGCTACGAAATGGTCCATTTTTTCACCCTATTATCCGGATTTAGCCCCGAGTGACTATTTCTTGTTTCCAAACCTGGAGAAGTGTCTCAGGGGAAAGAGATGATAAAAAAAATGGAGAAACGTTGGACAAAGTGCATAGAGCTCAAATGAGACTATGTTGAAAAATCAAATAATTTTTTATCCAAAAACCTGTGTATCATTCAAAAAGCCTCAATCTCTATTTTTCTAAATCCACTGAAAAACTTAAAATCAGTTGATATTTAACTTAGTTATAAAGTACAATTTTTTTTTAAATTTTTTGCTGAAAAAAAAAATTGCACCAAATTATTCTTTAAAATAAAAATCTAAAATATTTTTATGTAATTTTTATTTTTTGGAATTAATATTTTTTTTTAATTTTTTAGTTTTTATTTTAAAGAATAATTTGGTGCAATTTTTTTTTAAATTTCTTTATTCTTTTAAAAAAAAAATTAAATTTATTACTGTCAGTATAACTATTAGTTAAAACATAACCAGACTTCGTGTTACTGGGGGTTAGAAACATTTTTTTCTTCCGATTTTGACCAATTGTAGGACCGACTACTATATCGTAATATACGTCGTTGCAAAGGTCATTGAATTAACTATATATCATTAGATATCCATATTGTTTATTGATCAAGTTATTGATTAACAAGTAAGAGAGCTATATTCGGCTGTGCCGAATCTTATATACCCTTCACCAAATTATACTTTAAAATAAAAATTTTAAATATTTTTAGTTGAACAAAATTTAAAAAATATTTTTTAATTTTTTTGGGTGAAAAAAATGTATTGGAAAAATTTCTATTTTAAATTTTTTTTTAAACTGTTTGTGAAAAAAAATATTTTCTGTCAAAAAAAAATTTGAGTTAAAAATTATTTTTCCCGATTTTGACCCACTGTAGGTCCAACTTACTATGGCCTTATATACGTCGCTACAAAGGACTTTGAAATGTATGACAAAAAAAAATTTTTGATGAAAAAAAATTCGGGTTAAAAAATATTTTTCCCGATTTTGACCCATTTTAGGTCCAACTTACTATAGCCTTATCTACCCTTGCCACTCATTTAGAATTTAGTTATGGGTTTTGTCTACACTATTTGATTATTTTTTTTTTATTATTGCAAACGTAGTGCCATCTAGCTTTAAAATTTCTAAGCAAATACAATTTGTTTTGTTTCTTTTACACAAAGCCACAAGCTAAATTAATGTTCATGCAATATAATTTATTACAACTGCTATAAATTTTAATTTTCTTGTTATTAACTTAGTTAGACATTAATAGTTTTTATGTGATTACCTTTCAACATTTCCTGCCGGCTCTAACAAGTATTGCTTTTATATACCAACAACCGCCATCTTTAAATTTCACTATGCTTTATTTGGCAACCAATTTTGTTTCTTGTTTTAAACATCATTTTAACCACTTTTCAAATAAAACTTTAAATGGGTTCACATCATTAGAATATATATTAATCTTTAACACAATTTTTTTAATAATTTATTCACTTTTAACTATTAAATTTTAATTAATTCCAAACACTTAACAATTTTCTTAACCATTCGCACTAAATTAAAAAAGAAACTAAAAAAGTACCGTTGGTTTTCTTAACAGGCTGTTTCAAATATTAATTATTTTTAGGTAAACACAGCTGTTTTGTTTGTTAGTGTTGGTGAGCAACAAGTCTGTGAGCAAAAAAGAACAAGCAGAAATAATCAAAACAAAAAGAAGAAATTTAACAAGTTCATTGATAAATGTAAACGTTTTTAAACGTGCTTAAACAAATTTTGCTAAAACATTCTAGAATTTTGTATAAAAATGGTTTTAAATTTACAATATTTATGTAATTTTAATCAACAAATAGATATAAAAGGTGATTTGTATAAATAATTGTGAATAAACCAGAAATTAATAGAAATTTTTTCTTTAGATGTGTGTAATGAATCATTAAAACGTGTTTGGACGGGCGAATGGAAGGTTTCAGATTTGCAGGAGTTGTTGGTGAAATGGTTGGCTTGTAAAGATTCTTTAAATGAATTAACTGCTGCAGAAATTGAAGATTTATTAGCATTTGCTGTGGAATTATTGTTTGTATTTGCTCAATATAATTTTACCGGCCCCTTTGATGATCTGCCAGAATTCGAGCAATTTGTGAAAGAAAGTTTGTCCTTTGTGGCTGATCCTTTTGAGGAGTTGAAAGAGAATGGTGAAGAAATTAATCCTAATGTAGTGTTGGGTGAATTTTTGTTAGTGGCCAAGGATATTTTAAAGAAATTGTTGAATAGTCAGCAGGAGTCGGTGGTAAGTAAAGAAAAAGTGGGGTTATTTTAAATTCTGACTTAAATCTTAACAATCCATATGTCTGCATTACTTCCTAGGTCCTTCGCTGGTGGCACTTACGCTATTTATGCCTTCATCAACACTGTATCGATGAGTTAACCGCCAATCTGTGGGAGCAAGTTAAACAAGAATCCGATTGGCTGCTAAAACATCTTTCGCAATTGGATAATAAAGAATATGAGGCTTTAATGTATCTAGAAATAGCCAATGCCTATTTGCAATATCATCGCGGAGAAAAATGCAATGAAATTTTAGACAATCTATGTGATCATTTGAAAGTACAACTTAATGTTGAGGGTATATTGGGAGTACGCACAAAATTCCAGCAGAAAGCTCTTCCACAACTTTGTCTAAAGGTTGAACAAACCGAAAACAATCAACTGCCGGCTGCCAAACTTTCCAATGGCAATATAGAGATACCCAAACTCTTGTTGTTGGAAGATGATACACGTTTGGAGAGAATACGTTTTATGGAGGAAAAGGATAATGAGGTAATGACCATACCCAGTGTTTTGCAGGCCATGGTCTTAACAAAAGTGTAAGTAAACGTTTGTGTAATAAATAGACAACAAAATGAATAAATTATTTTTCTATTTAGGCGCCAATTGAAACGTTCCCAACCCAAAGATCGTTTGGCCGATGAGGAATTGGAACCATATACGCAAACTTTGTTGTATCAAGAACACGGACCTTTGCAAGTCAGACAGTCTGCTTTACTGCTAAATTGTGTGCAAGAGTCCAATCATCGTCGTACGGTTGAGCGCAGTTGGAAACAATGTGAAGAGGCTGTAAAATTACTTTCCGAACGCAGTTACTCTGTAAAAGATCGCTTTTCTTATGCCTTTGCTGCCTTTTTACAACCCAAATGGCAGGTTCAAGCCCAGCTTTGTGAATTATTGATGTCTTTGGGCATGATTAAATCAGCCTTGGATATTTATCTGAAAATTCAAAACTGGGAACAAGTGATACATTGCTATACCGCTTTGGATTTACGCCACAAAGCTGCTGAAATCATACAACAAGAGCTAAACAAAAAGCCTACTGTTTTGCTGTACTGTTTGCTGGGTAATGCCACCGATAATCCCGATTGCTATGCCACAGCCTGGGAGTTCTCTAAGCAAACCAGCGGCAAGGCCAAAGCATTTTGGGGTAATTATCTATTTGCCCATAAGAAATATGAGGAAGCCATACCCCATTATGAAAAATCAGTGGAAATTAACTCATTGCAAGAAAGCATATGGTTGCGTTTGGGTTATTGTGCCATAATATTGGAGAAATGGGAATTGGCTGTACATGCTTATATAACATACACCCACTTAGAACCTTTTGGTTTTGAGTCTTGGAATAATTTGGCCAAGGCCCTAATAAAACTGGGCGACAAGAAAAGAGCCCATAAGGTTTTAAACGAATCTTTAAAGTGCAACTATACTAGCTGGAAGGTGTGGGAAAACTTTATGGTGGTATCGGTGGATACGGGTCATTTTGAAGATGCCATGAATGCCTACAACAGACTGTCCGAATTAAAAACTCATTACCTGGACTTGGAAGTATTGTGTGTTACAATAACAGCCATAGCCGAAGGCAAACCAGATGCCAAGGGTCAGACACCAGAACGTTTACTGAAAAAAGCCACTACTCTAATGGGTCATCAGTGCATTAAACATGGCTCCGAGCCTAAAGTATGGGAATTGGCAGCCTTATTGGCTCCCACACCTTTAAAGAAGGGCGAGAAACTGGTGAAAGCTTTTAGATCCTATACCGCCAAGGAATTAGTTTGGGCCACTAAACAGCCTTTTGCTCAAAAAGCTTTAGAGTTGTGTGAGGAATTAAGTAAAAGATCTTTGGAGGCCATTAACAATCACAGCGAAGATGAAAGTGAAGTAATGATAACTTCCCAATTAAATTCGGCCCGCTTGGCCGATCAAGCCTGCATAAGAGCTATTGAAAAGGAAACCACACAATTTCCCGAAAATGAAGAATTATTGCAAAGGGTAAAATTAATGCTGGAGGAAATGACAACGCTTGTTAAACAAAGAATGGGAGTGTAATGGAAAGTTAAATAAACTTACAAGTGTTTGTGATAAGTTAACAAACTAAGAAATTTACAATTTTTATTATAATTTGTTTATAGGGTCTTATAATTTTGTTTTTATTTAAACAGCAATGCATTTTTATACTCAATAAACTCTAGCAACCAGTTTAGTTAACATTTTAACTAAGATATTAAGGCATTTTACAATGCTGGAGGAAATAAACTTCCTTGTAAGGGCGCTGCTACACGTTCAATATATATTGACCAGTATCGCGAAATTTATTGAACGTGTAGTATTGATAGATCGCAGAATAATCTAATATTGTGAAATCCAGATTGCGATCCAAATATCACAATATATATTGAACATGTAGCAGTGCCCTTAAACAAAGAATGACAGTGTAATGAAATAAGTGAAATACAGTACAATTGTTGGTGATAAATTAACAAACTACAAAATCTTATAAAAATCAACAAATTTTTTTCAAATTGTTTATAGGGCCTTTTAAATTTTCTTTTGTATTTTAACCAGCAATCCATTTTTATTCTCAATAAACTCTACAAAACTGGTTTAGTTAACAGTTTAACTAATAAATTAATATAAATTAAGTTTAGTTGTCACCAATACTCTGACACTCTGATCAAAAGCTCCACACACTGCCAAACCCATTTTATCGGGATGCCAATCAAAACAGTGCACGGGTTGTGTAGACAATGTAGAAGCATGCAGCATATGTACAGAGCCCGTCACTCCCTCACCAAAACCATCCAAGCCCTCTTTGCTTCTTTTCTCGGGATACTCATAGTTCCATAAACGTATAGAGCCTGTGCCACCGCAGGTCACAAATATATCACGATTTTGTGGTAAATGTTTAGCACACCAAACGGTGGCTTTGGGGCCGGTTATAACGCCATTAGAACCCACCGAACGACCAGCGTTACGTTCTTCCAGGCAAGTGAATCCCTTTGAAGGATGCTGAGTTCTCATATCATAAACCAAAAGGCCTCCTTCTAGTGTGGTAACCACCATTTTATTCATGGGTATATCTTTGCGATCAAATTCTATGCCACATATACCATTCTTAAGAGAAGTTTCCCATCTCACGGAGAGTTGGCGCAAATCAAACAGCTTCAAATCGCCATTGTCATAGCCAGCGGCCACACAACGTTCCTCATTGCTGTAGCTATCACCTATGGCCACAGCCCAGCAATCTCTTTTGACATTCAAGGAGCCCGTTACACCCGGAGTTGAATCCGGCGTCATATCTACCACCGGAGCATTACCCTGTCTAATATCCCACACCTTTACAGAGCCATCACGGCTGCCAGTAACAATTTCCGGAGCACCACAATCTATTTGTTTGCCGCCCAAAGCATCTATGCAATTAATAATGGAAGAATGAGCCTCTACATTATAAACCGGAAGCTCAGGACGTTCTAAATCTCTATGGAAAAGATAATAATTAGTATATATCATAAAAATCCTTTCCTGAAACTTACAAAACCTGCAGTCTACCCTGGAAATCACCTATAGCCATATGCCGATTCCTTAACGAAGATGCACCAAAAGTGCCACATTTAAAGGCAGATTTTTTCTCCACCGTCTTGACCTTTTCCATTTTATTCTCATTCAATTCATAGATCTCCAATATACCCTGGCCATTGGGTTTTGAACCCAACACCACAAATTTGGCCGAACAGGGTATCCATTTGGTGTCATACACGGTGTAGTTTACAGCTTGATGCAAATGTTCTATCATTTGGGGTTTATCCATAGTGGACGTTTGAATTTTATTGTTATCGTTGTTAGAGACGCAGTTTATTTGATTTTTTCTGGAAATTGTTTGAAAACCTAAATTTATTTACCGGTTGCTATGATATTTCCTAGCAGGTATTTGGTGCATGTTTACTAATAATAAATAATGACAGTTGTCAAACAGCTGTCAATGGGATAAGGTTGCCCGCACTATAGTTGGGGTAGCTGTAGAGTTTCCGTTATTTTTTTTTGTAGTTGAAAGGAGTGGCCAGATGTAGGTTATTTTTTTCAAATCATTGCCAAATAAATTAATTTTCTTAATTTTTTAAAAAATTTAGCTGAACGCTATAATTTACAAAATGTTTCAATAATTTTTAATTTTTCTTAAATTGAAATAAAGAAATTTTTAAAAAAATTAAATTTTTTACTCAAAATAATTTATTTTCTTAAAGAAAAGTAAAATCTGTTTTAAATTTTCTAAAAACATTTATTTTTTTGCTGAAATTATGTTTATATTCCTTAAATTTTTTTAATAACTTTCCAAAACTTTTATATTTTCAGTTAATTTAATTAATTTCCTTAATTTTTTTATGAAATTCAACTTTTTTACCAAATTTGTAGTCATTATTTATTTAAAATTTTAATTTATCTATAAAAAATTAAATTTTTAATTTTCCTAATCAGAAATACAGGAATTTATAAAAAAATAAATTTTTTTTTTCCAAAATAATTTATTTCCTTAAAAAAAATTTAAAACTTTTTTGCATTTTGTAAACATAATTGAATTTTTGGAAAAAAATATTTATTTTTTATTTTAATATTTTAAGTTAATTTATTTAATTTTTTTATAAAGTTTCACTTTAAACGCTATTATTTACCAAATTTGTAGTCATTAGAATTTAGAATTTATCTATAAAAATTCAAAATTTTCTATAAATTTTTATTTTTTTTAAATTGAAATAAGAAATTTTTTAAAAAAATTAATATTTTTACTCAAAATAATTTATTTTCTTAAAAAAGACTTCAAAACTCTTTTGCATTTTGTAAAAAAAAATTATTTTTTTGAAAAAATTATTTATAATGCCTCTATTTAAAAAAAAAATTCCAAATCATTGCATAATTTTTATATTTTTAGTTAATTTAAATTAATTCTTTATTTTTTTTTTATATAAAAACGCTATTATTTACCAAATTTGTAGTCTTTATTTATTTAAAATTTGAATTTATCTATAAAACAATCAACATTTTTAATTTTCATAATCAGAAATATAGAAATTTTTTTAAAAAATAAAAAATTTTCACAAAATAATTTATTTCATTAAAAAAAATAAAAACTATTTTGCATTTTCGTAAAAACATTTAATTTATTGAAAAAAATATTTTTAAATTCCTCTATTGTTAAAAAAAATCATTGTTATTTTAATTAATTTCATTAATTTTTTTTGTTTACCAAATTTGTGTCATTATTAAATAATATTTTGAATTTATCTATAAATTTTTAATTTTCCTAATGACAAATACAGATTTTTTTATAAAAAATAATTTTTTTTTTCTCCAAGTAATTTATTGTCTTCATAAAATGTTTAATTTGTATAACATTTTATCTAAAGTCTTGATTTTGTTTTGAAATTATGTTTAAAATCAATAATTTCTTTTAATATTTCCAAAATTATTTAAAAATTATAAAATTTTTTGTTTATTTCCTTAATCTCTTGAACACCCTGTGAAAATCGCTGCTTTCTACATTATTTCTTGATCTGGTAGCTTTTAAATATGGCAGCACTTTGTGTCAAGTTAATCTCTCTCTCTCATTCTCTGTTTAGCCAAAAACCAAACAGCTGTAAAATTGACAGTATTTTTTTAGAGTTTGCAAAGTGAAAACGGAAATGGAATAAACGCAAAAAATTTTACAATAAATTAATTGAATTAAATTGTAGGGGGCTAAGAAAATATTAAAGAAATTATTTTAAAATACAAGGAAAACCTAATTTAAAGAATATTATTGTAATAAATCAGCTTAAAAACAAGAATTTTGTTGATTTTAAAAATAAATTGTTGGTTTTTGTGCAGTTAAATTTATATTTTTTTTGCTTTTGTTTTATATAAAATTGTTTTTTTTTTTTAGATAATATGCATTAGTGTGTGTTTAACTTGGTTGATTGTATATTGCTTCCGTTACCCCCAAATCAGTAGCAAATTGTCCAATATTCCGCTTGTTAGTCATTTAGCCACTGGCCATCAGACCTATACAGCGCGCGCGTCTCTCTTGTGTGTGTTTTTAATAAATATTTTTTTATTTTTGTTGGTTTTATAATAAATAATTCCCTCCCAACCAACTAAATTTAAAAAAAAACGTTGAAGTTTATTAAAACGATACTAACTAAATTTCGTTTATGGAATTACTAGAGAGGAAGAAGGGAAAGAGAGCAGGTATTTAGTGAGGGATTCGCGTGTTTTAACTAATTCGTCATTAACCCACAATTATACAAACAACAATAACATACAAAAATATCATTAAAAATAAAACGAAATAAGTAAAAACCCAAAAAAAAAATCAGAAAAAAAAAAATTCCAAACGTTAACTGAATAATAATTGTTTCTTTGCAAAATAATAACATGAAATTTTTCCTTAAAGAATTTAAATAACGTTTTAGAATTCTTTAAGCTATAAAATACTAGATTATAAATCATCCTCAAGTTAAAAATCAAGTGTTTTTTTTAAAATTTCATTATTTTGTTTGGTGCTTGTGAACTAAATAAATTGGCAACAGGCAGATAACAAAAACAACAACTAATTCTCTCTCCAACATTGATGACTAGGTACATAGCAAATCTATTTAATACAACAACAAATTAAAACAAAAGAAGAAACAAAATAAAAGTAAAAACAAAAACAGCAAACTCATCATCATCATCACCAACCAAGCAATAAGAAATAAATAATAATAAAACAACAACAAAAACTTATATACACACATGTTGTATATAGATTTTTGAAACATTTGACTGTGATAACAATAAAAACAACTACAACAACCACATTAACTAAATAAACTACAACTTTAATACGAGTTGTTGTTACTACACTAACAAAGCAACGACAAAAACATCAAGCAACTATAATAAATTACAAAAAAAAGGTAACATTTCAATGTTTAATTTTAATTGTATGTTAAATTTGATTTCCAGTTTTTTTATTGGTTTTCTTTACATAATCATAATAATTGGCATTTAATAACGAACAAAAAATCCCTTAAAAAACACAGGAATTCAACAATTAAGTATAAAATTTTACTTAAATATTAGAAAATTGTTTGTGGAAAGAATTTAACACATCTCAATAAATTATCGTGAAAAAAGCTAGAACAAAAAAGACAATTTGGAACAAAAAAATGTTGGAAAATGCTTTATAATTCTAATTCAGCTATGAAATTGTAGAGAATATTCAAAAATTTCATTATTCAACCTTAAAACGTAATTCAGCTAGGGAATTTTGTTCAAATATCAAAAAATTATTTATTCAGCTAAGCAAAAATAAAGTAATCATGAATTAAATAAAATTCGGTTATGAAATTTCATTACTCAGCTTTCAAAAATTAAAGCTACCATTAAAATTATTATATTCTGCTGGAGTAAAATCTATTAAATTTCCTTAAAACCTAATTCAGCTATGACATTTTATGGAAAATTTACAAATTTCTTTATTCAGCTAAAGAAATCTCTATGAAATGCCTTTAAAACCTAATTCAGCTAAGAAATTTTATGGAAAATTTACAAATTTCATTATTCAGCTAAGGAAATTTCTATGAAATGTCTTTAAAATCTAATTCAGCTAAAAAATATTTGTTGTAAATTTAAAAATTTCATAATTCAGCTAAACAAATCTCTATGAATTGCCTTTAAATCCTAATTCAGCTAAGAAATTTTATGGAAAATTTACAAATTTCACTATTCAGCTTAAGAAATCTCTATGAAATGCCTTTAAAACCTAATTCAGCTAAAGAATTTTTTTCGAATGGCAAAAATTAACTTATTCAGCTAAGCTAAAATTTTGAAATAAATAAAAAATCTAATTCAGCTATGCAGAATATATTATTTTACTATTCAGCTAAATAATTTGCAAGAATATTTCAAAATAATGCAATTTATAAGCTAAAAATTCAATTCAGCTGACTTATTTTTTCATTCAGCTGGTTCAATTTTTTGAAAATTAAATAAGAATTTAGTTTAGTTTAGTTCTTATCATTTCTGTTATATTTTATTGCTATTCAGCTAAGTAAATTTAATGATAATTTTAAAATAATCTTATTAATTGGCTTAAAACTCAACTCAGCTAAGTTATTTAGCTATTCAGCTAAGTAAATTTCAGTCAAAATACAAAATATTTGTAATTCTTGGGTAAAAACTCAATTCAGCTGACTTATTTTGCAATTCAGCTAGATACATTTTTAGGAAATTTAAAAATTATGAGGTTTAGTTTAGTTCATATCAATTCAGTTATATTTTATTGCTATTCAGCTAAGTAAATTTGATGATAATTTTAAAAGAATCTTATTAATTGGCTTAAAACTCAATTCAGCTAAGTAAATCTTAAAATTATAAGGCAAAAATTCAATTCAGCTAAGTTATTTTGCTATTTAGCTAAGTAAATTTCAGGAAAATAAAAAAATAATGCAACTCGTTAGATAAAAACTCAATTCAGCTGAGTTATTTTCCTATTCAGCTGGCTAAATTTCTTGTGAATTAAAAAAAAACCCAATTCAGCTAAGTCTCTTTGCAATTCAGCTAGGTAAATTTTAAGAAATTTTTAAAAAAGTAAAATTCAGCTAAGTAAATTTTTTTTTAAATTTAAAAATAATATTACTTATTATTTAAAAACTCAATTCAGCTGAACTATTTTGCTATTCAGCTAAGTAAATTTGATGATAATTTTAAATTAATTTTATTAATTAGTTAAAAATTCAATTCAGCTAAGTTATTTTTCTATTCAGCTAAGTAAATCGCAGTAAAAATTTTAAATTATTCTAATTATTAGTTAAAAATCCAATTCAGCTAAGTTATTTTGCAATTCAGCTAAATAATTTTCAGGGATATCCAAAAAAAGTGTAATATTTTAGGTAAAAAATCAATTCAGCTGAATTATTTTGCAATTCAGCTAAATAGATTTCAAGAAAATTTAATTTAAATTTAAACAGGTTTCAAAAAAATTTAAAAAATCGCAGTAAAAATTGAAAATTATTATAATTATTAGGTAGGACTTCAATTCAGCTAAGTTATTTTGCTATTCAGCTAAGTAAATCTCAGTAAAACTTGAAAATTATTATAATTATTATGTAAAAATCCAATTCAGCTGAGTTATTTGGCAATTCAGCTAACTAAATTTCAGGTAAATCTTAAAAGAGTGCAATATTTTTGTTAAAAACTCAATTCAGCTAAGTTATTTTGCTATTCAGCTAATTATATTTCTTAGAAATTAGAAAATAATTTTATTTATTATTTAAAAATTCAATTCAGCTGAAATATTTTGTAATTCAGCTAAATAAATTTGAGGAAAATTTTTAAGTTATGTAATTTATTAGGCAAATATTGAATTCAGCTAATTTATTTAGCTATTCAGCTAAGTAAATCTCAGTAAAAATGGAAAATTATTATAATTATTAGCTAAATAACCAATTCAGCTTAATTATTTTACTATTCAGCTGAAAAAATTTGTGGAGAAATTATAGAGAATTAAGTTTAGCTTATAAAATTTTAATTCAGCTAGCTTATTATGCTATTCAGCTAAGTTAATTGAAAAAAAATTATATTCAGCTAAGTAAATTTAAGAAAAATAAGATTTTTTTTTTGATTTTTTCTGAAAAAAATATACCTATTTATTATTAAATATAGCAATTCAGCTAAGTAAATCTAAGTTTGAAATCAATTTAAATTTATAAATTGTGAACTTAAGTTATAAAATTATTAGGGCTTTTAAAATCTATTTTGAATACAATTAATGTTAAAACCCTAGATAAATACACATAAAACGGAAAGTCTCCTGTCAAAGACCTAACTCAGTTGTCAAAAACCCAAGTGGTGAGAATGAATTACCAGAAAAAACTATGAGAAAACTAAAACAACACTTGTAAGTTTTTCTAGTTTCTATCATATTTTCACTCAAACCAAAAAAGCAATTTCTTGTAATTTTAATTTTGCATGTGTTTAGCTGTCATTCGAAACACTTTTAGTTTTTACTTTCCTTCCAATTTACGTTTATAATCTGAGGTAAAGGTCATTGTAACCTAAAATACAATAAAAAAAAAACATTAGCTAACGCCTGTTCTTTACAAATATAAAGTAAAGGGGGAGGGGGACAAACACCTGTTTATTTTTCTTTTGGTCTAATTTGTGGTTTGTTTTGTTTTTAATTTAATAAGAAATTTATTTTTATACATTTTTTTAAAACTATTTGACACTCAGTTTTTTCACTTAGGCAGACAGACAGACAGACATTCATTCACTTACCTACCCACAACATTAGTTTAGTTGTTGTTTTTATTCAGTTCTTTAATTTGAATATTGTAGCTGCCTATTATAAATAGTTTTATTTTTATTATAGCTAACATGTGTAGTCGTTTTAATTATTGTTTTTTTGTTTTAATTATAATTAATTCCAATTTGCATGTTAACTAGCGAGTACAGCTGCACTTTGTTTTAATGTAAACATGAATTAAAAAGAAAAAAAAACAAATCATATGTGTTTTTGTTTTGATTTTCTTGTTTATACTTCATCTCTGGTGAGTTGTTTTTTCTCTTTTAATTGCCTCCCACTATTTGTTATTATGAGGGAGCAACAATAATAACTCCCCACTCTCACCCCCTTCTCACTCTTTGTTTTAATGGCGTCAAAAACAATAACATTGCCATTAACCGCAACAATAACAACAAGTTTATTGTTATTGTGTGAAATTGCAGTGTTGCATTTAAATTTTTTTGGTTTTGTTTAATGATGGTGTTTAATTGTTTTCATTAAAATGCGATTTAAAAGTGTTAAATGGTTTGGACGTGTTTTGTTTTGTCAAGTTAAGGAACTAGAGGATAGTTTTGTATTAAAATGAATTTGTAAACCTTTTTTTGTGGTATTTTTTTTAGCACATAAAATCATTGTCATTTTATTTAGAAGAATTTTTGTTTAAATTTTTATTAGATTTTTGAATATTTCATTATTTAATCTATGATTTTATTATAGTCTTTAGGCACACCTGACTTTTTATATTAATCCCTTAATTAGTTAAGATTTTGAATAAAAAATCAATATTGTATTGGTTACCAAGTTATAAATATTTAAGTTTTCCATAAAAGATAAGGAAAATAGTTATTTAAAGGCAATTTAGATAGATTATTTTTTATGATAACAGTAGGAAATTTCAAGTTCCTAAAGACATAATACAGTGGTTTTGAAAGACTTTTTTAGCTTCGCATGAAACAATTTCTTAATAACAAATTTATGATTTCAATTGCTGTCATTTTTTTTTTCAAAATAAGTCAAGTCATTTTCTTTTAACATTTAACAATTATTATAAATATGTAATTAAATTTTAATAACCTGTAAATTGCTGCCATTACATTTAAATGTTGGGTAATAATTTATTTTTTTTTTTATTTTTATTAACAGCAATTAAATCTTAATTAAAAATTAAACAATTGTTAAGTCTTTTGTAAATATCTCAAAGTTTATGAGGTAAATATTTAAAAAATTAAACAAAGTTATAAAAAAAGATAAATGCATACTAAAACTGCAGCAAGTTTATATGAAAATATTTCGCATTAAGCGAAAGAAAACTAAAATTTTTTTAGTTTTGTTAAACAAATGCCAATTCAGCTAAGAAATTTTGTTGAAAATTTAAAAAATTTCATTATTCAGCTTAAGACATTTTTATTAATTGAAAAATTTTTATAATTTTTAATAAGTTAACCATAAAATTAAACATTTAATTTTAATTAATAAATTAAAAAAAAACCAAATAAGTAACCAGTTATTTTTTAATAAGTTTATTTACAGTTAAAAAGTAAATTTATTACAACATTAAGTAGTATTAATTTTATTAAAATATTAATGGTTACTTAAAAAAATAACCGATTACTTTTAGTAAGTAACCGTTAATTTTAAAAAATTAATATCGAAACTGATTATTAAATTCAACTTGAGTTCAAATTACCACAAAATTTCCATAATTTTTATGGTTACTTTATAAAATAACCGATTACTTTTGGTAAGTAACCGTTAATTTTAAACAATTAATTACAAAACTGAACAGTAAATACAACTTAAGCTCAAATTAATACAAAATGTTCAAAATTTTTATGGTTACTTTATAAAATAAGCGATTACTTTTGGTAAGTAACCGTTAATTTTAACAAATTAATCACAAAACTGAACTCTAAATTCATCTTAATCTCAAATTAATACAAAATGAACGAAATTTTGATGGTTACTTTATGAAATAACCGATTACTTTTAGTTAGTAACCATTAATTTTTAATTACTTAACATAGAAATTAGTAAAAATTTATAGAATTAGTAAAAATTTATAGAATTATGTGGTTACTTTGGAAAGTAAGCGATTACTTTTGATAAGTAACCGCTTATTTAAAAAAAAAATGATCACTAATCTGATTATTAAATTCAACTTATGCTCAAATTAACACACAATTTCCATAATTTTTATGGTTACTTTATATAGTAACCGATTACTTTTATTGAGTAACCGCTTATTTTTAATTAATAATCTCACAATTAAACAATAAATTCAGCTTAAGCTCAAATTAACACAAAATGTCCATAATTTTTATGGTTACTTTGTATAGTAACCGATTACTTTTATTGAGTAACCGCTTATTTTTAATTAATAATCTCAAATTTAAACCATAAATTCAACTCATAAGCTCAAATTAACTTTCAATAATTTTTATGGTTACTTTGTATAGTAACCGATTACTTTTATCAAGTTACCTCTTATTTTTAATTAATAAACTCTAAATTAAACAATAAATTCAAGTTAAGTTCAAATTAACACAAAATTGCTATACATATATTTTATGGTTACTTTATATAACCGATTACTTTTATCAAGTAACCGCTTATTTTTAATTAATAATCTCACAATTAAACAATAAATTCAACTTAAGCTCAAATTAACATAAAATTTCCATAATTTTTATGGTTACTTTCTAAAGTAACCGATTACTTTAATAGTGTAACCGCTTATTTTTAATTAATAATCTCAAAATTAAACAATAAATTCAACTTAAGTCCAAACTAACACAAAATTTCTATATTTTTTATGGTTACTTTATAAAGTAACCGATTACTTTTATCAAGTAACTGCTTATTTTTAATTAATAATCTCACAATTAAACAATAAATTCAACTTAAGCTCAAATTAACACAAAATTTCCGTAATTTTTATGGTTACTTTATAAAATAACCGATTACTTTTATCGAGTAACTGCTTATTTTTAATTAATTAACTCAAAATTAAACAATAAATTCAATTTACGCTCAAGTTAACACAAAATTTCCGTGATTTTTATGGTTACTTTCTAAAGTAACCGATTACTTTTAATAAATAACCGCTTATTTAAAAAAAAAAATCACAAAACTGAACGATAAATTCAACTTAAGTTCAAATTAACACAAAATTTTCATTTTTTTATGGTTACTTTATAAAGTAACCGATTACTTTTATCAAGTAACCACATATTTTTAATTAATAATCTCAAAATTAAGTAAAAAATTATAAAAATTAATCAAAATAATCACACAAATGAGTGTTGTTTTTGTTTTCACTCAGATTTTTGACAACTGAGTTAGGTGTTTGACAGGAGAGTTTCCGATCTATGTGTATTTATCTATGTTAGTAGTGACTGAAATTTTCTACATAATTTTATTTCAAGGGTTATGATTAAAAAAAAAAACTATTTTAAATGATTTATTTATAATGATGATGAATAAATATTATTATAAATAAAAAAAAGCTGTTAACTAAGTACTTTTAGGTTGAACATATTTACTTAAATAAATATATGTATGTAGATAACGTATTTATGTGTTTAAATAAATATTTATTGTATGTATATAAATATTTGTATACATAAATACTTATGAAAGTTTTTATCATAATGACCCTGAATAGGTATGTAAACTACGTATATTTTTATCAATCATAATGATTATAAACAATTAGAGAGAAAAAAAATAAGTAAGAGAGCTATATTCGGCTAAGCCGAATCTTATATAACCTTCACCAAAGTATTCTTTAGGAAAAAGATGAAAATATTTTTTTTGTGAAAAAAAAAAAAATAATTTTTTTTTTGAAATCAATTTTATTAGTGAAAAAATAGAGTTGAAAAAATTTGTTTGTCGAAAAAAAAAATCGGTTTAAAAAATATTTTTCTAAATTTTGACCCATTGTAGGTCCGAATTACTATGGCGTTATATACATCGTTGGAAAGGTCTTTGAAATATCTATCATTAGATATCCATATTGTCTACATTAATGTCTTAGTAACCCAGATATAGAAAAATAGTTCAAAAACGAGGTAGTCGTGATTTTCTGCTTATATCTCAGCCATTTGTGAGCCGATTTTTTCGATTTTAAATAGCATTCGAACCGCGACTATAGCGGATATACTGATGTATGAATCATTTATGTAAATTATTTGGGGGCTAAAGAAAGTTGATTTCAACATACATTTTTTCTTAAAAAAAAAAATATTTTCAAAAAATTTCTCAAAATTTCAACATTTCAATATAAAATGATAAATTATTATTAAATTCCTTTATCATTTTAGCACTTTGAAAAACAAACATTGTAAATAAAATCTAAATCATTATTAGATTTATAATAGACATAAAATAATATTTTGCTATTGAGATAAGAAAGTGTTAAAAGAAATATGCATTTAGTGAATGATGATTATGATAATAATTTCAAAGAAATTGAAATGAAATTTTTATACACATTAACATAAACAAATTACTTAACAAAACACAATTTATTATTCAATTAATAGCCCGGCACAATCAGTCTCAATTGTCTTTAATAAAGAAATTAATAATGCAGCAAATGGAAAAGTTTTCTTTATGATACTATTGTACAAAAAACAACAAATATTTCATAATTTATTAAAGCAATATAAAGAATTATTTTTTAACTTTAGTTGACAAATTTGGGGATTGAGTTTTTTTTTAGGTCATTTTATTATTTTTAGCTTTTTTATATCATTTTAAATTTATTTGTGATAATTAACGTCTTTGTTTAATACTGTTTTTATCAAATCCTATGAGTCAATTTAATTAAATAATAATTGATCATAAATTTTATTTCAAATACAATTTAATAATTGCAAAAATAGACTTTGTACAACAGTCTGTTTTTTATATAGAAATACATTATATTAAACAAAATAAATAATAATAAATGTTATCATTAAAATTATTTTATTACATGTTATACCCTATAATCCACCTGAAAACATTTCAGTTTAGTCTACAACTTAAACAAAAATTAAATAAATTTTAAATATTTCCAGAATAAAATAAAAAATTTTAATGGAATTAATGTAAAAACAATTAATTTTCTCTTAAGCATCAAGGAAATTTAAAATAATACCCTGAAAATAAGTTTTTTTTAAAGAAATTGTTTAAAAAATAAGTAATTTTAACTTTAATATGCCTTATTTCATTCACAATAATCTTAACCTGCCTCTCTGAGAGTATTTAACGGTTTATTTAGCTTGCACTCACTCCCGGTTTGTTTACAAACATGTTTTTTGTTACTCTACAGGAAAAGGAAGTTATTTTTACTTCTCCTTAAATCCAGCTCTTCTTCTTGTTTATATAACTGAGAGAGAGTTAACGATGTTTTATATTTACTCAACTGGTTTGTTTACAAACAATTGTGTTCAACTCAGGGATGGATAATTCAATGTTATTGAGATTCTTTGTAGCATTTATAAGAAAATTTAGTTTTTCAAGTATTTTTAAACATAAAAAATATGAACATGTTGTACAATTTAATTGAAAATTAAATTAATTTAAGTAATGTAAACAAAATTATTAAAGAAAAGTTTTGGTTTGAAAAATAAAATGTTTTAAAACAATAAATATTTAAGGTGCTAAACAATGCTAAACGAATTTAGAAACAATTTTCGTTAAGTTCTTTTTGGCTCCAGAAATAATCTTTCGTTAAGTTTTTTTAAATCGCCTAAATAACAAAATCTCTTTAGAAATTATTGCTTTATTAACTTAGTTGAATAACCATACAAACAAATCATTCATTGTAAAATTGCTTTGAAAAAATAAAGTTTCGTTAAGTTTTTTAAATGCTCAAAAATAATAAATTTGTCTTGATTTTATTAGCTCCTTAATAATGCTAAACGAAGCTGATAAAAGTTTTCGTTTACTGGTATAGAAAATAAAGTTTCGTTAAGTTTTTTAAATGTTCCAAATGAAGAAATTTCTTTAGAATTAAAATATATTTTAACTAAGATAAATAAATATAGAAAAAAATAATTTTTAATAAATTTCCTTAAAAAATTAAAGTTTCGTTAAGTTTTTTTAAATCATAAAAAATAATAAAATTTTATTGATATAATTACAGTCTCAAAAATGCTAAACGAATATAGAAAAAGTTTTCGTTAAGTTCTGTCTGTTTCAAAAATAAAGTTTCGTTAAGTTTTTTAAATGTTACAAATGAAGAAATTTCTTTAGAACTAAAAGCTATTTTAACTAAATTAAATAAATATAGAAAAAAATTATTTTTAATAAATTCCCTTAAAAAATTAAAGTTTCGTTAAGTTTTTTGAAATCATTAAAAAAAATAAAATTTTATTGATTTAGTTACAGGCTCAACACTGCTAATCAAATATATAAAAAGTTTTCGTTAAATACCTTTCGTTTAGAAAATAAAGTTTCGTTAAGTTTTTTTAAATCAACTAAGTTACGAAATTTCTTTAGAATTTAAATTAGTATTATCGTAGCTAAATGAATATAGAAACAAAACATTCATAGTAAAGTTACTAAAAAAATTTAAGTTTCGTTAAGTTTTTTAAATCTTAGAAACAAAGAAATTTTAACAAAATTAGTTACTAACTCTTTAAAGCTATATAAATGTAAGAAAATATTATGTTAAATAGTTTCCGTTTAGAAAATAAACTTTCGTTAAGTTTTTTAAATTGTTAAAATTTCAAAAATATTTTAAAATTAAACACAAGCTGAACTAAGTTAAAGAAATCAGGAAAGAAATGATTTCAAAATGCTTTAGTTTAAAATTAAAAGTTTCGTTAAGTTTTTAAATTTTTCAAAAACTAAAAAATTTTCTAGATTTTTTTAGTACCATAACAATACTAATCTTTATTAAATTACTCTTGGTTTAGAAATTAAAGTTTCGTTAAGTTTTAAAATATTGTCAAAAATAAGACATTTTTCTATATTCCCGGCAAACAAAAACAAAATATTGAAAATTTCAAAAATTTTTAATACAAATAAAAACTAAAATCAAGGCCAACATTTATTTGAGTTGCTTAGCCTTTTAAAAACTATAGAATTTTCATGAAAACAAATACAAATTCTTGATATTTTGTTTTCATTTGTCTCTGGATTTAAGAAACTGCAACAATTCAGTAGTTAAATTTACAATACAATGTTTTCTAAGTTCTAAATTTTCCATCCCTGCTTCTGTTCTCGTTTATTGATGTCCCCGTTAATTTCTTTAATGCTTAAGTTAACGGTTTATTGCTCTTCTTACTCATACTCTCACTCTCTTTACTGTCTGCTTCTCCTTTATGTCCCCGTTAATTTCCTTAATGAAACATAAATATTATTGTTTGCTTAAGTTAACGGTTTATTATTCAGCTTCTTCTTACTTGTATTCGTTCTCTCACTCTCTTGTCTGGATTTACTGTTCTTTCTTGTTTTGGTATTTCTACACTGTCAGCAAAACTATTGTTTAAATGAATTTTAATTGTTATTTATAGTTTTATATCTTTTTTTTTTTTGCTATTATTTGCATATTTATATTAAATTATAATTTATTTCAACTTTTCTTTTCATTTCTCTTTTAAACAAATGCCGCTAATTTTTTTTAGTATAACTTAAACACCTGTTTCTTTTTGTTTTATTTTTAAACACAGATATATTATCTTAAATTTGTTTAGTAAATTGTTTTTTTTTGTTTAACTAAATAAATTATGTTTAAATCTTAAAACAATAAAATTTTATTTTGTTTTTGCAAAAAATAAAGAAAACAATGCAAATTTTATCTTTTATTTGCAAAAATTATAAAAAAATATTTCATTATTAAATTTTGCGAAATTGTTTACTAAGAAACATTAATTGTTGTTTAGAGTTCAATGTTTTATAATTGGCCATGACTAATACTTGAGAATATGGTGTGAGAATATTCCATAATTGAAAGTATAAATAAAATTTTACGAGAAAAACACAAAATTTTTTGTAAAGCTTTTGCAAAACAATTAAAAAAAAAATACAAAAATTAATAATTTTTGTTCATTAAAAGTAAACCACTAATTGTTTTTAGTTATATATAATTAAATGACAGTGGAAGGTAAAAAAATCAATATTAATGCACAAAAATTATACATTTTTTATATTTATGCAGACATTTTAATAAAAATAGGTAAAGAGTTTACATTTTTAAATGTTTTTTACAATTTCTAATGTTTTAATAAGGAAATTTGAAAAAAAATTATGTCATGACATATTTATGTCTTAACATAAATGTTAAGACATATTGTATATGTTAAGATATAAATTACAAATACCATAAAATATAAAGTTAATGTTTTATGGTTAATTTAAAAAAAATATGCCATGACATAAATGTTAAGACATAAAATTTTTTTTTTCAGAAAAATTTTAAATTTCAAAAAAAAAAAACGATTTTTACTTTTCTTGAAACAAATTGTGAAATATAACTTAAGAGATAGAACCATATTTTCATTTACAATTAAATTTCATTGTCTATTTTATTATGTTTATTTTTGGCCTTAAATTTTATTTCCTTTCTGAATATAATTTTGTTGCTTTAAAACATTTATGTTACATTTTCTTTTATGCTTTTTATTATGTAACTAATCTTTTGTTGTTGCTTTTTATTACCTTAAAAAAAGTCTCACAGCAGTTTACATTGAACTTGACATAAAGACCGAAAAAATATAAAAAAAAATCATTAAAAAACCACACACAACTAGTAATAAGCAATGAACACAGTAAACCCTTTTAAAGCAAAGAATTTCACTTAGACAAAAAAACTATCATGTGAGGTCTGATAACAGAAATCTGTCATGATATCAGTAATGTCAAGTTGATTTAGCACTAAACATTTATTTATAAATTATTTTCCCGGGATTTAGCATTAAATATCTTCTATGTTAACATAAATGTCTTGACATGGACAATTATGGTAAGACAGAAAACTTATAATTACATGTTAAGATCTATTTAAAATTAATATCCTCACATTTGGCACACCATAACATGTTTCTATATGGAAATTTATAAAAAAAAAATATGTCATGACATATTTATGTTTTACCATAAATATTTATGGTCTGAAATTTCTGTTAAGACACATTATGATATGTCAAGTGTTAGAAAATAAATTTTAGATAAATATTTTCTAACTATAAATGTTTTGATTGGTTTCTGTCTAATATAAATGTCGTAACATCAACAATTCTGTTAAGACATAAAATATTTGTTTTATATTTCCCAAATTAAAACTTATATAATACAAAAAAAAAATGTTATATTTTTATTTTATTTGTAAAATATGTCTTAACATAAATGTAATTTCTTAACATTTATGGTAAGACATAAAATATGTTCTGAAATATTTTTGTAGATTTTCCAAAATAAAACACTAACCTCTATAAAATAAATAAAAATATAATATTTTTATATTATTTGTAAAATATGTCTTAACATTTAAGGTAAGACATAAAATATGTCATGACATATTTTTTAAATTTCCTTAATAAAACATTGACATTTAAAAAAAAGCTATTAAAATGATATATTTTGATATTATTTGTAAAATATGTCTTAACATAAATATCATGTCTTAACATTTATGTTATGATATTAAGTATGCCATAACATTTTATTTTTAATTTACAATTATAACATCAGCTTATATAAAATAAGATAAAAATTTAATATTTTTATGTTATATGCATAATATGTCTTAACATTTATGGTAAGACATTAAATATGTCAAGCAATTTTTCTAATTTTTCCAATTAATAACTAATGTAAAAAATACATAAACATTTTATATTTTTATTTGTAAAATATGTCATAACATTAATGCCATGTCTTAACATTTATCTTAAGACATAAAATATGTCATGACATATATTTGTAAATTTTCCCAAATAAATCAAGTCAATGATTTATGTAAAAAAAATAGATTAAAATATAACATTTGTATGTGATTTGTAAAATATGTCTTAACATTTATGTTAAGACATAAAATATGTCATGACATATTTTTTTTAAATTTTCTTATCAAAACATTGGCAATAATAAAAAAACATCTAAAAATGTAAAATCTCTACATTTTTTTAAATAAAATGTCTCTATTTAACTTGTTATTCAAGTGCCACTTTTTTTTATAAACATTTAATTTCAAGTGTCTGTGTCTGCTGTTTTACAGTATTTATTTTGATATGACTACTTGTAGACTATTCACATGTATAAGTATTTCTATGTTACGTCGCTATTTGTTGCGTTTTATGAACGAACACGCGTATTATGTACAAGTATGAACCCGTTTTATAAAAGGCAATGATGATGATGTAGAAATGTTGTAGCAAACAACGTGATCATATTGTCAATGTCTGGCTATATTTTTTTTTTGCAAAAAAAAAAAATAATAAACGCTGATTAAAAAACAAACACACGACTGTTTAATTAACAGCGAAATCTTTTAACTATAATTTTATTTTCCGATTCTTTGTAAAGTATATTAATTACATATTGTAAATAAATAAAATTCCCGGCATTAGTTTAATGATTTGAAAGTAGAACATTACAAGCTAAATTTAATGAAGAGTAAATAAAAATAGAATAGAATAGAATTAAATGGGTACAAAGTATTAAATAAATAAGTATTTAACAAATAATAACAATAAAAATTTCAGGTCAACAACGAATTTTAATAAATGTACTTTGATATATTTAATAAATATGAAATTTATGTTATAAATATATTTGAACTACTGAATTCTTAATATTTGGCCTAGTTTGGAAAGTGAAATGTATGTGGATTGTGTTCTTATATTAAAGCTAGCTTGAAAATATTGATGGCAAATGATAGTTAGTAATAAATACATTAAAAGTTGCTAAAAATATTGTTAATTTTTCTAGTTTTATTAAATAAATTTTGTAAAACTTTTTAAAAAATTTAGAAAATTTTAAATTCTTAATAAAAAAAAATTCTTATATGTTTTATAGAAAATAAAAAAAATTTAAAAAAAAATATGTCATGACATATATATGTCTTAACATAAATGTTAAGACATATTGTATATGTTAAGAAATATTTTAGAAATACCATAAAATATTACATTTTTTTCATTGGTTAATGTTTTATGGCTAATTAAAAAAAAATGTCATGACATAAATGTTAAGACATATTATGCAAATAACATAAACATTACAGTTTTATCTTCTTTTGTATAAGATGATGTTATAATTGGAAAATTTAAACAAAAAATGTCGTGACATATTTAATATCTTAACATAAATCTTAAGACATGATTTTTATGTTAAGATACATTTTACAAATACTATAAAAATATTACATTTTAATCGCCTTTTTTAAATGTCAATGTTTCATTAAGAAAATTTAAAAAATATGTTATGACATATTTAATGTCTTACCATAAATGTAAATATATTTTTCACAAATAACATTATTATATTAGGAAATGTTTTATTTGCGGAAAATTAAGTAAATATGCGATGACATATTTTATGTCTTACCATAAATGTTAAGACATATTTAACAAACAACATACAAATATTATATTCTCATCTATTTTATTTAAGTTAATGTTTTACTTTGGAAAATTTATAAAAATATGTCATGACATATTTTATGTCTTACCATAAATGTTAAGACATATTTAACAAAAAACATACAAATATTATATTTGCATCTATTATTTAAGTTAATGTTTTATTTTGGAAAACTTATAAAAATATGTCATGACATATTTTATGTCTTACCATAAATGTTAAGAAATATTTTACAAATAACATTCATATATTATATTTTCATCTTCTTTATACTAGATAATGTTTTATTTGAGGAAATTTACAAAAATATGTCATGGCATTTTTTATGTCTTACCATAAATGTTAAGACGTATTTAACAAATAACATACAAATATTATATTTTCATCTTCTTTATACTAGATAATGTTTTATTTGAGGAAATTTACATAAATATGTCATGACATATTTTATGTCTTACCATAAATGTTAAGACATATTTTGCAAATAACATGCAAATATTATATTTTCATCTTCTTTATACTAGATAATGTTTTATTTGAGGAAATTTACATACATATGTCATGACATATTTTATGTCTTACCATAAATGTTAAGACATATTTAACAAATAACATATAAATATTATATTTTCATCTATTTGATATTAGATAATTTTTTATTTGTCGAAAATTAAAAAAAATATGTCATGACATATTTATGTCTTACCATAAATGTTAAGATATATTTTACAAATAACATAAAAATATTATATTTTAATTGTTTTTATATAAATTAATGTTTTATTTGATGAAATTTACAAAAATATGTCATGACATATTTTATGTCTTACCATAAATGTTAAGATATATTTTACAAATAACATAAAAATATTATATTTTCATTTTTTTATATAAATTAATGTTTTATGTGGAGAAATTTACAAAAATATGTCATGACATATTTATGTCTTACCATAAATGTTAAGATATATTTTACAAATAACATTCAAATATTATATTTTCATTTTTTTTATATAAATTAATGTTTTATGTGGAGAAATTTACAAAAATATGTCATGATATATTTATGTCTTACCATAAATGTTAAGATATATTTTACAAATAACATTCAAATATTATATTTTCATTTTTTATTATATTAGATATTTTTTATTTGGCGGAATTTACAAAAATATTTCATGACATAATCTATGTCTTACCATAAATGTTAATACATATTTTACAAATAACATTCAAAAATTTTATTTTCATCGTTTTTATAGAAGTTAATATTTTATTTGTCGAAATTTACAAAAATATGTCATGACATATTTATGTCTTACCATAAATGTTAAGACATATTTTACAAATAAAATATAACATTTTTATTTATTTTTTGAATAATCAACATGGTTACAGCTTTTTACTTCACTGTTGCTTTGTAAAATTTTAAAAATCTTTATAAATATGTGTTTGTTTTCTTTAAAATAAATAATGAAAATTTATTATCAAGTCGCTTCGTTTTATAGGCAAATCATTTATTTACATTTCTCATTATTTGCTTAAAAATGTAGCAGTTTTGCTGATTCACTTATTTATTTGTTTATTTGATTTATTTACAATAAATTTTTGATATAAATGCGTATTCAATTTCAATAAACATGCTAATTCAACTATAAACTAAATATAAAGCTTTATATGCAAAAATGATTTTAAAAATCAATTTATTGGTTAAATAATGTTTAACTTTTCTATTTCTATTTAAAGCTAAAAAAAAACTAAATTAAACGAATAATTCTAGTGAACATTTATGATTGAAAGTACATTGGGGATTTTTTGTTAAAGACAGCCTTGAAAAAGAATGCGATAATTGTTTAAAATTATGGATAAGCCACGTAATATAAAAAGGGTGGGTGAAACTCTATTAATATTAGTTAATGAATGAAATTGTTTTTTAATATTGCTAAAATGTTTAAAAGAAAATATGTAGATTAAAGTTGTTTGAAACACTGTTTTAGCATAGTTGGACATGGTTATCTTTAAAAGAAATATGAAATAAATATACCTGTAGTTTGATAAGTAAATAAACTATAGATAAACTGTAGAGCATTTTTAAGGAAACATAAAATTCAAATAGTTATTATAAGCTATAATTTAGTTAGTGGAACGTATGTGGATCGTAATCTCATTTTAAAGCTAGATTGAAATAATTAATAGGCAATGAAAGCTGGTGATAAAGGCTATTCAGGGCTTTTAAAAGTTTCTAAAATTTTAAAATTTAGTTGAAGAATTTTTTCCAAATTTTATTTAAAAGAAAAATATTTTTTGAAAATTATAATATTCACAATTTATGTGATTTTATATATAGAAAAGATTATAGATAACACAGGAATTAGTTTAACATGATAAAATTCATAATATTTCTCTTCATATCAAGAGTGGAACCTATGTGGATCGTAATCTCATTTTCAAGCTTGCTCAAGAAAATTAATGGCGAATGAAAGCTGTTTGAAAACACTATTAAAAGCAATTAATTTTAAAACATTTCTTTAAGATTATACAAAAATAATTTTTTTTTTAAAAAATTTAAAATTTTTTAAATTTTTTTTATGAAATTGTAATATTTCTGTATTTTTACAGATAGAAATGTTTTAGAATTTAATTTTAATTAGATTTTTATGGTTAGATTCTTAATATTTATTTTAGTTTAGAAAGTGGAATGTATGTGGAGCGTATTCTCATATTCAAGCTAGCTCAAGAAAATTAATGGCAAATGAAAGCTGTTTGAAAACACTATTAAAACCAATTAATGGTTCCTTAATTTTTAATTTTTTCTTTAAGATTTTATATAAATTTAAAATTTTCTAAAAAAATTTAAATTTTTCGAAAATTATTTTGGTTAATTTATAATATTTCTTCATTTTTATGGATAGAAGTGACTTAGAATTTAATTCTAATTAGATTTACATGGTTAGATTTTTAATATTTGTTTTAGTTTGGAAAGTGGAATGTATGTGGAACGTATTCTCATATTCAAGCTGTCTTAAAAAAATTGATGTTAAATGAAAGCTGTTGGCAAATACTACTAACAGCAATTAATAGTTTCATCATTTTTAAATTTTTCTTTAAGATTTTATATAAAATGAAAATTTTCTAAAAAAAAATTAAATTTTTCGAAAATTATTTTGGTTAAAATATAATATTTCTCCAATTTTATGGATTGAAGTGACTTAGAATTTAATTCTAATTAGATTTACAAGGTTAGATTCTTAATATTTGTTTTAGTTTGGAAAGTGGAATGCATGTGGAACGTATTCTCATTTTCAAGCTAGATTGGAAAAATTTATTTTAAATAAAAGCTGTTGGCAAACACTATTAAAAACAATGAATAGTTGCTTAATTTTAAAACTTTTCTATAAGATTTTATTAAAATTAAAATTTTGTAAAAAAAATTTAAAATTTTTGAAAATTATTTTTATTAAATTATAATATTTCTCTATTATTATATATAGAAATGACCAAGAATTTAATTTTAATTAATATTTAACTTAATATTTGTTTTAGTTTGGCAAGTGGAACATATGTGGAACGCATTCTCATTTTCAAGCTAGCTTAGAAAAATTTATGTCAAATCAAAGCTAATGTCGAAAACAATTCAAAACAATTAAAATTTTGAAAATTTAAGTAATTTTGTTTAAGAAAATTTTATTGTTTTTCCCTTTATGACAGTAATTTCTCTATTGTTTTGACTATATATTTAGCAAAGTGATTGATGTTACTTTTTTGAACAGTTGTTTTATTATTCCTCTTTACATATTGTAGGTACATAAATATTTGAGCTCATCAATAATATGTTCGAATGTTGTTTTTAACGCCTCAAATAACATGTGAATTTCAACGCTTTGCTTATCAGTTGACAATTAGATTTTAGCCTGGTTAGTTATGGCTAAAAAAAAATATATATAACAAACCATTGTAGTTATTTAAGTGTTAGTAGCTTAAGTATATAAGCATATGAGTATGTCTATCTATATACATTTGTTTGTGCATAACTTAACTTCTAATTGAATAAAATGTGCTGCTTTTGGTTTGATATCAGTTCATATTTTTTTCTTTTATATTTTTTTTGCTCTTGCCATATTGTATTTTCAATTGGTTTATTGGCTGGGGCCAAATGTCATAAATATTAAAAGCGCCACAAATTGGAAACGTTGTTTGCTTTCGTGTGCTTAAACCGTGGTGTTGTCTCGTACTTTTCTATTGGGTTAAATGTAAAGTACTTTTTTTTTGTGTTGATTTATTTCTGGAATTTTGAATGTCAAAAAATTGTGAAGTGTAAAGGAAATTTCCATAGAGATTTTGTTTTTTAGGTTTTGGAGCTATAAAATGAGTGCTGGTATGGAAAAAGTCTAATAGTTTGTGGGGATTTGCTAGTAGAGGTTAAGAAATAAATTTCGGACAGAAAAAGTGGTAAATTTTTACATTAAAAAAAAACATATTAAAAATGTATTTAATGAAAACAATAACAAGAGAAAGCTGTGCAAAAATGTTCTAAATAAAAAAAACTGTTAAATGTTTGAGCAAACACTTTATAAAATAAATAAACAATAAGTAATAAACAAAACTGTAAACTTTTGTATAACCAGTGTAAGTGGCTTAATGTGGATTGTATCTTAAATTCAAAGCTCAAAGAAAATACATTGAAAAAATTAGAAAAATAAAATAAAAAAGAAATTGTAATATTCTTCTATTTATACATAAAGAAAGGACTTAAAAAATACTGTTAATTCGATTTATAAGCTCAGATTCTTAATATTAGGCTAATTGTAGAAAGTGGATTGTATGTGGAATGTGTTCTCATTTTCAAGCTAGCTTAAAAAAATTGATGGCAAATGATAGCTGACTTTATTTGCGATTCTGGGCAGCCTAAATTTTAATAATTTAAAGGATTTCGAATAAAAAATTCAAATTTTGTAATAAAAATGTATGAAAATTTTATAATTTTGATTTTTTTTTATAAATTTTATATCACTTTAGTTAATTTTTTGTGTAGCACTGTCTACAAATTGAATATTAATAGGTTTTATTTATTGAAAATCTGTTTGTAAAGCTTATTTCAGCAAGTGGAACGTATGTGGATTGTATTCCCGTTTTCATGTTAGCTCAAAAAAATTGACAGCAAATGAAAGCTTTTTTAAAATCTAATACAAAACGTTTGCATTCATATATAATTTATTACTATAAAAATAAAATTTTTGGTAAAAAAAGAAATATTGGAAAATTTTGATTTGTTTTTTTTATTAAATTTTAGTGTTTTTTATATTGTTTTCATCTGTAACTGCCTATAGATTTAATTTTAGCTTGATATGTTTTAACCAATTTTTATTATAATGCTTATTTAAGCAAGTGGAACGTATGTGGATTGTATTCTCATTTTCAAGCTAGCTGGAAAAATTGCACAGCAAATGAAAGCTGACTTTAACCTTAATACAAAACATTTAAATTTTTTATATTTTTGTTTAACAATTTTAGGAAAAAAATTCGAATTTTTTTTTGTTAAATTGTAAGGTTTTGATATGTTTTCATATTGATCTCACTGAAGCTTTTATTTTTTCCTGGTTTCTTTTATCAAAATCTTATTATTAAGGCTAATTTTAGCAAGTGGAACGTATGTGGATTGTATTCTGATTTTGAAGCTAGCTTGAAAAATTGCACAGCAAATGAAAGCTGACTTTAACCTTAATACAAAACAGTTAAATTTTTATATATTTTTTTCGTCAATTATGGGGAAAAAAAGTAGAAAAAAATATATTTTTTTTTTAAATTTCGATTTTTTTTTGTTAAATTGTAATATTTTTGATATGTTTTTATATTGATCTCACTGTAGTTTTTATTTTTCCCTGGTTTCTTTTATCATAATCTTATTATTAAGGCTAATTTTAGCTAGTGGAACGTATGTGGATTGTATTCTGATTTTCAAGCTAGCTCGAAAAATTGCACAGCAAATGAAAGCTGACTTTAGCTGTAATACAAGATAAAAAAAATTTATTTAAATTTGCATTTTTTTTGTTTAACAATTCTGGAAACAATTAAAAAATATTTTCCAAAAATAATTTTAAAAAATTTCGATTTTTTTTTATTAAATTGTAATTTTTTTAATTTGTTTTCATAATAATCTCACTGTAGTTTTTATTTTTCCCTGGTTTCTTTTATCAATATCTTATTATTAAGCCTTATTTTAGCCAGTGGAATGTATGTGGATTGTATTCTCATTTTCAAGCTAGCTAAAAAAGATTGACAGCAACTGAAATCTGACTTTAGCTGTAATACAAAACCGTTAAATTTATTTAAATTAGCATATTTTTGATTAACAATTTTGGGAAAAATTTAAAAATATTTTTCAAAAATAATTTTAAAAAATTTCGAATTTTTTTTTTATTAAATTTTAATTTTTTTAATTTGTTTTCATAATGATCTCACAATAGTTTTTATATTTCAATATCTTATCAATATCTTATTATTAAGCCTTATTTTAGCTAGTGGAACGTATGTGGATTGTATTCTGATTTTCAAGCTAGCTAAAAAAGATTGACAGCAAATGAAAGCTGACATTAACTGTAATAAAAACCCGTTAAATTTATTTAAATTTACATATTTTTGTTTAACAATTTTGAGAAAAATTAAAAAATATTTTCCAAAAATAATTTTAAAAAATTTCGAATTTTTTTTTTTAATGTAATGTTTTTGATTGTGTTTCATGTGGATCTCTCAATAGTTTTTATGTTTTCTTGATTTCTTTTATCAAAATCTTATTATTAAGCCTTATTTTAGCTAGTGGAACGTATGTGGAGTGTATTCTCATTTTAAAGCTAGCTTAAAAAAATCTAAAGCAAATGAAAGCTCTTTTTAAAATTAATATAGATTCATGAAAAATTTATTTTAATTAACTGTTTTAATTGAAAATTTTTGAAAAATAAAAATTTTTTAAAAAAAAATTTAAATTTTTTAAAAAGTTTGTAGAAAATTTTTGGTTATTTTAATTAATTATATTAGTTTTAGTATTAATTTGAAAATTTTAAATTTTTTTATTAAAAATTCTAAAATTTTGTTTTCTTTCTTGCAGAATCCTTTTAACCTAAACATTGTACGTAAGCTAGCTTTTAACTATTATCAACATAATCTAGGACGACAATTACACAATACCCTTAACGAAGCTGGTACTTCGTTTAATTTAACCAACTTTAAACGTCCCACAGCAAGGCACCAAGGCCATGAGAAACCACAGACCTCTAAACAAGCTTTAAGAAAAGAGAAACCTTTACAATTATTTCACACAACCAGTATATACTCCTTTAAATATACCGATGAGGATTTGAAAGACTATAAAATAACAAAAATGTCCAATAATAAAGAAAATATAGAGTGAGTATTTTAAGAAATTTTGTATTTAAATAAAGAAATTTTATTGATTTATTTTAATTTTTTTAATTATTAGAGCTAAACAACCCTTGACCACTACTACAAATAGTGTTAAGCCCAAAATCCAGCCTAAATATGATGTCCACAGGGATGTCCTTACACATGAGGTGGTGATCAAACAAACCGGCTATAATGCTCCCGACAAGAGTATACCTTCGAGCCTAAAACAATGCTGGCATAATTATTCCTTTTGGTCCATGTTTGCCGGCATTATGCCCATTTTACAATGGCTGCCGAAATATTCGCCCAAACGTGATATGGTGGGTGATGTGATGGCTGGCTTTACGGTGGCCATTATGCATATACCTCATGGCATGGCCTATGGTATATTGGCGGGTGTTTCACCCGGCAATGGCCTGTACATGGCCATATTTCCCACCCTGGTGTATATGATATTGGGCACCTCGAAACATATATCCATTGGTACGTTTGCGGTGGCCAGTATGATGACTTTAAAGGTGGTGCAAAGTTATAGTCCGGAGACCTCTACGTCGGGTGCTGAAGTAGTGGCGACGGCGATTGGGGGTGTGGCACCGCCCACTCCTTTAGAAATTGTCACTACGCTGGCGTTTACGGTGGGCTTATTGCATGTGAGTTAATCATTTAATAATAATTATAAAATTGAAACTAATTCATTTATTTTTCTTCTCTCCAGCTTGCCATGGGCTTTTTCAGACTGGGCACTTTGTCCTCATTACTTAGTGAGCCTTTGGTTAATGGCTTCACCACCGGTGCTGCCTGCCATGTTGTTACTAGTCAATTGAAAGATGTTTTCGGTGTGTCAGTGCCCCGCCACAAGGGAGCCTTTAAAATCGTTTACACCCTTATCGATCTCTGCAAGGCCATACCCCAAACCAATCTGGCCGCCATAATCTTTTGTTTTGGCATTATCATCTTTATGACCATCTGCAATGAGCTGATTAAACCCTGGCTGCGTAAGCGTTGCCGTTTTCCCCTGCCCGCCGAGCTTATAGCTGTCATTGGTGGCACTGTTATTTCCATGCTAATCAATGTTAATGAAAATTACGGCATTAAACTAGTGGGTGAGGTTCCAAAAGGTCTGCCCATGCCCGTGTTGCCCAGATTTGATTTGGTGCCCTCCTTGGTGGTTGACTCTATAGCCATAGCCATTGTCACCTATTCCATAGTCATGTCTTTGGGTTTGAATTTCGCCAAAAAACATTCTTATGAAGTTAGACCCAATCAGGAATTATTTGCCATGGGTATTGGCAATATAGTGGGTGGTTTCTTCCAATGTATACCCATGGCTGCCTCTCTGTCAAGATCTTTGATACAAGAACAGACGGGAGGAGCCTCACAATTGGCTTCTTTGGTTTCCGCCCTATTGATATTGATGACATTGTTTTGGACGGGTCCCTTTTTTGCCTTTTTGCCCAGGGTAAGTTTTTAAAATTTAATGAAATTGTCGAAATTTTATAATTTCTTTTATTTCTTTCTAGTGCGTCTTGGCCGGTGTCATTATAGTGGCCTTGAAGCCCATGTTTATGCAGGCCAAGGAGTTAAAGAAATTTGCCAAACAAGGCAAATTGGAGGTATTAACCTGGTTGTGCACCTTTATCTGTGTGGTACTCATAGATATTGATATTGGGTAAGCCATTTAAACAGACTTTAAAACAATTCACTTTCCTTTTTTTTTCTAAATTCCTAAAAAATTAAGCAAAATTTTCAACCACTTTTTGGATTCCTAAAAAAATTAAGCAAAATCCTTAAGTATTTTCTAGTAAAATGTAATATAATTTGTAAATTTTTCAAGAATTTAAAAGAAAAAGTCTTTATAAGCCAAAATAAACTTTTTTTTGTAAATTCCTAAATATTTTTCAAAAATCCCCAAAATTTCCTCTTTTCCCTGGAAATTAAAAATGTTCGATTTTTTATAATTTTCTATGAAATTTGCATAAGATTCTATTAAAAACAAAGAAAACGAAATATAACTTTATTTTGTGAATTCCCAAAAGCTTTATAAAAATCCCCACATTTTCCCCTATTCCTAATTTTCTATGAAATTTACAAAAAAATTCTATAAAAATTAAGGAAAATGCTTCATAAATGAAAATAAACTTTATTTTGTGAATTCCCAAAAATTTTATAAAAATCCCCACAATTTCCCCTTTTCCCGGGAAACTAAAAATTTTTGATTTTGACTAATTTTCTATGTAAAGAAGAATGAAAATGCTTCATAAACTTAAAGAAACTTTATTTTGAAAATTCTCCTTTTTTCCTGAATTTACAAAAAAAATTCTGTAAAAAGTTATGAATAAAAAAACTTTATTTTGTAAATTCCCAAAAACATTTTTGATTTTTACTATTTTTCTATGTAAAAATATAAACGTAAAGAAAATTTATTTTGCGAATTCCAAAAAATTTTATAAAATCCCCAAATTTTACCATTTTTCATTGAAAGTTGAAAAACTGCTTCATAAATGAAAATAAACTTTATTTTGTGAATTCCCAAAAACTTTAAAAATCCCCAGATTTTCCCCTTTTCCCGGAAATTAAAAATTTTTGATTTTTATTAATTTTCTATAAAAAAAGAAGGAAAATGTTTCATAAAAAGAAAGAAAATATTTTTTGAGAATTTCAAAAACTTAATTAAAATCCCCTCATTCCCAAAAAGTTTAAAGTTTTTGCTAATTTTCTATGAAAAAAATCTGTAAAAAGAAGACAAATGCTTCATAAATGAAAATAAACTTTATTTTGTTAATTCCCAAAAACTTTATAAAAATCCCCAAAATTTCCCTTTTTCCCGGGAACTTAAAAATTGTTGGTTTTTACTAATTTTCTCTGTACAAAAATAAAGGAAAATTCTTCATAAATGAAAATAAACTTTATTTTGTGAATTCCCAAAAATTTTATAAAAATCCCCACATTTTCCCGTTTTCCCGGAAAACTAAAAATATTTGATTTTTACTAATTTTCTATATAAAAAAGAATGAAAATACTTCATAAATGAAAATAAACTTTATTTTATGAATTCCAAAAAACTTTATAAAAATCCCCATATTTTCCCTTTTTCCCGGGAAATTAAAAATTGTTGGTTTTTATTAATTTTCTATGTAAAAAAATAAAGGAAAATTATTCATAAATGAAAATAAATTTTATTTTGTGAATTCCCAAAAGCTTTATAAAAATCCCCACATGAATTCCCTAAAACTTTTTAAAAATCCCCAAAATTTCCCCGGATTTTTTTTTTTAAAAAATTAAGGAAAATATTCTAGAAAACTTAAAAATATGACTTTAGCTAAGTGTTTTTGAAACAAAAATTTTTAATTCCCAAAATGTATAGCAAAAAATCTCCTTATAAACTTTTAAAAAATTCTCAAAATTTCCCCGAATTTTTTTTTTCACAAAATTAAGGAAAATAAAATAGAAGGAAAATAGCTTTATAATTGAAAAGAAATTTTATTTTGTGAATTCCCAAAAACTTTTTAAAAATCCCCAAAATTTCCCCGGATTTTTTTTTTTTTACAAAATTAAGGAAAATATTCTAGAAAACTTAAAAATATGACTTTAGCTAAGTGTTTTTAAACAGAAATTTTGAATTGCCAAAATATTTAACAAAAATCTCCTTAAAGGTTAAATCTGGGAATTGAAAATTTCCACAAATTTTAACATAAAATGTAATTTTACTCTCTTTTAAGTAATTTTAAAACAAAATTTTGAATTCCCAAAAAAAATTGCAAAATCCCCCATAAATTAAATTTTGAAATTTTTAAAAATTTTCTAAAAATTTAAATATAAAATTAAATTTTACTCGATTTTAAAAATTTGCAAAAATCCCCTCAAAGAATTTAGTCCCAGAAATTAAAATTCCCATTTTTATTTCCATAAACCTGAAATTTAATTTTTATTTTGTTTTCTCTTACATTTTCTTTCCAGTCTCTTAATTGGCATTTGTATTTCCCTGTTAGCATTATACATCAAGGGCCTGAAGCCCTACTCCTGCTTGCTGGGCTATATACCCGAAGCCTCGGCGGTGTATGTGGACATCAGTCATCATCGCAATGCCTTTGAAGTGCCCGAAACGAAAATTTTCCGCTATATTGGTTCCTGTAACTTTGCTACCTCACTGTATTTCCGCAAAAATCTCTACAATGCTTTGGGCATGGACAATGAAAAAATGCGTAGAGCTTCCTACATGCCCGTAACACAAAATGGTTCTTTACCCACCGCCATTAATGGCGGCAGTGCGTTTAGTAATTTAAATTCCTCCTTCCGCTACTTGGTGCTGGATTTCTCGATGCTGGGTCACATAGATGTGGCCGGCTGTAAGCTGTTGTCGGACATTAAGAAGGAGCTGGAAAAGCGCAGCATACGCATGTTTATAGCCAGTCCCTCGGACAGGGTGTATGATACGTTGGTGCATAGTATGGCTTTGGGGGATGGTCCGTTTGAAATTTTCCCCACTTTACATGATGCGGTAGAGTATGCAAATGCCTGCCGTACGGCGTGATATTTAGAACTAATACAAATGTTGATAGATAAATTGTCCTTATGACAAGTGAGTAAAAAAAAAGAAGTAATTTTAGTGTTTATGTTCTTTTAGATTTTCTGTTTTTGATAAAGTTTTAACGGAGTAAAATTTCTTAGCATACTTTAAGGCTGTTAGAGAATGTATATTACGGTTAATTATATTAAGCCTTAAAGTAGGCTTTGAAATGTTTATTGAATTTAAAATAAAGATTTTTTAAATTAAAGATAAGAAATTTCTAAACAAAGGTTTTAAAACAGCCATAATTAAACATTTTTAAGTTAAGTAAATTAATCAAAACTTTTTAACTCAAGTTTATTTTCTTTTATCTCTACAAGTGCCTGAGTTACAAACTTATAAAAAAACATTTCTTGTTAAACAATTTTAAAAAGAAAACAATAGCAAAGACAAGTTTCTTTTTAACCCACTAGATAAAAAGAAAATCATAAATTTTTATATATTTTTTTATATAAATATGTCTGTTGAAAGAAACCCTAAAACTTAATATTAAATTGTACTTAATTTTGTAGAAAATTTTCTTTGAAATTTAACAGAAATCCTTTATATATTCTTGTAAATATATATATTTTTTTATATTTATTTGTTCATCAATTTATCATTTATCCTAATTTACAAATGACATTTTACAATTTCAAATCCAAAAATGAACAATTAAAAATTCTGTAATTAAGTTTATATAACAATAATATTAAATTTATAATTAAATTATAAAATTTTATTTTTTTTTTTTTTTTAATTTATAAGAAAACAAATTGTTGAACTATCATAGAAATCAAAACTTGTGAAATAGTTAAGAATTATTTTTGAAAAGAAATTAATAAAAAAAACAATAATTTATTAAGAGAACTTCTCTAATTGTAGTATAAATCATCATGAAAATAATTAATACAAAAGTAAGTGTTAAAAAATTTTACAATTTGAGGCATAATGAATTCAGAAATCTGCCTGGGACCTATATTTTCTTTAGAAATTTACTTTAAATCTATTTTTTAAAGATTTTATTTAAAAAAATTAAATTCCCAAAAATTTTCTAAAAATCCCCAATTTATATTTTTCATAAATTCCATATAAAAAATAAACTTTTAATAAGTAAATAGCTTTAAACTTAATTTTTAAGCAATTTATCAAAAAAAATTAAATTCCCAAACAAATTTTAAAAATCCCCCATTTTCAAAACTAAATTTTGAATTTACAAAAATGTTCGAAAAATCCCTTAAACATGCTAATTATCAAAAAATATCATAATTGTAATATTAAACTTTTCCCCCTTGTTTTTATGACTTCCCCAGTTTTGGAAATTTTTAAAATTTTTTTGGAAATTCCTAGATTTTTGCAAAAAGTTTGAAAAATAATGAATATATCTCAATTAACATATAAAAATTAATTTTAAGCTTATTCCCTTGGTTTTATTTTGTGAATTCCCAAAAACTTTTTAAAAATCCCCAAAATTTCCCCGGGATTTTTTTTTTTACAAAATTAAGTAAAATATTTCAGAAAACTTAAAAATATAAATTTAGCTAAGTGTTTTTAAAAAAAAAAATTTGAATTCCCAAAATATTTAACAAAAATCTCCTTAAAGGTTAAATCTGGGAATTGAAAATTTCCAAAAATTTTAACATAAAATGTTATTTTACTCTATTTTAAGTAATTTTAAAACAAAATTTTGAATTCCCAAAAAAAATTTCAAAATCCCCCATAAATTAAATTTTGTAATTTTTAAAAATTTTCTAAAAATTTTAACATAACATTAAATTTTACTTCATTTTAAGTGATTTTTTTAAAAAAAAGCTTATTCCCCTGGTTTCTATAACTTCCCCAGTTTTGGAAATTTTTAAAATTTATTTTAGAATTTTAATTTAAATATAATTTAAGAATTTTTGCAACAAAAAAAATTAAAATTTATAGAGTTTTTTGCAAATCCCACTTTAAAAATTTTTTAAAAACTTTTTGGGAATTCCCAGATTTTGTTAAAAAAGTTAAAAAATTAAGGACTATATCTTAAATATTATATAAATATTAATTTTAAGCTTATGCTCCTTGTTTCTATAACTTCCCCAGTTTTGAAATTTTTTCAAATTTATTTGGGAATTCTCAAATTTATTCATCAATACAACTTAAATATAATTTAAGAATTTTTAAGAATAAATTAACAATTCTTCTCCAAAAAAATTTAGTTTTTAATAAATTCCATTTTTGGGGATTTTGAAAAAATTTTTGGGAATTCTGGGATTTGTGCCAAACAAGCTTAATATATTAAATTTAACTCCAAAACACTTCAAAGTTAAAGATTTAAGATTATCCCCCACTTTTCTATAACTTCCCCAGTTTTGGAAATTTTAAAAATTATTTGGGAATTCTCAAATTAATTCAGAATTACAATATTAAATATAATTTCAGAATTTTAGAGAATAAAATAGCAATTCCACTCTTAAATATCAACTTCCCGACAAATCCCATTTTTGGAAATTTTTCAAAAAATTTTGGGAATTCTGAGATTTTTGTAAATCTTGATGAATATAACAAATATCTCTTAAAAAAATATGACAGTGATAATTTTAAGCTAATTTCCCTTATTTATATAACTTCCCCAGTTTTGGAAATTTTTCCAATTTTTTTTGGGAATTCTTAAATTCATTCAGCATTTTTAAGAATTTAAGAATTTTTAAGAAATCCGGTAATTTTTGGCAAATCCGGTTTTTGGGGATTTTGAAAAAATTTTTGGGAATTCTGGGATTTGTGCCAAACAAGCTTAATATATTAAATTTAACTCCAAAACACTTCAAAGTTAAAGTTTTAAGATTATCCCCCAATTTTCTATAAGTTCCCCAGTTTTGGAAAATTTCCCGACAAATCCCATTTTTGGAAATTTTCCAAAAAAAATTTGGGAATTCTAGGATTTTTGTAAATATTGCTGAATATAACAAATATCTCTCAAGAAAATATCACAGTGATAATTTTAAGCTCATTTTCCTTATTTCTATAACTTCCCCAGTTTTGGAAATTTTAAAAATTTATTTGGGAATTCTCAAATTCATTCAGCATTATAATTTATATATAATTTAAACATTTTTAAGAACGAATAAGCAATTCTACACATATATTTAAATTTTTTTTGGCAAATCCGGTTTTTGGGGATTTTGAAAAAAATTTTGGGAATTCTGGGATTTTTACAAAACATGTTAAAAATTATGAAAATATCACAAAAAAGAATCACAGTTATAGTTTTAAGCATATTCCCAACTTTTTTATGAAAATCCCCATTTTGGGGGATTTTCAAATTTTTTTTGGGATTTTATTTTTCTTGAATTTGTTACCGAAAATTAAAATTTCAATGAAAAAATAAACATTAGACTTGATTTAAAAAAAAAAAAATTTAATTCCCAAAAATTTTCTAAAAATCCCCATTTAAAAATTTTTAATTTTTCTTAAATTATGTACTTCAATTTAAAATAAAATATGTATGTATGTGTTTTCTTATCACAAAATATTCACTTACAGTCATGTCATGCTCCTTTAACACGTTTTTCATTCTTCCATTCCCTTCGCTTCTCCCCTCTCTTCCCATGCAACTTTAATTATTTGAATGTGAATTTTTGTTTTAAATACAATAAATTATTTAAAATAATGATTCTAAGGTCAAGTAGTTTGTTTGTTATTTTACAATATTTAAATCGTCATTTCTGTTTCAAATCGAGAATCATTTCATTTAAATTACCTAGCAATTTAACAAGCAAGCACACATGAATATTTAAACGCGATTTAATAAGATATTAAGACGACATTAGTGAGTCAGTTACAAAAAAAGGGGGAAGGAAGCCAGTCAGCCTAAAGAGTTTAAAACAAAAAAACTTTTTTTGGAAAATACAAACATTAATTCCCAAATTTATAGAGAAAATATCCAAAAATGGTATTTCTGTGGAAGTTTAGACTTACTATTTTGTTATTAAAATCCTTAAATTATGTTAATACTTAAATTTTTTATTAATCTGAGAATTCCCAAATAAATTTAAAAAATCCCCAAAAATGGGGATTTTCAAAAAAAAAGTTGGGAATAGCTTAAAACTATAAAAGTGATAGTTTTTTGAGCTATATTTATAATTTTTAACATGTTTTGCAAAAATCCCCGAATTCCCAAAATTTTTTTCAAAATCCCCTAAAACCGGATTTGCCAAAAATTTTAAAAATATGTGTAGAATTGCTAATTTATTTTAAAAAAATCTTAAATTATATATAAAATGTATTGCTGAATGAATTTCAGAATTCCCAAATAAATTTGAAAAATTTTCAAAACTGGGGAAGCTATAGAAAAGTGGGGGATACTCTTAAAACTTAAACTGAGAAGTTTTTTGGAATTAAATTTAATATATAAAGCATCTTTTGCACAAATCCCAGAATTCCCAAAAATTTTGTCAAAATCCCCAAAAACCGGATTTGCCAAAAATTGTAAAAATATGTATAGAATTGCTAATTTATTTTAAAAAATTCTTAAATTATATATAAAATGTATTGCTGAATGAATTTGAGAATTCCCAAATAAATTTGAAAAATTTTCAAAACTGGGGAAGTTATAGAATTAAGGGAAATGAGCTTAAAATTAAAACTGTGTTATCAGTTTTGAAAGATATTTGTTATATTCAATAAGATTTATAAAAATCCCATAATTCCCTATTTTTTTTGGAAAATTTCCAACAATTAAATTTCTCGGGAAGTTTTTCAAAACTGGGGAAGTTGTAGAAAAGTGGGGAATAATCTTAAAACTTCTACTGTAAAGTTTTTTGGAGTTAAATTTAATATAAAAAAACATATTTTGCACAAATCCCTGAATTCCCAAAATAATTTTCAAAATCCCCAAAAAACGGGAACTTCTATTTTTTAATTTTTTCTTAAAAATTATTAAATTATATACTATAAGTTGTATTGCTAAATTAATTTGAGAATTCCCAAATATATTTGAAAAATTTTCAAAACTGGGGAAGTTGTAGAAATAAGGGTAATGAGCTTAAAATTATCACTGTAATATTTTTTTGAGAGTTATTTGTTGTATATAAAAATCCCATAATTCCCTATTTTTTTTTTTTTTGGAAAATTTCCAAAAATGAAATTTCTCGGGAAGTTTTTCAAAACTGGAGAAGTTATAGAAAAGTAGGGGATAATCTTAAAACTTCTACTGTAAACTATTTTGCAGTTAAATTTAATATATAAAGCATGTTTAGCACAAATCCCAGAATTCCCAAAATTTTTTCAAAATCCCCAAAAATGGGATTTATTAAAAACTAAATTTGTTTGAATAAAAACCAGATTGAATTTAAATTTCATTTGTTTTATAAAATAAATAATAATACATTTCTGTTGCTGGGACAACCTTCCCCCCTTAAATACAATTTATTTTTAACACAAACTTTCAATAAAGATTTAAATGAAAACATCATTATTTTCCACTAAATCACTTTATTTTAATTTCAGTCATTAACAATTACATTTAATGCGCATAAAAAAACATACAATAATAAAAAACTGATGAAAAAAATCCCTACAAATATCTATCTATCTCTATAACTATAAAAATCCGCCTCCAAAAATCTTGAACAAAAAAATTCCCACTGAAATTTGTCATATTTAAAATTTATCGTAAGAAAATCGCCGCCATAAAAATTTCGGTATTTTTTTTCCAATTTTGCTGACGAAATTCAAATAATAATAAAAATTGTTATTGTTGTTGTGTATAAATCGAACAATTAACAAAAAGTGCTAACTGATATGTAAAGTGTTAAAAACAACATTAAAAACACATATCGTAGATTTGTCCTTACAAAACAATGAACTCTTTTTTTTTCTGACTGACTGACAAACGTTTTTTGTTTTTTCCAAAATCGAAAAGCAAAGACCTTTAAATGACAAAATAATTTGTCAAGAATTTGTTAAATAAATAAGTAGCATGTTCAACTGAAAACTAAAATTAGCTTAAAATACCAGATAATTGTAACCAAAATGAACTTGACCTTAGGGAGAAGGGCGGGGTAAAATTAGTGTGTGAATTGTAATTAATACATGAATTTTTTCCTATATTTGAATTTTTAATACATTTTCTTTAGAAATTTATTAATATAAACCAAAAATTTCTTCGTTTTTGTAAATTTTCGAATGTTCGAAAATTCGAAATTCATAGATTTTGCTTAAAATGTTAAGCAAAAACTGTGATAACTATTTAATTTTGTTATAATATGAAAGTAAATCCATTTTTAAGCATTTTCAGTTTATGTTCGAAAATTCGAACTTAATTTCGAAACTTCATTTTTGGCCTTAAAATGATTTTAAACACATTTTCTTTATAAATTTATTAATACAAAGCAAAAAATGCTTTAATTTTAGTAAAATTTCTATGTTCGAATTTTTGAAATTTTTCGAAATTCATAGATTTAGCTTAATATTATAAGCAAAATCTTTGAAAAATATCTAATTGTATTGTATTTTAAAAGTAAATCCATTTTTAAGCATTTTTAGCCAATGTTCGAAAATTCGAACTTAATTTCGAAATTTCGTTTTTAGCTTTAAAATGATTTTAAACGCATTTTCTTTAGAAATTTATTAATACAAACCAAAAAATTCTTAGATTTTGTAAGTTTCCGAATGTTCGAATTTTCGAAATTGTTAAAATGTCACAAAATTTGGCTATAATATTAAGGAAAATCTGTTTAAACTTTTTAATTTTGTAATATTTTGAAAGTAAATCCATTTTTAAGCATTTTTGGCTATGTTCGAAAATTCGAACTTAATTTCGAAATTTAATTTTTGGCTTAAAAATTATTTTTAACACATTTTCTTTAGGAATTTTTTAATACAAACCAAAAAATTCTTAATTTTTATAAGATTTCGAATGTTCGAATTTTCGAAATTTTACAAAATTCTTAAATTTCGCCTATAAAATTAAGAAAAATCTGTGAAAACTTTTTAGTTTTGTAATATTTTAAAAGTAAATCTATTTTTTAGCATTTTTGGCGATGTTCGAAAATTCGAACTTAATTTCGAAATTCTGTTTTTGCCTTAAAAATGATTTTTAACATATTTTTTTTAGAAATTTCTTAATACATACCAAAAAATTCTTAATTTTTATAAGATTTCGAATGTTCGAATTTTCGAAATTTTAAAAAATTCTTAAATTTCGCCTATAAAATTAAGAAAAATCTGTGAAAACTTTTTAATTTTGTAATATTTTGAAAGTAAATCCAGTTTTAAGCATTTTTAGCCAATGTTCGAAAATTCGAACTTAATTTCGAAATTTAGTTTTTGGCCTAAAAATTATTTTAAACTCATTTTCTTTAGAAATTTATTAATGCAAACCAAAAAATTCTTAGTTTTTTTAAGTTTTCGAATGTTCGAAATTGTTAAAATGTCACAAAATTTGGCTATAATATTAAGGATTTAAACTTTTTAATTTTGTAATATTTTGAAAGTAAATCCATTTTTAAGCATTTTTAGCCAATGTTCGAAAATTCGAACTTAATTTCGAAACTTAATTTTTGGCTTAAAAATGATTTTTAACACATTTTCTTTAGAAATTTATTAATGCAAACCAATAAATTCTTAGTTTTTTTAAGTTTCCGAATGTTCGAATTTTCGAAATTTTAAAAAAATCTTAAATTTCGCCTATAAAATTAAGAAAAATCTGTGAAAACTTTTTAGTTTTGTAATATTTTTAAAGTAAATCCATTTTTAAACATTTTTAGTTTATTTTCGAAAATTCGAACTTAATTTCGAAATTTCATTTTTGGCCTTAAAATGATTTGAAACACATTTTCTTTAGAAATTTATTAATGCAAACCAAAAAATTTTTAATTTTTATAAAATTTCGAATGTTCGAATTTTCGAAATTTTAAAAAAATTCTTAAATTTCATCTATAAAATTATGAAAAATCAGTGAAAACTTTTTTGTTTTATAATATTTTAAAAGTAAATCCATTTTTAAGCATTTTTAGCCAATGTTCGAAAATTCGAACTTAATTTCGAAATTTCATTTTTGGCCTAAAAATTATTTTTAACACATTTTCTTTGGAAATTTATTAATGCAAACCAATAAATTCTTAGTTTTTTTAAGTTTCCGAATGTTCGAATTTTCGAAATTTTAAAAAATTCTTAAATTTCGCCTATAAAATTAAGAAAATTCTGTGAAAACTTTTTAGTTTTGTAATATTTTAAAAGTAAATGTATTTTTAAGCATTTTTGGCTATGTTCGAAAATTCGAACTTAATTTCGAAATTTCGTTTTTGGCTTAAAAATTATTTTTAACACATTTTCTTTAGGAATTTATTAATGCAAACCAAAAAATTTTTAATTTTTATAAAATTTCGAATGTTCGAATTTTCGAAATTTTAAAAAATTCTTAAATTTCACCTTTAAAATTATGAAAAATCTGTGAAAACTTTTTTGTTTTATAATATTTTAAAAGTAAATCTATTTTTAAGTATTTTTGCCTATATTCGAAAATTCGAACTTAATTTCGAAATTTCGTTTTTGGCTTAAAAATGATTTTTAACACATTTTCATTAGGAATTTATTAATGCAAACCAAAAAATTCTTAAATTTTATAAGTTTTCGAATGATCGAATTTTAAAATTTTTCTTAAATTATTAAAGAAAACCTTTGAAAAATTTAAAGTTTTATTGTATTTTGAAAGTAAATAAATTTTTAGCTTTAGCTTATCAAGTTTGAATTGAAATTTTTCTTTAAATTTAAGTTGCAATATTTTTAAATATTTTTTTGTTTCCCAATTTCTGTTTTTATTTATTTATTTTATTAATTTCCTACTTTTATTTATAGTTTTCTTTAATTACGAAATCTTGTATGAATTTTATTGACATTTTTCCAATTTTGTATCTGTAACTGTCTTCCCAGTTAATTTCATTTGTCAACAATTACAACTCTGTTTGGTTTGGATAACTAATGATCATTATCATGTTTATCTTCGTTATTATTTCTTAATAATTCGTTTTATAGGGGTACTTGGGGAGAAGAAGAAGATGAATATAGAAAAAAACAACAAAAATTTCTCACACATTTTGTAAAGAGTGTCAAAAATACTCATAGATATTTGTTGTTTTCGTATTTTTAATGTTTTCTTAATGTGGTTGTTGTGCATTGTTGTTGAAACGTTAGCTGTGAACAAAGCTGGGCTTTGTTGGTAAAAATTATAAAAAACTAACAGACCAAACTGTTCCCACTGCTAGTTGGATGTTAAAGCTGAGAGTGAACGAACGGTTTTCTAAAAACGTAACGGATAAAAATTAAAAAAATTTCTTAAAGAAAAGAAAAAAAATTTAAGGTTTTTTTTATATAAAAAAAATTAGAAAAAGGTGTGTTTAAAAAATTTGAAATAAAATGTTAAGGTTTTGCTATGAAAGTGAAAGAAAAAGAAACCTTATATTTATAAAAAAAATTTAAGAAAAAAACCCACAAATTATGCAATATGTTGTTGTTGTAATATTTAACGAAAACAAGTTTTGAAAAATAAAGACAGTGTTTAAAAATATTTAACCTAAATTTTAAACAAAAAAAAAAACAAAAGTGATTAGGGAGAAATATTTTATAAATAAGAAAATTTTTAAACAAATTTTATATTTAGCAATATAAATAATTAAAAAAAAACTACTTTTTATGTATTAAAAAACAAAAAAAAAAAAAAGTTAAATGAATGTGTTTTTTTCTTTCTCCATTCAACACATAATTCTCATGCCAAAAAAAGAAAAAAAAAACTGAAAAAACAACAACAATAACATTAACATACTGGTTTTTTATTTGTTGGCTTCAAAAATATTCATCATACATTTTAAAAACAAAACAAAAGTCAAACTTGTTTAAAAATAAATCGTACCAAACAAAAGCAAAACAAAACTTAACTGTGTTCACAAGCAAAAACAACAACAAAATCATACATACAAAATTAAAACAATAACAACATACATAATTTTACAATAACAACAACAACAGCTACAAACCATAAATGTAAATAACAAAAAAAAAACTCCTCAGAATTCACTCGGTTTTTTGTTCAAACAATCGTACGAGCCTCCTTCACTATTTGATTCGTTTTAACAACAACAATCAAACAAACAAACAAACGAGTACAACACCTGCATAATAGAATAATAAATATAATAAAAACAACAACAACTACATACCCAACTAATTTACCATACATTTTTATTTCTACATACCACAACATATTACAACTACAATAATTTATTACATTTTTAGTGTCTGTCTCTTCCATCTCTCCTCTCACACTCGTGCTCTTGCTGTATGTAACTCGGGGAGCTTAGTGTTGTTGCTTTAATTTGGGGTTTTGGTGTAAGACGAGTGCGTGTGTTTGTCTACTTACTTTCGTGTGCTTGTGAGTTTTATTAAAAGCCGCCAAAATTGGTCGTCTTACGAAAACTTCATTTGTTTTAAGTGACCTCAGGGTAAGTGTTTGAAATAAAAATTTGTTAAAACATTTAATTTTATTTAGTTTATACAATTAATTTGAAAGTGTGTTCAAGGATTTAAAAACATATTTATAGCAATAGAAACAAATATATAGAGCAAAAAACCTTCTCAAACGAATTTGAAGGTTTAAAAACACTCGATTTTCTAATAAAATTAAATAAAAGTTTAAATTTTACAGCAAATTTAACTAAAAAAAAACAAAATTTCTTATTTTTAAAGAAATTAAAAATGAAATTTAAAAAATATTGTAATTAATTTGAAAGTTTTCAAGTTTTTCTTAAGGAAATTAAATAAAACCTAGATTTTTATAGAAAAATTTTAAAATTTTATTAGAAATTTAACATTAAATTAAAGAAAATATTAAATAAGTTCCAAAATATTTAAAAATATAACAAATATTAGCTCGCTAAACTTAACAATTCTTGAATTTTAGCAAAAATTTTAATTATAAATTAATTTTTTCAGGATTTTTATTACTTTACAAAAATCGTAAATAAATTAAAATTTAATTTTATTACATAAACTTTACAAATTCCTAAAGAATAAAAAAAAATCAATATTCGACTTTCAAAATTTTTTTTTTTTTTTACATTTTCTTTAAGTAAAATTATAAAAATAAGTTACTTTTGTTAGATTTTATCAAAAAAAATTATGTTTCTTTAATTTAGCTTATGTTCGAAAATTCGAACTTAATTTCGAAATTAAATTTTTAGCTTAGAAGAAGCTAAATTTTAATAAAGAAGCTCAATTTTAACAAATTCATCCAGAATAATTAAAAATTTCTTTAAATCTTAATGAATTTCAATGTTCGAATTTAATTTATTTTTCGAAATCCGGAAATTTTCATGAAAAATTTAAAGGAAAATCATTACAACAAGCTAGTTTTATTAAATTTTAAAGTTAAATATAGTTTTTAGCACATTTAGCTTAATTTCGAAAATTCGAACTTAATTTCGAAATTTAGTTATTTTTGCTTAGAACTCATTTTTAATACTTAATTTTAACAAATTCATCCAGAATAATTAAAAATTTCTTTAAATCTTAATGAATTTCAATGTTCGAATTTAATTTATTTTTCGAAATCCGTAAATTTTCATGAAAAATTTTAAGGAAAATCATTACAACTAGCTAGTTTTATTATATTTTAAAGCAAAATATGGTTTTTAACACATTTAGCTTAATTTCGAAAATTCGAAATTAATTTCGAAATTTAGTTATTTTTAATTCATAATTTTAACAAATTCATCAAAAAAAATTTAAAATTCCTTAAATCTTAATGAATTTCAATGTTCGAATTTAATTTATTTTTCGAAATCCGGAAATTTTCATGAAAAATTTTAAGAAAAATCATTACAACAAGCTAATTTTATTATATTTTAAAGCTAAATATGTTTTTTAACACATTTAGCTTATGTTCGAAAATTCGAACTTAATTTCGAATTTTTTTTTTTTTGCTTAGAACTTATTTTTAATTCATAATTTTAAAAATTCATCAAGAAAAATTATAATTTCGTTAAATCTTAATGAATTTCAATGTTCGAATTTAATTTATTTTTCGAAATCAGGAAATTTTCATGAAAAATTTAAAGGAAAATCATTACAACTAACTAATTTTATTAAATTTTAAAGCTAAATATGTTTTTTAACACATTAAGGTTAATTTCGAAAATTCGAAATTAATTTCGAATTTTTGTTTTATGTTGCTAAATCTATTTTAAGACTTTATTTTTGTAAATCGTGATTATTTTATTGAAATTTAAAAGAAAATACATTATTCTTGCTTTTCTGACCATGTTCGAAAATTCGAACTTAATTTCGAAATTCAGTTTTTGCGCCAAAAATTATTTTTAATGATTAATCTGCAAAAATATATATAAACAAAAGAAAAAAATTTCTTAATCTTACAAGTTTTTGATATTCCATATTGGAAATTTTTTTAAAAATTTTAATGTTCGAAAATTCAAAATTTCGAAATTTAGTTTTTTGCCCAGAAATTGTTTTTAATGCTTAATCTTTACAAAATTATATAAAGAAAATTTAAAAATATCTCAATTTGAACATATTTCTGATATTCGAAATTTTAAAACTTTTCGAAATTCCAAAATTTTTTATATATTTTCTAAAAAAATTTATAAAATCGTGATTATTTTATTTAAAATTACCAGAAAATACATTATTCTTGCTTTTCTGACCATGTTCGAAAATTCGAACTTAATTTCGAAATTTAGTTTTAGCGCCAAAAATTATTTTTAATGCTTAATCTTCAAAAATATATAAACAAACATTAAACATTTCTTAATTCTTGCAAGTTTTTGATATTCGAAATTGGTATTTTTTCAAAATTTTAATATTCGAAAATTCAAATATAATTTCGAAATTTATTTTTTTGTCTAGAAATTATTTTTTAATGCTTAATTTTTACTAATTTATAAAGAAAAATTAAAAATTTCTTAATTTTAACATATTTCTAATATTCGAAATTTTAAAACTTTTCGAAATTCCAAAATTTTTTATATATTTTCTAAAAAAAATTATAAATCGTGATTATTTTATTTAAAATTACAAGAAAATACAAAATTCCTGATTTTCCGACCATGTTCGAAAATTCAAACTTAATTTCGAAATTCAGTTTTTGCGCCAAAAATTATTTTTAATGATTAATCTTCAAAAATTTATAAACAAAAGTAAAAAATTTCTTAATCTTACAATTTTTTGATATACGAAATTGGAAATTTTTTCAAAATTTTAATATTCGAAAATTCAAAAAAAATTTCGAAATTTATTTTTTTGTCTAGAAATTATTTTTAATGCTTAATTTTTACGAATTTAAAAATTTCTTAATTTTAACATATTTCTGATATTCGAAATTTTAAAACTTTTCGAAATTCCAAAATTTTTTATATATTTTCTAAAAAAATGTATAAAATTGTGATTATTTTATTTAAAATTACAAGAAAATACATTATTCTAGATTTTCTGAGCATGTTCGAAAATTCGAACTTAATTTCGAAATTTAGTTTTTGCACCAAAAATTATTTTTAATGCTTAATCTTCAAAAATATATAAACAAACAATAAAAATTTCTTAATTTTTACAAGTTTCCGATGTTCGAAATTGGAAAATTTTGAATGAAAATCAAAAAAAAATATTTTCGAAATTTCGAACTTATTTTCGAAATTTATTTTTTTTGACCAAAATCGTTTTTAATGTTTATGATTTATATATTTAACAGAAAATTTTAAAATAACTCTTTTTTAATATGTTTTTCAATGTTCGAAAATTCAAAATTTTTCGAAATAATGAAATTTTGCTTGAAATTTAACAGGAAAATTACCAAAACTCTTTATTTTATTGTAATTAAGAAGTAAATAAGTGTTTTGTTATATTTGGCCTATGTCCGAAATTTCGAACTTAATTTCGATATTTAGTTTTTGACCTAAAAATTTTATTTAACGTATACTATTTAAAAAGAAATCAAGTAAATTTAAAAATTCATTGATTCTAATAAAGTTTTCTATGTTCGAAAGTTAAAAATTTTTCGAAATTGCAAAATTTTTTTTATTGTAATTTTTGTAGATTTTAGTTTAAGTTCGAAAATTCAAAAAATTCGAAAATAATTTCGAAATGTAATTTTTAGTCTAAAATTTATTTTCAATTCTAGTTTTTAACAATCTCATTAAATGGAACATGTTTTCATTTTTCAAAAATTAAAATGCTTTAACTCTTTACCACCTATTACATTGCAATGCTAGTGGGAACACAGCAACCTAAATTCAATTATTAATTCCTAAAACCTGGGAAATTCTCTAAAACCACTTTCAGTTTAACAGAAATTCCATTTTAAAATCAAATTAAATAAAAGTAACATGACTAATTCCACCCTTTTAACTTTAAACCATTTTGGGAATTTCTAACTTCCGCTTAATATCACTTACATTTTTTTTAAATTTATACGGTTTTGAAAAAAAAAACTACTTAATTTTGTCTTTGTGTTCTTTTTATTTCTTATTTAATAATTAAAAGTTTTTTGTGTCTATTTTTTTTTTGCAATTCATTATAATTTTTTTGTATTATTTATGGCTGTCAAGTGTCAAATGTAAGTAATTTTTAATTAATTGTGGCTGTTTATTAAGGGGGTAGAGTAAATACATCATGTTAACTAAATTTTATTTCAAAATATTGTCTAGGTTTAAGAATAATTATATTAATTAGTGACAAAAGTCTTTGAATATGAATAAAAAATAGAAACAACACAATTTAATCATTTGTTTGAGTCTCAGGGTAAACCAAATTTCAATTTCACTTTAAAAACATTGTGGTTTGGAGGGTAACCAAAACAATTGTATTTATTCTTAACCATGAAAAGCTAATTGAAAATTTTTCGCAATCAGTTTGAAAAAAAGCTTTCAGTTTCTATTAAGGCTGTTGAAAAGTGTTGACTATTGTGGTTTATATACAAAAAAGCATCAGATTCATATTAAAAATAGCATTTTAATAAGATTTCGTTTTTTAAGGGCGTGCCAAAAATCTTAATTCTGCCTTGATTTCATAATTTCTTAATAAATTTTAAGAATTTTTTTTGAAAAACTGCAAAAATAATAAAATTATTCCAAAATTTTAATTCTGTGTTTATTATGAGAATTCCCAAACAAATTTTAAAAATTCCCAAAAATGGGGATTTTATAAAATTTCCTGGGATAGGCTTTAAATCATAACTGTAAAGTTTTTTGAGTTATTTTCATTATATTAAGCATTTTTTGCCATAATCCCAGAATTCCCAAATACATTTTAAAAATTTCCAAAAATGGGGATGTTATAAAATTGTCTGGGATAAGTTTTAAATCATATGTGTGATGTTTTTTAAGACTTATTCATTATTTTAAGCAGTTTTCGCTATAATCCCAGAATTCCCAAATACATTTTAAAAATTTCCAAAAATGGGGATTTTATAAAATTTACTGGGATAAGCTTTTAATCATATGTGTGATGTTTTTTGAGATATATTAATTATATTAATCAATTTTTGCTAAAATCCCAGAATTCCCAAACAAATTTAAAAAATTTCCAAAAAAAGGGATTTTATAAAATTGTCTGGGATAAATATAAAATCATTACTGTGATGATTTCTGAGACTTTTTCATTATTTTAAGCAGTTTTCGCCATAATCCCAGAATTCCCAAATACATTTTAAAAATTCCCAAAAATGGGGATGTTATAAAACTTTCTGGGATCAGTATAAAATCATTAATGTGATGTTTTTTGAGACATTTTAAATATATTAAGTAGTTTTCGCCATAATCCCTGAATTCCCAAACAAATTTAAAAAATTTCCAAAAATGGGAATTTCCAAAATGAGATTTTCTAGAAATTTTACAATAATGTTTAAATTTGTAAGTAAAAACGCTGCATGGCTCACACTCTTCATAGATCATGTAACTGTCTCTCTTTTAGAGAGGCAGAGAGAGAGTTGTTATGTAGCTGTAGTAAAGCTTTTTGAGCATGCGCAACAACTAATACCATTTTGAACCCAGGTATTACGTATTTAATTGAAACTAAAAGTAAAATCTGATAAAATGGAAACAGCTAAATTATAGACAAATGTCTAAACATTTAATAATTATAATGATAAATTATTGTTGGCTTTGGTGGTAGATACTCGTAGATAGAGTAGAGTGGAGTAGAGCCAAAGCAAACAATTGCGGTTGGCTTTAAAGTATAGACCAAAAAACTCTATGACTGCAGCAAGTATTTATAGCTTGGAATGTGGGTCATGGTTAAATGTACTTAATGTTTTTAATACCTAGTACATTGTAGCCAAGCTAAAATACTGGCTTAAATGCGCAAAGAGTTACTTACTGATAAAACTAACACAAAGTACTCAAAGATAAATAGATAGCCACAAAATCAAATATTTGTGGTTTTAAAAAAAGAATAACAAATATTTGTAATTTTTTTACTCAATTTGTGTGTTAAACTCTTTAAAAGATGTTGTTTTAAAGATGAACAATCACTTTTTTGTAAGCCCCTGAGTTGTTTTTTTTAAGTGTTAAATTTTGAAGGTGTTTGTGAGGTGGTGGGTGTTGTTTCAACAAATTTACAAATAAATAAAATTCTTTTGAAACAAAAATTTAACACCTGTTTTTTTATAAGAAATTTAAACAATAAATTATTTCACTTGTAAACTGTTTTCTGCACAATCCCCCCCCCCCCCTTTAAACCCCATTTCAAAACACATCTTGAAAAAATTAAACAATTAAATTCATTGACTTTAGAAAAATGGATTTTTTGTTCACAGATTTGTTCATTAGATTGAAAATAAATTCAATGAAGCAAAAAATGCATGATAATAAATTTTCAAAAATTTGTCAAGAGATAAAAAATTAAAACCGACAAGCTGAATACTTTGCAAATTACATGTAAATCACTTGAATTTAATGAAGCCTTTGAAATATTGTTTTCAAAAAAAAATTCAAAATTAATTGTGGATATTTTCTAAACTATTAGGCATATTGAAAAATAATGTTAAACATAATTGAACAGCAGGTCTTAGAATTTTAAAAAACTCAAATTTTAAACAACCTGTTTTTTTTGAATTTGTAACCTTTTTTGAAAGTAGATTTTGAAATAAATAAAAATATGCTAACAATACTTAAATATCTCTTTTAATTCAAAAGTTATTTAAGTTTGAATTTGAAAACTTGTTCATTTTAAACTTGACTTTATTTCGATTTTTTTAAATAACTTAAATATTATTTAAAGAAAAATTTAGCTAAAAATTGTTTGAGATACCCAAGAACTTTACTAATAATTCAGTGAAAATTTCTTTCAATTTTCTTAAACCAATTAATTATGAAAAATTTTCAAAGTAAAAATTTTAAAATAAAAAAAAATTTATTTTTGCAGAAATTAAAAAAATAATGTTCTAAATTTGATTAATTGTGACCCACATTTGAAAGTACTTATTGAAATAAACAAAAGTGTGCCAACAGTACTTAAATATCTCTTATAGTTCAAAAGTTATTTAAGTTTGAAAACTTTTTCATTTTAAACTTGACTTTATTTAGATTTTTTTAAATAACTTAAATACTATTTAAAGGAAAATTTAGCTAAACATTGTTTGAGGTAGCCAAGAACTTTATTAATAATTCAGTGAAAAATTCTTTCAATTATCTTAAACCAATTAATTATGAAAAATTTTCAAAGTAAAAATTTTCAAATAAAAAAAAATTTATTTTTGCAGAAATTAAAAAAAAAAATGTTCTAAATTTGATTAGTTGTGACTCACGTTTGAAAGTACTTATTGAAATAAACATAAGTGTGCCAACAGTACTTAAATATCTCTTTTAATTCAAAAGTTATTTAAGTTTGAATTTGAAAACTTTTTTCATTTTAAATTTGACTTTATTTAGATTTTTTTAAATAACTTAAATATTATTTAAAGAAAAATTTAGCTAAAAATTGTTTGAGGTAGCCAAGAACTTTATTAATAATTCAGTGAAAAATTCTTGCAATTATCTTAAACCAATTAATTATGAAAAATTTTCAAAAACTAAATTTTAAAATAAAAAAAAAATTATTTTTGCAGAAATTAAAAAAATAATGTTCTAAATTTGATTAATTGTGACCCACATTTGAAAGTACTTATTGAAATAAACAAAAGTGTGCCAACAGTACTTAAATATCTCTTTTAATTCAAAAGTTATTTAAGTTTGAATTTGAAAACTTTTTCATTTTAAATTTTACTTTATTTAGATTTTTTTAAATAACTTAAATATTATTTAAAGGAAAATTTAGCTAAAAATAGTTTGAGATAGCCAAGAACTTTACCAATAATTCAGTGAAAATTTCTTTCAATTTTCTTAAACCAGTTAATTATGAAAAATTCTCAAAATAAAAATTTTCAAATGAAAAAAAAATTATTTTTAAAGAAAATAAAAAAAATAATATTATAAATTGGTTTAACTGTGATGTAGTTTTGAATGTACTCATTGAAATAAATAGAAATATCTTAACAGTACTTAAATATCTCTTTTAATTCAAAAGTTATTTAAGTTTGAATTTGAAAACTTTTTCATTTTAAACAACTTTTTCTTTAAATAACTTAAATATTATTTAAAGGAAAATTTAGCTAAAAATAGTTTGAGATAGCCAAGAACTTTACTAATAATTCAGTTAAAATTTCTTTCAATTTTCTTAAACCAATTAATTATGAAAAATTCTCAAAGTAAAAATTTTCAAATGAAAAAAAAAATATTTTTGCAGAAATTAAAAAAATAATGTTCTAAATTTTATTAATTGTGACCCACATTTGAAAGTACTTATTGAAATAAACAAAAGTGTGCCAACAGTACTTAAATATCTCTTTTAATTCAAAAGTTATTTAAGTTTGAATTTGAAAACTTTTTTCATTTTAAACTTGACTTTATTTAGATTTTTTAAAATAACTTAAATATTATTTAAAGGAAAATTTAGCTAAACATTTTTTGAGATAGCCAAGAACTTTATTAATAATTCAGTGAAAATTTCTTTCAATTATCTTAAACCAATTAATTATGAAAAATGTTCAAAGTAAAAATTTTAAAATGAAAAAAATTTATTTTTGCAGAAATTAAAAAAATAATGTTCTAAATTTGATTAATTGTGACTCACGTTTGAAAGTACTTATTGAAATAAACAAAAGTGTGCCAACAGTACTTAAATATCTCTTTTAATTCAAAAGTTATTTAAGTTTGAATTTGAAAACTTTTTCATTTTAAACTTGACTTTATTCAGATTTTTTTAAATAACTTAAATATTATTTAAAGGAAAATTTAGCTAAAAATTGTTTGAGATAGCCAAGAACTTTATTAATAATTCAGTGAAAAATTCTTGCAATTATCTTAAACCAATTAATTATGAAAAATTTTCAAAAACTAAATTTTAAAATAAAAAAAAAATTATTTTTGCAGAAATTAAAAAAAATGTTCTAAATTTGATTAATTGTGACCCACATTTGAAAGTACTTATTGAAGTAAACAAAAGTGTGCCAACAGTACTTAAATATCTCTTTTAATTCAAAAGTTATTTAAGTTTGAATTTGAAAACTTTTTCATTTTAAACTTGACTTTATTCAGATTTTTTTAAATAACTTAAATATTATTTAAAGGAAAATTTAGCTAAAAATTGTTTGAGATAGCCAAGAACTTTATTAATAATTCAGTGAAAATTTCTTTCAATTATCTTAAACCACTTAATTATGAAAAATTCTCAAAGTAAAAATTTTCAAATGAAAAAATTTATTTTTGCAGAAATTAAAAAAAAAATGTTCTAAATTTGATTAATTGTAACTCACGTTTGAAAGTACTTATTGAAGTAAACAAAAGTGTGCCAACAGTACTTCAATATCTTTTTTAGTTTAAAAGTTATTTAAGTTTGAATTTGAAAACTTTTTCATTTTAAACTTGACTTTATTTAGATTTTTTTAAATAACTTAAATATTATTTAAAGGAAAATTTTTCTAAAAAATTGCTGAGATAGCTAATAACTTTATTAACAATTCAGTAGAAGTTTCGTTTAATTATCTCTAGCCTAACAATTATGAAAAATTTTCAAAAATAAAATATTGAAAAAAAAAATCTTCGACAAAATTTGTAATATTTTAGTTTTTCTTCAAAAGTCTTTTATGAATTTTCAAATAATTATATATTTTATATATAAATGAAAAGAAGATACAATTAGCTTTACAATGATGTATAATATGTCTAATGTTTCTTTGCAAGATTTCAAAATAAATTAGTGCAAAGTAGACACTGGCTCAAATTTGTGACTTTACAATTTACCGTTTTTTTTTAAACAATTCTTCTATGAATTTCTAAATGATAAAAGTTTGTTAACATTTTTCAAAAGAAGACATAACTGCGTTATATTCACATAAAATATGTCCAATCTCACCACTTAGGTTTTTGACATTTGAGTTAGGTATTTGACAGAAGAGTTTCAATAATTTTTCAGGCTTTTAAGACTTTAATATAGGTTTTTTTATGAAATGTGAGTCATTTAATTACTCATTAAAACAGGCTACCTTAAACATTTTTGAATTCTTTTAATCACTTATGTTAAAATCATTTTATAATTAATAATAAATATAACAATTTTTCATGGAATTTAGTCATACGTTAGTATGACTAATAACGTATCTAAACGTCACATAATATTAACTACTTAATATTGAAGATTTTATAATGGAAACTAAAGTATTTTTTTAAACAAATATTTCTCATAATTAATTTAGTATGATTAACTAATGTCATACTTAAATCATTTATTAAAATAAATTCCCACACTTTGTTTTAATTTAAATAACAAATTCTCATTTCCCACCCTATTATAACTTTACATGTAATTGCTATGTAAATTAATAACAATAATTAAGAAAAATCTAGAGAAAAATATTCAAAACTACAGCTAAAAATTTATTTAAGACGAGATCAACGTTTTTTTTTTTTTTTTGTTAAAAAAAATAATTAAATTTCATCTATTGTATAAACAAACCCCAACAGCCGTAAAATTTATAGTCTATTATTCTATTAACTATTATTATTTGCAACTATTGACTGACGAAAATTACTTTTTAAGTAATTTGAAATCTTTTTTTTAAAAAAACAAAAAATTCATAGACAATTAACTTAAAACGCTCAAGGTTAGTTATGGGGAGGGGGATACTGGTTTTTTAAGGGAAATAAATTTTGATTTGAATCACACAAGTCATGTCATGTCCCTCAATAATTTGTGTTTTTTTTTTAAAGATTTACATTCGATTTTGATTTCGTTTGTGTTGTTTGAATTAAATGCAGTAATATAATTGTTAATGATTTTAGGTTTTTTATTTATTATTTCTATAGGAAATAAATTGTGTTGCTTTAATTATAGCAATAAACATGATTTATAATGTTTAAATGAATTACCAACCGGTTTCAACTCAAAACTGTAGAAAACCAATTCAATTATGAATAGGGAAGAAAAACTGTAAAGGCACAAATTTGTGCCAGTTTACCGCATGATGTCTAATTTAAGCCCTTTAATTTTGAAATGTGACAAAGAAAAATTAGACATATTCTACATCATTGTAAAGGTAATTGTGTCTTCTTTTTATTAATAAATAAAATATATAATTATTTGAAAATATATAGAAGACTTTTGTAGAAAAAAAAAATAAATTTAAAAAATTTTCAAAAATTTTGCCAAGGATTTACTTTACCGCTTCCATTAATATGACATGCAGATAGAGAAGTTAGATATATTTTATGTCAATATAACGACAATTATGTCTTCTTTTTAAAACTGTATAAAAAGTTTTATTATTTAAAAATTCATAAAAGACTTGTTAACAAAAACTGAAATTATAAAGGCACAATTTTGAGACAATTTACCGCATGATGTGTACATTGCGCCCATTCATTTTGAAATCTTGCAAAGAAATGTTAGGCATATTATACATCATTGTAAAGCTAATTGTGTCTTCTTTTCATTTATAAATAAACTATATAATTATTTGAAAATTCTTAAAAGACTTTTGAAGAAAAACTAAAATATTACAAATTTTTCCGAGAATTTTTTTTTTTTTTAAATTTAGTTTTTGATAAATTTTCATAATTGTTAGGCTTGAGATAATTGAAAGAAACTTTCTGTGAATTATTACTGAAGTTATTGGCTATCTCAGGAATTTTTTAGAAAAATTCTACTTTAAATAATATTTAAGTTATTTAAAACAATTTAAATAAAGTCAAGTTTAAAATGAAAAAGTTTTCAAATTCAAACTTAAATAACTTTTGAACTAAACAAGATATTGAGGTACTTTTAAGATATTTTTATTTATTTCAATGAGAACATTTAAAATTGTATCAAAATTAAACCAATTTAGATTATTATTTTTTTTTTAATTTTCTGAAAAATTTTTTTCATTTTAAAATTTTATTTTTGAAGATTTTTCTAAATTAATTGGCTTATGATAATTGAAGAAAATTTTCACTGAATTACTACTAAAGTTATTAGCTATCTCAGGAATTTTTTAGAAAAATTCTACTTTAAATAATATTTAAGTTATTTAAAAAAATCTAAATAAAGTCAAGTGAAAAATTAAAAAGTTTTTAAATTTAAACTTAAATAACTTTTGAACTAAACAAGATATTTAAGTACTTTTAAGATATTTTTATTTATTTCAATGAGTACATACAAAACTGAATTACAATTAAACAAATTTAGAGTATATTTTTTTTTAAATTTCTGCAAAAAAATTATTTCATTTTAAAATTTTATTTTTGAAGATTTTTCATAATTAATTGGCTTATGATAATTGAAGGAAATTTGTACTGAATTACTGCTAAAGTTCTTGGCTATCTCAGGAATTTTTTAGAAAAATTCTACTTTAAATAATATTTAAGTTATTTAAAAAAATCTAAATAAAGTCAAGTGAAAAATTAAAAAGTTTTCAAATTTAAACTTAAATAACTTTTGAACTAAACAAGATATTTAAGTACTTTTAAGATAGTTTTATTTATTTCAATGAGTACATTCAAAACTGAATCACAATTAAACCAATTTAGAATATATTTTTTTTAAATTTCTGCAAAAAAATTATTTCATTTTAAAATTTTATTTTTGAAGATTTTTCTAAATTAATTGGCTTATGATAATTGAAGGAAATTTGTACTGAATTACTGCTAAAGTTCTTGGCTATCTCAGGAATTTTTTAGAAAAATTCTACTATAATTAATATTTAAGTTATTTAAAAAATCTAAATAATGTCATGTTTAAAATGAAAAAGTTTTCAAATTTAAACTTAAATAACTTTTGAACTGTAAGAGATATTTAAGTACTTTTAAGATATTTTTATTTATTTCAATAGCTACTTTCAAAAATGGTAACAAAATTAAAAAAATATTACAAAATTTTAATTTTAGCTTGACTTTGCTATTGTAGCTTAGTATTTGTATTAATTCTCGTTAAAAATCGAATTTTTTCTCTTTTTTTTAGGACGACGACATGGGTTTCGGTTCACGCATGGACTGCTGCGGGCAGTTTGTCAAATACAGTCTATTTGTTTCGAATTTTATTATATTTGTAAGTAATTTTTTTTAATTTTTAAAAAAATCTTTAATAAATTCTTTTAAAACCAACTTTATTAGGTGGGCGGTGCTACTGTATTTTGTTTAAGTTTATGGACCCTGGTCGATCGTAGTTTTATGAATGAATTATTGGGCACAAATCTATTTTCGGGAGCTGTTTATGTTCTGCTGGTGACATCGGTGGCCATATGTCTTTTGTCATTCCTGGGTTGTGTGGGGGCGGGCAAGGAGGTTAAATGTCTACTGTTAACGGTAATTTTTAATTTTTTAAAGAAATAACATCTTAAGTTTAATTTAATTAATTTAATTCCTTCCCCAGTACTTTATTATTGTGGCCCTGGTGTTTGTCACCATGTTAATAGGCGGCATTTTGGGTTATGTGTTCAGAGAGCGAGTACAACAGACCATGAGACAGGTTTGATTCTTGTTTTTTTCCTTCCTTAAATTCTTATCATAAATGTTCTTGTATTATTTTATTTATCTCCCAGGAAATGCGCTCTACTATGGCTTTATATGGCAGCCGTCGTGATATCACCCAGGCCTGGGATCAGACCCAAGAACGTCTCCAGTGCTGTGGTGTTGATACCTGGCATGATTGGAATCGTTTTGGTCCCATTCCCGAGTCCTGTTGTCAGGAGATCTTTGGGGGCCAACGCAAAGAGTGCACCATCTTCCCCACCATCACGAATTTGTACAGTCAGGGTTGCTTGTATGTGACATCGAATTTCATCAGAGATCATGCGGCCATAATTGGGGGCACTTCGATAGCGGTGGCCATTATAATGGTAAGTTGTGGTGTATTTTGGATTTGGGGGTAACGGGGTTAATTAATTATAAGGTAGAATAGATTTAGACATCAGTATTAAAAGTGAATTAAGTGATTAATTTTAAAAAGTAACTGGTTACTTTTAATAAGTAACCATACAATCAAGCATTTAATTTGAATGTTATCAATTTTTTTCTTAACTATCTGTAAATTTGAATATATTTGACGAAAAATTATTCGGTTACTTGGTAAAAGTAACCACTTCAAATCAAAATGTAAATTTTGATCCAAAACAATTTTTAATTCCTTATCTGTAATTTTGTATATATTTGATGGTTATTTTAAAAATTATTCGGTTACTCTGTAAAAGTAACCACTTTATTTATGGCTACTTTTCAATTTATCAAAATGTTATGAAGGAATTAGTTCTAAAATTTGCATGGTTACTTCAAAAACTTACTTTTCAAAGTAACCACAGTAAATTTGTATGTATTTGACGGTTATTTTAAAAATTATTCGGTTACTTTCTAAAAGTAACCACTTTATATAAGGCTACATTTCTATTTATAAAAATTTTTTAACTAAATTATTTCTAAAATGTACATGGTTACTTAAAAAACTTAGCGGTTACTTTTCAAAGTAACCATTAACATTTTCTAAATTAAAATTTAGCCACATTTAATTTTGTATTACGAAAATTTCCAGTTAAAATTTGGGTTTATTATTTTGACGATTACTTTTCTAATTATTTGGTTACTTTTGAAAAGTAACCATCTAATTTAATTCTAAATTTCAATTTTTTTTACAAGTTTTTATAAAATTGTTTTTAAATTAAAAATTTTATAAGAAATTTAAGAAAGTAATCGATTACTTTTTAAAAGTAGTCGGATACTTTTTTAAAGTAACCGTTTTATTTTCATGTAAAATTTTATTTTACAAGAAGTTTGATTAATTCCCAAGTTTTCCAATGAAAAGTTATCAAATTTTTCTTATTTTGTAACGAATAATTTTCAAAGTAATCGATTACTTCCGAAAGTAACCACAAAATTTTAAATATTTTTTTTTAATTTTTTTAACAAATTCGAATGCATTTTAAATTTTGGCTTATAATGAAAAAAGTAATCGATTACTTTATAAAAGTAGTCGGTTACTTTTTTAAGTAACCGTTTTATTTTCTTGTCAAATTAAATTTTACATAGTTTTTTAATTAATCAAGAAGATTTCCATCTTAAAGGAATTTAATTTTTGCTATTTTTTAAAAGTAATCGGTTAGTTTTTTAGAAGTAACCATTTTAGTTTCTTGTAAAATTTAATTTTAAATAGTTTTTTAAGTGATTTATAAGTTTTCCAATGTAAATGAAACTCTTTTTATTATTCTCATTAATTTTGGATAATATTGAAAAAAGTAATCGATTACTTTTTTAAAGTAGTCGTTTACTTTATTAAAGTAACCATTTGCAAATTAAATTTTAAACCATTTTTTTATTAATTCATAAGTTTGCCATCGTAAACTAATTTTTCTTATTTTGTAAAAGTAATCGGTTACTTTTTAAAAGCAGGCGGTTACTTTTTTAAAGTAACCATATTATTTTCTTGTAAAATTTAATTTTAAATAGTTTTTAATTCCGAAGATTTTCTACGTAAAGAAAGTTAATTATTTTTATATTTAAATAGTAATAGGTTCCTTTTTGAAAGTAACCGTTTAATTTTCCTTTCAAATTTTATTTTTAACAGTTTATAATTAATTTAACAGTTTTTGAACGTAAAGGAATTTAATTTTCCTTTATTTGTAATGAGTATTTATAAAGTAATCGATTACTTTTGAAAAGTAACCATTTAATTTTCTTATCAAATTTAATCTTAAATAGTTTTTTAATTAATTCCCAAGTTTTCCAATGCAAAATCATTAAATTTTTCTCATTTTGTAAAAGTAATCGGTTACTTTTTAAAAGTAACCATTTTATTTTCTTGTAAAATTTCATTTTAAACAGTTTTTCTATTAATTCCTTAGTTTTCTCTCTTAAAGAAATTAATTTTTTCTTATTTTGTAAAAGTAACCGGTTACTTTTTAAAAATAACCGTTTTGTTTTCCTTTAAAATTTTATTTTAATTAGTTTTTTAATTAATTTAGAAGTTTTTCAGCGTAAAGGAATTTAATTTTCCTTATTTTGTAACGAATATTTATAAAGTAATCGGTTACTTTTGAAAAGTAACCGTTTTATTTTGTTGTAAAATATAATTTTAAATAGTTTTTTAATTAATTCCCAAGTTTTCCAATGCAAAATCATTAAATTTTTCTCATTTTGTAAAAGTAATCGGTTACTTTTTAAAAGTAACCATTTTATTTTCTTGTAAAATTTCATTTTAAACAGTTTTTCTATTAATTCCTTAGTTTTCTCTCTTAAAGAAATTAATTTTTTCTTATTTTGTAAAAGTAACCGGTTACTATTTAAAAATAACCGTTTTGTTTTCCTTTAAAATTTTATTTTAATTTGTTTTTTAATTAATTTAACAGTTTTTCAACGTAAAGGAATTTAATTTTCCTTATTGTTTAATGGATATTTATAAAGTAATCGATTACTTTTGAAAAGTAACCATTTAATTTTCTTGGCAAATTTAATTTTAAATAGTTTTTTAATTAATTCCCAAGTTTTCCAATGAAAAGTTATAAAATTTTTCTTATTTTGTAAAAGTAATCGGTTACATTTTAAAAGTAACCGTTTTAATTTCTCATCAAATTTTATTTGATGCGCATTTTTAATTAACTCACAAGTTATCCAATGTAATGGTATTAAATTTTTCTTATTTTGTAACGAATATTTATAAAGTAATCGATTACTTTTGAAATTTTAATCGCTTTATAGAAAACTTTATGCATTTTAAATTTTGAACAAAATTTAAAAGTAATCTGTTAATTTTTAAAAGTAATCGGTTACTTTTTAAAAGTAATCGGTTACTTTTTAAAAGTAATCGGTTACTTTTTAAAAGTAATCGGTTACTTTTTAAAAGTAATCGGTTACTTTTTAAAAGTAATCGGTTACTTTTTAAAAGTAATCGGTTACTTTTTAAAAGTAATCGGTTACTTTTTAAAAGTAATCGGTTACTTTTTAAAAGTAATCGGTTACTTTTTAAAAGTAATCGGTTACTTTTTAAAAGTAATCGGTTACTTTTTAAAAGTAATCGGTTACTTTTTAAAAGTAATCGGTTACTTTTTAAAAGTAATCGGTTACTTTTTAAAAAAAAAAAAATATTTTTTATAATGTTATAAAAAAGTAATCGTTTATTTTTTTATGTTTCTTAATTAGTTTTTATAATTTATTTTTCTCTTTTTTCAGATTTTCGGCATGGTCTTCTCTTGTCTTCTATTTAACATGATTGAATAGTCAAGATTTAAGGAATTTTATTGCTCTTTCACAGGTTAAACCTTCTTAAAAATACGAGTATATTTTTTATTTGTAAAAAAATTTGTGTTAATTTTGTAAAAAAAACATTGCAAGAAAAAAATAGTTAAAAAACTATAAGAAAAAAAACTTATTATCTGTAAAATAGCTTATAAAAGTAAAGACAGGTTTGGTTTAAGGTCAGCAGCTATCAAACATTAAATGGTCAAAGTCAGCAGTCATGTCTTGACTAGGGTTAGACATGTAATGTTACAAGTAAGCAGCTTAGCTTACCATAAGCAAGATATGATTTTTAGCTATATCTGTCTTTTTTATTGTCACATTTTATGTTAAGTTTGTCTAAAAATTTATAAAGTTTATTAATTGTTTTTTTTGTTTTTGTACAAAAAAAGAGCCTTAAAACTCAAAAAAATCTATGTAAATTCATGAAAAAGAATGGAATTTTTTTTTTAACAAAATTATATTAAAGTATTATACATAATTTGTTCATTTTACTTAAGCTATCATTTGTTCTTTATATTATTATCATGCATATATATAGTAGATATAATTTAACTGTTATATCGTGTAAGTAAAATTTGTTTATTTTTATAAATTTCATATCATTTTCAAATGTTTGTTTAATTATTTGTTTAAAATTGTTTCAAAATAAAAAAGTTTTAGTTTTAAGTTTTAAATTTAGTTTAAGCAAATTCAAAAATAGTTTTTAAATAAAAATTTGTTATCCTAAAAATTAAAAAAGAAAAACGTTTCCAATAAAGAAAAACAAAAATTTAAATTTTTTAAAAAATTTGAAAACCAATTTTTTTTATTTTAATTTTTTTATAGAAAATATCACACTTTTTTCTCTAGCCAGACTTTGAAAAACCTTCAACAATTTAGTAGTCCTAGAAACGCCAATAAAATATAAATAAAAAACAACAAATTACAAGACATATAAGAAATTTTTACCCCGGGAGAATTTTGTGTGCCATACCACCACTGCCAATTGCCTTGAAATCTTTGGGGATTTGCCAGGGGGTCTCCTTGAGCTACTCTAGCGGAGGGTGTTAAACCCAAACGATATTCCTCTACTTCCTGGGCCAGAAACTGTACCTGCAGGGGATATAACTGGGCCAGATTGTAACGTTCACAGGGATCTTTGTCAATATTAAAATAACAGGGGGCCTTAAGGGGTTCACATTCGTATATATCCTGCTCATAGTCTTCATTATTTTCAGGACATTTATGGGTGGCCTGCTGTCTTAAGTTCTTTATATTAGCCTTAGTTAATACCTTAGAGCCCAATTTATAATGGACCATTGAATTTATTACAGTTTCCTCATAGTCCCTACTTAAGGGATCCTGATCCTCTTGGTTTATATCCCCCAACCATGAATCATATTGGCCCCCAAAAGTAGAACCATTAACATATTTAAGATTTCCCCTCATATACGAACTGTAACCAAAAACATTATCATAGACATGCAGTAAACGTCTGGGTTGGGGGTCTTGAGCCTGGCTTAAGGCCGGCCAAAGGTTAATCCCATCTAAATTAAGGTCTTTAGGTAGAGGAACATCAGCTGCGGCAGCCAAAGTGGGCAGCCAATCGATTGCATGTGATACTTGATTGCTGACATAGTTTTTATGCTTCAACAAAGGACTCCATATTAAGCCCGCCGAACGTATGCCTCCTTCCCAGGGGGACTCTTTTTGCTGTTAAAAAAAACAAAAAAAATAAATTAATTAATTAATAATTAATAAATTACTCACCCCTCTAAAAGGATAATTAGAACCACTATTCGCATGTATACCCAAAGTAGGGGCCCCATTATCGGAATATAACAATATTATGGTATTATTTAACATATTTTTATCCGCCAACGCCTTGACCGTCAAGCCCACACTTTGATCCAAACGAGACAACATGGCTACAGAAAAAATTCTTTAAACTTCCCAACTAATAAAGAAAATATTAACAATAATACCTGCATATTTCCTGCGCTTAAGATCTGAAATATATGAAAATTTCTTGATCTCCTCTTCAGGAGCCTCCATGGGATTATCTTCATTCCCCGTATGCACAGCCAAGTGGCTTAAAAGCAAGAATAAAGGTTTCTTAACATTATGCTGCTTAATAACTTGAACCGCCTCACGGGTAAATAAATCGGTGGCATAGGTACCCGTAACCTCGGGACAGGGTTCTAAATCTTTACGCATATCAAGGCCTGTGAAATTACGATTCTAACAGCAACCAAAATAGCTTAAAAATATAATTGTCTTAAGAAATTTTCACCAACTTACCAACATTTTCAAAGTATGATCATAGTAACCTATATAGCCCGAATAATAACCTAAATGATGATCAAAACCCCTATACAAAGGAGTCATTTCTTTGCGATAAAAACCCAAATGCCATTTACCCACCAAATTGGTGGCATAGCCAGCATCACGGAATATTTCGGGCATTAAACGCTCGTTTAAGGGCAGACCCCAGGGTTCATCGTTGACAATAACAAAATGTTGCATGCCTTAAAATCAGAAAAGAAGTTTTTAAAGAATTTTTTTTTTGCTAATTTTTATTAATACCTGTGTGTATGGGATATTTTCCGGTTAACAAAGTGGACCTGGAGGGCGTACATAAATTGGGTACATAATTCTTATTCAAAATAATACCATTATAGGCCAAGGCATCTATGTTGGGGGTTAAAATCTGGTTCGAGCCATGAAAGCTGACATCATTGAAGCCCTTGTTTATTTAGAAAAATATTATACAATTTTTAATTTATAGAATTTTAATGGTTACTTTTAAAAGTAACCGGTTACTTTTAATAAATAATTATTCAATAAAACAGTAAATTTCGCTCAAAAGCCATTTTTAATTAAAAAAATAATATTCATTAAGATGTTGAGGGTTATTTTTTAAAGTAACCATTAAGTTTTCTACAAAGTAACCGCATAATTTTTAAAGTAACCACATAATTAAATAATAAATTTAGTTTAAAAAAATTTAAATTAAATAAATTCTCTATTTCAGCAAATTTGATGGTTACTTTTTTAAGTAACCGATTATTTTAAATAAGTAACCGCTTATTTTTAATAAGTAACCACATAATTAAATAGTAAACTTAGTTTAAATAAAATTTAAATCAAATAAATTCATAATTTCAACAAATTTTATGGTTACTTTTTAAAGTAACCAATTACTTTTAATAAGTAACCGCTTATTTTTAATAAGTAACCACATTATTAAATTGTAAATTTTGTTTAAATAAAATTTAAGTTAAATACATTCAAAACTTCAGCAAATTTGATGGTTACTTTTTAAAGTAACCGATTACATTAAATAAGTAACCGCATATTTTTAATAAGTAACCAGATAATTAAATAGTTTATTTAGTTTAAATAAAATTTTAATTAAATAAATTCACAATTTCAACAAAATTTTATGGTTACTTTTTAAAGTAACCGATTACTTTAAATAAGTAACCGCTTATTTTTCATAAGTAACCACATAATTAAATAGTAAACTTAGTTTAAATAAAATTTAAATTAAATAAATTCATAATTTCAACAAAATTTGATGGTTACTTTTTTAAGTAACCGATTACTTTTAATAAGTAACCGCTTATTTTTAATAAGTAACCACATTATTAAATATTAAACCTAGTTTAAATAAAATTTAAATCAAATAAATTCACAACTTCAACAAAATTTGATGGTTACTTTTTTAAGTAACCGATTACTTTTAATAAGTAACAGCTTATTTTTAATAAGTAACCACATTATTAAATAGTAAACCTAGTTTAAACAAAATTTAAATCAAATAAATTCACAATTTCAACAAATTTGATGGTTACTTTTTAAAGTAACCGATTACTTTAAATAAGTAACCGACTACTTTTAATAAGTAACCAGATAATTAAATAGTTTATTTAGTTTAAATAAAATTTTAATTAAATAAATTCACAATTTCAACAAAATTTGATGGTTACTTTTTAAAGTAACCGCTTATTTTTCATAAGTAACCACATAATTAAATAGTAAACTTAGTTTAAACAAAATTTAAATTAAATAAATTCACAACTTCAGCAAATTTTATGGTTACTTTTTAAGTAACCGATTACTTTTAATAAGTAACAGCTTATTTTTAATAAGTAACCACATTATTAAATATTAAACCTAGTTTAAATAAAATCTAAATCAAATAAATTCACAACTTCAGCAAATTTGATGGTTACTTTTTTAAGTAACCGATTACTTTTAATAAGTAACCGCTTATTTTTAATAAGTAACCACATTATTAAATAGTAAACCTAGTTTAAATAAAATTTAAATCAAATAAATTCACAACTTCAGCAAATTTGATGGTTACTTTTTTAAGTAACCGATTATTTTAAATAAGTAACCGCTTATTTTTAATAAGTAACCACATAATTAAATAATAAATTTAGTTTAAACAAATTTTAAATTAAATAAATTCACAACTTCAGCAAATTTGATGGTTACTTTTTAAAGTAACCGCTTATTTTTCATAAGTAACCACATAATTAAATAGTAAACTTAGTTTAAACAAAATTTAAATCAAATAAATTCACAACTTCAGCAAATTTGATGGTTACTTTTTAAAGTAACCGATTACTTTAAATAAGTAACCGCATATTTTTAATAAGTAACCAGATAATTAAATAGTTTATTTAGTTTAAATAAAATTTTAATTAAATAAATTCATAATTTCAACAAATTTGATGGTTACTTTTTAAAGTAACCGCTTATTTTTCATAAGTAACCACATAATTAAATAGTTTATTTAGTTAAAATAAAATTTAAATTAAATAAATTCATAATTTCAACAAATTTGATGGTTACTTTTTAAAGTAACCGATTATTTTAAATAAGTAACCGCTTATTTTTAATAAGTAACCACATTATTAAATAGTAAACCTAGTTTAAATAAAATTTAAATCAAATAAATTCACAACTTCAGCAAATTTGATGGTTACTTTTTTAAGTAACCGATTACTTTAAATAAGTAACCGCCTACTTTTAATAAGTAACCACATAATTAAATAGTTTATTTAGTTTAAATTAAATTTTAATTAAATAAATTCACAATTTCCAAAAATTTGATGGTTACTTTTTAAAGTAACCGATTACTTTAAAAAAGTAACCGCTTTTTTTAAAAAAAAAGTTAACACAAAATTGAACGGTAAATTATATTTAAACAAAATTTCTATTATTTTGATGGTTATTTTATATAGTAACCGATTACTTTTATTAAGTAACCGCTTATTTGTCACTAATAGTCCCAAAATTAAATAATAAATAAAGCCTAAACATAAATTAACATAAAACTTCAAGTAGGTTGATGGTTATTTTTTAAAGTAACCGACTATTTTTTAATAAATAACCGTTTATTTTTAACAAGAAACCTTACATATTTAATAATTAATCACGAAATTGAATAGTAAATTAAAGATATTCACAAATTAACAATAAAATATCTAGAATTTTGGTAAATACTTTATAAAGTAACCGACTACTTTTAATAAGTAACTTCTTCTTTTAAATAAGTTATCAATAAATTCAACATAAGCTCAAATTAAAAGCAAAATGTATATATTGTTTATGGTTACTTTATGTAATAACCGATTACTTTTATTAAGTAACCGCAAATGTTTAGTTAATAATCTCAAAATTAAAAAGTAAATTAAGCATAAATACAAATTAATATAAAATTTCTATAATTTGTATGGTTACTTTACAAAGTAAGCGATTAATTTGGTTACTTTACTTAGTAACCAATTACTTTTATTAAGAAACCGCAAATATTTAGTTAATAATCTCAAAATTAAAAAGTAAATTAAGCCTAAATACAAATTAATATAAAATTTCTATAATTTGTATGGTTACTTTACAAAGTAACCGATTAATTTTAATAAGTAACCGCTTAATTTTTACAAGTAATTGCAAAATTGAACAGTTATCAAAATTAAACACAAAATAATAAGAAATTATTTGGAATTTTAATGGTTACTTTATAGAGTAACCGACTACTTTTAATAAGTAACCGCTTATGTTTAGAAAATAATCACAAAATTCAACAGCAAATTGTACTTTAACACAAATTAGCAATAAAATTTCTAGAATTTAGATGGTTACTTTATAAAGTAACCGACTACTTTTAATAAGTAACCACTAATATTTGCGAAATAATTTCTAAATTTAACAGTAAATTAAGTTTTTTCAATAAAACCTAAATTTGTTGTCATATTTTTTTAATATTTTTTTATTTTGTTGGTTACTTTATAAAGTAACCAATTACTTTTAATATATAACCACTTGATTTTAATAAATTAACAAAAAAAATAAACAATTAACTTTATTATATCACATTTTTTAAAATAATTTTTGCCATTTTGTTATAAAATTTGGTGATTACTTTCAAAACTATTCGATTACTTTTTAAAAGGTAACCATTTAATTTAAGGGAATAGTTTTATTTAGATAAAATTTTTGTAAATTTTAAATAATGTAAAAATAATTGTAAAAAAATACAAAAACAAAATTGGTTACTTTTCAAAAATTGTTGGTTACTTTTAGAAAATAAGTAATCATTTTGTATTTATAGCTGATTTTGGTTAAATATTAATTAATTTGTGTATTTTTGGAGGAGAAAATAAAAAGTAGTTGATTAATTATGATGATTTATGTGGTTACTTTTAAAATGTAACCACTTTATTTAAGGGTAAATTTGTATATTTTGCAAAAAATATTAATAACGGTTACTTTTTAAAAGTAACCGTTTCTTATTCCACATTAAAACACACTATTAAAGCTTTTTCTTTTTTTAAAACATAAAAGCTTTTATCATACTTACCATATCATCTATTAGTATTATAACAATATTGGGTTTTTCACTTTGCTGAAGCTTTTTTACATCTTGGTAACCATCTGCACACTGTGGTGAGTTCGTAAATATTAAACACACGTAAATTACATACAAATACCAACAACAGACACGACGACGCATGGTGGTGATCTACAAGTTCAAGTTCATTAACGGGGCTTTTACAATAAATTGTGACTGGACTAGTGAGAAGAAGAAATAAACGCCATAAAATTGAGAAACCGGTACATTTTGTAGTGATTTAAAGGACTTTTACATAAACAAATAGTTTGGGTTTTTTTAAGAATTATTTTTAACAAGAATACAATAAAATAAAACAAGTAGAACTACTTTTGCTAGATTGATAAAAAAAAAAAGCAAAAGTGTTTTTTTATTATGATTATAAAGAGGAAATGTACCACAAACTATCAGTAATAAATATTTAGTGTGTGAAATCATGTCAATTGTTAATTTGTAATCTATATGATATGAATTGTGATTTCAACCTTTTAGTTTACAACTTAATTAACTAGATTTCATCATAATTATGTTTGATAATGCTTTAATTATACTTTTTGATGACATGTGTCTTGATTTATATCTTTTTTATAATTTTTTTTTTTTATCTTGTAAACATTTTGAAATCATAAAGATTTTATTTGAAATTGGGTTAATATCTGATTACTTTGTCAAAGATTTCAAGTTCAAAGTATTTTGTCTGAGTAACTGTAAACTTTATTGGGTAACTGTGGGTTTTACAATCAGTTCTAAAATAAAACAAATAACTTCCAATTTTTTAATATTTTAATGAGTACTTATAAAAGTAACCATATCTCAAATTAACAAATTGAGAACAAATTAATATTTTTATACAAGCAATTATGTTGCAATACAAATATTTTTAAATTTTTAAATTTTTAAAGATTTTTTGCAAAAGTAATCGGTTACTTTTCAAAAAGTAACCATTAAATTTACCCACAATATTAATTCCGAATACCATTTTAATATAGTTTTATATATCATCATAAAATTTTCTTAAATTTTCCAGTGTTTTAACGATTACTTACAAAAGTAATCGCTTATTTTACTTAAGTAACCGTTTAGTTTTTTACTGAAATTCTTATTAATATTTATTGTTATTTATAGCAAAATAGGTTTAGCTGAAATACAAAATTTTTTCCAAAAATTTAAATGGTTACCTAAAAAGTAATCGTTTTTATTTCACAAGTAACCACTTATTTTAATATAAAATTAAGCTTAAAACTTATATAAATTAAATAAATTGCATTAAAAAATTGAAAAAAGTTATTTTCCATAATTTTATATCAAAAGTAACCGATTACTTTTTAAAAGTAACCATCAAAATTAGTGCCTACATTTAACTAAAATTTATTTTTACAATACTTTTGGTTTATTGCATTATAGTTTTAGTTAAAATAAAATATTTTAATCCAAAAATTTAAATGGTTACCTAAAAAAGTAATCATTATTATTTCACATGTATCCACTTATTTGAATATAAAATTATGCTTAAAATATTTCTAAATTACATAAACTATAGTCGCAAATTGAAAAAACTATATTTCCCTAGTTTTAAAACTAAAGTAACCGATTACTTTTAAAAAGTAACCATCAAAATTATTGCCAAAATTTTACTGAAATTAATTTTTTTTTATTGCAAAATAGTTTTATTAAAAAATCAACGATTTTAAAAAAAAATATTTAATTACCTAAAAAGTAATCGTTTTTATTTCACAAGTAACCAATTATTTTTATAATGAATTATGCTTAAAATATTTATAAATTAAAAGAACTGCATTAGCAAATTGTAAACAATGAATTTTAAGTAATTTTAAAACAAAAGTAACCGATTACTTTTAAAAAGTAACCATCAAAATGATTGCCACAAATTTATTTTTAACTATATTAAGTAAACTATATTTACAAATTTAAAAAGTTTGTTTTTGGTGATTTTTTAACAAAAGTAACCGATTACTTTTTAAAAGGAACCATCCAAATTATTGCCAAAAATTTAGTTTTAACTGGTTTTTGTTTAAAATGTTATACCTTTTAATAAAATTAGCTGCCTCTTTCAGTATTTTAACGGTTACTTACAAACTTAAATCGATTACTTTTAAAAGTAATCACTGCTTTTGGCATTAATATTATTGCTACAATGCAAAATGTTACAATTTAAATTTAAAATATTAGTTTCCACCGTATTTTACTGATTACCAAATAAAGTAACCGTTTATTAAACATAAATAACCACTTAGGTTTTTAATGAAATTTCCATTTAAATTACTTTTTGTTTATGGCAACATAGTTTTGTTTAAAAAAAACTAAATTAAAACAAAGATTTTAATGATAATCAAAAAAGTAACCATTTTATTGAAAAAGTAACCACTTATTTTAATATCATAATAAAGCTTAAAATCTTTGCAGATAAAAAATAAAATAATTCTGATTTAAAATAAGTTAATTTTCAGTACTTTTAAAACCAAAGTAATCGATTACTTTTAAAAAGTAACCATCAAAATGATTGCCAAACATTTATTTTTAATTAGTTTTTGTTTTAAAATATATTTCTGCAAATAAAATATCTTTAAATCTTCAATATTTTAACGATTACTTACAAATTGAAATCGATTACTTTTATAAGTAACCATCAATTTTTTAAATTAAATTAACAAAATTAATATTTTTAGCGAATTTTAATAATATATTAGACAAATTTTAATATTTTAACATTAATTTAAGAAAGTAACCGATTACTTTTAAAAAGTAACCGAATAATTTCAGACCAAAATTTTATTAAAAAATTTTTTTAAAACTAAATCGATTATTTTTTCACAATTTCCCCTTCAAATCATGAATATTTACTTCTCTTCAACAATTAAGCTTAAAACTACATACATGTACAGCTCAATTAACTGCAAATCTTTATAGCATCTCAACATTTAATTTCCTCCCTCACCCACTTGACCTTCAATAGTTACATTTTCATTGTAACTTGCATTTCAATGGTCAACATTGAATATTTTAAACAAGTAACCGCCTTTTTTCTAGTTACTTACATTAATGTTTTTTTTAACAATACTATTTAAGGTTAAGGTTGATTAAACAAAACTATTTAATTCTACTTGATGTTCTTAAGTCAATTGATTGATAAGAATTAAACAAACAAAAAACCCAGTCGTGTCCAAACAAAATTCACGTTTTTCAAAGTTTGTATTATTTGGACAGGTATTTCGATTGAAGAAAAAACTAATTTGCTTGGCTTAAATTACATTAATTAAATTAGAATTTATATGTATGTAAAATAAATACAATAAAATTTATTTTAATTTATGTTAAACATGTCATGATTTGCATGTATTTAAATGTTTAGAAATAAAATTATGTTGGAAGTTAGAGTGGAAAATTAGATAAAGATGTCGTGTGGTTTAAAAACAAACAAAAACCATAGCTAGATCTTTTAAAGACGGGTTTTTAAAAAGAAACTTACTAAGAATTTAATAAAAATCTAAAAAAAAATCTAAAATTTATATGGTTACTTGAAAAGTAACCGATTACTTTTAAGAGTAACCATTAGAATTTAACCAAAATCAAGTATATTACAATTATTATGCTTAAATACTTCGCTTTAATTATAAAATTTTCATATTTTTATTTAAAACCAAAAACTACCAAAAAGTAATCGATTAGTTTTGAAAAGTAACCATTTTTGTTTTTAATATAAATAATTTTTTTTAAAACGTTCTTAACTCATGATGTCAAAACTACTTAAATAATGGAATTTCAATGATTATTTTTCAAAAGTAACCGGTTACTTTAAAAAGTAATCATTAAAACTATTAATTAAATCATTTGCAGGAATATTTTATAATGAGATTATCAATTAGAATAATTAATTTGCAATATTTTTCTATAGAAATTAAAGCTTCTTAAAAAGTAATCGATTACTTTAAAAAGTAACCGTTTAATTTAATACTAAAATAAAGCTTTAAATATAATTAATATTAAATTAACTTAGTTTAAACATAAATTGTTGGTAAATCAATGGTTACCAAACAAGTAATCAATCGTTAAATTTTAATAAGTAATCGTTAGTTTGTTTTACATTTATGTACTTTAAAGCTATTATTTATATAAATTTATTATGTTTAAAACAGAAAAACTTAAAAATTTCTTAATTTTAATAACAATAAAGAAAAGTAACCGATCACTTTTGGCAAGTAACCATTTAATTTCTTTAACAAAAAAGCCTTAATACTATCTTTTATCTTTTTTTTTAATTTTAATACGTAAATTATTTAAAATTTTCTCAATTTCTTTGATAATAAACAAAAGTAATCGATTACTTTTGAAAAGTAACCATTCAATTTATTACCAAAATTTATCTTTTACAGCCCCAATTCTCTTTTTTTAATCCATTTCCAAAAAAATTCATGTAATTTTTCTTTATTTATTGATTACTTTTAAAAGTAACCGATTACTTTTTTTTTTGAGCCGCATATTTTATGTTTGAACTGATTTTTCCTTTAAATTTTATAGTTTTATTAGTAAAATTAGTTATATTTTTTTAATTTTGTAGTTTTTGAAGAAAAGTAATCGAATACTCTTTTAAGTAACCATTAATTTTTTTTTGGAAAAATTTATTTTTTTTGCAAAAAAATTATGCTTATCGGTTTCTTAATTAAAATATATGTAAAGTTAATAAATTTGCATTGGTTACTTTTAAAAGTAACCGACTACTTTTTTTAGAGCTGCATATTTTATGTTTTAACTGACTTTTCCTTGTAAATTTTATATTTTTATTAGTAAAAGTGGTAATTTTTTTCTGATTTTGAAGTTTTTGAAGAAAAGTAACCGTTTACTTTTTTAAGTAACCATTAAATTTTTTGGAAAAAATTTATTTTTTTGCCTAAAATTTTAGCTTCTCAGTTTCTTAAATAAAATAGACCTAAATTTATTAAATTTTGTATAGGTTACTTTCAAAAGTAATCGATTACTTTTCTTTAATAGCCATTTATTGTTCGTTTTAATTAATTTTTTCTGTAAATTTTAATATTTCATTAGCAAAAGTAGTAATATTTTCCTATTATTTTTACATTTTAAACAAAAGTAATCGATTACTTTTTAAAGTAACCATCTAAGTTATTACCAAAATTTACTTTTCATGCCCTCAATATCAGGTTTATCAATTTTTAAAAGAAATATAATAAATAGCTTTAATATTTTAAGTGGTTTCTTTTAAAAGTAACCGATTACTTTTCTTTAATAACCATTTATTTTAGGTTTGAAGTGATTTTTCTTATAAATTATAATATTTTATAGGTATTAGTTGTAACTTTTTACCTTTTTTTGTACATTTTGAACAATAGTAATCGACTATTTTTTAAAGTAACCATCAAAATTATTATTAAAAAATTTAATCAAAATCAATTATAAATTATTTCTATGTTATATTTGTTGTTGTATTTTAAAATGCAGAACTTTGCAATTTTTAGATTAGATTACTTTTGCAAAATAAGCGCATATTTTAAGTATTTTATTATTTAATTTAATATTAAACATTATCTGCCAGATACCTTAAAGTCTAGACCGCACAGACAACAAAAATAAAAGAAAATCTGATTAACAGACTCATAGCTAAACTCTCAGGCAAACAATTATATTGTGGTTTAATCCTACCGACATAAAGTATGCATTATTTAGTAAAGAAATTATTTTTTTGTGGTACAAAACCTATTAGTTTTAATGATTTTTAATTTTTGTTTTTATAAATTTTTCATTATTTTTAAATTTCATTTTAATACAATTTTTTTCATTAATTTTCCTTAAAACTTACACTTCTTCCTTTTTTATTTATCACACAAAAACTTTACACTTTAGTCTGGTCTTTAAAATTCACTTTTATTTCAACTCTTTAAGTATTTTTCTTTTAATTTATAAAACGATCCTTCTTTGTTGCTTTACTAACAGCAACTAAATGCTGTTTAACACCAACCCCAACATTTTAACTGTTAAATCATAATGTTAAGCACACAAACAAACAGCTTCCAGTTAACAGACATAATTAACAGTTCAAACTTAACAGTCAGCAACAAGTGTAGTTGTTGTTAATGTTGTTGTGAAAAGTGGTTAATCGAAAAAACAAGAATTGCGAAAGCTATAACAACAACAATAACACACGGCAAAAATGAAAACAAAACATAAAAAAGAGAGAAATGTAAACAAAAACAAGATTCATTCATAAAATTAAATTTGTGGTAAGAAAATGAGAGGGAGCTACAACAAACAAATGGAAATACGTTTACCACTATATATTATTAAATGGCGCGCTAATGCTGGTTACAGTGGTTAAAGAGGTAGGAAAATGTGGCAAATATTTTATAAATTAATAATTAGAATTCTCTATCATAATTTATAAATTATGATTTTTAAAAAGAATCAAACAATTGTCTATCACTGTTTTTAGTTGAGGCCAAAATAAAATTTCAAAAATTATTTATCAAAAAATTCTCAAATTTAATTTTTACAAATAAATAATGATTGCATTTAAAAAATTTTAAAAACCGAAAATAGTTAAATTTCAAGCTAAAAATATGAAATTATTAATGATTTCATACAACATAAATTACATGTTCAAAATATTATTTTAACATTTTAAAGACCCCTAAAAGTAGGCAACATTTTTGAAAGATTAAGAATTTTTAAAAACTAATAAAATCCGAAATTTGAGAAAAAATTAGGAAATTATATAAAATAAAAATAATTTTTTTAGATACTTAGTAAGTATTTTTAAAATATTTTTTAACATTTTAAAGACTCCTAAAAGTAGACAAGAATTTTTTAAAAATTTTGAATATTGTAAAAATAATAAAATGCGAAATTGGAGAAAAAAAAAGGAAATTATATAAAATTTAAATAATTTTTTTAGATATTTAGTAAATATTTTTAAAAAATTAATTAATTTTTAAATCTATTCAGAACGTAAATTAGAATTTTATTTCGTTTTTCGTTTATTCCACTTTATAACAATCCAATAAAATTAACCAACAATTTTAATATTCCCAAAACCAATATTTTTTAACAAAAAATTTTGAAAATAATTTTTTCCTTATAAATAATGCTTGAATTTAGAAAATGTTTAAAACCGAAATTAGTTTAACTTTAGCCAAAAATACAAAATTATTGGTTATTTTATATAACTTAAATTTTAGGTTTAAAATAATTATTTAATATTTTAAAGACTCCCAAAAGTAGGCAACATTTTTGAAAAAAGTTAGAATTTTCAAAAACTAACAAAATTTGAAATTGTGGAAAGAATTAGGAAATTATATAAAATTAAAATAATTTTTTTAGATACTTAGTAAGTATATTTAAAATTTTTTTAAAATTTTAAAGATTCCCAAAAGTAGGCAACATTTTTGAAAAAAGTTAGAATTTTCAAAACCTAATCAAATGCGAAATTGAAGAAAAAATTATTAAAATAATTTTTTTAGATATTTAGTAAATATTTTTAAAAAATTAATTAATTTTTAAATCTATTCAGAACGTAAATTAGAATTTTATTTCGTTTTTCGTTTATTCCACTTTATAACAATCCAATAAAATTAACCAACAATTTTAATATTCCCAAAACCAATATTTTTTAACAAAAAATTTAGAAAATAATTTTTCCTTATAAATAATGCTCGAATTCAGAAAATGTTTGAAAACGAAATTAGTTTAATTTTAATCTAAAAATACAAAATTATTTTTTCCTTTATATAGAGTAGATTTTATGATGAAAACAATTTTTTAACATTTCAATGACTCCTAAAAGTAGGCAACATTTTTTAAAAATTTAGAATTTTCAAAAACTAATAAAATCCGAAATTTGAGAAAAAATTGGGAAATTATACTAAACTAAAATAATTTTTTTACAATATGAATAAATATTTTTTAAAAATTATAAAATTTTTAAAAATTTTCAAAAAGAAAATTAGAAGTTAATTTCGTTTTATTCTATTTTTTTCAACAAAAAAAATCAGAACTTTTTTTCCAAAAAACATAGTATTTTTTTTTAATAAATATTTTTAAATTTTTTACCCCACTGTTAATTTTTTGGTTTTACCAATTTAACATTGACTTGTTGTTGATTCTTAAAGTCATTAAAAAAACTCTCTAAACAATAACAATTATGTGCATATGTCTGTATATTATTTTAAATAGATGGCTGGTATTGTTGTCAAATTAAATTAAGCGTAAAATTAGAAGAACGTGAAATTGACAATGCAACCAACACGTTTGTAGGTTTATATTTACTTCAAGTTTTTTAAGGTCTACAAAAAAAAAACGTTTTAAAAGACATGTTTTTAGTTTTGTTTTTTTTTATCTTAAAAGGAAATATTCAATGTTAGATAAAGTACATTACAAAATTTACAAAAAGAAAAAAACACTTGCACAAATAGCAATTGATGACGAAAAAACACGTTGTATTTAAGCTTTACAAAATCACATTTCAATTGAAAAATATTTCAAACAATTAAATAATTACCTTATGGCAAAGAATCTCTGATTTTTTTTTCTAGTTGTTTCAATTAGAACATGTTTTGCGTTACTTTTAGAGCGTCTGTAGTAATGAAAGGCAAGTGTATAAACGACTGAGATATATTTTTAAATAATTTTATTGTTTAGCTTAAACAATTTTAATTTTTTGTTGAATTTTTAAATGTTTTTTTTTTTCTTAAAAAGCTTTTAAATAATTTCTTTTAAGAAATTAAAATATATTTTTTGGCAATATTAAAGATTTATTAAGTTACTTTTATTTGCTGTCTTTTTTAAAAACAAGTTTATTAAATTTTTCAATTAACTTGATAAAATTTTATTATAAAAATTTGTTTTTAAACCTTATTAAACGTTACGTTTTGTTTTTGAACTCTTTATACTTCCACTACCTTTATTGCAACCCTGCTAAGTTGATTTAGCAAAGACACAAACCCCACATATTCAACTCCACCCTGGAAAAGTGGTGAATTTCTGTTTAAAACAAATTAAGCCGTTATAATTGCAAAGCAGAGAGATTTCTTGTAACAGTAAGATAGAGAATTGAGGAAAGAGTAGTCAGCTTGTTACTCTCTCCCCTTTTTGGCTACTTTTAACCCATTTAATATTAAGAAAACCACCAATTCAATTGCTTTTTAAACTAGAAAATTTATTTTAAATCATTAAATATCTTAAACCTAAAACAATACTGGACATTAGAAATACTTTAACACAACCCAAAGCCATCATAGTTTCCCCTGAATTGCCCTCTATAATATCTTCCCACCAGGTCCATTCACCCCCAAACTTTGCCGGATCACAACGCTCATCCGCCGGTTTATTATTAATGGCATGAGCATGCTGCCTGAAATATTCTACACGTTCCAGCATATCATTTAATATCGTAGAACCTTCATATCTTTCATATAGATTATGCTGCTCACATGGATCATCATCCAAATCAAATAGACAAGGATATTCTAAAGGATTACAGCTCGAACTAACTACACCATGATCCAAAACACACTGTATTAAGGCCGAATTACGCAGCTGAGTGATATTGTGATTGGCGGAAGCTGATAATTTGTGTAAATACTGCCATACTGGAGTAGATTTTACCAGTTCTTCGTACACCGGAAAACGAGGATCAATTTGTGAGGTATCATTAGCAGCGGGGCGCTTTGAAAGCCAGCCATCGTATATACCCTCTTGGGTAGTACCATTGATAAATTTCCATCTACCCTTGCTGTAAACTTCATATTGGAATATACTATCGATATTGTGTAAAATTTCACGTTCCACCGATTCGTAGCCATACTTCAGGGCTGACCAAAGATTTAAACCATCTAGTTTTAGCTTATCCAGATCTAAAGGAATATTTGCAGCTGCCGCCAAGGTAGGCAATAAATCTGCTATATAAATAGGCTGTTCCCAGATAGTGCCCAACTTGTCCAATTGTGTGGACCAGATAACAGCCGCCGAACGAATGCCTCCCTCCCAGGGCGAATGTTTTTGCTTTAAAAAGAAAATAAATCTTTAAAAGATTCTAAAATATATAGCTTATTTATACTAACCCCCCTCAAAGGATAATTGCTGGCTGTGGTGGCATGCATACCCACAGTGGGTCCTCCATTATCGGATAGAAACAATAAAATGGTATTATTTAAAACTCCATTTTCCGCTAAACTTTGCACCACTTCACCCACACTTTCATCTAGTTTGGACATCATGGCAGCATAAATTCTTCTTTCAGGATTTTTTATATAAGCAAATTTTTCAATTTCTTCTTCGGGGGCCTGTAAAGGCTTATCATCATTGGCACTGTGAGGCGCCAAATGGCTTAAGATCATGAATAAGGGTTGCTTTTGGAAATTGTGCTCTCCTATGCGCTTCAAGGCAGCCTGTGTCAATAAATCGGTAACATACGAGCCATTACCCTCATAAATCGGCTTGAGATTATCACGAAAATCATGGCCCCGCGAATAGTTTTTACCCTGGTAAACAAAAATTAGTTTGTAATCTTAATTTCTCTATCTTTTACTTACAAACTGCTCCATGGTTTGATCAAAGTAGTCCACATAGGAACCCAAATAACCATAATGTTGATCAAAACCCCTCAAAGTGGGCGTATATGCTTTGCGCGACATGCCCAAATGCCATTTACCTATGAGGGAGGTATAGTAGCCATTCTGGCGAAATATTTCCGCCATTGTGGTCTCATTCACGGGCAGACTCCAGGGCTGATCATTCACTATGACATAGTGCTGCATGCCCGTGTTAATGGGATACTTTCCGGTGAGCAAGGCCGATCTAGAGGGTGTACACATGGAGGGGGTGTATAGATTATTCAAAATCACTCCACTGTAGGCCAAGGCATCGATGTTGGGTGTTAGGAACTCATTGGAGCCGCGAAAGCTGACATCATCGAAGCCCTGTAATAAATAATTTCGATGAAGAGGATTAAGAATCGCTGCTCTGTAAATGACTCGATCTATACGATTAATATAACATGATCTAGACTGTCTCAGTGAAGTGTAGCTTATATAATCCAATAACTTGTAACTAACAGTCTCAAAACTAAACTCAAAATCTCTTTGATTGCAAGTTATAAAAAAATGGTCCTTCGAACTTGAGAAATATTAAAAAATACGACTTTAAATTTAGTTTTGCTTAATAAGGGCATGATATTTAAATAAATATTAATAATTTAAAATATAAATAATCAAATTAATGGCAAATTCAACTCCTTACTCTTGGATTTGTAATAATGACTTAAAGGTCCTGCGAATCCACAAGGTTAATAAAGAAATTTAATTTTTTTTGTAATAATGACTTAAAGGTCCTGCGAACCCACAAGGTTAATAAAGAAATTTGCTTTTTTCAAGACAGAATTGAATGCTACTTTATCTAACTTAATAAAGTTACTCAAAACCCCTTAGATTTCAAGTTATCAGAAAATGGTCCTTCGACCATAAAAAAAAATTTAAAAAATTCCGTTTTAAATTTTAGGTTAACTTTTTAAACAAATATCATTAATTTAATATATATATTTGTTTATTAAAATACTTACCATATCATCCGCCATAATTATAACAATATTTGGCTTGCTGTTACCCTCCCAAGCATGGCATACATTTATGGTTAGGCAAATTATTGCCACTAATTTATTAAGCCTCATAATGTTTGCAAAATTTAAGTAAACTCTTTTAAAACATTGAACTTCCAATGAAAATAATTAATTTAATTAAAATAAAAAGCTTGTTTTTTGGTGGCGTCTGAAAAAAAATTAAATGTAAGCACGTTTTTTTATATTACATTTATAAATAAAATAAAAACAATTTACATATTTACAATATTGTTTTAAAATTTTCTTAGATTACAAAATAGAGATAATTGTTAAAAGAATTTACAACACATGTTGTTAATGTCATTGATTAGTCGGTTGTATTTTACATTCGAAATAATTGATTTTAAAGGGATTTCTGTATAAGCAATTAACAAATTTAATGCTTATTTTACGGTTTGGAAAAGTTTTAAAAAATAAATAAAAAATAATTAGCTTTAGTTTAAAATTGTTTAAATTATGTTCAAGTAGTTTCGTTGTTAAGGTTGATGATAAAGCTATTGATTTATTACAACTTATTTATATATGACAATTTTGTAGATTTTTTACTTGTTTGATTATAAAGACATAAATGGTCCTACAAACCTTAATTATTAACAACAAATTGGTTTAAATTGAAGTAATAACACAATAAAATGTCTAAGTAATTATTTATATCATTAAAATCATTGTACTAATGCCATGCGTTGAAATAATATTTTCTGGTTCAAATGGTCCTTCGAACCAGAAAAAGTTTTTTTCACAAAATCTCTACAAATATTGAAAATTTTACAAAAATCAAGCTAGTTTTAGTTCTTTTTGATCATAAAATCATAGTTTTTGACATTTTTGTTGATTTAAGACAATTTTTCTAAAAAGCATATTTTAGCATATAAAAGCATATTTTTATTAATTGTGGTAAATTGCAATAAACTTAAGGATAATGTTGTATAAATGTCTTTATTCAGATGTCTTTAAAATTTATTGGAAATAAATTCCCACATTTTTTAAAGAAAATACCCAAAATTTCCCAAAAAGAACGAAGTATCTCTGGGAACTATACAAAATGTTGGAAATATTGTTTTAAGTTCATTTCGATGTAACAAATACTGAAAATTAAGCTAATTTTAGTTCTTTTTGATAACACAATCATAGTGTGTGAAATTTTTGTTGATTTGAGACCATTTTTTTAAAAAGCATATTTTAGCATATAAAAGCATATTTCTATTATTTGTGGTAAATTGTAATAAACAGATGGATAATGTGTTCTAAATGTCTGTATGCTGATATATTTAAAAAAAATTTTAAATAAATTCCTACATTTCTTAAATAAAATACCCAAAATTTCCTAAAATAGAACAAAATATCTATGGGAATTATTCAAAATGTTGGAAATCTTGCTTTGAGTTCATTTCGATGTTAAAAATTAAGCTGGTTTTAGTTGTTAGTTTTCGACATTTTTGTTGATTTAAGACCATTTTTCTAAAAAGCATATTTTAGCGTATAAATGCATATTTTTATTATTTGAAGTATATTTAAATAAACTTATGGATAATGTTACACAAATGCATTTATGCTTATGTCTTAAAAATTTGTTGGAAATAAATTTCCACATTTCTTAAAGAAAATACCCAAAATTTCCCAAAAATAACAAAATATCCCTGGAATTTATACCAAATGCTTGAAATCCGCAGAAAATTTTGCTATTTGTAGCTTATTTTAATGTTAAATGGCAATTTGTATTGTGTTTAATATTTTTAAGAATTTTTTCTCAAAGGCATATTTTAGCATATTTTTATAATTCGTTTTCTATTTAAACAAACTAACAAAAATATTATGTAAATCCAATTATTCTGTTGTTTTTAAAATACATTAAATCAGATTCCCATATTTTATTAAGAAAATCCCCGAAATTTCTCCACATGTTAGACAATTTGAAAATTTCTGTTGATTTTATTATTTTTTTTTTTCATTTTAAATCACTATTTTCAGCATTCTAAATGTTTTAAGCCATTTTCCTTAAAAGCATATTTTGAATATTTCTAGTATATTCTTAAATACTCATAGATAAAGCTTTATACATTAATTTATATTGAAATCTTTATAAATTTAATGAAATAAATTCCCATATTTCTTCAAGAAAATCCCCAAAATTCCCAGGGATTTATCCCAAATGTTGAAAATCTTTAAAAATTCAGCTTTTTTAAAGAGTTTTAATTTTAAATCACTATTTGCAACATTTTTAATGTTTTAACAGCTTTTTTCTAAAAAGCATATTTTTGCATATAAAAGCATATTTTTATTATATCTGGTAATTGTTAACAATCTAACAGAAATCTTACAAACATTCACTTATAATATTGCTTATATGAATTAATTTCATCAAATTCCCATTTTTGTTTAACAAAATCGCCGAAAATTCCCAAAAAGTAAAAAAATTTCAAGAATTTAAAGTATTTTCAAATGTTGAAAATCTTTGAAAAATAAAGCTGTTTTGAGTTATTTTTGATGTTTAAATTACAATTCGTAATATTTTTAAGGATTTACGATGTTTTTCATAAAAGCATATTTTAGCATAAAAAAGCATATTTTGAATATTTCTAGTATTTCTTAAAGCAAATCCCCAAAATTTCCCTGGGAATTATACCAAATCTTGAAAATATTTAAAAATTCAGCTATTTTTAAACCTTTTTTATTTTAAATCTCAATTTGTAGCATTTTTAAAGTTTTAGGAACATTTTTCTAAAAAGCATATTTTTGCATATAAAAGCATATTTCTATTATTTCTTGAAATTGTTAAAAATCTAACAGAAATCTTACATAAATATGGTTCTACTCTTGTTTATATGACTTAATTTAATCAAATTCCCATTTTTGTTTAACAAAATCGCCAAAATTTCCCAAAAGTAAAAATTTTCAATTTCTTCAAATGTGGAAAATCTTTGAAAAATAAAGCTGTTTTGAGTTATTTTTGATGTTTAAATTACAATTTGTAATATTTTTAAGGATTTACGATGTTTTTCATAAAAGCATATTTTAGCATATAAAAGCATATTTCTATTATTTCTTGAAATTGTTAACAATCTAACAGAAATCTTACAAAAATTTACTTATACTATTGTTTATATGAATTTATTGCATCAAATTACCATTTTTGTTTAACAAAATCGCCAAAAATTCCCAAAAGTAAAAATTTTAAAGAATTTTCAATTTCTTCAAATGTGGAAATTCTTTGAAAAATAAAGCTGTTTTGAGTTATTTTTGATGTTTAAATTACAATTCGTAATATTTTTAAGGATTTACGATGTTTTTCATATAAGCATATTTTAGCATATAAAAGCATATTATTAAATTTCCGGTAAATTTTGACAAATTATGGGAAATTTAATATAATTTGTTTTAGACTTATGCTGTTTTGAGTTATTTTTGATGTTATGAAGTTTTTCATAAAAGCATATTTTAGCATATAAAAGCATATTTTCAAATTTCCGTTAAATTTTAACAAATTATTGGAAAATTTTATATAATTTGTTTTAAACTTAATAAATTCTCATGTTTTTTTACAAAATCTTTAAAATTGAGTTCAGTCTCTTTCAAATTGCGGTATTGAATTTAGCATTTTACTTCGATTTAAGTTATTTGTTAATTTATTTTAATTTTCTGTTCATGTTTAATTATGCTAAATATTCAATTAAATTGTATGAATATGTAATACATTTTACATTGGAAAGGTTTTAAAGGTTACGTTTTTGCGGCCGCTGATTTATTTTTGTTATCAGTTTATTATAAAACACGAAAATCTCACGTTATGGTAATTAAATTTTGTGTTGTTTTTTTTATTTATTTATTTTTCGCTGAGTTTAAATATATACTAAAATAAGTATTTTTTTAATAACAGTCAATAAGTAATGTAGATAAATTCTTTTTTTTATTTATTTATTTTTTTTTTCAAAAAGAGTGTCAATGAAATTTGTTATAATTTTTTGCTGATTATTAAAAATTTTTTAAATAAATTTAAATTCCCACAACTGTCTGGTTTCTGTTTTTATTTAAACAAATGTGTTGTTAAAACAAATTTATGGAAATTTTATTTATTTTAGATTTAATAGATAACATCTTTTAACTATGGCTTAATTTAAAAAACCATTTTGGTTTTAGCAAAATTGTCGCTTTAAAATTTAATTAGCTAAAACAAAACGTATTTATTCCATTGTTTAAATATCGATTTTTTTAGGGAAAACTTGTAAACACAATAAACTTGGGTTTTTCAAATCGATTTTGTAACAGTTTTTTTTTTGTTCTCTCTAAAACAAATTAATTTTCCGTAAAAATACTTTGTCTATAATAAACTTATGCACGCACCCACTATTTTTATTTATCACTATCAATTGCGATCGTTTTGTTTTTAATTTAATACTTTTTTTTTTGCTTAATATTATCAAATGAATATGACGGTATGCACTTGGTTTAAACTCTCGTTAATGAATGACAGCCATTCTATGGCTGATAATCGTTTTATGGCTTTTAGTTAATCGTAGTTAGAGAGAGAGAGAGATTTTCTACTTTGTTTATCTCTTGTTTTTAACTTTGATTTTTGTTTATTTACATTTTAACTGTAGTTTAAATGAGTAGATGAGGGAGAGCGAGAGAAAGATAGCGTGTGGGGTACAGTAAATTAAATGTAAACAAAACAAACACACAATCACATATACCAGGGATGGCAAAGTTGGTACAATTGTATTTGTTTTTGAAGTACAATAGTACACCAATGACTTTTCCAACATTATATTTGATTTTAATGGCAACTAAATGACAAGTTTAAAAATCTACATAAAAAATATTATTTAGCTTATGATTTATCTTCCATTAGGTAACAAAATTAAAAAAAAAATTTAAATTTTTTTCAACATTTTTATTAAATTTATTAGTGAAAATAAAATTTTTGACAAAAAAAAAAAATTTGTTCTAAATTTCGTTACGATATCTTCAACAGTTCCCAAATACCGAATTATTTCCAATCAAAAAAACCTTTCTAAAACACTGTGCTTTGGCAGCCAAATAATCGATTTTTTATAAAAAGTTAATCAACATTTTCAGCTAAAAATTTAAAATGTTTAATTTTAACAGGTAAATAGTTATGTATAAGGGTATTCAATTAATCGGTTTTCTGGTTTAATCGGTTAATAGAGCAAATAATTAATCAGGGTTTAGATATAATCGGTTTATTTTCAAATTATTCGATTAACATAATAATTTATTTTTTAATTTTAAATTGAAAAGAAAAAAACAAATTTTATATAAGCATTTTGTTAATAAAAAAAAAATTAAAAATAACATGAGTTTTTTTTAGGATTTTAGGGAGATCATCTGAAATAATCTTTAAAAAAAAAATAATATTTTTTAATTTTAATAAAACTTAAACTCAAAAAAAAATTTCTCATTGATTGTAGATGTTGTAGAAATCAAAAGTAAGGCATGATAAGGATATCCAATTTCTCAGTTATTTTTTTTTTTAGTTTTTCTAAGCATATAAAATCCTTCATCATACTACTGAAGTTCTTTTTAGATTTTTAATACTTAAATAGTTTCGTTAAGTTCTGATAACAGACTTGTTTCAGTAATGTTTTCCACTTCGTCTATTACCATGTCGTCCTACGACTCATTAGGACAAAGTTCATCATAGAACATTCTAGAAAAAAGGTCATTAACAAATTCCCTAGTTTCAGTTTTCGTACTAACTATACCTAAATCAAAAAACTATTGCTAGAAGGGAATGTTCACAAGTTAAGATTTACAATTTCGGTTAATCGACACAAAGTAATCGCTTTATTTGTTATTTGAAAATCGTAAATTTTAAATTATTAAAACAGTTACGGCCATTTTCACAATGTACGATTAAAAGTTAACGTGAACTTTAACCGCAAGTTAGGCTAATATGAATTTCACAATGTACGATTAATTCTTAACTGACACTATTTAACAACAAAGTTGCTGTTAAATATAACCGAATAAATTTCGCCGGTTAGCATCTTAATTGTAAGAAATATAATAAAAGAACATGGAAAAACATTTATATTTTTGTAATATTTATAATTTTTAAAAGTGTAAAGCGAAAAAAAGTAAATTTTGCACGGGGTGATCCATATACCACCCGGATATTGCACTTACAAACCAAACAACAAATGTACACTTTTCCTTGTTGATTTTCAGTAATTGTTGTTCAGTTTGTTCTGTAAATTTTACAGTTAGGTGGTACCTTAATATTTTTGAGTTTTATACGTTTTTTTATTATACCACTAAGAAAACACAAATTATTATTTTTTATGCCGTCTTTTAGACAATTTTTTATATTTCAATCTTTCATTACACTATTTTTCGTAAACAAATGTATGTATTATTGCCATACTTTCTACTGAATGCTTTGGTTAAGTAATCAAATGATGGTGAAACGGAAATCGGTAACCGTTGGTTAAATGGTCCCCGTTAAACAAACCGACAGTTAGTTAATTTTCCGGTTAAAATGAAATAATCGTACATTGTGAAAATGGCCGTTAACCGCACAAAAATTAATCGGTTAAGCGATTGACCTAGTATGTACACAAAAATCACTTGGTTAAAAATATATGTAAATCTTAAGAAATTCAGTAAACAATAAATATGTACATCAAAATAATTTGTTTTTAAATAATAAACTCACCTGAAATTTTATTTATGTTCACTTATTTTATTCATTTGTGTATTTTTTATTATTATGTATGTTAAAATTAAATTCCCGTACCGATTACCGCTTTAATTACACTATGAAGAGAATTGGCCACTCTATTAAGCTTCCTTAATGAATTAATAACAATAATTTTGTTGGTGTAAAAAATACTTTACACTTTTTCAAGGCGAATTTATATAAATTCGCCTTGCAGTTTTCTTTGCTCTGCTTTTTTACTATTGAGATTTTGCTCTTCATCTTGCTCTCATCTCATTGATGCTTTTACTATTTGTAAATTTTACACTGTAAAAACAAAACAACAACAACACATTTAGATACGCAGCATCACGCGACATACAAGCAAAGTCATGCCCAAAGGGTTTATGTTTAAAACAACAACAACAATGGAATTATTGCACACACATCGTATTGATACGAGTACTTTTGCATTCTTCCACAACAACAAACACTAAAGTTTAGTGAATGTTAAAATTGGATTAGAAATCTTTAATAACATAATTCTACATCAGTTAGTTCCCTTCCCTCTTCCTATAGCTTTCTACCAATAATAATAATATCCTGTTAATAAAATCCCCCTGTCAAATAGAATTACATTTGAATGGGTAACTCTGCTCTGTTTTGCCAAATAATTTTAGTTCTTACACGGCCTCCTCTTAAATCGTTCGCTTTCAATTTGTACGCGTGTTGTTCGTCATTAATTAAAGTGAAAGTGAAGTGTAATTTACAACAATTCATAAAATTTAAACATTTTAATGAAATCTAAAACAATAACGATTAAAAAACAGTGATAAAATAAAGTTTTTATTAAAATAGAATAAAATAAGTGGAAAAAAGCAAAAAAAAGTACTCGTATCAATACGATGTGAGTGCAATAATTTCATTGTTGTTATTCTTGTATTAAATAGTGTTTAGTGTTTGTTGTTGTGGAAGAATGCAAAAGTACTCGTATCAATACGATGTGTGTGCAATAATTTCATTGTTGTTGTTGTTTTAAATAGTATTTAGTGTTTGTTATTGTTTTAAACATAAACCCTTTGGGCATGACTTTGCTTGTATATCGCGTGATGCTGCGTATTTAAATGTGTTGTTGTTGTTTGTGTTTTGTTTTAACAGTGTAAAATTTACAAATAGTAAAAGCATCAATGAGATGAGAGCAAGATGAAGAGCAAAATCTCAATAGTAAAAAAGCAGAGCAAAGAAAAGTGCAAGGCGAATTTATATAAATTCGCCTTGAAAAAGTGTAAAGTGTTTTTTACACCAACAAAATTATTGTTATTAATTCCTTAAGGAAGCTTAATAGAGTGGCCAATTCTCTTCATAGTGTAATTAAAGCGGTAATCGGTACGGGAATTTAATTTTAACATACTACATACTAATAATAAAATAAATATCTACACAAATGAATAAAATAAGTGAAGATAAATAAAATTTCAGGTGAGTTTATTATTTAAAAACAAATTATTTTGATGTACATATTTATTGTTTACTGAATTTCTTAAGATTTACATATATTTTTAACCAAGTGATTTTTGTATACATACTAGGGTAATTCAATCGGTTAACCGATTAATTTTTGTGCGATTAACTGTTTTAATAATTTAAAATTTACGATTTTCAAATAACAAATAAAGCGATTACTTTGTGTCGATTAACCGATTAACCGAAATTTCTTTTTATTTTTACACTTTATATAGAAATATAGTTTAAGACACACAAATTGTAAATCTTAACTCGTGAACATTCCCTTCTAGCAATAGTTTTTTGATTTAGGTATAGTTAGTACTAAAACTGAAACTAAGGAATTTGTTAATGACCTTTTTTCTAGAATGTTCTATGATGAACTTTGTCCTAATGAGTCGTAGGACGACATGGTAATAACGAAATTGAAAACATTACTGAAACGAGTCTTTTATCAGAACTTAACGAAAATATTTAAGTATTAAAAATCTAAAAAAAATCCAAAAAGAACTCCAATAGTATGATGGAAGATTATATGCATAGAAAAAACTAAAAAAATTCTGGATTCTTGGATATTCTTTATTATGCCTTACTTTTGATTTCTACAACATTTACAGTGCGAGATTTTTTTTAAGTTTAATTTTTATTAAAACTAAAAAGGAAATCATTTAAATTATATTCTATATATTTTTTAAAAGATTATTTCAGATGATCTCCCTAAAATCCTAAAAAAAACTCACATTATTTTTTGTTGTGCTTTTTATTAACAAAATGCTTATATAAAATTCGTGTTTTACTTTTCAATTGAAAATTAAAAAATAAATTATTCGGTTAATCGAATAATTTGAAAATAAACCGATTATATCTAAACCCTGATTAATTATTTGCTCGATTAACCGATTAAACCAGAATCCCAATTAATTGAATAAAGTAATATATACCAACTTACCTATTAAAAATAAAAATTTTAAATTTTTAGCTAAAAATGTTTTTCGTTTATCTAATTTAAATACAACTTTGATCAAGTTTTTATAAAAAATCGATTATTTGGCTGACAAAGCACAGTGTTTTAGAAAGGCTTTGCTTATACATTTTAATAATCCAATGGAAATTATTATTTAAATTCATTTATATTCAAATTTACATAAAATAACTTTAATAAATTCCTTTATTTTTGAAAAGTGTTCCGAAATATACTGAAAAGTTTTAAAATTTTCAAAAAGTAAAACGATTTTAGCTTTTTTTCTTCTTAAATAACAATTTATATCATTTTTTATAATTTTAGACCCTTTTTCTTTAAAGCATATTTTAGCATATAAAAACATATTTTTTACAGTTTGTTGAAAATATTAACAAACTAATTGCAGAGTTGTCAATTAAAAAGCTTTTCTCCTCCTTTCACCACCTTTTCTTCTACACTCTATCCCCTTTCCAAAGAAAGTAACACAATTATATATAGGCATATTAATTGCCTGAGTGTTACTTCTCTTTAAAAAAAAAAAAAAAAAATGGTTTTGCTAAAATCAGCATAAATTCTGTTTAATTAAATACCCAAATTTATTAACTAACTTAAAGTTAGTTATTTAAATGTTAACTTTAAGTTGACTAATTTTTAACAGATCTATAGTTATTTATAGAAGAATTATAGTTTTATTAGCAATAAGTCCACTTTTGAATTAAACTGTTAGTAAATTACCTGAAAGTATGATTTACCTTTTTGAAAAATTATAATTAATATTGAAACCATTTTAATTTTTTAAACTATTTTATTTATTTAATTTAGCTAAACAGCATTAAAAACACAAAAAATATATATATTCTTACAAAAAAAAACAAGTAATTCATTCATAACATTTGTTGGAGGAGATAATTTTTTGTCACTTGCTCATCACTGTTAATAATTGTTTCGTCAATTTATGTATGTTCTCAATCTCTTTGTTTGATCGTTGGTACCTATTACCCTTGTTGTTGTTGTTTATATTGCATCTCTTAGTGAGTACATATTAATGTTTTGTTAGTGCAAATTGTTTCTTGTTACTCTTTCTGTCGTGTCCGTACATGCATTGTTATTTATATAAATATAAGTAAGCTAATGCATGTAATGTTTTTGTTGTTAAATATAACGGACCACTTGTTATTTATATTTTTGGTAAATTCTTTAATGGTCCAATATATTGTTTTGTAAATTTTAGTTTTTAGTTAGAATCGAACCTCCAAAGAAACAACATCATTTTAGAAAAACACCCTTGCGTATTTTTTGATAACCTATTACATTTTGTAATAGGTAATTTTTTTTTAAGCGACAACATTTAAAATGTACACATGCATATACACAAATTATTTTTTTCTTTTATTTTTTATGCATTCTGCATGAATTTGTCGTTTTTTAATAACTTTCAAAGCATTTCTAATGTCTTTTACGGCATCATCAGACCCAAGCGATCGACAGGCATCTACATATTTAAAATATAGGTACATATGTATGAAATTGGAAATATATATACAAACATTTCTTTATAATATATTGCTTACCTGTTAACGCTTCGAAGAAATCTTGGAAACTTTTTAAGCGTTTTTTTCCATGCACACCATCAACATTAACATCCATACATACACTTGGCGAAATGACATTCGTGAAGGTCTTTTGTATGCGCCCTTTCAACAATTCCTTCATCATATTAACCTAAACTAAAAAATTAAGTTATTTAAAAATACAAATAGTGTACATACATATAAACGTCTTATTAATATTGTTTAAACTTACGTAAAGTTGATGATTATCCTCAGAAATCGTTTTGTTAATTTCATTTAAACGATCAATACTTTTAATCGGAAATGCGCAGCGTACTTTTTTATGTACATTCTCTTGCTTAAGGACCTTTTCTGCCAACACCTTCTGCTCTGCTAGACATGTCATTATAACATCATTTTGTTTCACTATAATGTCTGCAATTAAAGCGTAATAAAAATTATTAAAAATAATTATAAGCTTGTATAAAGATTATTTAGTTACCTTGGAGATTTTGAATGTTATCTGAAAGTAAATATATTTAATAAAATTTTAATTACATAATTTAATTTCAAATTACTTACCGTTCATTTCTTTAAACTTTTCTTGAAAAAGTTCTTTAATATTAGAACATCCTTGGCAAAAATTGTTTTCCTTGTTACCTATAAATACATATGTACATTACTAGCATATTACCTACTTTTTGCCGAAGTTTTTTACATGGCGAAGAACAGCTGATGCTGTTGTTAAATGAGTTAATAACAGCTTCAACTTATTTTATATTTACAGTCGACTTTAACGTCAAAAATATACTTTAACTTGTCTATGGTAGACCTAAATTCCACTCTTAAGTAAAGACGACTTTATTTCTATTAAAATATACTTTATTTCTGACTATGATTATGGGCCCAAGATGTATTAACAAGGTGGCAGCGTAACTACAACAATTACAACAATACAAGAACAATAGTCACTTTTGTTTGTGTAAAACCGTGTAAATTGTCAAAAAAAAAATTCACAAAAACGCACTTTTATAAATGAAATAGTTTTTTTAACATTTTTAAATATTTTATGCACATAAAGCGGTTACAAATACTCACTTTTTTAAATATAAAATAATCTTTTTAATCTTATAACAAATTTAAAAATATTTGTAAACAAGCTTTTGACATTTCACAAGGCAAAACACGAGTAGAGCAAAAAATATTCAGCTGGCGTTACGCTGCCACCTGGTTAAATATGCCTTGATTGGACCACTAAAGAATTTACCAAAAATATAAATAACAAGTGGTCCGTTATATTTAACAACAAAAACATTACATGCATTAGCTTACTTATATTTATATAAATAACAATGCATGTACGGCAGTGATGTTCAGCCCATACAACAATTGTTTAAAAAATTTAAACACTTTTGTTACGCTCTTTTAAAGAGCGTAATAAATGTCTCATTTTTTCAGAAATTCAATAAGCATTGTTGTTGGTTGGTTTTTGGATGAAGCAAAGCAAACACACGCGTTTCAATTACAATTGAACACAAAAAAACAAAGTTAAAAATAAATAATAAATTTGAGAGTATTTCGGCCGTATAATGTATATTCTTTCATTTCCTTAAAATTTAAATTATATTCATTTAATAAATTGGTTTTATTTGACAAAAATTCTAAATTTAAACTTTCTTCATTTTGTTGTTATTTTAAGTGTTTGACATTATGTTTGCTGGGTAGCTCTCTCACCAAATATCTTCATTTTTATTTTTGAACATCACTGATGTACGGACACGACAGAAAGAGTAACAAGAAACAATTTGCACTAACAAAACATTAATATGTACTCACTAAGAGATGCAATATAAACAACAACAGCAACAACAAGGGTAATAGGTACCAACGATCTAGTGATGTTAACTTTTTAATTTCGATTACCGTACAGCCCTAAAAAAATTACCGTTTTTTAAGTAAAATTACCGTATCCAAAGTTTAGTACAAAAATAATAATATTTTCTTATTGAAACAGGTTTATTTTTATAATTCAATATATCGAGGGCCTATATTCAAAACTCTCTATCTTAAAAAACAACTTTTCAGGAAAGCCAAAAAAAATGTTTTTTGTCGCGTATTACTTGAGTTATTAAAATTCGGTATGCTAGAGGGTTTTTCTTCTCAAAATATTCAATGTGTATATTAAAATGAAAAGATAGAGGATTTTGCATTTTAATAGAATTAAATTATTTTGATTTCATTTATGCCATCTGTCAGTTTTTAACGTGATTTATTTAAGATAACGGCTAATAATACAACATAAGATAAAAAAAAACTTTAAAAGTAGACACTTTTTAAGCAAACTCCAACTTCAACCATTTATTTTTATGCCATGGAAATTATATTTTCCAAAAACAAAATGGTAAAATATTTTCATGATAATTCATTTTTTTAAATGATTGAAAAATGTAAAATTCATGTTCAGCATTCAAAAATTAGTAGGAAAACATGAATTGCAAGAAGAAATTATTCCAAAAAAATATTTGAAAATTATTTGAAAAGATAGAGGCTTTTGCATTCGGAAAAAAATAATTTTTTAACATAGAGAAATAACAAAAATGCAAATAAAACTGCAAAAGACAATAGGTTGTAAGAAATTCACACCATAGATGAGGGCTGTTTTACTGAACATTTTACTATCAAAAAGTAATTTTCGTGAATATCAAAGATAGTGGGTTTTGAATATAGGACCATGTTTGTAAAACAGCAAAATGCCATTTTTATCAACATCATTTATTTGCCTTATAATATAAATTCCGTATCTATTTATTTAAATTCATCCATTTCAAAAGCTTCTGGGAAATGCAAATCTAAAGGAATTATAGAAATATTGGTATCGAACAATTAGGGATTTATTACGATCAGTTTTTAATACTAATTTGTATGTTGAAATATCAATACTTGAAAGACTTGCGATTACTTTACCGCGTAGATATATTTTGTCTAGTGGTAGTTGGTTATCATCATCCTCAAAGTTTTATGATTATTTTAATGAGAAATATGTACATTATATGTAGACACATTATGGAAATATAACGTTTGGGATATAATTTTTAAAAATTTAAACTTTTTAAAATTACCGTACAAATGTAGAAATTACCTGCCTACCGTACGGAGGTCTAAATTACCGTACAATACGGTAATTACCGTACGGTTAACATCACTGCAACGATCAAACAAAGAGATTGAGAACATACATAAATTGACGAAACAATTATTAACAGTGATGAGCAAGTGACAAAAAATTATCTCCTCCAACAAATGTTATGAATGAATTACTTGTTTTGTTTTTTTTTTTATTTTTTGTGTAAGAATATATATATTTTTTGTGTTTTTAATGCTGTTTAGCTAAATTAAATAAATAAAATAGTTTAAAAAATTAAAATGGTTTCAATATTAATTATAATTTTTCAAAAAGGTAAATCATACTTTCAGGTAATTTACTAACAGTTTAATTCAAAAGTGGACTTATTGCTAATAAAACTATAATTCTTCTATAAATAACTATAGATCTGTTAAAAATTAGTCAACTTAAAGTTAACATTTAAATAACTAACTTTAAGTTAGTTAAGAAAATTTGGGTATTTAATTAAACAGAATTTATGCAGATTTTAGCAAAACCATTTTAAATAATAATTTCCATTAGTTTGTTAATATTTTCAACAAACTGTAAAAATATGTTTTTATATGCTAAAATATGCTTTAAAGAAAAAGGGTCTAAAATTATAAAAAATGATATAAATTGTTATTTAAGAAGAAAAAAAGCTAAAATCGTTTTACTTTTTGAAAATGTTCAAACTTTTCAGTATATTTCGGAACACTTTTCAAAAATAAAGGAATTTATTAAAGTTATTTTATGTAAATATGAAGAGAATTGGCCACTCTATTAAGCTTCCTTAATGAATTAATAACAATAATTTTGTTGGTGTAAAAAACACTTTACACTTTTCTTTGCACTGCTTTTTTACTATTGAGATTTTGCTCTTCATCTTGCTCTCATCTCATTGATGCTTTTACTATTTGTAAATTTTACACTGTAAAAACAAAACACAAACAACAACAACACATTTAAATACGCAGCATCACGCGACATACAAGCAAAGTCATGCCCAAAGGGTTTATGTTTAAAACAACAAACACAATTCTCTTCATAGTGTAATTAAAGCGGTAATCGGTACGGGAATTTAATTTTAACATACATAATAATAAAAAATACACAAATGAATAAAATAAGTGAAGATAAATAAAAATTTCAGGTGAGTTTATTATTTAAAAACAAATGATTTTGATGTACATAGGTATTTATTGTTTACTGAATTTCTTAAGATTTACATATATTTTTAACCAAGTGATTTTTGTATAAATACTAGGGTAATTCAATCGGTTAACCGATTAATTTTTGTGCGGTTAACTGTTTTAATAATTTAAAATTTCGATTATTGTCGATTAACCGATTAACCGAAATTTCTTTTTATTTTTACACTTTATATAGAAATGTAGTTTAAGACACACAAATTGTAAATCTTAACTCGTGAACATTTCCTTCTAGCAATAGTTTTTTGATTTAGGTATAGTTAGTACGAAAACTGAAACTAAGAAATTTGTTAATGACCTTTTTTCTAGAATGTTCTATGATGAACTTTGTCCTAATGAGTCATAGGACGACATGGTAATAGACGAAATTGAAAACATTACTGAAACGAGTCTTTTATCAGAACTTAACGAAACTATTCAAGTATTAAAAGTCTAAAAAAATCCAAAAAGAACTCCAATGGTATGATGGAAGATTATATGCATAGAAAAAACTAAAAAAATTCTGGATTCTTGGATATTCTTTATTAGGCCTTACTTTTGATTTCTACAACATTTACAATCAGTGAGAGATTTTTTTAAGTTTAATTTTTATTAAAAGTAAAAAAGGAAAGCATTTAAATTATATTCTATATATTTTTTAAAAGATTATTTCAGATGATCTCCCTAAAATCCTAAAAAAACTCACATTATTTTTTGTTGTGCTTTTTATTAACAAAATGCTTATATAAAATTCGTGTTTTACTTTTCAATTGAAAATTAAAAAATAAATTATTCGGTTAATCAAATAATTTGAAAATAAACCGATTATTAACCGATTAAATCTAAACCCTGATTAATTATTTGCTCGATTAACCGATTAAACCAGAATCCCAATTAATTGAATAAAGTAATACATACCAACTTACCTATTAAAAATAATAATTTTAAATTTTTAGATGAAAATGTTTTTCATATATCTAATTTAAATACAACTTTGATCAAGTTTTTATAAAAAATCGATTATTTGGCTGACAAAGCACAGTGTTTTAGAAAGGTTTTGTTTATACATTTTAATAATCCAATGGAAATTATTATTTAAATTCATTTATATTCAAATTTACATAAAATAACTTTAATAAATTCCTTTATTTTTGAAAATTGTTCCGAAATATACTGAAAAGTTTGAACATTTTCAAAAAGTAAAACGATTTTAGCTTTTTTCTTCTTAAATAACAATTTATATCATTTTTTATAATTTTAGACCCTTTTTCTTTAAAGCATATTTTAGCATATAAAAACATATTTTAACAGTTTGAAATTTTTCGAAAATTTTTTATTTTTTTTCTTCTTAAATCACAATTTATAGAATTTTTAATGTTTTCAGACCCTTTTTCATTAAAGCATATTTTAGCATATAAAAGCATATTTTTACAGTTTGCTGAAAATATTAACAAACTAATGGAAATTATTATTTAAAATGCTTTTGCTAAAATCTGCATAAATTCTGTTTAATTAAATACCCAAATTTGTTAAAGAAAACTTCCAAAATTCCCACAAAAATTTTAAAAATTAAGCTAATTCAAACTATGTTTTAAAATCTTTTTTATCAACAGCATATTTTGGCATATAAAAGCTTATTTCTAATATTCCTTGCTAATTTTAATAAACTCAGTAAAATTGTTATTTAAATACGTATATAATGATATTTATGTACGTAAATCGACTTTATTAAATTCCCATTTTTTTTTAAAGAAAACCCCCAAAATTTCCCCAAATTTCAGAAATTTTAAAAATTTAAAACAATGTTAGTTCTTTTTGTTAGTAATTTTTTTATTTTAAATTACTTTAACTTCAATTTTTAGTATTTCTGCGACTATTTTCTAAAAAGCATATTTTTGCATATAAAAGCATATTTTTAAAATTTCTTAAAATCTTAACAAACTAATATAAAATGCTGTATATTATTGTTAATGTTTAAATTCCCATTGTTTAAATTCCCACATTTTTTCAAGAAAATCTCCAAAATTTCCAAAAAAAATTTTAAAATTTAAAAAAAATATAAAATGTTGGTTAAAATTACTATAAAAAGCATTTTTAATGATTTTACAACATTTTTTTCAAAAGCATATTTTAGCATATTTTTGGCATATAAAAGCATATTTTGATTTTTTCTTATAAATTTAAACAAACTATATGAAAACGTTAAACATTATTGTTTATGCTGGCATCAGTTATTAATTACATTAATTAAATTCCCATAGTTTTAAACAAAATCCCCAAAATCTCCCTATATTTAAGGAATTTTGAAAAAATTTAATTTTCCATTTGCTAAATAGTTTTATTTATTTAATCTCGTTTAAACAAATTCATAGTTTTCAGCCTTTAAAATTGCAAACAAATTTCACAATTCCGCTCTACAGGGTGGTGAATTGTAGTCACATTCCAAAATATCTATAAAAATACAAAATTTTAATGCTTAATTATTTCTCTGCAATATAAACAAATTAAATTCTGCTTACATTTCGTTACCGGCTCCTCTAAATAGTTTGTCCAAGTGCAATCATGTCTCGAGGGATCATTCTCAATAACACTACCTCCTATGCGCGGCTTTATAGCCGTCTGTCCTAACTCCTCCACTCTATTTCTCATTTCAATTAATTTCTCTTTATATTCAACCTTTCCTGCTAAATTATTTTGTTCACATGGATCCTGCCAAATATTAAAGAGGCATTCTTCTTTTAAAGGCTCACAAGTCGACCCCAATTGACCACATTTTATTTGAGCTTGAGTTCTTAGACTTTTGATTTGTAGTTCTGTTAAAGGTTTTTCAGCATATTTGGTTAGTGACTTGCCAGCTAAAGAATTTTGCACCACTTTCACATAGTTCACTTCCCGGGGATCTGTTATATTGGGATTTCTGTGCAGTAAAACATGATCATATTGTCCCTCAATGGTGGTGCCATTGATGTATTTAAATTGTCCCTTCATAAAGGATTTCACTTGATAAATATCATCCAACATGTGTACAATTTCCCTTTCACTGTGGTTGCCTCTGAAGGTGTCCGTTTTGGAGTTAACCAGATCAGGCCAGTGATTTAAACCATCCAGTTTCAGTTGCCAGGGTTCTAAGGGGATTTTGGCTGCCGCAGCTAAGGTGGGCAACCAGTCGCCTACATAAATGGGTGGTTGGTAAATCGAAGCCTTATTTTTTATCAAGGGACTCCAAATAGCACCAGTTACTCGTATGCCACCTTCCCAGGGGGAATTTTTTTGCTTTAAAAAGAGATTTATTGATATATCTAAACTCATTTAAAGGATCTTAGAAGTAAATTACCCCTCTTAAAGGCCAATTCGAACCGGTGTTATTAAACAGACCCACTGAAGGGCCACCGTTATCGGAATAGAAAAGAATTATAGAATTTTTCAGTTGATTTGACTTGTCCAAAGCCTTAACAATTCTGCCCACACTTTCATCCAGTTTAGAGGCCATGGCTATAGGAAAAAACATAAATTGATGGGAAATAATTCTTTATATCCTTTATTTGCTTTACCCACCCGCATAAGTTCTTCTCCTGATATCTGGTATATAGTTAAACTTCTCAATTTCCTTTTGTGGAGCCTGCAAGGGTTCCTCATCGTTGGCTGTATGAGTGGCCAAATGATTGACCACTAAAAATAAAGGCTGGGCAGCCTTATTCTTCAAAATAATACTCTCCGCCTCCTGAGTAAACAGATCAGTAACATAGCTGCCCTCTGGCGCACATTCCAACTCCATATTACGACGAAAATCATAACCCAAACTGTAATTGGTCTGAAATTTTTCATCTCTATATTTCCCTAGATCTTTAAGAATTTTTTAAAAAAACAAACTTACCGGCATTTTCGATCTCATGCGGAAATAGTCCACATAAGCTCCCCAATAGCCATAGTGAGTGTCAAAACCATTAAAAGTGGGCGTAAACTCTTTGCGTGCCATGCCCAAATGCCATTTACCCACCAGATTGGTGGAATAACCCTGGGCCTGGAAAATCTCAGCCATGCTGGTGAAATTTTCCAATATACCCCAGGGTTCCTCATTTACTATGACAAAATGTTGGGTTCCTGGAAATTTGTAACAAAGGTGAATGTTTTTTGAACCTTTTTAAGTTAATTTTAAGATAGAAACCTGTATGTATGGGATAGAGGCCAGTTAGAAGAGCCGCTCTAGAGGGAGTACACATGGGTGGAGTGTATAAACGATTTAGGATTTTGCCATGATAAGCCAAGGCATCTATATTGGGCGTTAGATATTCTTTGGCTCCACGGAAGCTGGTATCGTCGAGACCCTGTTCAAAAAATTTAATGATTGATTTATAAATTGGTTGATAAAAGGAACCACGATTGATGTATAAATTGATTGATAAAAGGAACCACGATTGATGTAAAAATTGATTGATAAAAGGAACCACGATTGATGTATAAATTGATTGATAAAAGGAACCATGATTGATGTATAAATTGATTGATAAAAGGAACCACGATTGATGTACAAATTGATTGATAAAAGGAACCATGATTGATGTATAAATTGATTGATAAAAGGAACCACGATTGAAGTATAAATTGATTGATAAAAGGAACCATGATTGATGTATAAATTGATTGATAAAAGGAACCACGATTGATGTATAAATTGATTGATAAAAGTAACCACGATTGATGTACAAATTGATTGATAAAAAGAACCACGTTTGATGTATAAATTGATTGATAAAAAGAACCACGATTGATGTATAAATTGATTGATAAAAGGAACCACTATTGATGTATAAATTGATTGATAAAAGGAACCACGATTGATGGATAAATTGGTTGATAAAAGGAACCACGATTGATGTAAAAATTGATTGATAAAAGGAACAACAATAGATGAATAAATTGATTGATAAAAGGAACCACGTTTGATGTATAAATTGATTGATAAAAAGAACCACGATTGATGTATAAATTGATTGATAAAAGGAACCACTATTGATGTATAAATTGATTGATAAAAGGAACCACGATTGATGTATAAATTGATTGATAAAAGGAACCACGATTGATGTATAAATTGATTGATAACAGGAACCATGATTGATGTATAAATTGATTGATAAAAGAAACCACGATTGATGTATAAATTGATTGATAAAAGGAACCATGATTGATGTATAAATTGATTGATAAAAGGAACCACGATTGATGTATAAATTGATTGATAACAGGAACCACGATTGATGTATAAATTGATTGATAAAAGGAACCACGATTGATGTATAAATTGATTGATAAAAGAAACCACGATTGATGTATAAATTGATTGATAAAAGGAACCACGATTGATGTATAAATTGATTGATAAAAGAAACCACGATTGATGTATAAATTGATTGATAAAAAGAACCACGATTGATGTATAAATTGATTGATAAAAGGAACCACGATTGATGTATAAATTGATTGATACCAGGAACCACGATTGATGTATAAATTGATTGATAAAAGGAACCACGATTGATGTATAAATTGATTGATAACAGGAACCATGATTGATGTATAAATTGATTGATAAAAGAAACCACGATTGATGTATAAATTGATTGATAAAAGGAACCACGATTGATGTATAAATTGATTGATAAAAGGACCCACGATTGATGTATAAATTGATTGATAAAAGGAACCATGATTGATGTATAAATTGATTGATAAAAGGAACCACAATTGATGAATAAATTGTTTGATAAAAGGAACCACGATTGATGTATAAATTGATTGATAAAAGGAACCACGATTTAGGTATAAATTGATTGATAAAAGGAACTAGGATTGATGTATAAATTGATTGATAAAAGGAACCACGATTGATGTATAAATTGATTGATAAAAAGAACCACGATTGATGTATAAATTGATTGATAAAAGGAACAACAATAGATGAATAAATTGATTGATAAAAGGAACCACGTTTGATGTATAAATTGATTGATAAAAAGAACCACGATTGATGTATAAATTGATTGATAAAAGGAACCACTATTGATGTATAAATTGATTGATAAAAGGAACCACGATTGATGTATAAATTGATTGATAAAAGGAACCACGATTGATGTATAAATTGATTGATAACAGGAACCATGATTGATGTATAAATTGATTGATAAAAGGAACCATGATTGATGTATAAATTGATTGATAAAAGGAACCACGATTGATGTATAAATTGATTGATAAAAGGAACCACGATTGATGTATAAATTGATTGATAAAAGGAACCACGATTGATGTATAAATTGATTGATAACAGGAACCACGATTGATGTATAAATTGATTGATAAAAGAAACCACGATTGATGTATAAATTGATTGATAAAAGGAACCATGATTGATGTATAAATTGATTGATAAAAGGAACCACGATTGATGTATAAATTGATTGATAAAAGGAACCACGATTGATGTATAAATTGATTGATAACAGGAACCACGATTGATGTATAAATTGATTGATAAAAGGAACCACGATTGATGTATAAATTGATTGATAACAGGAACCATGATTGATGTATAAATTGATTGATAAAAGAAACCACGATTGATGTATAAATTGATTGATAAAAGGAACCACGATTGATGTATAAATTGATTGATAAAAGGACCCACGATTGATGTATAAATTGATTGATAAAAGGAACCATGATTGATGTATAAATTGATTGATAAAAGGAACCACAATTGATGAATAAATTGTTTGATAAAAGAAACCACGATTGATGTATAAATTGATTGATAAAAGGAACCACGATTTAGGTATAAATTGATTGATAAAAGGAACTAGGATTGATGTATAAATTGATTGATAAAAGGAACCACGATTGATGTATAAATTGATTGATAAAAGTAACCACGATTGATGTATAAATTGATTGATAAAAGGAACCACGATTGATGTAGAAACTGATTGATAAAAGAAACCACGATTGATGTATAAATTTATTGATAAAAGGAACCACGATTGATGTATAAATTGATTGATAAAAGGAACCACGATTGATGTATAAATTGATTGATAAAAGGAACCACGATTGATGTATAAATTGATTGATAACAGGAACCATGATTGATGTATAAATTGATTGATAAAAGAAACCACGATTGATGTATAAATTGATTGATAAAAGGAACCATGATTGATGTATAAATTGATTGATAAAAGGAACCACGATTGATGTATAAATTGATTGATAACAGGAACCACGATTGATGAATAAATTGATTGATAAAAGGAACCACGATTGATGTATAAATTGATTGATAAAAGAAACCACGATTGATGTATAAATTGATTGATAAAAGGAACCATGATTGATGTATAAATTGATTGATAAAAGGAACCATGATTGATGTATAAATTGATTGATAAAAGGAACCACGATTGATGTATAAATTGATTGATAAAAGGAACCATGATTGATGTATAAATTGATTGATAAAAGGAACCACGATTGATGTATAAATTGATTGATAAAAGGAACCACGATTGATGTATAAATTGATTGATACCAGGAACCACGATTGATGTATAAATTGATTGATAAAAGGAACCACGATTGATGTATAAATTGATTGATAACAGGAACCATGATTGATGTATAAATTGATTGAGAAAAGAAACCACGATTGATGTATAAATTGATTGATAAAAGGAACCACGATTGATGTATAAATTGATTGATAAAAGGACCCACGATTGATGTATAAATTGATTGATAAAAGGAACCATGATTGATGTATAAATTGATTGATAAAAGGAACCACAATTGATGAATAAATTGTTTGATAAAAGGAACCACGATTGATGTATAAATTGATTGATAAAAGGAACCACGATTGATGTATAAATTGATTGATAACAGGAACCATGATTGATGTATAAATTGATTGATAAAAGGAACCATGATTGATGTATAAATTGATTGATAAAAGGAACCACGATTTAGGTATAAATTGATTGATAAAAGGAACTAGGATTGATGTATAAATTGATTGATAAAAGGAACCACGATTGATGTATAAATTGATTGATAAAAGTAACCACGATTGATGTAAAAATTGATTGATAAAAGGAACAACAATAGATGAATAAATTGATTGATAAAAGGAACCACGTTTGATGTATAAATTGATTGATAAAAAGAACCACGATTGATGTATAAATTGATTGATAAAAGGAACCACTATTGATGTATAAATTGATTGATAAAAGGAACCACGATTGATGTATAAATTGATTGATAAAAGTAACCACGATTGATGTATAAACTGATTGATAAAAGAAACCACGATTGATGTATAAATTGATTGATAAAAGTAACCACGATTGATGTATAAATTGATTGATAAAAGGAACCACGATTGATGTATAAATTGATTGATAAAAGGAACCACGATTGATGTAAAAATTGATTGATAAAAGGAACCACGATTGATGTATAAATTGATTGATAAAAGGAATCACGATTGATGTATAAATTCGTTGATAAAAGGAACCTCGATTGATGTATAAATTGATTGATAAAAGGAACCACGATTGATGTAAAAATTGCTTGATAAAAGGAACGAAGATTGATGTATAAATTGATTGATAAAAGGAACCACGATTGATGTATAAATTGATTGATAAAAGGAACCACGATTGATGGATAAATTGATTGATAAAAGGAACCACGATTGATGTACAAATTGATTGATAAAAGGAACCACGATTGATGTAAAAATTAATTGATAAAAAGAACCACGATTGATGTAAAAATTGATTGATAAAAGGAACCACGATTGATGTATAAATTGATTGATAAAAGGAACCACGATAGTTTTGTAGCTGGCCTAATCATTTCTTCAAGGAACTAAGCTTCCAAATCAGTATTTAATATTATTGTAAAGTGGGAAGCATCTGGAAATGGGTTAGGAATTATAGTAGCTAATTAATCTCAAACAGACTTGATATTAACCTTGTCCAATAAAATTCCGCAATCTATGCTATTTCCTTATGACGTTTTTATTATCTTTTGATTAAATATTTTTGTTATTTATTTCAATATCTTTATGATAATGTTTAGAGATAAAAAACACTTTTATATAAATCGTGCGATCTAAATTATTTAAACAAGAACCTAACAATTATCTTAATATTATACGAGGGCAGATGGAAATCTATGTCATAGTTGAAGTTATTAACATTTCTTTTAGTTTCACTTAATTTTCACCATTCATTATTTAATATTCTTTCTTATATTCACCATATCGTCTGCCATTATTATCACTATATTTGGTGGCTGTATATTCTTTGCCAGGATACTCTTACAGCCCCAACAAATCATATATAAAAATAGGCACGCTTTGAAAAACATTTTCATTTCAACACTTCAGTTGGGTGTCTGTTTTGAAACTGAACTTGCACGAAAAAAAAAAAATCATTTGTTTTATAATTTCAGCTGTTGTCTGAAGTAATAAAGACGTGTCAATTAAGATAAACAATATTTAATTAAACTAGACCGTAATAATTTTACAGATGGGGTCTCTAAAGCAATAAAAGAGAAAATTGACTTGATTTTTTGTTTAATTACTTTCAACATTTCAATCATGCAGATAAGAGAGGAGGTGTGAGGGTCTGGGAGACACGAGTTTTAATAAAGATTAAGGCAAAAGAGATTAGGGAGACTTGGAACGAGAAAAACTATTAGAAAGGTACTAAACATGTGCAAACTCAAAATATCGCTAATAACTTGGCCAATAAGCGTTTAATCAAGAAAAGGAGATCGATCTGTGATCACTCATATTTCTAACCAAAAATCAATTTTTTATATAAAAACTCAAAATATCTAAATTCGCTAATAACTTGGCAATTAAGCGTTTAATCAAGAAAAGGACTTCGATCTGTGATCACTCATATTTCTGGCCAAAAATCGATTTTTTTTATATAAAAACTCAAAATATCTAAATTTGCTAATAACTTGGCCAATAAGCGTTTAATCAAGAAAAGGAGCTCGATCTGTGATCACTCATATTTCTGAACAAAAATCGATTTTTTTATATAAAAACTCGAAATATCTAAATTTGCTAATAACTTGGCAATTAAGCGTTTAATCAAGAAAAGGACTTCGATCTGTGATCACTCATATTTATATAAAAACTCAAAATATCTAAATTTGCTAATAACTTGGCCAATAAGCGTTTAATCAGGAGAAGCAGCTCGATCTGTGATCACTCATATTTCTGAACAAAAATCGATTTTTTTATATAAAAACTCAAAATATCTAAATTCGCTAATAACTTGGCCAATAAGCGTTTAATCAAGAAAAGGAGCTCGATCTGTGATCACTCATATTTCTGGCCAAAAATCGATTTTTTTATATAAAAACTCAAAATATCTAAATTTGCTAATAACTTGGCCAATAAGCGTTGAATCAAGAAAAAGAGCTCGATCTGTGATCACTCATATTTCTGAACAAAAATCGATTTTTTTATATAAAAACTCAAAATATCTAAATTCGCTAATAACTTGGCCAATAAGCGTTTAATCAAGAAAAGGGGCTCGATCTGTGATCACTCATATTTCTTAACAAAAATCAATTTTTTATATAAAAACTCAAAATATCTAAATTTGCTAATAACTTGGCCAATAAGCGTTTAATCAAGAAAAGGTGCTCGATCTGTGATCACTCATATTTCTGAACAAAAATAGACTTTTTTTAATAAAAACTCAAAATATCTAAATTCGCTAATAACTTGGCCAATAAGGCTTTAATCAAGAAAGGCAGCTCAATCTGTGATCACTCATATTTCTGGCCAAAAATCGTTTTTTTTATATAAACTCGAAATATCTAAATTTGCTAATAACTTGGCCAATAAGCGTTTAATCAGGAGAAGGAGCTCGATCTGTGATCACTCATATTTCTAACCAAAAATCGATTTTTTTTATATAAAACTCAAAATATCTAAATTTGCTAATAACTTGGCCAATAAGCGTTTAATCAAGAAAAGGAGCTTGATCTGTGATCACTCATATTTCTAACAAAAAATCGATTTTTTATATAAAACTCAAAATATCTAAATTTGCTAATAACTTGGCCAATAAGCGTTTAATCAAGAAAAGGACGTCGATCTGTGATCACTCATATTTCTGACCAAAAATCGATTTTTTTATATAAAATATCAAAATATCTAATTTCGCTAATAACTTGGCCAATAAGCGTTGAATCAAGAAAACGAGCTTGATCTGTGATCACTCATATTTCTAAACAAAAATCGATTTTTTTATATGAAAACCTAAAATATCTAATTTCGCTAATAACTTGGCCAATAAGCGTTTAATCAAGAAAAGGAGATCGATCTGTGATCACTCATATTTCTAACCAAAAATCAATTTTTTATATAAAAACTCAAAATATCTAAATTCGCTAATAACTTGGCAATTAAGCGTTTAATCAAGAAAAGGACTTCGATCTGTGATCACTCATATTTATATAAAAACTCAAAATATCTAAATTTGCTAATAACTTGGCCAATAAGCGTTTAATCAGGAGAAGCAGCTCGATCTGTGATCACTCATATTTCTGAACAAAAATCGATTTTTTTATATAAAAACTCAAAATATCTAAATTCGCTAATAACTTGGCCAATAAGCGTTTAATCAAGAAAAGGAGCTTGATCTGTGATCACTCATATTTCTACCCAAAAATTGATTTTTTTATATGAAAACCTAAAATATCTAAAATCGCTAATAACTTGGCCAATAAGCGTTTAATTAAGAAAAAGAGCTCGATCTGTGATCACTCATATTTCTGAACAAAAATCGATTTTTTTATATTTTTTTTTTTATTTGAACGGGACAACGTCTGTCGGTTCAGCTAGTTTAAAATAAACTTAAAATCTATCTGTTCAAGTCCAAAACAAAACTACCACTCCATCAATCTCCCCATCACCTTCAAATCACATATAAAATTATGCACGGGTATGGCCAACAGAGCAGCCGATGTTATTCCAATAGAATCCGATTGTATAACAATGGCCAAGGCAAATTTCCTTCTCTGCATTGGTATTTCCTGAGACATTCTATAGAAAGTATTCACATAAGCCCCGCCACCCAATAAACCCTCCCACAAGACAACTGCAAACGATATCCATATAGTGGGAGTAAAGGGAAAGATGGCTTCCAGCAAAAAGTAAACAACATTGATAAATTGCAAAACAGCCATTAACCAGGTTTTCTTAAAGTGCACTATATTGACAGAGGATCGGGCAATAAACACGCCCAGCTGATAGTCCACATTGAGCCAACGATATTGGGAGGGTCGGTCCAAAAAAGATTTCTCGAAATACACCAATTCATACTGTGAAAGGAAAATGAAACGATTTTATTTTCCTAAACTGATCAATTTAAAGAGAACTCTTACCAATCCTTGATTAATAAAGTATTCAAAAAAGTACACTAAAACCAAAGGCACCATATATTTCAGCAACTCCTTGACATATTGCATTTTTTCACTAAATTCCTCTAAACGGTGTAAAACTAACTCTTTGGAATAGACAATTCTTAGTTTATTTTTGGGTGTTCGTAAAAGTAACCAAAATGCTACAGCCTCCAATAAAGGAAAGATTAACATGATCAGCATGGTATCACGATTGCTGATATGGAAAGATCTTAAGGAGGCATAGGATAAAGAACCAATAACTCCAGCTGCCCCGGTACCGGAAGACCAAGTGGAAACAACATTTCTAGACAATAATTGAAAAAAATTAACTTCCGATCGTAATTTCAAATACTATTTCATCAACTTACTTATTGAATTGGGAAGAATAAGACATGAATTTTGCCTCCCCTATGCCTCCGCTAGCCGAGGTTACTGCAATGCCCAAAATGGCCAGCCATTCGGTTTTAGCAAAACCCACAAATAGAAAGCCGGCAGCAGAACACATCACCGCCATAATTATATAAAAACTTGAGGAACAAAATTAATAAATAATATAAAACTATTTGTTTAAAAACCCCTTCTCTTACTTCATCCAATAGGGCAGAAAGGGTAAAATAATCTTGAAAAACAAAGTTGGCAAAATATCCGCCAGTAATATGGCTCCCGTTGAGATATACTGGCAATCTCGTAAACCTATGGCTTCAGTGGAATTCACCGAATGAAGGGAAATGTGCTAAAAGGAATCAATTTATTACAATTGACTTATTTTCTGGCGTTTAGCTTACCTCTTCATGAAATTGTCCTATAATATCATGGGCCGCACTTAGCATTACATTGTAACCATAATTATTGCACAAACCCAAGATCCAAAATGCCGTCAAATCTCTCCACAAATTCTTATCTTCCAATTCCTCCACAACATCTTGATTTTCCGAAGCCATTAATATAAGTTTTCATACGTTGTTTTCATAAAAATATTTTCCAAAATTTTTATTATTTCAAAACACAAAACCAATGACATTAAAAAATTGTAAAAGATTAATCAATAAAGAAAATATGGTCGGCCGTAGAAGTTCGGTAACTGAAAGAAACACCATTGAGGTAAAAGTTAGAGTATAAAAAGAACCACGATTAAGGAATAAAACAAACCACGATTGGGGTTAAAGTTAGAGTATAAAAAGAACCACGATTGAGGAATAAAACGAACCACGATTGAGGTTAAAGTTGGAGTATAAAAGGAACCACGATTGAGGTTAGAGTTGGAGCACAAAAAGAACCACGATTGAGGAATACAACGAACCACGACTGAGGTTAAAGTGGGAGTATAAAAAGAACCACGATTGAGGAATAAAACGAACCACGATTGAAGTAAAAGTTGGAGTACAAAAAGAACCACGATTGAGGAATAAAACGAACCAAGATTGAGGAATAAAACGAACCACTATTGAGGTTAAAGTTGGAGTATAAAAAGAACCGCGATTGAGGTTGAAGTTGGAGTATAAAAAGAACCACGATTGAGGAATAAAATGAACCACGATTGAGGTTATAGTTGGAGTATAAAAGGAACCACGACTGAGGAAATGAACCACGATTGAGGTTGAAGTTGGAGTATAAAAAGAACCACGATTGAGGAATAAAACGAACCACGATTGAGGTTAAAGTTGGAGTATAAAATGAACCACGACTGAGGAATAAAACGAACCACGATTGAGGTTAAAGTTGGAGTATAAAAAGAACCACGATTGAGGAATAAAACGAACCACGATTGAGGTTACAGTTTGAGTATAAAAGGAACCACGTCTGAGGAATAAAATGAACCACGATTGAGGTTAAAGTTGGAGTATAAAAAGAACCACGATTGAGGAATAAAACGAACCACTATTGAGGTTGAAGTTGGAGTATAAAAATAACCGCGATTGAGGTTGAAGTTGGAGTATAAAAAGAACCATGACTGAGGAATAAAACGAACCACGATTGCGGTTAAAGTTGGAGTATAAAATGAACCACGATTGAGGAATAAAACGAACCACGATTGAGGTTAAAGTTGGAGTATAAAAGGAACCACGACTGAGAAATAAAACGAACCACGATTGAGGTTAAAGTTGGAGTATAAAAAGAACCGCGATTGAGGTTGAAGTTGGAGTATAAAAGGAACCACGACTGATGAATAAAACGAACTACGATTGAGGTTAAAGTTGGAGTATAAAAAGAACCACGATTGAGGAATAAAACGAACCACGATCGAGGTTAAAGTTGGAGTATAAAAAGAACCGCGATTGAGGTTGAAGTTGGAGTATAAAAGGAACCACGACTGATGAATAAAACGAACTACGATTGAGGTTAAAGTTGGAGTATAAAAAGAACCACGATTGAGGAATAAAACGAACCACGATCGAGGTTAAAGTTGGAGTATAAAAAGAACCGCGATTGAGGTTGAAGTTGGAGTATAAAAGGAACCATGACTGAGGAATAAAACGAACCACGATTGAGGTTAAAGTTGGAGTATAAAAGGAACCACGACTGATGAATAAAACGAACTACGATTGAGGTTAAAGTTGGATTATAAGAGGAACCAAGATTGAGGTTAAAATTGGAGTATAAAAGGAACCACGATTGAGGTTAAAGTTGGAGTATAGAAAGATCCACGATTAAGGAATAAAAGGAACCACGATTGAGATTAAAGTTGGAGTATAAAAGGAACCACGATTGAGGACTAAAAATAACCACGATTGAGGTTAAAGTTGGAGTATAAAAGGAACCACGATTGAGGTTAAAGTTGGAGTATAACAAGAACCACGATTGAGGTTAAAGTTGGAGTATAAAAAGAACCACGATTGAGGAATAAAAGGAACCACGATTGAGGTTTAAGTTGGAGTATAACAAAAACCAAGATTGAACAATAATACGAACCATGATTGAGGTTAAAGTTTTAGTACAAAAATAACCACGATTGAGGAATAAAACGAACCACGATTGAACAATAATACGAACCATGTCTGAGGTTAAAGTTTTAGTACAAAAATAACCACGATTGAGGAATAAAACGAACCACGATTGAGGTTAAAGTTGGAATATAAAAAGAACCACGATTGAGGAATAAAAAGAACAACTTTTGAGGTTGAAGTTGGAGTATAAAAAAGAACCACGATTGGGGAATAAAAAGAACCACGATTGAGGAATAAAAAGAACAACGTTTGAGGTTGAAGTTGGAGCATAAAAAAGAACCACGATTGAGGTTAAAGTTGGAGTATAAAAAGAACCACGATTGAGGAATAAAAATAACCACGATTGAGGAATAAAAAGAACCACGATTGAGGTTGAAGTTGGAGTATAAAAAAGAACCACGATTGAGGTATAAAAGGAACCACGATTGAAGTATAAAAGGAACCAGGATTGAGGAGTATAAAAACACACACCATTGATGAATAAATTATTCTATACAAATATTTGATCAGTAGAAAGAACCATGATTAATGTACAAATTTTTTATATTATAAAAACTGAAGCCTACCTTTAGGCTGACCATATATATTAGATCATTTATATTAACTATTGCATTTTTTACATTTTTATTATTAATTTATTATCAAATTTCTTTCGTCTTTTTATGTTATCAACTTAAATCTATTAAATTCTTATTATTTCAACTATAAACCAATTATAGCTAAAATATTTATACATCTTTTAAGCGGGCAGTCTTAAAATTAATTCACACATCAACAAACTACATTCACTACATTTAAATTTAACACATTTTAACTAAATTTAAACTAAAAAAAAACTTAACTTTAATACTGACTTCCATCACCACGTAACACTTCTAACAGCTGCCGGCAAAGCACAGATGGCATTATGCACTGGAATGGCTAGGAAACCGGCCAAAGCAATGCCATACGAATCCGATTGTACCACCATGGCCATGGCAAATTGTCGTCTACCGGGTGGTATTTCCTTAGACATTCTATAGAAGGTATTGACATAAGCACCGCCGCCCAATAGACCTTCCCACAATACAATAACAAATGTTATCCAAATACTGGGTGTATAGAAGTAAATCACTTCGGTAACGAAATAGATCACATTGACTAATTGGAAAACGGACATTAACCAAATCCTATTTAGTTGGAAGATATTGACGGAGGAGCGTGAAATGAATACGCCTATTTGATAGTCCACATTAAGCCATCTGTATTGAGAGGCCTTGTCCAGGAAGGTGTTTTCAAAGAAAACCAATTCGAACTGGAAATAAAGGCATACAATTATTGTGTGAATAAATTTAAAGTAAAGAACAATCTTACCAATCCCTGATTAATGAAATACTCAAAGAAGTACACCAAAGCCAATGGCACCATATACTTGATCAAGTGTTTGATATACATAAATTTCTCCTTGAAACCCAGCAAGGGTTTGTCGTCTATGATCAATTCCTCCGTAGATTCCACTGCTGTTACCGGCAGAACTGAAGGTTTTCTCAACATTAGCCAAAATGCTAAAGCCTCTATGAAGGGGAATATCAACATTATTAACATTGTGTCTCGGGGACTGACATTCAAAGACCTTAGGGTGGCATAGGATAGGGAACCAATAACACCAGCACCTCCTGTGCCAGAAGACCAAGTTGATACTACATTTCTGATATAGAAATTTATAAATTAGAAGATTTACTATAGGGTTTAGAAATAAGAAAACTTACTTATTGAAATGGGAGGAATAGGCCAGAAACGTAGTCTCTCCTATGCCGGAACTAGCAGAGGTTATAATAACACCCATTAGAGCCATCCATTCGGCATTGGCAAAGCCCACAAATAGAAAACCAGCAGCCGAAAAGAGCACAGCTAGACCAATGCGGAAACTGAAAGAGAATGGACAGAAATTTGAGGTTATGGTTGGAGTATAAGAAGAACCACGATTGAGGTATAAAAAGAACCACGATTGAGGTATAGATAGAACCAATATTAAGGTATAAAAAGAACCACGATTGAGGTTAAAGTTGGAGTATAAAAAGAACCACAATTGTGCAATAAAAAGAACCACGATTGAGGCTGAAGTTGGAGCATAAAAAGAACCACGATTGAGGAATAAAAAGAACCACTATTGAGGTTGAAGTTGGAGCATAAAAAAACCACGATTGAGGAATAAAAAGAACCACGATTAAGGTTGAAGTTGGAGTATAAAAAGAACCACGATTAAGGTTGAAGTTGGAGTATAAAAAGAACCACGATTGAGGAATAAAAATAACCACGATTGAGGAATAAAAAGAACCACGATTGAGGTTGAAGTTGGAGTATAAAAAGAACCACGATTGAGGAATAAAAATAACCACGATTGAGGAATAAAAATAACCACGATTGAGGAATAAAAATAACCACGATTGAGGTTGAAGTTGGAGTATAAAAAGAACCACGATTGAGGAATAAAAATAACCACGATTGAGGAATAAAAAGAACCACGATTGAGGAATAAAAATAACCATGATTGAGGAATAAAAATAACCACGATTGAGGAATAAAAATAACCACGATTGAGGAATAAAAAGAACCACCATTGAGGAATGAAAAGAACCACGATTGAGGAATAAAAATAACCACGATTGAGGAATAAAAATAACCACCATTGAGGAATGAAAAGAACCACGATTGAGGAATAAAAATAACCACCATTGAGGTATAAAAATAACCACGATTGAAGAATAAAAGGAACCACGATTGAGGAATAAAAAGAACCACGATTGAGGTTGAAGTTGGAGTATAAAAAGAACAACGATTGAGGAATAAAAATAACCACGATTGAGGAATAAAAATAACCACGATTGAGGAATAAAAAGAACCACGATTGAGGTTGAAGTTGGAGTATAAAAAGAACCACGATTGAGGAATAAAAATAACCACCATTGAGGAATGAAAAGAACCACGATTGAGGAATAAAAATAACCACCATTGAGGTATAAAAATAACCACGATTGAAGAATAAAAATAACCACGATTGAGGAATAAAAAGAACCACGATTGAGGAATAAAAAGTACCTCGATTGAGGTTGAAGTTGGAGTATAAAAAGAACCACGATTGAGGAATAAAAATAACCACGATTGAGGAATAAAAATAACCACGATTGAGGTTGAAGTTGGAGTATAAAAAGAACCACGATTGAGGAATAAAAAGAACCACGATTGAGGTTGGAGTATAAAAATAACCACGATTGAGGAATAAAAAGAACCACGATTGAGGTTGAAGTTGGAGTATAAAAAGAACAACGATTGAGGAATAAAAATAACCACGATTGAGGAATAAAAAGAACCACGATTGAGGTTGGAGTATAAAAATAACCACGATTGAGGAATAAAAAGAACCACGATTGAGGTTGAAGTTGGAGTATAAAAAGAACCACGATTGAGGAATAAAAATAACCACGATTGAGGAATAAAAATAACCACGATTGAGGTTGAAGTTGGAGTATAAAAAGAACCACGATTGAGGAATAAAAAGAACCACGATTGAGGTTGGAGTATAAAAATAACCACGATTGAGGAATAAAAAGAACCACGATTGAGGTTGAAGTTGGAGTATAAAAAGAACAACGATTGAGGAATAAAAATAACCACGATTGAGGAATAAAAATAACCACGATTGAGGAATAAAAATAACCATGATTGAGGAATAAAAAGAACCACGATTGAGGAATAAAAATAACCACGATTGAGGAATAAAAATAACCATGATTGAGGAATGAAAAGAACCACGATTGAGGAATAAAAATAACCACGATTGAGGAATAAAAATAACCACGATTGAGGAATAAAAATAACCACCATTGAAGAATGAAAATAACCACCATTGAGGCATAAAAATAACCACGATTGAAGAATAAAAATAACCACGATTGAGGAATAAAAAGAACCACGATTGAGGTTGAAGTTGGAGTATAAAAAGAACCACGATTGAGTAATAAAAAGAACCACGATTGAGGTTGAAGTTGGAGTATAAAAGAACCACGATTGAGGAATAAAAAGAACCACGATTGAGGTTGAAGTTGGAGTATAAAAAGAACCACTATTGAGGAATAAAAATAACCACGATTGAGGTATAAAAAGAATCATGATTGAGGTTGAAGTTGGAGTATAAAAAGAACCACGATTGAGGAATAAAAAGAACAACGATTGAGGAATAAAAAGAACCACGATTGAGGTTGAAGTTGGAGTATAAAAAGAACCACGATTGAGGAATAAAAAGAACAACGATTGAGGAATAAAAAGAACCACGATTGAGGTTGAAGTTGGAGTATAAAAAGAACCACGATTGAGGAATAAAAAGAACCACGATTGAGGTTGAAGTTGGAGTATAAAAGAACCACGATTGAGGAATAAAAAGAACCACGATTGAGGTTGAAGTTGGAGTATAAAAAGAACCACTATTGAGGAATAAAAATAACCACGATTGAGGTATAAAAAGAATCATGATTGAGGTTGAAGTTGGAGTATAAAAAGAACCACGATTGAGGAATAAAAATAACCACGATTGAGGTTGAAGTTGGAGTATAAAAAGAACCACGATTGAGGAATAAAAAGAACAACGATTGAGGAATAAAAATAACCACGATTGAGGTTGAAGTTGGAGTATAAAAAGAACCACGATTGAGGAATAAAAAGAACCACGATTGAGGAATAAAAAGAACCACGATTGAGGAATAAAAAGAACCACGATTGAGGTTGAAGTTGGAGTATAAAAAGAACCACGATTGAGGAATAAAAAGAACAACGATTGAGGAATAAAAAGAACCACGATTGAGGAATAAAAAGAACCACGATTGAGGAATAAAAAGAACCACGATTGAGGTTGAAGTTGGAGTATAAAAAGAACCACGATTGAGGAATAAAAAGAACCACGATTGAGGAATAAAAAGAACCACGATTGAGGAATAAAAAGAACCACGATTGAGGAATAAAAAGAACCACGATTGAGGAATAAAAAGAACCACGATTGAGGTTGAAGTTGGAGTATAAAAAGAACCACGATTGAGGTTGAAGTTGGAGTATAAAAAGAACCACGATTGAGGAATAAAAAGAACAACGATTGAGGAATAAAAAGAACCACGATTGAGGAATAAAAAGAACCACGATTGAGGACTAAAAATAACCACGATTGAGGTTAAAGTTGGAGTATAAAAGGAACCACGATTGAGGTTGAAGTTGGAGTATAAATAGAACCTCGATTGAGGAATAAAAATAACCACGATTGAGATTAAAGTTGGAGTATAAAAAGAGCCAAGATTAAGGTATAAAAAACCATGATTGAGGTTAAATTTGGAGTATAAAAATAATCACGATTGAGCTATTAATCTATACTTACTGCACCCAGAATGGAAAGAATGGCATTATAATCTTCACAAATAGCGAGGGTAAAATGTCGGCCAATAATATAGCCCCCGTAGAAACTATATGACATTCCCGACCATTGCCGCCGCCAGCATTATCATTAGAAGGAGAGTCCTGTGAAAAAAATTCATAATTTTTAAACTTATTTTGTTGCAATATCTTCAAATTTCGCTTACATCATGATGAAATTGTCCGATAATATCGTGAGCAGCACTCAACATCACCACATAGCCATAATTGTTGCACAAACCCAAGATCCAATAGGCCGTCAGATCGCGCCATAGACTTTTGTCTTTGCGTAAATTGTGGGAATCAACGGGAGGCGCCACCACCACTTGTTGACTATTGGAAGCCATAGGAAGCTGGAAAAAAGTAAATGTAGTATAATTTGCGATCTTAAAAGTCACGTTTTCTTTTTAAAACATATTTGTGTTTTAGCTAATTGCAGCAAAAAATAAATATTTATTTTCTTTTCTTTTAATTGCTTCAATAAATTAGTTTGATTGTTTGTTTATATTAATCTCTAAAAAACGTGAGCTATTTTAACATCACTTTAAAATGAGTTTTTAAAATACATTTAAAAAATAAAAATGTTAAATAACTATTCAGTATTTCTCAGAATTCATTAAAAATTCATAATTTGTTAACGAAAAAATCACACAAAATTTTATATTTAAAAAAATTTAAAGCAGTTAAAATGCAAAGCACAACAAACTACAAAAGAATAACGACCTTCAAATCTCACAAATAAAAAGTATTCAAAATATTTGCTAAATAATAAAGCTCGAAATTTAGAATCAGTTTAGTGTTAACTAAATTTGAAAAGAGCGTAAATTATTTGTATTTTATTGCTTTTAAATAAAATCTGTTAGCAGGTAAACATTTTAATTATTATTTAATGTTTATTTGAGTGCAAATATTTAAAAACGTTTTTTTTCAAAACTAACTGATTCAACGGAAGTGATTTAACGATAAACTAAAATGAGTAAAGAAAGGTCGTTGAAACTAAACAAATAAATGGTGGCTGTTTAGAATTTCTAATTAGTTTAGTGAGAGAAACCTAAAAGTGTCAAACTAATGTCAAGTTTAAGGTTTATTTACGTATATGGTTTTAAAATGGGTCTTCCGTCAGTTGTTTTTGAACTTGGATAGAGTATAAATAACTCTAGTTTGTTTGGAAAAAGTTAAACTCTTAAAAAATTTTAATAATTTGTTTATTTCTAATGAAATTTTTAATTATTTAGAAGGTTAGCGTTTTAATAATGACATATATAGGTTATGTTATTTTCACTAATGCTAAAATAGAACTTTTTAAGAGCTATTGAAATCGTTTTTATATATATTATAGATCGATATAGGAGGAATTCATAAAATATTTTTATTTGAAAAAGTAGCTGACAAAAAGTTTAAGTAAAATAGTTATTTCTTGAGATGTATTTTTGGTGAAATTTCAAAATCATTTTTGGACTTTGAAAATTGTTCACATTTACACGATTGAACTTAAACGAACAATTTTTTCTGGAAATTGTATCTGAAAGTGTTGTTAATCTCAAGATATTTTTAGAATAATTTTCTTTATTTTATATTAAAAGTTATAAGTAAAAAATTTAATAAAAAAAATTTGTTATATTTGGCCTTTTAAAAAAATTTTAAGAATTTAAGAATTTCTCAAAATTACAGGGTTTATTTTAAAGAAAAGAATTTTAGTGGAAATTATTTATTGAAGTATTGTTAATTAAAATAAATTATTAGAAACATTTTTATTTGTTTAAAATAAAAGTTATGAGTTAACAAAGAAATAAAGTTGGGCCAAAGAAAAAAAAATTCTAAATTCAATATGAAATTATTTTTTAAAGTTTCACTATTTGTTTTAAACGAAACTGACTTTTTGGAAATTATTTCTAAAAGTGTTGTTAAAGTCAGGATATTTTTAGAAAAAATTTCTTTCTTTTAGAATAAAAGTTATAAGCAAACCATTAAATAAAGAAAATTAGTTATATTTGGTTTTGCAAAATAATGTTAAGACTTTAAAAATTTCTCAAAATTACAGTGTTTATTTTAAATAAAAGAATTTTAGTGGAAATTATTTATTGAAGTATTGTTAATTAAAATAAATTATTAGAAACATTTTTATTTGTTTAAAATAAAAGTTATGAGTTAACAAAGAAATAAAGTTGGGTAAAAAAAAAATTCTAAATTCATTATGAAATATTTTTTTTAAAATTTCACTATTTGTTTTAAACGAAAGCAACTTCCTGGAAATTATTTCTGAAAGTGCTGTTAATCTCAAGATAGTTTTAGAAAAATTTTCTTTCTTTTAGAATAAAAGTTATAAGCAAACCATTAAATAAAGAAAATTAGTTATATTTGGTTTTGCAAAATAATGTTAAGACTTTAAAAATTTCTCAAAATTACAGTGTTTATTTTAAATAAAAGAATTTTAGTGGAAATTATTTATTGAAGTATTGTTAATTAAATGATATTTTTAAAAAAATTTAGCTTTGGCTAAAATAAAAGTTATGAGCTAACAAAGAAATAAAGTTGGGTCAAAAAAAAAAATATAAATTCAATATGAAATAATTTTTTAAAATTTCATTATTTGTTTTAAACGAAGGGAACTTTCAGGAAATTGTTTCTGAAAGTGTTGTTAATCTCAAGATATTTTTAGAATAATTTTCTTTATTTTAGAATAAAAGTTATAAGCAAACCATTAAATAAAGAAAATTAGTTATATTTGGTTTTGCAAAATAATGTTAAGATTTTAAAAATTTCTTAAAATTACAGAGTTTATTTTAAAGAAAAGATTTTTAGTGGAAATTATTTATTGAAGTATTGTTAATTAAAATAAATTATTAGAAACATTTTTATTTGTTTAAAATAAAAGTTATGAGTTAACAAAGAAATAAAGTTGGGTCAAAAAAAAAAAATTCTAAATTCAATATGAAATGATTTTTTAAAATTTCACTATTTGTTTTAAACGAAACATACTTTCTGGAAATTATTTCTAAAGGTGTTGTTAATGTCAGGATATTATTAGAAAAAATTTCTTTCTTTTAGAATAAAAGTTATAAGCAAACCATTAAATAAAGAAAATTAGTTATATTTGGTTTTGCAAAATAATGTTAAGATTTTAAAAATTTCTCAAAATTACAGGGTTTATTTTAAACAAAAGAATTTTAATGGAAATTATTTATTGAAGTATTGTTAATTAAAATAAATTATTAGAAACATTTTTATTTGTTTAAAATAAAAGTTACGAGTTAACAAAGAAATAAAGTTGGGTAAAAAAAAAAAAAATTCTAAATTCAATATGAAATAATTTTTTTAAATTTCACTATTTGTTTTAAACGAAACAGACTTTCTGGAAATTATTTCTAAAGGTGTTGTTAATGTCAGGATATTTTTAGAAAAAATTTCTTTCTTTTAGAATATAAGTTATGCAAACCATTAAATAAAGAAAATTAGTTATATTTGGTTTTGCAAAATAATGTTAAGATTTTAAAAATTTCTCAAAATTACAGGGTTTATTTTAAACAAAAGAATTTTAATGGAAATTATTTATTGAAGTATTGTTAATTAAAATAAATTATTAGAAACATTTTTATTTGTTTAAAATAAAAGTTATGAGTTAACAAAGAAATAAAGTTGGGCCAAAAAAAAAAAAAAAAATCTAAATTCAATATGAAATTATTTTTTAAAGTTTCACTATTTGTTTTAAACGAAACTGACTTTTTGGAAATTATTTCTAAAGGTGTTGTTAATGTCAGGAGGTTTTTAGAAAAATTTTCTTTATTTTAAAATAAAAGTTATAATCAAATAATTAAATAAAGAAAATTAGTTATATTTGGTCTTTTAAAATAATGTTAAGACTTTAAGAATTTCTCAAAATTAAAGGGTTTATTATAAATAATTTTTTTTTTCTAGAAATTATTAATTGAAGTATTGTTAATTAAAATAAATTATTAGAAACATTTTTATTTGTTTAAAATAAAAGTTATGATCAAACAAAAAAATAAAGTTGGGTAAAAAAAAAAAATAAAAAAAATTTTAATTCAATTTACAATATTTTTTTTAAAGGAAACGTTATTTAATTTAGTTTATTTTTTGTTTGAAATTTAGTATAGTTTTTAAAAAAAATTTTTAATTCTTTGAAATCATTTAATATTTGCAAAATTTTTATAACTTTTCTTATTTAATATGGTTATTTCCATAATTTATTTTGAAGTTGTATTTTCTGAAAGCTTATTTCTTTTAGTATAATTTTGCTATATATTGTTTTTTAAATAGATTGGAAGTTTTTAAGTTGTTATTTGTTCTTAATTTACAATATTTTGTATTTTGTATTTTTTTAAAAATTATTTTTTTTTCAGAAATCTTTAAGATTTTAAGTCATTTTTCAATTGCATTTTGTTCATTGTTTTATTTTGATTTCATTTATTTGTTCGATAAAGTTATAAAGAACATCAATTCTTATCACTCACTTATTTAAACAAAGCACCAAAAAAACAAAACACTTGTTTTATAAAAATTTTATTTAGAATTATCTTTTTCTTTTGAAATATTAAACGCACTTTTAGTTTTATATCTTTTTACGAGTTTTATATTTTCGTTTTTGAGAAATAGTTCAGCTGTGAGCCGCAAGCTACACCCAACCAGCTGTAACGAGTCACAAATAGTAACTAAAATTTATTTTAAACTAAAAAGAAATTTTATAAATTAATCGTTGGTTAAAGTACTATAGAAAATAATAAAGAGAGATCTTGTTATTTCTCTCTCTCTCTCCCTCTCTGTATTTTTTTTATCAGTAGTTTAATTTTAATTGTTAAACATTAAATTCATTTTATATGCCTTTATTTAATTTAACCTTAATTAGCTAAATATTTGTTTTATATTTTATTAATTTCAAAATATTTTCATTTTTATTGACAATTTTTTAAAGTATTGTATTGGAATTTAGCCAAAAAATGCCTTAATTCGTTTTCAATTATGCTCTTTTATTCTGGTTTAATTTATTCAATTGATTGCTTGTTTGTATTGCTCTCATTTAGGGGGTCAATCTTTGTTTGGTTGTTTTTCTTTGTTGTTGTTGTGATTATTGTTCCCCTCCCTAACAAAAGAGAGTTTTAGGAGAAAAGGGAAAACAAATCTCTTGTAAAATCCCAACTGTGTTTATCTTCTTCTTTCATGTAAACAAAGCTTGTAAAAACCCCGTTTTATTCTCTATTATTGTTTACATTTTGTTGTTGTTATTTTTATGCTTCTCTATCTGTACTAGTGGGATAGTGTGTGTCTAGCTGTGTGCATGAGAGTTGTAATTTGAGAAATGGCTGCCATTGTTTTTGTTTTATTACTTTGTTGTTGTTTAATAGCTGTAATTTTCAACAGTTAAAGCAATTTTAAGCTAATTTCAAATATTTGCAGTATAATTTAAAAACTTATCACTCAGTTACACTTAAAAAAAGCGATTTTTTGATAATGACGTGAAATAAACAATAAAATTTACTCTAAATTTTATTTATTTATAACGGTTTTTAAAATGTAATTATTTAGAATTAAATTTTAACACTTGATTCAAGCATTTTCCTTAATATGTTCTAACATCAAACAAATGTTCAAAGATTTATTATTAATGTCAATAAAAAATTTAATTTTTAATGGAACCAATCTAATCTTTCATTAAAACTATTTTGTATTTTTGTTATAAAAAACATGTATTGAACACGTTTGTAGCAAAATAAAACTCTTAATATTAACATTATCAAAAACTATTGAACATCTTGATCAAAATCAATTAAACACTTAAATAAACTTTATTATAAAATGGCAGATAAGAGGTTGACAACCCAAAATTAGTTTAGATTAAGAATAATTTTTAGATTTATTTGTAACTAGGAGAGAATTTAGAGATAAAAACCTAAACGTTCAGAAAATTAAATTTGTATATTGTTGAATTACAAAGGTCGCAATTGAATACTAAAGAAATTACAAACCCAATGACTAAATAATTTATTTTTTCTTTTTTAATTTTTTTTAATGGCTGTCATAAAAACTCTTTCATAAATATAAAATTTCACACTTTTTTTTTTTCTTCAAGATTTATTATATTTTGCCAAATGTGTTTAATAAAGCTTATCTTCTCGTAGAACATACATTTTATAACAACTATTTAGGCTGTTTGTCTGATAATTTAATAAATATATTAACGACAAAAGAAAGATAACCGTTTTAAAAAACATTTATGAGATTTTGGAAATCATCAACAGTGGGAGGAAAAAGTTTTTATGATTATTCGGAAAACCGATTAAACAAAAATAATATTAATCTGAAAAAAATAAAAAATTCTTCTATACCATAAGAATATAAGTTTGAAAATGAAATTTTTTAAAAAAAATTAAACGAATAATCGGAAAACCGAATAATCTAGAAAAAGTATAATCGAATAAAAATAAGAAATTCATAGAAAACTTAAACAGAATTTCATATTGTTTATATATTTAGCCAATTTTATATGAAATTTTTAGTCTCTTGACAGAATTTTTAACGATTATTCGGAAAACCGTTTTGATAGTTATTCGATTAATCGGAAAATTTTCAACATTTCTTAAATTCTAAAAGAATATAAGTTTAAATATTGATTTTTTAAGAAATTTAAACGAATAATCGTTAAACCGATTAACTTGATAAAAAAATATTCGAATAAAAATAAAAAATTTCTACAAAATTATGCAGAATTTCATATTGTTTATTTATACAGTAATTCTATGTGATATTTGTAGTCTCTTGACAGAATTTTGAACGATTATTCGGAAAACCGTTTTAATGGTTTGTCGAATAATCGAAAAATTTTAATATTTCTTGATTTCAAAAAGAATATAAGTTGAAATTTAGATTTGTTTACAAAATTTAAATGAATAATCGGAAAACCGAATAATTTAATAAAAAATTATTCGAATAAAAATAAAGAATTTCTACAAAATTATGCAGAATTTCATATTGTTTATTTATACAGTAATTCTATGTGATATTTTAAGTCTCTTGACAGAATTTTTAACGATTATTCGGAAAACCGTTTTGATAGTTATTCGATTAATTTGAAAATTTTCAACATTTCTTAAATTCTAAAAGAATATAAGTTTAAATATTGATTTTTTTAAGAAATTTAAACGAATAATCGTTAAACCGATTAACTTGATAAAAAAATATTCGAATAAAATTAAAGAATTTCTACAAAAATTATGCAGAATTTCATATTGTTTATTTATACAGTAATTATATGTGATATTTTTAGTCTCTTGACAGAATTTTAACGATTATTCGGAAAATCGTTTCAATGTTTATTCGAATAATCGAAAAAATTTTAATATTTCTTGATTTCAAAAAGAATATAAGTTGAATTTTAGATTTTTTTTTTACAAAATTTAAACGAATAATCGGAAAACCGAATAATTTAATAAAAAATTATTCGAATAAAAATAAAAAATTTGTACAAAAATTATGCAGAATTTTATATTGTTTATATATTCAGAGATTTGATGGGTCAATTTTTATATATTTCCAGAATTTATAACGACTATTCGGAAAACCGTTTTGATAGTTATTCGATTAATCGAAAAATTTTCGATATTTTATGAATTCTAAAAGAATATAAGTGGAAATTCAGATTTTTTTTACAAAATTTAAACGAATAATCGGAAAACCGAATAATTTAATAAAAAATTATTCGAATAAAAATAAAGAATTTCTAAAAAAAATTTCAGAATTTCATATTGTTTATATATTTATCGATTTTATGGGAAATTTTTGTTATACAGATAGAACTTTGAACGATTATTCGGAAAACCTTTTTAATAGTTTAACGAATAATCAAAAAAATCTTAATATTTCTTCAATTCCCAAAGAATATTAGGTGAAATAAATATTTTTTTTTTCAAAATTTAAAGGAATAATCGGAAAACCGAATAATTTAAAAAAAAATTATTCGAATAACAATAAAGAATTTCTAAAAAAAATCAGAATTTCATATTGTTTATATATTTAGCGATTTTATTGGAAATTTTTATTCTATAGGCCGAATTTTGGACGATTATTCGGAAAACCTTTTAATAGTTTAACGAATAATCGAAAAAATTTTAATATTTCTTCAATTCCCATAGAATATTAGTTGAAATATATATTTTTTTTTTGTTAAATTTAAACGAATAATCGTTAAATCGAATAACCGAATAAAAAAATATTCGAATAAAATTTAGAATTTATACGAAAATGATGTAGAATTTCATACTTTTTATATAATCAGTGATTTTATGTAAACATTTTAGTCTATGGACAGAATTTTGCACGATTATTCGGAAACCCGTTTGATAGTTATTCGATTAATCGAAAAATTTTCAATATTTTTTAAATCCCATACGATTGTTAGTTGAAATAATTATATTTTTTTGTAAAATTTAAGCGAATAATTGTTAAATCGAATAACCGATTAAAAAAATAATCGAATAAAATTAAGAAATTTTTACAGAATTTCTTATTTTGTACATACTCAGTGATTTTATGAAAATATTTTAGTCTCTGGATAGAATTTTGGACGATTATTCGTACAACCGTTTGCTACAAAATTTGGAAACTTACTTTTTCTTTCAACATTCCTTTATTCAATCAGAAAAAACTGATAAGGAATTTTAACTAAATACAATACGTATTTAAAAGTCCACAAATTTGTCTTAATAAACAAGCAATTTAATCAATCAATTATTCACAGTCTAAATAAAGAAAATATAAACTCAGAGCAACAGAAAAAAAACGTGCTGGCTAAATCACGCGATTGTTTTCGCCGTTTAAAAATATCAAAATTGATTAAAACAATCAAAGAGCAAAGACGATTGCATAGAACACGCCCCTTGGAAATTATGTTTGTAATAATGATCATGACGATCTTTCATTCATTGATTTAAAATGATCACTGCTTTAAAACCCTTTAATAAATAAAATTGTTATTTTGAAAGAAAAAGTTTCCATTTGTGATGCAGAAATATTTTGTTATTATTGTGGTTTTTAAGTATTTTATTTTTCTTTTAATTAATTTGCATCATGACGCCTTTAAATTGTGGAAAATTTTTTCAATTAATCAAGCCTTAAAAACAATTGATGCTGTAATATGCCTGCTGTATGGCATATTTCTGTTTGCTATTGCCATTTCTTTTTCTTATTAATTTGCGTAAATTGTGTTGTATTGTGATTTAATTTGTTGATTTCTGCTAGTGACATCAATTAAATTGTGAAACGACCACTTGTTGCCGGGCCCAGAAAACTGATAAATAACAAAAGAAAAAAATGCACGCAGTCTGTAAATCATCAATTGTTTTTAATTATTTGTTATTGAGAAAAATTCTTTGGCCAAAAAAAATGTTTTTGAAACAAAAAACAAAATGTAGATTATTTTTCACGCGTGCCTTAAGAAACGTGTATATTTAGGGGTAAATACCCAGCTGCTAGGAAATGTTTACTAACAAGAGATGTTAAGGGTCAAGTAGATAGAAAATTTGTAATTAAACAGAAAGAATTATTTTGGCATTTAAACAACTTAATATTTCTATGGTATAATATTGACATTAAAGGGGATTTTTTATTTTTTTTTATACCAAGAAAATCCCCTTAAGAACTCAGCAATAATAAATTTAATCTATTTATAACAAAATCACAGAAATCCTCCAAAAGAACTTATAAAATTTAGTTAGGAAAGGTATGAATAAACAAACCTTTAAAAACTCTCAATCATTTCAAGATTTGCTTGTAATATTTGTCTAAAGCCTTGTAAAAATAAAAATTCCAGTAAAATCCTATAATAATTGCTTTATTTTATAATACCTTTAACTAAAATAGTAAAATAAAAAAATTTTCTAAAAAAAAATTTCTTAATTTTTATAAATTTTCTTTACTTGCTTTAATATTTTGTAATATTTTTTTACTTTTTTTAATACTCTAAAATGTTAGCTTTAATATTGCTTTTAAATGTTTTAAAAATCTTAAAAACTTTAAAAGTTATTGAATTTTTAAGAAATTTTGTTAATAATTAATATTAATCATACGTCGTGAGGTTTTTGTTATATGAACATTTTTAATTAATCATAACTTCTTTAATAATAAACATATTAACACAAGATTTATAGCACTAGTAGGAAAGAAGTAAGGCTTTTAAAATTTAATTTACTGGATTAACCAATTTTAATATCAGGCGGGCCAGAGAGGGTCAAAGTTAAGTTTCATATTTTTTTTAAAAAAAAATTAAAAATATTGAATTTATGGATTTAAAGCTACAAATTTGTACTGATTAATAGAGCAAAGATTTGTTTTTAAGATTTTTAAATTTATGAAATTCCGATTTTAATATAAAGTGCTTTAGATTCAGTTAAAGTAAAACAAATTAACAAAGTAAAAAATCGAAATTTTAATTTTACTAATTAAATCAATTGATTAAAGATTTCAGGTATAAATAGAGAAGAATTTAGGCTTTAAAAATTTGGCTTGGTGAAATGTTCAACTTCATTAAACAAAATTTCTTAATTTTTATTAATTTTCATTTACTTGCTTTAATATTTCGTAATATTTTTTTACTTTGTTTAATACTCTAAAATGTTAGCTTTAATATTGCTTTTAAATGTTTTAAAAATCTTAAAAACTTTAAAAGTTATTAAATTTTTAAGAAATGTTGTTAATAATTAATATTAATCATACGTCCTGAGGTTTTTGTTATATGAAAATTTTTAATTAATCATAACTTCCTTAATTATAAACATATTAACACAAGATTTCTAGCACTAATAGAAAAGAGGTAAGGCTTTAATTAAGTAATTAACTGGATTAACCAATTTTAATATCAGGCGGGCCATAGAGGGTTTCAGTTAGTTGAAAAAAAAAATAATAAAAAATATTGAATTTATGGATTTAAAGCTACAAATTTGTACTGATTAATAGAGCAAAGATTTGTTTTTAAGATTTTTAAATTTATGAAATTCCGATTTAAATATAAAATGCTTTATATTCAGTTAGGTGCAGCACCTCAATTTCTCTTACTTAAATTTTTTTTTTAAATTTGTGATATTTTTAGAATTCTATTTGTACTGAGATAAATAGATACAAACATGATTAAATTGATTATAAAGTCTATAAAAAATAACAATTTACATTAGTTAATGTTTAAGCGGCTATTGTGCTAGTTTTTTTTCAATTTTTTCTATTTATTCTTACAATTGTTTACTTTACTATGAAAAAATTCTTCTTTGAATCTAACAATACATGAGTAATTTATTTGTATAGTTTGGAATTTTCTTTACAAAATAAAATCTTCAACAAACCACAATAATTTCTAAATAAAAAATCTTGTTAAAGCAATGATTATTTACAACAAAATCAATTTATTTGTATATGAACAAGTGTAAATTAAAGATAAACTTCTAGTTGACCCACCCCTTGCTTGCTCTTTAAATATAACATTTTAATTGTGCATACATTATTTACAAAACACCTTTTGGCCATTGTCCATAACCCCCCTAAGGCCGCAATGCTTAAATTTAAATGGATTTTTTATGATATTGTAGTCAGCAAGCAATTTCTGGGTAGTTATATTAACTTTGTTAAGCCTTAGGTAACATTGAGGTGTTGAATACAATAAAATAAAAAAATTAATTTAAAAAAGTCTAGTAAAGTAATCAATTTAGTCCTCAGAATAACAATCAGTAACAATTTCTAATTAAATCCTTAAAATTATGTTTAAAATATTGCATTTACTGGTTTGTTTTTATTTCTTGCTTTATATGTTTGTATGAGCAAGTAATCTCCATTTTGCTTTGTTTAAAATAACGTTAAATTTACTTGAATTACCTTCTACGCCATTTTAACTACAGCTCTCCTTTATAAATGTAAATAAAAACTCACACACGCACACACACACCCACCCCTACTAATTGGCTCTTTCCTTTAATTACACCCTCTCAAAGCAATTAGTAGGCTTTGTTATTATTACGGTAATTGTGTTTGTTATTGTTTTGTTAAAAACCAAAACAAACTTAGAGAGAGAGAGAGTTTTGCTTTACTTGTTTTCTTTTGATTTAAAATACGGCGAATTAAGATCGTTTGCTGTAAATCATTTAATAGTCGTTGTTTACCTTGAAATTTATATTTTTTTCTAAGAATTGTATTTAAAGCAAAGAGTAAAAGTGTTGTTACACTTTTTATTTGCATTTATTTTTTTACTTGCTGGCTGTAATTTCTGTGGAATTAAACATTTGTATTCACATTTTTTTTTTTGGTAACGATTACAGCAAAATAAAATGCAAATGGCTTTTAAGAGGTGCAAATGTAAAGATTATGATAAACCTGGCTAAAAGTTAAAGGAAATTTCGCCAAAAAATTTTTGAATAAAAAAAACTAAAAAACAAAATATGGAAAATAAAGTATTTTTTGCAAGAAAATCCAAATAATCAGGAAACAATGAATAACTTTAGGGAAAAAATAAGGCATATTTAAAGGATTAAATTTAAAAAAAAAAAACTGAAATATTAAAATAATTAAATTTGAAAATAAGATAATCTCAACAAAATTTTGAAAAAAATAATTCCTCATTTCTGAATTTTCAAAAAATTAAAATTTACTGCAAATAAATAATTTTTGGAAAATTTCTAAAAATAGAAAATTCTCAGAAAATTTGCTATAAATAGCAAATTCTTAGAAATTTTACTTTAAATAGCAAATTCTCTGAACAAAAATAATTTCTAAATTTAATTATTGCAAATTTTTTCCACAAAAAGTGTTTAAATTTTTAAAATTACAGAATTTGTTGTAAAATAGCGTAATAATTGATTTATTATAAATTTCCTTTGAAAAAAATAACAATAAAAAAAATCACTGAAAAAATTTTTATCATAAATTAAAATTTTTAATCACTTTCTTTAATATTTTCCAATCTTTTTATACTTGTTAAAATACCTTGAAATGTTAAGCAATATATTCCTTTTAAATTTTATAAAAATTTACAACACAAAAAAAGTTATGTGATTTTAAAGATATTTACTTAATAATTAATATTAATCATACGCTCTGAGGGTCTTGTTATACGAACAATTTAAAGGTAATGATAACTTCTATAATACTAAAGGCATTGAAACAAAATTTATAGCGCTAGTAGCTAATAAATAAAGCTTTATGAATTTGGTTAAACGGAATATCCAAATCTACTAAGAGACGGGTCAGGGTCTGACAAAGTTAACTTTTTAATTTAAAAAAAAACGATTAACAACAATTTTGAATAAATCTAGATGAAGACACAAAACTTAATTCATTGATAGATAAATAATTTTGTTTTTTAAGATTACTATATTTATAAATAGCAAATTCGCAAGAAATTTACTATAAATTTAAAAAAAAAATTCTTTTAAAATTTAAATTATTGGAAATTTGTCCCTCAAAAACTGTAAAAATTTATAAAATTACAGAATTTGTTTTAAAAAAAATCCTAATTATTGGTTTATAATAAAGTTCTTTAAAAAAAAAAAATCCAAAAAAAACTCTAAAAAAAAATTTCATTTAAATTTATTTTTTTTTACACTTTCATTAATATTTTCCAATCTTTTTATATTTGTTAAAATACCTTGAAATGTTAAGCAATATATTCCTTTTAAATTTTATAAAAATTTACAACACAAAAAAAGTTATACAAATTTGAAGAAATTTACTTAATAATTAATATCAATCATACGCACTGAGGGTCTTGTTATACGAAAAATTTAAAGGTAATCATAACTTCCATAAAACTAAACAGATTGTTATAAGATTTATAAAGCTAGTTGCTAATAAATAAAGCTTTATGAATTTGGTTAAACACAAAATCCAACTCTGCTAAAAGGCCGTTCAGGGATGGTCAAAGTTAATTTTTTATATTTAAAAAAAAAATTAACAAAAATGTTGAATAAATCAAGTTAAAGACACAACGCTTGGTTCATTTATAGATAAATGATTTGTTTTTTAAACTATTATATTTACTAGAGCCCGATTTAAACTCAAGAATAGTCTTAGAAAGTTACTAAAAATATTTTTTATAAATTTTTAATAATTAAATTGAACATTATTTTTCGAACTGTGTATTTTATTGTGCTTTTGAAACTACAAAGGTGCTACAAAAACGAGGTGCATTTAATATTGATTTATTTCCATTCCTGCTTGACTTTCTTGTTCAATTTCTGCCTCACTCCTTCCTCTCCCTACACCTCAACTTCTGCTCAAATTTCGACCACAATATTTCCAGCATCATTAGAATCAACACCAAAACATAAGCCGCTGCCAGCATTATAAACAATGGGGCAGTGTACTCCAAGCCCACCTGCACCAGGAAACTGCTCGATGAATAACAATTCAAGCGGCTCGTCATCCACTGGCGATGGTGGCGGTTATAGATACCAGACTCTAAAATACGTAGCTGTCTAAAAGTTAAATTTAATTTAGTATTACATTTTTTTTTTGTAATGAAACTTTCTACTTCAATTTCACAATTTTCCTGTACGAAGAGTTCCTAGGCAAATGCTGATAAAGAGGCTGTTCGGGCCTTAAAGGTACCTCATTTAAATCACAGATTTCCTGATCCGTATAGGAATTCTCTATTAAACCGTTGCCGGAAAAGGAATCAATGACAAATACAAAGCCGGGATCTTCACGCACCCGGCGTAAGCCATCTTCGACTTTCATCCAGACACTGGCGGGATTTCGTTTGGAATCGATTTTATTGCGTTTGAATCTTTTGATTTCGGGTAGAGGGGAGACCTGGGGGGAAAGAATATTAAGTACTTTTTTTTATTACTTTTCTAAAAAAGTACTTTTTTATTACTTTTCTGAAACGTAGTTTTTTATTATTTTTCAAAAAAAGTACTTTTTTAAAAAGTACTTTTTTATTACTTTTCTAAAAAGTACTTTTTTATTACTTTTCTAAAAAGTACTTTTTTATTACTTTTCTAAAAAGTACTTTTTTATTATTTTTCTAAAAAGTACTTTTTTATTACTTTACCAAAAATTACTTCTAAAAAGTACTTTTTTATTGTTTTTTCAAAAAAGTTATTACTTTTCTAAAAAGTACTTTTTTATTACATTTCTAAAAAGTACTTTTTTATTACATTTCTAAAAAGTACTTTTTTATTACATTTCTAAAAAGTACTTTTTTACTAATTTTCTAAAAAGTATTTATTTTGTACTTTTCTAAAAAGTACTTTTTTACACTTCCAAAAAGTACTTTTTTATTACATTTCTAAAAAGTACTTTTTTATTACATTTCTAAAAAGTACTTTTTTATTACTTTTATAAAAAGTACTTTTTTATTACTTTTATAAAAAGTACTTTTTTATTACTTTACCAAAAATTACTTCTAAAAGTTCTTTTTTATTATTTTTTCAAAAATGAACTTTTTTACTACTTTTCTAAAAAGTACTTTTTTATTACTTTTCTAAAAAGTACTTTTTTATTACTTTTCTAAAAAGTACTTTTTTATTACTTTACCAAAAATTACTTCTAAAAAGTACTTTTCTAAAAAGTACTTTTTTATTGTTTTTTCAAAAAAGAACTTTTTTATTACTTTTCTAAAAAGTACTTTTTTATTACTTTTATAAAAAGTACTTTTTTATTACTTTTCTAAAAAGTTTTTTTTATTACTTTTCTAAAAAGTACTTTTTTATTACTTTACCAAAAATTTCTTCTAAAAAGTTCTTTTTTATTACTTTTCTAAAAAGTACTTTTTTATTATTTTTTTTCAAAAATGAATTTTTTTATTACTTTTCTAAAAAGTACTTTTTTATTATTTTTTTTCAAAAATGAACTTTTTTATTACGTTTCTAAAAAGTATTTTTTTATTACTTTTCCCAAAAAGTACTTTTTTATTACTTTTCTAAAAAGTACTTTTTTATTACTTTTCTAAAAAAGTACTTTTTTACTACTTTTCAAAAAAGACTTTTTTACTACTTTTCAAAAAAGTACTTTTTTACTACTTTTCTAAAAAGTACTTTTTTATTACTTTTCTAAAAAGTACTTTTTTATTATTTTTTCAAAAAAAGAACTTTTTTATTACTTTTCTAAAAAGTACTTTTTTATTACTTTTCTAAAAAGTTTTTATTTATTACTTTTCTAAAAAGTACTTTTTTTATTACTTTACCAAAAATTACTTCTAAAAAGTTCTTTTTTATTACTTTTCTAAAAAGTACTTTTTTATTATTTTTTCAAAAATGAACTTTTTTATTACTTTTCTAAAAAGTACTTTTTTATTACTTTTCTAAAAAGTACTTTTTTATTACTTTACCAAAAATTACTTCTAAAAAGTACTTTTTTATTGTTTTTTCAAAAAAGTTATTACTTTTCTAAAAAGTACTTTTTTATTACATTTCTAAAAAGTACTTTTTTATTACATTTCTAAAAAGTACTTTTTTACTAATTTTCTAAAAAGTATTTATTTTGTACTTTTCTAAAAAGTACTTTTTTACACTTCCAAAAAGTACTTTTTTATTACTTTTCTAAAAAGTACTTTTTTATTACATTTCTAAAAAGTACTTTTTTATTACTTTTTTATTACTTTTATAAAAAGTACTTTTTTATTACTTTTATAAAAAGTACTTTTTTATTACTTTACCAAAAATTACTTCTAAAAAGTACTTTTTTATTATTTTTTTTCAAAAATGAACTTTTTTATTACTTTTCTAAAAAGTACTTTTTTATTACTTTTCTAAAAAGTACTTTTTTATTACTTTTCTAAAAAGTACTTTTTTATTACTTTACCAAAAATTACTTCTAAAAAGTACTTTTTTATTGTTTTTTCAAAAAAGAACTTTTTTATTACTTTTTATTACTTTTCTAAAAAGTACTTTTTTATTATTTTTTCAAAAATGAACTTTTTTATTACTTTTCTAAAAAGTACTTTTTTATTACATTTCTAAAAAGTACTTTTTTATTACTTTTCTAAAAAGTACTTTTTTATTACTTTACCAAAAATTACTTCTAAAAAGTACTTTTCTAAAAAGTACTTTTTTATTGTTTTTTCAAAAAAGAACTTTTTTATTACTTTTCTAAAAAGTACTTTTTTATTACTTTTATAAAAAGTACTTTTTTATTACTTTTCTAAAAAGTTTTTTTTATTACTTTTCTAAAAAGTACTTTTTTATTACTTTACCAAAAATTTCTTCTAAAAAGTTCTTTTTTATTACTTTTCTAAAAAGTACTTTTTTATTATTTTTTTTCAAAAATGAATTTTTTTATTACTTTTCTAAAAAGTACTTTTTTATTATTTTTTTTCAAAAATGAACTTTTTTATTACGTTTCTAAAAAGTATTTTTTTATTACTTTTCCCAAAAAGTACTTTTTTATTACTTTTCTAAAAAGTACTTTTTTATTACTTTTCTAAAAAAGTACTTTTTTACTACTTTTCAAAAAAGACTTTTTTACTACTTTTCAAAAAAGTACTTTTTTACTACTTTTCTAAAAAGTACTTTTTTATTACTTTTCTAAAAAGTACTTTTTTATTATTTTTTCAAAAAAAGAACTTTTTTATTACTTTTCTAAAAAGTACTTTTTTATTACTTTTCTAAAAAGTTTTTATTTATTACTTTTCTAAAAAGTACTTTTTTTATTACTTTACCAAAAATTACTTCTAAAAAGTTCTTTTTTATTACTTTTCTAAAAAGTAATTTTTTATTATTTTTTCAAAAATGAACTTTTTTATTACTTTTCTAAAAAGTACTTTTTTATTACTTTTCTAAAAAGTACTTTTTTATTACTTTACCAAAAATTACTTCTAAAAAGTACTTTTTTATTGTTTTTTCAAAAAAGTTATTACTTTTCTAAAAAGTACTTTTTTATTACATTTCTAAAAAGTACTTTTTTATTACATTTCTAAAAAGTACTTTTTTACTAATTTTCTAAAAAGTATTTATTTTGTACTTTTCTAAAAAGTACTTTTTTACACTTCCAAAAAGTACTTTTTTATTACTTTTCTAAAAAGTACTTTTTTATTACATTTCTAAAAAGTACTTTTTTATTACTTTTTTATTACTTTTATAAAAAGTACTTTTTTATTACTTTTATAAAAAGTACTTTTTTATTACTTTACCAAAAATTACTTCTAAAAAGTACTTTTTTATTATTTTTTTTCAAAAATGAACTTTTTTATTACTTTTCTAAAAAGTACTTTTTTATTACTTTTCTAAAAAGTACTTTTTTATTACTTTTCTAAAAAGTACTTTTTTATTACTTTACCAAAAATTACTTCTAAAAAGTACTTTTTTATTGTTTTTTCAAAAAAGAACTTTTTTATTACTTTTTATTACTTTTCTAAAAAGTACTTTTTTATTATTTTTTCAAAAATGAACTTTTTTATTACTTTTCTAAAAAGTACTTTTTTATTACATTTCTAAAAAGTACTTTTTTATTACTTTTCTAAAAAGTACTTTTTTATTACTTTTCTAAAAAGTACTTTTTTATTATTTTTTCAAAAAAGAACTTTTTTACTACTTTTCTAAAAAGTACTTTTTTACTACTTTTCTAAAAAGTACTTATTTTGTACTTTTCCAAAAAGTACTTTTTTATTACTTTTCTTTACACAACTTTTTTTAATACAACTCACATTCAAATACATCTTCGTATACGGTATTGGCTCCAAGCCCACCTCCAAATTACTATCAGCCAACTGGCCCATTGTCTTGATATTCGATTTGACCGGCGACCCCAACAATATGGCCACCACTATTGAGGTATAATAATTATAGATGATGAAAGTCAATAGCGACAAAGTTATAAAAGCAAGACGACCACCCATCGAACTCGGTATCAGAAAACTTCCCTGATAGCAGGCCGAACCAAACGATATTAAACAGGTGGTTAGAAGGGAGGGTAAAAAATCCATTAACGCTTTCATCTTGTGAAATTCCACAAAAAATGTCAGCCACAATAAAAAGGCAATCAGTACTAAGATGGCACCAAAAATTATCCAGACTTTTATGGAGAAAGGTTTGAGAATAACTCCACCCTGTATGGCAGCATTGTGGGGGGTACGAAACATGCAGACCTGGCGAAAGTTACCCAATGGCATCATGGCTTGTACGTATTTCAGACGATTTTTGGTGGATAGAAAGGGGGAGGAGGAAAGATCGGCAGAGCCATCTATGCCCATAGCACCAATGCAACCGCCAGCGACTTCGGTGCGGCTCCACATATTGGTGAAGTTGTAGCGAAAGCTAAATTAAATTTGTTATTATAGTTATTAAAAAATTATTCAATTTTGTTTTCCTACTCGCATTCCAGATTCTCTTTTAAAATCATTGAATATTGAAAACCAAACTTGGCCACCCCATCAATATGTTTGTCTTTGATGGAATTTAAATGGGCGAATATTTCATTTTCCGGGGCTGTTAAAGGGACATAGGTGACCTTTCAATATCAAAATTTATTAAATAACCGTTAAAATTATTAGTTAAACTTTAGTTAAACTTACCACTGTAGTTACTCTCATGGTTAGGTCTCTCAAATACCAGCGATGCTCATATTTTGTTCTCTTATATAGAGAAGACAAATATTGTTTTAAGCTACAATGAGTTGTGGAGCATATTAATTCACGATCTTGGGTCACATTTAGTTTACCACCCAAATTATAGCCATTATTATAAATATCATATAAAATATAAGAAGAATTTTTAGGGGAATTTATTAAATTCGGTTTGGGCAAGGCCAAAGTAACATCAGCATCTACAGCCAAATGGAAATGTTGAAAAACCTCTTTGAAATTCCATAAATCCGAAGAGGGATCATAGATTAGCCAGTGGAAATGTTGTTTGAATAGTTTTTCCTCACTGGCCTGAACAAAAAAATAAAAAAATTTAGAGCCTTTTTTAAAATCTTTAAACAAATTTAAAACCTTTTGCAGAATATCTGGGGATTTCGTACAATTCATATCAAAATAAACGGCCACATGAGGATTTTCATGGAACAATATGCGACCCTCCAGATCACCCTCCAGTTTTAAACGATTTATAGGCCACATTTGAACAAACAAACTTTCATTCATGGCCATTTTGGTAAACTGTAATTGGGCTAAAAACACTTTAAGTACTTTTTTTACATTATCCCAGGCAAAAAACTTACTTTCCACATCCCAACAGTTTAAAACAATTAACCATTTTATATGATTTTCTAAGAAATTATATAAAATGAGGTTAAGTAAAGAGAAATTAATCATATTTTGAGAAAATTTTCTTAAAAAAAAATAACTTTTTCACTTAAAAATTCCTTTACTTTTAAATTTAAATTGTAAATTGTGATTCCTAACTGAATTATAGGCTAAACAAACATGGTCCTTTTATATTGTTTATTTAGTTATCAATTATTAACATTAATTGAACTTAAACATGTCAATATTTGTTTAATTTTGACAGTTTGATGACAGGTTAAGTAAACAAAATAATTTTGTTATAAATTTCCAGAAATTAAATAAAGAAAACCAAAGAATTAGTATAATTATAACCAGAAAGATACTAAAATGTAGCTAAAAGTACTAAAAAACAATAGTTTTGGAAAAAAGTACCGGGGGACAAAAAAAGTACCAAATAAATATTTAACTAAAACCTTAAACAAAAAAGTACCAAATTGCTATATATTTTAATTTCTTATTTTGTAAGATGAAAAAGGTACTTAAAATAAAGAAATAGTACTTTAGCATAAAAAGTACCTTGGTACTTTTTGAAAAAAAGGATTTTTCTAAAAAAAATAACTAAATTCAAAAATATTATTAAATAAGTATTTAGTATTTGATGAAATCCAAAAAAGTACTTTTGGTGGAAAAAAAGTACCAAAGTACTTTTTTCCCAAAAAAGTACCAAATTATAATTTTGGCACAGATTTTCTTAGTTTTGAAATAAAACTAATCTAAAATGTATAAAACCAAAATATTTTTAAAAAGTACTTTCTTGGGAAAAAAAAGTACCAAATTATTGTATGAAAAATATTAGTTTTTTATAATTGTTAAAATGTTAAGAAATTAAAAATTAATGATAATTACGAAAAAAAATCATAAAAAGGTACTTTTTTAAGAAAAGTACCAAAGTACTTTTTTCCCAAAATAGTACCAAAACATTATTTTTGTAAATTTTTTCGTAAAATTTTTAAATTAATTATTTAGGGAGCTTAATAAGCAAAAAAAGTACAAAAGTACTTTTTGCAAAAAAGTTTTTAATTTATTTAAAAAAGTACCAAAATCATAAGTTTTGTAAATTTTGGTTGCACAAATTGTAAATAAGTCTATTTAAAATCTTCAAAATTATAAAAAAAAAATAATATTACCCGGAGAAATAGTAAAAGTTAAGCAAAAAATCATAAAAAAGTACTTTTTTACAAAAAGTACCAAAGTACTTTTTTTTTCCAAAAAAGTACCAAAACATTATTTTTGTTAATTTTTACGTACAATTTTTAACTAATTTAATTTTTTGAACTTTAAAATTTAAATAGTACTTTCTAAGAAAAAAAAAGTACCAAAGTACTTTTAACAAAAAAGTACCAAAAATTTATTTTACCCTAAGATTTCAAATTAACCAATAATGAAAACTACGAAACCAAAATAATTTAATTAAAAAGTCTGTTTGATTAAAAAAAAGTACCAAATTATTGTTCTTAATATAAAAAAAAGTACCAAAAAATTTTTAACAAAAAAACCATAATTTTTGTTAAATTTGTTTGATTGCTTTAAAATAAAACCATTTCGAAACCGATAAAAGCAAAATATCTTTAAAAAGTACTTTTTTTGCTGGAAATCTTCCAAATTGTTGTATGGCAAAAATAATAGGATGAAAAAGTCCAAAAAAAGTACCTGATTACAAAAAAGTACCAAGGTACTTTTTTTTACAAAATCGTATAAAATCATTGTTTTAGTAAATTTGTTTGCACAAATTGTAAATGAGACAATTTGAAATGTTCAAAATTGAAAAAAGTACCAAAACTAATTTTTGTACATAATCAAAATTTTTGAAAAATTATTTGCACTAATTGTAAAAGAGACAATTTGAAATCTTCCAAATTGAAAAAAGTATCTGATTACAAAAAAGTACCAAAGTATTTTTTTTAAAAAAGTACTAAAAATAATTTCTTGGTACTTTTATGTAAATTTTTTTTGCACAAATTATATATGAGACAATTTTAAATTTTCAAAATTAAAAAAAACAAAAAAGTACCAAAGTACTTTTTACAAAAAAAAGTACCAAAACTAATTTTTGTACAAAAATCATAATTTTTGACAATTTGTTTTGCACAAATTGTAAATGAGACAATTTGAAGTCTTCAAAATTGAAAAAAGTACCAAAGTACTTTTTGCAAAAAAAGTACCAAAAATAATTTTTGTACGAAATCATATTTTTTGTAAATTTTTTTGCACAAATTATATATGAGACAATTTTAAATTTTCAAAATTAAAAAATAGTAAAAAGTACCAAAGTACTTTTTACAAAAAAAAAGTACCAAAACTAATTTTTGTACAAAAATCATAATTTTTGACAGGTTGTTTTGCACAAATTGTAAATGAGACAATTTGAAATCCTAAACCTCAAAAGTACCAAAGTACTTTTTACAAAAAAGTACTAAAAATAATTTCTTGGTACTTTTATGTAAATTTTTTTGCACAAATTATATATGAGACAATTTTAAATTTTCAAAATTAAAAAAACAAAAAAGTACCAAAGTACTTTTTACAAAAAAAGTACCAAAACCATTTTTTTTACAAAAATCATAATTTTTGACATTTTGTTTTGCACAAATTGTAAATGAGACAATTTCAAATCTTCAAAATTGAAAAAAGTACCAAAGTACTTTTTACAAAAAAAAGTACCAAAACTAATTTTTATACAAAATCATAATTTTTGAAAGTTTGTTTGCACAAATTGTAAATCAAACCATTTGAAATCTTCAAAATTTAAAAAGTACCAAAGTACTTTTTGCAAAAAAGTACCAAAAATATTTTTTTTATTCAAATTAAAAACAAAAATGTACCAAATTGCTATTTTTATCTGAATCAAATAATTTTGCTGCAAAAAATTTCTTTGAAAAAGCCCACTGTAAATGCCTGCACCATGTTCGAAGATATGTCTGCTTTTACTTTCTTTACAACATGTTGCAACATGTTGGTTTGAAGCACATTGTTTTATTAAATTAATCAACAAGTGTTTTTTCATAAATTTAGCATCACATGTTCTTCTAGTTGTGATTTTTTTTAAGATCTGCGCATGTCTGTAGAGACCAGCCCTCTGCTGAATAATTTAAGTAATAAATTTTGGCGCCAAATTGTAGATAATGAAAGGGAAATTGTTGCTACTTAAAATCAGGCAGAATGGTAGTAGTAAAAACTTGTTAAGCAATAACTATTATAAACAAAATGAGTTTAAGGCTTGAAAGGGGCAAATAAAAATGGTTTCGAAAGATGAAAATAGCCTGCTGCTACTATAGCATTCTTATTTATAGTAGTAAAATTATAAAGCTACTATTTAATACTTTTATGGACAGTAGGAGAAATAGCAAAATGAACAACTGAAATAGCAGTGAAATATTTGTAAATTAGTACTAATAATAGCAATTTTAGTACAGCCAAAATAGTCTTATTACTGCTATAGTAGCAGCACAATTTAGAGTGAAACCATTTAATTGTAATATCCCTAAAATTTCCTTCAATTCATTACAAAAATGTCTCAATAATTGCAAAAACAACGTGCAAAAAAACACTACTTTATTTAACATTTTGAACAATTAAAGTGCTTTTAGGTGCGAAAAATATTTAAGTTAAATATTTCAATATTTAATATTTTTCTCTTGGCTTCAATTTTCCATCTCCTCAGCCTGCATTTCTATGATCATCATCCTTTTCCTGCTCATGGCATAACGATGCCATATAATTTCCAGCATAAATATGATCAACACAATCAAATAGCCGCACATTAGTAAAAGAAATAAAGGCCCCGCATACTCCATGCCCACGTTAATGATGAAATTATTCGAAATACAATTCAAATGAGTGCGTACCCATAGGCGGCGATGTTTGGCCTGGATCCCGGTCTCCAAAATGCGCATAATTCTAAGTAAGATAATATTCAAATTTATTCAGATTTTTTATTCTATATAATTACTTGAGTCTAAGAATTTCCTTGTAGCTGGAGTTCTTATGCAAATGTGTGGTCAATAAAGTATCTGTTCGAAATAGTATCTCATTTAGATCGCAAATTTCATGCAGATTAAATTGATTTTCGATTATATTAAAGCCGGTGGAGGTCTCGAAAATGAATACAAAGCCAGGTTTTTCGCGCATCTTATCGATGCCATCTTGAGCCGAGTACCAGAAGTTCTTTTTGCTCTCAATTTTGCGCTTGACAAAACGACGGACATCGGGCAGGGTGGAAAACTGCAAACAAATTGGCAATTTTTTTTTGTATTAAAAAAGTACTTTTTAAGTACTTTCCTTTCAGAAAAAGAGTACTTTCTTAGAAAGTACTTTTTTTAGTACTTTCCTAGAAAGTACTTTTTTAGTATCTTAAAGTACTTTCTTAAAAAGTACTTTTTTAGTACTTTTTTTAAAAGTATTTTTTTAGTACTTTCTTAAAAAGTACTTTTTTTAGTACTTTCTTAAAAAGTTCTTTTTTAGTACTTTTTTAAAAGTATTTTTTTAGTACTTTCTTTTTTAGTACTTTTTTAAAAGTATTTTTTTAGTACTTTCTTAAAATGTTCTATTTAGTACTATCTTAAAAAGTACTTTTTAGTACTTTATTAAAATGTACATTTTTACAACTAGTACTTTTTTTAGTACATTCTCAAAAAGTACTTTTTTAGTTCTATTTAGTACTTTCTTAAAAAGTACTTTTTTAGTACTTTCTTAAAAAGTACTTTCTTAAAAAGTACCTTTTTAGTACTTTCTTATAAAGTACTTTTTTAGTACTTTATTAAAAAGTACTTTTTTAGTACTTTATTAAAAAGTACTTTTTTAGTACTTTCTTAAAAAGTACTTTTTTAGTACTTTATTAAAAAGTACTTTTTTAGTACTTTATTAAAATGTACATTTTTACTACTAGTACTTTTTTAGTACTTTCTTAAAAAGTACTTTTTTAATACTTTTTTAAAAATATTTTTTTGGTACTTTCTTAAAAAGTTCTAATTAGTACTTTCTTAAAAAGTACTTTTTAGTACTTTATTAAAAAGTACTTTTTTAGTACTTTATTAAAATGTACATTTTACTACCTTTTTAGTACTTTCTTAAAAAGTACTTTTTAGTACTTTATTAAAAAGTACTTTTTTAGTACTTTATTAAAAAGTACTTTTTTAGTACTTTATTAAAATGTACATTTTACTACCTTTTTAGTACTTTCTTATAAAGTACTTTCTTATAAAGTACTTTTTTAGTACTTTCTTAAAAAGTACTTTTTTAGTACTTTATTAAAAAGTACTTTTATAGTACTTTATTAAAATGTACATTTTTACTACTAGTACTTTTTTAGTACTTTCTTAAAAAGTACTTTTTTTAATACTTTTTTAAAAATATTTCTTTAGTACATTCTTAAAAAGTTCTATTTAGTACTTTCTTAAAAAGTACTTTTTAGTACTTTATTAAAATGTACATTTTACTACCTTTTTAGTACTTTCTTATAAAGTACTTTTTTGTTACTTTCTTATAAAGTACTTTTTTAGTACTTTCTTAAAAAGTACTTTTTTAGTACATTAGTAAAAAGTACTTTTATAGTACTTTATTAAAATGTACATTTGTACTACTAGTACTTTTTTAGTACTTTCTTAAAAAGTACTTTTTTAATACTTTTTTAAAAATATTTTTTTAGTACTTTCTTAAAAAGTTCTATTTAGTACTTTCTTAAAAAGTACTTTTTAGTACTTTCTTAAAAGGTACCTTTTTAGTACTTTCTTATAAAGTACTCTTTTAGTACTTTCTTAAAAAGTACTTTTTTTAGTACTTTATTAAAATGTACATTTTTACTACTTTATTATAAAGAGCTATTTAAGTACTTTCTTGTAAAATACTTTTTTAATACGTTCTGAAATAGTGCTATTTGAGTACTTTCTTAAAAAGTACTATTTTAGTACTTTCTTGGAAATTAAAATATTAGTACTTGGTAAGTACTTTTTTAGTTCTTTACTAGAAAGTACTTTTTTAGTATTTTTTTAAAAAGTACTTTTTTTAGTACTTTCTTAAAAAGTACTTTTCTAGTACTTTCTTAAAAAGTACTTTTTTAGTACTTTCTTAAAAAGTACTTTTTAGTACTTTCTTAAAAAGTACTTTTTTAGTACTTTCTTAAAAAGTACGTTTTTAGTACTTTCTTAAAAAGTACGCTTTTAGTACTTTCTTAAAAAGTACTTTTTTAGTACTTTCTTAAAAAGTACTTTTTTAGTACTTTCTTAAAAAGTACTTTTTTTGTACTTTCTTAAAAAGTACGTTTTTAGTACTTTCTTAAAAAGTACTTTTTTAGTACTTTCTTAAAAAGTACTTTCTTAAAAAGTACTTTTTTTGTACTTTCTTAAAAAGTACTTTTTTGGTACTTTCTTAAAAAGTGCTTATTTAGTACTTTTTTTAAAAAGTTCCTTTTTAGTACTTTATTAAAAAGTAGTAGTTTAGTACTTTCTTAGAAAGTACTTTGTTAGTACTTTTTTAAAAAGTTCTTTTTTAGTACTTTATTAAAAAGTACATTTTTAGTACTTTCTTAAAAAGTTCCTTTTTAGTACTTTTTTTAATACTTTTTTAAAAGTATTTTTTTAGTGCTTTCTTAAAATGTTTATTAAAAGTATTTTTTTTGTACTTTCTCAAAAAGTACCGTTTTAGTACTTTCTCAAAAAGTACCTTTTTAGTACTTTCTTAAAAAGTACTTTTTTAGTCCTTTTATGTAAATTATAACATTAGTACTTCTTGATAAGTAGTTACTTTAAAAAGTACTTTTTTTACTACTTTATTAGAAAGTCCTTTTTAGTAAATTCCAAAAAAGTACCTTTTTATTACGACACAAATTTTCACTCACATTCAAATACGTGTATGTATACGGTAACGGTTCCAATCCCACCTCCAAATTAGAGTCCGCCAATTCCCCCACTGTCTTTATCTTCGATTTAACGGGAGAACCCAACAGTGTTGATACCACCACCGATGTATAATAGTTATTAACCAGAAAACAAATAATCAACAATGATATAAAACCCAAACGTCCACCCAACGAACCGGGTATCAAAAAACTGCCCTGCGAACAGGCCGAACCAAAAGAAATCAAACAAGTCGTCAGCAAGGAGGGTACAAACTCAATATAAGGTCTCATGCGATGATACTCCACAAAGAAAGTTAACCATAGAAAGCTGGCAGCCAAGGCCAAAATACTGCCAAACATAATCCAAACTTTAGTGCTAAATGGTTCAATGAACACACGACCCTGGATGCCGGAATTGCGGGGAGTGCGAAACATGCAAACCGAACGAAAGGCTCCAGTAGGGGCTATAGGGGTAAGGAAACGAAAACGACCGGCTGTCGTGAAAAAGGGAGCCGTAGTTAAGTCAGCCGTGTCATTGACCAAGGCGCCAACTATGCCGCCCGTATAATCCACATCGGTCCAGCGGTCATAGTAGGTATAATTAACTCTATAAAGGAAAATATTAGAAATAAAAAATTTCCAAAAATCTAAATTTCTTTAACCTACTTGGTGTACAAAGAGTCTTGCAGCAGACGAAATATTTGAATGCCCAATCTGGACAATGGGTCAATATGAAAATCTTGTTGTTTCAGCAGAAACTCTTGTATTTCCTGCTCGGGAGCATTCAGATCATAACGAGTAACCTATAAAATTAACAATTTAATTAACCAAACTCTTTAGAATTCCATGGCAATCCATACCACCACTGCTGCTCTCATGGTAACATCTCTTAAACTCTCTCTATTGCCATAGAGAGACCTCTTGTATAAATCCGATAGATATTTAGTTCTCTCACATCCTGTGCCATTGCATTCTATTTCATAGTTAGTGGTTATATTAATTGAGCCACCTATAAACCAGCCATTATTGTAGACATCAAAGTTGATGTAAGAAGTTTTGTTTGAGTCCGAGGAGATTTGAGGTTGTTTGGGTACCACATAGGCCAACTGAGTATCCGCAGAGAGATTTACGTTTTTGAAGGTATTATAAAAACGTGAGAAATTAGAGAGTTCATCGTAGATTAGCCAATTGTAGCGATAGTTGAAGAAACGCAGCTGACTGTTCTGTGGGAGGGGAAATAAAGTGTTCAGTTTTAATTATAATATAGAGTACTTTTAGTACTTTTATAAAAAGTACCTTTTTAGTACTTTTATAAAAAGTACATTTTTAGTACTTTTAGGAAAATTTCCTTTTAGTACTTTTATAAAAAGTTGCTTTTTAGTGCTTTTATAAAAAGTACTTTCTTAAAATGTACTTTTTTAGTAATTTCTTGAAAATGACTTATTTAGTACTTTCATAAAAAGTACTTTTTTAGTAATTTCTTAAAAAGTACTTTTTTTAGTACTTTCTTAAAAAGTACTTTTTTAGTAATTTCTTAAAAAGTACTTTATAAAATGTACCTTTTAGTACTTTTATAAAAAGTACATTTTTAATGCATTTATAAAAATTTAATTTTTAGTACTTTTATATAAAGTACATTTTAGTACTTTTAAAAAATAAAATTTTTAGTACTTTTAAAAAAGTACATTTTTAGTAATTTTATAAAAATTACCTTTTAGTACTTTTATAAAAACTACCTTTTTAGTACTTTTATAAAAACAAAAAGTACGTTTTTAGTAATTTCTTAAAAAGTACTTTTTTAGTAATTTCTTCAAAAGTACTTTTTAGTACTTTCTTAAAAAGTACTTTTTTAGTAATTTATTAAAAAGTACTTTTTTAGTACTTTCTTAAAAGGTACTTTTTTAGTACTTTCTTAAAAAGTACTTTTTTAGTACTTTCTTAAAAAGTACTTTTTTAGTACATTCTTAAAAAAAACTTTTTTAGTACTTTCTTAAAAAGTACTTTTTTAGTAATTTCTTAAAAAGTACTTTTTAGTACATACTTTCATAAAAAGTACTTTTTAGTACTTTTACAAAATGTACTTTTTTAGTACTTTTATAAAAAGTACCTTTTTTTTCTTTCATAAAAAGTACTTTTTAGTACTTTTACAAAATGTAATTTTTTAGTACTTTTATAAAAAGTACCTTTTTGTTCTTTCATAAAAAGTACCTTTTTGTTCTTTCATAAAAAGTACCTTTTTGTTCTTTCATAAAAAGTACTTTTTAGTACTTTTACAAAAAGTACTTTTTTATTACTTTTATAAAAAGTACATTTTAAGTACTTTTACAAAAGTACCTTTTTAGTACTTTATAAACAATTTTAGTGCTTTTATAAAAAGTTCCTTTTTAGTACTTTCTTAAAAAGTACTTTTTTAGTACTTTCTTAAAAAGTACTTTTTTAGTACTTTCTTAAAAAGTACTTTTTTAGAAATTTCTTAAAAAGTACTTTTTTAGTACTTTTATAAAAAATACATTTTAAGTACTTTTAAGTTCCTTTTTAGTACTTTTATAGTATGTACTTTCTTAAAAAGTACTTTTTTAGTACTTTCCTAAAAAGTACTTTTTTAGTAATTTCTTAAAAAGTACTTTTTTAGAACTTTCTTAAAAAGTACTTTTTTAGTACATTCTTAAAAAAGTACTTTTTTAGTAATTTATTAAAAAGCACTTTTTTAGTTCTTTCTTAAAAAGTACTTTTTTAGTACTTTCTTAAAAAGTACTTTTTTAGTACTTTCTTAAAAAGTACTTTTTTAGTACTTTCTTAAAAAGTACTTTTTTAGTAATTTCATAAAAAGTACTTTTTTAGTACTTTCTTAAAAAGTACCTTTTTAGTACTTTTTTAAAAAAGTACTTTTTTAGTACCTTCTTAAAAAGTACTTTTTAAGTACTTTTACAAAAAGTACCTTTTTAGTACTTTAATAAAGTATCTTTTTAGTACTTTAATAAAGTACATTTATAAAAATTCATAAATTCCATTCTTTATACTACATATTTTAAAAACTAAATTTTTTAGTACTTTTTTTTGAAATTGTTTACCTCTTGTATGAATTCATCCGTTTGATTACAATTCATGTCCATAAAAACAGCAATTTGAGGCCTATCATAGCGCATATAACGCGGACCAAAATTATGCAAAGCCGAGGTATCATTCAAATTAACATATTGGGCATAGAATGAGAGCTGTGAGGACAAAATGGAGAAACGGTAAAGGGCTGTAAAGAAAATTAAAGGCGATAAATAATAAATTTAACAAAAGTTTCCTTAAAACTTATAAAATATTGAAACAAATCTAAAATGTTTAATTTTCATTGAAGAATTTGTTTTGGATTTTTCTTTAACTTACTCTCCTTATTCCAACAGTGAAATAGCACCACACATGCCAATTTGGCATTTAAAAAATGATAGAAAATTAAACTAAATATATTGGAATTCAACATATTTTCCTTAAAACAACTGCCTGCTACTCTTAACAATTTCCAAATCTAGACTGGCAATTGTGAGACAACTCTTTACTGCTTATATATGTATTTTAATTTTAAAATATGTCCTTAAACGTTAATATTGTATTGAGCCATTAAAAAGCACTGACAGCCAAAAACAAAATTTTTGACAAAATAATTTGTCATTAATTTGAACATTCTATTAATATTTTTAATAAATGATGATTGTTGAATGTCTTTATAACCTGTCCAATGTTATACTAAGTAATTCCTAAATAAAAATTTATTTCAAATCAACAAGTTGTAGATTTTTAGTTAAAAATTATTTTTCTGTTTAAAATGAAAAGACAAATTGCCTTCAACAATCATAGTTTTTGAAACATTTGATGGGAAATGGCAATAGAAGAATTTTATGCATGATTATTTAGGATTAGGGTGATTTATTAAAAGTCCTTTTTAAATTTATTTTCAAACTTTTTGAAAAATCTAAAAAAATTGCCCTTTTTGAAAAGAACTCATTTGAAAAAAGTACTTTTCTATTGACATAAAAATTATTTTTTGAAAAGCTCTCATAAACTTAAAAAAATACATATTTTTGCAAAAAGTACTTTTTTGGTACAATTTTGAAAGTACTTTTTTAGTACTTTCTTTAAAAGTACTTTTTTATTACTTTCTTAAAAAGTACTTTTTTAGTACTTTCTTAAAAAGTACATTTTTAGTACTTTCTTAAAAAGTACATTTTTAGTACTTTCTTAAAAAGTACATTTTTAGTACTTTCTTTAAAAGTACTTTTTAGTACTTTCTTAGAATGTACTTCTTTAGTACTTTCTTAAAAAGTACTTTTTTAGTACTTTCTTAAAAAGTACATTTTTAGTACTTTCTTAAAAAGTACTTTTTTAGTACTTCCTTAAAAAGTACTTTTTTAGTACTTTCATAAAAAGTGCTTTTTTAGTACTTTCTTAAAAAGTACATTTTTAGTACTTTCTTTAAAAGTACTTTTTTAGTACTTTCTTAGAATGTACTTCTTTACTACTTTCTTAAAAAGTACTTTTTTAGTACTTTCATAAAAAGTACTTTTTTAGTACTTTCTTAAAAAGTACATTTTTAGTACTTTCTTAAAAAGTACGTTTTTGGTACATTCTTAAAGTAATTTTTTAGTACTTTATTAAAAAGTACTTTTTTAGTACTTTCTTGGAAAGCTCTCAAAAACATAAAAAATACATATTTTTGCAAAAATTACTTTTTTGGTATAATTTTTAAAAAAGTACTTTTCTATTGAAATTAAAATTAATTATCAAATAGTACTCAAAAATCTAAAAAATTTCACTTTTTGCAAAAAGTACTTTTTGATACATTTTTGCAAAAAGTACTTTTTTGGTAAATTTTTTAAAAAAGTATTTTTCTATTGAAAAAAAAACAGCTCGAAATCATATTTTAGCAAAAAGTACTTTTTTTGGTACAATTTTCAAAAAAGTACTTTTCTATTGAAATTAAAATAACTTATAGAAAAGAACTCAAAACTCTAACAAAAAATGGAAATTTTTGCAAAAAGTACTTTTTTTGGTACATTTTTGAAAAAAGTACTTTTTTATTGAAATGAAAATTACTCAAAAATCTAACAAAAAAATAGAAAACAAATTGCTACACATTTGAAAATATGTAGTACTTTTTAAAATCTTTATTAAAATTACTTATCGAAAAGAACTCAAAAATCTAACAAAAAAATTAAAATTAAAAAAAATTGAAATTTTTGCAAAAAGTACTTTTTTGGTACAATTATGAAAAAAATTAAAATTACTTATCGAAAAGAACTCAAATATCTAACAAAAAATTAAAAGTAAACACATTTTTGCAAAAAGTACTTTTTTGGTACATTTGTGAAAAAAGTACTTTTCTTTTAAAATAAAAAAAATTTTTGAAAAGAGCTCGGAAATTTTAAAAAATAACATATTTTTAGCAAAAATTACTTTTTTGGTGCAATTGTGAAAAAAGTACTTTTCTATTGAAATTAAAATTAGCAAAAAGTACTTTTCTATTGAAATAAAAAACAGCTCGCAAATTACAAAAAATCATATTTTAGCAAAAAGTACTTTTTTGGTACAATTTTGAAAAAAGTACTTTTCTATTGAAATTAAAATTACTTATCGAAAAGAACTCAAAAATCTAACAAATAATGAAAATTAAAAAATTTCTCATTTTCGCAAAAAGTACTTTTTTTTGGTACATTTGTGAAAAAAGTACTTTTGCTAAATTTTTTAAACTTTTTAAAATCTTAGAAAATTTTAAGTTTGAAAAGTACTATTTTGGGTACTTTTTTTCAAAATATTTTAGGGATTTTTATAATTTCCAAAGAAGTACTAAGAAAGTCCAATAAGCTCTCTATTATTTATTGTTGCAATTTAATATTTTCTGACAAAATAATTTGCTAGTGATTCAACAAGTCATCATCATCAGGCTTTTCTTTTTTTGAGACTTAAATGATTTGTTAAAAGTCGTTATAAATTATGCAAAGAAATTAAGGAAAAATTGCTCAATTTATTCTACACTTGCTTGATGGATAATAAACAGCAACAAGTTGTTGGTTGCTATTAAAAAGTTTGCCTCCATATAAAATACAAGATTCGACGCACTAAAACTGGCGCCCAAAAGTATGTGTTTAATTTTTATGAATGAATTTTTTGTTGTTGCGTTATGGGAAACATGTGTTTTTCTAGTGTGTGTGTGTGGGTTACGATTTAATCATGTCTGTCTTGCATTTTTTTTTGTTATGCTTTTGTTGTTGTTGCTTTAACATGTTTTTTAAGCAGACCTTACAAATGTTTTGTCTGCTTTTAGGGATTTAAACATATTTATATGAATTTAGTCTTCTTAGCGCTTTTGGCGCGTTCAAACGGTTTTAGTGGCGAGTTGGTAGAACAATTTAAAATAAATAGAAATATAAAATGTTTGAAAAATAAAGACCGACGGTTAAAGTGAATAAAAATGTTTCAGAAAAAATTAAAAATAAAAAAATTAAATTTTTCTTAAAAAATAAAATATAATAAAAAGTTATTAACTATAATTATAAATAAAATCTTCAATAAAAATATTTAATAAATTGAAAATGTTTAAAAGAACAAATAAAAACATTTTTAACAAATTATTACAGCCCTTAATGTAGGCTACAATATTTAAAATGATTTTAATTAACCCTAAATGTAGGCAATGATATTTAAATAATTTGTCATATATTTATTATTCGCACGAGAATTATAAAGTTTTATTCTCACAAATGTTCCAATATTTTTTAATACAAATTTCTTTCTTTTTACAAACGTTAAAAAATATGAAATTTTGAAAAGAATTAAAAAAAAAAAATTAAAAATGTGTCAGAATTCTTCATGCTAATTTCGTGCTACAAAAAATATATTTAATTTTAAGAAATATGAAAAACTTACATTCATTATACTTAAAATATTTAAATATATCTGCCTACATTTAGGGGCAATTAAACATATTTCGATATTTTTGTTGTCTACATTTAGGCAAAACAATTTATTTTAAAAATATTGATATATCTTTTACAAAAATAATTTAAAACTAAATTTTAGGCGCACAGTTTGTAAAATACAATTAAAAAAATTTTATATAAATAGAGAATTCTCCATACATATGATTTAAGGTCTCAAAACATTGCAATTTAAAAAATTATGAAATATAACTGCCTACATTTAGGGGCAATTAAAAAATATTTTTGAATTTTGTAGCCTACATTTAGGGAATAATAAGTTTATTGCAAAAATATTTACTATTAGTTCAGTTTTTAATAAAAATCCTTAAAACTAAAATTTAAGCACTAAATTTATAAAATTAAAAACCTAAAAAAAATTTGTACAAAAAAATAAAAATTTCAAAAAATATCGAGAATTCTCTATACATATATTAACTTTTCAAAAAGTTTTAAAATAATTAAATATAACTGCCTATATTTAGGGGCATTTAGAAATCGTTTAAGAATGTGTAGCCTACATTTAGGAAAGTGTAAATGTATTGTGTTTTTAATAAAAATCTATTGAATATAAGAATTTGTAAAATAAAATAAAAAATATTTGAATTCACTTCTTACTTTTACCAAAAGACCAACATTTTAACTTAAATTACTGACTTCTATTTCTACTAAAAGTTTAGAATTTCGACTTAAAATGTAGGTAGATAAAGTTCGATTCTAAAGCATTATAAGGATTTATTTTTGGAGTTAGTGAAAGGTCATAAATTTCAACATTTCATAAAAAAAATTCAACTATTTTAGTACTAAAAACATTTTAACATTTTAATACTTAAAAACTCTAGAATTTTAACTAAAAAAAATTGAGTACAGAAATTTTATTTTTTTAACTCAAAATTATTTTTAGTACAAAAAAAATTTAAATTTTCAATGACAAATTCTGATGTTTTTAATTTTAAATCAATTTCTGTACTAAAAATGTTTAGCACTTAAAAAATACAAGAATTTTAGTACTAAATTAAGTACTAAAAAATTTTAAAAATCTATAGTACAAAAAAATTTTAATTTTTTTTATGAATTTTAGTAAAAAAAATTCCAAAATATTTTTAGTACTAAAAAATTTTAAAATTATTTTTAGTATAATTTTTAATGACAAAATTTTTTTAATTTTTTTTGTCAATTTTTAGCACTTAACAAATATAAGAATTTTAGAACTAAAATATTTTAAACTAATTTTAGTACTAAAAAAATCTATACTACAAAAAAATTTAATATTAAAAAATTTTAAAATATTTTTTAGTACTAAAAAATTTCAAAATTATTTTTAGTACAAAAAAAATGACAAAATTTTTTTAATTTTGTTTGTTAATTTTGAATGAATAAATTTTTAGCACTTAACAAATACAAGAATTTTAGTACTAAAATATTTTAAACTAATTTTAGTACTAAAAAATTATGTTAAGTAATACAAAAAAATCTATAGTACAAACAAATTTAATACTAAAAAATTTTAAAATAAATTTTAGTACTAAAAAATTTCAAAATTATTTTTAGTACAAAAAAAATTTAAATTTTTAATGACAAATTTGGATTTTTTTTTTAATTTTGAGTCAATTTCAGTACTAACAATTATTTAGCACTTAACAAATGCAACAATTTTAGTACTAAAATATTTTAAACTAATTTTAGTACTAAAAAATTTCAAAATAATTTTTAGTACAAAAAAAAATTTAAATTTAGAATAAATTTCAGTACTACCAATTTTTAGCACTTAACAAATACAAGAATTTTAGAACTAAAATATTTTAAACTAATTTTAGTACTAAAAAATTATGTTAAGTAATAAAAAAATTTTAGTACAAAAAATTTAAAAAAAAATTAAATTTTGAATAAATTTCAGTTTTTCAAAATTATTTTTAGTACAAAAAAAAATTTAAATTTTGAATAAATTTCAGTACTACCAATATTTAGCACTTAACAAATACAAGAATTTTAGAACTAAAATATTTTAAACTAATTTTAGTACTAAAAAATTATGTTAAGTAATAAAAAAAATCTTAGTACTAACAAATTTAATACTAAAAAATTTTAAAATAATTTTTAGTACCAAAAACGTTGAAAATTATTTTTAGTACAAAAAAAATTTAAATTTTTAATGATAAATTTAGAATTTTTTTGTTTAATTTTGAATAAATTTTTAGCACTTAACAAATACTAAAACATTTTTAAATAATGTTAAGTACTGAAAAATTTTAAAAATCTATAGTACAATAACAATTTTGTAATTTTTCATGACAAATATTGAATTTTTTGGTAAATTTTGATAAATTATTTACTAAAAATTTTTAACACTTTAGTACCAAAAAATTTTAAATTATTTTTGTTACAAAAAATTTCTAAATTACTTTTGGTACTAAAAATTTTTAAATTATTTTTATACCCTTCACCTTCGTGAGAAGGGTATATATATGTAAGTTTGTCATACCGTTTGTAATTTCTACATTTTTCATTTCCGACCCTATAAAGTATATATATTCTGGATCCTTATAGATAGCGGAGTCGATTAAGCCATGTCCGTCTGTCTGTTGAAATTAATTTTCTGAAGACCCCAGATATCTTCGGGATCCAAATCTTCAATAATTCTGTCAGACATGCTTTCGAGAAGTTTGCTATTTAAAATCAGCAAAATCGGTCCATAAATAACGGAGATATGAGCAAAAAACCGGGACAACCTCGATTTTTGACCCATATAGACAATATGGATATCTAATGATAGATATTTCAAAGTCCATTGCAACGATGTAGATAAGGCTATAGTAAGTTGGACCTACAATGGGTCAAAATCGGGAAAAATATTTTTTAACCCGAATTTTTTTTTCATCAACAATTTTTTTCCAAAAATTTAAAAACTAAAAAAAAAATTTCAAAAAAATTTTTAAAAAAAATTAAAAAATTATTTCAAAAAAATTTTTTTTAAAAACAATTAAAAAAAAAATTAAATTTTGTTTACCTAAAAATATTTAAAACAATGTATTTTAAAGTATAATTTGGTGAAGGGTATTATAAATTTATAAAACTATAGTAGTGAAAAAATGCTGAAATTTTTAATTACAATTATTAATCAGAAATTTTTTTTTTTTCAAAATTATTTTCAGTATATTTTTTTTAAATTTTTTACTAAAAATTTTTAACACTAGTACCAAAAAATTTCTAAATTATTTTTAGTACTAAAAATGTCTAAATTAATTTTAGTACCTAAAATTTCAAAAATATTTTAAGTACTAAAATATGTATGTCGTAAATATTGTTGGCACTAAAAAATTTCCAAATTATTTTTTGTACTAAAAAAATTTATAAAACTATAGTGTGAAAAAATGCTGTCATTTTGAATTAAAATTTTTTTTTCCAATTTTCAATCAGAAATTTTGAATTTTTCAAAATTATTTTCGGTACAAAAAAATAAAAATTTTTTTTTTTGAATTTTGAATCAATTTTGTACCAACAATTTTTAACACTTGACAAATACATGAATTTTAGATTTCTATTTTTTTAGTACAAAAAATTTCAAAAATATTTTTAAAAAAATGTCCTAATTATTTTTTGTCCTAAAAAAAAAATTTAAAACACATGTATATTTTTTCCAATTTTTAATTACAAATTTTGAATGTTTCAAAATTTTTTTAGTACTAAAAAATGTCAAAAAAATTTAAAAATCTAAAAAAAATTTTAAATTTTTAATAAAAAAATTAAAATTTCAAAATTTTTTTAGTACTAAAATTAATTTATTTACAATAAATTTTGCAATTTAAAATACAAAAAAAAATTTCAATATTAATAATGGTAAAATAAGATCAAAATTTGATAGTGACAAAAAAAATCGCAAGTTTTAGAACTTTAATTAGTTCTAAATATGAATTTAGTACTGAGAAATTTTATTACACATTCTACATTTTTAGTACTAAAAAATATTAAAATTTTTTAATACTAAAATATTTAAAACACTAAGAAATCTTAATGCTTTTATGAATGTACTAAAAATGTAATAATTAACAAAAAACTGCAAACATAAATAAACTTTTTTCAAACATTTCAGCTTTTATGCTTTTAAATTACAACTGTATAAAATATAAAGCATACTTACAAACCTTTTATATTACAAATTCTTTAAATAGCTTCCAACTTTAACAGCACACCATCTTAAGAATAGCTATAAAAATTATTTTTTCTCTCACTCTTTTTCCAAAGGCTGTGAAAAAAATGCAAACACCTTAACAAGTGTCAATAATCCTAATTAGTTGTTGCTGCCATTAAAAATAAACACAACAAGATTTCTTTTATTTACAAATAAAACTAGCTATAAAAATAAAAAGAACTAGCAAAATTTCTTTATTCTTTTTTTTCTACTAATTAAACCCAACACTCTTAAGAAATTCTACATTCTTTTTTTTTAAAAAAAAAACTATTTTTATATTTCCGCCAACAATTATGCTAAATATTTTGTTGTCATTGAAATATAAATATTTTGCTGTTTTAAATAAAACATTTCATAACCATTTCCTTTTTTTTTTTTTTTTGTTAAAGAGAACAATAAAAAAAAGCTTTTCATTTCATTTTTTAAAATTAACATTGTTGTACATGTCAGCAGTTTCATCACCCCATTACCATCAACAAAAAAAAAACCCATAACGCCTAAATGTATACTACACGCAATTATTACTGTTGTTTTGAATAACTGTAGTTTTTATTTGTCTTTTTGCCACTTTGGTGTTTTTTTTTTTTCGTTGCAAGCGAGAAGGGTTTCGCTTTTGTTACTGCCAAACAATTGCTAGTAAAACAGTCTGCCATTTTATTTTAATAAAAGTGTATGCAACGAAAAGTTTTAGTTTAGAAATAAAAAAAGTGCAGTAGTTTTTATATTTGTTTAGTGGTTGGTTGGAGGTTATTGAAATTTTTAAGTTTGCTAAATTTTAAATGGTTTAAACTGGGTATTTACCTAGAGCTTAGCAACGAATTTTATTGAAAACAATTTGAAGTTTATTTTCATAAATTTGATAAAAAGCTTTAAATGCTTTGAGGGATGGATAACATTTAATATCAAAGGAATCATTAATAAAAATAATACCGAGCATTAGAGTATTATGTCTATTTATAGTTAAGTTAATTTTGAAAGTTTTTAATAAAACAATTCAAATTTATTTAGTGCAGAAAAAAAATTTTTCATATTAAAAATACAAAAATATTATAAAAATCGAAAAAAAATTTTGATTTTTAGAAATTTTGAAATTTCAAAATCTTGAAATTTTGTTGCTAAATATACATAATTATGCTAAAAATTTTTTACATAAATGTTTAGATTACATAAAATTTAAAAAATTTTTAGTACTAAAAAAAATTTAAAAATTATTTCTATTAAAATATAACATTTAGTACTAAAAAAATTAAACAAAATTTTAAAAAATTTTTAGTACAAAAATTTTGCAATTTTTTAGTACTTAAAATTTTGTTTAATTTTTTTAGTATTAAATGAATGTTATATTTCTGTAGAACTAATTCCTAATTTTTAGTACTAAAAATTTTGTAATCAAAAAAATTTAGTACTAAAATTGTGTACACATTTTTTACATTTTGTTTTTGATTTTGAAATTGTTGAAAAATTTAACTAATGTTAAATTTTAGTACAAATAATTATTACATTTTTTTAGTACTAAAAGTTTTGTAATTAAAAAAATTTAGTACTAAATTTGTGTGCATTTTTTTACATTTTGTTTTTATTTTGAAATTGTTGATTTATTTCAATGAAATTTTGTTAATAGAAAGATTTTAAATAAAAATCCAAATTTTTAAAAATCGAAAAAATTTTGTTTTTTTTTAAATTTCAAAATCTTGAAATTTTGGTACTGAATATAATTATTTTTTATTATGTTGAATTTTTTTTTCAAATTTTTACATATTATTTTGAAAATTTTTTAATTACTAAAATGTTAAATTTTAGTACAAATAATTTTTAAATTTTTTTTAGTACTAAAAATTTTGTAATCAAAAAAATTTAGTACTAAATTTGTGTACATTTACTTATTTTTACATTTTGTTTTTATTTTGAAATTGTTGATTTATTTCAATGAAATTTTGAATTTTGTTAATAGAAAGATTTGAAATAAAAATCGAAAAAATTTAGTTTTTTTAAAAAATTTCAAAATCTTGAAATTTTGGGTGCTGAATATTATTATGTTAAATTTTTTACATATAATTTTGAAAATGTTTTAGTACAAAAATTTTGAAGTTTTTTAGTACTAAAAATTTTGAAAGTTTTTAGTAAAAAAGTTAAAATTTAGTACAAATAATTTTTAAGTACTAAAAATTTCGTACATTATAAAATAAATTTAGTACTAATTTTGTGTATATTTTCATTTTTTTTTTTAAATTTGTTAATACTAAATATTTTTTAGTACTAAAAATTTTGTTAATTTTTTTAGTACTAAATGTTAAAATTTAGTACAAATAATTTTTAAGTTTTTTGATTTTTTTAGTACTAAAAATTTCGTAATTAAATAAATTTAGTACTAAATTTGTGTATATTTTCTCAATTTTTTTTTTTTTAATTTGTTAATACTAAATATTTTTTGAAATTGTTGATTTTTTTTAGTACTAAAAATTTAGTACTAAAATTTCAAAATTTTTTAGTACTAAAAATTCTTTGATTTAAAAAAATTTTGTAAAATTTTTTTTTAATTTTTAGTACTAAATATTTTATAAAAATTCTCTAATTACAAAATTTTTTTAGTTTTTTAGTACTAAAAATTTCGTAATTAAATAAATTTAGTACTAAATTTGTGTATATTTTCACAATTTTTTTTTTAAAATTTGTTAATACTAAATATTTTTTGAAATTGTTGATTTTTTTAGTACTAAAAATTTAGTAATTAAAAAAATTTTGTTTAAAATAAAATTTTTTTTTAGTACTAAATATTTTATAAAATTTTTTTAGTACTAAAAATTCTCCAATACAAATTTTTTTAATTTTTTAGTACTATAAATTTTGTTATTAAATAAATTTAGTACTAAATTTGTGTATTGTCACTATTTTTTTTTAAATTTTGTTAATACTAAATATTTTTTAAAATCGTTGATTTTTTAGTACTAAAAATTTTGTAATTAAAAAAATTTAGTACTAAAATTTCAAAATTTTTTAGTACTAAATTCTTTTATTAAAAAAAATTTTGTACTAAAACTAAATTTTTTTTTAGTACAAAATATTTTATAAAATTAGTTTAGTACTAAAAATTCTGTAAATAAAAAAATTTAGTACTAAAATTTCAAAATTGTTTTATTAAAAAAAATTTTGTACTAAAACTAAATTTTTTTTTAGTACTAAATATTTTATAAAATTAGTTTAGTACTAAAATTTGGTAATTAAAAAAATTTAGTACTAAAATTTCAAAATTTTTTAGTACTAAAAATTCTTTGATTTAAAAAATGTTGTACTAAAACTAAATTTTTTTTAATTTTTAGTACTAAATATTTTATAAAATTTGTTTAGTATTAAAAATTCTCCAATACAAAATTTTTTAATTTTTTAGTACTATAAATTTCATTATTAAATAAATTTATTACTAAATTTGTGTATATTTTCACAATTTTTTTTTAATTTTGTTAATACTAAATATTTTTTGAAATTGTTGATTTTTTTAGTACTAAAAATTTAGTAATTAACAAAATTTAGTACTAAAATTTCAAAATTTTTTAGTACGAAATTCTTTTATTAAAAAAAATTTTGTACTAAAACTAAATTTTTTTTTAGTACAAAATATTTTATAAAATTTGTTTAGTACTAAAAATTCGGTAAATAAAAAAATTTTGTACTAAAATTTCAAAATTGTTTTATTAAAAAAAATTTTGTACTAAAACTAAATTTTTTTTTAGTACTAAATTTTTTATAAAATTAGTTTAGTACTAAAATTTGGTAATTAAAAAAAATTAATACTAAAATTTCAAACATTTTTTAGTACTAAATTCTTTTATTAAAAAAAATTTTGTACTAAAACTAAATTTTTTTTAGAACAAAATATTTTATAAAATTTGTTTAGTACTAAAAATTTAGTACTAAAATTTCAAAATTTTTTAGTACTAAAAATTCATTGATTTAAAAAAATGTTGTACTAAAACTAAATTTTTTTAATTTTTAGTACTAAATATTTTATAAAACTTGTTAAGTACTAAAAATTCTTTAATTACAAAAATTTTGTACTAAAATTAATTTTTTAGTACTAAATTTCTGTATTTTTACAAATTTTTTTTTAAATTATTTTTTGTACTAAAAATTTTAGTATTTTGGTACAAAAACGTTGACATTTTTATTGCCTTCGTTAAATTCAATAACCATTATTGACTTCATTGCCATAAATTAGTTAATCTACAATGTCCCTGTTTTCATTTGTAAAGATGACATTTATTCTACCACCCTTAAAGTAGCCTCTAAATGATTTTGAAATTTATTAGCCTAATGCTAAAGTTATCAAATACAATTACTTTCTCTTTTATTCCTTGCTCATGTCCATGTTCTATAAAACAGTGAAAATTTGATTGATTTTAAAGCTTAATGTTTTTTTGTAAGCCCTAAAGTAGGCAATATTTTTCCAACATTTCATATTCTATTACTAAATGCTGCGTTTTGTTTTTAATTTGTTAAAAGCCTTTTAAAAACCACACATATAAATGCCATTAGAACTTTTTCAACAAATCTGTATAATTTCAAGCAATTTTTAAAACAAACACAAACTTTGTGCAACTACAATTTACATTTTTATTTATTTAAAGTTTTTTATTTTTTGCTCAATTTTTATTATATAAATTAAATAATTTGTTTTAATAGCTTATGTGGCAAACCTCAGTAATTTACTAAAACAAAAAAAAATATAATATTAATAAAGTACCAATTACAGCATTTTATAAACATAAAAACCAATTAAGTACATGGGGAACTCCCAAAAGTATGCAGCAGCAACAGTATAGTTTTAGAGCAGCATGTCAGTATTAATAAAAATCATAAAACCAAAACTAAATGATTGGAAAATGCGAAATTGTTATTAATAGAGGAGAAAATAGGGGGAAGAATCATAGTACATCAATTACGATAATAAAATAATGAACAATTATAAAAAATTCCTAAAGGAATTAAGGAAATTGTAATACAAATTATGGGTATACTTTTAGGCTAAGAAAAAATATCATAGGTTTCAGGGAGAAAACTAAATTAAGTGCAATTTAAAGCAAATTACTTTAAGATATTTATTTTTGCAGTACCTAAAATATGTCTCTATTTCTTTGGTTTTTAAAAAATGGTTTAATATAAATTTCCTGTGTTTTGCTCACTTCAAAATCATTTCCATTTGTAGCCGTAACAAACAAATTTAAGCGTAAATTATTTACCCTGCATATAGATGGTATAAATATGAATGAAAACGTTTTTCTTTTTGTATTTCATCTCTAGAGATTTACACGAAACAAGCTGGTTGCAAATGCTGGAACAGTTTATGACACAAAATATAGATGTTGCAAATGTAACCAGAAAAAAAATCTGTTGCCCTGTTTTGTGACAGGCAAAATTGTCAGTTAGATTTTTTTCAAAACAACTGCATTTAAATTAAATTGTATTTGCAATGGAATATTTAGACAGTGAATAACAAAAAAATATGACATTTTTAAAAAATCACAAAAAAATAACTAAATTTATTATAAATCTCAATTTGGAGATAATTTTTTGTTAACTAAAAACAAACATTTAAATAAAAATATTTAATTTTCCTAATCCTCAAAGTGTTTTAAACAAAAATCTGTTTAAATTTTCAAAATCAAACAAAAAATACCAGAATTATTAATGATTAAACAAAATAAGACAAAATTAATATTAATCATACGTACAGTAGGGCAAATTAAACAAAATTTAAAATATCTTAGAAATTTGCCATAAATTGCAAGAAATAACTTTAGAAATGTACAAAACACGCAGTAAATTTTAAGATTTACTTGAAGTTTTAACAAACTTTGAAATAAATTCCAAAAATTTTAAGAAAATAAATAAAAATTAAAAAAAAAAATTTTAATTTTTTTGTTTTTCAAAAGAAAATTATATTCAAATTTTTTACAAGAAAGGTAAATTTTTATACTACTTTAATTACAGTATCTTAAAGCTTAAAGTGTGTGCTTTTCAAAAATACTTGAATTTTTAAAACTGCAAAGGAACTTTTTTGAAATATTAAGCTATATAAAAATTAGTTAAAAATTACAAAATTTTTTTATTTCCAAAAATTTATTTTCAATTTAAATTTTTTGTAAGAAAAGTTGATTTCTTTAAAGATATAATATATATCATTTTAAAGCTTAAAGTGTATAGTATTCAAAAATTGTTGAATTTTTAAAACCATAAAAGAAATTTTTTGAAATATGAAGCAATAGGTAAAAATTAAAAAAATATTTTTTTTCCAAAATTTGATTTTCAATTCAAATTTTTTGTAGAAAAAGTAGGTTTCTTTAAAAATATAAAATATGTCATTTTAAAGCTTAAAGTATTCTATTTTCAAAAATAGTTAAATCTTTAAAACCGTAAAAGAAATTTTTTGAAATATGAAGCAATATATAAATTAGGTAAAAATTAAAAAAAATTTTTTTTTCAAAAATTTTATTTTCAATTCAAATTTTTTCTAAGAAAGGTATATTTCCACACACTTCTAAAATACACTATCTTAAAGCTTAAGGTGTATAGTTTTTAAAACTAATTGAATTTTCAAAACTTTAATGAAAAATTTTTGAAATATGAAGCATTTTGTAAATTAGTTAAAAATTAAAAATATTTTTTTTTTCAAAAACTTTATATTCATATGAAAATTTTCGTAAGAAAAGTAGATTTCTTTTGAGATATAAAATATATAGTTTTAAAGCCTAAAGTGTGTAGTTTTCAAAAATACTAGAATTTTTAATGCAGTAAAATAATTTTTTTGAAATATGAAGCAATATGTAAATTATGTAAATATTATAAAATCAAATTTTTTCCGAAAAATTTATCTTCAATTCAAATTTTTTGTAAGAAAATTATATTTCCACACACTTTTAAAATATACTGTCTTAAAGCTTAAATAGTGTAGTTTCCAAAACTGGTCTAATTATCAAAACTGTTGAAATTTTTTTGGGAAATTTCGTGGACTATGTAAATTAGATGAAAATTAAAAAAAAAAAAAAATTTTAAAAATTTTATTTTCAATTCAAATTTCTTGCAAGAAAAGTATATTTCCACATACCTTTCAAATATACTATCTTACACCTTAAAGTGTGTAGTTTTCAAAACTAGTTGAATTTTTAAAACTGTAAAAGAAAATTTTCGAAATATGACGTAATATGTAAATTAGGTTAAAATTAAAAAAAAAAAAAAAAAATTTATTTTCAATTCAAATTTTTTGTAAGAAAAGTATATTTCCACATACTTTTTAAATATGCTATCTTAAAGCTTATAGAGTGTAGTTTTCAAAAATAGTTTAACTTTTAAAACTGTTGAAGAAAATTTTGAAAATTTCGAGGAATATGTAAAATTTAAAAAATATTTTTTTTTTCCAAAAAAATTATTTTCAATTCTTATTTTTGATAAGAAAATTAGATTTGCTTTAAGGTATAAATTATATATTTTTGAAAGCTTAAAGTCTGATTTCTGTCACTCACTGTATTAAAATTTTCCCACCAAAACTATAGGAAACTGTGCGCCGCTATTATCAAAATTACTTAAGGGATTCATAACAAGATCATAAAAATGGGTTTAAATTATTATAGACATTTTAGCAAACAAGTATTACTGAAAAAGGAAAAAACTGTACAATATAATTAAGAAAATAATTAAATAAAATTTCTTCATATTAACACTCGTTAAACAATTGTAAGGACAATAAAATTTCTATTGCATTGAAAGCAACAATTGACAAAAGAATAATGATTGTAAGAAAAGGCAAACAAAACCACAATAGTACCTGAACTACTTACTACGACATTCGCCTTCAAATAATGATAATGATTATTTTTACATTCTTTTTAAAACAGGGTTTCTCAAACTAGGTAAAGATTTTTTTTTTAAAAAAAGGAGGGTTAAAAATAAAGGAAAGTTTTATTAATATTATAACAAAGTTTCAAAAGAAATAAGTTTGGAACCAAATTTTTTATTTTAATTTGTTTTTTTCATCACCAAAACCCCTTAATTTCTAACCAGTTACCTGAACAATAAATTTCAACTATATAAAACCACTTAAACCATTATCACTTCATTCAGCTCAAACAGACACTAATACATTTGTTCACATTCAATCGCACTTCCATACACATTTATATGAAAACATCCTTCGCTTACCACAATTTCCTTCTCTCTAAACATGTATTAACAATGGGAAAATACCTCAATTTTTTATTTTCTTTTTTTTAATTTTTTTATTTTTTTATTTTGTTATAAAATGAAAAACTACCACAATTTGTAAAAATTTTTCCGGCGCTTTTACTTTTCTTTTGCTCAAACCCAAGTAAAAATACGAAAATGTTAAAAAAAAATGTTTATAGTACGTTTGGTAACCGATGACATACAAATATTTGAGAAAAGTGAAAGAACGTGCTTAAGTTGTATTTTAAAACTTTACTATTTATTCTCCACTTTTTTTTTTTGTCTGTCCATATTATCACTACTCCTCATCACTATCCATTGTCATCTTCATCGTCAACAATATTATTATTATTATTTAGTAACCACTACAATTTATTTATTCTTTTTTTAAACAGCATTTCGTTAATAAACTAACGGAAATATTGAGTATGTGTTACACGTTTTTAATAAGAAATTTTGCTAGATTTTATTTGTGGGTTGTAATAGAGAATAGATGTTAGTAATGATAAATAAAATCACAAGTATGTGAGTGATAGTTTCTTTTTTTATATAGAGTAAGTGATATTTAGTATAGTTACTGTGAAATATTGAATAATTTAATTTAAAAAAAAATTATTTTTTACTACTTTTTCCAAAATTGTAGTATTTAACATTATTTTAAACATTAAAATGGTGAAATTTTATGTTTTTAAAAAAGTAGTATTTTTGGTACTTTTTTAAAAAAAGTAGTATTTTTAAAGAAAATTGTAATTAAGTCTTTTTTGAACCAAAAAATGGGCTAATTTTAAGTTTTTGCAAAAAGGTAGTATTTTTGGATAAAAGTAGTATTTTTTAGTACTTTTTTAAAAGTTAGTATTTGTAGTATTTTTAATGAAAATTTTAATTAAGTCTATTTGCGAACCAAAAATGGAATAATTTGAAGTTCAAAAAGTTAGTATTTTATGGAAAAAAGCTGTATTTTTAATAATTTTTCAACTTTTTTTTAAAAAAAAGTAGTATTTTTCCAAAAAATAGTAGTATTTAACATTATTTTAAACATTAAAATGGTGAAATTTTATGTTTTTAAAAACGTAGTATTTTTAAAGAAAATTGTAATTAAATCTATTTTGAACCAAAATTGGGCTAATTTTAAGATTTTGCAAAAAGGTAGTATTTTTTAATACTTTTCAAAAAGGTAGTATTTATGGAAAAAGCTGTATTTTTAGTACTTTTTCAACTTTTTTTAAAAAAAGTAGTATTTTAGTACTTTTTTAAAAAAAGTAGTATTTTTAGTACTTTTTTAAAAAAATAGTATTTTTAAAAAAAATAGTAATTAAGTCTATTTTGAACCAAAAAATGGGCTAATTTTAAGATTTTGCAAAAAGGTAGTATTTTTTAATACTTTTTAAAAAGGTAGTATTTTTAATGAAAATTGTAATTAAGTCTAGTTTGAACCAAAAATGGGATAATTTGAAATTTTTTCAAAAAGGTAGTATTTTATGAAAAAAAAAAGCTGTATTTTTAGTAATTTTTCCAAAAAAAAAAGTATCATTTATATTATTTTAAACAAAAAAATTATAAAAATTAAATTTGTACTTTTTTAAAAAAGGTAGTATTTTTAATACTTTTTAAAAAAGTAGTATTTTTCGAATTTTTAAAGAAAATAGTAATTAAGGGTAGTTTGAACCAAAAATAGGATAATTTTAAGTTTTTGTAAAAAGGTAGTATTTTTTGGAAAAAGATAAATTTTTAGTAATTATTCCAACAAAAAAAAATATTATTTAACATTATTTTAAACATAAAAATGGAAAAATTTTATGTTTTGTACTACCATTTTTAGTACTTTTAAACATAAAATGGTGAAATTTTATGTTTTTAAAAAAAGTAGTATTTTTAGATCTTTTTTAAAAAAAAGTAGTATTTTTAAAGAAAATTGTAATTAAGTCTATTTTGAACCAAAAAATGGGCTAATTTTAAGATTTAGCAAAAAGGTAGTATTTTTTGATAAAAGTAGTATTTTTAGTACTTTTTAAAAAGGTTGTATTTGTACAATTTTTAAAGAAAATAGTAATTTATTCTATTTTGAACCAAATATGGCATAATTTTAAGTTTTTGTAAAAAGGTAGTATTTTTTGGAAAAATATAAATTTTTAATAATTATGTATTCCAAAAAAAAATATTATTTTAAACATAAAAATGGAAAATTTGTATGTTTTGTACTTTTTTAAAAAAGTAGTACTTTTTAAATTTCTTTTTTTAATATTTTAAACTTAAAAATAGTATAGTATTATATTTTACAACAAAGTAGTAGCTTTTAGTATTTTTCTTGAAATGGTAGCATTTTTAGTACTTTTTAAAAATATATTTTTTTGTATTTTTTTAAAGAAAATAGTAGTTAAGTATATTTTGCATCAAATAATTTAAAGATTCTGTGATTAGACAAAAAAAGTAGTATTTTTAGTACTTTTTAAAAAAATGTAGTATTTTAGTACTTTTTTAAAAAGTAGTATTTTAGTACTTTTTTAAAAAGTAGTATTTTAGTACTTTTTTAAAAAGTAGTATTTTAGTACTTTTTTAAAATATAGTATTTTAGTACTTTTTTAAAAAGTAGTATTTTAGTACTTTTTTAAGAAGTAGTATTTTAGTACTTTTTTAAAAAGTAGTATTTTAGTACTTTTTTAAAAAGTATTATTTTAGTACTTTTTTAAAAAGTAGTATTTTAGTACTTTTTTAAAGAAAATAGTAATTAAGTATATTTTGAACCAAAAAGAGGGAACATTTTAAGATTTTTCAAAAAGGTAGTATTTTTTTGTACTTTTTAAAAAAGTAATGCTTAACCATATTTTTAACAAATTCATGAATTTGTAATAAAGATCTGTTAAAAATAAAAGGTAGTTAAATAGTACTTTTAAAAAATTATTTTATTTCCAGCAAAAAGAAAAGCATTTGATCAAAAACATGATTTTTAGTACATACTTCTTTCAATTTATTTGTTTTAAACATAAAAATTGTAAAATTCGTTGTTTTACGAAAAAGTAGTAGTTTAGAGAATTTCTGAAAAAAAATAGTTTTTTATGAAAATAGTTGTAAGTATATTTTGAATCAAAACAATTTAAACATTTTGTGATTTGGCAAAAAAAGTAGTATTTTTAATACTTTTTTAAAAAAGTAGTATTTTTAGTAATTTATAAAAAGTAGTATTTTAGTATTTTCTAAAGAAAAAAGTGAGAATATTTTATGACTATTTTTTAAAAAAGTAGTATTTTTAGTACTTTTTTAAAAAAAGTAGTATTTTAGTATTTTTTAAGGAAAAAAGCAAGAACATTTTATGACTACTTTTGAAAAAGTAGTATTTTTGAAAAAGTAGTATTTTACTACTTTTTGAAAAAAATTTTTTTTTGTTAATTTTTTGAAAAACTTGTATTTTAGTACTTTTCAAAAAAGTAGTATTTTGCAAATTTTTAAAACAGTAGTATTTAAGTACTTTTAAATAAAGTTTAGTTTCTCAGTATGTATTTAGACTGTTTTAAAGAAATTTGTTCAAAAATAAGTAAAATTTTATATTAAAAAAAATATTGTTTTTTAGGATGCTAAATTTGTCTTTTAGTAATTTTACAAAATTAAGATCTTCATTCAGTTTTTATTTTTTTAAATTGTTAGAAGTATGTTTTTATGAATTAAACATTTAGTTCTGAGTTTATTTCAGAGGTCATACAAGTGTTCATATGTGTGTGTCTGTCAGTTCTTTTGACAGATTTCTAACTTTGTGATAAATAATAAAACTTAATTTATTTTCCAACCAACAAAAACACAAAATAAAACTAAATTTTTTTTTAATACAATAAAATAATGCAGAATAATAAACAGCAAAAGTAAATAAATTTCTTAAGATTAAGCAAGAATACAAGATAAAAGCTTAAACAAAGACTCTATGGTCATTTAAAATGACATCCGGCGGAAATAAATAAACAAACTGGCTCAACAAACATACCAACAATGATTTTCCAGCACAAACAAGTTAGAAAAATGTAAAACAACTTGTCAACAACAGACAAAATTTGCTAACATTCTCTAGCTCTCACTCTCTCTGTCTCTCTCTATCTCTCTTACTCTGAGAACAAATTTCTAAACAAACTACTGCAGAACTGCCAACAACATCATAAAACAAACAATTAGACCATAAAACAACAAAACCACTACCGAAACAACATCAAAAGCTTAATAAATAGCAAACTACTCAAAACACCCTGACAATGAGACCACTGCCATTTTTAAATTGGCTGCTTACAAGCTTTAAAAACCAACTCCACATGATGACCCTGCTTATGGTGACAAGTTATAAACATTTGATGGCTGCCTTACAAAAGCAGCAGCAGCAACGAAAATATTTGAATTTTTATCTAAATAAAATAGTCTGCTGTCTGCGTTTAACATTATTCTGCCTGTATGCCTTGATGTGGTTGGGTCTACTAGACTCCACCACCCGTCTAACAGAGGCAGCTCCTCATATGCGTTTAACACAGCGCAACAATCATGCCAACATCTCTGAACTGCTGGATAATCTATTGCGTGGTTATGACAACAGCATACGACCGGGATTTGGAGGTGAGTGAGATAAATTTGAAATTAAATACCAGCATTAAATGGTGTTTATAGAGTAAATATTGTTAAGGTAAATATATATAAAAGGTGTTGCCTTTAATCAAAATCAAGGCAAATCAATTTAGTTTAATATTTATTTGTACAAGTGTAAAAAGTCTTAAGAAAATTACAAAAAAACTTTAAGTGGTTTTGAGTGTAAAATGTCTTCAAATCAGAGTTTATTTACAAAACAAGGCGTATGAGTAATATTTTGTATTCAAGGTTTGTTTGGTAAATATGGCGTATGATTGATATTTTTTAGTAATAAATGAATTAATATTAAGTATACATACGCCTTAGGAATAGACAAGTTACTTTTATTGAATCCTGAATAAAAGATAGTTTAAGAGACAACAAATAACTATATTATATTAAAAGATTAAATGTTGGTTATAAAAAGTTTAAAATTTTTTTTTTCAACTACTATTTTTATTTTCTCCAAAATAGTACCAAAAATCTGAAAATATAACCCAAATTATATTTTTAATAGTTTTAAATATTTAATTTGTACATTTTTTGCCATTTTGAACTTTAAATTTTTTTACTACTTTTTTAATTTGTTTACTACTTTTTCATTTTAGCCAAAAAAAAGTACCAAAATATAAAAATTTGTAAAAAAAATATTTTTCATTATATAAGACCGCACTTTAAGTTTTATTTTCAATTTTTAAAATTTTAAATTTTTAGTTTTTTTTCTACTACTATTTTTATTTTCTCCAAAAAAGTACCAAAAATATCAAAATGTCAAAAAAAAAATACTTTTCATTATTTATAAAAGTATTTTAAGTTTTTTTTTAACTTTTAAAACTTTAAATTTTTATTTTTTTTCTACTACTATTTTTATTTTTTTCAAAAAAGTACCAAAAATGTGAAAATATAACCCAAATTATATTTTTAATTGTTTTAAATATTTAATTTGTAAATTTTTTGATATTTTGAACTTTTAATTTTTTTTAGTACTTTTTTTTTATTTTTGTAAAAAAAGTACCAAAAATATCAAAATGTCCAAAAAAAAATATTTTTCGTTATTTACAAAGGTATTTTAAGTTTTCTTAACTTTTAAAACTTTAAATTTTTAGTATTTTTTTTCTACTACTATTTTTAATTTCTCCAAAAAAGTACCAAGTATTTTTTTTCATTTTAGCAAAAAAGTACCAAAATGTCCCAAAAAAAATATTGTTCTGTATTTAAATAATTACTTTATTTAAAAAAGTACTTTAAGTTTTTTTAAAAATTTTTTTTTTTCTACTACTATTTTTATTTTCTCCTAAAAGGTACTTAAAATATAAATATGAGGCCAGAAAACTCTTTTAAAAATTTAAATAAACATTTTGTGGTTTTTAGCACTTTTAAATTTGTTTATATTCAGTTCTTAAATATCTACTACTATTTTTAACTTGTTAAAAAAGTACCAGAAATATGGAAAAATCGCTAAAAAGTTTATTTAATGTTAAAAACTTTGATTAGCATATTGCAATAGATTTATTTTTGTAGAAAATTTGATTTTTTGTACAATTTTCAAATAGTACTTTTCTACTACTATTTTAAAAAATAGTGCTTTTAGTAAAAATTTTAATGAAATTTAAAATTTGTTTGGTCAACTGTTATAGAAGAGTAAATTTTAACACTTTTTTTTAATTATTCTTTATTATTTACTACTATTTTCAAAAAAGTAGAATTTTTCGAAAATATTTCTAGAAAATTTAACAAATTTTCTCAAATTATCTTAGTAAATTGGAAAATTCTTTGATTAGCATATTGCAATAGCTTTATTTTTGTAGAAAATTTGATTTTTTGTACAATTTTCAAATAGTACTTTTTCTACTACTATTTTAAAAAATAGTACTTTTTGCCAAAATTCTTATGAAATTTAAAAATTGATTGGTCAACTGTTAAAGAAGTGTAATTTTTAACACTTTTTTTTTAAATTATTCTTTATTATTTACTACTATATTCAAAAAAAGTAGTATATTTAGAAAATATTTCTAGAAAATTTAACAAAATTGCTCAAGTATCCAAAAAACTGGAAAATTCTTTGATTAGCATATTGCAATAGCTTTATGTTTGTAGAAAATTTGATTTTTTGTACAATTTTCAAATAGTACTTTTCTACTACTATTTTAAAAAATAGTGCTTTTAGCAAAAATTTTAATGAAATTTAAAAATTGTTTGGTCAACTGTTATAGAAGAGTAATTTTTAACACTTTTTTTAAATTATTCTTATTATTTACTACTATTTTCAAAAAAAGTAGTATTTTTAGAAAATATTTCTAGAAAATTTAACAGATTTTCTCAAATATCTTGGAAAGTTGGAAAATATTTAAGTTTTTCTTAAAAATACTTTTTTTCGATTTACTACCATTTTCAAAAAAGTAGTATTTTTGAAAAAATTTGCTCAAATGTCTAAGAAAACTGGAAAATTATTAAGTTTTGGTTAAAAATATTTTTTTCGATTTACTACTATTTTCAAAAAAGTAGTTTTTTTATTTAAGAATACTGGAAAATACTTAAGTTTTGCTTAAAAATATTTTTTTTCTATTTAATACCATTTTCAAAATAGTAGTATTTTTCAATAAATTGCTCAAATATTTAAGAAAACTGGAAAATGATTAAGTTTTGCTTAAAAATACTTTTTTTTTCTATTTACTACTATTTTCAAAAAAGTAGTATTTTTCAATAATTGGCTGAAATAACTAAGAAAACTGGAAAATGATTAAGTTTTGCTTAAAAATACTTTTTTTTCGATTTACTACTAATTTCAAAAAAGTAGTATTTTTGAAAAAATTGCTCTAATATCTAAGAAAACTGAAAAATACTTAAGTTTGGCTTAAAAATACTTTTTTTCGATTTACTACTAATTTGAAAAAAGTAGTATTTTTGAAAAAAATTGCTCAAATATCTAAGAAAACTGGAAAATAATTAAGTTTTTCTTAAAAATATTTTTTTTTCTATTTACTACTATTTTCAAAAAAGTATTATTTTTCAATAAATGGCTGAAATAACTAAGAAAACTGGAAAATGATTAAGTTTTGCTTAAAAATACTTTTTTTCGATTTACTACTAATTTCAAAAAAGTATTATTTTTGAAAAAATTACTCAAATATCTACGAAAATTGGAAAATGTTTAAGTTTTTTTTAAAAATATTTTTTTTTCGATTTACTACTAATTTCAAAAAAGTAGTATTTTTGAAAAAATTGCTCAAATATCTAAGAAAACTGAAAAATACTTAAGTTTTGCTTAAAAATACTTTTTTTCGATTTACTACTAATTTGAAAAAAGTAGTATTTTTGAAAAAAATTGCTCAAATATCTAAGAAAACTGGAAAATAATTAAGTTTTTCTTAAAAATATTTTTTTTTCTATTTACTACTATTTTCAAAAAAGTAGTATTTTTGAAAAAATTTCTCAAATATCTAAGAAAACTGGAAAATAATTAAGGGTTTCCTAAAAATACTTTTTTTCGATTTACTACTATTTTCAAAAAAGTAGTATTTTTGAAAAAATTTGCTCAAATATTTGAGAGAACTGGAAAATGATTAAGTTTCTTTTAAAAATACTTTTTTTCGATTTACTACTATTTTCAAAAAAGTAGTATTTTTCAAAATTAAATACATACTTGTTCGATGTATTACCATGTGTTTCGATTTTTTTAATTACTCTTTAAATCTGTCATTATTTTTCATAATTTATCAATATTTTTTTCCCATAACTTTATTATAATTTCTTGTTTATTTTGTGTTTTTTTTTCTTTAGCAATTGTTAGAAATCTTTTTTCATAATTCAGCGTCCTCTGTTTTGTGGTACATTCTCTCTTTTTTTTGCAAAATGAACACTTTTTAATGACTTTGTAACAACTACAAGTACAAGTATTAAATTTTGCCTTGAATGAAAAAAAAAAACAACTCATAAGAGTATTTGTGTGTGTGATGTACTCTTTATGAATATGTTAATATAATCTATATCCTGAGCAAACAGACACAAACAAAAAAAAAAAAAAATGAGAAAAAAGCGCTGAACGGAAATGGCATCTAGTTTTATGTGGGCTGCGTTAATAAATTAAATGCATAAGGACTCACTCCCTTATCAACTTGTTTAATGGAAATGTAGGTCTATGACTGTAATCAAGTGTTTAGCAAGATTCATTTATAATTTTTTTTGGGGAGGTGGAGATGTTCTAGTGCGCTGAAATAACTAAATGTAATGAATAAAAAGCTGATGGAGATGATAGTAATGCCATCACTTTGTTTTATATTCAATTTATGGAATTGGGATTTTCTTTTCTATGGAGCGGCCAATACAATTACCATAAGTAGATGGTATTATTTAATGGTTAAAGGGATTTTCACCAAAGCTTTTCTTCATGAATTTAAATAAACACAGACAGTTTGAATTCTAAATATAAACAATTAGGAAGTTAACTAGTTTATTATATAAAACTTATAAAATAATCTTAATAATTTAGTTATTTATAACAAAATAACAAATATTTACATCATAATACTTGATAGTATTTAATTTATATAACTCATATGTCACCCTGAACTTTGATGTTATTAAAATTAATCATACGTAACGAACAACTTGCATGAATTTAAATTAATCATACGTCTTCGTTAGCATTGATTGAAAATACATATTGTAAAGCCTAAAAATATGCTATAAATAATAAATATGAATAGAATTCTAGTTAGTAATAAATCTAAGTATAATTTTAATGAGATACCTGATAAAACATAAAGAAAGTATTAAATTTAAAACAAATTTATGCAATTTACTTTAAACATATCTTAACATAGACTGTGATTTATTGATTTTTAGGAAATCACATAAAGAAATTTTTAATTAATCATGAAATTTTCTTGTAATTTTAGGGCCACCTGCTACTGTGGAGGTGGATATAATGGTGCGCAGTATGGGACCCATTTCGGAAGTTGATATGGTAATTTATTCTCCCTACCTACTTCATAATAATTATAAACAAATCTATAAGCTGTGATTCTAAAGAATTATTTAACAATTATCTAGTGATTTTTTCCCCTTTTTTTTCTTTCACTTTTTATAGACTTATTCCATGGATTGTTATTTTCGTCAATCATGGGTGGATAAACGTTTGGCATTCAAGGGTGCCCAAGATACATTGGCATTAAGTGTTTCAATGTTGGCTCGTATCTGGAAACCCGATACATATTTCTACAATGGCAAACAAAGTTATTTGCATACAATAACGACACCAAATAAATTCGTACGTATCTATCAGAATGGCAGGGTGCTGTATTCAAGTAGGTAAGCAATACCAAGAAGAAAAAAAACCTATAAATGTTTAAGTACTTTACAACAATTGGTAGTAAAGGAAATTGCAAAAAAATACTTAAGGGCTGGTGATATTGAAAAATTAAATAAGAAATTGAAAAAATTTATTTAAAAAATATATAGTTTTTAAAGAAAATTACTAAAAAAAATTTGATTTTAAAGAAAATTTAGCAAAATTTCTCATTCTAACTTAATTTTAGCAAAAAGTACTTTTTTTTAAAAAAGTACCAAAATAGTACTTTTTGGAAAAAGTAGTCAATTTCATAATAAAACATTAGTGTAATAAATAAAATGTATAAAAACGAAGAAATTGAGTACAAATTTGCAAAAATTTCTTATTTTATCTTAATTTTACCAAAAAGTACTTTTAAAAAAAAAGTACCAAAATAGTACTTTATGATAATACTTTATTATAACTATGAAATTAAGTAAATTTTTCTATTTTAACTTAATTTTACCAAAAAGTACTTTTTTAAAAAAGTACCAAAATAGTACTTTTTGTTAAAAGTAGCTTAATTTCATAATAAAATGTATAAAATCTAAGAAATTTAGTAAAAATTTGAAACTATTTCTTGTTTTAAATTAATTTTAACAAAAAGTACTTTTTTAATAAAAGTACCAAATTGGTACTTTTAAGAAAAAGTAGCTTAATTTCAAAAAATTTCACTGTTAATTAAAAAAAACTTATAAAATTTATGAAAATTCTGGCAAAACTTAAATATTTTATAAAAACGTATTATTAGAAAAGTACCAAAATAGTACTTTTTATGAAAACTAGCTTAATTTCATAACAAAACTTTTGTAGAATAAATAAAATCTAATTTTACCAAAAAGTACTTTTTTAAAAAAGTACCAAAATAGTACTTTTTGGTAATAACTATGAAATTAAGTAAAATTTCTTATTTTAATTTATTTTTGACAAAAAGTACTTTTTGAAAAAAAGTACCAAAATAGTACTTTTTGTTAAAAGTAGCTTAATTTCATAACAAAACTTTAGTATAATAAATAAAATCTATAAAAACTAAGAAATTTAGTAAAAATTTTACAAATATTTCTTAATTTAACTTAATTTTACCAAAAAGTACTTTTTTAAAAAAGTACCAAAATAGTACTTTTTGATAATACTTTATAATAACTATGAGATTAAGTAAAATTTCTTATTTTGACTTATTTTTGACAAAAAGTACTTTTTGAAAAAAAGTACCAAAATAGTACTTCTTGTTAAAAGTAGCTTAATTTCATAACAAGACTTTAGTATAATAAATAAAATCTATAAAAACTAAGAAATTTAATAAAAATTTTACAAATATTTCTTAATTTAACTTAATTTTACCAAAAACTACTATTTTTAAAAAAGTACCAAAATAGTACTTTTTGATAATACTTTATAATAACTATGAAATTAAGTAAAATTTCTTATTTTAAATTATTTTTGACAAAAAGTACTTTTTGAAAAAAAGTACCAAAATAGTACTTTTCATAATAAAACTTTTGTATTATAAATAAAATGTATAAAAACTAAGAAATTTAGTAAAAATTTGCAAAAATTTTTTAATTTAACTCAATTTTATCAAAAAGTACTATTTTAAAAAAAGTACCAAAATAGTACTTTTTAATAAAACTTTATAATAACTAAGAAATTAAGTAAAATTTCTTATTTTAACTTATTTTACCAAAAAGTACTTTTTTAAAAAAAGTACCAAAATAGTACTTTTCATAATAAAACTTTTGTATTATAAATAAAATGTATAAAAACTAAGAAATTTAGTAAAAATTTGCAAAAATTTTTTAATTTAACTCTATTTTATCAAAAAGTACTTTTTAATAAAATAGTATTTTTTGGAAAAGTACATTAATTTCAAAAAATTTCATTGTTAATTAGAAAAAAAAAAAATTCTGAAAATAACAAAACATTTTACGAAAAAGTACTATTTAGAAAGTTACCAAAATAGTACTTTTTGTAATTTTATTATATTATATAAAAAGCAAGAAAATTCATGAAAATTTTAACTTTTTACCAAAAAGTACTTTTTGGGAAAAGTAGCTTAATTTCGTAAAATTTCACTGTTTATTAAAAAAAATGCAAAAATTTATGAAAATTCTGAAAATAAAAGTACTATTTAGAAAAGTACCAAAATAGTACTTTTTGGAATAGGTCCCCTATTTTATTTATTTTTCATTACTAATTAGAAAAAGTAACGAAATTTATGAAAATTTTAATTTTTAACAAAAAGTACTTTTTTCAAAAAAGTACCAAAATAGTACTTTTTGGAAAAAGTAGCTTAATTTCGTAAAATTTCACAGTTAATTAGAAAAAATAATAAAATTCTGAAAATAAAACATTTTACTAAAAGGTACTATTTACAAAGTTACCAAAATAGTACTTTTTTGAAAAAGTATCACTATTTTATTTTATTTTTTTCATTACTAATTAGAAAAAACAACAAAATTTATGAAAATTGTAACTTTTTACAAAAAGTACTTTTTTAAAAATAAGTACCAAAATAGTACGTTTTTGGAAAAAGAGCCTAATTTCATAAAATTTCACTGTTAAATAGAAAAAATAATAAAATTTATGAAAATTCTGAAAATAAAAGTACTATTTAAAAAAGTACCAAAATAGTACTTTTGGGAATAAGTACCATATTTTATTTTATTTTCGTTACTAATTAAGAAAAGTAACAAAATTTACGAAAAATTTAACTTTTTACCAAAAAGTACTTTTTTAAAAAAAATACCAAAATAGTACTTTTTAGAAAAAGTACATTAATTTCATAAAATTTCAATGTTAATTAGAAAAAAGAATAAAATTCTGAAAATAACAAAACATTTCACTAAAAGGTACTATTTAGAAAGTTACCAAAATAGTACTTTTTTGAAACTATTTTATTATTTTTTTTCATTACTAATTAGAAAAAACAACAAAATTTATGAAAATTGTAACTTTTTACAAAAAGTACTTTTTTAAAAATAAGTACCAAAATAGTACGTTTTTGGAAAAAGTAGCGTAATTTCATAGAATTTCACTGTTTATTAGAAAAAATAATAAAATTTATGAAAATTCTGGAAATAAAAGTACTATTTAAAAAAGTACCAAAATAGTACTTTTTGGAATAGGTACCCTATTTTATTTATTTTTTCATTACTAATTAAGAAAAGTAACGAAATTTATGAAAATTTTAACTTTTTACCAAAAAGTACTATTTTTAAAAAAAATTACCAAAATAGTACTTTTTGAAAAAAGTACATTAATTTCATAAAATTTCACTGTTTATTAAAAAAAACCTTTTTCAAAAAGCTACTATTTAGAAAATTACCAAAATAGTACTTTTTATGAAAATTTTAACATTTTATTATAAAGTACGTTTTTAAAAAAAGTACTTTTTAGAAGAAAAAGTACCTGAATTTCATAAAATTTCATTTTATTATTTATATCTTTGCAGAAAATTTATTATTTTTTGAATTTATTCAAATTTTTTATTACAGACTCACCATTAAAGCTGGCTGTCCCATGAATTTGGAAGATTTTCCCATGGACATACAAAAATGTCCTTTAAAATTTGGCTCTTGTAAGTCTTTTATTTGATTTTTTTCAAAGCAATAAATTTAAAACAATTTATTTCATCTTTTAAAGTAAAACACTTTTCTTATCATGTCTTTTTTTATACTCATAAATGTAAGCAATTTATTTGATCATTTATACCTACATTTTATCGTTATATTTTTGCCATAATATTTCAAAAAATAAATACATTTCCTGTTGCAAATGTTAAACATGTGTGGAGACACCAAATACACACAAACATAAGTGAGTGAGATGTGCTCAAGTAATATTTGATTTTTAACAATCAAGACATCAAATCATTAAAAAGACTGCACACCAAACCAAACATTAATACATATAGCCTTCAATTCAGCCACCCACTTTACACTCTTCATAAGTCATCTCTCTCATGCTCTGCTCCCTCAATCATTGTTAACGGAAATTGCCAATAATACACGCAATAAAGCAACAATGAATGGCTTGTACAGTTCTAGACATTTTTATACTTTTTGAGCAAGTGCCGTTTTTCTCTTTTCCTTTTTTTTTGTCGTTGTTGTTTTGTTTATCGTTGTTGTAGTCAACATGTATATAAAAATATGACAATAAATGTTAAATGTTTAAAATGAAGAGTGAAGAACATACATATGTATGTATGTATGTAACTGTATGTGTTTGATTTTTGTAAAATATTTATGTCAATATGAGTCAATAACATTTATGATGTACAAATCGGTTTTTTAATATTTTTTTTTATTTTTTGTGTTGTTAAATGACAAGCCATAAGAGAATTGGTAGTGAACAAATATTGTGCTGTATACATTTTTAAATGAAACTCATTAAGGTAAAAGACAAAAGGGGGAGGAAATAGGGGGTAATAAAATAGGCGCCTGAAGAAATATAGAGAAATTGGGGAATTAGGAAGCGGGTTTCAAAGTACTTTCTATACAAATATGTTTATTTACTAACTAATAAATCTTTGAAAATATTTTTTATATAAATTTACCATCAATTTAAATTTTAAAGTCATTTTACCAAAAAGTACTAAAATGGTACTTTTTGAAAAAAGTACTTTTTTGCATAAATGTTTTATATTATAAAAATTAAACTTGGAATTTTTTACTTTTTAATGAAATTTTAATCAAATGTAACATTTTTATAAAAAGTACTAAAATAGTATTTTTCCAAAAAAAAATAGTTTTAATATAAAAATTAAAAAAATTTGCAAATACCGCCAATTTAAAGAGTATTTGAAAAAATATTTTTTTTGCTTTAAACTGTAAAATTAATGAAAAATTTGATATTTAAAAATAATATTACAAAAAGGACTATTTGTAAAAAAAAGTACCAAAATAATACTTTTTGAAAAAAAGTATATTTTTTGTAATAAATTAAAAATTTAAAGTGATTAATACTTAAAAGTACTATTTATTAAAAAAAGTATCAAAACGGTACTTTGCAAAAAAGTACCAAAAGTTTATAAATAGTACCAAAAAAATGTTTTTTTTTTTAAATACTGTAAATACAAACATCAGATTTATGAAAAACTCTATAATTAATACTAATTCTTCTAAAAAGTACTATTTAAAAAAAAACTACCAAAATAGTACTTTTCAAAAAGTACTAAAATTTTAAATTCTATTTAAATTTTAAAAAATACTGAAAATATGAAAATAAAATTTATGAAAAATTCTATAATTAATAATAATTCTCCTAAAAAGTACTATTTAAAAAAAAAAAAAAAAACTACCAAAAAAGTACTTTTTCGAAACAAAATCAATTTTTTGTTATCAATTAAAGATTTAAAATCAATGTTACTAAAAAGTACTATTTATCGAAATAGTACCAAAAAAAGTACTTTTTCAAAAAGTACTAAAATTTTTAAAATATTACAAAAAATTATTTTTTATGAAAAATTCTATAATTATCCTAAAAAGTACTATTTAAAAAAAAACTACCAAAATAGTACTTTTTGAAGAAAAGTTGATTTTTTGGTATCCACAAAGATTTAAAATTAATTTTACTAAAAAGTACTATTTACCGAAATAGTACCAAAAAAATACTTTCTAAATAAGTACTAAAATTTTTAAAAATACAATTACCAAAAAATTCTTTTTTTTAAATACTGAAAATATGAAAATAAAATTTATGAAAAATTCTATAATTAATAATAATTCTCTTAAAAAGTACTATTTTAAAAAAAAAACTACCAAAAACGTACTTTTTCGAAACAAAATCAATTTCTTGTTATCAATTAAAGATTTAAAATGAATTTTACTAAAAAGTACTTTTTATCGAAATAGTACCAAAAAAAGTACTTTTTCAAAAAGTTCTAAAATTTTAAAAATAGTACAAAAAATTCTTTTTTTAAAATACTGTTAATATGAAAATCAAATTTGTGAAAAATTTAACTGATGAATTCTTTTAAAAAGTACTATTTAAAAAAAAAAAACTACAAAAATAGTACTTTTCAAAAAGTACTAAAATTTTAAATTCTTTTTTGAAAATACTGTAAATACGAAGATCAAATTTATTGAAAAATTAAATGATGAATTTTACTAAAAAGTACTATTTTTAAAAACTACCAAAATAGTACTTTTTAAAAACAAAATGATTTTTTTGGTATCAATTAAAGATTTAAAATCAATTTAACTAAATAGTGCTATTTATCGAAATAAAGTACTTTTTCAAAAAGTACTAAAATTTTAAAAATAGTACAAAAAATTATTTTTTTAAATACTGTTAATATGAAAATCAAATTTGTGAAAAATATAACTGCTAAATTTTTCTAAAAAGTACTATTTTTAAAAAAGAACTACCAAAATAGTTTTTTCGAAACAAAATGAATTTTTTTTTATCAAAAAAAGATTTAATATTAATTTTACTAAAAAGTACTATTTATCGAAATAGTACCAAAAAAGTACTTTTTGAAAAAATTTGCATATTTTATTATCAATTAAAGATTTAAAATCAATTTTACTAAAAAGTACTATTTATCGAAATAGTACCAAAAAATGTACTTTTTCAAAAAGTACTAAAATTTTAAAAATAGTACCAAAAAAAATTTTTGATAATACTTTAATATGATGATCAAATTTATGAAAAAACTACCTATTTAAGTTAATTTTACTAAAAAGTACTATTTTAGAAAAAAGTACCAAATTCAATTTTATTTTTTTTTTTACTTAAATTTAAAATTTAAAGTTAATTTTACTAAAAAATTTAATTATGAAACAATACTCAAACAATATTTCTGCAAAAGGTACCAATATTTTGTAAAATAGTACCAAAATAGTACTTTTTTTGTAGCAAAAAAAAATTTTTTCTTCTAAATTAAACTTTAGTGATTGATATTTCTAATTGAATTAGTACTAAAACGGAGTTTTTCACAAAAGTACCTAAAAGTATGCCGTATTTTTTAAAAACTTTTATATTGACCTTTTGAGGTGTAAATTTTGGCACAAATGCATAAATGCTTTGCAATTATTTGTTTTTGGAATTATTATTTTTTATTTTATTTAATAAAAAGTAGGGCATACTTTTGGGAGTCTCCCTTTAAATACTATCTAAAAAATTTTCTTTAATTTTTTTCTTTTTTTATTAAATTTCAAACTGACCTCTTTCTATTCTTTCAAAATTAAGGACATAACTGTTTTTCAAATTGTTAGTCAGTCAAGTCTAAGCATGTTATTTTTAACATTCTAATTTCTTTTATAGAGCACGTCTCAGTCATTAACAAAATCATTGCCTACTTTAAGGCTCACACAAAAAAAAATATTAATACAATGTCTAACTATATAGACAAAATTATGCAACCAATCATGGCCTATTTTTAGGCATAACTAAATAAATGTATAGAACCAAATACTTAATATTATTTCATAATATAAACACATTATCTATTGTTCTTTTGAAAGCTTGAAGAAAAGAGACAAAAACCAAAACTAAATTTCATAAGATGGCAAATAGCACAGCCAACATAACATTGATAATATATTTGGTTAAAAGAAACAAAAATCTGTAGCTATATAAACCATGAAATCAAGCATGCATGCTTAAATAATTCTAACATGTAAAACTAATATTCATTTTCATTTACATACTTACTCGTGGTATCATCGACAACGACAACCATGAGCAGTGAGTGCAATAGTGGAACACAAGGCAAGGCAAGCTACAGTTTAAGGTTCATATAACTAAACCACCAACATCAACACATTCGTTAACGATTATTTTCATATTTATTATAAGGACAGCAGCAGCAGCATCCAGCAGTAAGGGCAAAACTAGCTACATATAAGGGAGGTTGGTTGGTAGGTGTTTGTAGTAGTTGCACTCGTAGACAAGATTAAGAGCCTGGTTGGGCTTTTGTTATAACAATCATATTTAAGCAGCAGCCAGTTATAACTGTTGAATAACAAATAATTGTTTGGTTTTAAGATGAAAAACTTATATTCCATGAGCATTTTCTATTTTTTTTTTTCGTTTTATTATACATACTTAAGGCTTAAAATAAACTATTAGAGACTTAACCAAGTGACTTTGTAGATGAATCTTAAATTTGTGCAAAAAAAGCGAAATGGGGAACTATAAAATGTATTAAAAAGGTCAATTTAAGGCATTTTGGCTAAAATCACTGCATACTTTAAGGCGTCTTTAATAAATGCTTAAACGTTGCAAACGGTACTTAGAAAACATGCATTAATTTATTATGTAGATAAAAATAAGGCATACTTTTAGGTGTTTACATTACAATTCATGGCTATTGTGAATTTTTTGAAATGTTGACCAAAGTTAAAGCAATATGATGCATTAAAAAAAAACTACTGCATACTTTTGAGGTTTATTAAATTAATTTTAAATGTAAGGAACAGAAAATACATAAAATATGTTTATCCCCAAACAATTTTAGAGCTTTTAAAGCATTTTAAAGAATTCTCTAAAATTTTAAAATTCCCAACAATATTTTTTAAATGCCTAATTAATAAATTTTAACTTTTTGATAGTTTTTTTTATAAATTCGAGGCGAAAAAAAAAATTTCCCCAAAAAAAGAACATTAAAAATTCCCTATAAATTCGTTATCCCAAAAATTTTAAATACCTAATCAATAAATTTAAATTTTTTCGAATTTTTTTTTTTCATAGATTCTGAGAAAAAAATAAAATTCCCCGAATTTTTTGAAATTTTAATGAATTTATCAATTTTTCTGATGTTTTCCCGGTAAAAATTTAAAATTCCCACTTGACTCTGATAAAATTCCCAATAAAAATTAAATTCCCCAAAAAATAAATTAAAATTTCCCAATAAATTTTGGAATTTTTTTTCATAAATTCCCGACAAAAAATAAAAAAAAATCCAATATATTATTTATAGATTTTAGGAAATTTGAAATTTTAATGAAATTTAATTCCGCAAAAATTTAAAATTCCCAATTTTTTTTTTAAAAATTCCTAATTCATATTTTTGACTCCTAAGCACAAAACATTTTGAAAAATTCCTCAAAAAAAAAATTAAAATTCGTAATAAATGTTGTATAGGTTTTAAGGAAATTTTTGTGAATTTGAAATTTTAATCAATTTAATCAAAAATTTAAAATTCTTAAAAATTTTTTTTTTTAAATTCCCAATTTATATTTTTTGACTCTTAGGCAGGATTTTACCAAAAAATCCTTTATTTTCCTCAAGTTTTATAATGTTTCTGTATTTTCAACACAAAAGATTCCCCATAATCCAATTTTTTTATGTTTCCCGGGCTAAAATTTAAAATTATGACGATTTTTTTTTAAAATTCCCAATTAATATTTTTACTCTAAGCAGGATTTTACAAAAAATCCTACATTTTCCTTAAGTTTTATAATGTTTCTGGATTTTTAACACAAAAGATTCCCCATAATTAAGTTTTTTTATGTTTCCCGGTGTAAAATTTAAAATTCTCACGATTTTTTTTAAAATTCCCAATTAATATTTTTTGACTCTTAGGCAGGATTTTACAAAAAATCCTACATTTTCCTTAAGTTTTATAATGTTTCTGGATTTTTAGCACAAAAAATTCCCATATAATTTCAACTTTTTTGTTTTACCCAGCAAAAATTTTAATTTCCCAACATTTTTTTTCAAAAATTCCTCAAAAAAAAATTAAAAATTTTTTATAATTTTTTTATGTTTTTAGGAAATTTGTGTGAATTTGAAATTTTAGTGAATTTAAAATTTTTTCTGATGTTTCCCCGGCTAAAATTTTAAATTCCCAAAAATTTTTTTAAAATCCCTTCTTAATATTTTTTGACTCTTAGTCAGGATTTTACAAAAAATCCTACATTTTCCTTAAGTTTTATAATGTTTTTGTATTTTCAACTCAAAAGATTCCCCATAATAAAATTTTTTATGTTTCCCGGGCAAAAATTTTAAATTCCCAAAAAAAATTTTCAAAAATTTCTCAAAAAAAAATTAAAAATTCTCAATAAATTTTTTATATGTTTTTAGGAAATTTGTGTGAATTTGAAATTTTTTCTGATGTTTCCCCGGCTAAAATTTAAAATTCCCAAAAAAAATTTTAAAATTCCCAATTTGAAAAATCCTGCCTAATAGTCAAAACCTAGGCAGGATTTTTCAAAAAAACCTACATTTTCCTTATGTTTTATTATTTTTCTGTATTTTTAACACAAAAAATTCTCCATAAATTAAATTTTTTTATGTTTCCCCGACAAAAATTTAAAATTCCCCAAAAAAAATTTCCAAAAATTCCTCAAAAAAAAATTAAAAATTCTCAATAAATTTTATATCCTTATGTTTTTAAGAAATTTATGTGAATTTAAAATTTTAATGAATTTAAAATTTTGTCTGATGTTTCCCCGGCTAAAATTTAAAATTCCCAAAATTTTTTTTAAAATCCCCTTTTAATATTTTTTGACTCTTAGGCAGGATTTTACAAAAAATCCTACATTTTCCTTAAGTTTTATAATGTTTCTGGATTTTCAACACAAAAGATTCCGCATAATTAAATTTTTTATGTTTCCCGGGCAAAAATTTTAAATTCCCAAAAAAAGTTTTCAAAAATTCCTCAAAAAAAAAATTAAAAATTCTCAATAAATTTTTTATATGTTTTTAGGGAATTTGTGTGAATTTGAAATTTTAATGAATTTATCAATTTTTCTGATGTTTCCCCGACAAAAATTTAAAATTCCTAAACATTTTTTTAAAATTCCCATTTAATATTTTTTGACTCTTAGGCAGGATTTTACAAAAAATCCCACATTTTCCTTAAGTTTTATAATGTTTTTGTATTTTCAACTCAAAAGATTCCCCATAATTCAATTTTTTATATTTCCCGGGCTAAAATTTAAAATTCTCCCGATTTTTTTTAAAATTCCCAATTAATATTTTTTGACTCTTAGGCAGGATTTTACAAAAAATCCTACATTTTCCTCAAGTTTTATAATGTTTCTGTATTTTCCCCACAAAAAATGCCCATTAATACAATAATTTCAAGATTTTTTTTATGTTTCCCGGTATAAAATTTTAAATTCCCAAAAAAAAATTAAAAAATCCCCAATAAATATTTTTGAGTTTTCTTCGTTTTTTATACAAATCAAACATTTTCCTTAATTTTTATATTATTTTTATGTTTTAGAAACAATTTTAAATTCCCAAATATTTATCAAAAATTAGGAATCTTTTTTTTGGGGGATTTCTAAAAACTATTTTGGGAATTTAAAATTTATTGCCGGGGATGACTAATAAATAGAAAATATTTCTTAATACTTATTATTGTAGCTAAAATTAAAAAAAAACGCGAAATTTTTTATGGGGGATTTTTGAAAAATGTTTGGGAATTCAAAATTATTGCCGGGGAAGCTAATAAAAAGAAAATATTTCTTAATACTAATCATTCTGGTAAAAAATTACCAAAAAAATGGAAATTTGTTGTGGGGGGATCTTTGAAAAATTTTTGGGAATTCAAAATTTTTGCCGGGGAAGTTATAAAATTGAAAGAAAATGTTTATGTTTTGAGTATCAACTAATTTCATGCCTCATTCGTAACTTTTTCCTCAGAAAAGTTTTAAGCATTTTTGTAATTTTGATTTTTATTTATTTTTTTTTAAAAAAAACTAAATAAATATTATTGTGTTTTTAGAGTAAATACAAAAACCTGGTTAATTTGTTTATTTGCGAAATAAAAAATAGCTTACTTTGGGGGGTTTAAGAGAGTTTAACTGTGATATTTATTTAACACTGAAACATCTACTTTTTTTTGTTAACTCCATGAAAATTTGTGGATTTTTTTTTAAAGCAATTTTGTTTTTTATTTCATTTTTTCCAATTTCACAACATCAAGTTTATTGTGTATTTTTTTTTTGGCGAATTTTCCGTTTATTTTTTCTCTTTTGTTTCATTTTGTTTATTATTATTTAACAATATTTCCCTTCTATTGTATTGCTGTTATGTGCTGTAAATGTTTGTATTTTGTGTTGCCTTGCAGTTGGTTATACCACGGCCGATGTTATCTATCGCTGGAATAAAGAACGACCAGCTGTGGCCATAGCTGAGGATATGAAATTGTCACAATTTGATTTGGTCGATTGTCCGGCTGGTAATATAACGGACGTTGTTTACAAAGCAGCCTCACCCAATTACCAAAATGTCATTGATGAAAACAACTACAAGCTCAGAGAACAACAACAGCAACAGCAGCATCACCATCAACAGCAACAATTTTCACTGCAACAGCAACAATACCACCAACATCAGCCGCAGCAGCAGCAACGTCAACAGGATGCCGCTAAAAATAGTAAAATTGTAACAACATTTGCTGGACCAGCAGCTAAAAATCAACATGTTCGCGGTACAGGCATACAATTGGACAAGGCAGCTTTTGACAAACAGGGTCGAGGTATACGCTTGGATATGTCACAGACATGTAAGTAATTGAAGAGTTAAAAAAACCCAAAATCTGTTTTGTACTAATTTACATTAGATTATTTTAGTTAATCCTTAAAGTATGCTTTAAAAAATTACCTAAAAATTTCTTAAATGTTGCCTACTTTCCCTGAAACTGAATATGCCTACGCAAAGCCTTAAAGTGTGCTTTATAATATGTAAAAAATTGCACAAAAAACAGCAAAACAAATAGCTGGCCACATATAACAGGTTAAAAATAAATTCAATTACCAGAATTGCACTTCACAACATATCAAAATATGCAGAACACACAAATTTTCGAAAATTAATCATTTAAGAGATGGAACAAAATTCGATTACAACGAATAATATCAGCATTTAAGTGTTTATTAAACTCTTTAGTGTTATTTTATGTTTCCCCAGCAAAAATTTTGAATTCCCAAAAATTTTTCAAAAATCCCCAAAATAAAAATTTTAATGTTTGAACAAAAAATTAACAGGAAAATAGAAACAGTAATGTGGTTTTTAACTTGATCTAGCTTTTTTATGTTTTTTTATGCTTCCCCAGTAAATATTTTAAATTCCCAAACAAATTTCAAAAATCCCTTATACATTTTTTATACGAAATTTATGGAAATAATGTCTCAATTCATCAAAAATGTTAATGTTTTGTTGTTTTTGTTTTTCCCCCAGCGAAAATTTTGAATTCCCAAAAAAATTTCAAAAATCCCTTATTTATAATTTGAGTTTTTTGACATTTTTTAGTGATAAAAATATAAACAAAGAAGTTTTAATTTAGTTTAACATTATTTTTTTTATATTTTTATGTTTCCCCAGCAAAAATTTTAAATTCCCAAAAAAAATTCAAAAATCCCCCCAAAATATTTTTGGGTGTTACTTTGTTTTTATAGGAAAAAAAAAATAAAATTAATCAAAAGTGGTATTGCTTTATTGTTTTTAGGTTTCCCCGGTAAAAATTTTGAATTCCCAAAAAATTTAAAAAAAATGTTTCCCCAGCAAAAATTTTAAATTCCCAAAATATTTCAAAAAAATCCCTTATACATTTTTTTATAATAAATTTATGAAAATAATGTCTCAACTCATTAAAAATGTTAATGTTTTGTTGTTTTTGCTTTTCCCCAGCTAAAATTTTGAATTCCCAAAAAAAATTAAAAAATCCCTTATTTATAATTTGAGCTTTTTAAAGGTTTTTCAACAGAACTATAAATAAAAATGAAGCAATAAGTTTTAATTTTGTTTAAAATTATTTTCCTAATGTTTTTAAACTTCCCCGGTAAAAATTTTCAAATTCCCAAAATATTTACAAAAATCCCTTATACATTTTTTTGTAATAAATTTATGGAAATAATGACTCAATTCATTAAAAATATGAATATTTAGATGTTTTTGTTCTTCCCCAGTTAAAATTTTGAATTCCCAAAAAAATTTCAAAAATCCCATATTTATAATTTGAGCTTTTTTAATTTTTTTTTGAACAGAATAATAAATAAAAATGTTTTGCAATAAGTTTTAATTTTGTTTAAAATTATTTTCCTAATGTTTTTAAACTTCCCCAGTAAAAATTTTCAAATTCCCAAAATATTTCCAAAAATCCCTTATACATTTTTTTATAATATATTTATGGAAATAATGTCTCAACTCATCAAAAATGTTAATGTTTTTTTGTTTTTGTTTTTCCCCAGCTAAAATTTTGAATTCCCAAAAAAAAATTAAAAAATCCCTTATTTATAATTTGAGATTTTTTAATTTTTTTTTGAACAGAATAATAAATAAATATTTAGACAATAAGTTTTAATTTAGTTTAAAAATAATTTTCTTTATGTTTTTTAACTTCCCCAGCAAAAATTTTAAATTCCCAAAATATTTCAAAAAATCCCTTATACATTTTTTATAATAAATTTTTGAGAATAATAACTCAACTCATCAAAAATGTTAATGTTTTGTTGTTTTTGTTTTTCCCCAGCTAAAATTTTAAATTCCCAAAAAAAATTTCAAAAATCCCTTATTTAAAATTTTAACTTATTACGATTTTTTAAACATTATTATAAGTAAAAATGCAAAAAATAAAAATTTTATTTAAACATTATTTTCTTGCTATTTTTATGTTTCCCCAGCAAAAATTTTAAATTCCCAAAAAAATTTCAAAAATCCCCCCAAAACATTTTTGGGTGTTATTTTGTTTTTATAGGAAAAATTAATAAATAATATAAAAATTAGTTCAAAAGTGGTATTGCTTTATTGTTTTTATGTTTCCCCTATAAAAATTTTGAATTCCCAAAAAATTTAAAAAAAAATCCCCATAATCCCCAATACAGTTTCCTTGCATTTCTTGTGTTTTCCCTAAAGAAATTTTTAATTCCAAAGTGTAGAGTTACAGTTTTTCATATTAAATTTAATAATTTGTTACGAAATAGTTATGTTTTTATACTTCCCCGGCTAAAATTTTAAAATCCCCCGAAAAGTTTCAAAAATCCCCTTTAAAATAACTTAATTTATAAAAACATACAACTTTGAAAGAAAGTACATTATTTTCTTTCTTAAACAAAAGAAAATAAAGAAAAACTTTATTGGGGATTTTTGAAAAGTTTTTGGGAATTTAAAATTTCTAACCGGGGAAGTCCAAAATTTTGTACAATTTTAAAGAAAATATAAATAATTGTTAATTGCGTCTTCTAAATGCTAACAAGGTATCATTTTTTGATTTCCCCGGTAAAAAATTTTAAATTCCCAAAAACTTTTCAAAAATCCCCCAATAATTTTTTTTTTATTTTTTTAAGTTTAAGTATGAAAATAATGAACTTTTCCATGAAAATTTAATATTTTAAAGATTTTTCTACTTCCCCCCAACTACAATTTTGAATTCCCAAAAACTTTTCAAAAATCCCCAATAAATTTTTCTTCATTTTTTTAAGTTTAAGTATGAAAATAATGAACTTTTCCATGAAAATTTAATATTTTAAAGATTTTTCTACTTCCCCCAACTACAATTTTAAATTCCCAAAATTTTTTAAAAAATCCCCACTAAATTTTTCTTTATTTTTTTAAGTTTAAGTATGAAAATAATGAACTTTTCCATGAAAATTTAATATTTTAAAGATTTTTCTACTTCCCCCCAACTACAATTTTGAATTCCCAAAAACTTTTCAAAAATCCCCTCTAAATTTTTCTTCATTTTTTTAAGTTTATGAAAGAAAATAATGTACTTTTCTTTCAAAATTGTATGTTTTATATCATTTTTCTACTTGCCCAGCTACAATTTTCAATTCCTAAACAAAAACGAAAAATCCCCATTTTTGATGAAGGGTTAAAAATTGTTGTGTGGCACGTAATTTTTATTTCATTTACAACTCTTGCTTTTACTTACATATTTAACGGCTCATTGTACAATTTGCGTTAAACTGTTTTTATTTACACATTTTTACATGTCATTTACATACCAATTTAAGGTAATTGTGTAAAACGTAAAAAAAATAAAATCAATTTTTGTTAAATTTTTATTTTCCCCAGTTTTTTTATTTTTTTTGTTGTGGTTCATCTTTTGTTGCCATTTGCATTACAATAATTATGATTTTCATATCAATTAAGGTCATTTAATTTGTACGTCTCGTGTGTTGCATAAAATGACGCTGTCTGTATGAAGAAGAATATGACGATGTTGATATTGGCTTAAGAGTTTTTGCATCCAAGTACATAAGTATTCAAGATGCACAATCTATATATCTGTGCAAAAGTATGAATGTGAGAGGTTGGTTGAGGGTTGGGGTTGGAGACTTTCAACGATGATAAATTGGATTTGTACATTTACTGCTTATTAAAGCTCAAAAATCAATTTTGTTAATTAGACAAATTGAACACATTACGGAAACAACTTGGCACTCAAGTTAAGGTAACAAGCTCTAGAAGGTATAATTTAAAGGATTCTTGAAGAGATATTATTGGAAATTACAAGAATTTTCTTCTAGGTTAATTATTTTTTGATTAAAAATACAATATAAATATATTTTATATTGTTTTTGAGTTTCCCCAGCAAAAATTTTAAATTCCCAAAAAAAATTCAAAAATCCCCAAAATAAAAATTTTACTTTAAAAGCAATTTTCCATAAAAAAATTGTGAAATATAAATTGTATTTTAATTATAAATAGTGCATAGCCGGTTTCTCTGAGTTTCCCTAGCAAAAATTTTAAATTCCTAAAAATATTTCAAAAATCCCCCATAACAAATTTTACTTTAAAGATAATTTTCTATATAAAAAATATGAAAATAAAACTATTTTTTAATTACAAACAGCTTTAAGCTAATTTTTTTGTCGATTTTTAAACAAAAAATTTTCATTCCCAAAATAATGTTTGAAAATCTCCCCTAAATAACTTAACAATTATGAAATAAATCCATTTTTTTTATATTATTTCTGAGTTTAAACAATTTGTTCTTGCACTTTATACTGTTGCGGAGTTTCCCCAGCAAAAATTTTAAATTCCTAAAATATTTCCGAAAATCCCCAAAATAAAAAATTTACTTTAAAGGCAATTTTCTATAAAAAAAATATGAAAAAGAAATTCTATTTTAATTATAAACAGTGCATAATCGGTTTCTCTGAGTTTTCTCTACAAAAATTTTAAATTCCTAAAAAAAATTCAAAAATCCCCAATAAATAATTTTTCTTTTATGGTAATTTTCTGTATAAAAATATGTTTTTGAGATATTTGAACGATATTTTTGCAATATTTGAACAACAATTTTAAATTCCTGAAAAAAGTTTGAAAATCCCCCCTAAATTATTCAACATTTTGCACATTTATTTGGCATTTTATTTTACTTATGAGTTTTAAAACAATTTATTCTTGCACTTTATATTGTTTCGGAGTTTCCCCAGCAAAAATTTTAAATTCCTAAAAAATTGTCAAAAATCCCCAAAATAAAAATTTTACTTTAAATGCAGTTTTTACTAAAAAAAATTTAAAAAAAATTGTATTTTAATTATAAATAGTGCACAGTCGGTTTCTCTGAGTTTTCCCAGCAAAAATTTTAAATTCCCAAAAAATTTAACTTCCCCAGTAAAGTATTTTAAATTCCCCAAATATTTCCAAAAATCCCTTATACATTTTTTATAATAAATTTTTGGAAATAATAACTCAATTCATCAAAAATTTTAATGTTTTTGTTCTTCCCCAGCTAAAATTTTGAATTCCCAAAAAAATTTCAAAAATCCCTTATTTATAATTTGAGCTTTTTTAAAGGTTTTTAAACACAACTATAAATAAAAATGTAAAGAATAAGTTTTAATTTTGTTTAAAATTATTTTCCTAATGTTTTTAAACTTCCCCAGTAAAATATTTAAAATTCCCAAAATATTTCCAAAAATCCCTTATACATTTTTTGTAATAAATTTATGGAAATAATGACTCAATTTACTAAATATGAATATTTAGATGTTTTTGTTCTTCCCCTGATAAAATTTTGAATTCCCAAAAAAATTTCAAAAATCCCTTATTTATAATTTTAGTTTTTTTTTTCATTTTTTTAACAGAATAATAAATAAAAGTGCAAGCAATAAGTTTTAATTTTGTTTAAAATTATTTTCCTAATGTTTTTAAACTTCCCCAGTAAAATATTTAAAATTCCCAAAATATTTCCAAAAATCCCTTATACATTTTTTGTAATAAATTTATGGAAATAATGACTCAATTCATTAAAAAAATGAATATTTAGATGTTTTTGTTCTTCCCCAGTTACAATTTTGAATTCCCAAACAAATTTCAAAAATCCCTTATTTATAATTTGAGCTTTTTTCATTAGTTTTTCAACAGAACTCTATATGTCTCAATTCAGCTATTCAATAATGCTTGTTATTTTTCCTTTCCCCCAGCTTAAATTATGAATTCCCCACAAATTTCCATTTTTTTCTCTCAATTTCTCAAAACCCTTACCATTTCAGCCGAATATTCCACGCTCATGGTGAATTTCCATTTACAGCGTCACATGGGCAATTTTCTCATACAAGTCTATGGACCCTGCTGCTTGCTAGTGGTGCTCTCCTGGGTCTCTTTCTGGCTCAACAGGGAAGCTACCGCTGATCGTGTTTCTCTGGGCATAACCACCGTCCTTACCATGACTTTCTTGGGCCTAGAGGCACGTACCGATCTACCCAAAGTGCCCTATCCCACGGCCTTGGACTTTTTTGTATTCCTCTCATTTGCCTTCATATTTGCCACCATTTTACAATTTGCCGTAGTGCACTATTTCACTAAATACGGCTCGGGAGAGTGTTACTTTATCATAGAGGAAATGGAATCGGATACCGAATCGGAAATGATAGACAGCCAGACGGGTAATAGAAGTGACCTGGATTCTGAGTATGCCACCAGTACAGAGTCGAAAATATATGAGGTCATACCTTTGTCCATGTGTTCCATAAACATACCACAACGTAGAGAATCGGCCAGAAGAAATCGTCGTCGTCGCTCAGAAGATGGTAAATTTAAAGGATGTTGGGGCTTTTGGTACAATTTGCTGGATTGTTTGAATTGGCCTTGTGGTAAGAGCAATAAAACGAGACATAAAGCTCAGTTTGAGGTTTCCGAAGACGAAGATGATGAGGAGCAACATTTGAGATCGAATGAAGGTAAAAGAAAAAAGCTTAAAAGCTTTTGAAATTTCTAAAAAAAAATGAATCTTTTGTAATGACAGGTTCAACCCCCCGTAAATATTCAGCACGCAGACGTATGTCCTATTATCGCCGCGAAGAACTGGAGGCTAGGCGTAAAGGCAAACGTACACCTCAATATAATTCGGTATCAAAAATAGATCGTGCCTCTCGCATTGTCTTTCCCATATTATTTCTGCTCATCAATGTTTTCTATTGGTATGGTTATTTGTCGCGCAGTTCACGCCTCTTGGCCCACAGTAATACGACCACCTGATGTTACCTATTAGCAATTTAGATGTGTTGAATCAAAAGAAATCGTTAAGAGTTTAATAATAAAGCAGAGAAATATATGTTGGGATCAATTGAAAATAAACCAGGTTAAGTTTATGCTGCTATACTGCTCCTTTACTGCTGCTTTAAATATGATTTCTTTAAACTAAATTGCTAATTTTTTTGGAAAATACTACTAACAATCATCACTACTTTAAACTTAAAATGAAAAAGCTCGAAACAAAAGCTTTATAGCTTTTAAACTGTTACTAACAATCACTGATAAGTTGAAAAAGCTGTAACAAATTTTTAATTTAGTTAAAAGCTTTGGCAACTTTTAAATTAAATTTAATTTAAGTTGTATAAAGAAAAGCTCTACAAAAAGCTTTAGTTAAAACTAAAGCTTTTAAATGCAAAACTATGAAATTATGTAAAAAAACTTATTTGAATGAAAACAATTTTGAATTTAAGCTTAATTAAAGAAAGCTTTACAAATAAGCTTTAGTTATATTAAAAGCTTTTTAACCTTAAGTTGAAAAAAATGTAAAAATATCATTAATTTCGGTAAAAGCTTAAATTAAATTTCATTTATGTTGAATAAAGAAAAGCTCTACAAAAAGCTTTAGTTAAAACTAAAGCTTTTAAATGCAAAACTATGAAATTATGTAAAAAAACTTATTTGAATGAAAACAATTTTGAATTTAAGCTTAATTAAAGAAAGCTTTACAAATAAGCTTTTGTTATATTAAAAGCTTTTAAACCTTAAGTTGAAAAAACTGTACAAATATCATTAATTTCGGTAAAAGCTTAAATTAAATTTCATTTATGTTGAATAAAGAAAAGCTCTACAAAAAGCTTTAGTTAAAACTAAAGCTTTTAAATGAAAAACTATGAAATTATGTAAAAAAACTTATTTGAAATAAATTAATTTTAAATTTAAGCTTAATTAAAGAAAGCTTTCAAAATAAGCTTTAGTTATATTAAAAGCTTTTAAACCTTAAGTTAAAAAAAATCATTAATTTCGGTAAAATCTTAAATTAAATTTCATTTATGTTGTATAAATAAAGCTCTACAAAAAGCTTTAGTTAAAATTTAAGCTTTTGTCAAAAAACTTTATAAAATTATGTAAAAAACTTATTTGAAATAAATTAGTTTTGAATTTAAGCTTAATTAAAGAAAGCTTTACAAATAAGCTTTAGTTATATTAAAAGCTTTTAAACCTTAAGTTGAAAAAACTGTAAAAATATCATTAATTTCGGTAAAAGCTTTGGCAAATTTTAAATTAAATTTCATTTAAGTTAAATAAAAAAAAAGCCCTACAAAAAGCTTTAGTTAAAATTTAAGCTTTTGAGAAAAAATTTTATTAAATTATGTAAAAAACTTATTTGAAATAAAACAATTTTGAATTTAAGCCTAATTAAAGAAAGCTTTACAAAAAAAGCTTTAGTTATACTAAAAGCTTTGACGCAGAATTTTTTTATTTTGCTCTAGAAATATTTCATAGTTAAGTTAAAAAGCTGCAAAAAAACTCCATTATATGATTTATAAATAAATTATATATGATAATTTATAAATAAATTAAAATTTAAACAAAACTATGTTAAAATTAAGTTAATTGGTTAATTAAAACTCTATCAAAAGCTTAATTATATGAAAAGCTTTCAAAAAATTCAGATAAATTAATAAATAAATATAATTTTATACAAAACTATATGCAAATTTAGTTGATTTAAAAAAGCTTTTAAATGAAAAAACGTTTAAACTTATTAATATATTGTTTTAAGTTAAATCTAAGTTGATTTAAGAAGAGTTGTACAAAAAGCTTGCATCTTTGAATAAAAAGCTTTCAAAGAAAAATCAAAAAAATTAATATAACAACTGTTTTAAGCTATACATACTTTCAGAATTAAGTTCTTAAAAAATGCTTTACAAAAAAACTTTAAATATTTAAAAGCTTTTGTAAAAAATAAAATATTATTTTTAATTAAAATTATTTTAAAAATAACACAAGCTCTACAGAATAACTGATTTAGGTTGAAAGCTTTTGAGAGATAAATTAACAAAAATGTTAAGTTAAACATTATTTTGCTTTAAAATAAAGAAAATTTAAATAAACCTCAATAATTTGTTTAATATGTATGTAAATTTGGGTAATAAAGGTCAAAAGCTTCAGTTAAGTTGAAATTAAGTTTAAAAGCTTTCAAATAAAGCTTTCATAAGCAAATAACTTGGTTATCAAAAATATGTTCTAAGCATGATTTTTAATTTAAAAAATACATAAAAAAATATATTTTTTTTAAATTCCCAAACATTTTTAAAAAAATCCCAAAATTTCTAAATTATTATTATAAGTTATTGTGATTTCATAACACGTTGCTGTTTTTTTGCTTCCCCAGCTAAAATTTTAAATTCCCAAAAACTTTTCAAAAATCCCCAAAATTTCTTAATTAAATTTTTCATATATATTTTTAGGTAACAACAAAATATATATTTGAAACATATTTAAGAATTATTTTTGTTTTCCTCAGCAAAAATTTTTTAATTCCCAAAAAATTTCCCCAGCAAAAATAAAAAATTCCCAAAAACTTTTCAAAATATCCCAACATTTTTTTAATATTTTCTAAATTATTATTATAAATTAGTGTGATTTCATACCATGTTGCTGTTGTCATGCTTCCCCAGCTAAAAATTTGAATTCCCAAAAACTTTTCAAAAATCCCCAAAATGTTTTTACTTCAATTTATTATATATTTTAATGTAAACAAAAAAAGATATACTGGAAACATATTTAATTATTGTTTTTGTGTTTCCCCAGCAAAAATTTTAAATTCCCAAAAACTTTTTCAAAATCACCAAAATTTCTTACTTCAATTTATCATATATTTTAATGTAATTTAATGAAAAACAACATAATATATATTTATAAAATATTTAATTACTGTTTTTGTGTTTTCCCAGCAAAAATTATGAATTCCCAAAAACTTTTTAAAAATCCCCAAAATGTTTTTACTTCAATTTATTATATATTTTAATGTAATTTAATGAAAAACAACATAATATATATTTATAAAATATTTAATTACTGTTTTTGTGTTTCCCCAGCAAAAATTATGAATTCCCAAAAACTTTTTAAAAAATCCCAAATTTTTTTTTATAAATTTTAGAATATTTTTTAAATTATTACTCGTTTTTTTAAAGTTTCAAACAAAAATTTTAAATTCCTGGTTGGTTTAGCAACTTTTTAAAGAAAAATCTAAATCTATATGTAAGTTAGTGTGATTTCCATCACGTGACTGTTTTTTGCTTCCCCAGCGAAAATTTTAAATTCCCAAAAACTTTTAAAAAATTCCCTCATTTATTTTACTTCAATTTATCATATATATTTTAATGCAAAACAACAAAAGATATAGTTATAACATATTTAATTATTGTTTTTGTATTTCCCCAGCAAAAATTATGAATTCCCAAAAACTTTTAAAAAAATCCCAAAATATTTTTTTATAAAATTTTTAATATTTTCTAAATTTTTATTATAAGTTAGTGTAATTTCACACCATGTTGCTGCTTTCTAGCTATCCCCGGCTAAAATTTTAAATTCGCAAAAAAATTTCAAAAATCCCCTCATTTATTTTACTTCAATTTATCATATATATTTCAATATGATTTAATGTAAAACAACAAAAGATTTATTTGAAACATATTTAATTATTGTTTTTGTAGTTCCCCAGCAACAATTTTTTAATTCCCAAAAACTTTTCAAAAATTCCCAAAATTTGTTCCAACAATTTTTTAATATATTTTTAAATAGTGCTCGTTTATTAAAAAAAAATCCGAAAATCTAACCTAAAAATGTTAACAAATCACCTAAAGAATCTAAATAATAATTTGGAATAAATTCCTCTTCATTATTTTTTACCAATTCCTGGACCTTACACCATTTATCATTTCCCGTGCCCACCAAAAGCGTTTGGAAGCCACAATTCTTGCCGAATAACACATCAATTTTAGCACTATAAATAAAAATGATTATATTAAATTAAAATTCTAAATCAAAATATATTCATACATACCTATCCCCTATCATTAAAGTCCTTGTTGGATCTACAGCTCCAGATTTAATCAAATTCTCACATATTAAAGGATTAGGTTTACCCATCATCATAGCCTCACAACCCAAACAAGTCTCTAGAGTCTTTACAATTGCCCCGGTTCCCGGCATAGCGAAACCCGGATATCTATGCACAGCATCGGCATTTGTAGCCAAAAACAGACAATCTGGATTAGTGCCCATAATATTGCTAGCCTTTAACATTTTAACAAAACTAAAATGTTCATCGAAACCTACAACCAAAGCTCCCACTTTTTCACTGTTGGTCTCTCTCTTAACATCCTTCAGCATATCAACCCAAACGCCTTGCACCAAATCCTCACCCATACCCATATTTTTTATATTTAAATTGTTCAATTCTTGGGCTAAAGCTGGACTACCAATAACATAGACTCTTTCGCCGGCGGGTAAATTTTGCTGCAGATATTCGGCTATGGAAAATGTGGGTGCTATGATGTGGTTCTCATCTATATGAAAATTCATTTTGGCGGCTTTAAGCCATAGATAATGACGGGTTTTAGTGCCATTGTTGGTAACGAAATAGATATTTTTGTCCAAAGATTTCAGGCGGTTTATGGTGTCGGGTACTTGGGGTATGACGTTATCGTCGTGCCATAATACAGCTGGAAATAAAAGGGAAATTTAAGGATTTTTCTATAAAATAAATCTTAAACCAAAAATTTTACTCAAAAATTCTATGCCACAATCTCTGGCACAAAATTTGTTTAAAGAATTTATGACCCAGAGTCTCTGGTTCAAAGGTTTCTTAAATAAATTGTATCCCAGGGTCTCTTTCTTAAAGATTTCATAAATAAATTGTATCCCAGAATTAAATTTCTTAAAGAAATTGTGTCTCAGAGTCTCTGCCACAAAAATTTCTTAAAGAAATTGTATGCCAGAGTTTCTGGCACAAAAATTTATTGAAGAAATTTTGTCCCAAAGCCTCTGGCATAACGATTTCTTAAAGAAATTGTGTCCCACAGTCTCTGTCACAAAAATGTCTTAAAGAAATTGTGTCCCAAAGTCTCTTTCTTATGGAAATTGTGTCCCACAGTCCTTGTCACAAAAATTGCTTAAAGAAATTATGTCCCAGAGTCTCTGTCACAAAAATTTCTTAAAGAAATTGTGTCCCAGAGTTTCTGGCACAAAAATTTATTAAAGAAATTTTGTCCCAAAGCCTCTGGCATAACGATTTCTTAAAGAAATTGTGCCCCAGAGTCTCTGCCACAAAAATTTCTTAAAGAAATTGTGTCCCAAAGTCTCTTTCTTATGGAAATTGTGTCCCACAGTCTCTGTCACAAAAATGTCTTAAAGAAATTGTGTCCCAGAGTCTCTGTCACAAAAATTTCTTAAAGAAATTTTGTCCCAAAGCCTCTGGCTTAACGATTTCTTAAAGAAATTGTGCCCAGGTCTCTGGCACAAAAATGTCTTAAAGAAATTGTGTCCCAAAGTCTCTTTCTTATGAAAATTGTGTTCGACAGTCTCTGTCACAAAAATTTCTTAAAGAAATTGTGTCCCAAAGTCTCTTTCTTATGGAAATTGTGTCCCAGAGTCTCTGTCACAAAAATTTCTTAAAGAAATTTTGTCCCAAAGCCTCTGGCATAACGATTTCTTAAAGAAATTGTGACCCAGAGTCTCTGGCACAAAAATTTCTTAAAGAAATTCTATGCCAGAGTCTCTGGCCCAACAATTTATTAAAGAAATTGTATGCCAGAATCTCTGGCTCTTAAAGAAATTGTATGCCAGAGTCTCTAGCACAAAAATGTCTTAAAGAAATTTTGACCCCGAGTCTCTAGCACAAAAATTTCTTACTTAAAGAAATTGGGACACAATTTCTATAAGATCGGCCTTCTCTTAACCTTTTAAATTTACCATCACAATCCGTTAAAATAGTATCAAACGAATCCAGCCATTCTTTAAAGGCCTTTTTCTCCAGATTTTTTATATTTATGGGGTTAATCATACTGTTTACCAAATAATCTTTTAAAATCTAAAAAAAATTACTTTCATTTATTAATAAATTAAAGAATTGTTAATATAAATTAAATTGTACAAACCTTTTTAATGTTAGCAAAGCTTTTACGTCTAACTTTCCTGACCTTAACTCTCAAACTATTGTACATTTGATTTGTTATTGAATAATATATAAATTTATTTTAATAATGATCATATTCTTATCAAAAGAGTTTATAAATTTGTTGGTCTCTCTTTTAAAGCTTTAAACAAAAATTTGTTTTTAAAGTACTATGAAATTCACTCATTTAAAATTTCAATTAAATCTCCCAATTTTGGTAGATAAAAATCCGGTATTTGTTTTCGTAATTCACAATTATCAGCTGCTTGCCATTGTTTAATATCTGCCAGAGTATCAACGCCAGTGGAGACAAACAGTGTGTAGAAGCCACAATTGTAACCAAATAGCATGTCGGTGGAACCTCTTGTGTTTTTTTTAAAGGAAAATTAATTTAGTTTTTTCATTTATCTGGGATTTGCTTACCGATCTCCTATCATTAATGTTGTTAAGGGTTTTATGCAACCATTTTTTATGAAAGGTTTGATAAATTCAGCATTTGGTTTTCCTATTACAGTGGCTAAGCGTTTGCTACAGGTTTCTATGGCCTTTACAAAACATCCCGTTCCAGGCAGCATAATTGTGGGTGTAGGTCCCTGATCATCAGTATTAGTGGCTATAAATAAACACTGGGGATCATTAAGATAGCAAAAGGCTTTGGTTAGTTTGGGAAAACTGAAAAACTCATCAAAGCCCACTATAACTGCTCCCACATCCTGTTCAAGTTTTAGATTATCTCTTAAATCTTTGGTGGAACCTATCATGGGTTCCCTTTCTATTGCTAGGTGTTTTAGTTTTAAGTTCTGCAACTCTTGGGCCAGTCCTTGAGTGCCTATAACATAGGCCTGCTTATTAAACTTTAACTTTTCCAAATATTTGGCCGTACTGTATGTGGTAGTAATTATTTGTTGCTCTGCTACTTCCAAGCCCATAGAACAAGCTTTTTCTTTTAAATTCTCACGGGTTCTTGTAGAATTATTGGTTACTATATAGCAATTTTTGTGTTGATCCTGTAACCAATTAAAGGTTTCCACGCTACCTTTAATGGGCTCATCATTAAGCCATAAAACTCCTGGAAATTTATTAAATTATTATAAATATTAATGAATTTTAATTAATACTAGCCATCTGCATCGCTTATTATGCTTTCCCAGCTTTGGAATAAATCCTGGACTTCATTCTTTGCCAGACATCTCAAGTCTGTAAAACTATGCTTGAATTTTTGGTAGCTGGCAGAGCAACATTGACGTTTTGGTAGAATTTGGTAAAATTTCCAACAATTTATAGTTTTCTTTATAGAAAATATTGAATTTTTAAACATTTTTCTTTTTAATTCTGCTTTAATAAAGAAAATAACAGCAGAAATTGGTAACAGTTTTGAAATTTCAGTAATAAAATAAAGCAGTTGTCCTCAAACTATAGCGATAAAGAGAAATACAAATTTACTCTCTTTTAAATGAAAGAAAACACAGAGTTGCCGGAGTCAGGAGGGCCAGATTTGAGGATTTATCGGCATTTTGCCGATTTTTTAACTCAAAAGTAGCAATGTGACGATTTTTGCTTCAAAAATAACGATTTTTGGCTTAAATTTTTTATTTTCAGTTTTCTACACTAGCAAAATACATTTATTGGAGCAATAGCATAGACTAAAATAGACCCGAATCAGCTGTTTTTAGCAACATGGCGGAGGCATACAAAAAAAAATTACGAAAAATTAACAAAAGAAAATGTATAATAAACCACGGTAGATTTAAAAGAGGGACAAACATATAAATTTATCTTTCTATATCTCGTCACACACACTCATCGATTTTTTACTACATTTTATTTTTTCTCTCGCTCTAAGATCTGCCTTAATGCCGGAATTGGAAAAATTGTTAAAAAAAAAATGTAAACAAAACCATACGGTTCGAAATTACTTGTTTGACAGCTGTCAATGGTCTCTTATCTGTAATAATCTGTGAGCAATAGTTTAAGACATTTTATTGAAAAGAGTTAAGGACAATTTAATGAAATTTTTCCACCAAATTTTTTTTTTTTTATCTGAAACTAGTTTTTTTACAAAAAAGTTTTTTTAGCTAAATTTTTCTCCACCAGAAAAAAATTTTAAATTTAATTAATTAATCTGCCCTTAACTTCAATACCGCTGCCTTGGCAACACTAAAATAAACACATGTTTTTTATTTCTACTCTCTTTCAATTTCAGTCATATTTTTCTGTATCCAACACTCTCTTTAATAAGAGAGTTGTGCAGAAAAAGCTTTTGTCAACAATTCTTGACAAAAAAAAACAATACCCTACATTCTGCACACTTGAGTTTTTAGCTCATTTGTAATTAAAACATAAAAATCTTTACAATTTCTATGGTTTACTTTGTTTTCCTGTTATTTTGTAATTCTAGCACAAACATTTTTTTAACAAATAAAGTTTTTTTTTAACTTTTTTTATCCAAAAATTGTTTTCAATCTTTATCATAAAGTATACTTTGTTGAAAGCTATATAAGATTCGTAACAGTTGAATATAGCTCTCTTACTTGCGATAAAAAAAATACAAATTTCCTATAAAATGATTTTGAAAATTAAAAAAAAGCACTTAAAATTCTTTATCAGCCCTTAACTTTAATACACCCAACATTGCCTTGACAACACTAAAATAAACACGTTTTTATTTCTACTCTCTTTCAATTGCACACATATTTTTCTGTATCCAACCCTCTCTTTATTAAAAGAGTTGAGCAGAAAAAGCTTTCACCAACAGCTGACTCACAATTCTTGACAAAGAACTAATACCCCTACATTCTGCACACAATAACTTTAACTCATTTGTAATTATAATGTAAAAATCTTTACAATTTCTATGATTTATTTTGTTTTCTTGTAATTTCGTAATTCTAACAACACAAATTGTACATTAACAAAAAGCATCATTATTGGCTAGATTATATAGAGGGGGGTATGTATGAAATAGAAATTCTTGTTAAAAATAAAAAAAAAACAGATGTCAAAATGACAAGTCTTAGAGTTAAGAGAGTTGAGTTAATAGAGAAATTCACATATGAGGCAGTAAGTCACCAAGTTTGGGTAAATACACATCTGGTATAAGTTTAAGCAATTCCGGATCATTGGATTTTTTCCAGGCATCCACATCATTCAACTGATGAATGCCCGTACCCACCAATAAAGTTTGGAAGCCACAATTAAAGCCCAACAAGATATCAGTATTACATCTATAATTAAAATAAATTAAATAAATATTTTAATAATATCATTAAGCCTAGATTGAAATAAATTTCTCACCTGTCACCTATCATTAGAGTTCTTGCGGGATTTATGGTGCCGTCTTTGATAAGATGTTCACATATCTCTTTATTGGGTTTACCTATAACCAATGCCTTTCTCTCCGCACACGTCTCTATGGCCCTTACAAAACTACCAGTGCCTGGTATCACCATATTAGGCATGGGAAAACGTTCATCTGTATTGGTGGCTATAAACATACACTCAGGATTACTTAGATAAGAAGCGGCTTGTGTCATTTTTGGAAAACTGAAATGCTCATCAAAGCCCACCATTACAGCGCCCACATTTTCATCCAACTTCAGGTGCTTGGAAATATAATCCGCCAATGTGCCTTTCATTGGATCTGCGCCCACAGTATTGTGTTCTATACCCACAGAATCCAGCTCTTTGGTTATGCCCTCCGAACCAATGACATATACTTTTTTATTGAAATTTAAACTTTTTAAATAGGCTGCTCCAGAGTGTGCCGTTGAGATAATTTCCTCTTCGGTGATATTAAAACCCATATCTACGGCCTTCACTAACAGTTCATTGCGTGTCTTTGTGGAATTGTTAGTGCAAAAGAATATTTTCTTGCCCATTTCTTTAAAGCGATTCATTACCTCAACGGAGCCATCAATGACACTGCCATATACCCAAAGGACGCCTGGAAATTAAAAGGAAAATATAGATTAATTAAGTTTTCTTGATAAAAAGTGTATAAGTTTTTAAATAAAAATAGAATAAATGATGTGGATATTTAATATTTTCAAATATGAATGAATTTCTTTAGAAAATTTTAGCGGTTGTCAGTCACACTAATGCAGAATTTGTTTCGGAAATTTTCGTATAATAACGTGCGACTTCTGACAAGCAGCTTTAAAAGCTCTTTCTAGTATATCCGTTGGATTCTTCATGAGACTTCTAGAAAATGGCGCTGTGTATATAAATAGTAACAGTAGAGTTGTAAGTCACAGTTAACATTAACGGTATTACCAGTGTATTCGTCTAAATTTCATAAATATACCCCCATTAATTCGTATTTTTCTATGATTTTTGCCATTTAGTCCTATCAGTTCCTTTTTTTTGGAAGTTTGACAAACCTTTCTATCTCTCTCACTCGACCGACCATAGCTCATCTCCATGAACGCTGTCATTAAGGTCATTAACAAAGAATGAGAAGCAGACACAACAAAAAAAGAAAAAAGCAACAAAAAAAAACACAACCCAATTATTGACATTGCAAACATCCTAAAACCATTTTCACTTCAACATAAATTCCTAAATTTAATAAATGAAATTATGCAATTTAATATATTGCAGCACATTATTTATAGACAATAATTAATATTGAACAGACACAATAAATAAAAATTTATTATTAATTACCATCACAGTCTGTAAGAACGGCATCAAAGGAATCCAACCATTGGGTCACCTTGTCGGCTTTTTGTTCTAATAAATTTGTAGATGTCTGCTTAAACATGTTGTGGCAAACTTTTTTCAGCATTAATTACTGCTAAACTTTTTTAATATATATTATAAAACAATTATAATATAGTATGTAAGTAATAACGCGTAAGTGTTAAATATTTATTGAATGAATTTGTGTAAATTTTATTTTACACAATTCTGTGGTTCTTTTTAGCAGTCACAACAACAACAACACACAACTTAATGAAAGCACTTGAAAAAAACAACTGAAATGAAAAATGTCAAAAAATAAAGGTATTCGAAAGAGAGCGTAAATTTTGCTAGAAAATTGTGTAAGAGAAAGAGTGGGAGAATTTTTGTAAGAGTGTGTAAAATGGTAAATAATGAAAAAAAAGCTCAAATTTTTGTTTTACAGCAGTGATTCTCAAACTGTTGTTGTTGTTTGCAATGAAATATGTATAATATTTAAGGTATTTCCAGATAATAATACTGAGTATTAACATTTTTCAAATTTAAAATAAGAAATTTATTCGTTTTGTTTAGAAATCATTTGGAACATTACATTTCTTGTTTACATGTTAGCGTTCAAGATATTTTATTGTTAAATATTCATATTTTTCTTAAAATTTATTGTTTTCTTAATTAAATTTCACAATTTAATTAAAAATTTAAGAAAAATTAAACGAATGTTTATTCTAAGCCATTTGTGGACCAATTTTCTGGATTTTAAATATTGAAAAATTACTGAGATATAAGTCATTTTTCAACTCGATTTTTTGACCTATTTTTCAACAAAAATTGTTTTCATTATTTTACTTAAAGTATGTTTTTGTAAAGGGTATTTGAGATCACTCTTACTTGTTGATTCATATTTTTTTTAAATTATAACCTATAGTTAGTTCTAACTTTAAGTTATATTTTTATTGTTAATTGGGGTTAATGGGACATGTATTTAACAAAATATCTATAAATTTCGACGTTTTTTCGATTTTTTAAATAAAAAAAAAATTTAATAGTCGACTATTGGTAATTTATGAAAAGTCGACTTTTTTTTATTTTATAGACTTTTCTTCGACTATTTTTGACTTTTTAAAATGTTTGGTTTCTATATTTATTATATTTTTCGTTAATCGATTTCGACTTTTTTCCGACCAACGAGTCGATTTCGGCTTTTTATAGCAAAAAGTAGATGGTGCGAAGAATTGATTCAATTTCAATTATTTAATGAAATTAGCGCTTTCTGTCATATTTGATAATATAAAATAGTTGTCATCACTGCAAAAATGTAAACATTGAATAAAAAAAGCTGTTATTTATTATAAACGAACAGTTACTCCCAAACTATTCAATGTTTACCAAGCTAAATAAACAAATTTCCTAGAATTATTAAAAACACCATATAAATAAGTAATAGAAAATAAATTTTAAATAATTATATTATTAAATTAACAGTTTAAACAAGGAAAATTAAACTAAAATACAAAATTTGTTTAAACCAAAAGAATTAAAAGGAAAATTTGCTAAAAACTAAGAGACATATGGTCATCTCTCACAATTACAGTGGTTTTCCAACTGTATTTACAAGAAATAATACAAAAATTTGCTAAAATGAATAATAAACGAAACTGAAATTTAAATAAAATGTTAGAATAATTAAACGATAATAAATGAATTTTATATTTAATAAAATATTTAATTAAATTGTTGGTATTTTACAATTAATATTAAAGTGTAACAAAACTTATAAAGCTACAAAGGAGTAACTGGCTAAAATTAAACAGTGGTTTCCAAACTGTAATTGTTTACCAGAAATAATTTAAGAATTTGCTAGTATAAGTGCACACAAAAATTAATTTTGCATAAAAGTGTTTAATTAAATAGTTAATATAAAAAAGGAACTGTAATACAGATAAAATACATGAATATGGAGTAAGTATATATTGTTCTAGCTTATTAAAACATTTCGAATATAGTTTTATAAGTCTATTATTAAGTGGCGATCCTCAGTCCCCGGTAGAAAACCATCAAAAGTAAATTTTGAGTTTTTAAAGAATTTTATAACTTTGTATAGTATTTTTATCTTCAGAAATGTGTTAAAAGGTATTTTAGGGTAATATTTTTTAAAACGAAAGTTTAGATCAAAGGCTTAATATAGTAAACAGAGAAGGGAGGACAAACTCCGATTTGTCAAACAAAAATATATACAACAAATCAAATGTCTGATACAACAACAATTCAAATTACATAGCATGTATTTTGTTGTTGCAAGAGTTAGGTTTTTAAAAAAACATGATCGTTACCCTATGATCGTAAACATCAAAAATTCAAATTCGTTACTGTTGTTATAGTTTAACAGAATTTTCATGGGTAAAAAAAATTACGGTTGACAATCTTTGGTCGAAGCTCTTTTCGTTAGGGAGCCTAGATCGAATTGTCGTGGTTAACTGAAATATCGTTTATTTAAGTGAAACTTAATAGTTTTTTTACCTTAAAGTAGTTTTTCTTTCCTCCCCCCAAATTATTTAAACATTTAATTTAATGCAGGCAGAGATTTGTTTTTATAAATTTATTTTTATTTTACTTAGTTTTTTATACTTTTGTTAAATTTCTTATATTACGTTTCTTTCTATTATAATATTTTTCTGTTTTTTTTTTGTTGGTTTGTTTTGCATACAACTCTTAAATAACTAAATAATATATTTTTTCTTTCATTATATTAAATTTTTTTCATAAAAAAGTGTGTGTGTTGTTTAAATTACTAAATTTTTGAAATTATATATTAAAAAAGGTTCATTAATTTAAAATAAAGCAAGAAAGAAAGTTAAATAATGGGGGGAATATTAAAAATAGAGGTAGTTTTTATGAAAAAAAGGAAAAAAATACACGAAAATTAAATGAAAAGGAAAAATAAAAAAACCTAAATTGGAAGCTCGTTTTAGTTTAAAAAGCTTAGTATAAAAAAATAATAATAAAATGAAAACTTACAGTAAAAAAAGGCATGGAACAAAAATATCCCTTATTTTTTACATTAAAAAAAAGCTAAAATTTTCTTTAAAATAAAAAAATTTATTGAAATTGAATCTAGGTTTGTAACTAAAATCACTTCTGTTTTTTCTTTAAAGAAAACTTTAGTTTTTTTTTTTCTATTTTGAATTAATAACTAATTATATTGTTTGTGGTCTCTCAAGGACTAAGAAATTAATGTTATAATAGAGTTATTTAGGAAAACATGGGGCATGAGAAACACAATTTCAAACTAAAAGTAGATTTTTTTTTTGTAGAAAAAAAAAACTAATAAAAAAACATGACTTAACTTTTCAGTAAATGTGTTTGTATGTGTTAAATTTTAACTAAAATAAAGAAGCTTGTTGTGGCATCATCATGCCACCAGGGCCTGACATCGTTGTTACCCCCGGTCCAGACCCCAGTGGATTATTGGCACCCCCCACAGACAGTCCCTGCATACTGCCCACATTACCACCCAACATGCCGCCGCCTGTCGTTACACCACCCATACCCTGTTGCACCGGCATGCCGCCGGGCCCCAACATACTGCTGGGCCCCGAGGGACCCAACATGGGTGAGACACCACCCGATGAGGGAGGCTCTGGACTGTGAGATTTCTTTTTGCGTTTCTTTTCCTTTTTACGCTTTTTTCGCTCTTTCTCGTCTTCATGACGCTTTTGTTTTTTGTGTTTCTTTTCGTAGGTCTCCAAGCCGGAAGAATCTGTAAAAAAAAGTTTTAACAAAAATTAAGAAAAAATGGTGTGTTATATAAAGTTTAAATGGAACTCACCCATTAAATTTGTTTCTAGTGGCTGTTGTCCATCTTTGTGTTTATGTTTTTTATGTTTATTTTTATGTTTGCGTGCGGGTGTTGTATTTAAGGCTCTATATTGCTCCGGTAACTGGAAATTCATACAAAAAGAAATAGGTTTAATACAAACATTTGATAAAACAATCAGTCCAATTATGAATAAAAATTTCCCGGGAGTTTTTTTCACCTTTTCCCATTTTTCCTATTCAAATTCAATGGGAAAAAAACTCCAGGGGAATTTTTTATTCATAATTGGACTGAATATGAAAATATTTGCGGCCCTAGAAAAATTTCATTCATTAATTTCCAAAGAGGTTTTTTATTTAAGAGTCTAGTTTAAGCTTTAATTGAGTTTTATTAAAGAGTCTGGTTTAAACTTTAATTCAAATCTGGTTTAAACTTAAATAGTGCTTTATTAAAGGGTCTAGTTTAAACTTAATTGAAGTCTGCTCTAAACTTAAATCGTGGTTTATTAAAGGGTCTGGATTAAACTTTAATTAAAGTCTGTTTAAAACTCAAATCGTGGTTTATTAAAGGGTCTGGATTAAACTTTAATTAAAGTCTGTTTTAATCATAAGTTGTGGTTTATTAAAGGTACTAGTTTAAACTTTAATTGAAATCTGTTTTAAACTTATATCGTGGTTTATTAAAGGGTCTAGTTTAAACTTTAATTGAGGTCTGGTTTAAACATAAATCGTGGTTTATTAAAGGGGCTAGATTAAACTTTAATTGAAGTCTGTTTTAAACCTAAATCGTGATTTATTAAAGGGTCTAGATTAAACTTTAATTGAAGTCTGTTTTAAACCTAAATCGTGATTTATTAAAGGGTCTAGATTAAACTTTAATTGAAGTCTGTTTTAAACCTAAATCGTGATTTATTAAAGGGTCTAGATTAAACTTTAATTGAGGTCTTTTTAAAGGGTCTAGTTTAAACATTAATTGAAGACTGTTTTAAACTTAAATCGTAGTTTATTAAAGGGTCTAGTTTAAACATTAATTGAAGACTGTTTTAAACTTAAACTCGTGGTTTATTAAAGGCTCTAGTTCAAACTTTAATTGAAATCTAGTTTAAACTTAAATCGTGGTTAATTAAAGGATCTAGATTAAACTTTAATTGAAGTCTTATTAAAGGGTCTTGTTTAAATCTTAACTAAAGTCTAGTTTAAACTTAAATCGTGGTGTTTTAATGGTCAAACGTTAATTGAAATCTTGTTAAGGGTCTAGTTTAAACCTTAAAACAACTTTCCTATCTACACAAATCAAGAATATATAATTAAATACACTTTATAGGGTCGCAAATTAATATGATTCAACAAACAATATAAGTAAAAGATTATAGCTATAGTTACAAAAACAAACTCACCGGTCCGGGATGTAATCTGAAACCAGCTAATTGTACTGAAGATAAAGGCAACAATTCTTTGCCAACTATGGGTGGTTTATCAATAACACTACGTAATGTACTATTTTCCTGGAAAAAGAAAAAAAGGACAGAATTAATAAAAAGAAAAATAAGAAAAATCATCACTTACATCACTTTAACATAAATTTTGGAATTAAATTTCAAATTTTATATACACAAGGAAGGGTGCTATATTCGGCTGTGCCGAATCTTAAACACCCTTCACCAAAGCATACTTTAACATAAATATTGAATACAATGAACAAATTTTTTGTTGGAAAAAAAATTTGGGTGAATTTTGGATGTAATTAAGTTTTGTTGAAAACAATTTTCTTTTTATTTTTTTTTTTAAAACATGGTGAAAAAAATTCGGATTTGAAAATATTTTTTCCGCTTTTCACCCATTGTTGGACCATTATAATTGTGGTTGAAAAGGTCTATCATTATTTATTCATATTATCTATGTAAGTCGAGGTAGTCATGGATTTTTGCTTATATCTCAACCATTTGTAAGGCGATTTAAACTGACAGACGGACATGGCCATATCGACTCCACTATCTATAAAAATCCCCAATATTTGATGGGTTGTCAAATGAAAAATGTGGATTTTACAACAACTATTTATGTGCTTAGACATCTTTACAAATTTTATATATAAATAAATATTGAATACGTCATAAAAAATTTTGACAAAAAACCTGTAGTATAAAAAAACATTTATTATTTTGTATAAAAAAATTCCAAAAAAAAAAAAATAAAAAATAAATCTTTACCAAATTATTCATTCCATCGTAGATTCCTGGTAGATTGGGCAGAAATGAGGCTAGTGATTCTTTGACTTTTTTATCCTTAAACTTGGTCAGCGTATGATGCAGCCCGTACTCAGTCATGAGATCTTTATCACCTGTCAGTTCACCCTTCCCAGGTGGTTCTTTCATTGAGTAGAATGGTCCCGTCTGTATAATGGTGGGCGTTTTGCCCAATGATATTGTGGCCTTCAGTGTGCCCGATGAGTCTTGTCTGGAGACCACGGGTGAACGGCCACCATGCGGTGATGATTTTGGTGAATAATTTGATTCCATTTTGCGAAATTGTTCGCCCATCATCATATTGCCATAATTGTTCATCATGATCTCCCTGTAATGCTTGCTGCGCCCCCTGCCTAGAGGGGAGGGGTCAGTCAGTTGTTGTTATAAAGAAAACAACTCAATAATTTTAACTGTTAAAGGTAGTTTTCCCTTTATATTTTTTCTTATTGTTTTTCTGCTTTAATCAACAATTGTTAAGCGATTTATTAAAATTGTAAACATTAACAGGCACCAGCAACACCAGTCCCAGCTCAAGTGTGCATGTGTGTGGTGCTGCTTATATGGTTTTCTCCTCTAACCACTGCCTTAGCTTTTGTAGTAGCCTTCACTTGTGTCGTATTTTTTTTTTATATATTTTATGTTCTCTGTATTTTAAGTTTTTTTTTACGTATCTGCTAGACAAAAAACTTTTTTGCTGTGGCTTTTTTTAATACCATAACATTTCTTTATAAATATTTTTGATTTCATTTAAATTAACATAGTAACTGTTATTTTTGCGTTAGTTTTGCCATAATATTTACTTATTTTGTTTAAATATTTTGTTTAAATCTTCTACCGAAATAAAATTGCCGTGAAATCTGTGCTCTTTTTCACTTTTTGGCATTATCTGAAATTCAGCAATATTTTTCTTTTGTTTATATATTGGCAGCACTGTATAAATCTGTCAAATTTGTTGACAGTGTTGTAATTTTCGTACTAAAAATGCAGTATTTTACTACTATTTATACAACTAATATATCTATGGCTCTCTTTTTGGCAATTCTGTGTTAGTGTGTGTGTCACTTGTGACAGATTTCTTTTTTTTGTGGCCATTGCATTTCGTCACAACGGGTTTTTCTATACGAAAATCAAGAATTTCTCGATTCGACCGGGCGGTGTGTGTAGCATAAATATCTTATTAATAAATAAATTTAAATTAAGTTTTAAACAAATTTCCAAAACCATAAAATGCAGTGCACGCTACGCCAAGCTTTAAGCTATGCCGTCAAGGTGAGATTTTAAGTGAAAGGTGGACAAAAATCAAGACAAGTGACTTGCGTTAACAAGAAAAAAATTTTTTCTTTGGTTATGCAATGAGTGATTATGAAGTTTTACAAAAAGCCCTTTTTAAATTGGGGGGATTCAGTGTAAATGTTTAAAGAATAAATGTAAAAGAATATAGTTATTGTTAAAAAGTTATAAAATTGTTAAAATTTTAAGTAAATTAACTAAAAAAATAAGTTTGAATTTCTGGTAATAGCAAAATTTTATTTTTTTTGCCAATTTATCTAGATAAATAGAGAAGAGCAAGCAAAAAAAATGTAGTAAAGGTGACCAGATTATTTCATAAACGTGTTGGTTGCATTGCTTTTGTTTAATTAAATTGTGAATTAATTTGTTTTAATTGTTATCAGTTTTTAATGCGTATTTTAGACATATTGTTATCACGCGTTTTTTGGTTTTATAGTTGTGATAACAATGGTGTAATCAATTGTTCATATTAGCGGGGGGTCAATATTAAAGAGATTAGAAAAGGACAGTTTTGAAATCTTGAAATACTGATATCAGAATAAAATTTTTATATGTTCTTGTTAACAAATAATCTATAAAATGACGCTATAGTGGGGAGGGTATTCTGCATTTGTGCTGAATAAAATGACGCAGCTTGTTCAAATTTTGACAGGAGTCAACTGACAGGAGCAGTGTTGCCTGTGGACTTTATAACCCCCTTGTTCAATTAAAAAAACTTCGAATCGAAATTCTGGAATTTTACTTTAAAAGCTAGTTTTAAATCGAGTTTTTATTAAAAACCAAACTAATATTTCTTTGCTCTCATTTCAGACCCCTTTGCGCTCTAATGGCGCTATTTTGGGAGCCTTGAATGGTCGTTTTTATTCCAGCACACACGAAGCCGATTTGGTTGTTATCGGCTCTGGACCTGGTGGTTATGTGGCTGCCATTAAGGCTGCCCAAATGGGCATGAAGGTATGTATTTTTGATATTTTTTTCTTCATAAAATACTTTGTTATAATAAATTACCCTCTTTAGACCGTCAGCGTTGAAAAGAACCCCACCTTGGGTGGCACCTGCTTAAACGTTGGCTGCATACCTTCCAAAGCTCTACTCAACAACTCCCACTACTATCATATGGCCCATTCCGGTGATTTGGAATCTCGTGGCATCAATGTGGGCAATGTTACCTTGGATTTAGAGAAACTCATGAATCAAAAAAGCACTGCCGTCAAAGCTTTAACTGGAGGCATTGCCCAATTATTCAAGAAAAACAAGGTAACACAATTGACCGGTTTGGGCTCCATTGTAGGACCCAACGAAGTTAAAGTGGTAAAGGATGATGGCTCCGAGGAGACCATTAATGCCAAAAACATTATGATTGCCACCGGCTCTGAAGTAACACCCTTCCCCGGCATTACCATCGATGAGGAAGTGATTGTTTCGTCTACTGGTGCTTTGGCCTTGAAACAGGTGCCCGAAAAAATGATTGTTATTGGTGCTGGTGTTATTGGCTTGGAATTGGGTTCGGTGTGGTCTCGTTTGGGTGCCCAGGTGACAGCTGTTGAATTCATGAACACCATTGGTGGTGTGGGTATTGATGGTGAAGTGTCAAAGACTTTCCAAAAGATCCTCACCAAACAGGGTTTCGAATTCAAGTTGGGCACTAAAGTTATGGCCGCCGAACGCAGTGGCAATACCGTAACCGTTCAGGTTGAAAATGCCAAGTCCGGTGAGAAGGAAGAACTAAGCTGTGATGTTTTGTTGGTGTCTGTGGGTCGTCGTCCCTTCACCGATGGTTTGGGTTTGGACAGTGTTGGCATTGTTAAGGATGATAGAGGTCGTATTCCCGTCAATGATCACTTCCAGACGGTGGTGCCCAATATCTATGCCATTGGCGATTGTATTCATGGACCCATGTTGGCTCACAAGGCTGAAGATGAGGGCATCATTTGCGTTGAAGGCATGAATGGTGGTCATGTACACATCGACTACAACTGTGTACCCTCGGTGGTCTATACTCATCCCGAAGTTGCGTGGGTAGGCAAGTCTGAGGAGAACTTGAAGGAAGAAGGTGTAGAATACAAAGTCGGCAAATTCCCCTTCTTGGCTAATTCACGTGCCAAGACCAACAATGAAACCGATGGTTTCGTTAAAGTATTGGCTGATAAGGCTACAGATCGTGTGCTGGGCACACACATCATTGGTCCCGTAAGTTGAAATGTGTAGCAATATAAAGAATTTCAATTTATGTTGGTATTTTCTGAAATTTTAGTCTGCCGGTGAACTTATCAATGAGGCAGTTTTGGCTATGGAATATGGTGCTTCTGCCGAAGATGTTGCTCGTGTCTGCCATGCCCATCCTGTAAGTTGAATTTATTTGTTTATTAATATTTTATACAAAAAAACTAATTTTCTTTTTTTTTTTTCTATTTCAGACCTGTGCTGAAGCTTTGCGTGAAGCCAACGTTGCTGCCGCCTTTGGCAAACCCATTAACTTTTAATTTCTCTACTTCCCTGCCTGCTTATCATTTATTTTAATTCTTTACCCTTTAAAAAAAAAATGCCTTAAGTTATTAAACAAAACAAAAAATACGAAACTTAATCCTTAATCTTTTAATCTATTTGTGTGTAATTTATTTCAAAATCTTTACTTTTTATTTTCAAACAAACATATGAAACTCATTGCAAAAAAGAGATACGATTTCAAATATTAATTAATAATAAAAAAAATAACTTAAAAAGCGCATAGCGTGAGACAAGACAAAACAATTTATTATATTTGTTTATAATCATTAAAGGGATGTGAAATTTTGTGGTAAAATCTCTTATAAAGTATAAAAAAATAAATATAAATTAAAAATTAATATTTTGTTTGGTATATTTTGTTTGGTTTAAATAAATTCCAGAATTTTCGAATGGCCTTCGACTTCAGAAACTTAAAACAGATGCTCATTAAGACATTTGTTAGCCTAATACTACGAATAAGTGCTGAAAATTTTTCTAAATCTTCTACCAGCCAACAAAAGTTTTACATAAAATCCCCGTTTAATTAATTTTTAATACATCTGATTAGATTTTTTTAAAACTTGCTCCGAATTGCTAAAAACAAAAAAATTATCAATCTAACCTCAAAATTTTTCATATTTTTTTATCTAAACAACAATATTTTAAGAAAATATGATTTCAAATATAGTTTCCTGCACATCTATGCAGTTTTGTTTATGAAACACACAACATTCCAGTAATAGGAACTAAAAAGAAAAAAAACTAACGTCAAAACAATTATTTTTTGTATTAATTGTTAATAATTTTTAGAAAAAACGGTGAATGGTTTGGTTATGAAGTGTTATTTTGGTTTCAATTATTCAGCTCAATTGTGAATAAAAAATCAACGGGAATTTTGTTCCCTTTTCCCATTTTTCCTATTCAAATTCAATGTTGAAATTGGGAAAAGGGAAAAAACTCACGCGGTTTTTTTATTCATAATTGGGCTGATTAATTTTGAACTCATTTCATCAGGTTTGTTTTAAATATTATCCGATTTGCAGAAAAACAAAAAGAAAAAAAATCAAATCTAACCTCAAAAGCATTTAAATTCACTACTTTCCTAAAAGCTTACGGTAATTTTTACTCCCTTCTTAAGCAGTGGTGAATTTCTAGCTCTCCCAACACTCTGGCATCTCTTCATCATTTTCCTCCTCTTTTGAACACAAGTTTTTTGTTTCGATTTTTTTTCTCAGTTATTGGTTTTTACAACAATTTTAATTATAAAATGTATTAAAAGCATTAATATTCATTTCTGCACTAAATATTAATTAAAAATCATTTAAATTCTCACTCCTTTCCTAAAATCTAACGGTAATTGTACTACCTTCTTAAGCAGTGGTGAATTTCTAGCTTTCTCAACACTCTGGCATCTCTCTATCATTTTCCCCCTCTTTTGAACACATGTTTTTTGTTTTGATTTTTTTCTCTGGCTTGTTGTTGTTTTTTTTACAACAAATTCAGTAAATTCCCTTCAAACAGACACAAGTGACGCAAGATTATCAAAAAAAATAAAATTTAGAAGGCAAAAATATTTTCTAAAGGAATTTTAACAATTATTTTCAATAAAACTCTATATTTTACTAATAAAATCGCAAAAGTTATAAATTTATAACTAAAAAACCATGCATAGTTTGAAAATTTTGCAAAGATGGCCGCTAATAAAAGCTAGAAAAGCTACACACATAATGCAAACAGCCTCTATATCGGTGAGAACAGTGGAAAAGCCCAAAATTAAGGAGGAGGAGGTAAGTAAATCAAATAAATATTTAATAAAAATTATTATCTTTATAATAATATTGCTTATTTAAGAACTCCCTTTATCCACGCAAAATATTCTCGGGCATACAACCTACCGGCCAATTGCATTTGGGCAATTATCTGGGTGCCATACAAAAATGGATAGAGCTGCAAAATAACCAAGAAGATGTTACCTATTGCATAGTCGATATGCATTCTATAACAATAGATCAGGTGGAATTCAAATTAATTTATAATTTTCTTATATTTTTTTTATTAAAACGAAATTCTTTTATTATTCATAGAATCCTGCTGTTTTACGTGAAAATATTTTCGAAATGGCCGCCACCATGTATGCCTGTGGTCTTAATCCTGAAGATGGCAACTTGTTTGTCCAATCATCGGTTAAGGAACATAGTGAATTGTGCTGGATTTTAAATTGTTTATGCACCATGGCTCGTTTGGGTCATTTGCCACAGTTTAAGGAGAAATCACGTAAAGTTAAAGATGTTCCGTTGGGTTTATATGTGTATCCAGTATTGCAGGCAGCTGATATAATGTTATACAAGTGAGTACTCCTTCATGAATTTTTAATTAATTAGGCGGGAGTTAAGAATGTTGTGAAGTTTGAAAAAAATTTAAAGATTTAGCTTAATTTTCAGGATGTCTGATTATTTTTAAAACTTACAGTATTACTTTTAAAAGAAAATATAGATTAATTAAGGAAATCTAAAGTATTAAGACAAAATGCTACAATGATTGGACCTTATTAGAGTCAAATTCTGTAAAATATAAGATTAAAATTTTGAAATATTAAAATTAATTTAAAGCGATATTAAAAATTGGAGTTGAAATGCTAAAAATTAAAACTCAAAACTTAAAATTCAGTGCAAAATATTAGATATTGTTTCTGAGCTCATGAATATTAGATTCAATTATGAAATAATTGAAACATATACAATTTGTGATAAATATTTGAATTGAAACTTTTTAGGAAATAGTTATTTATGTGAATTGTTTATAGTTTTACAGAAATAAATTCGATTATTTTTGGAAGGGGTTTTGTTTAAAATTTTATTGATATTCTAAAATTTGATACCAAATTGAAAGGAATTTGCATTAATTAAAAATCAGCCGTTAAAATATATGTACAAATTTATGAATTTAACAGAAATTTAAAATTTTAAACATTTTTCGATTTGCCTCGATTTTTCATTATCAGTTCGAATTTTAATAAATGTTTTGTTCTGCTGCGAATTTATTATCTAATTTTAATTAAAAACAATATTTAAAACATATAAAGTTTTACAAAATTTAAACTTTTATAACTTAGATCGTTCAAATTAAACAAAAATTTCAGTTCGAAAATTTTCGAAGTTTAACAAATTATTCAATTTGCATAAAATTTATCATTTCTGATTATAAATTGATGAAATTGCCTAAAATATTAAAAAAATTTATGTTCGAAAATTTTCGAAGTTTAACAAATTTTTCAATTTGCATAAAATTTATTATTTCTGTATTATTTCTATTTTTGATTGTTCCAAAAATTTTAAAATTATAAAAAAGTTTTCGTGTTGTTTAAAATTGGTCAGTTTTTATTTAAATCATAATTTAAAATATTAAAATTAAATGAAATTATTTCAAAAATAAAAATTAATTAAAATATTGAAAAATTTTATGTTCGAAAATTTTCGAAGTTTAAATTTTTGCGAATAGAGGTTCGAATTTATTATTTTTAAATTAAAATCAATGTTAAAAAGATAAAAAATTTAATGAATTAGAATTTTTGCAATATTAATTGATCAATTTTGAAAAAAATCATGTTCGAAAATTTTCGAAATTCTAAAAATATTTCTTTTTTACTTAAAATAAAAACTAAACTATTATTTGAAAATTAAAAATTGTGTAAAATATTAAATAAATTTAAGTTCGAAAATTTTCAAAGTTTAAAAAATTTTGTGAATTAATTGGAATTTATTATTTTTGATGTAAAATCACATTTAAAAGATTTAAAATGCATTGAATTTAGGTTTTTCGATGTTCGAAAAATTTCGAAGTTTAAAATATTGTAAATTTGTTCGATTCTCTTCGAATTTTTTATATTTTAAAACATTTAAAATATAAGTACTCCATTAAATTTAGATTTATTAAATTAAAAAAAACCTGAGAATATTGAAAATTTCTATGTTCGAAAAATTTCGAATTTTCAAACATTTTTTGAATTGCCTCGAATTTTTTTTTATATAAACAAATTTAAAAAACAAGTAAGAAAGCTATATTCGGCTGTGCCGAATCTTATATACCCTTCACCAAATTATACTTCAAAATACAAATTTTAAATATTTTTAGGTAAACAAAATTTTTTTTTGAATTTTTTGGAAAATTTTTTTTTGTTAAATTTTAATTTTAAAAATTTTTTTTTGTTTTTTAAATTTTAAAAAAAGATTTTTAGTTTTCAAAATTTTTTTTGGTGGAAAAAAAATTCGGTTTAAAAATATTTTTTCCGATTTTGACCCATTGTAGGTGCACTTACTAGGTCTTATATACGTCGTTGCAAAGGTCTTTGAAATATCAATTATTAGATATCCATATTGTCTATATTAAGGACTTAGTAATCCAGATATAGGTAAAAAAACGAGGTTGTCCTGGTTTTTTCCTCATATCTCAGCCATTTGTGGACCGATTTTGCAGATTTTAAATAGCAAACTTCTCGAAAGCATGTCTGACAGAATTATTGAAGATTTTTATACCAAAGATATCTGGGGTCTTTAGAAAATTGATTTCAAGAGACAGACGGACATGGCTTAATCGACTCCGCTATCTATAAAGATCCAGAATGTATATACTTTATAGGATCGGAAATAAAAAATGTAGAACTTACAAACCCTTCACGAAGGTGAAGGTTATAATAAAAAATTCATTGAATTTGGAATGTTCAGACAGTTTCAAAGTTTATTTTTTTATATTTTCATAGAATTTCTTATAATTTTATAAAATTTTTGCAGCAAAATTTTCATTTTCAAAAATCTGTATTAGAAAATTTGTAATTTTGGTTATTTTGTTGGTCAAATGAGGTGTCAAAAGTGTTAATTAACAAAATTTTCAGGTTATATTTAACAATTTTGAAATTCAAATAAATTAAAATTTTTTTTCGAAAATAAAATTTTTGCAAAAAAATCGATATTCGAAATTTTGTTGAAATTTGAGAAAATTTAGCATTTTGCTTAATTTAGGCTATTTATGACTAAAATTAATAAAACTAAGGAAAAGTGTTACAAAATTTTACAGTTTTGAAATTAAAAAAAATTTCAAAATTTTTTCGAAATTAAAATTTTATACAAAACAAAATTGACATTAGCTTTAATTTGCAACATAGGTTAAAAAATATATATTAAAAAATAGTTCTTCACATTTTCGAAATTAAAATTATATTCGAAATTATTAAAAATTGTATCAAAGATCCAAAATCATATAGATTTCCCCAACAAATTTACTTTAAATTCTTCTAAATCCTTCTTCAACTTCTTCTATTTCCCTTCCCCCATTTAATTCCTTATACTATTCCAGAGCCACCCATGTTCCAGTTGGCGAAGATCAGCTGCAACACATACAATTGACTCAACATTTAACGCGTATTTTCAACACTCGTTATGGCCAGACATTTCCCGTTTGTCATGCCATGATTGACAATCAGGAGGCGGCACGCATACGTTCTTTGCGTAATCCCACAAAGAAAATGTCCAAATCTGATCCAGACACTAGAGCCACTATCAGCATAAGGGATGAACCCGATGTTATAGTGGAGAAAATTAAAAAGGCCGTAACTGATTTTACCTCAGATGTTACTTATGATCCCATTAATCGTCCTGGTGTGTCTAATTTAGTGGCCATACATTCTCTAGTATCTGGAACCGCTATTGAACAAATTATCGAAGAAGCCAAAACTCTGGACACAGGACGCTATAAACTAAGAGTAGCCGAGGCAGTGGTAGAACATTTAAGACCCATCAAGTCAAAAATTGATACACATTTGGAGCGTAAAAGTGAATTGATCTATATGTTGGAGCAGGGCGCGGAAAAGGCACGCCAGCAGGCTCAAGAAACTTTGGAGGATGTTAAGCAAAAACTGGGTTTAGGCACTTATGCCAATATACCACAATCCATAGATGTAAATAGTTTCAGTGATCAAATTGAGGAGAAACCTATGAAAGAAACAAAAGTAGAAGCCACCCCAAAATTAGATGACAATGGCAAACCGATAGTGCCTAAACAAAAGATACGTGTAGAAAGTAGAAGATCCAATCATACACAGAGTTTGGCACCAGCATTTGAAATGGGTTTGGCTGGCGTTCCTAAATTGAATAATAAAATTGATATGGCAGATACCAGTAGTAAAACCACATTACAACAAACAAAGGAACAAAGCTCAGCTCAAGAGGTAGAGAGCACGGAAAAATCTATAAACTAGTTAAAAATCTAGTCTTTTTTAGTTAATTTTATATAAATAATTTTAAATGTTTGTGTTTGTTATTGAAATGAAAATGTAAAAGATTTTCATTTGAAATTGATTTTATTAAAATGAAAACAAAATTTCTTTGTTGAAAAATGTATGACTTAATAAAAGGAAATACTGAAATATTTGACCAAATTTTAATTTGTTTCCTTTAGTTTTAGTACTTGGGAACTGGGAGGTGATCCTTCTTAGCTTATAATTACAGTTCAGTTGCCTTGTCTGCTTTTACACAGGACAAGTTTGCTTGCCGCAAGTCTGAGTTTATAGGAGAGAGAGGTAAGAAGAAAGAAGAGGGTTACACACTTGCTTGTACTGGACAATCTCTCCAATTCTCTTTTGTTTTCTCATTTTCACTATGGCGTCTATTAGATTTTGACATACAAAATTGAACACAGACTTGCTGTGTGTAAACAGACGAGAAAGTTTAAAAGGGAATCGAAGGGACTTGTTTCAAGTAAACTTGCTGTGTGTAAAAGCAGACTTTCTTATCTAGATCTCGTTCTTTGGGAAAACCCCTCCGTTAGATACTGCTGTTGCTAATATGGCAAACTTTGGCCTAATGGCACTTGTCCCATGTCGTGGAACAAAACAATCACGTTCCGTTTTATTCTTCACTTGCTCTGTTCTTCTAATTTTTATAAAAAGTTTATGCCCATGTTGTTGTTGTTGTAGCAGCTTCAACAATTTTACAATATTTAATCTGGGGGTTCTGCAAGATCCAGTCCAAGGAATTGTGCTACTTTAGCTGGGTGGGTCCATAAATCTACTGGCCGTAGTGAAGTAGGGCTGGCTGTACAGTTGAAAATGTGGAGGGTATCATGGGGACCCTGACCACATGCTGGGCATAAGTTGAGGACGGCACGCTGTCTCCTCGTATTTTCTAAGGTCCTGTCTGACATGCATCGAAGTTTGGATGACTGCTCCGGTGACATCCCAGAAGGAACTGTTGCGTCAGCATGACGTTATGTTCCCTGACCGGTAGAACCTTAGTTTCCTCGTGAAGGTGGTGTTCTGAGGTAATTTGGAGGCAGCCTGTGACGGTCCTTAAGGCTGCATTTTGGCAGCTTTGAATATTTCTCCACTGAGTATCACTTAACGAAGGCGGCCATGGTAGTTGGTTCTGTTGTAGGTTCTTCTTGCCCATGGCAACAGTTGAACTGGGTTTTATCCCTACTCTATACTCAGATTTGAAAGTTTCTGTCTTCCAGTGATCAAAAGACGAGCTTCCCTTTCGCTACCTATAACATATAACCCATTCCCCTATACTCTGCTCTAAAGTCAGTTGTAGGGTTGGCTGGACAGTTGAATATGTGGAGGGTGTCATGGGGACCCTGACCACATGCTGGGCATAAGTTGAGGACGGCACGGTCTACGCGGGACCAGAAGACATTAAGCCTGTTGCTCCATCCTGATTTTAGTTGTGCCAGAACGAGTCTTGTTTTATGCTTCAGAATCTTCTCTGCTATCGGTGATGGGCGACCTCCAAGTATGACATTCATACGGTATCCTGCTACCGCGGATTTGATAGCGTCTCTATGAATGTCGTTCAACGCTGTCATATACGAGTTGCTATCAAATGGATCCGGCACTCTCCTCTATATGCTCTCCTCGTATTTTTAAGATCCTGTCTGACATGCCTCGGGGGAGTCTCCAACTCTGTGATGTTGAAGTTTGGCTGACTCCTCCGGTGACATCCCAGAAGGAACTGTTGCATCAACATGACGTTATGTTCCCTATTCTATAGTCAGTTCTAAGTCTCTATACTTTGATCTATACTCTGATCTATACAATAGTCTGCTCTATAATCTACTCTAGACTTTGCTCTATACAGGCCTGTCACAGAATTCCATTCAGATCGAAAGTGGAATTAATTCCGTAATTTGCTTCTTCACAAAAAGTAAAACGAAAATTTCTTTCGGAATGAAACCACTTTCAGTTTTCGATCGGAATAAAAACTACGGAATTGAAACCAATCCGAACGAAATGTATGACAGGCCTGATAGTCCTCTATATACCCCGCTCTATAGCCAGCTCTATGGTCACTTCTTCCCTAAACAAATATAACTAGGAATGGAATACCAAGTTCGATTTAAAACAAACATCCCCTTTAAAAATACTTATTTTCCCAATCCTAGTAAAGAATTTTAAAAATATAAAAATTTTCATCAATATCCTTTATATTTTATTTAAGATTAAGATTTAAGTTGCATCATATAATACAGTTTACTTTTCAATGTCACATTTTACATATCTGGCAAAGTTGCAAAAGCGTTTCTCTTTATCGAAGTACAGACCCTGTGGACACTTGTTTACAATAGTTTGGTGTAAGTTACACATATAGTAGGTGGCACAATCTTTAGGATCTCTTATAAATGTACCGGGTCGTTTGTTTAAACACAAATTTTGAATGCGTTCATCATCAATAGTAGTAGCTGCCTTTTTGTTGGTTGTCGCTGGTGAATTGTGGAATTTTCCCAAAAGTTTGCGTATTATATTTTTTTGAGGTGTTATGGCGGCCTGTGGTTTTTGGAGTTTGCTAGGACATGGTGTTGTAGTCGGAGGGTTTGTTGGTGAGTTGCAGGGTGTCGTAGTTGGTGGTTGAGTTGATTGTTTGCAGGGTGGTGTTGTTGGTTGTGTTGGTGGATTGCATGGTGTGGTAGTTGGTTCAGTTGTAGGTTCTGTTGGGGGACGGCATGGTGTGGTAGTTGGTTCAGTTGCAGGTTCCTCTGGTGGGCTACATGGAGTGTTAGTTGGTTCAGTTACAGGTTCCGTTGGAGGACTGCATGGTGTGGTAGTTGGTTCAGTTGCAGGTTCCGTTGGAGGATTGCATGGTGTGGTAGTTGGTTCAGTTGCAGGTTCTTCTGGTGGACTGCATGGAGTGGTAGTTGGTTCAGTTGCAGGTTCTGTTGGTGGATTGCATGGTGTGGTAGTTGGTTCAGTTGCAGGTTCCGTTGGAGGATTGCAGGGTGTGGTAGTTGGTTCAGTTGCAGGTTCTTCTGGTGGACTACATGGAGTGGTAGTTGGTTCAGTTGCAGGTTCCGTTGGTGGATTGCATGGTGTAGTGGTTGGTTCAGTTGCAGGTTCCTCTGGTGGACTACATGGAGTGGTAGTTGGTTCAGTTGCAGGTTCCGTTGGAGGACTGCATGGTGTGGTAGTTGGTTCAGTTGCAGGTTCCGTTGGTGGATTGCAGGGTGTGGTAGTTGGTTCAGTTGCAGGTTCTTCTGGTGGGCTACATGGCGTGGTAGTTGGTTCAGTTGCAGGTTCTGTTGGAGGATTGCATGGTGTGGTAGTTGGTTCAGTTGCAGGTTCCTCTGGTGGACTACATGGAGTGGTAGTTGGTTCAGTTGCAGGTTCCGTTGGAGGATTGCAGGGTGTGGTAGTTGGTTCAGTTGCAGGTTCTGTTGGTGGATTGCATGGAGTTGTAGTTGGTTCAGTTGCAGGTTCCGTTGGTGGATTGCAGGGTGTGGTAGTTGGTTCAGTTGCAGGTTCTTCTGGTGGACTACATGGAGTAGTGGTTGGTTCAGTTGCAGGTTCCGTTGGAGGATTGCAGGGTGTGGTAGTTGGTTCAGTTGCAGGTTCCTCTGGTGGACTACATGGAGTGGTAGTTGGTTCAGTTGCAGGTTCTTCTGGTGGACTACATGGTGTGGTAGTTGGTTCAGTTGCAGGTTCTGTTGGAGGATTGCATGGTGTGGTAGTTGGTTCAGTTGCAGGTTCTTCTGGTGGACTACATGGCGTGGTAGTTGGTTCAGTTGCAGGTTCCTCTGGTGGACTGCATGGAGTGGTAGTTGGTTCAGTTGCAGGTTCCGTTGGAGGATTGCAGGGTGTGGTAGTTGGTTCAGTTGCAGGATCTTCTGGTGGACTGCATGGAGTGGTAGTTGGTTCAGTTGCAGGTTCTGTTGGTGGATTGCAGGGTGTGGTAGTTGGTTCAGTTGCAGGTTCCTCTGGTGGACTGCATGGAGTGGTAGTTGGTTCAGTTGCAGGTTCTGTTGGTGGATTGCAGGGTGTGGTAGTTGGTTCAGTTGCAGGTTCTTCTGGTGGACTGCATGGAGTGGTGGTTGGTTCAGTTGCAGGTTCCGTTGGATGATTGCAGGGTGTGGTAGTTGGTTCAGTTGCAGGTTCTGTTGGTGGATTGCATGGTGTGGTAGTTGGTTCAGTTGCAGGTTCCGTTGGAGGATTGCAGGGTGTGGTAGTTGGTTCAGTTGCAGGTTCCTCTGGTGGACTGCATGGAGTGGTAGTTGGTTCAGTTGCAGGTTCCGTTGGAGGATTGCAGGGTGTGGTAGTTGGTTCAGTTGCAGGATCTTCTGGTGGACTGCATGGAGTGGTAGTTGGTTCAGTTGCAGGTTCCGTTGGAGGATTGCAGGGTGTGGTAGTTGGTTCAGTTGCAGGTTCTTCTGGTGCACTACAGGGAGTGGTAGTTGGTTCAGTTGCAGGTTCTTCTGGTTGACTACATGGAGTGGTAGTTGGTTCAGTTGCAGGTTCCGTTGGAGGATTGCAGGGTGTGGTAGTTGGTTCAGTTGCAGGTTCTTCTGGTGGACTACATGGAGTTGTAGTTGGTTCAGTTGCAGGTTCCGTTGGTGGATTGCAGGGTGTGGTAGTTGGTTCAGTTGCAGGTTCTTCTGGTGGACTGCATGGAGTGGTGGTTGGTTCAGTTGGAGGATTGCAGGGTGTGGTAGTTGGTTCAGTTGCAGGTTCCTCTGGTGGACTGCATGGAGTGGTAGTTGGTTCAGTTGCAGGTTCCGTTGGAGGATTGCAGGGTGTGGTAGTTGGTTCAGTTGCAGGTTCTTCTGGTGGATTGCATGGAGTGGTAGTTGGTTCAGTTGCAGGTTCCGTTGGAGGATTGCAGGGTGTGGTAGTTGGTTCAGTTGCAGGTTCTTCTGGTGGATTGCATGGAGTGGTAGTTGGTTCAGTTGCAGGTTCTGTTGGAGGACTGCATGGTGTGGTAGTTGGTTCTGTTGGTGGATTGCATGGTGCTACAGTTGTTGGTTCTGTTGGAGGACTGCATGGTGTGGTAGTTGGTTCTGTTGGTGGATTGCATGGTGCTACAGTTGGTGGTTCTGTTGGAGGACTGCATGTTGTGGTAGTTGGTTTAGTTGATAAATTACATGGTGCTTTAGTTGTAACTGATAGGCTAGATCCTGGCTTTCTTACTCCACGACCACTACACTGTACAAACTCTGGATAATTACACAATTTCATTTTCTCATCATAATAAAAGCCGCCCACACAACGTTTACGAAACGTTCGACCCATATAACACTGATAGAAATGTCGACAAGAACGTGGATCTGTTAAAATCGCACCATCCGGCTGCGAGGTACAATCCGGTTTTGTCCAACGAGCTGCTGCGTATATTGACGGTATAAGCACAACAGAAAATAGAAAAAGATTTACTGGAAATACAAAAATTTTTATTGAGGTTTTAGGAATTGTAAATTTCTTTTTATTAAATTTAATATTTACAGTTTCTCATTGCGTTGAGTATTATTACTACTGATTGCCAGGAAAAACTTCAACTTTTCTTGCTTGTTTTGGTTAACAAACAAATCTAACATTTTGCTGGCACTGATAGCATCTTTTATAGTAAAATTTATTTAATAAATTATTAATTAGATAAAAATAATTAATGGCATTTTGTGATAGTTCTCTTATTAAATAGTTACATGAATATTACTAATAAAATAAAGAACATTATTTGGAATATCTTATCAAAATGTTTATTAGTTGTGTTGCCGGTAGCTTGTCGACGTTTGGGAAGGACGTGTAAAACATAATGATATCGAGCCATAACAGCAGAAATATCTTAAGGGAAAATATAAGCTGTTGAAATTTATTAGGTGTAACAAGTAAAAATGTAGCTTAAATTTACATCGTTTATATTGAATTAAAACATGCTAACAAATACGAAAAGGCTTCTTTTGTAAAGTTTGTTCAAGTGCACTTAAGTTATTTTTGCGGTTAGGGCTGGATATCATTGCATAATTGAGTTTCTATGGTGTCTAGAGGAAACGATTGTGTTAGTTATAAAGAATTACTGTTGCTGGGTATAATTTTAGTTAGTTGTGAGTTCAAGTGTACTTTTTTCTATTAAAAAAAAGAAAATTAAGAAGATTTTGATTGTAACTTAAGGCTAGATTTAAAACTAGATTTTCATTAAAACACATTTCAATTTTATTTGGGTTTTTGTAACTTATTTTATTAATATCTTATTGAACTTTCGCGATATTTTAGATTCAAATCCTTTACACAAGTGGCTCTAATACGCCACTTGCAATGTGCACTCTCCACATCAAAATGCTGATAAAATGGACAGGTCTGCAATATGGCCTGGCCGTTGACACAATAAATAAATGAATCACAACGCTTGACATTGGGAAATATATGCTCGCCATTTACCGGACATTTAATGCCATCACCCCAATGATGTTCATCTAATGCCTCTACTTCATCCACTTCCTCGTCTTCCTGCTTAACGGCTATTACACATTCGGCATTCGAGGGTAAATCACATTTGCCGGTCTTGGAGTTCCAATTAAGTTTAGGACTACAAGCCTGCAATAAAGCCTGACCATGATAGCACATATAATACTGTTGACAGTTGCCTGGATGAGGCAGGAAGACCAAAGCATAGGAGTTGCGTTGCAGGGCATAAATATTATAACAGTAATGATCTGCTTGGGAAGGCTTAACGGTAGTGGTTATAGCTGGGGTTGGGCTGGCAGTGGTAGACATAGGAACATTTTCTGCTATGATTATTTCGCCACACTCTACATTTTCCGAATTATCGCACAGTTTAGTTTCAGCATTGAACAGCATATTGGGGGGACAGGAGGCCACTACTCCTTCGCCATTTTTACCGCACAAAAAGAACAGTTTACAGTCATTGGGATTTGCCACAAATTCTCCCCATTCATGATCCAAACAATAGTCAATTTGGCGAGGTCTAGCCACATGCTTAGACGCTGTTAGTTGAGTTGCTCCCAGGAATAAAATTAGTATAACTAAAATGTTTAGAACAAAATTAAAAGAAAATTTTGGTAAATTATTTCCTGTAAACTCACTTTTAAACATTGTTTGTACTTTCTGCTTTCAAAATCTTATCAATATTAATTATTTTGTAACAATTTGATGTTTTCTGTTTCACTTTTAAAGATGTTCTAAATGTATTCACTCATAAATTTGAATATAACTAACGATCGTTCGTTATCTTCAACTATTTGAAATTCTTGTGAAGATCACTTTTTTATGCTGGATATTTTCGTAAAAGAAATTCCAAATTTGTTTACAAATTTATCAATATTTGTAATTCATTAGCTAGATAAACGTTGAACAGAAAATAGTTGGTGTTTAAGTATCAATTATTTGCAAAATATATATTGAAGGAAAGTAGGCAAATATTTAAAACAGTTCAACATTTCAAGCGTGAGATTTTTAAGATCATTACTCACACAAAGCAAACATATTTCTGTGACCAATGTGTGGCATTCGTTTCATTATATGAATCAGTTGCTATAGTCTATGTTTAGCTGGTTTCACTGTGAAATTTATTTAAAAGCTTTCAGCCTTTTTAAATGATGCCAGAGAAGCGGTAAAGCAACATGATCCTAAATGTCCAAGAATCTCCTTTCACTAAATATTGTTTGAGAATCATAAAGATTTCATAAAAATTCATTCAAATAATTTTTTTATTAAGATTTCCAAAAGACTGGAATCACAAGTAAAATGAAGAAGTTATAACTAATTTACCACAAGACCAAAGCTAAGAAAATATTCAAAGACGAAACTTTTATTAAGATTTCCACAATCCTGGTGCCGAAACATGAGAATCAAAGGTAAATAAAAGAAGTTATGCCAAATTTAAAAACATGTTCGAAGACGAAACTTCAAAACCTTCCTATATTCATTTCATGATTTTGATTATTCGATTGTGTCTCACACATCAGTGCAATACCACTTCCCCAACTACTCCAAGCTATTCACAAAGCTTCTCAGATTCCCCAGTAACTCATACGATGACAATCCAAAGAGCAGAGCTGTTAGGATTGTGAGAAAGAATTATGCTCAAAGTTCATTTCATTATTAAGTTCAAAGTTCCAGCCGAAATCAGGGTGTTCAACGACAATCTATGTAATCATAGGCACTACTATGAAGGCAATTGCTTTCCTATTCGCATCCTTCTTCCAATATGACAATTGATATCGGCCATATTATTGATGCTGCATTCAACAACACTTGCAACACTCTAAAATTAGTGTTCTGTTCAAGGAAAGTTCCGCGAGCATCTACTATTTTACGGTGAGGCCCATTTCAATCTACATGAGATCCAAGAGCTTGCAAATTCTCAAATTAGTGTTCTGTTCAAGGACAGTTCCGCGAGGATCGACTATTTTATGGTGAGATCCATTTCAATCTACATGAGATCCAAGAGCTTGCAAATTCTCAAATTTGTGTTCTGTTCAAGGAAAGTTCCGCGAGGATCGACTATTTTACGGTGAGGCCCATTTCAATCCAAATAAGATCCAAGAGCGTCCCAATTAATCCAGAAAAAATCACAGTTTGTTGTGAATTTTGGGCGGGCGGCATCATTGGTCCAGATTTCTTTGTGAACGACGTTGACCAGGCCATCACCGTCAAGGGAATGCGCTATAGGCCAATGATTACCAACTTCTTTTGGCCTGAATTGGATGATATGGACACCAACGACATGTGGTTTCAACAGGACGACGTTGAAATTGAACGTTATCAGAATCTTCCATTGAACTTTATAAAGATCTAAGATTGAACTTTATAAAGTCCTACGATTGAAGCTAAAATTGAACGTTATGAAGACCCTCGATTGAAGCTAAAATTCAACGTTGTAAAGACCCAGGATCATATACATATACAGATGGCTCCAAGTCTGCGGTTGGGGTGGCTGGTGCCTTTTATACTCCCCATCTTCAGTAGAGGGTGTGTTTCAGGCTACATGATCAATGTAGCCTACTTGGAGCCATCTGTATATGTATATGATCCTGGGTCTTTACAACGTTGAATTTTAGCTTCAATCGTGGGTCTTCATAACGTTCAATTTTAGCTTCAATCGAGGCTCTTATTAAAATTCAATGGAAGGTTCTTATAACGTTAAATTTCAGCTTCAATATAATTTAATCTGAGATTTCAGCGATTAAAAGGGCGGTACACTGGATGAAGTACTATTGGCGGGTGTGAATATGGTGTGAATATCCGAATCTGTACCGACAGTAAGCCTGCTATCAAATCCCTATCTGGCGTCTACTCGACATCCAGGTTGACACATGAATGCCGGGTACATCTTAACGAGATGGCGAGACATTCTAACTTGGAGTTATTCTGGGTGCCTGGTCACTCTGGTGCACTCTGGCAATGCTATTGCGGATGAACTGGCCAAAAGAGTCTCACGTCTACAAGCTGATGAGATCGATCATTTGGTCGGTTTACCGATATCTTGCTGTAAGTCAATCATACAGCGCACAGTGGGACAGAATCGAAATTTTTTGAAAATAAATCTGGCATTTCTAAACGGCTGGTCCGATCGGGATAAAATTTGAGTTGGATGTAGCCAAGGAGTATTCGAGTTTAAGTTATTAAAATGGGCCCTACAAATAATCCAGGGGCGGTGCTATGGGGGCTCAAAGTAGGGTACCTTTGACATGTAAAATTTTTAAGCACGTGGAATTTTTCTGTTTCCTATCCGATTTCAAAGATTTTTATATTTTCGGAAAGCGCTCGACTAGGTCTTGAAAAAACATGCTTGCGTGTGCTATTTATCTCTTATACTTTTCGAGTTATAAATTTTGCCATACCTTGGTCCGCTTTTTTAAAAATATGGGTCGTACTTTTGGACCGAATGGACTCGAATTTCTTTTATTAGTTAGACAACTAAATTACAAATAACATACAAAAGATTTCAAAGCAATAGCAATTATGGATCCAAAAATAAACGATTTTCAATTTAAATATTCAAAAAATAGTTAATTTTTGCTGTTTTTTGGGCGAAAAGGTGACTTAAATCTTTTTTAATTGAAAAAAAACTGTCTTTAAGAACATATAACAATTTTATGTTTATCTGAAAGATATCTTTACGGAGAACATTTTGATATAAATAACATGTCCTATTCTTAGAATAAGAATTTGACCTATTTTTTTTTATCAAAAATTCAATTTTGGGCCTCATGTTCTAAAATCCCAAAGCTGGGATCAGAAAACAAAAAGCATTTATGGAAACCTTGATGTGTTCCCTATTTATCGCCAAAGTATTTTCCCAGCCCCAAAGGAAATGTGGACCCTATAGGCAAAATTGTAAAAGATACCATTATTGGGATTTTCACTAAAATTTTTAGAAATTGCGGGATTACCTTTGACCTTTTGACAAGTTTTTTTACACCTTGTTATTTAGAATGACAAACATAAAAAATGTTAAAAATTTCATTGAGTTTCGTTAATAAATAAAGATTTTATTACATATTCATTGAGTTTCTAAAACTAAAATTTATATCAAAATTTTAATAGGATTGCAAATATTAGGAACAATTTGATCCATATTTATTCCGAGCTATATTATTTTGTTTAGATAAGTTAATTCTTGGTCTTACAACAAAAAAATTCAAGTCAATATCTTAATTAGATTGTCTTTAATTTATTTGAATTTTAGGCTAATTATCGGTTATTTCAGATTTTTTAAATGCTTTATTATTTATGAGAAACTTATTTTCAATAACTTTAATTTAATACCCAATTTGTCTCTAAAAACAGTTATCTGTAAATCCTCTACCCATGAGCCTTAAAAAAAACATAATCACTCAACATTTGGCAACCCTAGGCTAACTAAGCAAACACTAAACTAGTTTCTGCTTAATAAAAGAGCCTGTAATTAAGAGCCACAAAGAAAGAGAGAGACCCCATAAAATACAGTAATAAATTAAAATCTCTTACTAAAATGAATTGCAGTTTTCAAACAAAAACACACGAACACACACACTAACATTAATTTAGTAGTCCACTAAACAGGCATTTTAATGTGGTTGTTGTTGCATTTTATCCAATTGCCAGAGTATGATGAGTGTCGGCATTTAGTTTGCGTTGTTAATTCAAAGCGATAGCATTTCGTATGTAGCGGTCGGTGTTAACAAAAGAAAGAATAAAAAAAAAAACGAAGGCAGAGAAAAGTGTTAACGATTTTGTTTTTGGCCAGTTAGTGAGTGATTTTTATTTAATTTTTTGATTTTTTACGGTTTTTGTATACAAGTCGTCGGGGTAAATGAAAACAAGTTAAAACAAATTATAATAAAAATTAAAAAAAGCAACTAAATTTTAACAACAAAAAATACACTAAGCCAATAACAACAAAGGTGTTACCAACGTTACACTAAAAAAATTATTAAAAAAAAAAGAAAGAAACGAAACGAAAGCTAAAACAAGAAAACCAAAATTTATTCTGCATTTAAATGTATTAATAATTCACAAAATTCAATTAAAATATTAAAATAAAGTTAAAATTCTAATAAAATATAGTGGAAAAATTAAGGAAAATAAAGCAAATCTCCAAAAAAACAAAATCTCTTCCAAAACGAAAATCAAAAAATAAAAACAACAACAAATTCAGTGTATTTTAAAATAGTGTGTGTTTGTGTTTTGTTGACTACCTGTTCCCTCCATTAAACAGCAAGCATTGTTGTAAACAACAAACACCAAAGAAGAAAAAAACAACAAAAATTATTATTATTATTATTTATACTTGTCATTCGTTGTGCAAGCCAAAACTGCTAACAAAACAAAATTAAAAAACAACAGCAACAAAAACATCTAACAAATCCATCAAAAAAAAAACATACTAAAACAACAAGTTTTTTTGTTGTTTCTCCCCAAATAAATAGAGTCTAGCAGCGGCTCTCTAACTAATACTTCATTATTTGTTTTTGTATTTAATTTTTCCTAACGAATTCGAGTGTGTACGTATGTTTAGCTGCTGCTAATAATGATCATTTACTCATCTCATCATCATTATCATTACAATGATTTAGATTTTTATTAAAAACGCCAGAAAACCAAATTCTTGTTAAACATAAAATGAAATAAAATGCATGTGCACCTGTTTTAATAACAAAAAAAAATTATAATAATAAAAGATAAAGAATTTAAAAGAAAAACAAACAGTAAGAAGAAAAAAATTTATCAAATAAAGATAAAATTAAAATTATTCATCCCATAAAAAAAGAAGAAGCAGCAGCAGAACTGGGAATTATTCTCTTTTGATACTCATCACAAAGCTGTTGTTGTTTTTAGTCATCATACAGATAATTATAGTGTTGCCAACTTATTAGCTTAAAGCAGTCGTCTGTCAATTGGAAAGATCACAAAGGTAAGTCAATTTTATAAATGTTTTACTAGCTAAAACCCGTTGTGCTTCGCTATCCGTATAATAATGATTTACAATATATTTAGTTTATCTAAAATTTATTTCTAACCTTAATGTGAATTGAATAAAATAGAAAAGTTTAGAACCAAAAATATTTGTATTTTATGTTTAGTATATAAAATTTTGTATTAATTATTTATTGTTGCAATGCCTTAGGATATACAATATTTTTGGTTTCTCCATCTGGTTAATAGACCTATAAGTTTTTGGGTTTTCCTACTCGCGAACATGCAACTAGGGTTTTTATACCCTTCACCTTCGTGAGAAGGGTATATATAAGTTTGTCATTCCGTTTGTAATTTCTACATTTTTCATTTCCGACCCTATAAAGTATATATATTCTGGATCCTGGAAATCAATTGTCTGTCTGTTGAAATAAATTTTCTGAAGACCCCAGATATCTTGGGGATCCATATCTTCAATAATTCTGTCAGACATGCTTTCGAGAAGTTTGCTATTTAAAATCAGCAAAATCGGTCCATAAATAACGGAGATATGAGCAAAAAACCGGGACAACCTCAATTTTTGACCTATTTTTTTTCTATATCTGGATTACTAAGTCATTAATATAGACAATGGGTCAAAATCTGGAAAAATATTTTTTAACCCGAATTTTTTTCATCATAAATTTTTTTTCCAAAAAAATTTAAAAACTAAAAAAAAAAAATTTTTTAAAATTTGGAAAAAACTTTTTTAAAAAAAAAATAAAAAAAAAAAAAATTTGAAAAACAATTAAAAAAATAAATAAATTTTGTTAACCTAAAAATATTTAAAAAAAATTGGAAAAAACTTTCTAAAAATTATTAAAAAAAAAATTTTAAAATTTTAGCTTAATTCACTAAAATCTTAATCCGTAATTAAATAATGTCAGCCTTTCATTCCATAACTCCATTCCTAATATTGCATTTTTTAGATTCATTCCAAAGACTTTGTTTAAACTGAATCAATTTTAAAGTTAATTAATAACAGAATTTATTCAAACTTTGAATGATTAAATTTTTGTTAAATCAAATCATTTACAAAATTAATTGAAACAAAAATTGTCTTAAGCCTTTTTGTACTAGTTATGAATTGAAGAAAAATTTAATCATTTAAAAAATTTTTGAAGCAATTTTGTTATGGATTTGAAGAAGAAATTTAAAGAAATTAAAATGATTCAATAAGAAATAAATTTTATAAATAATGAATTCATTTTTTTAAATTTTCATACGAAAAACCCCAAATAAATGGTAATAATAATAAGCGGACTATTATTGCCGAAACTGTAAAAAACTTTTTGCTGTTTTTTGGTGAAAAAAATAGAGTTCTAACTTGTTTTCTATGTATTTTCGTCAGTTTTTAATTCACGGGATCCCCGACTAAAAATCCCGGTAATCGGGTAGTGAAAAATTGGCAAAATTCCCGCGAAATTCCTGGGATAAAAACCCTACATGCAACTGAAAACTGTTCATGTGAAAAACAGGGATTTTCTGGACTTAGTCCGCAAATTTGCAATGACTGACCTTGAGCTTTATCAATTGACATTGCAAATGCTAAGCAAATAGGAAACTGCAATCGATTAAAATCAATGGCATTTCCGAAGTTATAATCGTAATACGTGCAGCAATACATCTGTCACTTTATACTTACCAGTTATAAAAATCGCCCCGATTAGATTGTTCATTAATTTTCTTACTGTATGTCGAGTGTGGTGCCACGCCCACTATTGCTATTTTGCCCATTTTTGGCCTAAATAAGTAGTTCATACAAAATTTGAACGATTTACATACTACAGTTATACAGATAGATATGAATTTTAGTATATAGATTGTTTGGGAGGTGCCACGCCCACTATTTTAGACCATTCTTGTCCTAAATATTAATATTGATGATAGAATAACCGTACAAAATGTATGGATTCTATCTCTTATTGTATCCCATATATTAGATTTTTTTTTTTAAATAATCATCATATGGGAGGTGCCACGCCCACATTTTGCCTCAAATATTTATATAAACGGTGGAATTGCTCAAACAAAATTTGAGGACTATAGGTATTATAGTATCCTAAATATTTGATTTTTAAAATTAACTTCGCTAAATATTAAAAAAAATTGAAAAAAAAAAAAATAAAATAAAATTAAAAAAAAAATTTTTTCAATTTTAAAAATTTAAAAAAACAATTCGAAAAATTTTTTTTTCTCAAAAATTAAAAAACAACTGGAAAAAAAATAAATTTTGCTTTCCTAAAAATATTTAAAATTTTTTTTCACAAAAAAAAAATTTTTTAAAATTTAAAAATTTTCAAATAACAATTCGAAAATTTTTTTTTCCATAAAATAAAAAAAAGCTGGAAAAAAGATAAATTTTGTTTACCAAAAAATATTTAAAATTTGTATTTTGAAGTATAATTTGGTGAGGGGTATATAAGATTCGACACAGCCGAATATAGATCTCTTACTTGTTTTTTCTTAAATTGATATCCTTTAGAGGAATTTCATAAACAAATGTTTTAATTATTAAAGAATATCTTAAAATCGTTTAAGATATGCAATATTAAAGAATGCAACCTCAAAATATTATGTGTAGCTTAGGAATTTTTTGAAAATCTTAGCATTCCTTAATAATATTTCTAAGTATGTAGATTAAAAACTGTCATTACTGTTCTTAAAACTTCTCAGTATGGAGTATCCATAAGTTTTCAATGGAATTACATTCTAAAATATTGGGTGAATGACTTAAAAATGCCTTAAAATTTAAAATATTTATAGTATTTAAGTTAATTTAACTCTTTCAGCCACGCTTTTTTGTGTATCAGTTTTAAATTAAAACAATTGCATTTTTACTTTAATAAAAATAAATCAAAACATAAAAAAGCACCCCATTCCAATCTTTTTTGTGGAGTGGGGTGGTTAGTTTACTGACCACCGTGGCGTCATCATAGTTCCTGAACCGTTCTTTGGCATCTCACGTGGATATGCGATTGACCGAATTTGGTTATTGGGTTGAATTGGAATTTGCCCGATTTTGGGATAATTTTCCAGGACTTAGGCAGCCCAAACGGTTCATTACGGTTCTGTCCAAACGCAGATCTCAATTGTTGCTATCGGTTGGAAGGAGTGACTTGAGAATACTTTCTGGATTATTCACCTGACTCTGTGATTTTAGGTATCACCAATTTATTTTAGTTAATGTTGAGAATATAGAAACCAGAGGATAATCTTAAGCCATCTTTGGTATATTGAATGTTTAAGGGGATTAAGGAATACTAGGATAATTGTAATGTCGCATAGCCAGGCTGCTCTTGTAGCCGTATCATCATATGAAGTGAGGTCTGCTGTTGTTATGGACTGCTGGACATCTTTGAATGAACTCGGTGCGCACAATGAACTCACATTGTTCTGCGTACCTGTCCATGAAGGCAACTCTGGTAATGAACGTGATGATGGGTCCTGAATTGTTCATAGTTCCTGAACCGTTCTTTGGCATCTCACGTGGATACGCGATTGGCCGAATTCGTTATTGGATTGAATCGGAATTTGCCCGAATTTGTCCAAACGCAGATCTAGATTGGTGCTATCGGTCGGAAAGGGGAACTTGAGAATACTTCCTGGATTATTCACCGGACTCTGTGGTTTTAGGTATCACCAAATTATTTTAGGTAATGTTGAGAATATAGAAACCAGAGGATAATCTTAAGCCATCTTTGCTCAATTGAGTGTTTCTCTTGTAGCCGTATCATCATAGGAAGTGAGGTCTGGTGTTGTTATGTGCAGCTGGGCATCTTTGTATGAACTGGGTGCGCACAATGAACTCACCTTGTTCTGGGTACCTGGCCATGAAGGCAACTCTGGTAATGAACGTGATGATGGGTCCTGAATTGTTCATAGTTCCTGAACCGTTCTTTGGCATCTCACGTGGATACGCGATTGACCGAATTTGGTTAATGGGATGAATCGGAATTTGCCCGATTTTGGGTTAATTTTCCAGGACTTAGACAGCCCAAACGGTTCTGTTCAAACGCAGATCTCAATTGTTGCTATCGGTCGGAAAGGGGAACTTGAGAATACTTCCTGGATTATTCACCGGACTCTGTGGTTTTGAGAACTATATGGCTCGGTGGGGAATTTACGGCCCCGGGGGATGTAATTGATCTCTCATCAAATACGTAGCCTAAAACTGTTATGATGAAACTTTAAGGCTGCACAATAGATCCCATGGGTAGCAGTGCGTGAAGCCTCGGTAATAATAATAAGATAAAAGTTGGCTTCCATATACCAGAGAAACCACCCAACTCTCCAACAGGAAAGACTGTGCAAAAGAAACGAAAAGATAACCCCAAAACCAAAGAAAACTTTATGATGCCTTTACAGTCTAAAGTTCATGTAGAGAGGAGAGATAGTCTCTTTATACACCCGCTCTTTTCAATTCAAAAGGTCCACTCCATAATCATTAGATAGCTAATAGTTGCAGTTGGAAGTAAAAATTCATATTGGATTTAGAGTTTGTGAAAGGAATCCGGAATCCATTTTTTTATCTCTTCCATTCCATGTATATTTGTTTACCATGATCTTTATTCCAACTGACTTTCAACTTTCTAATGCCTATGACTAAAAGTCTGTATCTTGCAATTATAACTATACCTATACATGTAGAACCTAAAACATTGTCGTTAATTACATTCCTTCAATTGAAGATAACACAACAATACCTAGTATTTTTCCCAAAACAAAACCATAGATAATAAAACTACTTAAACTTAAACAACCTCAGTTGATCTTACAACCTCAATATCTTCAGAACAAAATCGTTTAAAATGTTTCGAATAATTTTATTCTCGTTTGTTTTAATTCTATATTCGAGTACTCCAATCTATGGAGCAGAGTATCCAGAGTGTGAAAATGTAGCTGTAGGCATTTTTATAGCTGTTTCTAGCAACTGTTCCAAGGCTATTTATTGTGATGGTATGGATTCAAATATAGTGGAGTGTGATTCTAATACACCCTACTTTTCATCCGATGATCAAAATTGCTACACTGACTCTACAATATGTGGTAGTAGGCCGTTCAATGTGGGAATTTTAACAACTGCAACAATATCTACAACAACCCCATCAAGTCCTACTACAATAACGACATCGTTAAGCAGTTCCATGGTAATATCAACCACTGAAACTGCATTAGTTTCTACTACCACATCTATTCCTGCAACAGTTGCCACAGCACCATCTACCATTTCAACTACTATTGGTACCCGAACTACCTGGCCACCAGTTGTTAGCACATCCAGCTCTACAATCCCTTCGACAACTATCGATTCCATTACATCTTTGACATGTCCTCCTGTTGATGACCCCTTTAGACCAGTATTTTTGCCACATCCAAAATCCTGCTCCCAATATTATTTGTGTTATCATGGTGCGGCTACAGTAATGCAATGTCCCAATCTGATGCATTTCGATGTAAACCAACAGGGTTGCAATACAGCCGAAAAGGTTAATTGTCAGGTAAAATTGTCAAGTTCCTGAAATAATTATTTGTAAGGCTAAACTTTAATTTTGTTTTACATTAAGATAAGCGCCGTTATGCCCCGTGATCAATGTCTGCCTCATACTGTCGATGTTTATCCTCATGTTACCAATTGCAACTATTATTATCTGTGTGAGTATGGCTATCTGATGGTAATGCAGTGTCCCTTTAACATGGGCTATGATTATGAGAAGAGAATTTGTGTGGTGAAATCAAAGGCTAAATGTTATAATGAGGCTACATCAAATTAGAAGCTTTAAATAAGTATTTTCTTTTGGAGGAAAAATAAAAAAAATGTTCTATTTGCTTAAAATTAAGATATGTTAAAGAATTACGAAATATTAATAGTATATGTTAAGACAATTTGTTGGTATCTTAATGTAATTTAATTAAAGTAGGTCTTTTTATTTTAAAGCCATTCGAGGAACATTTTAACGAGTGTGTTGATCCTATCATTAAATGGCAATACGAGCTATGCTTTATAATTGTAAAATATCTCTAGATAAAACTCCTCTTGTTGGTATAACGACAAAGTTTAGTTTTTGAGATACTGATAAACTCGTTATAATGGAAGTAGCTTTTAAAATTGTTATAATCCGACGCGCGAGAATACGAGTGATGACATTATCTTCTATAATCTGCAAAGAGCTCCAATCTATCTTTGGTTTCTTTAAACTCTTACTCTCTCTCCACTATGTTCTGATGGAAGAAGGCGAAAGGTTTTTTTTATCCCAAAAAATGTTAATAGAACTAATGAGAATCTGAAAGACTGTCGGCCAATAAGTTTAGCATCCCTCCTGCTAATAATCATAGAAACACTCTTTGATTCAGGGGTCCTGCACGGCTCTCGAATAGACAGATAGATTGCACGATTGGATCTCTCAAGGGAAACTGGTCGATCTATATGGAATTTGAACAATATTTTGGTATGGCATCACATAATACATTGTGGAGTCTCTTTTGAGGAACTTTGGATTGAAGTCCTCATTTCGTTTTGCCAGCTAAATCGGGCCGAAATATTGAATGTTAGATAAGCATATAAAGCTCTATAAGAGAGCACAGTATAAGATCTTAAATCAGTCAGTATTAGGAAGGTTTTTGAGACGGAGACGGCTTAGAACATCTTTTATGGAGCCCATGAGAACCGTTAATTCCGATTAATTTGACTGGATTTGTCAGTGATACATCCTTTAGACAGTTTAGATTATGAATGAGGCCTCATATCCTGGAAATCATACTAACTGGGAATAAATGCAATTGAGGAGATATTTTGATCTTATTAAGTTGGAGTTCAGAGCAAGGCTATCGACATAGATATCATAGATTGACGCCTCTAGACTTAATTTAATTCTTAGATTTTAACTAACTCGACAGGATGTTGTTTAAGTTGGACCAGGGAATAAATGCAATTGAGAAGATATTTTAATTTTATTACGTTGATGCTAAGCTGTCCTCATAGATATCAATGTGGATAGCTTAAGACTTAATTCACAGATTCTCCTTGGAAGATGGTGCAGGTATCGGAAATCTGTGAGGATACCTGAACTGAGCCAGGTTCCCGTTTCTGTCTTTAAGATGTCAGATCAAAAGTCTGAGTTTGGGGTCCAGTCATTCTAATCCTAAAGGATCCGTTAGTTTTTAATCAGCAATTGATCTGCTTACTTTTGTGGTATGGGGCTATGTGGAATACGGTCATGTTTCAGTGAGTCTCAGAACCAACTGAGCAGAGACTAACCAAAATATCAAGTTCATCAAGGAAAATGTCAGTTTCCGTCTTTGAGCCGTTAGTGTAGACTGCGATGGATTCTATATAATCCGTCGGCTGTACGTCGTGCAAATCCGTCGGCTTTGTAGGATGCTGGCGTGACCAATGCTGTCATGCTTCAGTCTAAGTCTTGGAGCCGACTAAGCAGATATTAAGCTTACACTGAACGTCTTTGAGCAGTCAGTGTAAGCTTTGTGGTACATATCTCTCTCTTGACGGTCTCTCTAATCCTTCAGATTGTATTAGAGTTTGGCGTAGGTACTTTGTACACTACCCCAAGATTGGCCTCTTTGAGTCCTAGAGCCGATATAGATATCGTGGAGAGATATGCCCAGCAATGAAGTATAACAGTTTTCTGGAACTATAAAATGGTATCTACTCTTCATAGACTTCAGGAAAGCCTTCGATGACATCAGACGAACTGCTATATGAAAAGCATTGAGTTGGATAGGAGTGCCTCAGAAAATAATTCCAATTATTTACTAGGATGCAGAACTTTCAGTTCTTCACAACGGGAACATTAGTCAACCATTTCATACTAACAGTGGAATAAAACGAAGATTCCTTTTATCACCTCAACTTTTCACCATCGAGCTGAATGCTATAATGAGCGAAGTTTGTATAGAGAGAAGAGGTATAACATGGTGTCTCTCACGCCAACTCGAGGATTTGGATTATGTGGACGGTATTTGTCTCGCACAAAAACTCCAACAAGCTAACGAAACTACAAGATCTGGACGTTCCCACGACAATTGGATCTACGCTCCGGAACGACCCGATTCTCAATCGGTCAAAGATTGTCAACCCAGCAACAGCTGTATGAACCGGAAGTTTTTTCCACAGGGAAGAACTTCCAACAACAGCGGAACTGTTACAACAACAACAAGATCTGGAAGGATTAGCTTCTTTTATCTAAGCAGTATTGTAACAAGAAATGGCGTTGCAGAAACAGACGCAAGCACCAGGTTCAACATAGCGAGAGCGGCATTCGGGCGACTGCATTCAGTATGGAGAAACTCCCAAATGTCCAAGCTCAGAATATACAATGCACGTGTAAAGTCATGCAAAAATTACAGCCTCAGAATCATATGAAGGATATTCTGGACCAACACCATCAGCAACACGGATCTCTGGAACATAAGCAATGAGGAACGTATGCTGAAACAAATCAAATGCAGAAAATGGAAGTGGGTCGGCCATACCTTCAGGAAGATGACCGATAGTATTACAAGGAAGGCGCTAGAATGAAATCCTCAAGGCTTAAGAAGCCGTGGTCGCTCCTGGAAACTCACGCGGCTCTAAGGAAGGAGCTAAAACAACCGATTAAGGTGGAGATGAGTTGTGGATGCCATATACTCCCAACAGGGATAATGGAGAAAGAAACATGTTGGCGGTTATTTAAAGATGTCTTGGAGTCATATAATTGAAAGGATATTCTGGCACAACACCAGATATCTGGAACGTATACTGAAACAAATCAAACGTAGAAAATGGAGATGGGTCGGTCATTCTATCCAGAAGATGGCCGTTGGTATTACAAGGATGGTGCTAGAATGGAAGCCTTGAGGCTCAAGAAGCCGTGGTCGATCCAAGAACACCTGGAAACTCCAAGAGCTAAGACAATGCAATCTTACGCGGGAAGGTGCGAAAACAACAGCTGCAAACCGATAAAGATGGAGATGCAACACGGATCTCTGGAACGTCATAGTATCAGGAAGTTGACCGATAGTATTACAACGATGGCGCTAGAATGGAATTCTCAAGGATCAAGAAGTCGTGATAGATCCAAGAACACCAGGAAACGCACGATACTCCAAGAACTAAGACAAACCGATTAAGATGGAGATGCTTTGTGGAAACGCACGATACTCCAGGAACTAAGACAATGCAATCTTACGTGGGAAGGATCGAAAACAACAGCTGCAAACCGATTAAGATGGAGATGCTTTGTGGAAACGCACGATACTCCAGGAACTAAGACAACGCAATCTTACGTGAGAAGGATCGAAAACAACAGCTGCAAACCTATTAAGATGGAGATGCTTTGTGGAAACGCACGATACTCCAGGAACTAAGATAATGTAATCATTAGTGGGAAGACGTGAAAACAACAGCAGCAAACCGATTAAGATGGAGATGCTTTGTGGAAACGCACGATACTCCAGGAACTAAGACAATGCAATCTTACGTGGGAAGGATCGAAAACAACAGCTGCAAACCGATTAAGATGGAGATGCTTTGTGGAAACGCACGATACTATTAGCAAAACGGATCTCTGGAACATAACCAATGAGGAACGTCATACTATCAGGAAGATGACCGATAGTATTACAATGATGACGCTAGAATGGAATCCTCAAGGCTTAATAAGCCGTGATAGTACCAAGAACACCTGGAAACGCACGATACTCCAAGAGCTAAGACAATGCAATCTTACGCGGGAAGGCGCGGAAACAACAGCAAACCGAAGAATATTTAAGGATGTCTTGGAGTCATATAACAGTTATAATTGAAAGGATATTCTGGACTAACAACATTCAAGAAGACGAGGTTGACTCTGAAAATGCACGCGACTCCAGGAACTAAGACAATGTAATCTTATGCGGGTAGGGAGGGAACTTACAAATGGAACCAAGTGAGCTGGCGGCTGCCTGTTCAAATAAACTATAGCGTAAACATTTAAAACATTTTTTTACTTGCTGTATAACAGTTTTGTGGTAACTGTTCGAAAATTATAACAGTTTATTTGGGAATAATAAAATATTAAAGAACATAGATTGGGAATATTTATGTGTAACAGTGAAACTGTTAGAAATTTATAACAGTTTGTTTTCTTAAATTCTATTAAAAATATGTATATGATTTATTTGGGAATTGTACTTTAAACAAAAATATTAGTTGGATTTAGGAGGTTTATCTACTTCCAAACTAAAATGTATTCTTACGAAATTCCAACTTTAAGTCCTTAATACACAAAGCCACCTTACGCCACTTGCAGCGGCTGCTCTCCACATCGAAATACTGATAAAAAGGACATTGCTGCAAAATGGCATGACCCTTGACACAATAAATAAAGAAATCACAGCGCTGCATATGAGGAAATATATGCTGGCCATAAACAGGACACACAATGCCATTATCGCCTATCGGAACTGAGTCGCTGGGTGCAGTGGGTACCGAAATATTACCACCTTCCGATTGACACTTGGCATTAGAGGGTAAATCACATTTGCCAATACGCGAATTCCATTGTAAATCGGTGCTGCATTCCTGCAACAAAGCCTGGCCATAATAACACATGTAATAACGATGACAGTTGGAGGGATGAGCCAAGAAAATCAAAGAATCGGCAGAGGGTTGTTGGCTATGAACGCTTAAACAGTAATCCATAACAGAGGAAGAAGGCGGTCCTTCGGTGGGGCTTGGAGTTGGTGCAGTTGTTACAGGAGGCAGTACAGTTGTGGTTCCACATCTAACATTGTCCTGAGTATCGCAAATTTTGCTAACAGGATTGAAAAGCATATTTGGCGGACAGCTGGCGGGCACAGCCTCACCATTATCACCACACAAATAGAACCTTTTACAATCCAGGGGATTCGCTACAAACACCCCGGCTGCCTGATTAGCACACAAATTATTTTGACGAAACTTTGCCGGAATTTTTAAAGTTTCACTGGGCGAATAAACTAATAACAGTATAAGCAAGGCTGTAAGAAAAATTTAATAATTTAAAAATCTTAATAAATCTCATTTTTAAAGCTTTACCTTTGCAAAAATATTTTTTTAAAACCTCCATTTAACTCCACAGATCGTTGAAATATTATTAAAAATTGCTTGTTAAATCGTGCTCTACGTTTCTACTACTGCTCATTAGCATGTAATTTTGTATTTTAAAAGTCTATTACGCCATTATTTGCTCCGAACATTTTCAGTTTTATCTGTAATTATCAATATTTCCATACTTCTTAACAAAAACAAATTTCAAGATAAAACTCTATTTTGTCTTATTTGTTTTTTTTTTATTTTTTTACATATCATTAGCATGATAAACTGTAAATCAAAACAGCAATAGATTTTTGAATAATATTCTTTTAATTACTTTCTTGTTGGCAAATTATGTTAGAGATTCAGCCAGAAATTCCTCTATATAACCATGACCTCATTTATGTATTTGAAAACAAACTAGCGGGAATTAATGATTTAGAATGTTAGACGTTTGCCATTAAGAAAAGGTAGCTTGGAGTTTTTAACATTGCAGCAAAACTATGGAGGAGAGTTCATGAACACTCTCTTAAGAAAAATCATTGCTGAGGCTGTTAAGAGAGTATTTTATTGGAATGCTAAGATCAGTTCAAATATCCCTCTATAATTTCAAATCAATATTTAGTTTTCTTTTACTGAAATTATTTCAGATATTGTAGATATAAATTAGTTTATTTTAATTCAGTGACTAACAGTGCTCTGTTAACTGCAAAATGGGCTGTGCTAAAAAATGTGGTTTTTGTCTGTGCTAGTTAAATTCCCAGCAAGTTAAGAAATAGTCAGCGTATCCCTTATATACAGTAATTGTCACTAAGGTCTGACCAATTGACTGGTACAAATTAAAATTTTAATTTTTTCCCTTAATTTTCGAAAATTTAAATTTTTGCCTAAATTTTTTTTTTCGAAAATTCGAACTCAATTTCGAATTTCTTATTTTCTCACCATTATTATTTTTATGCGTTCATTATTGTAAAAATATTAAAATTTTTAAAAATTTCTCTTAATTTAATAATTTTTGAAAGTTTTGCAAATTCGAACATTAATTCGAATTTCCAATTTTTTTTCTAAAATTTATTTTATGTGTTTTTTTATTATAAAATTGCTTGTTTTTTTTATTAAATTTGCACAAAATTTTTTAAATTTTCAAAGTTCGAAAATTCGAACTTAATTTCGAATTACTAATTTTCACCTTGAAATAATTTTTCTGTAATTCTGATTACAAAAATATTGAAAAATTTAAAATTTCCTCCTTAAATTAACAAATTTTGAAAGTTCAAAAATTCGAATTTAATTTCGAAAATTCGAACTTAATTTCGAATTACTAATTTTCGCCTTAAAATAATTTTTCTGTATTGCTGATTACAAAAATATTAAATTAACAAGTATTGAATGTTCGAAAATTCGAACTTAATTTCGAATGTTACATTTCTATGCCAATATATTTTTTACGAGTTTCTTATTATAAAAATATACATTTTTTTAAAAAATTTCACCAAATTTATCTAGTTTTGAATGTTCGAAAATTCGAACTTAATTTCGAATGTTAAATTTTAACACCAAAATATTTTTTACGAGTTTATTATTATAAAATATCAATATTATTCTAAAAATTTCTCCAAATTCATCAAGTTTTGAATGTTCGAAAATTCGAACTTAATTTCGAATTAAAAATTTTAACATCAAATTTATTTTTAGGAGGTCCTGATAACGAAAATATAATTTTTATTGGAAAATTTCTTTTAATTTAACAAGTTTTGAAAGTTCGAAAATTCGAACTTAATTTCGAATGTTACATTTCTACTCAAATATAATTTTTACGAGCTTCTTATTATAAAAATATCAATATTTTTAAAAAATTTCACCAAATTTATCTTGTTTTGAAAGTTCGAAAATTCGAACTTAATTTCGAATGTTATATTTTTACAGCAAAACATTTTTTACGCGTTTCTTATTATAAAATATTAATATTATTTAAAAAATTTCTCCAAATTTATCAAGTTTTGAATGTTCGAAAATTCGAACTTAATTTCGAAATACTAATTTTAACATCAAAATTATTTTTAGGAGGTCCTGATTACAACAATATAGCATTTTCCTTAATTTTGAAAGTTCGAAAATTCGAACTTAATTTCGAAATTCCTTTTAAAAAGCCCTTATTTTAAAAATAGCAACATTTTCAAAGTTTGTCTTAAATTTATCAAGTTTTGAAAGTTCGAAAATTCGAACTTGAGTTGTCACTTTTTCCCGAAATAAAACCACCTTATCCACATCATATTATATAAATAAAATTATATTTGGTTATATCTAAGACCTATAACATTTAGCCTGTGAACGCAGTACACAGACTCGTTTCTCATGATGCCAACCCATGTTCAAGGGACACTGCATTACCTTCAGATAGCCCATCAAACATTGATAATAATAATTGCAGTTCACAGGATGAGGATAAACATCCATGGTATGAGGCAGGCACTGTTCTCTGGGAGACACAACATCACTTATCTGAATTATAAATCAAATCACCATTAATTAAATTGTTCTTGCCAAAGAAATTTCAAAAGAGAAACTTACATAACATTTGACCTTTTCGGGATAATCACATTTCTGTTGGCGGGCATCGAAATGCAACATGTTGGAGCAATGCATGGGCAAACGTTCGCCATGATAGCACAAAAAGTATTCGGAACAGGATTTAGGATGTGGCAGGAAAACGGCTTTGCTGGGATCATCAAAAGCCGGACAGGAGGAAGGTAACATAGAAGGACTATAAGGAGTAGTCACGGTTGGAGGTTGTGTAGCAACTGTTGTAGTTTGAGCACTTATGCTGGAAGAGCTAGTGGTTGTTGGTAATGTTGAGCTAGCACTGGTGGTTGAAACAGCTGGTGTATTAATGGAAATACTAGTGGTTGGATTTGTGGGGGGATTAGAGATTGGAGCCTCTGTTACGGTTTCCTCCCCTCCTTCACCTGACTCCAAATCGACATTAGGAAAAGCCCGATCACCGCAAACATTTTTATCTGTATCACAGGTTTGATCCACAACCGAAAAATAAGGACTTTCTTCGGGACACGAGTCTCTAAACGAGTCTTCGCCATGACACATTATATAAAACGAACAATCATCCTGCACTGCTGCATATGTTTCATCTTCTCCCTCACATTCTTCAAATAAATCACCATAAACTGAAACCCACAAACCGGCCACAACCAATAGTAAACCGAAATATTTACTTAACATGATGCGCATGTGAAAAGTTCTGCAATCGCTAAGAGTTTTTAACAAACTGAAGGTTTAGAGAACGATAACGGAAGCTTATTAAATACATGACAAGTTTTTTCTTGGTTTTTCGTTTCTTTTATCAGAGGAAATATTAATTTATTCGTACAAGATCTTGGCGCAATTCTTCTTGGTGGGTAATTTACCAATTTCGGTTGTTATCTTCTGGTGTTTTTTGGGAAAGATAATTTTTGGAGAACAATATTTTTTTGCTGTTAATTATCGATATGCAATATTGTAGACAATGGAGGATCATCATATCAAGAACCTTGAAAAAGTGAATCATATTATGACCCTGAATTTCAGTTTCATTTGCATTGCACGTTTTTTTAATGTTTTGGGAGATACAAAGTGGAATGAAATTTTGGTAATTATTGCAGCAAGGTCGACTTGGGGAGGAAACTACACTCTAGTCTAGCGATTGTTGGTCTCTATACTCTTAAAAAATGTTTTGGTGTAAAAATTTAACATTCGAAATTAAGTTCGAATTTTCGAACTTTCAAAACTTGATAAATTTGTGGAAATTTTTTAAAAATATTGATATTTTTATAATAATAAACTCGTAAAAATTATAGTGGAGTAGATATGTAACATTCGAAATTAAGTTCGAATTTTCGAACATTCAAAACTTGATAAATTTGTGGAAATTTTTTGAATAATATTAATATTTTATAATAAGAAACGCGTAAAAAATATATTGGCGTAAGAATTGGAAATTCGAAATTAAGTTTGAATTTTCGAACTTTCAAAACAAGATAAATTTGGTGAATTTTTTTTAAAAATATTGATATTTTTATAATAAGAAGCTCGTAAAAAATACATTGGCATAGAAATGTAACATTCGAAATTAAGTTCCAATTTTCGAACTTTCAAAACTAGTTAAATTAAAAGAAATTTTCCAATAAAAATTATATTTTCGTTATCAGGACCTCAAACAAATAAGTTTGATGTGAAAATTAGCAATTCGAAATTAAGTTCGAATTTTCGAACATTCAAAACTTGATAAATTTGTGGAAATTTTTTGAATAATATTAATATTTTATAATAAGAAATGCGTAAACATTATATTGGCGTGAGAATTGGAAATTCGAAATTAAGTTCGAATTTTCGAACTTTCAAAACAAGATAAATTTGGAGAAATTTTTGAAAAATATTCATATTTTTATAATAAGAAACTAGTACAAATTATGGTGGCGTAGAAATATAACATTCGAAATTAAGTTCGAATTTTCGAACTTTCAAAATTAGTTAAATTAATAGATATTTTCCAATAAAAATTATATTTCGTTATCAGAACCTAAAACAAATAAGTTTGATGTGAAAATTAGCAATTCGAAATTAAGTTCGAATTTTCGAACATTCAAAACAAGATAAATTTGGTGAAATTTTTTAAAAATATTGATATTTTTATAATAAGAAACTCGTAAAAATTATGGTGGCGTAAAAATGTAACATTCGAAATTAAGTTCGAATTTTCGAACTTTCAAAACTAGTTAAATTAATAGAAATTTTCCAATAAAAATAATATTTTCGTTATCAGGACCTCATAAAAATAAATTTGATGTTAAAATTAGTAATTCGAAATTAAGTTCGAATTTTCGAACATTCAAAACTTGATAAATTTGTGGAAATTTTTTGAATAATATTAATATTTTATAATAAAAAACGCGTTAAAAATATATTGGCGTGAGAATTGGAAATTCGAAATTAAGTTCGAATTTTCGAACATTAAAAACTTGATAAATTTGGTGAAATTTTTGAAAAATAGTGATATTTTTATAATAAGAAACTCGTAAAAATTATGGTGACGTAAAAATGTAACATTCGAAATTAAGTTCGAATTTTCGAACTTTCAAAACTAGTTAAATTAAAAGAAATTTTCCAATAAAAATTATATTTTCGTTATCAGAACCTCAAACAAATAAGTTTGATGTGAAAATTAGTAATTCGAAATAAAGTTCGAATTTTCGAACATTCAAAACATGATAAATTTGTGGAAATTTTTTGAATAATATTAATATTTTATAATAAGAAACGCGTAAAAAATATGTTGGTGTAAAAATTTAACATTCGAAATTAAGTTCGAATTTTCAAACTTTCAAAACAAGCTAAATTTGGTGAAATTTTTGAAAAATATTCATATTTTTATAATAAGAAACTCGTAAAAATTATGGTGACGTAAAAATGTAACATTCGAAATTAAGTTCGAATTTTCGAACTTTCAAAACTAGTTAAATTAAAAGAAATTTTCCAATAAAAATTATATTTTCGTTGTCAGGACCTCCTAAAAATAAATTTGATGTTAAAATTAGTAATTCTTGATAAATTTGTGGAAATTTTTTGAATAATATTAATATTTTATAATAAGAAACCCGTAAAAAATATGTTGGTGTAAAAATTTGACGTTCGAAATTAAGTTCGAATTTTCGAACTTTCAAAACAAGATAAATTTGGTGAAATTTTTTTAAAATATTGATATTTTTATAATAAGAAACTCGTAAAAATTATAGTGGCGTAAAAAATTTTTTTAAGTAAAAATTGGAAATTCGAAATTCAATTTTCGAACTTTAAGAACTTAATAAATTTTTAAAAATTCGAATTTTCGAACTTTCAAAACTTGTTAAATTAAGGGGAAAATGACCAATAGACTAGAGTCTCGTCTATAGTCTAGCCACTGTTGGTCTCTATACTACAGGGTCTCGTCTCGTCTATAGTCTAGCGATTGTAGGTCTCTATACTATAGACTCTCGTCTCGTCTATAGTCTAGCGAGACTGTTGGTCTCTATACTACAGACTCTCGTCTCGTCTATAGTCTAGCGACTGTTGGTCTCTATACTATAGACTCTCATCTCGTCCATAGTCTAGCGACTGTTGGTCTCTATACTATAGACTCTCGTCTCGTCTATAGTCTAGCGATTGTAGGTCTCTATAGACTCTAGTCTCGATTGTAGGTCTCTATACTATAGACTCTCGTCTCGTCCATAGTCTAGCGACTGTGGGTCTCTATAATGTAGACTCTCGTCTCGTCTATAGCCTAGCGACTGTTGGTCTCTATATTATAGACTCTCGTCTCGTCCATAGTCTAGCGACTGTTGGTCTCTATACTATAGACTCTCGTCTCATCTATAGTCTAGCGACTGTTGGTCTCTATACTAATGACTCTCGTCGTTTATAGTTTAGCAACTGTCTATAGACTCTCGTCTATTGTCTAGCGACTATTGGTCTCTATATTACAGATTCCATTTAATTCCAAATCTTTTTCAATGCTTCATTAAAATATCTACCCTAATGATCTTAAATTAAAGTCATAAACAAAAAGAAAATGTAATAATAACACTGAGTCGTTGGCAAACTAAATGGTTGGCAATAACAATATAAATTTATTTGTTATAGCCCAGCACTATGACGGGCTACTGTACCACTTGGAGATATCGTCAACCATGCCATTTCAAATCCACCACACTCAAACCAAAATATGTACACAAATTGCAAAAATAGAAAAAAACGTAGCAAAAATAGCAAAAAAAAAATTATAAAAGTTGGTAATACACAGAGCTCAAAATGTCTGTGGCTTGGTGGGTTTTATTGAAAATAAAAATGGTTTTAAGATCTGGCTGAGTGGCAGAGGAATTGCAGCAGTTAAAGATGGAAACCAAAAAAACTTTCATTAAAAAAAAAAATACCAAAACCAAACAAAACCCTGTTATAAATGGAGGAAGTTAATTTTAAAGAAGGTCAATAAAATAAAATTGTTAAAATTAAACAATTGTGTTGAGTGTCATGACAATTGTCTGTCTTAAGATTAAATTAAATGTCTGAGATTTATTAATGACACATAATGAGTGGTGAAATCAATTAATCATTGCAATGAAACAGCTCAGCTGTTTATAGAAATATCACGACTAGAGAGTTCAAAATACAGTATTTAAATAAACAGCAACATGTGACCACAATTATTTATTTAATTTTTTTATTTATTGAGAAAAAAACACGTAGTTTTTTTATAATAGATATTAGAAAAACGTGTATCTGTATTTGAGTGTTTAATAGAAAACCCTTATAAAGAGGATTAGGAAATTCGATCTGCCAGCAAGAAAACATTTCCTGATTTATTTATAAACTACAAGAAATATTGAGCGACACTGATGTAAATAGATTTTGTGTGTGGTTCCCACATTAAAGGCTCTTGTTACAATTCCCTACCAAAGAAATCTTTACAAAAATGTCAAACGTGTTTAATCATGTTTAAGCATTATTTTCCCTTGTCATGTGACATGTGGTGTGTTTATTTCGCACTAGTTTTTATGTTGGTCATTTGTCATGTTCTGTGACAATTGTGCTTGGGTTTGTAATAATTTTTTGTACCTAAAAACTCTTGTGCAAATGTATGCAAAAAGACAATCTTTCAATAATTGTATGTGTCATAGCAATTAGCTGAAAAAAATGTAAGTCAAGGCAAGTTTAAACATTAGTTATGGGTGTTTTTAAAACTGAGACAAGTTTGCAGTTGGTTTAGGTGGAAATTTAAGTACTCTACAGTCCCTTCAAAGAGAAATACAAATTAGAAAATGTACGGTATTGGAGTGTATAGGAACTTGTACTACAGACTATAGACTCAGCTATAGTCTAGGGACTAGTCTATAGTCTATGAACTGTTCTCTTTACTATATAATCGTTTGTTGTCTAGGAACTAGTCTCCTCACTGTAGACTCAGCTATAGTGTAGGGACTAGTCTCTGTACTATAGACTGCTCTATAGTCCAAGGACTAGTCTCCGTACTATAGACTCGTCTATAGTCTTGGGACTAATCTCTGTACTATAGACTCATCTATAAACTAGGGACTAGTTTCTGTACTACAGACTGCTATTGTCTAGGGACTAGTCTCTGTACTATATACTCTTCTATAAGCTGGGGACTAGTCTCTGCATTATAGACTCGTCTGTAGTCTAGGGACTCGTCTCAGTATTATAGGCTCGTCTGTAGTCTAGGGACTTGTCTGTGTGCTCTTTAGTCTTGCGACTAGTCTCTGTACTGTAGACTCGTCTCTAGTCTAGGGAGTGGTCTCTAGTCTAGGGACTGGTCTCTAGTCTAGGGACTGGTCTCTAGTCTAGGGACTGGTCTCTAGTCTAGGGACTGGTCTCTATACTATAGAATCGTCAATAGCCTAAGGACTAGCCTCCATACTGTAGATTAAGCAATAGTGTAGGGACTAGTCACTACACTATACCTGAGTCTATAGTCCAGGGACTAGTTCCTATATTATGGCTGAGTCTAGGGTCTAGTCTCTGTACCCTACACTATTTCTTAACTTTAGATAATTAATTCTGTTATAAATTATAGAATTTTAAGGAATCTGACAGCTTAAGTATACTGCAGAGGCTTTGATGGTCTGTAACTTAAAAAGCAGATCAATTTGTTTATAGTTATTTTTAATTGACAGTTCCCAAACATGTATCTTTTGTCAACCAGTCTGAAAAGCTGAAAAGTCAAGCTGTCTGCAAGTAACTTTATTGGCAACAAATTTCAAACAGCTGTTGCAGTTTCTTTTATTTTTTTAAAACTCTTTTTCTATTTGTTTATTCTTGATTTTTATTATTTTTTTTATCTAAAGTTCAAAGTCATCAACATAAAAATAATATTTATGTTCGTACCAAACATTTTTATAAGCAATATGTTTTAACTAATTGCAGCTAATCTAAACATATTGTCTGACTAGACTCTTTTTTTATACATTCAAATTTTATAGTATTCAAAAGTCATAGACATTTTTTTCATTAGCCCAAGAAAACCCTTAAAATATATTTTATATTCAAGCAAAAAATGAATATTTTAGCTGAACAAACAACCAATTTGTGTCAAATTTTTTATGGGTTAGTTTATTTTAATAAAATCTGTATTTATTTGGTTATTTATAGACAAAAGAAAAAAAGAAATTTAAAAAGTTGCATATTTATTTTTGAAATGATTTGAAAAATTGTGTGCAACATAAAGGGGAGAGGAACAATTTTAAATAAGCAGATTTTGTTTTTTTATTTTTTGAAAAAAATCATTTCAAATTACTTTTATTTTATTTATTTTCTTATTATTTTTCACTTTCCTCTAACAAATATTGCATGTTTTTAAAGAAATTGTTCAATTTTCTCTATTATAACAAAATTATTGAATATATTAAATTTTCCATCTCTGAGCTAAACAACAACACACCTACAAACATTTAAAAACCAGTTAAATGCTTCTTCTTATTCCTTAAACATGCTTTTACAAATGTAAACAAACATAAACCGTTAGGATGCTTTTGGCACTCTCTCTCTCAAAAAACATAAACAAAACATATTAACAACCCTGTTTTAGAGGAATTTAACTAAGGCAGGGTTGATTTGAAGACGTTATAAAGCCGCTTGTGCAAAATAACGGCGTTAAAGGATTAGAAATGTATAGTAGCTTTTCTTTTAATAATTTTATAATAAAATAGTGATTTTATTGAATTTTTGGGTAACTTCTTTAAAAATTTAATATTCTTTTTATGTTTTTTGTTACTTAAAGGAAATTTCCTTTTTTTATTTTTAATGCAATAAGTTAAAAAACTCATAAATTACATTTGCTTAAAATGTTTCCTCACACAAATTAGCCTTTAAGTTTTTTCCATAAATTATTTCTTTTTTTTTATCACACTCTTACAAATTTGTAAAGACTGGTTATTTTAATGTAACAAAAAAACGTTTTATATATTTTTTTTTTGCTTGTTTACAATTTAAAAGCAATGAAAAAGAAAAACTGTCACAATACAAACTTGTAAATTGCTTTAAAGAAATTATCACTGTAATTTTTTTTTTTTATTTATTTTATTTTTTCCAACAAACACAACACACTCATCATGTATAGCAGGAAAATTGTGTATTTTTAAAGAGAAAAAAAAATAGTTTAGCAAAAAAAATATCTGTGCTTTTGTGGCACACAAATATGTATTTATTTTTAGTTAAAGTCAAAAGCAACACATTTCATTTTACAGGCCTTTTGGAATCAGTTCAGTTTTCTCGTTTTAATGCCATAAAAATACTTTTGTGTGTGGGGAGAACATAATTTTGAAAGAATATCTAGAAAAAAAAACTACACCAAACACACCAAATTTAAGACACATGCCACTAAACAGCAACAATTTATTGCCAAGGAGGAGTGTGTTTTTTTTTGTTGTTGGCTTGATTTTTCCTTTAAATTTTTTAAAAATAAATTGTAATGAAATATCATTAAATTACAAGAGATAATGATTTTTTGTGGTAAAAACTTGAAAGTCTAGCTTTTATTGATTTTGATTGACTTGTAATGGGTAGTTTTTTGGTTAAAGAAAACTTGAATTTATTTTTTTTTTAAAATTTTTTGTACAAAAAGTAAAGGTGTGTTATTGTGGTAGTGTTAAAGGCGGGTGTGGAAACCTGTAACTGAAAAAATAATTAGGTCAAATGTCAATTAAAGAAATCAGTCAAATTCCTGTTAACAAAGTTGGCAACTCATGACTAAGTATGAAATCTGGAAAATTTGTCTAAAAAATGTTTGATAATGGGTGAAAAAATCACAATAATTTCAAGAATAAAAGAAATCTAACAAATTCTTGTCAAAAAATATTTAGTAGCGAATTGCCAATTTTGAGAAATACAAAAATCTGTAAAATTCTACTAAAAATATTTAGAAACGAGTTGCCAACTCATTATTAAATATGAAAAAATCACAAAATTTAAAAAAATACAGAAATCTGTAAAATTTTTCTAAAAGAAATTGATATTGATAGAGTTGGCAACGCGTTACTAAATATTTTTTAGAAGAAAAAAATGAAATCTGTCAAATTCTTCTAAAAAATATTTAGTAACGAGTTGCCAACTCATGATTAAATATGAAAAAATCACAAAATTTAAAAAAATACAGAAATCTGTAAAATTTTTCTAAAAGAAATTGATATTGATAGAGTTGGCAACGCGTTACTAAATATTTTTTAGAAGAAAAAAATGAAATCTGTCAAATTCTTCTAAAAAATATTTAGTAACGAGTTGCCAACTCATTATTAAATATGAAAAAATCACAAAATTTAAAAAAATACAGAAATCTGTAAAATTTTTCTAAAAGAAATTGATATTGATAGAGTTGGCAACGCGTTACTAAATATTTTTTAGTAGAATTTTACAGATTTCTTTTGTTTTCTTCTAAAAAATATTTAGTAACGAGTTGAAAACGCTATCAATATCAATTTCTTTTAGAAAAATTTTACAGATTTCTGTTTTTGTCAAAATTGGCAACTCACTTAACATAAAAATATAGCAGTTGGCAACTCATTACTAAATAGTTTTTGACAAGAATTTGTTAGATTTCCTTTATTCTTGTAATTATTGTGATTTTTCCACCCATTATCAAAAATTTTTTACACAAATTTTACAGATTTCTTAATTTTTTGGAAATTATTTTGATTTTTTCATACTTAGTCATGTGTTGCCTACTTTGTTAACAAGAATTTGAATGATTTCTTTAATTGACATATGACCTAATTATTTCAGTTACAGTTTTTTAGAAGAATTTGACAGATTTCATATTTTTCTTCTAAAAAATATTTAGTAATGAGTTGCCAACTCTTGATTAAACATGAAAAATAATAATACTTCCAAAAATAGAGATTTCTATCAAATTTGTCTAAGAAATATTTAATAATGAGTGGAAAAAATCAAAATAATTTCTAGAATAAGAGAAATCTGACAAATTCCTGTCAAAAAACGAGTTGCCAATTGCAATATTTTGTATAGTTATTAAGGATGTGTGTGAAAAAATCTTCTTCCTTTTTTATTGCTTAAATTTTAAGTATCCTTAACCGGATATCGATTATTAAGGATCTTTTCTTCCTTTAAATTTTGCAACTACCTGCATGATTATTATCATTTTTTCAAGTACTTCCACATTTTGGATGTGTGTTAAGCACACTCTTTAAAAAATATTGTTTACTTCACTAGCACTTTAAAACACTTGTGTTTTTTTAAACATGTGAGTTTCCAACTCAAGTGTTTCCATGTGATTTAAGCATGTTTACAACACTTTTTTAAAATGTTCTTAAAATGCGGTCTTTTTTTTTCTTGTTGTTCTGCTTTATCTTCCGCAAATTCTGCATAAATGCACAATTTATGAATGAAATGAAATTTGAAACCTTAATACAGCTGGCTGGTTTTCAAACAAACAAACAAAAAAAAACAACTTAAGTAATTGCATAATTTAGTTTTCAAGTAGTTACAAATTCAAAGAAAACTTGAGAGAAAAAAAAAACAGATTGTTTTTATATTAAAAAAATAATAAATTTTATTTAAATTAACAAAAAATTCAACTTATTTTTTATAATTAAAAAAGATACAATTTTTTTAAACAAATTTTAAATTCGGTTATTTTTTAGAAAAATTTGTTTCATTTTATTTATTTTCTTATTATTTTTCACTTTCCTCAAGCGAAAATTCATTGTTTTAATTAAATAGCCAATTTTCTCTATTCCTCCCCATAAAATACCGTTACCCAAACCTGAATGTCTAATAAATTACCATAGTATTACCTTTGCCATCCCTGAGCTAAACAACAACACCATGTAAATGCTTCTTCTTATTTCTTAAAGATGCTTTTGCAAATGTAAACAATCATAAACCGTTAGGATGCTTTTGGCTTTCTCTCTATCAACAAACATAAACAAAACATTAAAACAACCCTGTTTTACAGGAATTTAACTAACCGTTACCGTTATTTTGTAAATAACAATATTTTATAATAACTTAACTAAATTAGGATGGTTTTAAGACATTAAAAAGGCGTGAATAAAAGAATTTAAGTAAAAAAAAAATTAATAAACAAAACAAATATCAATCCTATGTCTATAGCTGATAAATGTTTGTCAGATTAAAAGTCAAAATTGTTGTCAAGATAAAAAGATTATCAGGTATAGTCTCCATTTATTAAAATTATTGCTTCGTTATCATTTTTCAAGTACAGACAGGGGTTTATAAACCCGCTTATGAAAATTTTATAACATAACTTAAATCAAAACCAATCTTTTAACACATTTTCTTCAAAAATCTTATTAAAACCTTCTTAAATTAAATTCCTCTTTTCCTTATTTTTCTATATTTAACTTTGACTACTTAAATTGTCATCATTTATTTCATTAAATCTTTTTTCTTCTTAGTAATTCCCTTATTTTATATTGAACATTTTAATTATTGTTACATTTGCTGCCTGTAAATACCCCTCTTTACATTTATTATTGTTTATTTTATATTTTTTTCCCAGTTTATTTATTGTAAACCCTCCAGAGACTCGTGTTAATGACATGTTGACAACTTTTTTTGTGCTATTTTAGGGGTGTATTTTGTTTTTCATTGTTCCTCCATCATCAAATTAAAATTCACAAATCATTTAAATGTTAAATGAGATTTTTGTATAGGGGGGCGTAAATTACATACGTATTATTATTAAATTTAATTAAAATTTAAAACAAATTGTAAGATAAAACTGTTGCTTATACAATGTAAGATTAAAAATAAACAATTAAAAGTAAAATATTTGGCTAAATTTATTTTAAGCCTCCTTTTTTGGGTTTTACAATAAAAAGCACTGAAAGATTTACAATATTACAGAGTTATCCAAACCTGCTTTACAGCATAACAACAACAAGCTTCTTCTTTTTCCTTTGAGATGCATAAATCGTTAGAATGCGTTTCACAATCTCTCTCAACAAACATAAACAAAGCAAAAGTAGCAGCTATTTTAAAAGCATAACATCATGCTTGTTCCTTTGAGATGCAAAAACCGTTAGAATGCTTTTGACTATCTCTCTCAATAAACATAAACAAAAGTAACAGCTAATTTAAAAATATAACAACAACATGCTTCTTCTTTTTCCTTGAGATGCAGAAACCGTAAGAATGCTTTTCACTCTCTCTCTCTCTCTCTCTCAACAAACATAAACAAAACAAATAATCAACCCTGTTTTATTACAATTTAACTAAACCAGGATTGTTTTAAGATGATAAAAACCCGTGAATAAAATAATTTAAGTTAAAAAGTAATTAAAACGATAACATTCAATTCAAAATATCATTATGAAACAAAAATGTTCAACAAATTAATTCAAAAGGTTTATTGGGCGGGTAAATTATATGAATTTGGGTTAAATATTCCACACTCTCATTAGCAATAGTCACTTGATTGTATTTGAGGTAAATTCTGGACAATGTAATGATTTTTTCTAGATATTCTCAATCTTATTTCGAAGCGGAGCCAAGTTAAAAAATTTGTAATGGAAATAACTAATTTGTAAAGCTTTTTAAAAACAACTATTTCCTTAAATGTAAATGTCTAGTAAAAATCCTTAATTATAAATCCTTTACAAATTGTTTTGAATTAAATAAATTGTAAATTTCTTGGCACAATTTCTTAATTTAGTTTAAGGCGATCCCCCTTAATATAACAAATTTTCACAATTTGTTAAAGCTTGTTAACAAGAAGTAAAAAAAAAATCACACACAAACATTTTACGCTTTCTAAATATTTATTTAACTTTTTTTTCTACTTGATAAGCAGATTTAAAAAGAAATCAATGAAAATTTAACAAATATACTTTCAGTTTTTTCTTTACATTTACAATGATTTGAAAAAAAAACTAAAATTACAACATTACGTTTAAAGCTTTCAAGTAGAAAACATTTCTTAACATTTGTCAACTATTGTATATAATAACAATTAATTTAAACTATAATTTTGGTTTTTAAACAATAGACAACATAAAATTTACTTTTAAAAAGAAATAAAAATAAATAAAACAATAAACGGTTATTGAACTTGTCAAATGTGGAGTAAAATAGACAGATAACAGAGTTTTAATAAAAAGGGTAGAATGACAACTTCACGCACAGTTGAGGTTAGATAAATAAAAACAATAACAGAGTTGTGTTTTAGTAGAGAAAATGGAAATGTTTAATTTTTTGGAATAATTTGTTTAAATTAACAATAAATTTAAAAGGGTTTAAATGATTTTAATTGTTAAAGTAATAAAAATAAGAAATTGGAATAAAAATATTTAATGAAATTTTAAAATCTTGAAAATAAGTTTACAAAAGTATGCCAATTTTAAAAGGATGATCAGATTTAGATGATTTTAATAATAGAAGTTATTTTCAAAAAATTTTAAATTTTTGAAAATTTTTTCCAAATTAAACTGAATAAAATTTCAAATATTTTATAAATTTTTTCAAATTAATAAAAATTTTAAAGTTTTTTTGCATAGTTATTTATGTAAACCACAATAATATGTATTTCTAAAATTCAAAACAATTATCTTTTAAAACAAAAGGAAAATTTTTCTTTTATTATGTATTTTTTTTTCTATTTCTATTTTATTGTAAAATTGGTATCTTTTCAAATTATGCAATTATGTGCTCAAAACGTAATTTTTCAAATACACACATGAAACTGAAACTAAAACTAACAATAATAATAATAACAATAACACAAAAAATAAATTAAAAACAATTGATATTTAAAAATGCATTTTGAACGTGAGAATTTATGAAATTATTGCAATTATTATTATTGTTTTCTTATATCTTTTTTCACAAGTCAGAGTCAGTAGTCGTCTTACTGATGATGACTTCTCAGTTGTTGTTGTTTGTTTGTTTGTTATCCCCGCCAAATCGTGAGCATTCGTTCATTCATATTCAACAGTTATACACAAACAACCAAACAACAATAACAAAAATAATCTCACTGCATATATGAGTTTATACAAAAATGGCGTTTGTGAGTAATTTTGTTCATGTATGAATGTATGTAGGTTTGTTTATACATCATCACATACATAATTATTAATCCGTTAACTTGTGTATTTTCTTCTTCTTCTTCTATTATTATTGTTTTGGTTAGACAAGTCTTGAAATTAGTGTAAAAAATAAGTTGCCACATATTTTTCTTTAGCTTATATGCGTGTGTTTCAGTTTTTTTTTTATTTTTAATAGTTTGTAGTAAAACTAATGTTTATATGTTATTTTTAACCATCTTGTTACTTTATATTTTTGTAAATTTGTTACAATTTCTATGTAGTGTTTGTTTTATTACTGACTTTTTTTATTTCTTTATACATATTTGTTTTAACAATTTAATTTTACAATCAACTCAGCTAACATTAATTATGTTTTGTCAGGTAAACGGATAAGTAAACGGATTTTTTTTGCATTTATGTATATGTACATACTTACATGTTTAAAATTAATTAATTATATGAAAATTAATTAAACCATGAAGCCAGACGTAAAGTTTCATTAAAAAACCAAAATAAATTTTTCAACATTTTTCATAATTTGTATAACATTTTAAGTTTAAATTTAGCTTCAATTCTTGGTAAATTGAAGACTTAATGTATTTAAATTCTTAGTAAATTTCAGTTTCAATCATGGGTCTTTGTATAATTATAGTTCAATTTCGGTTCCTATTATAGATTTTTATGTAAAACAAAGTGTATTTGAGATATAATCGATTCTCTTGAAATGCCTATCAAAGTCATTATGTCTGGAGTATAACATCGTTCAAATATCCACCGAAGCTTCGCTGGGTGTTTTGCATCCTAAATGTACAAATTTCCCAAGACTCTGGTTTTTAAATCAGGCTGAATTTAACCGATTTCATGGGCATGTAGCTGCGGCCTGGTCAACGTCGTTCTCAAAAGAATATAGAAAATCCACATCAAACAGTGACTTCTTCGAGATGTATTGGATGATCTTGGATCTCAAGTGGATTAGTATCATCGGCCGTAAAATGGGTGAAACGCGCGGCAGGTTGCGGAACGCTGCCCGAACTTCCATCCCATCTTTATAAAGTTCAATCGTAGGTGTTTACAAAGTTCAATTTCAGCTGCAATCCATGGTCTTTATATAGTCTATTTCAGCTTCAATCGTAGGTCTTTATAAAGTTCAATCGCAGGTCTTCATAAAATCCAATCGCAGGTCATTATAAAGTTTAATGGAAGGTCTTTATAAAGTCAATTTCAGCTTCAATCATAGGACTTTATAAAGGCCAATCGTAGGTCTTTATAAAGTTCAATGGAAGGTCTTTATAAAGTTCAATTTCAGCTACAATCCAAGGGGTTTATAAAGTCCAATTTCAGCTGCAATCCAAGGTCTTTATAAAGTCAATTTCAGCTTCAATCGTAGGCCTTTATAAAGTCCAATCGCAGGTCATTATAAAGTTTAATGGAAGGTCTTTATAAAGTTCAATTTCTGCTGCAATCCTAGGTCTATATAAAGTCAATTTCAGCTTCAATCATAGGACTTTATAAAGGCCAATCGTAGGTCTTTATAAAGTTCAATTTCAGCTACAATCCAAGGGGTTTATAAAGTCAATTTCAGCTTCAATCGTAGGTCTTTATAAAGTCCAATCGTAGGTCTTTATAAAGTTCAGTTTCAGCTGCAATCCAAGGTCTTTATAAAGTCAATTTCAGCTTCAATCGTAGGTCTTTATAAAGTCCAATTACAGGACTTTATAAAGTTCAATTTCAGCTTCAATCGTAGGTCTTTATAAAGTTCAATTTCAGCTGCAATCCAAGGTCTTTATAAAGTCCAATCACAGGACTTTGTAAAGTTCAATTTCAGCTTCAATCGTAGGTCTTTATAAAGTTCAATTTCAGCTGCAATCCAAGGTCTTTATAAAGTCAATTTCAGCTTCATTCGTAGGTCGCTATAAAGTCCAATCACAGGACTTTATAAAGTCCAATTTCAGCTGCAATCCAAGGTCTTTATAAAGTCCAATCGCAGGTATTTATAAAGTTCAATTTCAGCGTCAATCTTAGGTCTTTATAAAGTTAAATTTCAGCTGCAATCCAAGGTCTTTATAAGGTCAATTTCAGTTTCAATCATAGGTCTTTATAAAGTCCAATTTCAGCTGCAATCCAAGGTCTTTATAAAGTCCAATCGCAGGTCTTTATAAAGTTCAATTTCAGCTGCAATCCAAGGTCTTTATAAAGTCAATTTCAGCTTCATTCGTAGGTCGCTATACAGTCCAATCACAGGACTTTATAAAGTTCAATTTCAGCTTCAATCGTGGGTCTTTATAAAGCCAATTTCAGCTGCAATCCAAGGTCTTTATAAAGTCAATTTCAGCTTCATTCGTAGGTCTTTATAAAGTCCAATCACAGGACTTTATAAAGTTCAATTTCAGCTTCAATCGTGGGTCTTTATAAAGCCAATTTCAGCTTCAATCGTAAGTCTTTATAAAGTCCATTCGCAGGTCTTTATAAAGTTCAATTTGAGCTGCAATCCAAGGTCTTTATAAAGTCAATTTCAGCTTCATTCGTAGGTCGCTATAAAGTCCAATCACAGGACTTTATAAAGTTCAATTTCAGCGTCAATCTTAGGTCTTTATAAAGTTAAATTTCAGCTGCAATCCAAAGTCTTTATAAGGTCAATTTCAGTTTCAATCATAGGTCTTTATAAAGTCCAATTTCAGCTGCAATCCAAGGTCTTTATAAAGTCCAATCGCAGGTCTTTATAAAGTTCAATGTCAGCTGCAATCCAAGGTCTTTATAAAGTCAATTTCAGCTTCAATCGTAGGTCTTTATAAAGTTCAACTTTAGCTTCATTCGTAGGTCTTTATAAAGTCAATTTCAGCTTCAATCCAAGGTCTTTATAAATTCCAATCGCAGGTCTTTACAAAGTTCAATTTCAGCTTCAATCGTAGGTCTTTTAAAGCTCAATTTCAGCTGCAATCCAAGGACTTTATAAGGTCAATTTCAGCTTCAATTGTAGGTCTTTTAAAGCTCAATTTCAGCTTCAATCGTAGGTCTTTATACAGTCCAATCGTAGGACTTTATAAAGTTTAATTTCAGCCAATGATAGCCAGCTCACTTGGTTCCATAAACTGGTTCCTTTGTAAAAATTTAAGGGTTTCAATTAGGTGTGGTTCGATACGGAACTAACTCGATGACGAATCCTTTTTCCTAACATTCATCCACAATAGATTTATCAGATCGTGCAGAAATGGACTGGTAGTCTAAGTACTCGATAGAGTAGGGAAATGACAGATAAGTTGTTCTCATCATGACAACTACGGTAAAAGTTATTAGCAGGAAGGTTCAATCTCCTCGCACGCACATCTGTTAAACAGCTACCATGTAAACATTTAAGATTTAAGAGACAATTTTTCTACTTTAAATAAAGCTATTTAAATTTCAGAATTTTTTAGAGCATGAACATGAACACATAACCGTAAGATCGTGCGAGAGCCGACTTATGACAGTCATATTGGAGCCATGTAAGCTTCGATATCAGGCATGTAGACTCATCTGAGTAGACCCACAAAGTTTAGCTGTCATTTAATCTTGGCTTTTTGAATTCCCCGTTTAATTAACATAATTTCTTTCAGTATAAATTACTCATAACTTTTGTTAAATTAAAATATCAATGACCTCTTTAATTGGTAAACAAACTTAAAACAAAATAAAAATAATAAAAAAATAATTCTTATAACATAATTCTTCTTTTCAATAAAACAACAACCAAAAAAAAACAATATCTTCAGGTGGCCGGTCAGCCATAGCCGGCATAAAAGACAATTTACCATTAATGGCCAGCGCTGGAAACGTGAATTTCATAATTTAATCATTAAATAAAATGTGTTTTTTCTGTTTATACATTGACTACGATGATTGATTATTATGCCAGGCAAGTAAAGAAGTATTTAAATTATTATGTATACCGGTGGTACGAACGACTATAAAATATTATGCAAGTTTGGTTTTTTATTTTTAATGATTGTCTACTGTATGGTGTCTGTTTCTCCTTTCCACTCCCCAGTCGTTTTTAAAGTTGAAGTGTGTAATAGATTTTGTTAAGTGTCTGCCGTTGTAGACCTTTAACAACATGTGGTTTTAAATTATAAATTTTGTTTTATTAAAACAAATATTAAATGATAAAACTGTAAAGATTTCAATAGATTTTTAATTGGAAAAAATATTGTTAAGAAATCTTACAAAAAAATGATTAGAATTTTAATGGATGTTTGTTGTTTTTTTTTAAATTTTCTTTTAGGGTGTTAACAAACATTTTTTTGTTGTTACACCCTTAATTTTTGAGGGCCTTTTTTCTAGACAGGGACTTGTCATTGTTTATTAGCTACCTGCTGTTTTTCTAGTTTCTTCTGGTTCTTAACGCCCGCTGTATAGATAACATGTGTTGGAATTAATGAAAAATCTGGATTTTTCTGTGCGGCCGCCAGAGATTTTGTTGATTGATAAATCATGCACATGTTGCAAACAAACAAAAATATTAGATTTCAAGTGCAAAAATTTACAGACAAAATCCAAAGAAAAAAATAAAGGTTTGAAATATGTTTTTTTTTAAAGGAAATTAGATTAGTTTTTAGTGAAATATAAAGCAAAATGCCCAAAACTTGTTTGAATAAAAGCAGCCAAATAAATTGCAATCTTAGCATGGAGACCTGTTAGTTAACATTGAAAAATACATAAGTCTTTTTACTTTGTTGGAAGAAAAATTAAGAAAATCCCTATTGGAAGACCTTTTAGTTTAATTGCAACTTCAATCAAAGGTCTTTTGTAGTTAAATTTTAGCTTCAATCGTAGGTCTTTATCAAGTTTAATCGAAAATTTATAAAGTCAATTTTAGCTTCAATTGTAGGTCTTTATAAAGTCCAATCACAGGTCTTTATAATGTTCAATTTCAGCTGCAATTTAAGGTCTTTATAATGTTCAATTTCAGCTGCAATTTAAGGTCTTTATAAAGTCAATTTCAGCTTCAATCGTAGGTCTTTATAAAGTCCAATTACATTTCTTTATAAAGTTCAACTTTAGCTTCAATTGTAGGTCTTTATAAAGTCCAATCACAGGTCTTTATAATGTTCAATTTCAGCTGCAATTTAAGGTCTTTATAAAGTCAATTTCAGCTTCATTCGTAGGTCTTTTGTAGTAAAATTTTAGCTTCAATCGTAGGTCTTTATCAAGTCCAATCGTAGGTCTTTATAAAGTCCAATCGTTGGTCTTTCTAAAGTCCAATCGTAGGTCTTTATAAAGTCCAATCGTTGGTCTTTATAAAGTCCAATCGTTGGTCTTTCTAAAGTCCAATCGTAGGTCTTTCTAAAGTCCAAACGATGGTCTTTATAAAGTCCAATCGTTGGTCTTTATAAAGTCCAATCGTAGGTCTTTCTAAAGTCCAATCGTAGGACTTTATAAAGTGCAATCGTCGGTCTTTATAAAGTCCAATCGTTGGTCTTTATAAAGTCCAATCGTTGGTCTTTATAAAGTCCAATCGTTGGTCTTTATAAAGTGCAATCGTTGGTCTTTATAAAGTCCAATCGTAGGTCTTTCTAAAATCCAATCGTAGGACTTTATAAAGTCCAATCGTATGTCTTTCTAAAGTCCAATCGTAGGTCTTTATAAAGTCCAATCGTTGGTTTTTATAAAGTCCAATCGTAGGTCTTTATAAAGTGCAATTTTAGCTTCAATAGTAGGTCTTTATAAAGTTTAATAGATGGTTCTTATAACGTTATATTTCAGATTCAATCGTTGGTCTTTATAAACTTAAGGAAGCAGGTTTTCATCACATAACTAGTTTTTTTTTTTTAGAGAAAAAACTGGTTTTGTGGTGAAAATCTATTTTTGTGGTGAAAAACTAATTTTGTGGTGAAAAACTAGTTTTGTGGTTAACAATTAATTTTGTGGTGAAAAGTAGTTACGTAGACACTTTCTGAGGAGAAAACCTATTTTTTTTTTTTGTAAAAAACTGGTTTTGTGGTGAAAACCAACTTTTGTGGTGAAAAACTAATTTTGTGGTGAAAAAGTAATTTTGTGGTGAAAAAGTAATTTTGTGGTGAAAAACTAGATGTGTGGTGAAAAACTAGTTTTGTGGTGAAAAACCAATTTTGTGGTGAAAAACTAGTTTTGCGATTAACAATTAATTTTGTGGTGATAAACTGGATTTGCGAAAAAGTAGATACGTGGACTAATTCTGTGGAGAAAATCTAGTTTTTTTTTATAAAAACTGGTTTTATGGTGAAAATCTAGTTTCGTGGTGAAAAAATTTATTTGTGGTGAAAATCTAATTTTGTGGTGAAAAACTAGTTTTGTGGTGAAAAATTCGAATTATGGTGAAAAACTAGTTTTTTGGTGAAAAATTCGATTTATGGTGAAAAACTAGTTTTGTGGTGAAAAACTAATTTTGTGGTGAAAAACTAGTTTTGTGGTTAATAATTAATTTTGTGCTGAAAAACTAGTTTTGCGTAGATCCGTGGACTAATTCTGTAGAGAAAATCTATTTTTTTTATAAAAAACTGGTTTTGTGGTGAAAACCAAGTTTTGTGGTGAAAATCTAGTTTCATGGTGAAAATCGAGTTTCGTGGTGAAAAACAAAATTTGTGGAGAAAAACTAGTTTTCCGGTTAAAAATTAATTTTGTGGTGGGAAAACTAATTTTATGGTGAAATACCGGATTTGTGGTGAAAAACTAGATACGTGGACTAAATCTGTGGAGAAAATTTTATTTTTTTTTGTGAAACACTGGTTTTGTGGTGAAAAATTTATTTTGTGGTGAAAAATTAGATTTATGGTGAAAAACTAGTTTTGTGGTGAAAAACCAATTTTGTGGTGAAAACCCAATTTTGTGGTGAAAAACAAATTTTGTGGTGGAAATTAATTTTGTGGTGAAAAACAAATTTTTATGTTGAAAAACTGGATTTGCGGTGGACTAATTCTGTGAATATATTTTATGGTGAAAATCTAGTTTTGTGGTGAAAAGCTTGTCTCGAGGTGAAAAATGTTTATTGTGGTGAAAAAATAATTTGAGATGAACATTTAGTTTAATTTTTGGTAAAGGAAACAAATTGTTTTGTGAAAAACATGTTTCAGAGGGAAAAACTTGAACAATTGGCTTTGTGGTGAAAAACTGTTTTATTGTGAAAAGCAAGTTTTGTGGTGGAAAACTAATTTGTACTAAAAAAACTAAATTTGTGTCAAAAAATAGGATTGTGGTAAAAATAAATTTTTTTTAGTAAAATCCAGTTTTGTGGTGAAAAATACATTTTGTGGTGAAAAACTTGTTCTGTGGTGAATTAAGTTAAAAAACAACTTTAAAGGTGAAAATTGTTTCGCGAGGTGGTAACTGGGTTATGTAGTGAAAAAAAAAGATTTTGCAAAGGTTTTTGATTAAAATCCGGTTTTTTGGTGAAAAAAAAAAGTTTTTTGTGAAAAATCTAAAAAAAATCTGAATTTTTGGTTAAAGAACTCGGTTTCAGATTTGAACTGATATCTTGACTGTTTATGGACCGAGTTTGTCTGTTTTTAAATAGTCGTAAAGATTTGACTGTGGAATTTGATTTTTATAGCCATAATAAATTATTAATATAATATATAAATATTTTTTAAATACTGTTTAACTAAACGTCAAAATATGACACCTCTGCATTAAGCTGTCAATATTTAGCTTCAGCTAAATAACTGATTAATTTTTAAATAGGTAAAACTTTTGTTTAATTATGTCTAACATAAATATAAACTAAAGCTGTTAAATTCCAATAATAAAATATTAGAAAAAAATCAAATCCTCTCCCTACTGTTGTCACCTACATAATTGAATTCGTTTTATCTCTGACCGCCCAATCTCTTCTTAAGAATGTGTAATTTTTTCTATTTAACCTTACAAAACATGCCTGTTTACAATTTCTTTTTATATAATAATGGGTCAAGTAAATTCCCCCCCAACAAATGTAGGTTATCACAAATAAATGCTAACACAAATAAATAATTACAATGGTTTTCGACATTTATCGAAAATCAACTTTCTTTTATATTTATCCTTGACACCAAAAGCTAGAAAACATAACAAAATACAACATGATCCCCTTTCTCATATAACAATTTCTAAATGAAAATAAAAATAAAAACTGACAGGTAATTATTATTTGTATTAAGATTTGTATGAATGATATTTTAAAAGTCATTTACACTTAACTTCATTGTAGTCTGGTTACAATAATAAAAATGGTAATTTATTTAAAAAAAAAAAAACTACCTACCGGTTTTATTACACTTTTTGTTTAAATTGCATTTATCATATAAAGGAAAACCAAACAATCAAAAAAAAAAATAAACAGCAAGCAACCTGTTGAATTTTATATGAAATTCTTGTATAAATTGTTTTATTAAAAAGGTAAACAAATTACTTAGCTTTAAAAGTAAATAGCGTGTTAAGTTACAAACAAAAAAAAAGAAAAATAATAAATAAAACAAAAAAAACTGAAAGCGGAAAAGAGTTGCGGAATTTAATTATTTTGACATGAAACATTTTAAATTTAAAGCAAAAATATAAAAACAAGTGTTTTTTGCTTACAAAGAAAAGGAAAGTTCTTTGAAATTTGCATAAAATAATATAAAAATAACCACAAGGCCATAAAAATAAGTGACACATAACCGGTTATCAGAGTTTTTATTGCTTACCCTACATAATAAACAACTCTGGCTTTAAAACAGGGTTGCTATTGCTGGTATGTATGTGTGTAAAGATGCCAGACAGTAGCAATGTTTATATTGTCAGATGTAGACAGGGTAAAATCGTGTTAGTTTCTTTTTAAGGAATTCTGTTACTAAAATTATGATTTAAGCTGACTTAAAGCATTAAATGTTAAGATTTTATTATAAATTAATGAATTATAAATAAAATAAAACAAAAATAATAGCGATAAAGAAAGCTATAATCGGCTGTGCCGAATCTTATATAATCTTCATCAAACTATACTTTCAGATATAATTTAAAATATTTTATGGTGAAAAAAAAATGTCCGCCAAATTTTTTTAGAAACAAAAATTTTTGTAAAAAAAAAATTTTTAAATTTCCAAATTTTTTTTTAAATAATTTACCAAATTTTTAGTTTACAAACAAAACATTTACTTATTTGTTAATATATTTTTTTTTCTTTCCAGCATTCCTATACAATATTTTTACTGCCAAAATTCCCTTAATCTTAAGTCTGCAATATGGCACCCATGCCCAGTATTAAGAGCAACAACAACAACAACAAACCCAATACAAATTACTTATATGCCACAAATGATTCCGGTGATAGCTGCTCGACACCTTCCAGTCCACCCTCAAGTACTGGTAAGATTTATAAAGTAAAATTTAAGAAAATAAATTAAAAAGAGAGACATTTTCTATTTGTCAAAATTTGTACCGTTATCTGTCAAAATCTTGTTAAAATCTTAATATGTATTGTTTTCCAGAACCCGGCAAATCACAATGTTCTTCCTTATCCGATGGCGAATCCTTTGAGGGTTATGGTGAAAATGAATTAGTTAGCATACATTCCGCACATGATCATGTTGATCATTCTCTGTCCACCAATGATGGCAATAGTAACTTAAATGGCAGTTCTGGCATAGAACTGGATTTGGCACCGCATGGCGGTAACAACTCCACGCCGCAACAGTAAGTTTCATTTTACCAGCTATCAATAAATTAATTAATTAATTCTTGTAATGTTTCGTTTCGTTTTTTCTTTTCATTTCATTTCATTTTACCTCGCTTTAGTGATGATGATGATTTAAACTTTATACCACGCGATAATTGGGCACGTATGAGTCTCAGACGTACGCCCACCAAGTAAGTTTTGCTAATTTTTCAATTTGCTTCACATTTTCCAATAATTATTTGCTTTATTGTTTTTATTTAACAATTATTGTTATTTTTTTCCATTTAACTTAATTTCTTAGAATTCTTAATTGTTTTATTATTTGTGTTTTGCTAAACGTCAATATTGACGTCATTTTTTTTTAAGGTTTAACATTTAAACCTGTGTTTAAGCTTGTCATTTATTTACACACTCTCTTCATATCTCCCCTCCATTATTATTCCTGTCATTGCCTTTATATGTTGTTGTGTTATTTTTTTTATTACTTTTATATAAATTTGAACTTTATTTTATTTCATTTATCTTTTAAGCTAAAATTGCATTTTCTTATACACTTTTATGTCATATTTTTGCTGATTTTTGTTCTGCTTTCGGTTCTCAAACCGGTTTTGCGGTTTAACATTTCAATTTTTTTTTTATTATTACTTTGTTTTGTTTTTAAAACATAAAACACAAAATCATTAATAACAAAATAAAAAAAAGTAGTAGCTTGACCCAACTACCCTGACTGCTGGCTGACTGTTGGCTTTAATACCTCTTTTTTAACCATGAGTCAGTTTTTTGTTTCCAATTTTTTTGTTATTTGCTTTTCGTTTGCCTCCATTTGCCTGAGATTTATTTATTTGTTTATTTTCTGCATAAATCTATCTCTTGTCCCGAGTTCAAGGTATTTCATGCTCTTTAGTTGGCAACTCGCTCTTAAAAACTCTCCACAAAAATTACCGTTGTTTATAAAATAAACATTGAGCCGAGTTGCCACTAGCTTGAAATATGCAAATTGCTAAATTTAAAGCAAATGTAATTGAAATTAAGATTTTTAGCAGCAAATTTGAAAAATTTAATAAAAATATAATAAGAAATTATTAGAATTTTTAAATGGCAGGAAAAATCACAGAAAAATTACATCTTTATCTATAGAAAAATGTGTGTATAACAGTTCTTTTCTTTAGAAAATTGTGTCTATAACTTTTTTTTTTATAGAAAATTTTGTGTTTAACAGTTTTTTTCTATATAAAAATAAAAATGTTTGTATAACAGTTTTTACTATAGAAAAAAGTGTGTATAACATTTTTTTCTATAGAAACATTTAAGTGTAACAGTTTTTTCTATTAAAAAAATGTGTATAACAGTTTTTTCTATAGAAAAATGTTTGTATAACAGTTTTTCCTATTGAAAAATGTATGTATAACAGTTTTTTCTATAGAAACATTTGTGTATAACAGTTTTTCTATATAAACATTAATGTATAACAGTTTTTTCTATAGAAACATTTAAGTATAACAGTTTTTTCTATATAAACATTAAGGTATAACAGTTTTTTCTATAGAAACATTTATGTATAACAGTTTTTCTATAGAAACATTTAAGTATAACAGTTTTTTCTATTAAAAAATTGCGTAAAACAGTTTTTTCTACAGAAAAATATTTGTATAACAGTTTTTTTCTATATAAAAATGTTTGTATAACAGTTTTTCCTATAGAAAAATGTATGTATAACAGTTTTTTCTATAGAAACATTTATGTATAACAGTTTTTTCTGTATAAACATTATGGTATAACAGTTTTTTCTATAGAAACATTTAAGTGTAACAGTTTTTTCTATTAAAAAATTGCGTATAACAGTTTTTTTTATACAGAAACAGTTCTGTATAACAGTTCTGTGTATAGAAAAAATTGTGTATAACAGTTTTTCTATAGAAAAATGTGTGTATAACAGTTTTTTCTACAGAAACATTTGTGTATAAAAGTTTTTTCTATATAAACATTAATGTATAACAGTTTTTTCTATAGAAACATTTAAGTATAACAGTTTTTTCTATTAAAAAATTTTGTATAACAGTTTTTTCTATAGAAAACTATTTGTATAACAGTTTTTTTCTATATAAAAATGTTTGTATAACAGTTTTTTCTATATAAACATTTATGTATAACAGTTTTTTCTATAGAAACATTTAAGTATAACAGTTTTTTCTATAGAAACATTTAAGTATATCAGTTTTTTCTATAGAAAAATATTTTTATAACAGTTTTTTTATACAGAAACAGTTTTGTATAACAGTTCTGTGTATAGAAAAAATTGTGTATAACAGTTTTTCTATAGAAACATTTGTGTATAACAGTTTTTTCTATATAAACATTAATGTATAACAGTTTTTTCTATAGAAACATTTATGTATAACAGTTTTTTTATAGAAACATTTAAGTATAACAGTTTTTTCTATAGAAAACTATTTGTATAACAGTTTTTTTTCTATATAAAAATGTTTGTATAACAGTTTTTTCTATAGAAACATTTAAGTATAACAGTTTTTTCTATTAAAAAATTGTGTATAACAGTTTTTTCTATAGAAAAATATTTGTATTACAGTTTTTTTCTATATAAAAAATTGTGTATAACAGTTTTTCTATAGAAAAATGTGTGTATAACAGTTTTTTCTATAGAACCAGTCGTGTATAACAATTTTTCCTGTAGAAAAACTTATGTATAACAGTTTTTTTCTACATAAAAGTTGGTGTATAACAAATTTCTGTTAACAGTTTTTTCTATAGAAAAATATTTGTTTTTTTCTGTAGAAACATTTTTGTATAACAGTTCTGTCTATAGAAAAAATTGTGTATAACAGTTTTTTCTATAGCAACTTTTGCGTATAACAGCTTTTTATTTTGAAACGTGTCCACATTATGGACATAATACCAAACTCGACATTCAAAAGAAATTGTTTTAAAATTAAAATCGCATAATGTAGCTCTCAATTGTTGTCAAGATCAAGATCATGGATTTATGCCAGATACACTGACGATCGCGAACGGGACACACTTTGAATATTTAAATAAAATGTTTAGTGTGATTTTTAGATTGGTTAAGTTGTATTTTAGTTAAAGCCACTAAATTTTGATTTGAATTAAAATTGTCAGCCACTTTATTAGAACAATCACGGAGTACTGATAACAAACGATGATTTAGGTAACGGAACGCGACATTTGATTATGAACAAAATCAAATGAAACATTTACCATTAATTGAGCTTTGTTCTACCTCGTTCTGTATTTCGAAATCAACTTTCCGATGCCTCCAAATAACTAATATAAATGATTCATCAATATATCCGCTATAGTTCGGGTTCGGTTTCGAGAAAATCGCCACACAAATGGCTGAGATATAAGCAAACAACCATGACATAATTTTTGTTTTACTATTAAAATTTTTTATAATAATTGCAATTAAAATCAATAGGTTTCATTGTATTAATTTAATTTTAATTTGCAAAATATTACCAGCCCTTTTTTGTTTTGCAATTATAATTTGTAGACCTCATTGCGGTATATTTATTACAAGAGAGAAAATTATTTGTTTACATTTTGTTTGGTTGAATTTTAAGTGCTTTTACGGTATATTTATTACAAGAGAGTTTTTTCCTGTTTACATTTACATATCTCTTATTTTTTTTTGTACATATATTTTTATAATTCGCCTCTCTTTTTGTTTAAGAGTTTTACGTAGCTGAATCTTTTAAAATATTTAATTTTATTTGTGCTGAATATGAATATTTTTCTTTTTTCCAGAAATCCAGACAGTTTAGCCAATCGTCGTTGGGGCTCCATGAGAAAGTAAGCTCAATTTAATTTAATATTAAATTTTTGGCTAAAATTTTTTCTTGGTTTAAGGGTTTTTCTTTTTAATATGATTTTCTTTTGTAAATAATTTATAAATTTTTATACAATATAATAAGGTTGATGGTTTTTATTCTTTAAATATTACAAACTGTAACTAACATGATTTTGAATTAAGGCGCCAAATTTGAATCTAACCCCCTTGTTTAAATCTATAAATTGTTTAGGAATATGGTATTAATTCTTGTTTATATTTATTTCATACTTATTTTCCTTCAATATTTATTTTAACTAAAATTTGAAGTTATTTTTTTTTTCTTGAACATGAACTATGAAACAATTAATTTTGGGTTTTTATTTCCATGTTCCCTTTAATCTAGATTAATTGTTGTAGATAACTTTTAGTTTATGGCGGAAGACCACTGAAATTATTGTCATTTTATAGTTGTTACTGGCTTTTTTTGTCATCTTTTTGTTTCTGTTTTTATTAAATTGTTCCTTTTTCTTGCCAAGAATTTAGCACAAAATCATTAAAGTCAGAGAAAAAATACAATTGTTTTCTGCTAAAACATTTCCCCCTTTTTATGTTACATGATGCTATTAATAGTGGCGGGGAAAAATAAAGCAGAGACTGTTAAAAGTTTAAAGCAAAGAAATTTCGAAATTTTGAAAATTTAAAAAACTTAACGAAACTATATTTTCTAAACCAAAAGGTTTTGAATAATTTCAATACTACATTTTTTTAGCTTAAATAATTGTAAATTGAAACCAAGAAAAATTTTACATTTTGGTTTTTTTAAAAACTTAACGAAACTTTATTTTCTAAACCAAAAGGATTTGAATAATTTCAATACGATATTCGTTTAGCTTAAATAAAAGTTAACTGAAACCAGGAAAAATTTTAAATTTTTGGATAATTTAAAAACTTAACGAAACTTTATTTTTAAAACTAAACATGTTTAAAACAAAATTTTACTAAATTCATTTAAATTGCATAATTTTGATTTAAAATCAAAAGAAATTTCGAAATTTTGAAAATTTAAAAAACTTAACGAAACTTTATTTTCTAAACCAAAAGGTTATGAATAATTTCAATACTACATTCGTTTAGCTTAAATAATTGTAAATTAAAAGCAAATAAAATTTAAAATTTTTGGTTTTTTAAAAAACTTAACGAAACTTTATTTTCTAAACCAAGAGGATTTGAATAATTTTAATACTGCATTATTTTAGCTTAAATAATTGTAAATTAAATGCAAGAAAAATTTTAAATTTTGGGTTTTTTAAAAAACTTAACGAAACTTTATTTTCTAAACCAAAAGGTTTTGAATAATTTTAATGCTACATTCGTTTAGCTTAAATAATTTTAAATTGAAACCAGGAAAAAATTTTAATTTTTGGACAATTAAAAAACTTAACGAAACTTTATTTTTAAAACTAAACATTTTTAAAACAAAATTTTACTAAATTTATTTAAATTGAATAATTTTGATTTAGAATCAAAAGAAATTTCGAAATTTTAGAAATTTAAAAAACTTAACGAAACTTTATTTTCTAAACTAAACATTTTTAAAACAAAATTTTACTAAATTCATTTAAATTGAATAATTTTGATTTAAAATCAAAAGAAATTTCGAAATTTTGAAAATTTAAAAAAACTTAACGAAACTTTATTTTCTAAACCTAAAGGATTTGAATAATTTCAATACTACATTCGTTTAGCTTAATTAATTGTAAATTGAAAAAAGAAAAAAATTTAGATTTTTGATCAATTAAAAAACTTTATTTTTAAAACTAAACATTTTTAAATCCACATTTTAGTATATTTATTTAAATTGAATAATTTTGATTTAAAATCAAAAGAAATTTCGAAATTTTGAAAATTTAAAAAAACTTAACGAAACTTTATTTTCTAAACCTAAAGGATTTGAATAATTTGTATACGACATTCGTTTAGCTTAAATAATAGTTAATTGAAACCAAGAAAATTTTTTAATTTTTGGTCAATTAAAAAACTTAACGAAACTTTATTTTCTAAACCTAAACGACTTTAAACATTTTAATACTACATTCGTTTAGCCTAAATACTAGTAAATTGAAAGCAGAAAAAATTTTGAATTTAAAAATTAAAACTAAACATTTTTAAAACAAAATTCTGCTATATTCATTTAAATTGCATAATTTTTATTTAAAATTAAAAAAAATTTCTAAATTTTGAAAATTTAAAAAACTTAACGAAACTTTATTTTCTAAACCAAAAGGTTTTGAATAATTTTAATGCTACATTCGTTTAGCTTAAATAATTTTAAATTGAAACCAGGAAAAAATTTTAATTTTTGGACAATTAAAAAACTTAACGAAACTTTATTTTTAAAACTAAACATTTTTAAAACAAAATTTTACTAAATTTATTTAAATTGAATAATTTTGATTTAGAATCAAAAGAAATTTCGAAATTTTAGAAATTTAAAAAACTTAACGAAACTTTATTTTCTAAACTAAACATTTTTAAAACAAAGTTCTGCTATATTCATTTAAATTTAATTATTTTGATTTAAAATCAAAAGAAATTTCGAAATTTATAAAATCTAAAAAACTTAACGAAACTTTATTTTCTTAACCCAAATAAAATTTAATGATTTTGATATTAAATTCGTTTAGTTTAAATAAATCTGTATATAAATCAAGACAATTTTTTAAAATTTTTACATTTAAAAAACTTAACGAATCTTTATTTTCTAAACAAAAAGGATTTTAATTATTTTAATACTAATTTTTTCTTGCTTTTTTATTTTTTTCTATAATTTTAAGCCTTACTGTTTTCAGTTTCTTCCTCTCGCTCACTTACCTTCTTTAAACTCTTTTTGTACCAAGAATTTGTTTTATATTTTAATTTAACGTATTTTTTCTAAAAACTGGTTTCTTTTCTACAAAAAAAATACCAACAAAAAACTTTAGTAAACATAAATATTTCTTTTGTTTTTTTTTTGCCGTAGAGCAAAAGAACTTCATGATCATCAAGATGGCTTTTAGGTTTTCATAAAAAAAAACAGAAACAGAAAGAACAGAAAAGCCATCTTTCTTTAACTTTATCCAGGCTTGGCAAGCTAACACACACAACTTTACACTTTTTTTTTCAATACAATCGGCTTAAAATAAGGTATTTGTAGTTATTGTTGTTGCCATTACACTTTTCATGCTGTTGCGCATGCGTCACAGCGTCATGGTTTTGGAATGTCTCATGATTTTTTTTTATAACAACATTTTGTTGGTTTCTTTTTAACTTTCAACATAGAATTACAAATAAAATATACGTTAAATAAATAAAATCATTATATTTATTAAAAAAAAGTAGAAAAAATATTCTCACACACTTCTTTTTTAATAAAAAAAACCTTACAACCTGGTTAACAAAAAACTCAACACTCAAAGGCTGACAAATGCAAGAAGAAAAAAAAACTCACCTAAATGCAAACAGCAACAGCAACAACAACAACACATGTAAACAAACCCAGTAATGCATTTTTCTGTACGGAAACATGTTAAAAAAAGGTATAAATAAAAAAGAGTGCCAACAAAACAGGAGAGCCGTCAAAAAGAGAGTGGTTTTCTCCCCCCCTTGTGTGAATGTTGGTTTGAGTCATGGGTTTCAGTGTATGTATTTCTTTTAGGTTTGTTTTTAAAGGTTTCCTCTTGCATTTTGATGTTGTTGTTTTTCTTATATTTCTGTTGGATTGTTGGTGTCTTGTCACATTTTCTTACATTTTAATTTTTAGTTTTTAATGTTGCTTTTCATTTTTGCGGTTTTTGATGTAATAATTTATACAAGAACTAGTTGAATTTGAACAAAAGCCTAGATATATGATCAGTTTAAATTACTTAAAGGAAAATCTATTATTATACGCGTTAATATGGTCTAGTGGACAAGGTAATTTAAGATTATTTTGTTTAATACTTAACAAATTAAAATGAAATCTTTGTTAGATTTTTTGGTAATATGATACAAAATAAAGATGTTGTAATATTTAACAAATATTTTAAAATTTTGTTCAATTAAAAAACTTAACGAAACATTATTTTTTAAATCGTAAATATTTGAATCGTTACAATAATAAATTCATTTAGCTTAAATAATATTTAAGTGAAACCAAGAGAAATTATAAATTTTGGGTTTTTTAAAAAACTTAACGAAACTTTATTTTCTAAACCAAAAGGATTTGAATAATTTTAATACTACATTATCTTAACTTAAATAATTATAAATTGAAACCAGGAAAAATTGTAGATTTTTGGTCAATTAAAAAACTTAACGAAACTTTATTTTCTAAACCAAAAGTTTTTGAATAATTTCAATACTATATTCGTTTAGCCTAAATTATTGTAAATTTAAACAAGAAATAATTTAAAATTTTTAGTCAATTAAAAAACTTAACGAAACTTTATTTTTAAAACTAAAAATTTTTAAATCAACATTTTTCTATATTCATTTAAATTGCATAATTTTGAATTAAAATTAAAAGAAATTTCTAAATTTTGAAATTTTAAAAAAAACTTTAAAAAAAAAACTTAACGAAACTTTATTTTCTAAACTAAAAAGATTTGAATAATTTTAATACTACATTCGTTTAGCCTAAATAATTGTAAATTTAAACCAGGAAAAATTTAAAATTTTTGGTCAATTAAAAAACTTAACGAAACTTTATTTTTAAAACAAAACATATTTAAAATAAAATTTTTCTATATTCATTTAAATTGCATAATTTTGATTTAAAATTAAAAGAAATTTCTAAATTTTGAAATTTTAAAAAACTTAACGAAACTTTATTTTCTAAACTAAAAAGATTTGAATAATTTTAATACTACATTCGTTTAGCCTAAATAATTGTAAATTTAAACCAGGAAAAATTTAAAATTTTTGGTCAATTAAAAAACTTAACGAAACTTTATTTTTAAAACAAAACATATTTAAAATAAAATTTTTCTATATTCATTTAAATTGCATAATTTTGATTTAAAATTAAAAGAAATTTCTAAATTTTGAAATTTTAAAAAACTTAACGAAACTTTATTTTCTAAACTAAAAGTTTTTGAATAATTTCAATACTATATTCCTTTAGCCTAAATAATTGTAAAATTAATACAGAAACAATTTTAGAGTTTTGGTCAAGTAAAAAACTTAACGAAACTTTATTTTTAAAACTAAACATTTTTAAAACATAATTTTACTAAATTCATTTAAATATAATAGTTTTGATTCACAATCAAAAGAAGTTTCGAAATTTTGAGAATTTAAAAAACTTAACGAAACTTTATTTTCGAAACCAAAAGTATTTGAATAAATTCGATATTAAATTCGTTTATTTTAAATAATTAAGTATATAAATCAAGAAATAATTTTAAGATTTTGGACATTTAAAAAACTTAACGAAACTTTATTTTTTTAATTAAACGGATTTGAGTGGTTTCAATACTACATTCGTTTAGCTTAAATAATTGTATTTTTAAACCAAGTAACATTTAAAATTTTTGTTCAATTAATAAACTTAACGAAACTTTATTTTCTAAACTAAAGGGCTTTGAATTATTTTAACACAAAATTCGTTTATGTTAAACAATTGTGTATTGAAATACACACATTTTAAAGTTTTGCCAATTAAATTTAATTTTTCATAATTAAGTTTTATTAATATTAGATTTGAGTTTGTTTTTATTCCTTTAAAAAACTTATCGTCGTTTCGATAAACCTAGAAATTTTTTCTATATTTTATTAATGAATTAGTTTTCCCCTTAAATTATGCTTTAGTTAAAATATTATTTTATTTCTCCCCCCTAGACAACCGCTTTAAATATTGCTAGTTTCTGCTCACACACGATTTCCCCCTTTACATTTTATTTTTTTCATCTAAATCTTCTTAGACACTCTTCATTTCCTTTTAACATTAGTCGGCTTTATGAGCAAAAAAAAAATTTACATATTTTCCCATAATTATTGCAAATTGTTGGGAGAAAAAAAGAAACTTAAACTTCAGGAAATTTTCGTTGAAACTACACTCTCATAAGCACTTAATTATAGTGAAATAAGAAGAAAAACTTTAAGAATTCGTAAACTTTTTTCTTCTTTTTCACATTTGTGTTCTTTTTTACGAGTTTTTTAATACATATTTTTCTACACAAACTTTTAAATGATGAGAAAATGCATTCAAGTGTTGAACAAGACCTTCTCAAAAGTTTTTCCAGCTTTGTTTTCTTTTTGTTGTTGTTTTTTTTTTTATTTTGCTACAGTGCATGAGTTTGAAGAATGAAATGAATGGTGAATGGTTCACACCTTTATTAGAAGAGTAGTATTGGGGAAAAAGGGCATAAAAGGCAAACATTTTAAAGTGGAAATTGAAGAAAGAAAGAAATAAGTTTTTAGAATAATAAAAGTATTTTAAATTTATTAAAGAAAAATTGTATTTTTTTTTATTTTAAATCAAAATTTTTTGTTGTTTTTTTATATTAAAATTCTAGAATTCATTTAACACTTGGCTTGTTTTAATATTTCTTTTTCTTGTATTCTTGTTTTTGAGTGTGAAACTATTCTAGTCACGTTTATGGTTTTTACTTTATTCTCTTTTGGCAAGCACAATGCAGCTAAAAACAACAACAAAAACTCTTTTAAATCCTAAAAACGTGATGTCCTTTATTTGGTTTACGAACACACCCAAATAAAGAAGAATGAAGAAAAAACAAACACAAGCACATGCACAAACAAAAACAAATTCCATTACTATGCTCTCAACCTCAAACCTGGTCAAACATGTTGTGAGTCAGGCATGGAAAACTGAATGATATTGTAAAAAACACAAATTTAATAAATTTTGTTAATAATTGGTTTCGTTAAGTATTTTAATTTGAAAAAAATGAAAATTTGTTTGATTTACATTCAAAATTATTTAACCTAGACGAAGGTAGTATTCAAATCATTCAAATCCTTCTAGTTTAGAAAATAAAGTTTCGTTAAGTTTTTTAAATTCACAAAAGTTTTAAATTTGTATTGGTTTCAATTTACATTTATTTAAGCTAAATGAATTTAGTATTAAAATTATTGAAATCCTTTTGGTTTAGAAAATAAAGTTTCGTTAAGTTTTTTACATTTCCAAAGTTTTTAAAATATTGCTGATTTCAATTTGTAATTATTTATGCTAAACGAATATGGCATTGAAATTATTCAAATCCTTTTGGTTTAGAAAATAAAGTTTCGTTAAGTTTTTTAAATTCACAAAATATTTAAATTTGTATAGGTTTCAATTTATATTCATTTTAGCTAAATGAATTTAGTATTAAAATTATTCAAATCCTTTTGGTTTAGAAAATAAAGTTTCGTTAAGTTTTTTAAATTCACAAAATTTTGAAATTTGTATTGGTTTCAATTTATATTCATTTAAGCTAAATGGATTTAGTATTAAAATTGTTCAAATCCTTTTGGTTTAGAAAATAAAGTTTCGTTAAGTTTTTTAAATTCTTCAAATTTCGAAATTTTTGCTGATTTTAATTTATATTTATTAAAGCAAAACGAATGTGGTATTGAAATAATACAAATCCTTTTCGTTTTGAAAATAAAGTTTCGTTAAGTTTTTTAAATTTTCCAAATTTTGAAATTTTTACTGGTTTTAATTTAGATTTATTAAAGCAAAACGAATGTGGTATTGAAATAATTCAAATCCTTTTCGTTTCGAAAATAAAGTTTCGTTAAGTTTTTTAAATTTTCCAAATTTTGAAATTTTCACTGGTTTTAATTTAAATTTATTAAAGCTAAACGAATGTGGTATTGAAATGTTTCGAATACCTTTGGTATAGAAAATAAAGTTTCGTTAAGTTTTTTAAATTTTCCAAGTTTTGAAGTTTTCACTGGTTTTAATTTAGATTTATTAAAGCTAAACGAATGTGGTATTGAACTAATTCAAATACTTTTGGTTCAGAAAATAAAGTTTCGTTAAGTTTTTTAAATTCACAAAATTTTGAAATTTTTTCAGGTTTCAATTTACATTTATTTAAGCTAAACGAATGTAGTATTGAAATGTTTCGAATACCTTTGGTATAGAAAATAAAGTTTCGTTAAGTTTTTTAAATTCACAAAATTTTGAAATTTTTTCAGGTTTCAGTTTACATTTACTTAAGCTAAACGAATGTAGTATTGAAATGTTTCGAATACCTTTGGTATAGAAAATAAAGTTTCGTTAAGTTTTTTAAATTCACAAAATTTTAAAATTTTTACTGGTTTTAATTTAGATTTATTATAGCTAAACGAATGTAGTATTGAAATGTTTCGAATACCTTTGGTATAGAAAATAAAGTTTCGTTAAGTTTTTTAAATTCACAAAATTTTGAAATTTTTCCAGGTTTCAATTTAAATTTACTTAAGTTAAATGAATTTGTTAGAGAAATAATTCAAATCTTTTTGGTTTAGAAAATTTTTATTCGTTAAATTTTTCGTTATTTAAAAAATACTAAATTTCCATTCCTGTTGTTTGTGGCTGCCTTCAAACCTCTTCAAACTTGTTTGCTGACGTTCTCTCTTCTTATTTATGCTCTTTACTCTTCATTGTTGTTGTTTATTTGTTGCTCTTTTTTGTGATTTAACCCTCTTTATAACTATTTTCTTGGCATAGTTTTTCGAAAGAATTTGCACAAGAGCCCCGGCATATTTTGACCATTTTAGTTGGCTCAAACACGTCGTCGCTTAAGGTTGTTTAGTGTTACACAAAAACGCTTAATTTCTTTGAATATTTTGCTGGTGTATTGGCGCGTTTAACGTACTTTTATTTAACATTTCATTTGTAGAACGCCTTGAAATTGTTGTTTAAAATTCGAGAGAGAGAGAAAAAAACAAATCATTAACGTTAATTGTTTATTTCGGCTGTTATTGTTTATAAAAATCTAACAAAATTTCGCATCTAAGGTTAAAGTACGTGTTAAATAATATTTCTTAATACTTAAATACGATTCTTTACAAATTTAATTAATTTTATTTAAATTGTTAAACAAAATAAAATTAGAAATTGATTGAATAATCAGGTTTAGTTTGGTTTATTATACGGCTTCTTTGTGCAAAATTAACCGGTTTTATATAAAAAAAATAGAAATAATCTAACAACAAATTATTAACAAAAAAGAAATTTCTATGGAACGGAAGTTTTTTGTAACAAATTTGGTTAAAAATGATGGTGGGAGTTTGAAAAAAAAAAAAAAATTGTGGTGGGATTTGAAAAAAAGTGGTAAAAGTTTTTAAAACTTAATAAAAAATAAAAATATTTTTAAGTTTTTTTCAAAAAATAAACAAATTTAATTATTTTTTTGGTTTATGTCACGCTTTAATAACTTTGAAAGTGTAATTTTTTTAATTGTTATTATTTTTTCTCTAAATATTCTCAATTTTTCCAAAATTTATGAGAATTAACAACGTTTTTTTTTGCCCATAAAAATTGTAACAAACTCGAAAATAACGCAAATTATATGTTTTTCTTTCACGTGATCATTAACAGCCAGTATGAAATGAAACTCATACAAAAAAATTTAAAAAAAATGCTTTTGTTTTCAGTTAAAAATTATTAACATTTTTTGTTATTACAAGTTTTTGTTATTAAAGTATTTTTTTTTTGTTGTTTTCATTTATGTGTTGGCTGTAGTAGTAATGTGTTATTTATTGTTATTTTTTTTGTTTGTTCCATTTTGTTCATAATTCCAACTTTCATTGTGAAAATTTTTAAATTAACTAATACGCTGCATAAAACATACCTATACAATGAAAATTTTTACACAAAAACAGTTTTACAAAATTTGTTTAATACTTTAAACTAATGATGAAACTAATGAAAAATTTCATACATAAAATGCAAAAACTATTAAAAAAACGAAATAAAATAATTAAATAAAAAAAAATATAACAAAAAAATAAAGCCTAATATGTATCAACAATTCAATGAAAACTTCAAAATTTAATAAAAAATCAAAGTGAAATGGAAAAAATTTAAAAAAAAATTTAATTTAAAATTAAAAAAAAAATAACAAATAAAATATTCAAGACTATAAATGTTTATGTAATGCAAAAATTATAATTTGAAATTGATTAAAACCAATAAAATGTGCAGAAATATAAACGATATAAAAAAATCGCTAAAATAGCAACACTTAAAAATTAATGTTATTATATTAATTAGTTTAAACTAATAGATTTATTAAGGCTAATAAACAAAAATTAAAAAAAAATATTGAAAAAAACGCCAAAAGTAAAAAAAAATCGCCAAAGTGGCAACACCGAAAAAAATTCAAATTTTAACTAATTGAGACTAATAGATATATTAGATTGATAAAAAGAAATTTTAAAAATATTAAAAAAACACCAAATGAAAAAAAATCGCTAAGTGGCAACACCACAAAAAACTTAATTTAAAATTTAACTAATTGAGACTAATAGATTTATTAAGGCTGATAAAAAAAATTAAAAAATATCGAAAAAAACGCCAGAAGTAAAAAAATCGCCAAAATGGCAACACCACAAAATACATAATTTAAATGTTGACTAATTGAGACTAATAGATATATTAGATTGATAAAAAGAAATTATAAAAATATTAAAAAAACGCCAAATGAAATAAAATCGCCAAAGTGGCAACACCACAAAAAACATAATTTAAATGTTTACTAATTGAGATAAAAAAAATTTTATTAAGATTGATAAAAATATTTAAGAAAATATTGAAAAAAACGCCAAAATAAAAAATCGCTAAAGTGGCAACACTGCAAAAAACATAACTTAATTTTAAATAATTCAAACTAGGCTCAAATAAGGCTGATTAAAAAAAATATTGAAAAAACGTCAAAAGTAAATAAATCGCCAAAGTGGCAACATCAAAAAATTTAAATAATTTAAATTTTAACTAATTCATATTAGATTGATAAAAATAAATTCTCAAAATATTAAAAAAAACGCCAAATGAAAAAAAAATCGCCAAAGTGGCAACACCACAAGATACTTATTTTAAAATTGAACTAATTGAGACTAATTTAAAAAAAAATATCGAAAAAAACGCCAAAAGTAAAAAATAGCCAAAGTGGCAACACCACAAAAAACATAATTTAAATGTTTACTAATTGAGACTAATAAATTTTATTAAGATTGATAAAAATATTGAAAAAATCGCTAAAGTGGCAACACTGCAAAAAACATAACTTAATTTTAAATAATTCAAACTAATAGATTTATAAGGCTGATTAAAAAAAATATTGAAAAAACGTCAAAAGTAAAAAAAATCGCCAAAGTGGCAACATCAAAAAAAAAAACATAATTTAAATTTTACTAATTCATTTAGATTAATAAAAATAAATTTTCAAAATATTAAAAAAACGCCAAATCAAAAAAATCGCCAAAAAACTTAATTTAAAATATAACTAATTGAGGCTAACTAATTAAGGCTGATAAAAAAAAATTAAAAAATATATCGAAAAAACGCCAAAGTGGTCAAAATAAATTTTCAAAATATTAAAAAAAACGCCAAATGAAAAAAAATCGCCAAAGTGGCAACACCACAAAAAACTTATTTAAAAATTTAACTAATTGAGACTAATAGATTTATTAAGGCCGATAAGAAAAATATCGAAAAAAATCGCCAAAGTGGCAACACCACAAAATACATAATTTAAATGTTAACTAATAAAGACTAATAATAACTACTAGATTTATTAAGGCTGAAAAAAAATATGGAAAATAATCGCCAAGTGGCAACAGCAAAAAATATCGTAAAACTAAAAAAAAACGCCAAAGTGGCAACATTACAAAGAATAACATTCTGTAGAAATAATACAGAATTTTTGTCTTAAAATTATAAACAAAAATTTTAACAGAAAATTATAATAATTTAAAAAACGCTAAACTAAAAAAAATCACAAAGTGGCAACAACAGAAATAACATTATTTTTATTGGGTAAAAATAATTGAATAGAACATTAAAAATAAAAACAAAAATTGGAAAAAAATAAAAAAAAACGCTGAAATAAAAAATCGCCAAAGTGGCAACACTACAATGATTATCAGTGTTATTTTAATAAGAACAAAAATAATAGAGAAATTAAGTTTTAAAATTAAATTTTTTTTAAAAATTAGTTAAAAAACGCTAAAATGGAAAAATTCTTATTCAATTAAAATATTGAAAAAAACTTAAAAAAAAATCCCCTAAGTAGATACAATGAATATCAATCAGTCTTATTTTAATAAGAACAAAAATAATAGAGAAATTTAGTTATAAAATTAAAAAAAAACTAAATTTTGATTATAAATATAAATTTAAAAAAACACAAAATTGCTTAACTTTATAACACAAAAAACATATTTTTATTTAAATAAAATTATAGAACGCCAAAAAAACGCTAAAATACAAACAGCTAAAAACTGCTAGAACTAATGAAATCGCCAAAGTGGCAACACTACAAAGAATATCATTGTTATTAGTTAAATAACAAACAAATAGAGAAATTAAGTAATAAAATTAAAAAAAAATCGTTAAAAATTACAAAAACGTAATTAAAAAAAAGCTAAAATACAAAAAAATCGCTAAACTGTAAACACTAGCAAAAAATAACAAGTTTAGGAAAAAAGTAAAAAATTAGAAGAAAACTGCAAAAAAACGCCAAAACAAAAAATCGCTAAAATGGCAGCACTAAAACTCAAATCTTTATAAAAAAAAACGAAAAATTACTAAATTGAAATTTTAAAGCCTAAAAAAGCAAAATTTTTCAAAAAAAAATTGTTAAATTTGATTTCTAGCTTAAAAACGAAAAAATTACAAAAAAAAAAACGCCAAAATGACTTTCTTGTATTTCTTATCAAAAAATTATTTTTAGCGTTTTTTATTTTTTTTTAGGATTTTACTTAATTTTCGATTTAGTAAATTTTTAACAAAATTAATACTTTTTGCAAGAAATTAGCATAGCGTAACTGCAAATTAGTGAATAATCAAAAAATCGTCAAAATAAAAAAAAACGCTAGAATTAATTTCTAGCAAAAAGTATTAATTTTGTTAAAAATTTACTAAATTGTTAAAAATTAATCGAAAAATTTGTAAAATCTTAAAAAAAAAAATTAAAAAACGCCAAAATTATAAAAAACGCTAAAAATAATTTTTTGACCAAATTTAATAATTGTATACAAATTCTTAAAATTTAGACAAATCATTAGAAAAATAATTTAAAATTTGTAGCAGTAATCACACTAAAATAGCGTAACAAATTAGCAAGTAATTAAAAAAAAACCAGAATATATAAAAACGCCAAAATTACTTTCTTGCTAAAAGTATTAATTTTGTTAAAAATTTACTAAATCGAAAAATAAGTAAAATCCTAAAGAAAATAAAAAAACGCTAAAAATAATTTTTTGACCAAATTAATAATTTAAAATCCTGTAGCAGAAATCACATTGTTGCTAAATTGGAAATTTTGATTATAAATATAAATTTAAAAAAACACTAAAATACAAAAAAAAAATCGCTTAACTTTATAACACAAAAAACACATTTTTATTTAAATAAAATTAGAGAACGCCAAAAAAACGCTAAAATACAAACAGCTAAAAACTGCTAGAACTAATAAAATCGCCAAAGTGGCAAAACTACAAAGAATATCATTCTTATTAGTTAAATAACAAACAAATAATAGAGAAATGAAGCAATAATATTAAAAAAAAAAATCGTTAAAAATTAGAAAAACGTAATTAAAAAAAAGCTAAAATACAAAAAAAAATCGCTAAACTGTAAACACTAGCAAAAAATAACAAGTTTAGGAAAAAAGTAAAAAATTAGAAGAAAACTGCAAAAAAACGCCAAAACAAAAAATCGCTAAAATGGCAGCACTAAAACACAAACCTTTAAAAAAAAAAACGAAAAATTACTAAATTGAAATTTTAAAGCCTAAAAAAGCAAAATTTTTCAAAAAAAAAATTGTTAAATTTGATTTCTAGCTTAAAAACGAAAAAATTAAAAAAAAAAACGCCAAAATGACTTTCAAAAAATTATTTTTAGCGTTTTTTATTTTTTTTTAGGATTTTACTTAATTTTCGATTTAGTAAATTTTTAACAAAATTAATACATTTTGCAAGAAATTCTTAATTGTAGCATTAATCACATTGCTGCTAAATTAGCATAGCGTAACTGCAAATTAGTAAATAATCAAAAAATCGTCAAAATAAAAAAAACGCTAAAATTACTTTCTTGCTAAAAGTATTAATTTTGTTAAAAATTTACTAAATTGTAAAAAATCAATCGAAAATTTTGTAAAATCTTAAAAAAAAAAATTAAAAAACGCCAAAATTATAAAAACGCTAAAAATAATTTTTTGACCAAATTTAAAAAAAATTGCATAAGAGTTTTAAATTTAGAAAAAAAGTAAAAAATTAGAAGAGACTGCAAAAAAAAGCCAAAAGGAAAAATCGCTAAAATGGCAGCAATAAAAACGCAAATCTTTAAAAAAAAAGAAAAATTACTAAATTGGAATTTTTTTTTAAAGAATTGTTAAATTTAGTATCTAACATAAAAACGACAAAATTACTTTCTTGCTAAAATTATTAAATTTTTTAAAAATTTACTAAATTGTTAAAACTAAGTCGAAAAATTAGGAAAATCTTAAAAAAAAATAAAAAAACGCCAAATTAATAATTCTATTAGAAACATAATTTAAAATCCTGTAGCAGAAATCACATTGCTGCTAAATTGGATAGCGTACCTGAAAATTAAAAAAACCCTAGAATTACTTTCCTGCTAAAAGTAATAATTTTGTTAAAAATTTACTAAATTGTTAAAAATAAATCGAAAAATTAGTAAAATCTTAAAAAAAATAAAAAACGCCAAAAATTATTTTTTGAGCAAAAGCGATAAATTTTATAGAAAATAACTTAAATTAATTAAAAGCTTCAAAAAACGCAGCATTTAAAAAAAAAAGTTAAATTGCAATGAAATTCACGTAATTGAAAAAAAAAATACAAAAAAACGCCAAAATTACTTCCTTGCAAAAAGTATTAAATTTGTTAAAAATTTACTAAATTGTTAAAAATAAGTCGAAAAATTAGGAAAATCTAAAAAAAAACGCCAACAAAATTTTTTAACAAAAGCGATAATTGTTTAAAAATTATAAAAATTCAGAAAAATCATAGGAAAAATTGTTTAAAATCTTTAAAATATGGCAAGTAATTATAAAAATCACCAAAATAAAAAAACGCTAAAATTACTTTCTTGACAAACATTAAAAATGTTGATAATTTAACAATTATAATAAAAGTAAGCTAAAATTGTCTAAAAAATAAAAATCACCAAACTTTCAAAAATCGCTTAAATAATCTTTTTGAAAAAAATTTTTAAAAATTCACAAAAAATCATTGGAAAAATAGTTAAACAAATTTAAAGCTCTCATTACTGTTAAAAGAACATTTATAAATAGTGCGAGGTACAAATTAAACACATTTTTTAACAATGTGTTTAAGCAAAAAGAAAGCATAACAAATAAATAGGATTTTTATTTGTTTAAGAAATTATTCAAATACAATAAAGCGCTAATTTGTTGCACAGTGTGTTTGTATCAGCAGATAAAGAAAATAACAAAATCTTATCTTTGAAATTGATAAACACAAAGTTTGATACAAAATCTGGCATTATAAAAAAGATAATGTTAATTTAAAAAAAAAACTATGAAATTACTGGAAATAAATAAATGCAATTTATTTGAAAATATATGTTGCTTTTACAATATTTTATTTATTTTATATTATTTGGTTATAATTAGCTATTGCCTAAATAAAGTTTATTTTTAACAGCCCTAAATTCACTTTTCATTTTCTTAACTCTCAAGTTTGTGGTTTATTTCTTTTAATATGTCTGTCTAGTTTTTTCTTTTTTTTATGACCTTAATGTAATTTTAATCTTAAAACGTTTTATTTTTTTATTACTCAAGTAATAATGGTGGTAAAGTTTTGGTGACAACATTTCACATTTAAAACCAGCACTTTTGCTGGCTACAGTAGAGAAATTATTTAAGTAATTATAGGCTAAATTACATAAAACAAAATTATGAACATTATCATAAAGTTGGACAAAAAAAAATACAGGTAGAAAATCACATAAACATGACCAGACAAAAGAGATGACTGTTTAAAATAAACAAACTAGACAAAAAATAAATAAATAAAACGTGTATAGATTGCATAATATTTTAGGTAATTTTTGTAGAGAAATTATCTAATTTAATAGCTAAACATGGATATTTATTTTAAACAAGTTTTTGTTTTAAGTTTAAGTCATTTTTTTTTTTGGATTTGGGAGATTGCTGAGATTGAATTGGACTTTTCAAAGAGAAAATAATTTTAGTAATTTTTTAAACTTTTTGGTGTTTTTTTTATTATTTTTGGGATTTTTAACTATAAACCATTAGATTTATTATAATTTTGTAAATTTTCATAGTTTTTGCCTGGAAAATTATTTTAGCGATTTTTTTTATTTTGCCGTTTTTTGTGAATTTTTATCAAATTAAACGGATTTTGATGAATATTTCATATATTTCAAATTAAGCGATTTTAATTCAAAAATAATTTTAGCGTTTTTTTTTATTTAGGCGTTTTTTATTCTGTAGAGATTTGATGTATCATTTGAGTGAGTTTTCATAATATTGCGAATTTCTAGCATATTATAAAATACTATTTTACTATTTCATTTTAGCGCTTTTTGGAAAAAAATATTTTAGCGATTTTTTTTTTTGTATTGATGGCTTTTGCAAATAAATTTTATGAATTTCTGTAAAATTAAAAGTTTTTAATTCAAAAATAATTTTAGCGTTTTTTTTTATTTAGGCGTTTTTTATTCTGTAGAGATTTGATGTATCATTTGAGTGAGTTTTCATAATATTGTGAATATTTATAAAAAAAAAAATAATCCCTTTACTATTTCATTTTAGCGGTTTTTTCAAAAAAAATATTTTAGCAATTTTTTTTTTTTGATTTTGGTATGATATTTTTTTTGGGATCAACTTTTGCAAATAAATTTTATGAATTTTTGTAAAATTAAGAATTTTTAATTCAAAAATAATTTTAGCGCTTTTTTTATTTTGTAAAGATTTTGATGTATTATTTGAGTGAGTTTTCATAATATTGCGAATTTCTAGCATATAATAAAATATTTATAAAAAGAAATAATCGCCTTACTATTTCATTTTAGCGCTTTTTTAAAAAAAATATTTTAGCGATTTTTTTTTGATATTTTTTTTTTGGGGTTTTTCATGGCTTATGAATTTCTGTAAAATTAAAAGTTTTTAATTTGAAAATAATTTTGGCGTTTTTTTTATTTTGGTGCTTTTTTATTTTATGGAGATTTTGATGTTATCATTTGAGTGATTTTTCATAATAATTTGATGGATATTTTAAATATTTTTTTTTTTAAATTTTATGAATTTCTGTCAAATTAAGCGATTTTAATTCAAAAATAATTTTAGCGTTTTTTTTTTATTTAGGCTTTTTTTATTCTGTAGATATTTTGATGTATCATTTGAGTGATTTTTCATAATATTGCGAATTTCTAGCATATTATAAAATATTTATAAGAAAAACAATACCTTTACTATTTCATTTTAGCGATTTTTTTGATATTTTTTTTGGGATTGATGGCTTTTGCAAATAAATTTTATGAATTTCTGTAAAAATAAAAGTTTATAATTTGAAAATAATTTTAGCGTTTTTTTATTTTATGGAGATTTTGATGTTATCATTTGAGTGATTTTTCATTACCATTTTATAAGAAAAACAATTTGATGGATATTTTAAATATTTTTTTTTTTAAATTTTATGAATTTCTGTCAAATTAAGCGATTTTAATTCAAAAATAATTTTAGCGTTTTTTTTTATTTAAGCGTTTTTTATTCTGTAGATATTTTGATGTATCATTTGAGTGAGTTTTCATAATATTGCGAATTTCTAGCATATTATAAAATATTTATAGGAAAAAAATATTTTAGCGATTTTTTTGATATTTTTTTTTGGGATTCATGGCTTTTGCAAATAAATTTTATGAATTTCTGTAAAATTAAAAGTTTTTAATTTGAAAATAATTTTGGCGTTTTTTTTATTTTGGTGCTTTTTTATTTTATGGAGATTTTGATGTTATCATTTGAGTGATTTTTCATAATAATGCGAATTTTTACCATTTTATAAGAAAAACAATTTGATGGATATTTTAAATATATTTTTTTTTAATTTTATGAATTTCTGTCAAATTAAGCGATTTAATTCAAAAATAATTTTAGCGTTTTTTTTATTTAGGCTTTTTTTATTCTGTAGATATTTTGATGTATCATTTGAGTAAGTTTTCATAATATTGCGAATTTCTAGCATATTTTAAAATATTTATAAGAAAAACAATACCTTTACTATTTCATTTTAGCGATTTTTGGAAAAAAATATTTTAGCGATTTTTTTTTTTGGGATTGATGGCTTTTGCAAATAAATTTTATGAATTTCTGTAAAATTAAAAGTTTTTAATTTGAAAATAATTTTGGCGTTTTTTTATTTTGGTGCTTTTTTATTTTATGGAGATTTTGATGTTATCATTTGAGTGATTTTTCATTACCATTTTATAAGAAAAACAATTTGATGGATATTTTAAATATTTTTTTTTTAAATTTTATGAATTTCTGTCAAATTAAGCGATTTTAATTCAAAAATAATTTTAGAGTTTTTTTTTTATTTAGGCTTTTTTTATTCTGTAGATAATTTGATGTATCATTTGAGTGAGTTTTCATAATATTGCGAATATTTATAAAAAAAAATAATCCCTTTACTATTTCATTTTAACGCTTTTTGGAAAAAATAATTCAGATATTTTTTTTGATATTGGTGTTCATTTTTACTATTTTGTTAATTTCTATTACATTTGAATTTTTTTTTTAAAAAAAACTTTTTTTTGGCGATTTTTGAAATTTTTGACGTTTTTTTCTTCAGTAATTTTTCCCAAATTTTGTTTTTTTGTTTTGTGTTTTTGGGCATATTTCAACTTTATATTTATAATTTTGACAATTTCTATCAAATTATATGATTTTTGTTAGAAAACTGTTTTAGCGATTTTTTTTTAATTTTGGCGTTTTTTTTTTCTTAAATATTAAAATTTTTTATTTTTGAATTTCTATAAAATTTAACTACTTTTTGATAGAAAATTATTTTTACGATTTTTATTTATTGAAAATTCAGAGCTTTTTGTCAATTTTCGCATGTTTTCCGAAGTTATTTTGACTTGTTTTCATAAGATAACATTGTTTGGTGAACAAATAATTTTAATTTTTTGGGCTTTTTGTTTTACAATTTTACGAATTTCTACAAAATTCGACGTATTTTGTTAGGGACTTTTATATATTTTGAAATTATTTTTGACAAACCATTACATTTTTGACTAAATTTTACGTTGTTTTGATTGTTTTCCACACTTTTTGATTAGTGAAATAATAATTTAGCATTTTCTTTTAAATTTTTGATGTTTTTATTTTTTGGGCTAATTTTTATAAAATTCGAGGATTTTTGTTAGAAAATAGTTTCAGCGATTTGTTATTTTTGTGGGTTTTTGATATTTATTGAGGCTATTCTTGAACAACCATGCTAATTTTGACTAATTTTATGTTTTAAAAAGCAATTTAACGCTTTTTGATGAAAAAATAATTTTAGCGTTTTTTTTAAATTTTGGCTGTTTTTATTTTTTTGGGTTTTTTATTGTATTTTTCCATTTAAATTTGACGAATTTCTATAAAATTATGCTTTTTTTGTTAGAAAATTGTTTCAGCGTTTTTTTTATATTGGCGTTTTTTTGATTTTGTGGGTCTTTTTATGTATTTTGATGCTATTTTTGACAAATCATTAGATATTTGATTAAAATTTACATTTTTTTTGAGAAAATATTTATATAATTTACGTTTATTTTTCTAATTTAATTCTAACGACTTTTTAATATTTTGGCGATTTTTTACATGTGTTTTTTTACCAATTTTTTTCATAATTTTGTGACTTTTTAATATTTTGGCGAAAAAACACATGTAAAAAGTGTTTTTTTTTAACAATTTTTTCATAATTTAGTGAATTTCTACCAAATTTAATGATTTTGGCGATTTATGATTTTTAGCGTTTTTTTTTAATTTTGGCGTTTTTAATTTTTGTAAGGATTGTCCAAATTCATTATTTTTTTTGGATTTTTTATCAAGTTTTTTAAAATTTTGGCGATTATACTTAACAATTAACTATTTTTTATTTTATTTATCAAAATGTACTTGATTTCTAGCAAATTTAATGATTTATGAATTTTGGCTGTTTTTAAGTTTGACATTTCTTTTTAATTTTTGTGGAAATTTTTTTTTAAATTTTGTCGCTTTTACTTAGCGTTTAATTAGTTTTTCAAAATTTTCTAGATTTTTACCAAATTTAGTTTTTTGGCGATTTCTGAATGTTGAGTTTTTTTACATTTTGCCGATTTTTTATTTTAGAAGTATTTGTTCTTATAAATTTACTAAATTTCTATCAAATTTAATGATTTTGGCGATTTATAAATTTTAGCGGTTTTTAAGTTTTGGCGATTTTTTTAAGTTTTTGGTGATTTTAACAATTTTGTACCAAATTTAATAATTTCGGCGATTTCTGAATTTAGGCGTTTTTTATATTTTGGCGATTTCTGAATGTTGAGTTTTTTTACATTTTACCTATTTTTTATTTTAGAAGTATTGTTCTTATAAATTTACTAAATTTCTATCAAATTTAATGATTTTGGCGATTTATAAATTTTAGCGGTTTTTAAGTTTTGGCGATTTTTTTAAGTTTTTGGTGATTTTAACAATTTTGTACCAAATTTAATAATTTTGGCGATTTCTGATTTAGGCGTTTTTTACATTTTGGCGATTTTTTATTTTTGAATTATTTTTTCTTATAAATTTACTAAATTTCTATAAAATTTAATGATTTTGGCAATTTATGAATTTAAGCGGTTTCTACATTTTGGCGATTTTTTTAAAGTTTTTGGTGATTTTAACAATTTTGTACCAAATTTAATAATTTTTGGCGATTTTTAAATTTTAGCGTTTTTTTACATTTTGGCGATTTTTTATTTTTGAATTATTTTTTCTTATAAATTTACTAAATTTCTATCAAATTTAATGATTTTGGCGATTTATGAATTTTAGCGATTTTTTACGTTTTTGCTGATTTTTTAGGAAATAATTTCAGCGATTTTATAAATTTTGTAGTTTTTTTTAGTATTTTTTGTACACTAATTTAGTTTTTTGTCTTTACCTGTCATTTTATTACATTTTTTTTATTGCTGCTATTTACATCTAACATTTGAAGTTGTCATTATTATTTCTGTTTATGCGTTTTTTCCTCTTCTTTGTTTGCTACCAAAGATATTTATTTATCTTTTCAGCTCTGATAACGTTTTTTAACTGCATTTGATTTTTGCATCTTTCATTTTTTTGTGTTCATTTAGAGGTGTAAACGTTAAAGCCTGAGTTTTGTGTTTAGCTTTATGCTTCATTGTTGTTTTTTTGTTACTGCACATTTCTTTTTATCTTAATTATCTTTTTGCCGTTTGTTAAACAACAATAAAACCGCAAATTTGTAATTTTCACAAAATGCGTTTTTTTCTCGTTATGGGAAAAAGCAACAACAAGGTTTTTATCTGATTATTTTTTTTCTTTTCTGTAAAGCCAGTAATTTGTTGAGGTTTTCATGTAAATTTTTTCGAAACTGAAATGGAAATTTAATTGGTTTTTATGAGAAATGGATAGAATTGGAAAAAAAAACTTTTTCTTTCAAAGAAGAAACATTTCTTGCTTTATTTAAATAATTTTTAATTTCTGCAAATTAATATTGAAGATATTTCTTCTTCAGCATAAAGGCCTGCATGAATGCACCCCCTGGGCACAGGTATGGGGGAACATGATCCCCTTCAATAGTATTTCCGTTAGTTTCTGTAAAATATAAGAGAATTTTGAGGAAAATTTTGAAATATCTTGAAGATTTCTATTTTTGGTAGTACTTACACTTATGGGCGGTATACAGACTTCAAATATAGATAAAATTATATAGAAGAAGGCACAGAATAAAGACAACCAGATGCTGATAAAATATAATATTAGAAACCATAAAATACCATTCAAAATATTGGCCATGTTATGGTAAGATCAAAAACGATATTTTAAAGAATTTGCTGTTTTGGAAAGTTTTGTACAAACTTCGAAATAATTACTAGAGAATGTCAATTAAAAAAAATTTGTAATAGAAACAGAAAATTTACAGAGTGTTTTGGAAAAATCAAGGCAGGGTTAAAAAATCAAACTCGGTTTATAATGTTTATTGTTTGTCTTTTTTTGTAGGATATTTTGTCCAATCTAACACCAGAAAATTGTTTTAGCGATTTTATAAAATGTTGGCGTTTTTACTTTTGAGAGTTTGATGTAAATTTTAAAAAAAAAATTGTGATTTTTTATTAAATATAATGACTTTTTGAGGAATTATGCTTAAATTTTATATTTTTAAGGTTTTTTGAACTTTTGATAGAATTTTTTTTTAGCGATTTTACAGATGTTGAAATGTTTTTTGAGTCTAAATGGGTTTTGATGTATTTATCCTATATTTCTATAAAATTTAAGGATTTCTGGCGATTTTCTTTAAAATTTAATGGTTTTTGATAGAAAATAATTTTAGCGTTTTTTTTTCATTTTGGCGTTTTTTATTTTTTTGGAATTTTGGATGACTAATTTTCAGTCTATGCATTTCTAATCTATTTTAACGTTATTTCATGTAAACATTATTTTAGCGATTTTTTTTTTCAATTTTGTCGTTGATAGAAAATAGTTTTAGCGATTTTTTTTTTCATTTTGGCGTTTTTTAATTTTTTGGAATTTTGGATGAATTATTTATCAGTTTTATACATTTCTATTTAACGTTATTTGAGTTAAAAATTATGTTAGCGATTTTTTTAAATTTTGGCGTTTTTTATATAATTCGACATTTTTTTATATTTTTATCAAATTTAGTACTTTGGTGATATTTTTGTTTTTTTGCCAAGAATTTTTCACAAAAAATTTATGTTTTGTGTAAAATTAATTTTTGCGATTTTTTTTTTGTTTGATTTTTTTTTACATATTTTTCATGGTTTCCTGAATTTTTTAGCAACTGTAACTGTTTTTGTTTGGTGATTTGCTGTGACCTTCTTTTTGGTGATTTTCTGTAAAATGTAACGGATTTGATCGATAATAGTTTTAGCGATTATTTTAATTTTGGCGTTTTTTAATTTTGTAAATTTTCAATCAAATTTTGTGTTTTGGAATTCTAGTATTTTTTTTGTTTTAGCGTTTTTTATTTTTAAGATTTTGAATATTTTTTTTTACATATTTTTCATGGTTTCCTGTGAGCTGTGGTGATTTTCTGTAAAATGTAAGGGATTTGATCGATAATAGTTTTAGCGATTATTTTAATTTTGGCGTTTTTTTATTTCTTTTTTTTAATTTTGTAAATTTTCAATCAAATTTTGTGTTTTGGAATTCTAGCGATTTTTTTGTTTTAGCATTTTTTATTATTTTTAAGATTTTGAATATTTACATATTTTTCATGGTTTCCTGAATTTTTTAGCAACTGCAACTGTTTTTGTTTGATGATTTGCTGTGAGCTGTGGTGATTTTCTGTAAAATGTAACGGATTTGATCGATAATAGTTTTAGCGATTATTTTAATTTTGGCGTTTTTTTATTTCTTTTTTTTTAATTTTGTAAATTTTCAATAAAATTTTGTGTTTTTGGGTGAACAAATAATTTTAGCGATTTTTTTTTGTTTTAGCGTTTTTTTATTATTTTTAAGATTTAAATTTTTTTTACACATTTTCACGATTTCTTGAATTTTTTAGCAAATGTAAGAGTTTTTGTTAAAAAAAATATCGAATTTTGGGTTTTTTTTTTAAGGTGTTGGAGGTTTTTATCTATTTTTCACGTTTTCCCTTGATTTCTATCAAAATTTAACAGTTTAGCGTTTTATTTTTTAATATTGCTGTTTTTTTTTTGTTTTGAAGTATTTTTTCAACTTATTTTGAAAGTTTTCCCGAATTTCTATCAAATTTATTTTTTTGCGTTTTTTTTTTCAAATATTTTTGCACTTTGTACATTTCTATTCTATTTTAACGTTATTTTATGCGAAAATTATTTTAGCGATTATTTAAATTTTAGAGTTTTTTACTTTTTTAATTATACATTTTCAATGTATTCAGTTATTTGTGATAGATTTTAGGTAAAAAATTATTTTAGCGTTTTTATGGAAAATATTTTTGGCGATTTTTTTTTAAATTTTGGCGTTTTTATTATTTTTGTGCTGCTTTCTTCCCAATTTTGTAAATTTTCTACCAAATTTTATGTTTTCTGTTAAAAAAATCAGCGATACAGCAATTTTTTTGTTTAAGCCTTGGGTGTTTTGAACTATTTTTCAAGTTTTCCAGGATTCCTATCAAATTTAACAGTTTAGCTGTAAATTTTTTCTAGCGTTTTTTTTTTTAAAGTTTTCCCGAAATTCTATCAAATTTAACATTTCTAGGTAGAAAATATTTTTTAAATTTTGGAGTTTTTTTGATTATTTTGTCTGCTTTCAATATTTGATGAATTTTTATCAATAATTTTTCAACTTATTTTGAAAGTTTTCCCGGATTTCTATAAAATTTTGCGTTTTTAGCTAGAAAATATTTTTTGGCGATTTTTTTAAATTTTGGCGTTTTTTTTTTAAATTCAATGATTTTTTTGTGTTTAAATTTTTTTTATTTATTACCTAGTTTTTGATTAATTTTTTTATAAACAATTTTATTTTCTTTATTTTCTTCTTGTTTATTTGCTTTTTGTTTTGTTCAAATATTTGGCTTTTCCATAACTCTTATATTTAAACAATTGCATTTTGCAATCGTTGTTATAATGGGAATTTCTTTTCAATATTTAAACAGTTTTTTTCTTTTGTTTTGTTTTGTTTGTATTTGTAAATATTTCCTTATTTTCTTTATAATTATTTGCTAAATTGTTGAATTAAATTTGAAAAACAGTGTTTTGTATATAAACTCCTCTCTAACCCAGTAATTTCACATGAATTTTAAATAGTTTGTAGTGGTTATTTGATACGCTTGAGTATTTTTTGAAAACTATTTTTTTTTCTGGTTTGATAAAAGTAAAAAAATAAAATTAAAACATAAAATAAATTACGAAAATAAAAAAATAATCAACCCTAAATGGTGAAAAAAAATTTAACAGAAATTTTATTTAATTTTGTGTAAATCTAAAACAAGTTTAAAAGTAAATCGTAAGTGTTACAAAAGGTCTTCGTTTTTTTTTTGTTTTGTTTAAATTAAAAGTTAAAAGTCATGTTTGTAATTCACCTCTAGATTTAAAGTTCATTGAAGTGTAGCATTAATTTGGGTGTTTTTCTTTGTTTTGTACAATTCAAGTTAAGAATATTAAGTAAGTTAAATTTAAATGTAAATTAATTTTTGTTTAGAATCTGGTTCAATTATTTTGTTTAATTAAATACTTTATTATGCTTACTACATTGCTAGCAGTTGAGTTATTATGTTCCACTTGAGTGAGTTTCTTTATGATTTATTGAATAATATTTAATTACAGGGCTGAATTCATAAAAAAAAAATTTGTTTAATTTTTCACTTAATGAAGTTAAAAGGTTTCAGTTAAAAATTTGTTGAAAACATTTGCCTTCAATTGTAGAAAAAAAAATTTTAGAATTAAAATATTCTTCCACATTTTGCAAATTTTTTATCATTTTCTTGCTATTTATTTTGGCAAATTTACAAATTACTTAGCTAATTCATCAACAAACATTTTTTTTCATCTATCCAACTTGTAGAAAATAAACAAATTGTTTTAAAACTACAAAAAAATTCAATTATATGTGAAATAACAGAAAAACAAATTCATTTGAATTCAATTAGTTGGCAAATTTTAAAACACTTTAAAATGACGTCATGACGTCAGCTAAATGTATTAAAAATACTTGGTTAATGAACAATAACAAACACATAATGACGTTTATAAAGTAATTTAAATTAAATTGATATAAAATTGTGTGTTTTATTAACTAAAATAAATCTATTTTTTGCAAATTCCTTTAACTAACAGAGATATTTACAAAATAACGGTTATTCTCTCTTCTTTACATACTCTTGTTTGTTTACTTTTGAACTCTTAGTACTGTGAGTGGGTGGTTGGTTTGGGTGGCTGTATGTTAATACATTACAGCTTTGTTTATGTTTTGTTGGCTAGAAGAAGACAAGAATTGTGTGTGAGTGGGTGGTTGGTTTGGGTGGCTGTATGTAATGTACATATTATGCTTTGTTTATGTTTTGTTAGCTAGAAGAAGCACAAAAGAGTTAACGTGTTTCTTAAATTTAAACAGAGTTGCTTATATTTTCTTGATCTTATTAAAGAATTTCTAATTTTTAACCTAAAATTAATGTTTTATTCAAATAAATATAAATATATCCTATTATTTAGTTTCTATATTTTATTTTTAACTTAAAATTTGTTATAAAAAGATTTGCTTTCTATTAAAAAAAACTAGCGTTTAAAAATAATTTTTTTTCTTTATTTAATTATAGATTAGTTTATGTCGGCAAATATTTATTTATGTCAATAAAGCAAAAAATAAACACAACACACACTCACGCTATGAGAAATGAGTCAAACATTTTATTTGATGTCATTTTTAATATATTTATGAGGAAACTAAGAATAAACACAAGCAAATAAATAAAAAGAAAAGCATAAGAGACTTGAAATTTTGCTACTGTTAAAGGAATTTTCAAGATTTTTTTTATATCTCAATCATTTATGAAACAATTTAACTGATTTTGGATCAAAATCTATTTAGGGCTTTAAAGATGTTAATGTAAAAAAAAAATTTCAAACAAATGTTTAAGAAAAAAATTTTCAAAAATGTTCTGATTTAAATAGAAAGTAGCCACAATTTGCTTTCTTTTGATATATAAAATTAATTTCTCGTCTTTTTTTACATGTGGAAAAATGGGTGCCAAACTGACTTCAAATTATATTTGTTTTTTTTTACAAAACTTTTAATATTTTTAAAAAGTTTTGACATTTTTTTTAAACTTGTTTACTTAAATAGAAAGTAGAGAAATTAAGCTTTTAAAATATTGCTTACATTTTAATTAAATTGTTCGAAAAAATTATCCTTTTATTAACAATGTTGAGAGAAAAATTTTAAATTTTTTTGGAAAAAATTTGCAAGTTTTTCATAAAAATTATTCTTTAATTATAAATTTTTTAAAAATATTTTTATTTTAATAGAAAGTAGATATAATTTACTTACTTTTGATATATAAAATGTCTAACATTTCATCTTTCCATGTGCAAATAAAGGGCGTCAAAATAATATCTATCATCAAATTTAGTTGTTTCACAAGTCTTTTTACAATTTTAAGAAATTGTTGAAATTAATAGATTTTTTTTACTTTATACATAAGTAGAGAGAATTAGCTTTCAATTGATATATAAAATGTCTTGTTTGTTGGTTCTTCATAAAATAAAATTGGGTGCCAAAAAAATGGATGTCAAAAAAATGTGTGCAAAAGTTTGGTTTTTTCTTTAATAATTGTAAATTTTTTTTCAAATTGTTTGGATTTGTTTATTTTATTATAAAGCAGAGACAATTTGCTTTCTAATGGTATATAAAATATTGTCTTTGTTGTTTTTACATGTCAAATTTATGAGGTCCAAAATATCATAATTTAAAAATTTTTAGTTTTTAGCCAAATTTCTTTAACAAATTTTAAGTTATTTAACAAATTTGTAATTTATTAGAAAGCTGATATAATTTCCTTTACATTGATATATAACATGTTTTACTTTTCGATTTGCTATGTCAAAATAATGGGCGTCAAAGTAACATCTAATATTACATTTTGGTTTTTTATATATCTTTCTGTAATTTTAATATTTTCTGAAATTTTTTGGTTTATTGCGAAGTAGAGATAATTTGTTTTTCCTTTATTGAAAAGTAGCCGCAATTTCCTTTCCAATGATGTATAAAATGTTTCCGTTGTCGCTTTCCCTTGGCAAATTAATTGGTTTAAAAGTAACATCTTAAAAAATTTTATATTTCTTGGAAGTTTTTTTAATTATTTGAAAATGTTTTGAAATTTTTAATTTTTTTTTTACTTTATTGAAAAGTAGACCCAATTTGCTTTCCAATGATATATAAATAATATAATAATATAAATATATGTTAAATAATGGCTGCAAAAGTGTCATATTTTACATTTTGGGTATTCTTTTAAAAATCTTTTAAAATTGTTAATTTTAATTATTATTTTTTTTACATTCTTGCAAATTAGAGACAATTTCCTATCCAGAGATATACAATATGTTTAACTTTCCTCGTTTACAAGTCAAAATAATGGTTGTCAAAAAAACATAATTTTTATTTTTTGAATTTTCTTGCAAATCTTTTTATAAATTAAATTTTTTTCGAAATTTTGAATTATTTTTTACTTTTTTTGAAAATTAGGCACAATTTGCTTTCCAATGATATATAAAATGTTTTTTATTGTTTTTTTTTATGTTGAAAACTAGCTGCAAAAGTGGCATCTTTTATATTTTGGGTATTCATTTACATATCTTTTAAAATTATTAAAAAAATATTAGAATTGTTTGAATTTTTTTACTTTATTGCAAAGTAGAGGCAATTTCCTATCCATTGATATCCTATAAGTTTAATTTGCCATGTCTACAAGTCAAGTAAATGATAGCGCAAGTTAGATCTATCAGAAAAAATTTCAATATTTTTCGTGTCTTTTTACTGCTTTCAGTTGTTAACTTGCTGCTTAATGTAGGGTGTGTTTTTATAAAACACATGTTTCTGTTCACTGTCTTTAAGAAATTATTTAGAACAAATTAAAATCATTTAATAAATATCACCCCTCAAAAATCTCTTTTAAGTAATTGCTAAAAATGAATTCTAAGAAAATCTATTACAAAATTTATTTTATATAAAATTCTTTGTGATAACATTTCAAACACCACCTCTACTTGTTAATTATATGCATTTTGTGGCAAATTATTTGAGGTAGGTTAGGTTTGAATTTAATGATGATAATGATGTTAAATTGTTTGGAATTGTTTGTATATAGTTGCTTTCAAAGAATTTTGTTTGCTTTTTTTTGTGTTCAGTAAGAATGTGTTTTTTGCTTATACAATTGTGGGCTAAATTAGGTTAAATAATAGATAATTATATTGTAGAAAACATTTAAATAAAAATAAGGAAAATTTTGTTTAAAAATTTTGAAAATGAGACAAAATATTTTTTTAAAAGAATTTTTTTTTTTTAAGGAATTCATGGGATTTTTAAAAGTTTGTTTTACTTAAATATAAATTAAACAGTTGTCTTTAAAAAGCTTTTAGAATTTTTAAAAAATTTCTTATACTTTTTAAAATATAAAGATTTTAATAAAAATTGTAATGAATTAATATTAATCATACGCCTAGTGTAACTAAACTTAAGTAAATTTACAAATTTTATTATATTTTAAAAATCTAAAAGAATATTTATTATTGTATTTTAGAAATCTATTACTTATATATTAATTAAGCTAATTAAAAAGCTTTTTCTTAAAACATTAATGTTTTTTGTTTAGAAAAAATTGCATTCATTAACTGTTTTGTTATTTTTTTTCTCAAACTCTTTAACAGTCAACAAGGTCAATTGCCACTTATTTGTTAAAATTAACAATAATTTATGGTTGTTAACAAACGAAACAAAATTCATTTACCATAATGACAAATTGTTTTGTTTTTACCTTAAAGCTCTCCTACTCACAAAACAAAAACCATTTTTTTTGACAGCATCATGTTTATTGTGTTTTAATGGAAAAAAATCTTAAAATCATTTAAATTTTTTTTTGACATTTCAGCTTGAGGTTAATTCGGTGATTCATAATGTTTAAAAGCCCCTCCTCCAAAACCGCAAGCAATGTTGTTAAAGCAGTAATTTATCAAGAAATTATTAAAGTTTTTTGTCTTAGTTTCAAAAGAGTTTTAAAAGAAAATGTTAAACAAATTAATTTAAATAACAATAACGATTAACTTTTATTAAATGTTTGTATTTTAACATGTTAAATTTAGTTTGTGTTACATAAATCTTAATGAGCGATTTTAATATAACGTTAAGTTTTGTTAAATTGGGAATAAAATAGGAACAATGAACTTTTGAAGTTTTAAACTATTATACAATTTTGCAAAAATGAAAAATTTGATGAATACAGAGCGCTTACATTAATATTATTCTATTGTTTCTTTTAATATGTTTTTGATTTTGATCTTAATTAATTAAATTTCTATTTTCTTGTTTATTTTTAGCTCTGGCCGACGGCATATGGTGGGATCCAATGCCCTAGCCAAGTAAGTATTAAATAAAATTTAATATTTCTTAATGAAAATCATTAAAAATATATGTCAAATAGTGAATTCCCCTTCAAATTGACATTTTGTTAATTAATTTAAGCTGGCAACAATAGTTTTTCGATTAATTTCAATTACAGTTTGAGGGTCATATAGTTTAGAAACTATTGTGAGAGTATACACTAACAACAGAGAAATGTAAACAAAGATGCTGTTATACAATACCTCTCTAACTTGGATTAAAAACATTCCACACAGTTTAAGGAGCATTGTGATAGTCTACACTAACAACAGAGAAATGTAAACAAAGATGCTTTTATACAAGGCTCCTCCAACTGTATTTATAAAACACACTCACATCTGTTTAGTGAGAGCACAAACAAAAACCACAATTTAGTGTGTACACAAACCCCAACCAAATTGTTGTACTAAATGGTATTTGTAGTAAAGACACTAACCTTTAACACAGAATTAGCAATAATTCATTCACAATAACCTTAGTTTAGTAAGGTTACAAACATTGTGAATGTAAATACAATTTAAATGAATTGACTACAACCCAGCATTTAATTTTTTGAAGAGTTTGGAATGAAAAATGTTGATAATTATTAATAATTTTTTTTGTACGATTTTTAGAAAAGTTTTCTTAGTTTTTAGATTTTTTTCAATGTTTATTTTTACTTTTCATTTCTTTTAAGTATACATTTGTTGTTATTATTTTATGTATTTTTTTTATTATTTGAATAATATTGTTTATTGTTTCTTTTAAAATTTTTAGCCAACTTTATCGTTCTTCCAGTTTCAATTCATCGGGACGTAGTTCCAACTGTGATAACTCAGAATCTGATATGTATCCCGACATGGAGGATGTACAAAATATTAACTATAAGGTAAGTTAAAAGAAAAATTTTAATTTATATTCTTTATGAAAAATAAAATAAATGAAAAATTAGTTGCTTTACAGAGTAATAAACCATGATTAAGAAATTATTTAAAATTGTTGAATTTTGTTTAAATTTGTTATATTTTTTAAAGTTGAATTGGAAAATTTCATAATTAATGAAATTTTTTTTTTTGATTTTTTAATTTTAACAAAAATTTCGATAATTTTCTTCTACAGTTTTGAAAATTTAACAATTTTTGTAAACGACGCACTTTAAGCATTAATATGATATATCCATTAATTTTAAAGAAATCTACTTTTCTTACAAAAAATTTGAAATAAAAATAAAGTTTTTGAAAAAAAAAAATATTTTGCAATTTTAGGAATGTTTACATTTTCCTCAAAATTTCTAAAATGTTCCTCTACAAATTTAAAAATTAAACCATTTTTGAATACTACATACTTCAAGCATTAAGATATTATATCTATTAATATTAAAGAAATCAACTTTTCTTACAAAAAATTTTAAATGAAAATAAAATTTTTTAAAAAAAATATTTTGGTATTTTTCTTATGTTTGCATTTTCCACAAAATTTCGTAAATTTTCCTCTACAAATTTGAAAATTAAACCATTTTTAAAACTGCATACTTCAAGCATTAAGATATTATATCTAATAATTTTAAAGAAATCAACTTTTCTTACAAAAAATTTTAAATGAAAATAAAATTTAAAAAAAAAATATTTTGGATTTTTTTTATGTTTACATTTTCTTCAAAATTTTGAAAATTTTCCTCTACAAATTTGAAAATTAAACCATTTTTGAAAACTACACACTTTCAGCATTAAGATATTATATCTAATAATTTTAAAGAAATCAAGTTTTCTTACAAAAAAATTTAAATGAAAATAAATTTTTGAAAAAAAAAAATATTTTGAAATCATAGGAATATTTAATTATTCATCAAAATTTCGAAAAATTTCCTCTACAAATTTTAAAATTAAACCTTTTTTGAAAACTACACACTTTCAGCATTAATATGCTATATCTATTGACTTTAAGGAAATCTAATTTTCTTATAAAAAATTTAAAATGAAAATAAAAATTTTGAAAAAAAAAAATATTTTGAAATCTTAGGAATGTTTAATTTTTCATCAAAATTTCGAAAAATTTCCTCTACAAATTTGAAAATTAAACCATTTTTGAAAACTACACACTTTCAGCATTAACATGTTATATCTATTAACTTTATAGAAATCTAATTTTCTTACAAAAAATTTTAAATGAAAATAAAATTTTGAAATTTTTTTTTTGGAAATTTTAGGAATGTTTACATTTTCCTACATATTTTGAAATTTTTCCAGTACAAATTTGAAATTTAATCCATTTTTGAAAACTACACACTTTAAGCTTTTAAATGTTATATAGTAGAAGAGTAGAAGGAATATACATTTCTTATAAAAATCTTAATGAAACTAAAATTTTTGGAAAAAAAAATATTTTTTAATTTAAAATTTTATAAATTTTCAGTTACATACATACAAATATTAGCCTTTTTGAAAACTACACACCTCAAGCTTTAAGATGTTATATTTTAGAAGCTTGTGGAAATATACTTTTCTTACAAAAATTTGAAAATGAAAATAAAAATTTTAAAATAATTTTTTTTAATTTCTAAAAAATTTGGTTTTTATTTCAAAATTTGTTAATACTTATATTAGATAATATCAATTACTGTCTGTTTTTAACATTCCTGAAGTTTTTTTTATAGAAATTTATGGTAAATTATTGAGATTTTTAAAATTTTGTTTAAGTTGCCCTACTGTACGTATGATTGTTATTAATTATGTCTTAATTTACTTAAAAGCTTATAATTCTGTTATTTTCTAAAGGATTTTAAAAATTTAAATAGATATTTATTTAAAACAGCTTGGCAATTTAGAAAAATAAATTTTGGAATTTTAAAAATTTAGTTTTGTAAGAAAAAAATTTAATTGAAATTATAGTTGTTAAAAAAATTAATTAATTTTTGGGAGATTTTTTTAAATTTGCAGTATTTTTAAAATATAAACCTAATTTATTAAACTTCTTACAATTAGTTATTTTTTACTTCATACAAAAATGTACATATCTGTTTCTAAATATCTGTTTAATGCTAGTTTAAGTTGTTTATAATTTCTTTAAAGATTGCAGCATTTTCAGTTGCTTTGTTTTTTTCTGTCTTTTTTCTAAAAACCAATTTCTTTGGCATTTCTTTTCATTTTCCAGTGAAAAATAAACACCCACTCACACTTAGTTTTTTTTCAATTGTTTGTTTTTTCACTTCTCTCCATTGTTAAAAAATTACAGCTACTGTTTATTGGAAAGTGTATATATTTACTTGCAGTTAAATGTGATTTTAAAACTTTTATCGCAAGGTCATTGTTATTATCATTGAATTGTTATGGTGGCGCGGTCTTTAAACGCTTATCTGACACTGAATTTTCGTTTTAGAAAATAATTGGTGTTATAGAGGTGATTTTCAAAGAGATTGTAATAGAGATAAGTGTAATTGTTTTATGGATGATTAAATAATGAAAATGAATTGTAGGTTTTTTCTGTAAATATATTGTACGCTAAAGAAGAAATTTGTTGAGGCAGCAAATTATTTAATTGAATACAAATTTGTAAGAAATTGGTTAAAATTTTTTTTATGAAATGAAAATTTAATAATTTTTTTATAAAAATTTATTTTCTTTTTATATTTTTTCTTGTACTATTATGATTGCTTATTTTGCCTTTAACAATTGCTATAATTATTTCCTTGATGTTCGTTTTACTTTCAGAGATATTTTAATTTTTAAAAAATTGTGTAGGGGAGCGTATGATTAATATTAATTAGGAGTTAATTTACATATTTACTTTTAAATTTTTTAATTTTCAAAGGATTTTAAAAATTTCAAATGCTTTTAATAAAGAACTGTTAAGGCTTTTAGTATAAATAGTTCTTAGATTTTTGAGAATTTTTTTTTACCAAAAAAATTGCATGTAAAAAAATTATTTAAAAAAAAATATTTTTAAAATTTTTATATTATAGAAATTCTAACAAAGTTTAATTAATTTTTGAAAGTATGTATATCAATAAGCAACTAAATGATTCTTAATTAGTTGTAGAATTTGAAAATTTAAGCAACTTTAAATTATTGGACTTTAAATTTGTGTTTAACTTTCTTTTAAGTAGCATAATAATTTGATTTTATTGTTTGTTTAAATTCTGTGTTTTTTGTGTGTGTTCAGTTAACTTCCGTTTCCCGTTTTTGTGTGTTGTTGACTTTAAGAAATTACGTGATCTTTTTTGAGTTAAATTTTTTCATTCATCTTTAAACATTTCCTTAACATTGTCTTTTTATTTCTTTTGAAAACTTATTTTATTTTAATTAATCAACAAATAAACCATAATAAAGTTATGTTTGTTGCATGTTAAATTCAATTCCATTAGACGAATTTGCATAAAACTTCTTTTGTTTTTTTCTTTGCTGTAAGTCTTTCAATAACCCTGCTTCCTTTAGTGCGATATGCATATCAGTTTCAATATTGATTGTTTATTACAAGAAATATTATTTTTTTTCATATAAATTATGCAATTGTTTTTTTGCTTAATTCTTGCTTACAATTCTAGTGTTTGGGAGTCAATACGTCAGTATTAAATTCTCAATTTGGTAAGACACCACAGTTTTGAATGCTCATACAAGGTGTGTTACTTAGCAAGTCTGTCCAACTATCTGTCTGTCTATCTGCTTGTCTGTTATGTTTAAAGGGAGTTTTTTGTAAATTGTACAATATTAAACATTTTGAACACGTGTTTATGTTAAATGTAAATATCCGTTGCAAAATGGAATTAAACAGACTTAAAGAAACGCAAAATGAAAGAAAAAAAGAAATAGAATTATAAAACAATTAAATATTCCACCAACAAACAAATTATTAGCTTTTTATTTCTTATAAATAAATGTACAGGTTATTAACAGACACTCTACTTTAGGTATTAATAGAAATTATTTAAAAAATTTTTTAAGTCAGTTTTTATATTCTTCAAAATTTCAAAAATTTTATTTTACAGTTTTGAAACTGAAATTAGTTTTGGAAACTACACACTTTAAGCTTTAATATAATATATTTTAAAATTTTTTGGAATTATATTTTTCTAACAAAAATTTTGAATTGAAAATAAAATTTTTGAAAAAAATATTTTTAAAATTATGAAGTTAGTTTTTATATTCCCCAAAATTTTAAAAATTTTCTTTTACAGTTTTGAAACTGTAACTATTTTTGAAAACTTTACACTCTAGGCTTTAATATAATATATTTTTAAAATTGTTTCAAATATATTTTTCTAACAAAAAATTTCAATTAAATAAAAATTTTTGTCCAAAAAATATATTTTTTAAGACTTAAGTAAATTTACATTGTTGTCTATATTTCAAAAATATTTCATTAAAGTTTTGAAATTTAAATCATTTTTGAAAACTGCACACTTCAAGCCTTAGGAAAATTAATTTTTAAAAATTCTTCAAATATATTTTTCTAACAAAAAAATTCCATAGAAAATAAAATTTTTCCAAAAATTATATTTTTAAAGTTTTAAGTAAAGTTACGTTTTTGTCTATATTTGAAAAATTTTCTTTTACAGTTTTGAAACTGAAACTATTTTTGAAAACTGCACACTTCAGGCTTTATGTTAATATATTTTAAAAAGTTCGGGAAATATATTTTTCTAACAAAAAGTTTCAATTGAAAATAAAATTTTTCCAAAAAAATATATTTTTAAAATTGGAAGTTATTTTACGATTTTATAAATATTTCAAAAAATTTCCTTTACAGTTTTGAAACTGAAACTATTTTTGAAAACTATACACTCATGGCTTTACCATAATATATTTTTAAAATTTCTTCAAATATATTTTTCTAACAAAAAATTTGAACTGAAAATTTAATTTTTGGAAAAAAATATTTTTAAAAATGTAGGTTAGTTTATATTTTCCTTTAAATTTGCAAATTTTTATACCATATTTTTGAAAATAAAACTATTTTTGAAAAGAACTCACCTTAGGCTTTAGTATGAAATATTTAAACAATTTCTGGAAATATATTTTTCTAACAAAAAATTTGAATTGAAATTAGTTTTGGAAACTACACACTTTAAGCTTTAATATAATATATTTTAAAATTTTTTGGAATTATATTTTTCTAACAAAAATTTTGAATTGAAAATAAAATTTTTGAAAAAAATATTTTTAAAATTATGAAGTTAGTTTTTATATTCCCCAAAATTTTAAAAATTTTCTTTTACAGTTTTGAAACTGTAACTATTTTTGAAAACTTTACACTCTAGGCTTTAATATAATATATTTTTAAAATTGTTTCAAATATATTTTTCTAACAAAAAATTTCAATTAAATAAAAATTTTTGTCCAAAAAATATATTTTTTAAGACTTAAGTAAATTTACATTGTTGTCTATATTTCAAAAATATTTCATTAAAGTTTTGAAATTTAAATCATTTTTGAAAACTGCACACTTCAAGCCTTAGGAAAATTAATTTTTAAAAATTCTTCAAATATATTTTTCTAACAAAAAAATTCCATAGAAAATAAAATTTTTCCAAAAATTATATTTTTAAAGTTTTAAGTAAAGTTACGTTTTTGTCTATATTTGAAAAATTTTCTTTTACAGTTTTGAAACTGAAACTATTTTTGAAAACTGCACACTTCAGGCTTTATGTTAATATATTTTAAAAAGTTCGGGAAATATATTTTTCTAACAAAAAGTTTCAATTGAAAATAAAATTTTTCCAAAAAAATATATTTTTAAAATTGGAAGTTATTTTACGATTTTATAAATATTTCAAAAAATTTCCTTTACAGTTTTGAAACTGAAACTATTTTTGAAAACTATACACTCATGGCTTTACCATAATATATTTTTAAAATTTCTTCAAATATATTTTTCTAACAAAAAATTTGAACTGAAAATTTAATTTTTGGAAAAAAATATTTTTAAAAATGTAGGTTAGTTTATATTTTCCTTTAAATTTGCAAATTTTTATACCATATTTTTGAAAATAAAACTATTTTTGAAAAGAACTCACCTTAGGCTTTAGTATGAAATATTTAAACAATTTCTGGAAATATATTTTTCTAACAAAAAATTTGAATAAAAAAAAATGTTGGTAAAATATATTTTTAAAAATTTTAAGTGGTTTCACATTTTCCTATAAATTTCAAAAATTTTCCTTTACAGTTTTGAAAATAAAATAATTTTTGAAAACTACTCACTTTAGGCTTTAGTATGAAATATTTAAACAATTTCTGGAAATATATTTTTCTATCAAAAAATTTGAATTGAAAAAAAAATGTTGGTAAAATATATTTTTAAAAATTTTAAGTTGTTTCACATTTTCCTTCAAATTTCCAAAATTTTTCTTTATAGTTTCGAAAATTAAACTATTTTTGAATACTTTACACTTTAAACTTTAAAATGCTTTATTTAAAATTTAATAAACTATACTTTTTTAACAAAAACTTTAAATTGAAAATAAAATTTCTGAAAATATTTTTTTTAAATTTTTTTCCTTTATAAATAAATTATAAATTTATTCAAATTGTAATCAACGCTTTTAGTAAATAATATTATTTACAATCTATTAATTCGATTTCCTAAATTTGTTGTAGCATTTTATGTTAAATTTCCAGGATTTTTTAAATTTTATACAATTTGCCTTACTGTACGTATGATTGATATTAATTTTGTCATAATTTTTTGTTTTCCTTATAACTTTTGTATTTTCCCAGTGATTTTGAAAATTTAAATGCAGTTTTGTTTAAAACACTTAAGGCTTTCATTGCAAATATCTCTATAATTTTTAATAATTTTTCATTAACATAAAAATTTTAAATTAAATATTTTTTTTTTAATTTGAAAAGTAGGTCTTTTTTTAAAGTCGTTCTAGTTTTAATTTTTTCATTATTGTTTATAATGTTTTATTTTTGCCAAAAATAAATTCCTACTTGCAACAATGTCTAGCTGTAATTATTGTAGGTGTAGTTTTAAGTCTACCCACACATATCATACTAAGCACCTTAACATATTGACAATAAATCATTTAATAATAATTTGCCAAAACATAAAAAAACTCCTAACTAGAAATAATGTTAAATAATTTAAGTCTTTAATAACAATTTTTGTTGAGTTATTATTTGCTTTTGTGGGAAACTACACGGCTGTCTTTGCTTGTCATTTTAACCAACATTTTATTATAAGAGTTTATTAAGCATTTTAATATTAAAGAAGTTTATTAACCTTATAATGGTCTACAAAACCTTCTCCGCCTTTATAATAGCCATTATTAACTAGAAAAATTTCTTAGAAATACGAAAATAAAAAACGGCCTCTAAAAGAAAATCAATTTTTCTTGTCAAAAGTCTTAAACTATACTTGTGTTAGCTTTTTGTATATATTCTTAAACATTTTGCAAAACAAAACAAAGATTAAGCAGCTCAATTAAGGAGAATTAGCAAAAAGGGTGAAAAAAAGTTAAAAGTGTCACAAACATAAGAGGTATAACTTTTAATCAGTTTAAACTAGAAAATTCTAGGTTTTCTTTTCTTGTTGTTTTGAGAAATTGTAAATCCTCAAGTGTTTTATATTAAAATCTGTTTAAATTTTCAAATAAAATAGGTAAAATTTAAATAATCCCTAAAATTAGAAAGAAAAACTGAATAGTTCCAATTTTATAGAAATTTTTTGCTAGTAAAGACAAATCTTAAGAATCATAGACATATTTATTCTTAAAGCCTTAAGTGTTTTATATTAAAATCTGTTTAAATATTCAAAATCGTTAAGAAAATACCAGAGTTATAAGAAAATAATCAAATAATGACAAAATTAATATCAATCATACGTCTAGTAGGACAAATTATCTTAAATTTGAAAAATCTTCGAAATTGGACATAAATTACGAAGAAAATTTTAAGGAATGGATAAAACAGAAAGTAAGGAATATTATACAACAATTTTGAAAAGTTTTAATCTGAAAATCTTGTTAAAACTGAAATAAACCTAAATTTTAAATATATATTTTTTTTTTTGTGAGAAAAATTAATTTCTATAAATTTTTAAAATTAAGAATTTTGAAGCATAAACTGAGTTGTTTTGGAAATTATATCAAATTTAAAAAATCTTTAAAATTTAAAAAATTTTTCTAATATTCCGAATTTTACTGAATTTTTTTGGTAGTAAAGAAAATTTTTAAAAATCCGAATGATATTTGTTTTTGAAGCCTGAAGTGTTTTACACAAAAATCTGTTTAAATTCTCAAAATTGTTAAGAAAATACCAGAGTTATAAGGAAATAACCAAATAATAGCAAAATTAATATCAATCATACGTACAGTAGGACGAATTATCTAAAATTTTAAAAATCTTAGAAATTAGATATAAATTGCAAGGAAAATTTTATGAAATGGAAAAAACGGAAAGTGAAGATTATTATACAGCAATTTTGAAAAGTTTTAAGCAGAAAATTCTTAAAAAACTGAAATAAAACTAAATTTTAAATATTTTTTTTTGTGAGAAAAATTAATTTCTATAAATTTTTAAAATTAAGCATTTTGAAGCATAAACTGAGTTGTTTTGGAAATTAAATCAAATTTAAAAAATCTTTAAAATTTAAAAAATTTATCTAATATTCCGAATTTTACTGAATTTTTTTGGTAGTAAAGAAAATTTTTAAAAATCCGAATGATATTTGTTTTTGAAGCCTGAAGTGTTTTACACAAAAATCTGTTTAAATTTTCCAAATCGTTAAGAAAATACCAGAGTTATAGGGAAATAACCAAATAATGACAAAATTAATATCAATCATACGTACAGTAGGACGAATTATCTAAAATTTTAAAAATCTTAGAAATTAGATATAAATTGCAAGGAAAATTTTATGAAATGGAAAAAACGGAAAGTGAAGATTATTATACAGCAATTTTGAAAAGTTTTAAGCAGAAAATTCTTAAAAAACTGAAATAAAACTAAATTTTAAATATTTTTTTTTGTGAGAAAAATTAATTTCTATAAATTTTTAAAATTAAGCATTTTGAAGCATAAACTGAGTTGTTTTGGAAATTAAATCAAATTTAAAAAATCTTTAAAATTTAAAAAATTTATCTAATATTCCGAATTTTACTGAATTTTTTTGGTAGTAAAGAAAATTTTTAAAAATCCGAATGATATTTATTTTTAAAGCCTGAAGTGTTTTACACAAAAATCTGTTTAAATTTTCCAAATCATTAAGAAAATACCAGAGTTATAAGGAAATAACCAAATAATGACAAAATTAATATCAATCATACGTCTAGTAGTATACATTTTATAAAACTTAAAAAATCCTAGAAAATTACTATAAATTGCTAAAACTTTTTTGAGGAATTGTTAAATCAGGAAGTAAAGAAGCTTATTAAAAACATATTTTTGTAAAAAAATCATTTGAAAATAAAAAAAATTAATGTTTTTCTTTTTCAAAAAAAAAAATTTTGAATATGACTATGGCCTCATTTTTTTTCCCTGGAGCTCCATTTATTTTCACCACCAAAAACAGTATTAACTACAAATGTTTCTCAAACACATGCTGTGCTTGCATTAAAACAAAATTACAATTATATAAACAATTGCAAAAGTCAGGGGAAAAAAATTAAAATTGTTTCCATTACAAAAACTACAGAAAAAATCTTTAAAGCAACAAAAACTGTGTAAAAAAAATATCCAGAAGCAGACATAATAAACAAAAACTAAACAACTTCATAGCTAACAACAAAAAAAGACTAACTAAAGAAGAGAGGGAGGTACCGGGGAGAGAGAGAGAGAGAGGAAAAAACATATGGCTGACAATTTGTTTACATTCACATACACCCGCCGCTGGCAACTCTAATGGCGACAATAAATTTTGTAAACAAAACAAAAACACACATTAGCGTTGCCAATTCTTACTCTACTTGAGATTTAAATTGTTTTGTTTTTTTTTTTATTTTGTAGCTGGAGTGGGAATAAATAAGATTTATTTACAAATTTTGTTGCCATAATGTTGAGTAACATTTTTTTTGATTGTTTTTTTTTTTCTAAAGCTTCTTCTCTATGTAAAACTGGCTTCTTTTTTTAGACTTTTGAATTTAATTGTTTCGTGTTTTTTAGCTGTTTTTTTCTAATAGTTTAATGTTGCAGAAAATTTGTTTTATTAGAGCTTGGGAATCTCATGGCTGGTAGTTTAAACATCATTATTATTTTACTTCTAATTTACTTTATGTTGATTTTAGCATAATTTTCTTTCAAATATGCTTTAAAATGGAAATTTGTTTATGAACTCATACTCAAACACACACCTTAATTGTGCTTATATTTCAGCTAGAAATTAATTTCTTGCATACATGAGTGAGTTTTTCTTACAAATTGTAAAATGTAATTAGAATTAATTTTTATGAAAAACATATAAAAAGAGAAGAAAATGATTTGAAACTGGGTTAGATTTAAGATTAGTTTGCATACGATTGAAGCTAAATCGTAATCTGTGAAATTTGTTTAAAAGAAATTTCCCCAAATAAATAAATCAAGAAAATTTTCTAAAAATATTAACACACTTCAATGTAACAGGGAAAATTTTCTAAGTTAGAGCTAATCAGGAACATTTTCTTCAGAAAATTCAGCAGTTAGTTATAAAATTCTGATTTTTCAAGAATATTGTGTAAAAACCATGTTTTCTGTTGTTAAGAAAATTTTTAAAAATCTGAAAGGCATTTGCTCTTAAAGCCTATGGTGTTTTACATAAAAATCTGTTTAAATTTTTTAAATCGCTGAGAAAATACCAGAGTTATAAGGAAATTAAAAAATTGTGACATAATTAATATCAATCATACGTACAGTAGGACAAATTATCTTAAAATTGAAAAATCTTAGAAATTGGACATAAATTACAAGAAAAATGTTAAGGAATGGAAGAAACAGAAAGTAAAGAATATTATATACAGCAATTTAGAAAAGTTTTAATCAGAAAATCATGTAAAAACTGAAATAAAATTAAAAAAAAAAATAAATAAATTTTAAATTTAATTTTTTTTTTGTAAGAAAAAAATATATTTCTATAAATTTGTAAAATTAAGCATTTTAAAGTTTTAAAATGTATTATAGATAAAATTTAAAGAATCCCTAAAATTTAAAAAAAAAATATTTTTTTTTTTTGATTAAAATCATGTTTTCTGTTGTTAAGAAAATTTTTAAAAATCTGAAAGGCATTTGTTTTTAAAGCCTTAAGTGTTTTACTTAAAAATCTGTTTAAATTTTCCAAATCGCTGAGAAAATACCAGAGTTATAAGGAAATTAAAAAAAATATGACGTAATTAATATCAATCATACGTACAGTAGGGTAAATTTTAGAAAATTTAAAAATTTATGGAAATTGAACATAAATTACATGGAATGTTATTAGCAATTGAAAGAAGAAAGAGTAAAGCATGTTATTTAGAATATAGTTTAACAATTTTTTGTAAGAAAATCATTTTAAAACAGAAAGAAAATTTAAAAAAAAAATTTTTAATTTTTGGTAAAAAAAAAATTTTTAAGGGGCATTTTTTGTAGGAACTGGGATCATTTTCTCAAAAAATTCTCACAGTTAGCACAAACTGAGCAAATTTACTAAAGATATTCTCAAAGTTAAAGCTATCTATGGAATTTTTTTTAAAGATATTTTCACAGTTAGAGCTGTCTGATGCAATTTTTGAAAGATATTATCACAGTTAGCACTAACTGATGAAATTTTCTAAAGAATTTCTCATAGTTAGCACTAACTAGGGAAATTTTCTAGAGAGATTATTGCAGTTAGCTCTAACTGAGAGAATTTTTTTTTTATAAAAAAAAAGATCAAGGTTAGCACTAACTAAGAACAGTTTCTAATGAAATTCCGATAGTTAGCGCCAACTGAAAAAAAAATCCCAACTAAATTTGAACAGTTAATGCTAACTGGGAATATTTTCTAAAGAATTTCTCACAGTTAACTTTAACCAGAACAAATTTCTAAAGAAATTCTCTTAGTTAGCTCTAACTAGAAACAATTTCTTAAGATTTTCCAAAATTATATCCTACAAATTACATTTTTTTAAGAAATTTTCTGTTTTAAAAATTTTTCAAAAACTATGTTTTTAATAATTATCTATTTATTCAATAATTTTTAAAGAAATTTTAAATTTTTTTAAATTGTTTTGATTCTTGCTATTCAAATTTGTGATTACTATAGTTTTTCATTTAATATTTCCTTTAATTTTAACGATTTTAATGATTAATCAAATATTGTTCCACATGACGTATGATTAATATTAATTATTACATAATTTACTTAAATAACTGTAAATTTCTTATTTGTTAAGAGATTTTGAAATTTTAAATTGTTTTTAAATCTACACAAATGAAGCTTTATGCAAGAGATTCAATTACTAATTTAAATTCATTTTATTACCTCAAAATTTTGTGTTGAAGCCAAAAATTATAAAATGTTAAAATTTTTATTTTGTAATTTTCATTTAAATTTCTTAAGTTATTTATCTCTATACACATTATTTAACTTTTAGGCTTAAATTAAGCTCATAAAACTATTGGCTACTTAAAGGATTTATCTAATTTATTTTCTGTTTTTTTTTTATATTTTCAGGTACGTTTTGTTATTTATCAACCTTTATTTAAAACCATTGCAAACCCAAAACCTATCAAAGTGAGTAGTAAGAAAAAAGAGGATTATTTTGCTGTCATATAAACAAGTATTAGCTAATCTTGGTTATTTTGTGGGCCAAAAACAGCCCTCACTTAACTGTTTAAATGTTTTAAGACCAGACTACTACACCATACCAGACAGAGACCCTTTAACTAAAACACTTGCATTATTTTTTCTGGTTGTTTTTACACATTTAGTTGTCATGGCAATAAAAACGAGCAAAGAAATAATGATTTTCTAAAAACCCACCTTTTTGTTTAAGGTAAATGCTTCATAGTGTTTTAAACAGTTTTGCCAACTGCTGTTTATCTTTAAAATATTCGCAATATTCTAGAAATAAACACAACAACATCTTTGTGTTTTGTGAAAAAACAGCACAACAAAATGAAACAAGCGTTAATCTTTTTTGTCAATTGTGTTAGAATAAATATTTGTTAAATGTTTGTGTAGTTTCTGTTGTTGTTGTTCTACTAGTATTTACCAAGTTTATTTAGACCTTTTTTTTTGTGTGCAAAAACTACAATGACCAGTTGTTGGCTGTATGCTATTTTAAGCTAAAAGAGAAACATACACAAGCAGTGTTTTCGATATGAAAGGGGAAGTATTCCCAAAGTTTTGATATCGATAAAATAAAATTTAATTTTGTTTTATTTTATTTTTATAGATAAATTTGCCAGGTTACAGCAAACTGTAAGAATATCTTTAAAAAATTATATCGGTTAGAGCTAACTGTGAGAATTTCTGTAGAAAATTTAAAATTAAAAAATTTAAATTTTATAATTTTTAGTTTTAACACAAAATGTTGGTATAATAAAACTCCTTTAAACAAATTATTGAGATACTAACTTAAAGCCTTAGTTGTCTAGTTTTAAAATCAATTTGAAATTTCAAAATCGCCTGAGAATTGTAAAATTTATAAGGGTTTTAGTAAATTTACAACTAATTAATATTAATCATACGCCATGTGGAACAATATTTTATTTTTTAATTAAATCTTTGAAATTCGAGGTAATATTAAATAAAAAAACTTGATAAATGAATAGTTTTAACATCAAGAATCTTATCTATTGAAACAGAATTTAAAATTTCACGCAAAAAATTTAAAATAAAGTGATACACGTAAAAATTAATTTAGAAAATTTTGTAAATTTGTAACTGTAAGAATTTTTTTTAGATAATTTCCTTAGTTATTACTTACTGTGAGAATTTCTTTAACAAATTTTCTCGATGAGCAATTACTGTAAGAATTTCCAATAAAAAAGTTGCTAATTTTATAATTTTTAGTTTTAACACAAAATGTTGGTATAATAAAACTCCTTTAAACAAATTATTGAGATACTAACTTAAAGCCTTAGTTGTCTAGTTTTAAAAAGCAATTTGAAATTTAAAAATCGCCTGAGAATTTTATAATTTATAAGGGTTTAAGTAAATTAACAAATAATTAATATTAATCATACGCCATGTGGATCAATATCTGATTATTTAATGAAATCTTTGAAATTCAAGGTAATATTAAATAAAAAACTTGATAAATGAATAGTTTTAACATCAAGAATCTTAACTATTGAAACAAAATTTAAAAATTTATTGCAAAAACTTTAAAATAAATTGATAAATTGAAAAAAAAAAAAATTAATTTTTTTGATTAAGAACTTTTTGCCAAGAAATGTTCCAGTTAGCGGTAACTGCACCTATTTCTTTAGAAAATTTTCTCGGTTAGCACTAACTGTGAGAATTTCTTTCAAAAATGTTCCTGGTTAAATTTAACTGTGAGAATTTCTTTAGAAAATATTGCCGGTTAGCTTTAACTGTGTGAATTTTTTTTTTAGAAATTTTCCTTATTAAAGCTGACTGTATGAATTTCTTTTTATTTACAGCTATTTTAGAAAATTTGTGTTGATTTTTTGGTTTCTTTTCAAAAATTTTTTAAGATAATTTTTCAATTATCCATTTTTTCTAAAATTTATTGAAAAAATTTAAAATTTTTTTAAATTGTCTTGATTCTTGCTGTTAAAACTATTCATTTAACTAGTTTTTGAATCAACATTTCTTTGATTTTTAACGATTTTATTGAATAATCAAATATTGGTGCACATGACGTATGAGTAATATTAATTATTACATAATTTACTTAAATGTCTATAAATTCTACAATTGTTAAGGGATTTTGAAATTTTAAATTGGTTTTGAATCTACACAATTAGAATTTTCAAATAGTGTTTCAATTATTTGTTTAGAAACGTTTTATTTAACCAAAAATTTATGTTAAAAACAAAAATTAAAAAATATTAAAATTTTTCATTTTTAAATTTTCTTTAACTTCGAGAATTTGTTTAGAAAATTTTCTCGGATAACTTTAGCTGTGAGAATTTCTTGAGAAAATTTATGCGTTTAGCTTTTGCTGATACATTTCTTTAGAAAATATTGCCGGTTAGCTTTAACTGTGTGAAATTTTTTTAGAAATTTTCCTAATTAAAGCTGACTGTATGAATTTCTTTTCATTTACAGCTATTTTAGAAAATTTATGTTGATTTTTTGTTTTTTTTTTCGAAACATTTTTTTTTATTTTTTTAAGAGAATTTTTCAATTATCAATTTTTTCTAAAATTTATTGAAATAATTTTAAATTTTTTTAAATTATCTTGATTCTTGCATTTAACACTATTCATTTAACTAGTTTTTCATTAAATATTTTCTTGCATTATAACGATTTTATTGAATATTAAAATATTGCTCCACATGACGTATGAGTAATATTAATTATTACATAATTTACTTAAGTGGCTATAAATTTTACAATTGTCAAGCGATTTTGAGAATTCAAATTGCTTTTGAATCTACACAGTTTGAGTTTTCAAATAGTGTTTCAATTATTTGTTTAAATATGTTTTATTAACCCAAAAATTAGTGTTAAAAATAAAAATTACAAAATATTAAAATTTTTTATTTTGAAATCTTCTTTAATTTTAAATATTCATTATGGCTAAAGATGAGTGTATGAATTTCTTTCCTCGATAAAGCTGAATTTATGAATTTCTTTTTATTTATAACTTTTTTAGTATTTTTTTTTTTGATATTTTAGTTTTTTTTCGTAAAATTTTTGTTTTATCTATTAAAAAGCGTTTAAAGTATTTCTGTTAGCCTTATTTCCCTTAATTTTTTCGTTCGATTTTCACAACAACATGATTTTGCAAGGCAAACGACATTTTTTCAGCTGATATCATTTCAGTTTATGGTGTTTAAACCATTTTTTTTTTGTGTGTGCGCTTTGTTTGGCATGATATTTGTTTTTTTTTTGTTATTGTTTTTCTTCCATTGACCAGGTTTTCTTATCAATAAAAGGCTTTACATAAATATTTGTGAAATATTTGTTATAAAAATTAACTAAATATTAGTTTAATAAAAGAAAACTAATTAAAAGTTCTCTTTTCTTGAAACACTAAACACAGAAAAATGCCGGTTTCATTCATTAAATTTAACTCATAACAACAAAAAGTAAACAAGTACAACAAACAGAAGCACGAGAAAACAAGTTTTTTTTACTCTTCTCCAAAGTCCCCAAAACAACCCACTCTCTCTTTGTTATTGTTTTTGCTGTTTTGGTTTAGGTGTTTGTTTTGTTGTTAGTGGAAATTATTGCATTTATTGTTGTAAAGAGTGGAGTACTCGTTTGTACTGGTAGTTGTTTGTTTAGTTGACTGGTTTGTTGTTGTTGTTGTTGTGGTGGCTTTCGTTTTGTTGTTACCACTATATGAAAACCATAGATTTTCATGTTTATTTTTGTTGCTGTTGTTTTTTTAGTTTTGTTTTTTTCTTCATGCCATTATTTTTATGGTTTTAATTTGTTTCTGTGCCTTTAGATCGCATTCAACCATTGACGAGTTAACAACTCTTTTAACTAAAATCCCGTATACGTCGGTTTATTTTTAGTGGAAAATCTTTAATTTTATTGAGAAATTTCTCAATATATTTTCTTAATTAATTGTTTCATTCCGTCGCGTTTCTCGTTAAATACATTTTATTACTCGTTTACGTTTGTTCGTTACCGTTACGTTTCTCGTTTAATTAAAATGCCGTTGTTGTTGCTTTGTAAAGACTTTGAGGGGTCGTGTCTTTATTTAATTTATTTTTTATTGAGCCCCAGTAACAACTGCAATCATAACAAAATTAATAATGTTGCATTATTTGTGGCCACTACTTGAGCAGCCAGCCAGCCGGTGTTGAGTGAGTGAGTGTGAGAGCGAAAGAGTAAGAGAAAGTGAAAAAAGTAATTTTATAAAGGGATATTGAGAATCCTTTTAAATTTAAAAAAAGAAAATACTTTTCAAAAGTATTTTAATGCAAAAATCATAAAAATTAAATATTAAAGAAATTACGTGTTAAAGTGATTAATTGAATTGATACCAACAAATGAAATAACAAAAATCATAACAAAAATAATAAAAAAAAAAAATTCTAATTGTAGGTAATAACCGGTATAGTTTGAAAAACTAATTAAACTGCGATTTTTTAAAGAATTTGAAAAAGGTAGTATTTTAAGTACTATTTTTTAAATGTAAAAAATAACTTATTCTTGCTATTTTTATATGAAAAATGTAACAAAAATTAATAAATGACTAATTTCAGGCAATTTTGAAAAAGTAGTATTTCAAAATTTTTAAAATGTCAACAAAACTAATCTTAATTGCTTAAAAATCGGAAAATATAACAAAACTATGATTTTTTGACTAATTTCAAGCAATTTTGAAAAAGTAGTATTTTACTACTTTTTTTAAAAACTTATAAAATGTCAAGATTAGTATCTTAATTGCATAAAAATCGAAATATATAACAAAGCTATGATTTTTTTTCATATTTAAAAAAGTAATATTTTCAGTGCTATTTCAGAAAAGTATCAATAATAATCTGACTTATTAATTAAAAAATGTTTAAAAATATGTGTAATATTTAAAGTACTTTTTAAAAAAATTAGCCAAATCACTTTTATTAATTTTTATAATAGAAATTCTGTAAAAATATTAATAAAATTGATATTAGATTATTTGAAAAATAGTAGTATTTTAGTACTATTTTGAGAAAGTGTATAAAGTAAGAATTTTAGCAATAAATTGCAAATACATTGAACATAATTGTGTAAAATAAGAAGAAAGGTGTCTAAAACAATTTAATTATGATATGTTTAAAAGAATTTAAAAAGTAGTATTTTTAGTACTTTTTAAGAAAGTTAAAAATATAGCTAAACAATTAATCAAAATATATATTTTACAATAAAAAACTGATTTTAGTTAATTTAAAAAATAGTAGTATTTAAGTACTTTTTCAAAAATGTTCCAAAATCAAAGTTTATTAGCTTTTATAAAAGAAATAAAATAAATGCAATATGTAGAAAATTATTTTATTACTTATAAATGCTTAAAAGCTATTTTTCATGTACTTTTAAAATAGTAGTATATTTAGTACGTTTTGAAAAAGTTTAAAAAATGTACAAGAAATCATTTGATTCGTATTTTTTAGACAGAGGAAATAATTTTGAGCACTAAATTATCTTATTTAAGGTTTTCTAAAATTAGTAGTATTTTAGTACTTTTTTTCAAAAATGCTCAAAAAGTACTTTTTACGAAATTTTAGCCAAGAAAAAAATATTAGAAATAGTTTTTACTTGTATTAAATCATTTTAAATATTTAATTACTTAAGTAAGGTTTTCTAAAATTAGTAGTATTTTAGTACTTTTTTAAAAAATGCTCAAAAAGTACTTTTTATAAAATTTTAGCTATGAAAAATTATTAAAAACTGTTTTTATATGCAATAAATTAATTTATATAGTAAATAAACTGATTTAAGGTTTTCTAAAAATAGTAGTATTTTAAGTAAAAGTACTTTTTATAAAATTTTATCAAAGAAAAATTATTAAAAACATTTTTTACTTGCAGTAAACCATTTTAAATAGTAAATTACTTAAGTAAGGTTTTCTAAAAATAGTAGTATTTAAAGTACTTTTTCAAAAAAATACTTTTAATTAATTTTTTTTACAAGAACAGTCATTAAAAATGTTTAAAAGTGTATTTTACTTATGTTATAAAATAGTAGTATTTTTAATACTTTTTTTCAAAATAGTCCAAAGTCTCAATTTAATACATATTTATACTAGAAAGTCAATGAAATTAACTAAAAGAATGGTTTTTGTTTATTTTAAAAATAGTAGTATTTTAAGTACTTTTTTCAAAAATGTTCCAAAATCAGTTTTTAATACTTTCTCGCACTAGAATGACAATCGAAATAACTAAAAAAGCAGCCTACAAACTTAATTTAAACTTAACTGTGGAAATATTTCAAAAGAATATTCACAGTTAGCCTTAACTGTGGATATTTATATTGTATATTTGAAAATACTTAGTTTTATTCAAGAACATCATTAAAAATTTATAATAGTGGATTTTACTGATATTATAAAATAGTAGTATATTTAGTACTTTTTTAAAATTTGTCCCAAATCTATTTTTTTTTTTAAATTTTTATACTAGAAAGTCAATGAATTTAACTAAAACATGGTTTTTGTTTATTTTAGAAATAGTAGTATTTTAAGTACTTTTTTCAAAAATATTCCAAAATCAGTTTTTAATACTTTCTCATAATAGAATGACAATAGAAATAACTAAAAAAACATAATTGTCTTAAAGCATAACATTTTACTGATATTATAAAATAGTAGTATTTTTAGTACTTTTTTTATAATTTGCCCAAAATCTCATTTTTATACTAGAAATTCAATGAAATTAACTAAAAACTGGTTTTCGTTTATTTTAAAAATAGTAGTATTTTAAGTACTTTTTTCGAAAATGTTCCAAAATCAGTTTTTAATACTTTCTCATAATAGAAAGACAATAGAAATAACTAAAAAAACATAATTGTCTTAAAGCATAACATTTTACTGATATTATAAAATAGTAGTATTTTTAGTACTTTTTTTAAATTTGTCATAAATCTAATTTTTTTACATTTGTTTACTAGAAAGTCAATGAATTTAACTAAAACATGGTTTTTGTTATTTTAAAAAAAGTAGTATTTTAAGTACTTTTTTCAAAAATGTTCCAAAATCACTTTTTAATACTTTCTTGTACTAGAATAACAATAGAAATAACTAAAAAACTGTTTATAATCCTAATTTTCTTCAAGTTTAGGCCCCTCTCTATTGTTTGAATATAGATTTGTTTCAAAAGTTTTCTTTTTTATTTAATTTTCTGAAATTTTTTTGTATTTATGCTTTTATTTTGAATTTCACTGTATGTAAGCTTACATATTCAAACAAAAAGCTTGTATAGTAATACGTTCATTGATTTATCTGTTTAAAAGTTATTAATCTTTCAACAGAAATGATAATTTTTTAATTGCCAATTATTGGACAGCTCCACAAGTGCTATTAAAAATTTGTTAATAACAATAATTGTTTATGTAAACAATTATTAACAAAGAAAAGACAATATAGATTTGAAAACAAAGTTTAAAAATCGATTCGAAATTTAAGTTATTAAGAAATGTAATAAAAAGACATGACAAAAATTTGTGGCAAATTAATATTTAATGTAAATTTTTATATAATTTTTGATTTGTTTGTGGAGTTTTTTTTAATAGGGAGATGTTTTTAGTTTTTTTTCTTATATTAGAGATTTCTTGTTAAAGTTTTATAAAACACTTTTAGAATAGATTTTTTATATTTATTTTTTATTACAAAATTTGCTTTTAGATTCTTACGATTTTTATTTCTCATTTTTTTATTCTATTTCTACTAAATATAAAATTGTATCTACTTCTTTTCCCTGAAATATAGTTATTGCTCTTATTTTTATTATTTTCTAAACAATTTATAATAAAAAATATTTTTCTTTTATGAGTGAAGCATAAAATTTGCTTAAATTCTAGGAAAATACTATAGGAAGTATTGAAAATGTTTATATTTATTAATAAATAAAGCATTTCATGTTGTTTATTGTTTAATTTTTAATATTCCAAGAGTTTTCTTTGTTATCCAGCTGCTAAAATTGTTTTCATTAAGTGAATACCTCTGATTTTGCTCATTTAAATACAACTCTCTCTCTCTCTCCCCATTTTCTTATTCCCTAAAATATAACAAAACGAAGAAGAAGAAGAAGTATCCCATTTTACTGTGTTTACAACAAACACAGCAAACAATAATAAAACTGCAATATTGCGTGCTGTGTTGTTTTGTTGTTGTAACAAATGTAAACATTCAAATGAAACAAACATATGGTGATTTTTTGTTTGTTTGTTTTGTTTTTGTAGCAAACAGTATGAGGGAGTGAGAGTGAGTGAGTACTTTATCATTTATACAGTTAATTTCTTTATAAGGGATAATTGTTGTTGTTGTTGATATTTTCATTTATTTTATTGTTGTTTTTTTTGATAATTAAAAGAGGAAATAATAAAATCTATATAAAAGAGATCCCCCCTTATATATTTTACACAAAGAGAGTGTTTTTAATTGAAAATATTGTGTTAATAAAATTTGATTAAGTAATTGTTTGACTCTCTGCTGCTCTTTTTTGATTTTTGTATTGATAACTCTCTGGTGTAATAGTATTTTAATGTAAACTTTGATCTTTGGTGACGAAAATGATAAAGAAAAGGGATTTTTATATTCTAGATTTAATAAAACTGCTCAAAAAAACAATTAATATTTGAAAAAAAAATTAAAACGAATATATAATAGGAAGAGAGCATAAAAATAATACCCTCTATTTTAAACATTAAAACAATAAAACACATGAAATTAAAAGAATTAAATCTTTCGTGAAAGAAAATTTATAAAAATTAAGGAAATTTGCCTAAAATAAATATTAAAGCAGGAGTAAAAAAACAAATTTTATAAAAAAAATTAAATTTAATAAAAAAATTTTAAATTTTATAAAAAAAATTTAAAATTTTTGTAAAAAAAATTTTAAATTTTATAAAAAGTTTTAACATAAATAAAATAATTTTAAATTTTATAAAAAAGTTTTATAAAAAAAATTAAAATTGTTTTCAATTTTATAAAAAAAATTTTGAATTTTATAAAAAAAAATTTGAATTTTATAAAAAAAAATTTTAATTTTATAAAAAAAATTTTGATTTTATAAAAAAAATTTTGAATTTTATAAAAAAAAAATTTGAATTCTATAAAAAAAATTTTGAAATTTATAAAATTTTTGTTTAAAATTAAATTTTTATAAAAATTTTTTTTAAATTCTTTTTATGTTTCCATTCTTTTGGGTGTGTGTTTTTTATGGTAATTTGAATTGTGTGCTGTTGTTCCCTATTATTCTGTCTGCACTTCTTATTATTATAATTTTTGTTATAGCCTGCTGCTATGTACATTTGTGTGTTCGCATTTTAGTACTTTTGTGTTGTTTATATTTTATGATCATTCTTTTTGTCGATTTGTTTCTGTTGTGAGAACATTTTTCCTCCATATATTGTTTTTTTTTTTTTTTCATTTATTTTGTGGTGTTTTTTTTCTCGTTGAATTCTTACTCGCAGGGGGTTCGTGAGTAGTTGTAGTGTTGTCCGTGAATTTAGTTTGCGAGATCGCATTTTCATTGATTAAACGTGACCAGTGTGTTGAATATTTTTTTTATAAATAAAAAAAAATTTTCTAATAAATTTAAATAAATAATAAAAATACATAGCTATAAAAAAAGTAAATAAAAACGCAGAAAAATTTAATTAAATTATCTTAGGCAAATAATAAAAATAAAAAAATCAACAAAAAAACCCATTTTAGAAGAATCCCAGAAAAATATAAAAAAATCTTTAATTATATAAAAGAAAATAAACATAAATTGTTTCAAATAACAACAAATAAAACAAATATTTTTAAAATAAAATAAAAATTAAACAATAATTTAGAGATTTGCAAGAAATAAATTGGGTGAATAACAAGAAAATATCAAATGAAATGAATCATCAATCAAATTAAATTTACGTAAATGCCAATTATGGCATTAATATAAATAAATAAAGAAAAACAAACATTATTTAAAAAAATTTTAAAAAATCAACCTCAAAAATCTTCAATAAATTTTATAATAATTTCTTTGATAAGAAATAAATACAATTTGTTTGTGTTAAAACTTGAATTATTTTAGGTATATCAGAGTTGCTGAATATTTTTGCTTACAAACCAGATTTTCTATAAAAGAAATAACAAATTTTTGGTTAAATTTTGACATAATTTGTTTAATTTTTAATTTATATTGATATTTCATACTTTTTTCCTTTTAAATTTTGCATAATTTTTAGCATTTTTTGTTTAATATCGTAAATTTTTTTTAATATCGTAAATTTGAAATCGTTCAAAATTTTTTTAATTTGTGAATTTATAAGTATTAACAAGGTTTTAATTAAAAAAATTTTATTTTTTAAAAAATTTGATTTTTTGCCAAATATCGTAAATTTTTTTTTAATATCGTAAATTTGAAATCGTTTAAAATTTGTTAAATTTGTGAATTTATACATCTTAAACATGTTTTCATTAAAAATAATAGAAAAATTAAATATTTTTAAATTTTATAAAAAATATCGTAAATTTGAAATCATTTCAATTTGATTTAATTAGTGAAGATATGTATCTTAAACTTGTTTTATTACAGAAAATTCGATTCTTTTTCAATATCGTAAAAAAAAATTTAATATCGTAAATTTTTTTCACATATCGTAAATTCTAAAACATGTCTAATTAAAAGAAAATTAAACTTATGTTTAGTTAAACCCAATCTAAATTCAATTAATTAATTTTTGACAGGTTTAAGCCTATTTTTTTGTAATATCGTAAAAAAAATTTAATATCGTAAATTTGGAATCATTTAAAATTTATTCAATTTGCTTAAGCTTGTTTTAGTTCAGAGAATTCGATTTTTTTTTTAAATTTTTTTCTCATATCGTAAATTTCAAAACTTGTTCAATATAAAGAAAATTAAACTTATGTTTCATTAAAACCAATTTAAATTCATTCTAGATACATATTTGCCTATTTTCTTGTAATATCGTATAATTTTTCTAATATCGTAAATTCAAAAATTCCGGTAATTCATAAAAAACTGCTTAAATATGTTATTTTATATAAATTTAAGCACTTTTATGGTAAAATTGTGTAACATTTTTCATTTTTTGATGCTATATCGTAAAATTTTTCTAATATCGTAAATTTTTTAAACTTTAAATCTCTTAAATTTTGTGACAAAATATACCAAATACGTTTAAATCTTTTATTTAACCAAATTTGAAAAATTTTGTTAGAATATTTCAATTTTTTGGTGCAATATCGTAAAATTTGTCTAATATCGTAAATTTTGAAAGCAATGATTTTAAGAAAATTTTGCTAAATATCGTTTTGTAAGGCTCTAACGATTGAATTTAATCAGATTTTGCATTTTTAACTCAACGTAAATTTGCAAATAATTGGAATTTATAGGAATTTTTATAAAATATATAATAAACATTTTAGGTATAATTATGGATTAACTATAATTGTTTTATTTATCAAAATTTGAATATTTTTTTTTTTTTGAAATTTTTAAAATTTAAGGAAATATTTTTTAGTTTTTGAAATTTTTAAAATTTAAGGAAATTTTTTAGCATTTTTTTCTTTTAATATTTTTGATTTCAAAACATTTTAACAATATCGTAATTTTTTTCAAAAATAAGCCTCAAATTAACTATTATTGTTTTATTTATCAAAATTTTAATATTTATTTTTTTTGGAAATTTTTAAAATTTAAGGAAATATTTTTTAGTTTTTGAAATTTTTAAAATTTAAGGAAATTTTTCAGTATTTTTTTTTTCTTTTAATATTTTCGATTTCAAAGCATTTTAACTTAAATAATTTGTTATTTTTTCCATTATTTTCTACAAGTTCCGACAAATTCAATGAATATTTTACACAAATATTCTTTTTCCTCTTTGAAAAAAATTCTTTTATTTTTTTGTTTTGTTGTAACTTATTAAAGCAATTATTTTTTATTACAAATCCACGTGACTGCACATATAATGTGGAAAAAAAATCATACTTTTCAGTGCCTCCCCTTCATTCGAAGACGACGACTATAACTACGGCTACCTCTTAATGTTTAAAGCATGACTTCCGCCTTTTTGCATTAGAAAGTTCTGTTCTGGCTTTTTCAGACTTTCAAACTGGCCAAGAATGAAAAAGAAAAATTGTACTCGTATTCAAGAAAATTACAAAGAACGTATTAAAATACAATTTCGAGTCTTATTACACCTTTTAAATGTTGCACAGACAAGAAAAAATATTTTTAAGACATTTTTGTGTTTTTCCTACTAGATGCCAACTTGTTTGGGGTTTTGTTGTCTAAAGCCATGAAGCGTTAAATTATGTTTTTTTAGAAAAATTGTTTACCTTCTTCTTTTGTTTAAAAAATGTTTGTATTTTATAAAAAAAGCCAGTTGGTTTGTTTAGTATTATTGCAGTTGTACCCTTAAGTTTATTATTACATGAACATGATTTTATTCTAGTTTTTCTTTTACAAAAACCCATTTAACTAAACAACCAGCCATAGCTAACTAACGAGTTTTTTGTTGTAGATTTTCTTTTAAAGCCTGGTTTAACTGCAAAACTACTTTTAGTAGCCTCAAACATAAGGCTACTACTAGCTAAACAATTGTGTTTTTTTCTCGTTATATTGTTGCAGAAAAATTTTGTATAACAAAATCTTGTTGCTGGCATCTAATTGTTTTGTATACAGTTGGGCATGCTTGGCTGGTTTAAATAAAGAACTTAAAATTAAACATTAAGACGAAACAAATAATGTTAAAACAAAACCTCTAAATTGTTATTAAAGTATTCAGAAAAAAACGTGGTTATAGAAAAATATTCTTTACACAACAAAATAACAATGAACATCTTGTAATAATTTCAAGTTTATAATAAATTTGATAGCTTTTTTTTTGTTCCAAAAGAAATAATTGAAGATTTCAATCAAAATCTCATAAATTTAGAAAATTGACTTCAAAGTTATAAATTATGAAGATGAATTGTGTAACAAGACTTAGTTTAATAGAGCAATGGAAAGCCCTTTGAAATACCTTTCATTTGAAATACATATTGTCTATAAACATAACTTAGTTTACGAGATATATTAATGTAACCTAAAATCGAGGTAGTCTTGGTTTTTGGTTCATATCTCAGCCATTTTTAAACCGATATTTCTGATTTTCAATACCAATACTTTCCAAAGTATATTGAATTTATTGTTACAAGATGTGTGTGCCTAAGATATCTGGGGCCTTTGGAAAGCTGATTTCAACTGACATTAGAAATGAAGGATATTGCTAAATCAACTTTCCTACCTATAAGGAGCCATAATTTTTATTTTGCACATGAAAATTGTAGAAATTACAAACGGAATAATAATTTTTTTGGTGAAAAAAATTCTTTTGGAGAAAAAATTTTTGGCTGAAAAAATATATTTTTTTTAAAAATAATTTTTATGAAAAATTTAAATTTTTTGGGAAAAAAATATAATTTTGTTGAAAAAACTCAATCGATTTGGAAAGCTCTTTGAAATACCTTTCATTTGATATACATATTGTCTATAAACATAACTTTGTTTACGAGGTATATTAATGTAACCTAAAATCGAGGTAGTCTTGGATTTTGGCTCATATCTCAGCCATTTATGAACCGATTTTTTAGATTTTCAATACCAATACTTTCTAACGTATATTCTATTTATTGCTACAAGATTTGAGTCCCTAAGATAGTTGGGGCCTTTGGAAAGCTGATTTCAACATACATAAGAAATGAAGGATTTCGTTATAAAAACTTTTCTACATATAAGGGGCCATCATTTTTGGCTAGCAAATAAATATTTGAGTAGTTATAGATGAAATGAGCATTTTGTGGTCAAAAAACAAGTTTTTTTGTGGAAAAAAATTATTTTGCTGGAACAAAATTTTTCGGTCTAAAAAAATTTTTTCTAGAAAATTTTTTTTTTTTTAAATTTAATTTTTCTAGAAAAAAATAATTTTCGTTGGAAAGTCCTTAAAATTACCTTTCATTTGCTATACATATTGTCTATATACGTAACTTAGTTTAGGAGATACCTAAGTATATCCAAAAATCGAGATAGCTGAGGTTTTGGGTTCATATCTCAGCCATTTATGAAACGATTTTAATGATTTTCAATACCAAAACTTCTAAAAGTATAACTAATATAATGATACATGATTAGGATCCCTAAGGTATCTGGGAACTTCCTCAAGCTGATTTCTACTAACATGTGAAAATCGTTTTAACACTTTTTCTATCTTTAAAGATATATAATGTGAATTCTGTTCGGATTTGTCTTTGGTTTCTAACTAATATTTCTTTAAGTACAAAATTTCATTACTTTCCTAAAGTAAATCTAGGTTTTTCTTAAAATTCTTTTAAAATATGCCTTATTTTAAAGAACTAGTTGTTCTCCATGCGGCCTTTTCTTTTGTTTATTTTTTATTGTTCACATTTATGACTCAATTTTGTATTCTCTTTATAAAAATTTCAATTAAAGCATACAAAGGAATTTATATTAATTAAAATAAATGGCCTCTTAAATTGTCATCATCATCATAGTAACAATCATGATGATGTTTCACCAACCCAGGCTATTTTGTCGTGGAAAACAGTTTCTTTTAATTTAAATAAATAAATTACTTACATTTTTGCTCTTTTTCAAATAAGAAATGCGTCAATTTCTAACTGATTCACTTAATTTGTTTGTTTGCCCCTAGTTAAGGGGAGGCATACAACATGATCTTAATTCTAAATGAGTCGTCTTCTTTTGAATACTCAACATTTTTCCTTGAATTTGAAATACATAATAAATTTTGCGTAACTGCCAACATCTGGGCCTTAGACAATTTGAATCATCATTTGAGTGTATACACTTATTAATTGTTGAATTTTTTTTAAAAAAATAAAAACAAAATAAATAAATATTAGATCACTTTTCATAATTAAATAGACTTGGGGCCAAAGACAGACCAAACAAAAATATGCAAAAACATTGTGTCATATCAAAGAATAATTAACAAACTAATTTAAAGCACTTTTAACATAATAATAAGTGCCGGTTCACACACGCCAAATTTTACTTGCGCAAGTCTTGAGTTTGTAGATGAAAGCGGTGAGATTTTGGAAAGATTTTCCTCTTTCTCTTAAATCTTATGTAAATTATTTAACCGGCTGTTAGTGTAAAACATTCTCAGCTGCCTAATACCCTACCGAACTTCGTGATATTTACACAAAAATGTTTATTATTGACCTAGTCATTATGGTATTGAAATTCAGCAAAATCGGTCCAGTAGAAACAAGATTATGCACCAAAATGTAAGACAATCTTGAATTTTTTTTTTAGATATTTCGAAAAATATTACATTGTTTAATTATTTCGTCCAAATAATCTAATATTTTGATAAATGTAACTGAATAAATCAAGTAGACCTTGTTTGCTTGTTTTTGGACTTTTGGTACTTTTTAGAAATTTGGTACTTTTTTTGAAGTATCTTATTTTTAGGGGGATAAAGTTGCTGCAAATGGCTAATAGAATTGATTTCTTCTTTTTAACGTAATATGGATGTATAAAAATATTGAAAAATTTAATTTTTATTACTTTTTGAAAATTTGGTACTTTTTTTTAATTTGGTACTTTTTGAAATTTAGAGGATAAAATTGTTAAAAAAGTCTTGAAGACTTGGTTTTTGCCTTTAAACCTAGTATAGAAGTATTAAAATATGTAAAATTTTAATTTTGGTCGCTTTTTCAAGATTTGGTACTTTTTGGAAATTTGGTACTTTTTTAAAATTCGTATTTTTTGCGGCAGAAAATTGCTGGAAAAAGCTAGTGGCCTTGATTTCTTCTTTTAAGTCTAGTTTGGAAGTATGAAATACTTAAAACAGGAATTTTTGGCACATTTTCAATTTGGTACTTTTTGAAATTTTGTCCCCCTAAATTGCTGAAAAAGGCTAGTAGACGTGATTTTTGTTTTTAACCTTGTATAGAAGTATTGAAATATGTAAAACTTGAATTTTTTAACTTTTTCAAGAGTTGGTACTTTTTTTTAATTTTGGTACTTTTTTAAAATTCGTATTTTGAGCGACATTAAATTAATGAAAAATTTGATTTCTTCTTTTAAATCTAGTCTGGAAGTATTAAAATTTTTAAAACAGGAATTGTTGATACTTTTTCAGGATTTGGTACTTTTTTTAAATTTGGTCCTTTATGAAATGTAGGGGGATAAAATTGCTGAAAAAGGCTAGTAGATGGTTTTCGTATTTGAACCTATAAAAATATTGAAAACTTGAGTTTTTGTCACTTTTTTAAGAGTTGGTACTTTTTGCAAATTTGGTACTTTTTTAAAATTGGTATTTTTAGCAGCATAAAATTACTGGAAAAGGCTAGTAGAATTTATTTCTTCTTTCAAAACTTAGAATGGATGTATAAAATACTCTAAACAGATTTCTTTGGGACTTTTTCTAGGTTTGGTACTTTTTGCAAACTTGGTACTTTTTTGCAAATTTAGGGGTATAAAATTGCTGAATAGGCTAGAAGACTTGGTTTTTGTCTTTAAACCTAGTGTAGAAGTATTAAAATATGTAAAACTTGGATTTTTGTCACTTTTTCAAGTTTTGGTACTTTTTGCAAATTTGGTACTTTTTTAAATTTCGTATTTTTAGCTGCAGAAAATTGCTGAAAAAAGCTAGTGGTCTTAATTTGTTCTTTTAAAACTAGTCTAGAAGTATTATAATACTTAAAACAGGAATTTTTGTAATTTTTTCCAGAGATTTTCCAAAGCATCGAAAATACTATTGTAAATATTCCAAAAATTTCTGAATATATTTTCTATTCAACTTACTATGACTAATTTTACTCATAATTGCTTTAAAATCCATGTGTTCATAATTATATTTGATTATTTTTCATTTCTTTTAAGTTCAAGGTCTAATAAAGAAACAAAAAATATTTTATTTATAAAGACTTAATAGTGTCTCTCTTTTCAATCCAATACAAACAAAAAACTAATAGACAATTTCATATAAATACCCTTAAAATTGATAAGAATTTTGAGATTAAATTATAAATTTTTGTTTATTAAATAAAATATATGTAATTCCAAAACAAAAATATTTTATTGTGTTTATTTACGTTATAATTTATTTACTAATAATTTCATGCCTTTTTCCTTTAGATTTCTTTTTTTATATTTCTTTGTTTTTTAATTGCAAAAAAAACTGTTTAATAAATTTCACTTTTTTCTAACTTAATTTATGCATGTTTATTACTGCAACTAGCTTAAAGAAACCAAAACTATTTGAATTTAATTAGACTTAAAGAAAAATTATTAATTGTAATGGCAGTTCATTAAGATAGAAAAAAACTATACTATAATAATTGTGTTTAAAAGCAAAATATTACAATAGACAAGAAATTTAAATACAATACAATTTCATTAAATAAATGCAAATTCAATGCAATACTCATTCATACCACAAAGATTTGGAAATTTCTCTTGCAACCACAAATTAATAATAAAATCATGAAAATGCTGCAAGATTTAGCATGAAAATTAAATAAAAATAACTGTTTAAGGCTTAATGGGCCCAATTTTCAAAAAGTACCAAATTTGCAAAAAGTACCAAATCCTGAACAAGTGCCTACAATTCCAGTTTTATGTACTTTAATACTTTCATAATAATTTTAAAGGAAGATATCAAGTATACTAGCCTTTTGCAGCAATTTTATGTCCCAGAATATAAGAATTTTCAAAAAGTACCAAATCATCATAATGTACCAAAAATTTCCATATTATGTAACTAGATACTCTCATACCAAGTTATATAGAAAAAATGATTTTTTTTCGATTGAAACCCCGAATAAAATATAAATTTTAAAAAAGTACCAAAATTGCAAAAAGTACCAACCACTTGAAAAAGTGACGAAAATTCAAGTTTAAAGGCAAAAACGAAGTCTATTATTTTTTTCTTCAATTTTAACCTAAATTTCAAAAAGCAATTTTATCCCCCTCAATTTCAATTTTATCCCGTAAAATTTCAAAATGTACCAAATTTCAAAAAAAGTACCACTTCTTAAAAAAGTATTTTAATACTTTCATACTTGATTTAAGCTTAAAAAGAAAAAATCAAGCAATTTTATCCCCCTAAAATACGAAATTTCATAAAGTACCAAATTTAAAAAGTACCAAATCTTGAAAAATTGCTAAAAATTTCTGTTTTAAGTATTTTAATACTTCCAGACTAGGTTTAAAAGAAGAAAACAATTTTTTCAGCAATTTTATGCAGCTAAAAATACGAATTTTAAAAAAGTACCAAATTTCCAAAAGTACAAAATCTTGAAAAAGTGAAAAAATTCTAGTTTTACATAGTATAATACTTCAATTCTAGGTTCAAAGGCAAAAACCAATTTATCCCCCTTTTCAGCAATTTTATCAACCTAAATTTCAAAAAGTACCAAACATAAAAAAGTCCCAAAAAATTCAGTTTTAAGTATTTTAATACTTCCATACTAAGTTTAAAAAAAGAAATCAAAATACGAATTTTAAAAAAGTACCATATTTTGCAAAAAGTACCAAATCTTGAAAATGTTACAAAAATTCAAGTTTTATATATTTTAATACTTCAATGCTATCTTTAAAGGCAAAAATCTAGTTCATTAGCTTTTTTCAGCAATTTTATTCCCCTAAATTTCAAAAGGTACCAAATTTAAAAAAGTACCAAATCTTAAAAAACTACTTTAATACTTTCATACTTGATTGGAGCTTAAAAAGAAGAAATAAAGCAATTTTATCCCCCAAAAAACCGAATTTTCAAAAAGTACCAAATTTCAAAAAAGTACCTAATTTTGAAAATGTTACTAAAATTCAAGTTTTACATATTTTAATACTGCAATGCTATGTTTAAAGGCAAAAACCAAATCTACTAGCCTTTTTCAGTAAATTTTATGCCCCTAAATTTCAAATAGTACCAAATTTAAAAAAGTACCAAATCTTAAAAAAGTACTTTAATACTTTCATACTTGATTGGAGCTTAAAAAGAATAAATCAAGCAATTTTATCCCCCAAAAAACCGAATTTTCAAAAAGTACCAAATTTTCAAAAAGTACCAAATCTTGAAAATGTAACAAAAATTCAAGTTTTTCATATTTTAATACTTCAATGCTATGTTTACGGTCAAAAATCTAGTTCATTATCCTTTTTCAGCAATTTTATTCCCCTAAATTTCAAAAAGTACCAAATTTAAAAAAGTACCAAATCTTAAAAAAGTACTTAATTACTTTCATACTTGATTTGAGCTTAAAAAGTAGAAATCAAGCAATTTTATTCTCCTAAAATACGAATTTTCATAAAGTACCAAATTTCAAAAAAAGTACCAAATCTTGAAAATGTTACTAAAATTCATGTTTTACATATTTTAATACTTCAATGCTAGGTTTAAAGGCAAAAACCAAGTCTACTAGCCTTTTTCAGTAAATTTTATCCCCCTAAATTTCTAAAAGTACCAAATTAAAAAAAGTACCAAATCTTAAAAAAGTACTTTAATACTTTCATACTTGATTGGAGCTTAAAAAGAAGAAATCAAGCAATTTTATCCCCCAAAAATACGAATTTACATAAAGTACCAAATTTCAAAAAAGTACCAAATCTTGAAAATGTGACAAAAATTCAAGTGTTACATATTTTAATACTTTAATGCTGGGTTTAAAGGCAAAAACCAAATCTACTAGCCTTTTTCAGTAAATTTTATGCCCCTAAATTTCAAATAGTACCAAATTGAAAAAAAGTACCAATTCTTAAAAAAGTACTTTAATACTTTCATACTTGATTTGAGCTTCAAAAGAATAAATCATGCAATTTTATCCCTCTAAAATACGAATTTTCATAAAGTACCAAATTTCAAAAAAAAGTACCAAATCTTGAAAATGTTACTAAAATTCAAGTTTTACATATTTTATTACTTCAATGCTATCTTTAAAGACAAAAATCTAGTTCATTAGCCTTTTTCAGCAATTTTATCCCCCTAAATTTCAAAAAGTACCAAATTTAAAAAAAGTACCAAATCTTAAAAAAGTACTTAATTACTTTCATACTTGATTTGAGCTTAAAAAGTAGAAATCAAGTAATTTTATCCCCCAAAAAACCGAATTTTCAAAAAGTACCAAATTTCAAAAAAGTACCTAATTTTGAAAATGTTACTAAAATTCAAGTTTTACATATTTTAATACTGCAATGCTAGGTTTAAAGGCAAAAACCAAGTCTACTAGCCTTTTTCAGTAAATTTTATCCCCCTAAATTTCAAAAAGTACCAAATTTAAAAAAAGTACCAAATCCTAAAAAAGTACTTTAATACTTTCATACTTGATTTGAGCTTAACAAGAAGAAATCAAGCAATTTTATTCTCCTAAAATACGAATTTTAAAAAAGTACCAATTTTCAAAAAAGTACCAAATCTTGAAAAAATTATAAACAAATTGTAATACAAGGTTTAAAAGCTGAAATTCAGCAATTTCAGCAATTGTATCCGCCTAAAAATAATAATATTCAAAATGTACCAAACTTGCAAAAAAGTACCAAATTTGCAAAAAAGTACCAAATCTTCAAAAAAGTCCAAAAAGAAGAAAACAAAAACTTTTGTGTCCCAAAACATTAAAATATTAAAAAAGTACCAATTTTTTAAAAAGTACCAAATCTTTAAAAAAGTGTCCATATTATGTTCTAATAGTCTAATAGTCCTTTTCAATCAGTTTACTCTCCTGAAAATTTAAATAATCAAAAAGTAAAAAAATTCAAAAAAGTACCCCAAATCTTTATAAAGTACTTTAAATTCCCGTTTTGAGTATTTAAATACTTTGCTGAAGGCAACAAAGTCTATGAAAAAAATTTAGTTTTTTGAATCTTCACAAGATTTGTTTTGATTCCAAACAAAATTTGCTGAGACACAGTGTAACGTTATGGCTATTATTTATTAAATTACAAACTTTAAATAAAAACGTGACCTCATTATTATTTAAAAATTTCATATTTAATAATAATGTATCTGTTTTCTTTCATACATTGATTACCTAAATATTATTAAGATTACAAAATCTTTATTAAAGAAATGTAATGCGACAAAAAAAAAAAAAAAACTCAACATTATTAGGTTTGAATAATAAAACTGTTGTAGTAGGCGGCTGGCAGCATTTTTTCGCTATTAAAATTTATGATACAATTATGGTCAAACCAGATGCACAATCAACACAAGTTGGTGGAGTTGACGGTAAACAAGAGAAGTTGAATTGAATGGGTTGTTGTTTGGTTGGCTGGTATTACAAATAATTAAAATTTCTGCTTGGTTGCCTTGAAGTCTAGATAAAAAAAAACCCACCACTGAAATTTACAACAACAAAAAATACCTTAAAAAATAACCACACGTGATGATTTTTAGCCAACTAGGAAGTTTTTTTTTTTTTTGTTGAGAAAAAAAATATTTAAATTTTGAATTTTTTTTTTTAACAAAAACTTCTCAAAACAAGTTTGATTCGTGTATTATAAAAATTTTGTGCATTTTCCAAAAATATTTATTAGAAAACCATTAAAATTTGTTGTGTAAACATGGCAAAAATGTTTAAAATTCGTCTGCACTTGATGACAGTCGGTTCATGCGCAAACATGCACCGTTTTCTTATTTAAGCCATGTTAACAATGCCAAAAATTTTGAAAACATACTAGGAAAATTCATGAGTTTGAGTTAAAAAACAAACAAACAAACAAACATGATGCAAGTGAAAGTTGTAGGTTGGGATTAGAGAGAGACCGAAATGACAAAACCATAAGCGAATGAACGTTCAAAACCCAACAACATTACATTCATTACAGCCATGCTATTAAACATAATGATGTTTGTTTATTTTCATTTTCAAAATAATTGTTAAACTATAAAGAAAATATTGTTGTTAATTGAATAGTCATCTACCAAGTCTACCCCTTATAATCATACTTATTTATTTTCTACTCTAAGCTGTGCTTTAATTATTGAAGGCCGTTTGTGTTGTGTTGTGCTGTCTTTCATTTCACTTTCCTAAGAAATTTCTCACACATCACATGCCAAAGACAGTTATTGTTAGAGTTAGCTGTGTGAAAATGAATTGTTATTTGAAATACTTAATATCTTGTGGTTTAAATAACGTCAATGTTAATGTAATAAATAGTGATAATTTGTTTCACTTTTCTTAAAAGAAAACCGTAATTTGAACAAATTAATAAAGAAAAATATTTAATAATTTTAATATTTCACAAGCTTTTACTACTGTTGAAAACAATTCCCTCGAAATTATACAGTTTTTTTCTATTTTAGACGTTTTATCCCTCTTAAAATAAGAATTTTCAAAAAGTACCAAATTTCTAAAAAGTACCATTTCTTCAAAAAAGCTCAAAAAGTACAATGTTTTAGCCAAAAATCGCAGTTTTTTTCATTGAAAATTTTAGTTTTCAAAAAGTACCAAATTTACAAAAAGTACCAAAGTACAAAAAATTACCCATATTATATAAGATAGTACTTTTATGCTAGCTTTATTAAAAATAATAGCATTTTTTATTGAAAATTGTAATTTTCAAAAAGTACTAAATTTTCAAAAAGTACCAGATCTTTAAAAAGTACCAAAAATATCCCCCTATTATGTATTAAAAAAAACCATTTTTGTATTTAAAAATGAAATTTTAAGAAAGTACAAAATTTCCAAAAAGTACTATTTCTTAAAAAGGTTAAAAAAGGTAAACAAATAGCTGTTTTATGTAGAAAATAGCATTTTCAAATTTGGTACTTTTTTCACAAAAATTTTACTAATTTATGCATTTTTAAAAATTTGCTACCTATTGGAACCACTAGAAATACTCTAATTTACCTAAAATACTAAATTTCCAAAAAGTACCAAATTTTCAAAAAAGTACTTTTTCAAAATTTATGTAAATAATAGATTTTTAAACATTTAGAATCAATTTAAAGCAATAAAAAATTCAAATTTTCATAAGATAATAAATTTTCAAAAAGTACCAAATTTTCTAAAAAGTACCTTAACAAAAACTTTCATGTTTGGTACTTTTTTTTTTACAAAATTTTACTAATTTATACAATTTAAAACATTTGCCACCAATTTTCATCACTACAAATGCTCAAATTTCCCTTAAATACAAACATTTCCAAAAAGTACCAAATTCTCAAAAAAGTATTTTTTTCAAAATTGATGTAATTTGAAAATTTGTATTAATTTAAATTACTACTTTATAAAAAAATTAAAATTTTTTTACAAAGTAGTCAATTTTTGAAAAGTACCAAATTTTCAAAAAGGTACCTTAATAAAAACTTATAAATTTGGTAATTTGTTCACATAATGTTACTAATTTATGCATTTTTAAATATTTGTCACCAATTTTAACCACTAGAAATACTCAAATTTCAATAAAAATACAAAATTTCCAAAAAGTACCAAATTCTCAAAAAAGTACTTTTTTCAAAATTTATGTAATTTGAAAATTTATATCAATTTTAACTAATAAAAAATTTAAATTTTTATAAAGTAGTTAATTTTTGAAAAAGTACCAAATTTGGTACTTTTTCACAAAGTTTTACTAATTTATGCATTTTATAAGATTTGGTACCTATTTGAACCACTACAAATGCTCCAATTTCCCTAAAATACTAAATTTCCAAAAAGTACCAAATTTACCAAAAAGTACTTTTTTACAAATTTATGTAATTAATGCATTTTTGCACATTTAATATCAATTTTAACCAATAAAAAATTTTAATTTCTATAAAGTACCAAATTTTCTAAAAGGTACCTTAAAAAAACTTTCAAGTTTGGAACTTTTTTCACAAAATTTTACTAATTTATGCATTTTTAAACTCTTATTTTTATAAAAAAAAAACAATTTCAAAAAAGTACTTTTTAAAAATTTATATATTACATGAATTTTTGAGCATTTGGTAACAATTTTAATCAATAAGAAATTCTAATTTCCATAAAGTACTAAAATTTCAAAAAGTACCAATATTTTAAAAAGGTAGTTTATACGAAATTTTTATAATTAATGAATTTTTAAACATTTATGAACAATTTTAACAACTAGAAAAATAAAAATTATCATAAAGTACTAAATTTTTCAAAAAGTACTAAATTTTCCAAAAAGTACCTTATATAAAATTTCCTTAAATTAGACAATTTTAACATTTATTAACAATTTTAACAAACAGAAAAACTATTTCTATATAAAGTATTAAATTTCCAAAAAGTACCAATTTTTCAAAAAAGTACCTTATACAAAATTTCTATAATGACAGCATTTTTAACTTTTAAGACCAATTTTAACATTTAGAAAAATGAAATTATTAAAAAGTACTGAATTTTAAAAAAAAGTACCAAAATTTCAAAAAAGTACCTTTTACAAAATTTATTAAATTTAGTAATTTTTAGACATGGTGGGATTAATAAGTTTTTGGCAAAAAAGTACCAAAATTATTTTTACCCTTTTGGTATTTATAGTACCAAAAATATGATTTTGTAAAAAATGGGCATAAATTTCCAGACATTTATAATTGAATACATCTTTAATCAATTCAATTAATCACTTTAATATAATTAAAACGAAAAATTATAAAATTATCATAAAAATGTGTGAACAATTTCAATAAAATTTAAATAATATAAAGAAAAATAAAACAATTTTAAACAAAACTAATTGAAAAAGTGTTAAAATAATTTAAAATTAAAAAGTAATCAAGCAAAAGCTCTAATCCTTAAAATTAATGTTTATTTTTAATTATTTCACAGAAAAACTAAATTTTTCCTAAAATTTTCTTTTCAAAAAAATGTGAAAATTGTTTAAATTTGCAAAAAAAAATCTCTATAAAAGTCTTCCTTAAACAAAAAGTGCCTTAAAAACAAACTCTCTCTTAGCCAAAAAAAAAAAATACTCAAAAATAGCCGCCCGCCCCCAAAAACTTTCGCAAACAAATCATGAGTAGTCAACCCGCCAGTCAACCAGATAGTATCGATTTGGCCTATGATATGTGGGCTGGACAATTTGAATTTGTGGGCCCAACAACATCTGCAGCATCAACAACTTCTACGTCAGCAAATAATCAAAAAAAGTCAGCTCTCAATAATACTCTCAAATTTGGAGATCGTTCAGCTAGTCATAAACTCTCGAATGAAAGTCTAGAGGACTTAAATTTAAACTTCTCCACCAATACAAACTCTATGACAAACTCAGCCTATTCTCTAGGTTGTGGCTACGATACGGAATACGGTAAACAGCCCATTTTAATAGATCAAGAAACATTTTTAAGTTTAAATCCCACGGATTTTGATGATATTGTGCCATCGGGTCCGAATTCTTTGATATTTATCGACAACAAATTGGTGGATACGGAGTGTAATAATAATAATAAAATTATCAATTACGAAAGTTTAACAAATAAATGCAATAACAAAACAAATAATACCAATACAAACGGTTTTAAGTTGGAGAATTTGAAAAATTTCAAAAATAAATTAATCTGTGATTACGAGGATAAGCCAACAGCTTTAAGTGAAAATAATAACAATAATAATAATAACAACAATAGCAAAATGAATGGCATCAGTTTGGAAATGTGTGAGAATTTAAATGAACAAGTAAGCAAGATTTTTTAAAATTAATTTTTTTAAATATTTTAAAATGAAATAAGAAATTTAGAAATTTTTCAAAAATCCTAAGTTTTAAGCAAAAATATGTTTTAAAAATTAAAAGTTTAATTTGTATTTTTATATCAAAGGCATGTTGAATTGATTTTTCCCCGAAAATTTGATTTTGATGCAAATATGACAAAATATGCTTTTAAAAAAATAAAAGCATATTTGTTTTAAATTGCTCAATTTGTCAATTATACACTCATTTAAGTGACTTTTCTGTACAAATCTTGAAAAATATGCTCAATTCAAGATTTTAAGCAAATATGCAAAAATATGCTTTAAAAACATAAAAGCTTTTTATTTTGCAAATATGACAAAATATGCTTTAAAAAAATAAAAGCATATTTTTTGAAATCGCTCAATTTGTTATGAATACTCAATTATATGCTCATTTAAGTGTTTTTTCTGTACAATCTTGCAAAATGTGCTCAATTCTGGATTATAAGCAAATATGCAAAATATGCTTTAAAAACATGTTTTTCAAAAATTGCTTAATTTTTCTGAAATGAGCATTTTTAATATCATAAGCATGTACAAATTACTTTTTTCGTGAAAAATATGATTTTGTAGTAAATATGACAAAATATGCTTTTAAAAAATAAAAGCATATTTATGCAAATCACTTGATTTTAATCAGATTTACATTTGTTTCTTTTCTAATGTGTATATTTATCATCGTAGCCATTGAATAATTTTTCTTTTTGCCATAAAATATGAATTTTAAGCAAATATGCCAAAATATGCTCTAAAAAATTATTTCGATTTTTTGTTGAAAATTGCTTAATTTTGTATAAATACACAATTATTACAACATTTCATTTAATTTAAATATGTTTTTTTTTGAAATATAATCAAATTTAAGCTTTGTAAGTAAAATATGCAAAAATATGCTCTTAAAAAATTAAAAGCTTATTTTGGAAATTTGTTTGATTTTCAACATAAGACTAATTAACACACATTTAAATGATTTTTTACCGGTTAAGTGGGCAAGTTTAAGAATTTTATGTCAAATATGCTCTAAAAAAATAAAAGCATATTTTTGGAATTGCTGATTTTTTTAATTAAATTTAGATTTTAATGATTTTTTTTAGTAAAATAGTCAAATCTAAGCATTTTATGACAATATGGAAAAATATGCTCTTAAAAAAATAAAAGCATATTTTTGAAAAATTTATGGATTCATTACAAAATGTTTAATTAAATATTCATTTGATGGATTATTTGACTATGAAACGCAAATTTAGGCAGATTTTTTTTATATAATTAGGAAATTTAGACATTTTATGCTAAATATGCTCCAATAAATTAAAAGCATATTTTTGGAATTGCTGATTTTTTTTAATTTTTTTGAATTAAATATTCATTTTAATGATTTTTTATAGGAAAATAGACAAATTTTAGCATTATAACAATATGCCAAAATATGCTTTAAAAAAATAAAAGCATGTTTTTGAAAATTACAAAATATTTAATTAAGTACTCATTTAAAAGATTTTTTTGAGTATAATAGGCAAATTTAGGCATTTTAAGCTAAATATGCCAAAATATGCTTTTATAAAAATAAGATATTTAGCTAAAAATATGCAAGAAATGCATAAAACTTTTGTAAATTCAGCATTTAAAGGTAATATGCCAAAATATGCTTTAAAACTAAAAAGCTTATTTTTCAGAATTATTTGATTTGAAACAAATATGTAACAAAAAATGTTTATACTCAAAAGTAAATTATATTTTGATAATTTCTTTACACAAATTAGTTTAAATTGTTTATTTTAGTATTTAATATCTAGAATTTTTCAAATAGTTCAAAATGTCATTTCGATTAAAATATTAATGTGTTACAGAGAGTTTTGTTTTTGTTTTATTTCACTTCAATTGAGTGCCTGTCATGCCCCTTGTTTATGAAAATAGAAAATATTACAAATTACAAACCGCCGTCATAAATAATTAATAAATTGAAATGAAACACTAATTGCCCTGGCAACGTTTTACAGTGGGTGGCAAAAATTCAAAAAAATAAAATACAAAAATATTTCCTATTATTATACAAACCACCAAGCAAACAACAAAAGTCAATAAACATTGACATTTTTTCCCAACAATTGACCACATCTATGACTTATAGAGACAAACTACTTAGTATACAAAAATTTATTTAGTTAATTTTCTAGTTAAAGGGGCAATAGTTATTACAGTTTTTTTTTTGGTGTCTGGAATTTCTATTGTACAGTATTCATTTATATCACAACAGTTAGTGAGGAGGGTAGAGGATAGCGGCGAGAAAATAAGCGAAAAAATTGACATATAAAATGTTATGGTCATGTATTTAAACATTTAGTTACAGACAAGAATTTGCGTGTGAATTATAACAAAATATTTTGCTTTAATATAGAAAAAAAAATATAAATAAAATTCTAAAAAGATTTAAAAATTAGTGTTGGAATATATACAATTTTTAAATAGTATTTAAATATATAAGATTTGAAAAGAACATGCATAATACTTCTTTAGAAGAAGATGATGACGTGAGTATTGTGCTGATTGTTTGTTTAGTGCTAGTTTCTAAATCAATTTTTATTGATTTTTTGTTTGTAATGAATTGACGTGTAAATGGCTAAGTAAAATAAACACAAGTGAGAAATATAATAAAACTAAAATTGCTTACATGCCATAACAAATGTTGCTAAGTGTACAGAAATGTTGCTGGACTTACATAAATGACGATGAATATTTTAAAACAATTTTTAATGATTTTAACATATCAATTTGCAACAAAATAAAATTTTTTCAAAATTAAAAAATGTTGCTAAACATGTTGCTGGTTCTACAGAATGTTGCAAAACTTTTCTTTTGTCATAAAAACATTTATTTTTATTTTCTAAAATCATTTAATGGAAAAATGTGTTTTTTGGGAGAAATTTTAGCTTAGCAACATTTTGCTTTCGGTAGCAACATTTTGAAAATTTAAAAAAAAAAATTAAAAATAAAATAGAAATATTTTATTATATAAAGCTATAAATTAAAGAAATTAAATTTTCAGCAACAGTTTGCTATAAAATGGCTTAGCAACATTTCAAGTTCTTTAGCAACATTTCGAAAATTGTTTGTTTTAAAAAGAAAATTTATATTATAACAAAATTCAGCAACATTTTCCACTTTAATTCACAAAATTAGCTTAGCAACATTTTCGATTCCTTGGCAACATGTTTAGATTTTGTTGAAAACTTAAGAAAATGTTGTAAAAAGCTGATTATATGAAACAATGGAAAGAAACATTGAAAATTTTGTAATTTTTTTTTGATTCTTAACAACATATTGCTGTAAAATAATTTTGCAACATTTTTAGTTCTTAGCAACATTTCAAAACATTATTGTTTTCAAGAATAATTTTCACTTTAAATCACATTTAAATTTTCTTAGCAACATTCTAAGATTTTGTGTAAAAATGTATAAAATTACAATTTATTTTGGGTTTTAATTAAATAGAATAAAATAAACATTTAAAATCGTTTAAATTTTTTAGTTTCTTAGCAACATTTTGCTGTAAAATTGCTTAGCAACATTTCAAGTTTCTTAGCAACATTTCAAAAATGTTTTGTTTTAAAAAGAAAATTTTAATTATAACAAATTTAAGCAACAATTTTTACTATAATTTACAAAATTAGCTTAGCAACATTTTCGATTCCTTGGCAACATTTTGAGATTTTGTTGAAAACTTTAGAAAATTTTGTAAAATGTTGTTTATAGGAAACAATGAAAAGAAACATTAAAAATTGTGTAAAATTTTTTTGTTTTTTAGCAACATTTTTCTATAAAATAGCTCTGCAACATTTTTGATTCTTAGCAACATTTCAAAAATTGTTGCCTTTAATAGGAAATTTCAAATGAATATAATTTTCAAGAATATTTTTCTCTAAAAATCACAAAATCTGCTTAGCAACATTTCAATTTTCTTTGCAACATTTTAAGATTTTGTGTTAAAATGTAAAAAATTACAATTTATTTTGAGTTTCAATTAAAAGAATAAAATAAACATTTGAAATTTTGAAATTTTTTAGTTTCTTATCAACATTTTGCTTTTAAAAAGTTTAGCAACATTTCAAATTTCTTAGCAACATTTCAAAAATTGTTTGTTTTTGAAAAGAAAATTTTAATTATAACAAATTTAAGCAACAATTTTTACTATAATTCACAAAATTAGCTTAGCAACATTTTCGATTCCTTAGCAACATTTTGAGATTTTGTTGAAAACTTACGAAAATGTTGTAAAAAGTTGCTTATATGAAACAATGGAAAGAAACAATAAAAATTGTGTAATTTTTGTTTGTTACTTAGCATCATATTGCTGTAAAATAGTTCTGCAACATTTTTCATTCTTAGCAACATTTGAAAAATTTATATTTTTAATAAGAAAATTTTAATTACAACCAAATTAAGCAACATTTTTTACTATAATTCTGAAAATTAGCTTTTCAACATTTTAATTCCCTGGCAACATTTTAAGATTTTGTTAAAAAAATTTAGAAAATTTTGTAAAATTTGTGTGTTTATATGAATCAAAGAATCAAACTTTAAAATTTTAAGTTTCTTAGCAAAATTTAAATCTAAAATAGCTTAGCAACATTTTAAGTTCCTCAGCAACATTATTGCTTTCAAAGCGAAAATGGTAATTACAATAAGTTTAAGAGCTTTCAAATGCTTTAGCAGTATTTTCAGCTAATAAAGATTTATATGTGAAAGAAGCTAGGTTTTAAATATTCAACTAAAATGCTTAAACAAACTTAAGCTATGATTTTGAAATTTCCTTAAATTAAGATTACTACAACCTTTGTTTGTTGCGTTATGTCAATAACAAATTCATGTTGCAATACAAATATTTCTTTTAATTTATAATTCTTTTGTTCTTTATTTTATTTATCACAATTTACAGCGGAAATTTTACAGAAAAAAAAACCTCAAGTTTCACTTTTTCTCTTACATTAGTTCTCTCAGCCTTCCAGCCCATAGTGACCTCTTTTTCTAGTTTCTTTATCTCTACATTGTATTTTTAAATCTTTTTAATAAAAACTAAGTTTCTATAACAATTTTTAATTAGTTTTTAATTGAGATCTCTTCTGGTTTCTTGTAAAAATACCAACCAGATAAATTTGAAAATGCTTAAATGGAAACTGCAACAAATTGATTACATTTTCCCGTTAAATGATTGAATTGAAATTTAATTTTGTTGTTAAAGAGGGGGAATCAATATAATAGATTGCTTTAGTATTGATTTTTATTTTCAGTGTGTGTGTGTAGAGGCTTAACCTACAAAATTGTGTTGAATTTTCTTTTGAAAGACTCGTTCCTCTTTGCTTTAGTTCATTATGATTTTTAACCGGAAACCGAAAATACAAGTACTTGTACGTTACATGGGCAAACATGTAGTTTATAACTGTTTAGTTGTTGTTGTTGTTTTGTAGTTCCTCTTTAAACAAATTGTTTTTTTTTTAATTTTTCATTTTCCTACCTACCTCTAATGGAGGGTAATCTTATTAAAGTTAAATAGTATTTAAACAATTTTTTTTCCAAACAAAAGAGAAAAAAAATTAAACAAAAATATAATAAGGTGGGTCTTTAAAGAATTCTAGTTACACTAAAATTAATATAAAGAACTAAAAAAAGATAAAATTTTTTAAATAAAAAATAATTTGTTTAATTAATTAATTATTGCTTTTTTAGGCAACATGTTGCTAGCAACATGCATATGTAACTAAATTTTAAAAGTTTATTTTCTTTATTTTATTTAAACCCAAAAAAAATGTCCTTATTTTATTAAATTTTTAACAAAATCTTCAAATGTTGCTAAGCTTAACAAAAAGTTGCTAAAAATGTTGCAAAGCTATTTTACAGCAAAATGATGCTAAGATACTAAAATTTTTATAAAAATTTAAATTTTTGTTTTATTTATTCTATTTAATGACAAACTTTATACAAATTTATCCTAATTTTTAAAAAATTACAAAATGTTGCTAAGGAATCTGAAATGTTGCTAAGCTAATTTCATGACTTTTAGCTAAAAAAACATCGTAAACATAAACTAAATGAAATTTTCTTTTTGAAAAAAAAATTTTTGGAAATGTTGCTAAGAATTAAAAAATGTTGCTAAACAATTTCACAGCAAAATGTTGCTAAGAATCTAAAAATTTTATACAATTTTTAATGCTTGATTTATTTATTCTTTTTAATGACAATTCTGTACAAATTTTGTGATTTATTCAAAATTACAAAATGTTGCTAAGGAATGAGAAATGTTGCTAAGTCAATTTAATGACTTTGAACTACAAAAACACCTTAAACATAAATTAAATGAAATTTTCTTTTTGAAACCAAAAAATTTTTAAATGTTGCTAAGTATTAAAAAATGTTGCTAAAGAATTTTACAGCAACATGTTGCTAAGAATCTAAAAAATTTATAAAAATTTCTCTTCTTGTTTAATTTGTTTCATTTAATGAAAACATTTATCCAATTTTATAAATTATTCAAAAATTACAAAATGTTGCTAAGGCATGAGAAATGTTGCTAAGCCAATTTAATGACTTTGAGCTACAAAAACACCTTAAACATAAACTATATGAAATGTTCTTATTGAAAACAACAAATTTTAAATGTTGCTATGAATTTAAAAATGTTGCCAAACAATTTTACAGCAACATGTTGCTAGAAACATAAAAATTTCAATGATTTTGAATATTTGTTTTCTTTATTTTATATAAATCCAAGAATTTTTTATAATTTTGTGATTTTTCAAACAAATTAAAATGTTGCTAAGCTTGGCAAAATGTTGCCGAACCCCATGATATGATTTGCAATGAACATTATTCCATTTTTTTTAGCTGAACTGAAATTACCTTTTTAAAAGCAGTTATTTTGAAAATGTTGCTCAACATTTCAAAATGTTGCTAGAAATTTTAATATGGAAATTGAGCAACATGTTGCTAGGAATTTGGAAATATTATTAAAAATTAAATGTTAAAAACGTTTATGGTAGTTATTTCTAATAAAATCATACGATTTTCATTGTTTAAAAAGAATTTAAAAATGTTGCTAAGCTAGGCAAAATGTTGCCAAGCCCATGGCAAGTTTTTTAATGAAAATTTAACCATATACTAAACTGAAATAGAATAGCATTTTTAAAAGCAATAATTTTTGCAAATGTTGCTCAACATTTAAAAATGTTGCTAGACATTTTTATATGGAAATTTAGCAAAATGTTGCTAGGAATTTAGAGATGTTATTAAAAATTAAATGTTAATAATGTTTATGGTAGTTATACCTAACAAAATAAAAAGATTTTCGTTGTTTAAACAAAATTTAAAAATGTTGCTAAGTTGGGCAAAATGTTGCCAAGCCCATTGCATGATTTGCAATGAATATTTGTCCATTTTTTAGCTGTAATTAAATGTCTTTATTAAAAGCAATTATTTTTGGAAATGTTGCTCAACATTTCAAAATGTTGCTAGACGTTTAAAAATGTTGCTAGACATTTCTAAGTGTAAATTTAGCAAAATGTTGAAATATTGATACAAATTTAATGTTTAAAAAATGTTGTTAAGCTAAATTTCTTTTTTTTTTAATTTAAATTTTGCCAATTTTCCATTTATAATTTAATCTTGCTATAAATTGCTTTAATTTTTAAAATGTTGGCTCCCTAATTTTTTCAATTCATCATCATATACAAATGTTTATTCTGGTTATTATTGTCTTGCTGATCTCATTCATGTTTATATTGTGCTTGAAATGTTCATACATATTTTTTGCATATTCTTCTAAATATTTATTTTGCTAATAATTGTTTATTTTTTTTCCGAAAACTAAATTCAATTAGTTTTTATTAGAATTTTTTTTTTGCTTTAACAATGTTTATGAGCAAATTTTACATGCATACATTTTCTAAGGCCTCGTAATAAATGATTTTATTTTTGAAACTAAATGTGTTCAACATATGTTGCTTAAAAAGGAATTTTGAAATTCAAATACTAAGAAAAATTGTAATAAAATCGATTTTGTTGGAACATTTCTTACAAAAAGAAACAAAATATTAAAATTTTTAAAACAAAATCTTTTGTCTTAGCTTTTCTTTCTAATTTGTTTTGTTAGTCAATGACCTTTTCATTTCTTTTAATAACTTAAAACTAATTGCTCAAGTGTTTTATTTCTTTAGCCCTTTACTTAACTTTTCAATTTATATTTACTCTTAAAAATTCCTTTTTAATTGTGTTGATGTCCATATGTCAAATGTCTGGAAACAAAATGACATAAAACACTTGTTGCCACTTGATGTGTATTAAAAATAAATATTTCTTTATTTAAACTCAAAAACTTTAGGCAGCATTAATAAAGAAAATTAAGTGATTTGGTAAGAGAGATAAAAATATATAAAATGTTAAGGGAGTGAAAATGCAATCTGTCAAAAAAAAGAAACGAAATGCAGATGTAGAAGTCAAATATATAAAAATATAATAAAGGTATCAAACAAGTTTGAAAATTAAGATGTTTTATGTTGAAATCATTAGAAAAATTCTTTAGAAAACTGTAACATAATTAGTATATACAAAGTTACACAAAAAACACTCATTTAAGAAAATTACAATTTTAAAATGTTTACTTAATTGTTATTACTGTCCGTCCAATAGATTTCTTGCCTTTTGTGCTATATAATATTGAAAAATAATAAATTTCAAAAACATGACCTTTGACCTTTAAATAGAAAATTATGAAAAGTATTAGAATTAAAAGAAATTTTTATTATTTTCTTAAATTCAATTAATTTGTTTAATTTTTTGCCAATGATCAACTTTAAATAAAAATTTTTCACAAATTTGACCTTTGACCTTGAAATAAAAAATTGTTTATTTCAAAAGAAATCGACGAAAATTATTATTATTTTTAATTTCTTTTAAAATTATACTTAAATTTTTCATAAAATAATCAACTTTAATGAATTTAACCTTTGACCTTTAAACAAAATATTTTAATTTGTAAAAAATGTAACCTTATTTTTAATGATTTTAAAATATCTAAAACTAAGCCGACTAGAAAAGTATTCAGAAATGAAAATTAATGGATTTTTAAATATTTGACCTTTTACCTTTAAGCTTAAAATTTTAAATTGTAGAAATTTTTTGTAAATTTTTAATGATTTTGAATGGTCTAGAACTAAGCAGCCCGGAAAAGTATTTAGACATACAAATTAATTGATTTTTAAAAGTTTGACCTCTGACCTTTAAATACAAAATTTTAATTTGTAGACATTTTTTGTTAATTTTCATTGATTTTGAATGGTCTATAACTAAGCAGCCCGGAAAAGTATTTAGACATACAAATTAATTGATTTTTAAAAGTTTGACCTCTGACCTTTAAATACAAAATTTTAATTTGTAGACATTTTTTGTTAATTTTCATTGATTTTGAATTGTGTAGTGAAAATTAATGGATTTTTAAGTAAATGACCTTTGACCTTTCAGCACAATATTTTAATTTGTAGAAATTTGTTTGTAAATTTTTAATGATTTTGATTTGCCTAGAACTAAGCAGCCCGAAAAAGTTGACAGAAATGAAAATTAATGGATTTTTAAGTAAATGACCTTTGACCTTTCAGCACAATATTTTAATTTGTCGAAATTTTTTGTAATTTTGTATTGTCTAGAACTAATTAGCCCAGAAAAGTGTTAAGATATGCAAATTAATTGATTTTTAAAAGATTGACCTTTGACCTTATTTTAAAAAAAACTTGTAAAAATCATAAAATTCTCAAATATTTTGCACAAATTTTATATTTCTTAATCTCTCTAAATAATTTTCTTAATTTTAATGTGAAATATTAGTGATTAAACAATATGACCTTTGACCTTTTTTCATAAAAATTCAAATATGTAAGATTTTTTAAAATTTTTTAAATATTTTTTTAGCTTAAAGAGTTAATCAATCACGTTAACTATTTGAATTTGTTAAATTACTAGTTTAAAAAAGTATGAACTTTGACCTGAATTGAAAAAACTTGTTAAAAACCTCAAAACTCATATATTTTAAATTTAAACAAATATTTTGTTTAACTTAAATTTAAAATATTAGTTATTAACGATATGACCTCTGACCTTTACTATTAAATGTTAAATTTTTGAGAATTTTTTTATATTTAACGCATGTCGTTTAACGCTTTTATTGTGTGTTTATATGTTGTTTATACAAAAATTCTATTTAAATATATCTCTAACCAAATAATGTCTACCACCTAAATATTTTGAAATTTATTTATGACATGATGATTTTGCCAGAAAATTTTTTGGTGTTTTATATCTAAACAAAAACTGCTGCTGCTTGAAATCTTGTCGAGCTTTCAAATACACAATTTCTTTCTTATATTTTATTTTATTTTCTGTTACACTTAGTTCATTGGCCATTTTTAGGGCGAAATGTAAAGAATTTTGTTGAGAGACAGACAGCAGAACAAAATAAGAAACAAGACAATTACTACATTTAAATTTAAAATGAAGACAAGTATTTTGTATGCAGACAATGTGCAAATATTGTGGTTGGGCTGAGAAATGGTTAAAAGTAACCCAGCAAAATTTTTGCGAGGAATTAAATATTAAAATGTAACTTAATAAAAACATTTTTAAAATACTTTGTAAACAAATTATTCATTAAATTTTGAAACGACCCTCGTATTATTATTAAAATTTATTAATTTGCAAGTTTAGCTATTGGATTTGGAAGATAATTAAAGAACATTTTTTGAGTTTTATTGATTTTTCAATTTGAGGTCAAAGGTCAACATTGAAAAAATTCGTGCATATTCAAAGAAAAATTAATTTTTTAGCTTTTCTATAAATAGCTTTTCTATAATTTTTAGCTTTTCTATAATTTTTAGCTTTTATATAAAATTTAAAATGAATTAATATTTCACAAAAATTTAAAATGGCGAAAAAGTTATTTTTTTTTTTTTAAATTTATTTATTTTTATTTTGTATTAAAGGTCAAATATGTGTTAATTTACATCTTAAATTTATTAATGGGACTCATAAAAAAATATTTTTTTTAATATAATTTGTTGGTAAAATGTCAAAGGTCATCTGTTTAATATCTTATATTTTATATTAAAATTAAGCAAATTATTTAAAGAGATTCATAAATATAAAGTTTGTGATAAAAATTTGAAGATTTAAGGAATTTTGCCAAACATGTTTTTGTTAATTTTGAAACTGCCCTCGTACAATTTTTTTTGAAATATGATAATGCTTAAAAAGTAATTAGATTGTTGAAAAATCGTTTAATTTAGCAGATTTATACAAAATATTTTGCTGAATTTTCAAACCACCCTCGTTTAATATGTAAAGGTTTTACAAAATTAAACAATTTGTAAGTTATAGTATTTAGTTTTTTTAAACTAACATAATTTTTAAAATTTATTTTAAAAAAAATTCAAGTAATTTTGAAACTGCCCTCGTATTTTAAGTAGGTTTTATTTAGCAAAATACAATGAAACTGAAATGAATTAATTAATTGAAAAATCGTTTAGATTTAACAGATTTTTACAAAATATTTTGCATAATTTTTAAACTACCCTCGTATAATAAGTAAAAGCTTTACAAAATTAAAGAATTTGTAAGTTATAGTATTTAGTTTTTTATAAACTAACATTATTTTAGGAATTAATTAAAAAAAATTTAAGTTATTTCGAAACTGGCCTCGTATTTTAAGTAATTTTTTTTAGTAAAATACAATAACACTGAAAAAGTGCTGAATATGTGTATAAATCGTTTAGATTTAGCAGATTTTTACAAAATATTTTGATGAATTTTCAAACAACCCTCGTATAATAAGTAAAAGTTTTACAAAATTAAAAAATTCTTAAGTTATATTATGTAGTTTTACTTAAACAAACATAAATTTATGAATTTACTTTAAAAAAATTTAAGTCATTTTGAAACTGCCCTCGTATTTTAAGTGGTTTTTTTTAGAAAAATACAATAAAGCTGAAATGAATTTATTTCTAGAAAAATCGTTTAGATTTAACAGATTTTTTACAAAATATTTTGCTTAATTTTGAAACGACCCTCGTATAATAAAGTAAAATTGTTTAAAAAACAAATAATTTGCAAGTTATATTATTTATTTTATTAAAACCTTGAGATTTCTGAGAGTTTTGGGAAAAAAAATCAGTTAACTTTGAAACTGACCTCGTATTTGAAGTATAATAAATTCGTATAATAAAGTAAATTTGTTAAAAATGCAAATAATTTGCAAATTATATTATTTATTTTAATGAAATCTTGACATTTCTGAGATTTTTTGGAAAAAAATTCAGTTAATTTTGAAACTGACCTCGTATTTGAAGTAAAATTTGTTTCAAAAAAAGAAAAGTTAGGCTTAAATTGTTAATAGTTTTTTTGAAACACATTAAAATTAACAATTTTTAACAACATTTTTTGCATAATTTTGAAACGTACCCTCGTATAATGAAGTAAAATTGTTAATAAATTAAACAATTTTTATGTTATATTATTTATTTTATTGAAATCTTGACTTTTCTGAGATTTTTGAGAAAAAAATGCAGTTAACTTTGAAACTGACCTCGTATTTGAAGTAAAATTTGTTTAGAAAACGTTAGTTATGCTGAAATTATTATTAGTTTATTAAATATACATTCAAATTAGCAGTTTTTAACAAAATTTTTTGCATAATTTTGAAACGTACCCTCGTATAATGAAGTAAAATTGTTAATAAATTAAACAATTTTTAAGTTATATTATTTATTTCATTGAAATCTTGACTTTTCTGAGATTTTTGGGAAAAAATTTCAGTTAATTTTGAAACTGACCTCGTATTTGAAGTAAATTTTTTTAAAAAAGAAAAGTTAGGCTGAAATTATTATTAGTTTATTCAAAATACATTAAAATTAGCAGTTTTTAACAAAATTTTTTGCATAATTTTGAAACGTACCCTCGTATAATGAAGTAAAATTTTTAATAAATTAAAAAATTTTTATGTTATATTATTTATTTTATTAAAACCTAGACATTTCTGAGATTTTTGGGAAAAAATGTCAGTTAATTTTGAAACTGACCTCGTATTTGAAGTAAAATTTCTTTAAAAAAAAGAAAAGTTAGGCTTAAATTGTTAATAGTTTTTTTGAAACACATTAAAATTAACAATTTTTAACAAAATTTTTTGCATAATTTTGAAACGTACCCTCGTATAATGAAGTAAAATTGTTAATAAATTAAACAATTTTTATGTTATATTATTTATTTTATTAAAACCTTGAGATTTCTGAGATTTTGGGAAAAAATTTCAGTTAATTTTGAAACTGACCTCGTATTTGCAGTAAATTTAAAAAAAAAAAGAAAAGTTAGGCTTAAATTGTTAATAGTTTTTTTGAAACACATTAAAATTAACAATTTTTAACAAAATTTTTTGCATAATTTTGAAACGTACCCTCGTATAATGAAGTAAAATTGTTAATAAATTAAACAATTTTTAAGTTATATTATTTATTTCATTGAAATCTTGACTTTTCTGAGATTTTTGAGAAATAATTTCAGTTAATTTTGAAACTGACCTCGTATTTGAAGTAAAATTTATATAAAAAACGTAAGTTATGCTGAAATTATTATTAGTTTTTTTGAAACACATTAAAATTAACAATTTTTAACAAAATTTTTTGCTTAATTTTGAAACGACCCTCGTATAATGAAGTAAAATTGTTAATAAATTAAACAATTTTTATGTTATATTATTTATTTTATTAAAACCTTGAGATTTCTGAGATTTTTGGGTAAAAATTTCAGTTAATTTTGAAACTGACCTCGTATTTGAAGTAAAATTTGTTTAAAAAGCGTTAGTTATGCTGAAATTATTATTAGTTTATTAAAAATACATTAAAATTAGCAGTTTTTAACAACATTTTTTGCATAATTTTGAAACGTACCCTCGTATAATGACGTAAAATTGTTAATAAATTAAAAAATTTTTAAGTTATATTATTTATTTTATTAAAACCTTGACATTTCTGAGATTTTTGAGAAATAATTTCAGTTAATTTTGAAACTGACCTCGTATTTGAAGTAAAATTTGTTTAAAAAACGTTAGTTATGCTGAAATTATTATTAGTTTATTAAAAATACATTCAAATTAGCAGTTTTTAACAAAATTTTTTGCATAATTTTGAAACGTACCCTCGTATAATGAAGTAAAATATTAAAGAAACTTTATAACTAACAGGTAATATCATTTATTTTAATTAAATTTATACATTTCTAGGAGTTTAGCCCAAAAATTTTAGTTTAATTTGAAACTGACCTCGTATTTAAAGAAATATTTCTTTAAAAAAAAAGAATAATATATAAATTATTTATAAGTTTTTGAAAATACATTTTAGTTTAGCAACTTTTTAATAAAATATTTGTTTACTTTCCAAGTGACCCTCGTATAAAGAAGTAGAAGAGTTTAAAAATTAAACACTTTCTATGTTATGTTATTTATTTAACTTAAACCTTAACAATTTTAAGAATTTAGCTAAACAAATTTCGGTTAATTTTAAAACTGACCTCGTAATAATAAAAAATATTTTTGATGGAAAAATTTTAAACATTCTATTGCTTTTTATTTTCTTTTTTTTTAAACAAATTTTGAAATTTACAAAATTTTTTTGTCATTCTCGTGTTCTAATTTTCTTTAAAAATAAAATTAAAAATTTTTCAGAAACTTTTTTGTCGATTTACCCTGTAATTTTATCAAAATTCAAAATTATTTGAATTTTTTTTCCCCAAAATTCTTAAATTTTTTTTTCAGGTTTCCAACTTTTTCCGGCAAACTCCTTTTAAGTTTTGTAATTAATTTAACAAATTCTCCGAAAGTGTTTACAATTAATTTACTGGTGTTTAATTTTGTCCATCTCTATTTTTGCCTGCTAAAATTTAATTCTATTTTAAACAGAAAATGTTTAGGTTTTTGTGGTAGTTTCTTGTTTTTTATTTCATTCTTTTGAGGCCGTTTAGTTGCTGTTGTTGTGTTTTTGATGATGTAAATTTGTATTTGTTTTTATTTCGCCACACATTTGCCAACAACATGTGAATAAAACCAACAACAACAACCAGCCTAATAAACAAATCAAGCAAAAACAACAATAACTACAGAGACTATGGCCACCCAAAAAAGAGAAGAAGAAGTAGAAAAATAATATAAAAATAAAAACAAAAACATCAGGCAAAAACACACAAAAAATTGGTGAGTTTAAATAATTTCGGTTGTTTAATTTAGTTTTGTGGCCCGTTCGGTTCAACGCAGTGTTGATGACGTTCGCGATCGTTCTGATTTTTTAATTTTGAGATAAATTGTATCATTCTTTGCTGTCGTCAATAAATAATGTTTGTGGTCTTGTGTAATTTACAAACATTCAGTTATTAAACGCCATTGTTTTGTAGTGTTTTGTTATTGTTGTTTAGTTAAGCTTCGTTTAAGAAAACGACGAAACGAAACGTGTTTAAATTGAACTGTTATTGTTGTTGTTGTGGTGGTGGCAGAAATTTGAGTAATTTTGATTTGTTTTGTTTTGATGGTGGGAAATTCGTCATTTCTCCCCTTTTTCTCTCTCACTCTCTCCCCCTACTATGTTAATGGTTGGTTCTTCTTCTGCTGCTAACGGGTTTAGTTTTCAAAGTCGCGTTTTGTTGGTGTTGTTTTGTGGTCGTCTTAAAAGTCATTAACTTTTTGAATTGTTTATGTTTTTTTAAAGACAATTATTAAAGAAAAAAATATAAAATTGTTTTAAAAATCTAATATGATCACGTTTTATCTAATTGTGGTTGGGTGGTTGGTTGGTTGGTGTATGTGAAATTATTTATTTATTTTTTTTATCAAAAAGAAATTAATTGAATTTAATAGGAAAGATACCTATTTAAACATAATAATAAGTGCAGTTTTTATTGTCATAAAACGACAACACAAAATGTAAAAAATAAAGAAAAAAAAAACTGCACCACAACCAAAAAAAAATTAAAAGTCAATGATCTTTTTACAAAAGTTTTTTTTTATAAAAGCAAAATACAAATAAGTAGGTACTAAAACGAAACCATTTCGGTGAAAAATAAGTAAAATAAATGAGGAAATATGCTGAACAAATTAAATGAAAGCTCTTAAAAGTCCCCCCTGAACAAATTTTCCTACAAAAGAAGCGACATTTTTAAAGAAAAAAAATTCAAAATTTTAAAAATTTCTTTAAGAAAATTTTAAAATTTGTTAGATATTCTACTCAATATTAATAAATCCGATATTTTTTTTACACAAAATATCAATTTTCAATATGATTTATTTGAAAGAAATTTAAAATTTCTCAAAAAAAATTTTAAAATTCAAAATTTAATTTAAAACATTTTTAAAATTTTAAAATTCAAAATTTTGATTTTTGAAAATATTAATTTTCAATATTAAAAAAATTCTATAATTTTTTTTATTGAAAAAAAAAATGGAAAAAAAAATTTAAATTTAAAAAATTTTTAAAATTTTAAAATTCAAAATTTTGATTTTTGAAAATATTAATTTTCAATATTAAAAAAATTATTAAATAAAAAAAATTATAGAATTTTTTTAATATTGAAAATTAATATTTTCAAAAATCAATATTTTGAATTTTAAAATTTTTTTTGAGAAATTTTAAATTTCTTTCAAATAAATCATATTGAAAATTGATATTTTGTGTAAAAAAAAATCGGATTTATTAATATTGAGTAGAATATCTAAAAAATTTGAAAATTTTCTAAAATTTCTCAAAAAAAATTAAAAAATTCAAAATTTTGAAAAAAAATATTTAAATTTTAAAAATTTCTTTAACAAAATTTTTTAATTTTCAATATACAAAATATGAATTATTGAAAAAAAAATTTTCAAATTTAAAAAATTCTAAATTTTTGAAAACAAATTTTAATATTTTTTAGGTTTTCTATTCAATTCAATCAAAATATCAATTTTAAATATGTTTTATTGATAAAAAAACTAATATTTCTCATGTAACTTGACAAAAATAGCAACAAATTTTCGAATTTAAAATTTTTAGAGAATTTTTTTTTTTAAAAAAATTCAAATTTTAAAAAATTTCTTTAACAAATTTAATTTTTTTTTAATAAATCCTACCTTTTATTACACAAACTATCAATTTTAAATATTTATTGTTGGAAAGAAAACTAAAATTTTGCATGTGACTTAACAAATTTAGAAAAAAAATTTTCAAATTTAAAAAAAATATTTAATTTAAAAAAATTCAAATTTTAAAAAATTTCTTTAACAAATTTACATTTTTTTAAAAATATCAATTTAGAAAAAAATTTAAAATTTTTGAAAAAAAATTTAAATTTTAAAAATTTCTTTAACTAATTTTAAAATTTTTTAGGTTTTTTACTCAATAAAATAGATCCTACATTTTTTTAAAACAATTTATCAATTTTAAATATGTTTTATTGAAAAAAAAACTAAAATTGCTCATGTGACTTGACAAAAGGTAACGACAATTTTCAAATTTAAAATTTTTGAAAAAAAAAAAAATTAAAAATTTTTTAATTCAGATTTTAATATATTTTTAGGTTTTCTACTCAATATTAATAAGTTTTATTAAAAAATAACTACAATTTCTCATGTGACTTGACAAAAGTAGGAAAAAATTTTCGAATTTTAAAAAATTCCAAATTTTTAAAAAAAATTTTACAATTTTAAAATTTTTTTTTTAACAAATATTAGATTTTTTATGGTTTTTATTCAATATTTAAAAATCCTAAATTTTGTTTACACAAAATATTTATTTTAAATAAAAACTAAAGAAAAAAACTTAAATTTTTCAAGTGATTTAAAATTAATTTCTAAGTGAAAGTAACCATTATAATTCTAAGGATTAAAAGTAGACTTCAAATGATATTTAAATCATTCAAAACCAACATATACTTCAAAAGTTATGAGCTTTCAAACTCGCATACTTTCTGAATTTCTTCAACAAATTTGAGTCTTAAATTTTAAAAATTCTTAACATTTCTTTAACAAGTTTTAATTTGTTTTTAGTTTTCTACACACTTTTAATTAAAAGAACATTTTTTACAAAAAAATAAAAATTTTAAGTAGGTATTATTGAAAAACAACTTAGATTTTTCAAGTGATTAAAAATATATTTCTAAATGAAAGTAACAAATGTAATTCAAAAGAATAAAAGTAGACTTCATCACCTATCAAATATTGTTTAAATCTTTAAAATCCTACATTAGCTTAAAGAGTTATGAGCTCTCAAACTCTCATATTTTGTGAATTTCTTCACCAAGTCACGAAATTTTTTTTTTTTTTCAAAATTAAATTTTTGCTGAATTTTGCTGAAATTTGTATATTTTAAGGGTGTGTCAAGCAAAAACTATTTTTCAAAACTATTTATTCTTATTCTAAACTAATTATTTCATGAAGTCTTTAGGGACTAGAAATTTTCCCACTGAGTATTAATAAAGAACTACCATCGCTCTTTTTCCGCTGGCATATCTTAAATTTTTATCGCTTTTGCTTTTTTTTAAAAACAACATATTACGCTTTAGTTTTTCTTTTCATATTTCCCTAGATTTTGCAATCTTTTGTTTATTGTTTATTTTTTCTCTATATAAAATTTAATATATTTCACACTTTGTTTTATATTCTCTATGTAGTTTGGTTTGTTTTTTTATTAATGAGTTATTAAATGACTGCTGTCGTTAAATGGAAAAAAGCTTCTTTTCCAGTTGTTCGCCAATGCATTACCATTTAGTAATTTTATTTTAGTTACACCCGCTTTTTATCAGAAATTCTCTAGACTCCTACCCACTCACACAATTCCAAAGAAGTGCTTGTTGCTGTCTTGCTGTTAATGATTTCATATTGGAAATGAAATAAAATAAATAATAAAATATTATTTATTTAAGAAGCGGTCGTTTGTATTAAGTTAATGAAACATCAAACAGGGTGTTTAGGTTTTGAAATATTTAAATGGATTTTTTTAAAACTGTTTAAAATCGCTATCTTTAAAAACCATAAAACCAAAGTTTAATTTAAAGGCTATATAAAAGCTTCTTTTAAAGGTTGTAGCAAACGCTTTCCAAAAGTTTTCTTTAATAATTATATAAGAAACATTATTTAAAATTTATACATTTATATAAGAAACCTTATTTGAAAGTCAAAGTTATTTAGAAAGCTTTCTTTAAAAACTATAGAATAAAAAAACTACAAAAAACAATATTTAAAAGCTTTTTTTGATATTGATATATAAAAAAGCTCTATAAAAAATTTTTTGCAGAAGCTCATTTAAAGTGGTTATAAAAAGCTTATTTTGGCAGCTTTTATTAAAAGCTCATCTATATAGGGATTATTTTAAAGCTTTTACAAAAACCAACTTTTTTTGAATATTCAATAAAAGTTTGTTTTAAATGTTTATCAAGCTTTTATAAAAAAAAACAAAGCTTTTATAAAGGCTCACTTAAAGGTGTTTTTAAAAGGTTTATAAACCAATTCCCAAAATAATCTCTTAAAAACGCTTCTAAAAATATTATAAAGCTCCTATATAAGCTTTTATTAAATATTTTAATTCAAAAGTTTACTAAAAGCTCTTTTTAAAAATGTTTAAAATAAAGCTTTTATAGTTTTTTTAATGAAAAAAAACAATTTTAAAATGTTTCTATAAAAAACTTGCTATATAAATCTTTTTATAAAGCATCTTTGCAAGATTTTATTAAAAATTTAAATTGCAATATTTAATGAAAGCTGTTTTTAGAAATAGAAATATTATAAAGCTCTAATATAAGATTTTATTAAACATATTAATTCAAAAGTTAACTAAAAGCTGTTTTTAAAAATGTATTTTTAAAGTTTTTTTTTTATATGAAAAAAGCTCTTTTATAATGTTTGTATAAAAAAACTTGTTAATGACATTTTTTTATGCATTAAAAAGCTCCTTCCTATACAGGCTTTTATTAAAAATTGTAATTCAAATATGTATTTACTAAAAGTTCTTTTTAATAATGTTTAAGTTTTTTAAGTTTTCTTTATACGAAAAAAGCTCTTTTAAAATGTTTAATATCTTTTTGAAAAAGCTTTTAAATATAGCTTTTTACATTTTTTTTAAAAAAAAAGCTTTTTAAATAACTTTTATTAGAAACTTGTTAAAAGCTTTTATAAAAAAATTAAAAAAAAGATTTTTAAAAGCTCTTTTTAAATTTTGTAATAAAAGTACTTTTTTTAAAAAAATTGTTTTTTAAAATTTATATAAAAAATTTTTTTTTAAACAAAGTTTTTATAGCTTTTGATTGACCTTTAATAAAAAACTTTTTAAAGAAAGCTTTTCATTGACTTTTTTAGGATGATTTTTTTATAGCATTGAAAAAACTTTTAAAATAATTTTTATTAGAAACTTGTTAAAAGCTTTTATGAAAAATTAAAAAAAGTTTTTTTAAAAGCTCTTTTTTAAATTTTGTAATACAAATATTTTTTATTAAAAAAAGCTTTTTTAGAATTTTTATATAAAAAAATGTTTTAAAGAAAGCTTTATATAGCTTTTGATTGACCTTTCATAAAAGAAAGCTTTTCATTGAAATTTTTAGGATGATTTTTTGTATAGCATTGAAAAAGCTGTTAAATTCATTTTTATTAGAAACTTGTTAAAAGCTTTTATAGACAAATTAAAAAAAGTTTTTTAAAAGCTCTTTTTAAATTTTGTAATAAAAATCCTTTTTTTAAAAAAAGCTTTTTTAAAATTTTTATATAAAATTTTTTTTTAAAGAAAAAAAAATTTCATAAGAAAAGCTTTTTAAAGAAAACTTTTCATTGAACTTTTTAGGATGATTTTGTATATAGCATTGAAAAAGCTTTAAAATAATTTTTATTAGAAACTTGTTAAAAGCTTTTTTTGAAAAATGAAAAAAAAGTTTTTTAAAAGCTCTTTTTTAAATTTTGTAATAAAAATACTTTTTTAAAAAAAGCTTTTTTAAAATTTTTATATAAAATTTTTTTTTAAAGAAAGCTTTATAAGCATTTTAAGGACATTTTTATGATAAGATTTGTATACCATTTGAAAATAATTTTTATTAGAAACTTGTTAAAAGCTTTTATTGAATAATTAAAAAAAGTTCTTTTTAAAGTTTGTAATAAAAATACTTTTTTTAAACGCTTTTTAAGCCAATTTAAACAAAATTATAAAAAAGCTCTTCTATAGGTTTTTATATAAAAAGCTATTTTTTAAAAAAATTATGGTAAAAATCATTTATTTTAGTTTTTAAAGCATTTTTTATATTTTTTTAAAGCTATTTAAGATTTTTATCAAAAAAAGCTATTTAAAGTCTTACTCAAGACTTTAAATAGCTTTTTTTGCTTTTCTAAAAATTGGAAAGCAGGAGCTTTTATGATTATCCTATTAAAATGTCTATTTTTAAATAGATTTTATATTTTAGTTAGTTTTATATTAAAATTAATTATTAGGAAGCCGTTTCTAAACAAAGCTGATTAAAAATTTGTGTATGAAAGTTCCATCAAAGCTTTAGGCAAAACATTTGGAAGACATTTTTTTAAAAGCTTTTTTTTTAATTTTTAATTGTGTAAATAAAGTTTTAAATCGTTTGTAAAAAAGCATTAGAAGCTTTTATAAAAGCTTTTTTACAAAAGATTTAAAGCTTTATTTACACAACTTAAAAATTAAAAAAAAAGCTTTTAAAAAAATGTCTTCCAAATGTTTTGCTTAAAGCTTTGATGGAACTTTCATACACAAATTTTTAATCAGCTTTAAAAAGTTATTTTAAAAGTTTCATAAAAATCTTAAAAGCTTTTATGCTAAAATTGGCAAAAATTATGAAATTTCTCAAAAGCTTTTAAATTTGTTAATATGTTTTGTTAAAACAAATTACTAGGAAGGGTTTGTGTTGTTTGTTAAAAATCTTGAAAACTGTTTTGCTAATTTTTAGCACCCAGTATAAATTAAACATTTTCTTATCACTGCAAGTTTTAAATTACTTGTCTAATGAGAGAGTTTGGAGAGTAAGAGACAAAATGCCAACATTTTTTTTTGTTTTTTTTGCTATTTTAAGTGTAAAGAGAGTGTTGAAAAAAAACACATTTTATGATTAATTAAATTTATGAACTGAAAAACAATTTTATATTTTTTTAATAAGCAAAACAATTCAAACAAGCAACAAAGTGCATTTCAAAAAAAGATGCAGTAACACCAAAGATACACCAACAAAAGGCAGTAGGAAGAGATGCAAATAATTAACGCCTTCTTCGTTTAAATATTTCTTTTTTTTAGTTTTCACAGTTTTATGAAAATGAGTCTAATAAACAGATGAACGCGTGGATAAATTGAATGTTTCGAAATATGTATGCAAAACGTTAGCAATCAAGTGGCAAGTGTTAGGAACATGCTAAATGAGTTACTGCTTTGTGGAAAATATTGAGTTTTTTCTTTTTTAAATTCAATTAAAAAATAAAACGGTTGGTTTGGGATTTTTGTTAAGAAAAATTTTGAAATTTAAGACAAATGTTTGTAAAAAGCTCCATGGCTGACAGTGTAGTGGATGATGTATTAAAAGATATTTTATGTTTGAAAAATAATTGTGTTAGTATTGAGATTTTTAGAAAAAAATTTAAGAAAAAATAATTTTATATAGAATTTTGATTAATTTTTGTTTTTTTTTTATAAATTTGCAGCTGGAATTACTACAGCGTCAGGTAACAGATTTAACGGATACTAAAACCACAGTGGAGGATCTGACTTCACGCACAAAAACCGAATATGCGGTGTTGCAGGCCCGCTATCATATGCTGGAGGAGCAGTTTAGAGAAGTAAGTTTCTGTTTTCTTTTTTTATATAAAATCTTAAATTAAATATTTATTTCTCTCTCTCTCTCTCTTGCTTAAGGCTGAATTCCGTGCCGAGGATCGTTTAGCCGAAGAACAAAAACGCCATCGTGAGCTTCTGGCTCGTGTGGAACGTGAGGCTGCCCTACAAAACGAAAACTGTCAGATTAAAATCAAAACCATAGAAATCGAGGCCAATGCCTTGCGTGAGGAGAATCAACGTTTGCGTGTTTTGTGTGACAAACAGGCCAATGATCTGCATCGCACCGAAGAGAAATTCGAATTGGCTAGAGATCAAATTGTAGTGCTGCAGCAAGATCTAGATGAGGCTGAGCAAAAAGAGCGTAAATATGAACAGGAAAAGAAAACCTCCGAAGAACTAATGCTGGAGTTGAGTAAAGAGCTGGAGCGTTTAAGAGCCGAAACAGGGCCAGCCATGCCCACCACCTCCCCCGAATCCATAAGACTGGAAGAGTTACATCAAGAGCTAGAGGAAATGAGACAAAAGAATAGAGGTTGGCTTTAATATTTAAAATTTATTTAAACAAAAACTCAATTAAATTTTATTTTACAGCTTTGGAAGAACAAAATGAAGAACTGCAAGCAGCTGTTTTGACTAGAGGCGTGGAAGAGGGCCGCCATTTGTTAAATGGCACCTTAAATAGTTTGGCTCAAGAATTGGAAGAAATGTCACAAGCTCAGGTGAGTTCAAAACAAACCTAAATTCTTTTGTTTTGTGGCAAATTAAAAAAAGCACTTTTTTTAAACCAGCACCTTTTGAATTAATGTTATTGCATCATAAAAGCTTTTATTTTCATTTAAAACACAAAGAAAAGCTTGAAAGTTTGTTCAAAGCTTTCATATTCAATTTTGCTTGTTTAATTGCTTTATTTACTTAAAAAGCTTTTTTTTAAAGCTTTTTTTTTTTGCATAAGCCAAGTTTGAAAGTTTATTCGTAGCTTTCTTATCAAAGTTTGCTTGATTATTTGCTTAATTTACCTAAAAAGCTTTTAAACTGATGTTGTACTCTACAAAGCTTTTATTTGTTTGACCTAAGCTAGGCTTTTTAATACAACTTGCATGTCTTTTTTAGCATCTTAACTGTTAGTTTTTTAATTTAAAATTGTATTTCTTTTTCTAAATTAAAGTTTTTTAGAATTTTGGGGTTTTACAGTCATATTTCCCTAAAGCTTTTATTGGTTTATATCAATTTGTTATTAGAAAGACTCTAGTTTATATAATTAAGGTCCTTTTTAGGTATTTTCTTTAAAAGCTTTTAAATAATTTGTCTATGGAAGTCTTATTTTCTATGGAAGTCTTATTTTCTATGGAAGTCTTAAAAACTTCCATAGAAAATAATGAAAACAGGAATAAATTTTTGTGTTTAACTATATCAGCTATGTGAGGGAAATTAGTCGATTTGAAAGAGTGTAAGGAATTTCGTTCGTTTAAAGATTTTATTGAAACATTTTATTAAAGCTTTTATTAAACGTTTTGAAAGCTTTTATTAACAAGTTTTAAAACTTGTTTTTTAAATGTTTGAAGATTGTAAACTTTTTAAATGTTTTAATGGAACTTTGAAAGCTTTTACAAAAAAAAAACTTTTCAAGTCACTATATAAAGCTTTTATTTAAATTGTTTAAAGCGTTCATAAAAACTGTTTAAATATTTTATTAAACATTTTTAAACTTTTTTTTAATAAAATGTTTAAAGATTGTAAATTTGTTAAAGCTTTTCTCGAAACTTTTGAAAGCTTTTATGACAAGTTTTCAAGGATTTTATGAAATCTATTTATGTGTTCATTGAAACTTTTATTAAAACATGTTAAAGCTTCAATTAAAAATTGTTAAAGCAATAATTTTTCACAAAATTTATATTAAGCTTTTAATTATTTATTAAAGCTTTTTCAAACTTTTTCTGCAGCCTTTTAATAAAACATATTACGGAGTTTTTTTTAAAGCTTTTAGAGAATTTTAGATTTTTTTTTTTTAAAAATTGAATTTTTTTTTTTTGTAAAAAAATTTTTTTTTCTAAAACATTTAATTTTTAAGGTTTTAACACTTTTTAAAAGCTTTTAAAGAATTTTAGAAATTTTTGTAATTTTTTTTTTTTTGGAAAAAAATTTTTTTTTCTAAAACATTTAATTTTGAAATTTTTAAGTTTTTAACACTTTAGTAAAAAATTATAAAATTTTTATAGTAAAATTTTATATTTTCGCTTTTATATCAAGTTTAGTAAAAATTTAAATTCCAATATTTAATGAAAGCTCTTTTTAGAAATAGAAATATGTATTATAAAGCTCCAATATAAGCTTTTATTTAACATATTAATTCAAAAGTTAAATAAAAGATCTTTTTAAAAATGTATTTTTAAAGTTTTTTTTTTATATGAAAAAAACTCTTTTGTATTAATGTTTGTATAAAAAACTTGTTAATGAAATTTTTTTTATGCATTAAAAAGCTACTTCCTATACAGGCTTTTATTAAAAATTGTAATTCAAATATAAATATGTATTTACTAAAAGCTCTTTTTAATAATGTTTAAATTAAGCCTTTTTATTTTTGTTTTTATAGAAAAAAGCTCTTTTAAAATGTTTGTATAAAAGCTTTTTAAAGAAATCGCTTTAGAAAATGTTTAAAATATCTTTTTGAAAAAGCTTTTAAATATAGCCTTTTGCATACTTCTTTAAAAAAAAGCTTTTTAAATAACTTTTATTAGAAACTTGTTAAAAGCTTTTATAGGAAAATTAAAAAAAAATGTTTTTTAAAAGCTCTTTTTTAAAGTTTGTAATAAAAATATTTTTTAAAAAAAAGCTTTTTTAAAATTTTTAAAAAAAAAAATTTTTAAACAAAGTTTTATATAGCTTTTGATTGACCTTTAATAAAAAACGTTTTAAAAGAAAGCTTTTCATTGACCTTTTTTGGATGATTTTTTTATAGCATTGAAAAAACTATTAAAATAATTTTTATTAGAAACTTGTTAAAAGCTTTTATAGAAAAATTAAAAAAAAGTTTTTTAAAAGCTCTTTTTTAAGTTTTGCAATACAAATACATTTTTAAAATTTTTATATAAAAAAAATTTTTAAAGAAAGCTTTAAAGCATTTTAATGAAATTTTTATGATGAGTTTTTTTATAGCGTTTGAAAAAACTTTTAAAATAATTTTTATTAGAAACTTGTCAAAAGCTTTTATAGAAAAATTCAAAAAAGTTTTTTAAAAGATCTTTTCTAAAATTTGTAATAAAAATCCTTGTTTTAAAAGCTTTTTAAGCTAATTTAAACAAAATTATAAAAAAAGCTCTTCTAAAGGTTTTTATATAAAAAGCTATTTTTAAAAAAAAAAATGGTAAAAATCATTTATTTTTTTTTAAAGCTATTTAAGATTTTTATCAAGAAAAATCTATTTAAAGTCTTGTGTAAAGCTTTTCTAAAATTGGAAAGCAGTAGCTTTTATAGATTTTATATTTTAGTTAGTTTTATATTAAAATTAATTATTAGGAAGCTGTTTCTAAAGAAAGCTGATTTAAAATTGTTTATGAAAGTTCCATCAAAGCTTTTGGAAGACATTTTTTTAAAAGCTTTTTTTAATTTTTAAGTTGTGTAAATGAAGCTTTAAATTTTAATAAAACATATTACGGAGATTTTTTTAAAGCTTTTAAAGAATTTTAGAAACTTTTTTAAAAAAATTAAAATTTTTTTTTTTGTAAAAAAAAAAAATTCTAAAACATTTAATTTTGAAATTTTTAAGTTTTTAACACTTTAGCTAAATATTATAAGAATTTTTAGTAAAATTTTATATTTTTTTTTTATATCAAATTTATATATAAAACATATTACGATGATTTTTAAAAGCTTTTAAAGAATTTTAGACATTATTTTAAAAAAATTTTAATTTTTTTTTGTTAATTTTTTTTTTTTAAACATTTAATTATGAAATTTTTAAGTTTTTAACTTTAGTTAAAAATTATAAGAATATTTAGTAAAATTTTATATTTTCTTTTTTATATCAAATTTATATAAAAAGCCTTTTAAAACATATTACGATGATTTTTTTAAAAGCTTTTAAAGAATTTTAGAAATTTTTTTAAAAAAATTAAAATTTTTTTTGTAAAAAAATTTTTTTTTCAAATACATTTAATTTTGAAATTTAAAGAATTTTAGAAATTTTTTTAAAAAAATTAAAATTTTTTTTGTACAAAAAATCTTAAATTTTAGTTAAAAATTAAAAAATTTTGAAAATTTTTTTATTTTCTTTTTTATATCAACTTTATATAGAAAGCTTAAAAATAGGTTCCTAAAGAAAAAATCCAAAGTAAATTCTTTAGGAACCTAGTATTTGTGAATAAAAGCTTTTACAAAATATAAAATTTTACAAATTTTTTTTAATTTTTAACTCAAATGTTAAAAATTAAGCTTTCTTTTACAAAAAGAAATTTTAAATTTTTTTAAAAAAAATTCAAAAATTCTTTAAAAGCTTTTAAAAAAATCATAGGCAAGAATTTAGACAAGATTTTTCAATTTCTTAATGAAAAGCTTTCAGTTTACAACTTTTTCAATTCATATTTCTTATTGGGTAAACCGATAGACTAGAAGATAGTGTGCTGGGCTATCAATGTGAGTGCTGCGGGTTCGATTCCCGCAAAAAAGAAAAATAATCAAAAGCTTCGCAAGTTTATTATTGTTAGAATAAAAAGTTATGACATCCATTTTTTTAAGGAATGCTTTTTAGGGATTTAATCATATTAAAATGTTTAATTCATCAGAAGTTTTTAAAACATTTTTTTAATAAAAGCTTTTTTAATTGTATGTTCCATTGCCATTTCTATGCTTTCATTGCTTTGTAGAGAAAACAGCTTAACATTACTCATCTTCATTTTTAGCTTTGCATTGCTTTATTTTGCTTATTCTCATTCTGCTTGTTTTGCTAGCTTTTTTATTTATTAAAAGCTCTATTTATGCTTACTTTTATCCATACTCATTTTCTTATATTGTTTGGTATTTTTAATTTAGATTTTTAAAAGCACTTTTAAAAATTTTAGTTAGGCCTGTTTTGTGTTTACTGAGAAAATTCACTGTGATTTCTATTTTTTGTTGTGTGTTTTCCATACAATTCCCATTAAAATGTGTATTATTTATGTTTTATTTTATTTTTTTTTTCTTTCCAAAACAAAATTTATTACAGGATTCTGTGGATTCAACCACATTAGCATCCTTAAGTCAGGTAATAAAAATAAACAATAATTTTTATTGTTAAATGGTTTTTTGGGGTTTTTTTTTAAGAAAAGGCTCATTTTCAAACATTTTCATTTTCACATTATCAAAAAAACATAACTTACTCACAACTCATTACCAAGAAACACTAATAAATATTTTGGGTTTATTAAAAAAAAGGTTAAAGTTTAAAATAAAAAAAGGTGGAAGTTTTTAGTTGATAAAATTTATGTTTGTTTTTTTTAAATTTTTTTAAATTAATTTTTTAATTTTTTTTATTTTTTCATTAAATAGTTACAACAAGCCTTCCAGGAGAAAGAGGAAGAAAACACCCGCCTTAAACATTATATCGATACAATATTATTAAATATTGTGGAAAAATGTCCTCAATTATTGGAAGTTAAAGCCATAAATAATAAATAATAAAACTAAACAAATTCAAATTTAATTAAGGCCAACACAACAGATTATTATTTTGTTTCTAAATTAAGCATTAATAATAAAAAGATTTACAAAACCATTTAAAAAATTTAATAATTAAGAAACTTAATAAAAGCTCGTTTAATTTAAACCAAGTTTAACGAAACTAAGAGTTTAATTTCTCTTAGTTATTTGTTGCTTTAAGTTAAACGGCCTTTAATCATTTATATTTAATAAAAGATTTTAAAATTTTAGTTATTTCCTTTCCCATTTAAAGAATTTATTTAAATTTAATTACCATTAGCCTAAATTATTTATTGTTAAACAAAAAGAAATTTCTCAGAGAAAATTCCAAAATTATTTCCCCCAAATGACTTTAGCTTTTTTATTGAAAATCAATTGTATTCAAAACTAAATAAAAAAAACAACTCCTTGTTAAATTAGTAAATAAATTATTAGTGTATAAAGCAAATTAATTTTTTTTTTATTTAGACTTTTAGTTTTAAGTTTATTTTTTCATTTGTTCTTTCTTTATTTCTATTTTATAATTAAATAAAAAAAAAACTGTAAAATATAAACAAAACAAATTTTTAAACTAATATTTAGTGTTACATCCTTATTATTAACTATATATATATAAATATTATTAAATCAAACTATAAAGTATATTATTATTCTTATTATTAATAAATATGTATAATTTTTTAATAAAATCAAAAACGAAATTATTTTACTTTTATTATTTTCTTTAAATATTCTTAGTTTTTTAAAACTATTTCAGTTATTCTAAAGCTTTCGTGCAGCTCTAATTCAAATTCTTGATTAGTTCTAGTTCTATAGAATTTTCAATTGCAGCTTTTAGGCGCTATTTAAATTACAGTGGTCTCTTAAATAAAATATATTAAAATATCTTGGAAATCTCTTGTCCGTATGGAAATTTGGTGGCCATTTTCGAATTCAGCAGGTGCAATTCGTTTGAATAGCAATTTCCAGCTCTCTACGACCAGGCATTTAGGAGATAAATGCAAAAAACTAAATTTCATAGAAAAATTGGAATTGTTTACTTTAGTTTGGCACTTTTAGAGGGCATTCATATTTAAAGCATACTTTAGGGAGGTAAATTAAAGTAAATAAAACACATGCAGAGTGGTTCAATAAAAGTCTGATAGTTGCTCAGCTATTGGCAGCATAATTGAAAGATTCCTTACAAAACTTCTGACAAAGTCAGTCTGAAGATCGGCCAGCACTGTTTGAAAATAGAAATAACCAACAGTAGAATCAATAAATTAAATTATTAATTCAAATATGAAATATTAAATAAGTTTTTTAACATTAAATTCGAAATATATCTTTTTAAACATAGCTAAGGATAAAAGTTTTATATTTATTAAAAAGAAGACTTCAAAATCGTTCAACTAAAAAAAAAATCATGTCAAATGCTTATTTAATTTTCGAGTTATAAGGTTTAGAACAAACGTTTGACCAGGTCACAAAATTCATGTTTCTTGTGCAAAATTTTAATATCAAATTTTTGTTCATAGTTTCCAGGATTTTACAGCTATGATTACCATATTTGGTTTATTTATAGAAAAAGATATGGTCGTTTAAATGCCATGATTAAAATTTAAAAAGACTTCCAACCTTAGATTTTATAAGCGTTTAAAACAAAAACGCCCATATTTCTCCAAGTGGGCGTGGCTATGGACAATAAAATTGTCAATCATATGAAAGACCACTTCCAAATCTATAAGATGGCAAAAACTAGAATCCGGTAGCTGTCTTAGTTTTCGAGTTATAACGTGTGGAAGAAAATTTGTTACGCGACATTTACCTTCTGCATGATTATGTTCTCCTAGTAGTTGGCAAAAATTTGAATTTTTGAAAAATCATTTTTGGCGGCTTAATTTTATATTTAGAAAATTGCTTATATCTCTAACAGATTACGGCCAATCTATATGAAATTTTAAATGGCTGTAGAAAAAGATACAAGCAACTTGGTTGGTAGGAAAATTTTTGCCAAAGCTTCACAATTTCGGTTTTATAAGCGTTTGAAACTTTAAATTAAAATATCTTCATACTGGGCATGACAATAGCCTAATAATTTGTGACGCAGATGGTAGACAATTTTATACTCTTTAAATTAGTGAAGAAATTGTGCAAAATATCCACTTAGTTTTCGAGTTATAACAAATTTAATAAAAAAAATTTCACTTTCAGAAGCGTTTTTTAAGATTCAATTTGAAATAACTCTTTTTAGACATAGCTAAGGGGAAAAAGTTTTATATTTTTTCCAAAGAAGACTTCAAAATCTTTCAAGTAAAGAAAAAATCATGGAAAATACTTCTTTATTTCTTTAGTTATAAAGCTTAGAAAAAACGTTTGATTACGCCAGAAAATGGTTCTTATGCTAAATTTTAATATCAATTTTTTGTTCATAGTTTCCAGGATTTTACAGCTATGGTCACCATATTTGGCTTATTTATAAAGAAAAATATTGTCGTTTAAATGCCATGATTAAAATTTAAAAATACTTACAATCTTAGATTTTATAAGCGTTTAAACCAAAAACGCCTATATTTCTCCAAGTGGGCGTGGCTATGGACAAAAAAATTGTCCACCATATGAAAGACCACTTCCAAATCTATAAGATGGCAAAAACTAGAATCCGATAGCTGTCTTAGTTTTCGATTTATAACGTGTGGAAGAAAAGATGTTACGCGACATTTACCTTCTGCATGATTATGTTCTCCTAGTAGTTGGCAAAAATTTTAATTTTTGAAAAATCATTTTTTGGCGGCCTAATTTTATATTTAGAAAATTGCTTATATCTCTTACAGTTAACAACCTATCAATATGAAATTTGAAATAGTTGTAGAAAAAGATTCCATCAACTTGGTTGTTAGGAAAATTTTTGCCAACGCTTCACAATTTCGGTTTTATAAGCGTTTGCAACTTTAAATTGAAATATCTTTATACTGGGCATAACAATAGCCTTATAATTTGTGACGCAGATGGTAGAAAATTTTAAACTCTTTAAATCAGTGAAGAAATTGTGCAAAATATCCACTTAGTTTTCGAGTTATAACAAATTTAATAAAATATTTTCACTTTTAAAAGCGTTCTTTAAGCTTAAATTTGAAATATCTCTTTTTAAACATAGCTAGGGGGTAAAACTTTTGCATTTATTCAAAAGAAGACTTCAAAATCTTTCAACTAAAGAAAAACTCATGTCAAATGCTTATTTAATTTTCGAGTTATAAGGTTTAGAACAAACTTGTGATTACGTCACAAAATTCATGTTTCTTATGCAAAATTTTAATATCAAATTTTTGTTCATAGTTTCCAGGATTTTACAGCTATGGTCACCATATTTGGTTTATTTATAGAAAAAGCTATGGTCGTGTAAATGCTATGATTAAAATTTCAAAATACTTACATCCTTAGATTTTATAAGCGTTTAAACCAAAAACGCCCATATTTCCCCAAGTGGGCGTGGCTATGGGGAAAAAAATTGTCAATCATATGAAGGTCCACTTCGAAATCTATAAGATGGCAAAAACTAGAATCCGGTAGCTGTCTTAGTTTTCGAGTTATAACGTGTGTAAAAAAATTTGTTACGCGACATTTACCTTTTGCAAGATTATGTTCTTTTTTCTAAGCCTTATAACTGCAAAATTAAATAAGCATTTGACATGAGTTTTTCTTTAGTTGAAAGATTTTGAAGTCTTCTTTTGAATAAATATAAAACTTTTACCCCCTAGCTGTGTCTAAAATAAGATATTTCAAATTTAAGTTTAAAAAACGCTTCTGAAAGAGACATTTTTTTATTAAATTTGTTATAACTCGAAAACTATGTGGATATTTTGCACAATTTCTTCACTGATTTAAAGAGTTTAAAATTGTCTACCATCTGCGTCACAAATTATTATGCTATTGTCATGCCCAGTATAAAGATATTTTAATTTAAAGTTTCAAACGCTTATAAAACCGAAATTGTGAAGCGTTGACACAAATTTTCCTACCAACCAAGTTGCTTGTATCTTTTTATACAACCATTTAAAATTTCATATTGATAGGTTCTTATCTGTAAGAGATATAAGCTATTTTCTAAATATAAAATTATGCCTCTAAAAATGATTTTTCAAAAATTCAAATTTTTGCCAACTACTAGGAGAACATAATCATGCAGAAGGTAAATGTCGCGTAACAAATTTTCTTCCACACGTTATAACTCCAAAACTAAGACAGCTATCGGATTCTAGTTTTTGCCATCTTATAGATTTGGAAGTGGTCTTTCATATGATTGAAAATTTTTTTGTCCATAGCCACGCCCACTTGGAGAAATGTGGGCGTTTTTGGTTTAAACGCTTATAAAATCTAAGCGTGTAAGCCTTTTTAAATTTTAATCATGGCATTTAAACGACAATATTTTTCTTTATAAATAAGCCAAATATGGTGACCATAGCTATAAAATCCTGGAAACTATGAACAAAAATTTAATATTAAAATTTTGCACAAGAAACATGAATTTTGTGACGTAGTCAAACGTTTGTTCTAAACCTTATAACTACAAAATTAAAGAAGATTTTGACATGATTTTTTCTTTAGGTGATCGATTTTGAAGTCTTCTTTTGAATAAATATAAAACTTTTACCCTTAGCTATATTTAAAAAGATATATTTCGAATTTAATGCTAAAAAAATTGTTTAATATTTCATATTCGAATTAGTAATTTAATTTATTGCTTCTACTGTTGGTTATTTCTATTTTCAAACAGTGCTGGCCGATCTTCAGACTGACTTTGTCAGAAGTTTTGTAAGGAATCTTTCAATTATGCTGCCAATAGCTGAGCAACTATCAGACGTTTATTGAACCACTCTGCATGTGTTTTATTTACTTTAATTTACCTCCCTAAAGTATGCTTTAAATATTAATGCCCTCTAAAAGTGCCAAACTAAAGTAAACAACAATTCCAATTTTTCTATGAATTTTAGTTTTTTATATTTATCTCCGAAATTCCTGGCCGTAGAGAGCTGGAAAATCTTATCCACACGAATTGCAACTGCTGAATCCGAAAATGGCCACCAAATTTCCATACGGACAAGAGATTTCCAAGATATTTTAATATATTTTATTTAAGAGACCACTGTAATTTAAATAGCGCCTAAAAGCTGCAATTGAAAATTCTGCTATGAAAAATTGCAAATCTAAAGCTGTCTTTTAATTTTTTTATAAAATTCTAATTAATTTCCATTAAATTTTTAGATTTTTCTTTAAAATTGTAATTTTTTGTTGAATTTTTTTTTGATTTTTCTTTTAATTTTTTGGTTAAAATTTCTGCTAAAACAAAAATTTGCGTTAACAAAAGGACAATCGTGGTGACTTTTGGAAAGGAATTTTTTTATTTAATAAATTTATTGTGTAAATATTTAAATAAACTTTAATATTAATTAAAATATGTATTTTTATAATAAAAACAATTATTGTAAATGCCTTAAACTAGCCTTTTAAATTTGTATAAACAAGAATTTGATTTCACAGAAACTAAAGCATATTTTAGGGAGCATTTAAATTATATATAAACAAAGACTTTAATATTAAACCTAAAAATAACACTAATTAACAAACAGGCAAGAATTTCCTTAATAAAAAAAACAAAAACTAAAAATAACTAAACGAAACTTATATAATATAATTGTTTAAGCAGAAATGCTAATAAATTTATGTAATAAAGAACAAATAAAACAAGAAATTTATAAATAATGTTGTTGAAAGTTAATGGGAAATGTAAAAGATTTACAGTGAATTTTTAACAGATGTCAAATGGATGGGGGAAGGAAGTTTATTTAAGGCAATTTGTTATAATTTATTAGCTGCATTGCTTTTAAAATTAAAAAGATTTTTAAACAAAAAAAACAGTATAAAAACTTTAAAGCTCTGCAGTTTAATGATACAGTAAGTTTTCTGAGCTCTGAGACGCAATAACAAAATGAAGTCCATGCTGATATTTGCAACAGGTAAGAAAAGTTTTGAAAATATTAAAGGGAGGACTTTTACATAGTCTTTGGTACTAGAGAGCAGAAATAGAAAGTTTTGGAATTTAAACAAAGCAGCTGTCACAAATATAAGAATAAAACTAAAAATTTGTTGATATTTTTAAAAGTTTGAAAAAAGTAGTAGATTATTAAAATCGTAAAAATGCAGCAAAATGTTTAAAAATTTTAGAAAATTAATATTTATAAGGATATAAGTAAAAAAAATCATATTTTTTTAAATAAAATTACAGTTTTTAAAATAGTAGTAGATTTTAAAAAGTTAAAATTTAAAGTAATGTTGATATTTTTGAGAAATATAAGAATAGAAAAGAATAAAAACGAAAAAATGTCTGATATTTTGAAAACTTTGAAAAAAGTAGTAGATTTTAAAAACGTAGTAAATGTGGCAAAATGTTAAGAATTTTGAGAAAATGTTTATTTTTAAGTAAATAAAGATACAAAATAATATATTTTGGATAAAATTAAATTTTTTTAAAAAAGTAGTAGATTTAAAAAATAGTAGTAAATGTAGAAATATAATAAGAATTTTGAGAAAATATATATTTTTAAGTATATAAACATAGAACATAATACATTTTTGTTACAATAATTTTTTTTAAAAAGTAGTAGATTTAAAAAATTGTAGTAAATGTAGCAAAATGTTAAGAATTTTAGGAAAAATTATATTTTTAAGGAAATAAGGATATAAAATAATATATTTTTGATAAAATTAATTTTTTTAAAAAAGTAGTAGATTTAAAAAATAGTAGTGAATGTAGCAAAATGTTAGGAATTTTGAGAAAATTTATATTTTTAAGGAAATAAAGATATAAAATAATATATTTTTGATAAAATTATTTTTTTTAAAAAAGTAGTAGATTTAAAAAATAGTAGTAAATATAGCAAAATGTTAAGAATTTTAGGAAAATTTTTATTTTTAAGGAAATGAAGATATAAAATACTATAATTTGGATAAAATAATTTTTTTTAAAAAAGTAGTAGATTTAAAAAAGTAGTAAATTTAGCAAAATGTTAAGAATTTTAAGAAAAATTTATATTTTTAAGATAATAAGGTTAAAAATAATATATTTTGGTTAAAATAATTTTTTTTTTAAATGTAGTAGATTTCAAAAAAAGTAGTAAATTTAGCAAAATGTTAAGAATTTTAGGAAAATTTATATTTTTAAGGAAATAAAGATATAAAAAATATATTTTAGACAAAAGAAATTTTTTTTAAAAAAGTAGTAGATTTAAAAAATAGTAGTAAATAAGCAATATGTTAAGAATTTTAGGAAAATTTTTATTTTTAATGAAATAAAAAAGTAAAATAATATATTTTGGATAAAATAATTTGTTTTAAAAAAGTAGTAGATTTAAAAAAAGTAGTATTTGCCGCAAAGTGTTAAGAATTTTAAGAATATTTATTTTATTTTGAAACGTAAATGAATAAATTAACAGAAATTACTAGATATTTTAAATATTATTATAAATTTTAAAAAAGTAGTAGTTTAAAAAAAAGTAGTAAATACCCTTAGATATTAAATAATCTTGTTAAAATTAATATTTTTTGCAAAATATGAAAGAAAAGAAAATTTTAATGAAAAAAAATTTAGGTTTCTAAAAAAGTAGTAGAAAAAAAATTTACAAAATTGCGAGAATTAGCCCCCCCCCCTGCTGTTCGCTAGATACTTTTCGATTTTCTAATTTCTTTCTATTCCATTTTAGTTTTACTGGTTTGCCAGGCTGCCAATGTGCCAACAGAGGTCATTCATAAAGTTACAGTGCCCGTGCCCAGCAATGTTTTATCACCACCACCTCTGCCCTCTTCTGTAAAACCTCAGGACATTGAAATTCCCGCCATTGTTCAAGAAGTTACCAAAAATCATAAGCCCGTTACCGATAAAACCGAAGAAGAGGTTTTGACCACAGTACAACCTGAAACCAAAACCATAATGCCTCTCATGGACATAGAAATCACCACCCTAAGTGATCCTTTAATGGCTGATGAAACACAACGTAAAACTAGAGCTATGCCCTTTAGTGACAATGAGAAACAACACCAGCAACCCCAATTAAGCACCGATATCAATGTCATCAAAGAGTTATTGGACCAAAGAAAAAAAATGCCAGCTTCTAATCGTGCCATGAGATCTGTGGTAATGACAGAAAACTCTATGGCTGCCACTACTAAGGAAATGTCTACACAAAATCCTGTTATTAAATCAATTGAATCTGACATGGCCGCCACCATTGACCCCTGTGACTTGTTGTGCACTAAATTTGAATTTGAGCCCATTTGCGCCACCAATGGCCTGTGTCTGCATGAGTTCCCCAATCAGTGCATTTTGGAGACTTTTAATTGTAAACATAAGAGCGGCAAATTTACAGCCACCAAAGATGACAGATGTCAAATGCACTGGCTGACCAAGTGTGAGGAGAGTGAGCTGATTTGAGGGCAAATAAATTGAATATTTTTTTTGGAATAAAAAAAATTAATAAAAAAAAATACAAGAAAAATAAGATAAAAACTGAAATATAAATTTAATTTTTTAATAATATTCAAATTTCGCTCCGTTCCAGTTTCATTTCGTTCCGTTAAATTCCCATTTCGTTCCGTTTCAATCCCATTTAGTTTCGTTCCATACCCATTTCATTCCGTTCAACTCCCATTTCGTTCTGTTTCAGTCCCATTTCGTTCCGTTCAGGTATATTCTGGATCGTTACACACAGCGTTGTAGATATAGTCATTTCCATCTCTTCGTCTGTATGTTGAAATCACCTTTCCGTATCCCACAAATAACTTTCATACATGATTCATACATCAATATATCCGCTATAGTCCCGCTTAAGGTGCTATTTAAATTCAGGAAAATCGGCCCACAAATGGCTGAGATATAAGCAAAAAACCAAGACTACCTCGATTTTTTAATTATTTTCTATAACTGGATTACTAAGTCATTAATATAGACAATATGGATATCTAATGATAGGTATTTCAAAGACCTTTCTAACGACATATATAATGTCATACTAATTAGGACCGTCTATGGGTCAAAATCGGGAAAAATATTTTTTAACCCGAATTTTTTCAGGAAAAAAAAATTTTTTTTAACATAAAATTTTTTCAATCTTTAAGTAACTTTTCTAAAGGGTAAATAAGATTCGTCACATACGAATATAGCACTCTTCCCTATTCTCATTTAAAATCCTTCAAAAAATAATTATAAATTACTGATTTCCTTAGCTGCCCCAAACTAACTGAGAGTCTCTATATGAAAAACAACATAAGTGTGGTTTGCCATAATTATATGCCATACAATTTTATGACTTATGTTATGCAGAAGAAACTAGTATTAAATTGTATTAAAAATTTGTCTGGAAAAAGTGTTCATCGTCACCATTAAAAGAACTTAACGATCGTTTGAACGACCAAAAAGCAAACTACTACTTTTTTTCCTTTATTAATGTTCAATAAAAGTGTTGTTGCTTAATATTCATAACAATATTTTACATACTTTAGTTAAACAATTGTCGTATCACTGCAAATAATAATAAAAAAAAAAAAACCCAAAATGTGATAAAAACCTCACATGTTGTAAGTTGTAGTTAACTGATAATTACAGGGGAAAGAAAATTTTTAATTGAAAAAAGTGAGGAAAGTAAAAAAATTACTAACAAAATGAAAGAGGCATTATTAATTACAGTAAAAAGGAAAATGCTAAAGAAAATTTCCAAGAAATTAAGTAATTTTTGGTTTAGAAGGACCAAAATCATGTTTAGGTCCTTCGGTCTTCACTTTGCATTTAAAGGAATGACAGCCAAAATGGCCATATTAAGTTTTGGTCCTTCGAACCTTCAAAGGTTATATTTTTTAATATTTCTTCTTTTTTTTTAGCAATTTAAATGTTTATTTAAACAGTGTTAAAAATTTTGAGAAATTTTTATGAAAATTTCCAAATTTATTTTTGGTCCTTCGAATCTTTAAAGGTTACATTTTTGAACATTTCTTTGAAATATAACTTCTTTTTACCAATTAAATGTTTATTGCCAACTACAATATAAATTTTTAGCATTTAAAGAAATGTATAGCCCAAAATGGCGATATTAAGTTTTGGTCCTTCGAACCTTTAAAGGTTACATTTTTGAATATTTCTTCTTTTTTTAGCAATTTAACTGTTTATTTAAACAGTGTTAAAAATTTTGAGAAAATTTTATTAAAACTTCCAAATTAATTTTTGGTCCTTCGAATCTTTAAAGGTTACATTTTTGAACATTTCTTTGAAATATAACTTCTTTTTACCAATTAAATGTTTATTGCCAACTACAATATAAATTTTTAGCATTTAAAGAAATGTATAGCTCAAAATGGCCATATTAAGTTTTGGTCCTTCGAACCTTCAAAGGTTATATTTTTGAATATTTCTTTTTTTTTAGCAATTTAAATGTTTATTTAAACAGTGTTAAAAATTCTGAGACAATTTTATTAAAACTTCCAAATTAATTTTTGGTCCTTCGAACCTTTAAATTTAATATTTTTGAATATTTCTTTGAAATATAACTTCTTTTTTAACAATTTAAATGTTTATTGCCAACTAAAATATAAATTTTTAGCATTTAAAGAAATTTATAGCCAAAATGGTCATATTAAGTTTTGGTCCTTCAAACCTATAAACGTTATATTTTTGAATATTTCTTCTTTTTCTAGCAATTTAAATGTTTATTTAAACTGTGTTAAAAATAATAATTATTTAAAATAATTTATAGTTAAAATTTACAATTTAATTGTTGGTCCTTCGAACATTTAAAGGTTACATTTTTTAATATTTCTTTGAAATATAACTTCTTTTTTACCAAATTAAATGTACAACTACAATATGAATTTTTAGCATTTATAGAAATTTATAGCCCAAAATGGCCATATTAAGTTTTGGTCCTTCGAACCTTTAAAAGTTATGTTTATGAATATTTCTTCTTTTTTTTTAGCAATTTAAATTTTTATTTAAACTGTGTTAAAAATCATAATGATTATAAGAAAATTTTATTAAAATTTCCAAATTTATTTTTGGTCCTTCGACCCTTTTGAGGTTACATTTCTGTATATTTCTTTGAAATATATCTTATTTTTTACCAATTTAAATGTTTATTGCCAACTAAAATATAATTGTTTAGCATTTATAGAAATTTATAGACCAAAATGGCTATATTAAGTTTTGGTCCTTCGAACCTTTAAAGGTTATATGTTTGAATATTTCTTTGAAATATTTTTTTAGCAATTTAAATATTTATTTAAACTGTGTTAAAAACCATAATTATTTGAAGTAATTTATAGTGAAAATATCCAAATAATTTTTGGTCCTTCGAACCATTAAACGTTATATTTTTGGAATATTTCATCTTTTTTTTTACCAATTTTAATGTTTATTTAAACTGTGTTGAAAATAATAATTATTTGATGTAATTTATTGTTAAAATTTCCATTTTAATTGTTGGTCCTTCGAACCTTAAAACTATTTTTTTTTTAATATTTCTTTGAAATATTAAATTTTTTATCAAATTTAAAAGCCTATTTGAAATTTAGTTGCAGTTTTCTTTAGTATTTAAAGGAATTTTTATATTAATTTTAGGTCCTTCGATTATTTTAAAACAAAATTTGAAAACGAAAATAAATTTTTTTCAAATTTTGTATTTGAATGTTGGAAGGACTATAATGCAATTTCAAATAGACGTTTAAATTTAAAAAAAATTAATATTTGAAGATTCGAAGGACCAAAGGAAATTTTCACTAAAAATTTCTTCAAATAATTGTGATTTTTATTTAACACAGTTTAAATAAACATTAAGTTGCCATTAAAATTAAAGTATTTTCTATAAAATTCATTATAAATTCTTTAACAATTTAATAAAAAAAAATGAATTATGTGGTTTATAAAAGCTTTTATTGAATTTGATCAATTTCCAAAACCATTTTTATATTTTTCGCCATTTTCTTCTTTACATATCCCCTGGATAACATTTCGGTAAACTGATTTCCATGCAATTAAACTCATCCACCACTTGGAAAACTAAAGAAAGACATATAAATTTTATTTCATTAAAAATTCTATTAAATTTTTAGTTTTAAACTTACTTTTTTGTGTATTCAAACAATTATAGGCACTCAATTCACATTGGCTCTCAAACTCTCTGTAGCAGCGTCCATTATAACCGCAAACGGTTACATCTAACGGATTGCAGATGAAATTACATTTATTGTTTCCTTCCCCAGCTTTTAATTGCTTGAGTTGCCAAGTACTTTGATTTTTGAGAGAGCGCTGCATACGTTTTAGGTTGGCAACGTGTTGTGCGACTACAATGGGTATGTGTTGAGAAACTTGAGTGACAACTTGTTGCACTTGTGCAGGGATTTCAACAGTTATTTGGGAGGGTTGTTGTACGATTTCATGTCCCTTATGACCAGATACATCTCCATGATTATGAACGGCATGTTCATCAACTTGTATGCCAATATGCCCATGATTATGATGATCCAGTTTATGGCCCTCCTTGATTTCCTGACCAGCAATTGCTTGCAAAAGGCACAAAGTTGCTGAAATATAAGAAATATTAAAGAAATTTGTTTTAGTTTTTTGGAATTTTGAGCTTTCTTACCAAAAACTACTAAAAATTTCATGTTGATGAAGACTTGACAGTGGAAAGACTACTGCTCGATACTAAAATGTCATTGACTTTTATACATTTAAGCAAAAAGAATGGCTGTCAGATGTGTCAATTATTGTCAACCATAAATTCTCATAGTTTATTGGGAATTTAAGCAATTATTGCCCAATAACACAGAATTGAAGTTAGACTAAATTTAGAATCTGGCAAACATGTCGTCAGAAAAGGTAATTTCAAATTAGTTCAAACAAAAATCTGTATTCAAACAAACTTGTAATGAAAATTGTAATAAAAAAATCTTTAAATGTTGAAATAAGTGATTTTTAATTTCTTTTTATTCCAGAATTAATTATAAGTTTGTTTGTTCAGTTTTTAAATTCTGACGCAAACTTTTTTTATGACATTTTTGTCTGGTTCTAAATTTAGTTAGCTCGTAAATTTCTTACATTCCAAACACATGTTTCTGCATTATTAAAGAATTTAATTTTTAAATACTTTATTTTTAAACTGATCGCAGCCAAATTCACATAAAATTAGCATAAAATTATTTGCAACTGGTTGCTGGGGAAATTTTAACATAAAATTGCATAATCCTTATTAAACTCAGAGAATTTATGGGTCATACTCCAATTAAAACTCAAATATGCTTTGGAACCTAAATGTATAAAAGTCAATGACATTTTGTTAATCAGCAGTAGTCTTCTCATTGTAAAGTCTTCAACAACATGAAATTTTTAGTAGTTTTTGGTAAGAATTCTAAAGATTCCAAAAATTGAAAAAATTTCTTTAATATTTCTTAAATTTCAGCAACTTTGTGCCTTTTGCAAGCAATTGCTGGCCAGGAAATCAAGGAGGGCCATAAACTTAATGCTCATAATCATGGTCTCATTGGAGTACAAGTGGATAAACAGGATGATGCCTCAGGTCATAAGGGAGAGGAACAAATTGCTCAACAAATTTCTCGAAATCAAGATGCTGGTGAAATAACTGTTGAAATCCCCTCCAAAGTTCAACAAATTGTCACCCAAGTCTCTCAACACATACCCATTGTGGTAGGACAACACATTGCCAACCTAAAACGTATGCAGCGCTCTCCCAAAAATCTAAGTGATTGGCAACTCCAGCAATTAAAGGCTGGGGAAAGACCCCACTCATGTGATTTCATATGCAATCAGGTAGATGTAGCCATATGTGGTTATAATGGACGCTGCTATCAGGAATTTGAAAGCCAATGTGAATTGAATACTTATAATTGTATGAATTCACAGAAAAGTAAGTTTAAAACAAAAACATAATAGAATTTTTTTATGTAATGAAATTTATTTTCTTTGCCAAAAGTTTTCGAAATTGTGGATAAGTTCAACTGTCAAGACATCAGCTTCCCGAAATGTTATCGTGGTGATATGTAGATGAACAAACAAGGATTTTGGTAATCAAATGTAATTAAGAAATCTTTAAAAAATACTTAATAAAATTTAATAAAAAAATCTTTAATTTCAAAAACTTAAAATAGAAATTGTATCATTTTAAAATAAAAACCGGTCTCTAATTTATTATTTAACCAATTTCTTCCCTTCTTGTAATAATTTCATTCTTTATTGTTTATTAGGCTAAACATTATTTTAGGTCCTTCGAAATTTGAAAATTATATTTTCCAAAAATCTCTTGGAAATGTGAGTAAATATAATAATAATAATAATAATAATTTAATTATTTATTTCTTATAAGGAATAAAATCTAAACTATCTAAAAAGGAATTAGCTGAAAATGTTAAAATTATTTTAGGTCCTTCGAAATTTGAAAATTATATTTTCAAAAAATCTCTTGGAAATATGAGTAAAACTTACATTCTTGTAATAATTTAATTATTTATTGTTTATAAAGAATAAAATCTAAACAATCTAAAAGGGAATTAAAAATTATTTTAGGTCCTTTGAAATTTCAAAATTATAATTTCCAACAATTTCTTTTTATTTTTTATAAAAAATTAAATCTAAACTATTTAAAAAAAAAATATGGCAAAAATTTTAAAATTATTTTGGGTCCTTCGAAATTTGAAAATTTAATTTCCAAAAATCTGTTGGAAACGTAAGTAAAACTTCAATTCATGTAATAATTCCACTTTTTATTATTTATAGAGTACACAAATTTCAGTTTTTAAGATAATTAGTCAACAATTCGCCAAAATTATTTTAGGTCCTTCGAACTTGTAAATCGAAATTTTCCAAAAATTACTAGGAAACGTAAGTTTTAGCAAATTTATAAGCCTATAGCTAATTTTTTTTTACAGTATTTCTAATATATTTAACACAAATTAGCAACTTATTCGATAAATAATAAAAAATATTACCCATTACTCAATACAAAACTTTTCAACTGGCCACTATATCTCATTATAGTAAAAAATTCTAAGAAAATATCAATATTTAAAATTTTATTTACCTAAACTCATCTTAATTTCTGTAAAGAAAGTTTCGATTGTCATTAATAACTTATAATTACCCGGTAAACCCATTTAATAACTACAAAACATGATTCTCTACCCATATTAAATTCCCTTTACTTTCTTCCCTACTTCCTGATGCGATAAACACAAGGAATACAGCAGGCTACCGATCACATTTTGTAAAAATGAGAATACACACACTTATATAAAGACAGCTACACGCCTACATGACCATCGTTGCCGCTACAGCCAACTTAAACTAAATTCTATTTTCGTAGGCGGCAATCAACAATATGTATCGAAACGTCAAACTTCAATGTCAGCTTGTTACAATGTTACTGTCCTTTTCATTGCAATTAAGTAGCTGACTACAGGGAGACAATTGCTGCAAACCGCGTTTGTAGTTGAGTAGCCTGCTGTAGTCTATGTGTTTAAAGCTTAACCCCCATTTTCTCAGTCCCTGATTATCGTTTTTTATTTATCTATCAAATGCCTTCGTTTGTTTATTTATCTATCAAATGCCTTAATTCTCCTCTAATACCCTTAAATAAATGCAAAACTCAACTGGCCACTCTATCTCAATTAAACTCCATCTATTTTCTTCTTTATTACTTTAGTTTAATAAAATTTAAAGAATTTACAAATCATTCTCCCTACAAAAGCTTCTTAATCCCATAATCCCCTCTATTACCCTTTATACCACACAAAACTCTACAACAGGCCACTCTAAAATCAAAAAATAATCTCCCTCTACTCTCCTCTCACATGAGTTCATTCAACTATAAAAATTTGTACAATTAACATCGTTAAACTAAAGAAAAAATTTTAACAATTAGAAAACAATATTTAAAAGTGTTAAATTTAATAAAAAAATTATAAATAAATATAGTCAAATATGTGTTTAATAAGATGATAATAAAATAAAAACATAAATCTTTAAGAATTCCTGAAATTTTAAGTGTAAAAGAAAGTGTCTCATCAAAAAGAATCTCCATCTTAATTAATTGACGAAGTGTTGTTGTTAGTGTTTTTTCTTCATGCATTTTGCATTGATTACATTTGTTTGTTGTTGTTGTAACAAAAATGCAACAAGCCAGGCAGGGCGAATCTATAGATTCGCCTTGAAGCCAAGGCAAGTGTTTTTGTTGTGACAAAAAGCAAAACAAAAAAATGTGGCTGGATAAAAAAAGGAGAAAGAGTGTCTTTATAAATAAAAGCAGAGCAAAACAAATGTGTGAAAGTGTGTGTTGTTGTTATTGCTTAAATGTGGGTGGCGGTGAGTGGGGTTTGTTTACATGTGGCCAATTCATTGCCATATTGCTGTAAATAAAAGGAATAAATGGCCAGACTATTGAAATTAAAAGGTAAGTCTTGAGAATTAAGTGAATTTATTATAATTTTAATGATTTTTAATGAATAAAATAATAATATTAATTAATAAGTAAATAAATAACATGTTTAATGTTCAATTTTATAAATATTTACAAAATTTGTGTCTAAAAATTAATAATTTTAAAAACAGAAAAAAAAATTGGTTAATCATATTTTTAACAATGATAAATAACAACTTTTATAAAGAGTTTAGAATATAATTAAAAGAATATTTAGTGAATTTTAATTAGTAGGATCTAAAATAAAGCTTAAAGGTATATAAATTGCTTAAATGTTTACTTTGATGGTTCTCTAGAGCAAGTTAAAAATTTCCCAAATATTTCCAACATTTATTTCGTTTCACACAGCTAAACGAAATGTTAGCTTGTCATGGAAAATATAATTTTTCCTCTAAGAATTCATAAAAAACTATGACCATAATTCTTTATTAATACCTATTCTATTCTAATAATTTTTCTTGTCTTTACACATTTCCATTTAATCCTTACTACAACATATCGCAAATCTTTCACTCAATTAAAAAAATTAGCATTTTCTGTAATTCAAATAAATAACAACATATCACCATTTATATTTGTCTTAGTTTTTGTTGTAACTATTTATCAAATCCCAAGAAAATAGTGTTAATTACATTTCCGTTTGAGTTTAAACGGCTTTAGCTGGCTTTTCTAATGCTGTTTCTATTGGTTTTTGCACGCCCCTTCTAAAAGCCTTGGCTGGCCACAATAATAATCAAGCATTTAAACACATATTCTTACTTGGCCAAACTAATTAATTATTTTTAATGTCTTCCTCCCATTTAAACAACATAAGTAAGAGGATGGTGAATTTTAAGGTCTACTTGTACGTGTTGGACACATAAATATAAATAAATTAGTCAATATACGTACAATGTATGTTTACACTTTACTCACACAAGAGGAGTTATATAAAATTTGTCAAACATTTTTTTAGATTTGTCAAGAGATTTGTGCGTGACCAAAGGTGTTAAAGAAATGCTTAAAAACCTAACAGGTTTATAAAACCATTTCCAAAAAGGTCAGAATGTATTTGTAAAAACCAAGTGAAAACAGAAACTATTATCCAATGTGTGACTATTTTGAAAAAAATTTTTTGTTTGAGTTTTTTTTCAAGCTTCCGCTCTAGGTTTCTCTATGCTTCCCACCTCAGACTCATCTTTTTTCATGACATATTATTTCGAATTGTCATTATTACGAATTGTTTTTTATTTGTTATATTTTGAATCATTTTAGTTGTAATTTTGCTTATTTCCTTGCAAAGTTCTCCTTTTGCTGCTGTCTCAATCTGCTTTACGTTTCTAATTTACCTTTTGGCTTTTAATTAAAATATATTTCTAATTTAACATGTCAACTGTAAGACGGCAAGAAATTCAACTAATTAGAACATTCGTTTTGTCAATTGGCATGACATTTTCTAGTTAAAATCTTGTTAAATTTGTTTCTTCAATTAAAATTGTGAAATAAGGAAATGTTGTCAATTAACAAAAAGACACAATGTCATAAAGAAGAGTTCATGTAATGTAAAAGGAAATATGCAATACAAAGTTGAAGTAAACTACAAAGAATGAAATCGATTTGAGCTTTAAGCGAGGGACTCTATAAAGTTTAATTTCAGCTTTAATTCTTGTTGAAATTTGGTTTCAATCCTAGTTCAATTTTGGCCTCAATCATAGGCATTTATAGAGTTCAATTTTACACTCAATCGTAGGTCTTTATAAAGTTCAATTTTACACTCAATTGTAGGTCTCTATAAAGTTCAATTTTACACTCAATCGTTGGTCTCTATAAAGTTCAATTTTACACTCAATATTAGGTCTCTATAAAGTTCAATTTTACACTCAATCGTAGGTCTCTATATAGTTCAATTTTACACTCAATCGTAGGTCTCTATAAAGTTCAATTTTACACTCAATTGTAGGTCTATATATAGTTCAATTTTACACTCAATCGTAGGTCTCTATAAAGTTCAATTTTTCACTCAATTGTAGGTCTCTATATAGTTCAATTTTACACTCAATTGTAGGTCTCTATATAGTTCAATTTTACACTCAATTGTAGGTCTCTATAAAGTTCAATTTTACACTTAATTGTAGGTCTCTATAAAGTTCAATTTTACACTCAATCGCAGGTCTCTATAAAGTTCAATTTTACACTCAATCGTAGGTCTCTATAAAGTTCAATTTCTCACTCAATCGTAGGTCTCTATAAAGTTCAATTTTACACTCAATCGTAGGTCTCTATAAAGTTCAATTTTACACTCAATCGTAGGTCTCTATAAAGTTCAATTTTACACTCAATCGTAGGTCTCTATAAAGTTCAATTTTACACTCAATCGTAGGTCTCTATAAAGTTCAATTTCTCACTCAATCGTAGGTCTCTATAAAGTTCAATTTTACACTCACTCGTAGGTCTCTATAAAGTTAAATTTTACACTCAATTGTAAGTCTCTATAAAGTTCAATTTTACACTCAATATTAGGTCTCTATATAGTTCAATTTTACACTCAATTGTAGGTCTCTATAAAGTTCAATTTTACACTCACTCGTAGGTCTCTATAAAGTTCAATTTTACACTCAATCGTAGGTCTCTATAAAGTTCAATTTTACACTCACTCGTAGGTCTCTATAAAGTTAAATTATACACTCAATTGTAAGTCTCTATAAAGTTCAATTTTACACTCAATATTAGGTCTCTATATAGTTCAATTTTACACTCAATTGTAGGTCTCTATAAAGTTCAATTTTACACTCAATCGTAGGTCTCTATAAAGTTCAATTTTACACTCAATCGTAGGTCTCTATAAAGTTCAATTTTACACTCAATCGTAGGTCTCTATAAAGTTCAATTTCACACTCAATCTTAGGTATTTCTAAACCTCAATTTTAGCTTCAATCATAGCTCTTATTTATTTATTCCTTTGCTATAGTATTTTCCACTTAATTTGTGGAAATTTTGAGTCCTGTTTCTTCCTTTTCTTGCTTGTTTTTGTGTCATTTCAATCAAAATCCTCTAGCAAAAGACATCTAATTAACATTTTAAATGAACTCATTTGCTTCTAAATGTTTCGTGAAGCCATTCTCATGAATTTTAAAACTCAAAGAGACTCAAAAATAATGGAGTCTAGCGCTGGGCTAATAACACTTTTAACATGTTAATTAGCAGCTTGGCCAGCCGAACAGTTGTGGCTGTAGTCATGTATGAATAATGTAATCAATGGACAAGCACGTAAAGGATTCCATACCAACATACCAACCATGTCATCATTGAAATTGTCTTTTTAATGCTTGATTTCGATAATGGAATAAAATCGAACTTAATTGTTTAATATTAAATTGTAATAAATATCATAAACAGCTACACTGAGACCTGCTTAAACGCCATAGACATCAACCGTTAAATAAAACTTAAAAACTGCGTTAAAACCCAGAGTCTGAAGTGTAATCTTGATAGCTGTTAGCAAACAGCCAATAACAAACACTTCCTTTTTGCTAAACTTTCGCTTAAATTTAAATGAAATGAATTGTTATGTTCAGGTATGAGAAATGAAATGAAACCATTCAGTCTTCTTTAGTTTTTTTTTCAGCTTCCTCTTTGTCTTCTGCGTCTTTATGTTTAGAAAATACATGTAAAAGGTAAGATAGTTTGATTCTATGGCTGTGTAATTTAGCAGCAATTTCTCAAAGACCATAATTGCATAATTTTAAACTTGTTGGCAACTTAATTGCGTAAAATGTTGTTTTAAATGTAATCGGAGCTTTAACTGCCAATCAACGTTAGGCTGAGGCAAAAGAAGGCTTTAACATTCTTTCGGTTAGAGGAAACATTGCCATGCAGTCAGTGTCTTAAACAATGCAATTCCTTGGTTTTACCTTCACAAGGTTTTTTTTTTCGTTTTTTGTTGTGTTGTGTCCCCTGTGATTGTTTAAGAAAACTGGTCTAATCTTTTGTAGTGATTTTTAGTTGTTTAACGACACAAGTGCAGTCTTTGATATGATGATGTGAAAGCCCCCCCGCCTGAAGGCTGCAAAAGGCGTTGTCTTGTGCACAAATTGTTGCCAGTGCAGAAGATAAAAGAAAAGAGAGGTTGGGTTTGCCAAGAACAGATTAATAGTTTTAGCTTTTCTTCAGTTTTAATTTTCAATTCTGTTGTAGGTCTTTGTAAGGTTGAATTTGGCGGTTTCTGGTGTCTGCTTAATACTGTGTCTTGAAATGGAATTTTGGTTTCGGACGATGGTTTTTTCCAGCTATTTAAGGCAGCCAACTTGATGGATTCTTCAATACAGAGACTTTGCTTGATAGTTAGGTCGTTTATTAAGTATATAGACCAGGGAGCGGGTTCTGTTGCTTGTTGAATACTGTGTCTTCGATTGTATGTTTGGTTCGGGACGAGGGACTTTGGTTGAGAGTTAGGTCGTCGGTTCAGTAAATGGACTACGTAGCGGGTTCTTAGTAGAGTTTCTTAGGTCGACTTTTAAACTTTTCCAAGTTTTTAAGGGAGCCACCTTGTTGGATTCTTCAATACAGGGAATTTGTTCGAGAGTTAGGTCGCTGGTTAAGTAAATGGACTACGGAGCGGCTGCTGTTGCCTGTTGAATACTGTGTCTTCGGTTGGAAGTGTGGTTTCGAAGGAGAATCCCTGATGGATACTTCAATACAGAGACTTTAGTTGAGAGTTAGGTCGTTGGTTCAGTAAGTGGACTGCGGATGGAAGTTTGGTTTCGGACGATTGATTTTCCAAGCTATTTAATTCAGCCACCTTGCTGTATTCTTCAATACAGGGAATTTGTTCGAGAGTTAGGTCGCTGGTTAAGTAAATGGACTACGGAGCGGCTGCTGTTGCCTGTTGAATACTGTGTCTTCGGTTGGAAGTTTGGTTTCGGACGATTGATTATCCAAGCTATTTAAGGCTGCAACCTTGATGTGTTCTTTAATAGAGGGTTGAGAGTTAGGTCGGTTAGTAAATAGACTACGGAGCGGGTTCTGTTGCTTGTTGAATACTGTGTCTTCGGATGGAAATTTGGTCTCGAACGATTGTTTTTCCAAGATATTTAAGGGATCAACTCTGATTTATTCTTCAATACACCGACTTTGGTTGAGAGTTAGGTTGGTGGTTCAGTAAATGGACTACGGAGCGGTTTCTGTTACCTCTTTAATACTGTGTCTTCGGTTGAATGTTAGGTTTCGGATGATGATTTTTCTAAAACATTTAAAGGAGCCACCCTGATGGATTCTTCAATACAGAGAGTTGAGAGTTAGGTAGTTGGTTCAGTAAGTGGACTACGGTTGGAAGTTTGGTTTCGGACGATTGATTTTCCAAACTATTTAAGGCAGCCACGTTGATGGATTCTTCAATACAGGAACTTTGGTTGAGAGTTAGGTCGTTGGTTCAGTAAATGGACTACGGAGCGTGTTCTTAGTAGAGTTTCTTAGGTCGAGTTTTAAACTTTTCCAAGTTATTTAAGGGAGCCACCTTGTTGGATTCTTCAATACAGGGAATTTGTTCGAGAGTTAGGTCGCTGGTTAAGTAAATGGACTACGGAGCGGCTGCTGTTGCCTGTTGAATACTGTGTCTTCGGTTGGAAGTTTGGTTTCGGACGATTGATTATCCAAGCTATTTAAGGCTGCAACCTTGATGTGTTCTTTAATAGAGGGTTGAGAGTTAGGTCGGTTAGTAAATATACTACGGAGCGGGTTCTGTTACTTGATGAATACTGTGATATTTAAGGGATCAACTCTGATTTATTCTTCAATACACCGACTTTGGTTGAGAGTTAGGTTGGTGGTTCAGTAAATAGACTACGGAGCGGTTTCTGTTACCTCTTTAATACTGTGTCTTCGGTTGAAAGTTTGGTTTCGGATGATGATTTTTCTAAAACATTTAAAGGAGCCACCCTAATGGATTCTTCAATACAGAGAGTTGAGAGTTAGGTCGTTGGTTCAGTAAGTGGACTACGGTTGGATGTTTGGTTTCGGACGATTGATTTTCCAAGCTATTTAAGGCATCCACCTTGATGGATTCTTCAATACAGGAACTTTGGTTGAGAGTTAGGTCGTTGGTTCAGTAAATGGCCTACGGAGCTTGTTCTTAGTAGAGTTTCTTAGGTCGACTTTTAAACTTTTCCAAGTTATTTAAGGGAGCCACCTTGATGGATTCTTCAATACAGGGAATTTGTTCGAGAGTTAGGTCGCTGGTTAAGTAAATGGACTACGGAGCGTATTCTGTTGCCTGTTGAATGCTGTGTCTTCGATTGGAAGTTTGATTTCGGAAGATGGTTTTTCCAAGATATTTAAGGGAGCAACCCTGATGGATTCTTCAATACAGGGACTTTGGTATTGAGTTAGGTCGTTGGTTCCGTAAGTGGACTACGGTTGGAAGTTTGCTTCCGGACGATTGATTTCCCAAGCTATTTAAGGCATCCACCTTGATGGATTCTTTAATACAGGGACTTTGGTTGAGAGTTAGGTGGTTGGTTCAGTAAATGGACTACGGAGCGGGTTCTATTGCTTGTTGAATAATGTATCTTCGTTTGGAAGTTTGGTTTCGGACGATGATTTTTCTAAAACATTTATGGATTCTTCAATACAGAGACTTTAGTTGAGAGTTAGGTCGTTGGTACAGTAAGTGGACTACGGCTGGAAGTTTGGTTTCGGACGATTGATTTTCCAAACTATTTAAGGCAGCCACCTTGATGGATTCTTCAATACAGAGACTTAATTGAGAGTTAGGTCGTTATTTCAGCAACTAGACTACGGAGCGGGTCTTCGGTTGAAAGTTTGGTTTCGAATTATGGGTTTTCCAAGCTATTTAAGGCAGCCACCTTGATGGATTCTTCAATACAGGGACTTTGGTTGAGAGTTAGGTCGTTGGTTCAGTAAATGGACTATGGAGCGGGTTCTGTTAAAGACGTGACATCAGTTGATGGTTTACAGCAAGTCCATCAGTTGACAGTTGACTGTCAAAGCTGTGATTTTAGTCGACTGTTCAGCATGGATGCTTCTTTCGGCTGCTCTATACAGAGAGTTTGGTTTAATAGTTCAATGTAGTGAAGAGCTTTGATTCAATACTGTGAGTTATATTGTCTCTTTCTCAGAAGCTTTAAATAAATTTGAATAACTGAAATCTTTGTTAAACCCTAACTGACAAACCGTCCCTAAAGCATCCCTGCCAACAACAACCAAAAATGATTTGCTGCAAATAAAAACCTTTCTAAATGCTTGTCAAGTTTGCTACCATATATTTAAGTATTCTTAAAGGCCACTTTTATGCTGCTGCTCTTTTGTTATTCCTCATCCTTCAGCTTTCAGTGACTTTGACCACAACTCGGCTGAGGCAATGTGTTACGCTTTTTTTTGTGTGTTTTTTTTTTTGGTTATGTTGTCGTGTTGCAGCCTTAAGTTTAACAGCATGTCTAACATATGTTATCTTTACAACTGCCACCACAACTCATACACACAAAAACATTACTGTTTTAGGATTTCGTTTCCTTTTCACTAAAACTTCCTTGCAATTTTTTTCTGTCTTGTTGCTGCTGGAAACTAAAACATGGCAGCAGAGATGCAAGCCAGCCAGCCAGCTTGTTTGGTTTTACTAATAGACCATTTTGTGTACTAGGCAAACAATTTAATATACACCTTTTTTTTATATTACATGATGATATGCTGAATCTTCTTTATACAGATTTTTTGTAGTTTTGTGTTGCATTGCATGTTTTTTCTCTTGAGTTTTTATCATTGTCTTTAGCACTGCTTTAATATTAAATTAAAGCCTGCGGCTGAATAATTTCGTTTTGTTTTATTTTCTAGTTTAGAACATAAAAGACCAACAAAAGCCATTAGTAGTAGAAGATTTTTATAATATTATTGTGGGTACCATAAATTTGATATGAACGAAAAATTCTTTGTTTTTAAAATCAACACTGCTTTAGGTTAAAAAACAACTTTATTATAATTGGCACTGAAGCAAGCAATTTATAAGAGATGGAGAACAGTGAGAGAGCTAGAAATGTCATAAACTATTTAAGGCAATTATGGATTTTAAAAGGTTTTAAAGTTTTTTTTCTTGAAAAAAAAAATCATTAAAAAATAAACTTTTTTCAAAAAGCAATTTAAGCTTATAAATAGGGGTTTATCATTCATTTAATAGTAAAATAACATGTCTTTTTTCTAAATTTGTAATTTTTTCTGTGAAACTTTAAGTTTTATTTCATGTTCGAAAATTCGAACTTAAATTCGAAAAGTGATTTAAGGTTAAAATTTATATTTTACTCACAAAATACTATAATTTCTTATAAATTTATGAATTTTCTAAAAAAATCTTTAGTTTTAGTCATGTTCGAAAAATCGAACTTAATTTCGAAAAGTGATTTAAGTACAGAATTTGAGTTTTAAAGCTTATTAATCTTAAAATATTATAGTTTTCTATAAATTTTCTTTGAAAATTCTTAGTTTTGGGTTATGTTCGAAAATTCGAACTTAATTTCGAAAATCGCTTTTGTGTTAGAATTTGATTTTTGAAGGTGTTTAATTATGCATTATCTTCTTTTCTAATAAATTAATCAATTTTTCACTAAAATTCATAGTTTTGAGTCATGTTCGAAAATTCGAACTTAATTTCGATAATAGATTTAAGGCCGTAATTTGCTTTTAAAAGATTTTTAATCGCAATTTTGTAAATTTGTAAATTTTTGATGAAAATTCATGGTTAAATGTCATGTTCGAAAATTCGAATTTAATTTCGAAAATAGATTTAAGGCGGTAATTTGCTTTTAAACGATTTTTAATCCCAAAATTTTAAAATTTCTTATCTAAATAAATAAAAATCAAAGGTCGTTCGTTGGTAATTGCATCAGTAGAGAACGGCCGGACCGTTTAATCAACAAAAGTAGCACGATCTGTGATCACTCATATTTCTGACCAAAAATCGATTTTTTATATAAAAACTCAAAATATCTAAATTCGCTAATAACTTGGCCAATAAGCGTTTAATCAAGAAAAGGAGCTCGATCTGTGATCACTCATATTTCTTAACAAAAATCGATTTTTTTATATAAAAACTCAAAATATCTAAATTCGCTAATAACTCGGCCAATAAGCGTTTAATCAATAAAAAGAGCTTGATCTGTGATCACTCATATTTCGGACCAAAATTCGATTTTTTATATAAAAACTCAAAATATCTAAATTCGCTAATAACTTGGCCAATAAGCTTTTAATCAATAAAAAGAGCTCGATCTGTGATCACTCATATTTCTGACCAAAATTCGATTTTTTACATAAAAACTCAAAATATCTAAATTCGCTAATAACTCGGCCAATAAGCGTTCAATCAAGAAAAGGACCTCGATCTGTGATCACTCATATTTCGGACCAAAATTCGATTTTTTTATATAAAAATTCAAAATATCTAAATTCGCTAATAACTCGGCCAAAATGCGTTGAATCAAGAAAAGGACCTCGATCTGTGATCACTCATATTTCTGACCAAAAATCGATTTTTCATATAAAAACTCAAAATATCTAAATTCGCTAATAACTCGGCCAATAAGCGTTGAATCAAGAAAAGGACCTCGATCTGTGATCACTCATATTTCTGACCAAAAATCGATTTTTCATATAAAAACTCAAAATATCTAAATTCGCTAATAACTCGGCCAATAAGCGTTTAATCAAGAAAAAGATCTCGATCTGTGATCACTCATATTTCTTAACAAAAATCGATTTTTTACATAAAAACTCAAAATATCTAAATTTGCTAATAACTTGGCCAATAAGCGTTTAATCAAGAAAAGGAGCTCGATCTGTGATCACTCATATTTCTGATCAAAAATCGATTTTTTATATAAAAACTCAAAATATCTAAATTCGCTAATAACTTGGCCAATAAGCGTTTAATCAAGAAAAAGAGCTCGATCTGTGATCACTCATATTTCTGACCAAAAAGCGATTTTTCATGTAAAAACTCAAAATATCTAAATTTGGTAATAACTTGGCCAATAAGCGTTTAATCAAGAAAAGGAGCTCGATCTGTGATCACTCATATTTCTGATCAAAAATCGATTTTTTATATAAAAACTCAAAATATCTAAATTCGCTAATAACTTGGCCAATAAGCGTTTAATCAAGAAAAAGAGCTCGATCTGTGATCACTCATATTTCTGACCAAAAAGCGATTTTTCATGTAAAAACTCAAAATATCTAAATTCGCTAATAACTTGGCCAATAAGCGTTGAATCAAGAAAAGGAGATCGATCTGTGATCACTCATGTTTCTGACCAAAAATCGATTTTTCATATAAAAACTCAAAATATCTAAATTCGCTAATAACTCGGCCAATAAGCGTTTAATCAAGAAAAAGACCTCGATCTGTGATCACTCATATTTCTGACCAAAATTCGATTTTTTATATAAAAACTCAAAATATCTAAATTCGCTAATAACTCGGCCAATAAGCGTTTAATCAAGAAAAGGAGCTCGATCTGTGATCACTCATATTTATTAACGCAAGCATTTTTTTTACTTGGACAGGACAACTGGTCAGCTAGTAAATTTCTAAATTTTTTAATAAAATTCTTCGTTTTGGTTCATTTTCGAAAATTCGAACTTAATTTCGAAAATCGCTTTTATATTAGAATTTAATTTTTAAAGCTGTTTAATCATGCATTAACTTCTTTCCCAATAAATTAATAAATTTTTCACTAAAATTCTTAGTTTTGGGTCATGTTCGAAATTCGAACTTAATTTCGAAAATAGTTTTAAGGCCGTAATTTGCTTTTAAAAGATTTGTAATTGTAATATCTTAAAATTTCTTATAAATTTGTAAATTTTCCATGAAAATTCTTGGTTATCTGTCATGTTCGAAAATTCGAATTTAATTTCGAAATGGCATTTAAGGCTAGTAAAAGCTTTTTTAAGCTGTTTAATCATGAAATACTATATTTTGTTATAAATTTGATAATATTTTAATGAAATTCTTGGTTTTAAGTCATGTTCGAAAATTCGAACTTAATTTCGAAAATCGATTTTGTCCTAGAATTTAATTATGAATTTACCTTTTTAATCATTAAAAAACTTAATTTCTTATAAATCTGTAAATTTTCTGAATAAATCTGTAGTTTTAAGTCATGTTCGAAAATTCGAAGTTAATTTCGAAAAGCGATTTAAGTATAGATTGAGTATTATAGCTTTTCATTCTTAAAATATTATAGTTTTCTATAAATTTTTTAAATTTTCTTTGAAAATTCTTAGTTTGGGGTTATGTTCGAAAATTCGAACTTAATTTCGAAAAGTGATTAAGGCTAAAATTTGAGTTTTCAAGCTTTTTAATCATAAAATATTAGTATTTCTTATGAATTTGTAAATTTTCATTGAATTTTTTTAGTTTGGGGCCATGTTCGAAATTTCGAACTTAATTTCGAAAAGTTATTTTAAGCTAGAATTTAGTATTTAAAGCATTTTGATCATAAAATATCATAATTTCCTATAAATTTGTAAATTTTCTTTGAAAATTCTTAGTTTTTGGACATGTTCGAAAATTCGAACTTAATTTCGAAAAGTTATTTAAAGCTAGAATTTAATTTTTAAAGCGTTTTAATCATAAAATATTATAGTTGCCTTTAAATTTTTAAGTTTTCTTTGAAAATTTTTGGTTTGGGGTCATGTTCGAAAATTCGAACTTAATTTCGAAAAGTTATTTAAAGCTAGAATTTAGTATTTAAAGCATTTTGATCATAAAATATCATAATTTCCTATACATTTGTAAATTTTCTTTGAAAATTTTTGGTTTAGGGTCATGTTCGAAAATTCGAATTTAATTTCGAAAAGTGATTTAAAGCTAGAATTTAATTTTTTAATCGTTTTAATCACAAAATATTTTAGATTCCTTTAAATTTTTATGTTTTCTTTGAAAATTCTTAGTTTGGGGTCATGTTCGAAAATTCGAACTTAATTTCGAAAAGTTATTTAATGCAAGAATTTTATTTTTAAAGCTTTTTAATCATAAAATATCATAATTTACTATAAATTTGTAAATTTTTTTTAAAAATTCTTACTTTAGGATCATGTTCGAAATTTCGAACTTAATTTCGAAAAGTTATTTAAAGCTAGAATTTAGTATTTAAAGCATTTTGATCATAAAATATCATAATTACCTATACATTTGTAAATTTTCTTTGAAAAGTTTTGGTTTAGGGTCATGTTCCAAAATTCGAATTTAATTTCGAAAAGTGATTTAAAGCTAGAATTTAATTTTTTAATCGTTTTAATCACAAAATATTTTAGATTCCTTTAAATTTTTAAGTTTTCTTTGAAAATTCTTAGTTTAGGATCATGTTCGAAAATTCGAAATTAATTTCGAAAAGTTATTTAATGCAAGAATTTTATTTTTAAAGCGTTTTAATCATAAAATATCATAATTTACTATAAATTTGTAATTTTTTTTTAAAAATTCTTAGTTTAGGATCATGTTCGAAATTTCGAACTTAATTTCGAAAATCCATTTTAAGCTAAAATATGGATTTTAAAAACTTTTGATCATAAAATATTATATTTTAATACAAATTTAAAAAAAACTATATTTTTAAAGATGTTCGAAAATTCGAAATTAATTTCGAAAATTTTTTTAATGCAAAACTTTTATTTTTAAGGCTTTTTATTATAAGTAAACATATTTTCATATACATTTTTACACTTTCTAAGAAAATCTTTAGTTTTATGGAAGTTCGAAATTTCGAACTTAATTTCGAAAATTAGTTTAAAGCTAAAATTTTAATAAAATCTTAATTATTCATTGAAATGTGTGCATTTAAAAGAATTTTCGAATTAATTTGCTTACAAATAACTACCATTTCACTTGAATTATAATCTTTGAAATGTTTATTTCCACTTCCTTTGCTAATCTTTTTGTCATTATTTGCATTTAAATTTCTACTTCCTTAAACTCTGCCTTGCCAATGATGCACCACTCAGCTACTTAACATTTTATAGAGAAATAAATCATATTTCTATGCACAACAATTCCTAGCAAAATCAAATGGGTTTTTGGTATAAGAAAAGTTTTCGTAGCTTCTACATATTGTGTCAATTATTGCATGCAACATGCCACATAAACTAAGCAATAATGTCAGCATAATCAAATACAATACGATACACAACTACAACTACAATTGCAATGGCAAGAAAACCAAAGCAACAGCAACCACAAGTGGCATGTAGCAATATGTTGTTGTGCCAGAGTAGTGTTGTAGGAATGATTGGAAACTACTCCTAGTTTATCTTAAATATATCTGCACATGTACTTACAACTGTTAGTTTGTTGCACATACAGCCACATACTCGTGCTCAATTCCTTGAAGTGCTATAACATTGACGGCATGTTAGATATTTATGCTTTTGACATGCAAAGTAAATTGATTTTAAATTGAAAATATAGAAAAATACAATATGTCTGTCTGTACATATAAACTAGTGGAAAACTAAGCGTTAGAATTGTATCCGGTTATTTGCTGGAATCCTCTGTTTCATCTTCAGTTACATTTATCTATCTGTTTATTTATGTTTGTGTTGAAATGTGCAAATATTGTTTGTTGTTGTTGTTGCCCCTCGTAATATGATGAAGTTGCAACCACGATGACAATGATGATCACATCATCTTTGGTTTGCCAGCAAATGTTAAATTGCTGCTGAGGCTGGTTTTTGGTTGCTTCCACCATCAGCTTCGTCATCAGTTTTCCTTTATCGTTGGTTTGGCTGTTGCAGTTGCTAGTTGACGATGACAATGCTTACGTGTCTGTATAAAAACAAGTGTCAACTTTGATCAAAATCATCTTGTTGCCTGTGGGCTATGAAAATGATGCAACATGGTTTGATACTTATATAATGTGGGCAACAAAAGGCACAAAGTTTCAGACTTAACTAATTCTTAGATGTGCCAAACTAGCTGTCCAAAATTTAATATAAATCCTAAGAAGATCTCAACGAAACTTTGGATTCTCTAAAGTCCTTAATAAGTCTCCTTCTTATGTGATCTTCCATATTGAAGTTAAAAAAATGTCTCCTCACATTTGCTTCGGCAATGAAGTCCTAAATAAATAAGTCTCTCTCTTATGTGATCTGCCATCTGGAAGCCAACAAAAAGTCTCCCTCTCATTTGCTGTGAATTCTCTAATGAAGTCCTAAATATGTCTTCCTCTTATTTGATCTTCCATCTTGAAGTCAAAAATAAGTCTCACTCTCATTTGCTTTAACGTTCTTACTCTAAAAAAACTTTGGATTTGCTTCTGAAGTCATAAATAAGTCTCTCTCTTATGTGATCTGCCATCTTGAAGCCAAAAATAAGTCTCCTTTTCATTAGCTTTGGCCTTCTTATTCTAAAAAACTTTGGATTCCCTGATGAAGTCCTAAATAAATCTCCCTCTTATGTGCTCTTCAATCCTGAAATCAAAAATAAATCTCTCTCTCTTTTGCTTTGGCGTTCTTACTCTAAAAACCTTTGGAATTCCTAAATAAGCCCCTCTTTTATGTGATCAGCCATCTTGAAGTCAAAAATAAGTCTCCCTCTCATTTGCTTTATCGTTTCTACTCTAAAAAACTTTGGTTTCCCTTAAGAACTCCTAAATAAGTCTTCCTTGTATGTGATCTGTCATCTGGAAGCCAAAAATAAATCTCTCTCTCATTTGCTTTGGCGTTGTTACTCAAAAAAACATTCGATTCTTTAATGAAGTCCTAAAATAGTCTTCCTCTTATGTGATCTTCTATCTGATAGTCAAAAATAAGTGTCTCTCTCGTTGGCTTTGGCGTTATTACTCTAAAAAACTTTGGATTACCTGATGAAGTCCTAAATAAGTCTCCTTCTTATGTGCTCTTCCATCCTGAAGTCAAAGATAAGTCTCTCTCTCATTTGCTTTGGCTTCTTACTCCAAAAACTTTGGATTACCTAAGCTAAGTCCTAAATAAGCCTCCCTCTTATGTGATCTGCCATCCTGAAGCCAAAAATAAGTCTCCCTTTCATTTTCTTTGGCCTTCTTACTCTAAAAGACTTTGGATTCCCTGATGAAGTCCTAAATAAGTCTCCTTCTTATGTGCTCTTCCATCCTGAAGTCAAAAATAAATCTCTCTCTCTTTTGCTTTGGCGTTCTTACTCTAAAAACCTTTGGAATTCCTAAATAAGTCCCTCTTTTATGTGATCAGCCATCTCGAAGAAAAAAATAAGTCTCCCTCTCATTTGCTTTGTCGTTCATACTCTAAAAAACTTTGGTTTCCCTTAAGAACTCCTAAATAAGTCTCCCTCTTATGTGATCTACCATCTTGAAGTCAAAAATAAAACTCTTTCTCCTTTGCTTTGGCGTTCTTACTCCAAAAACTTTGAATTCCCTAAGCTAAGTCCCAACTAAGTCTGCTCTTATGTGATCTGCCATCCAAAGCCAAAAATAAGTCTTCCTTTCATTTGCTTTGACGTTCTTACTCTAAAAAACTTTGGATTTCTTTATGAAGTCATAAATGAGTCATCCTCTTATGTGATCTGCCATCTTGAAGTCAAAAATAAGTCTCTCTCTCCTTTGCTTTGGCGTTCTTACTCCAAAAGCTTTGGATTCCCTAAGCTAAGTCCTAAATAAATCTCCCTCTTATGTGATCTGCCATCTTGAAGCCAAAAATAAATCTGGATTCCCTAATGAATTCCTAAATAAGTCTCTCTCTTATGTGATCTGCCACCTTGAAGTCAAAAATAAGTCTTTCTCTCATTTGTTTTCACTTTGGATTCCCTTATGAAGTCCTAAATAAGTCTCCCTCTTATGTGATCTGTCATCTGGAAGCCAAATATAACTCTCTCATTTGCTTTGGCGTTGTTATTCTAAAAAACTCTGGATTCCCTTATGAAGTCCTAAATAAGTCTCCCTCTTATGTGATCTTCCATATTGACTCCAAAAATAAGTCTCCCTCTCTTTTGCTTTGCCGTTCTTACTCTAAAAATCTTGGGATTCCCTAATGAACTCCTAAATAAGTCTCTCTCTTATGTAATCTTCCATCTAGAAGTCCAAAATAGGTCTCCCTCTCATTTACTTTAAAGTTCTTACTCTCTTTACCCCTACTATGGCCCCCTTCAATCTTCAATAAAACCCATTTCAGCTAGAAAATTTGTGCACATTATATTTTAATGCTGATGTCATTCATTTAAATCAGCTCCTATTTGTTGGGCATCCAAAACGAGGATCCCATCGATTGAAATTGAAAGATTTGTGAGTAATTGCTTATGAATATGAATGGAAAAAAAAACATGTAAAGGAAACACAAATAAATCAATAATGAAATTCTATAGTTAAATATAAAATAAACATAGAGAAACAATATAAAAAAAACGGCAAGAATTTTAATAAAGCAAAATGTCAATTAGTAATTGTAATTGAAAACATTGCTTCAAAGTACTAAGAACAAGCAAGGAAAGCTAAAAAAAACGGGAGCATTAAAAAAATAAATTAAAAGCAAACAACAGGATCATGCAAGATAATGAGATTTAGAGATGAAAAAAAGAAAGGAGGAAGGAAAATGAAATTACAGTAAAAACAAGTAAGAGTCGTATCATTAATTTTTTAAAATCCCACAGTTAAAAGTCTAAAGGGGTAAAATCGCACGATCTCGGTGTCCAGTTCAAAACACCTCTATGTGAGATGACCATGTCCCCAAATCGATCGTGCGGTATGTGCAATATGGAGTGAGCTGTGTTGCACGTAAAGCCTTGCTGTTGAACCAACATGTACTTGCTGGCCATATCATCCAATTCAGCCCAAATGAAGTTGGTAGTTATCGACCTAAAGCTCTCGCCGTCGACGATGATTGAGCGAAACATTAAGCTTAATTCCACATCCTTTAATTTCTCTATTAGTTTCAAGGAAATTCCAAAATTAATTGATAATGATACCCCTTTTTCTTCATTTCATCTGATCGCCCTTCCTTTCCCCCCCACCCCTTCTGTATGTATTTCCTCAACAAAATGTTTGATAAATGTCTTTATATCAACCAATAACAGCATTAAATAAAATGTTAATTTTTTACTACACAATCTACAGACGATTTGTCAATATATATTTATTAGATACGCCACTATATACTAAGCCTAAGACTAATAATATAATAACGTATGTACTGCTGGTAATAAGTAAAAATAAAATAAAAAAGAAGAAAGACAACAATGCCTTGAAGGCATTATCTAGAATCAACAAGTACTGTTATGCCATAGACGTATGTATTAGCTGACGTACCCGAGATGAGTGATGAGCATTGAAAGCGAATTATTTTAGTCGCTTCCATAGACAGACTTAACAGCAACAACAAAACACTGGCGAGAAACGTGTCAACTACACATGAGTGCCCGCCGTGTTACATGGCATGGGAAGATGATGAGATGATGTTTGGGTAATTGGAATTGAGGCGATGAACTAATAAGATTTTGCAGAGAAATTTGGATATTGGATAGTGTAGGGAAGAAAAACTCCTGCTTGGGAAACCTTCCGGAATCTTTGTTCTGCAAATGTTGAACTGTAAGATTTATATCTGCTTTTAAAAAGGAAAAACACCTGCGATAAACAAACAATCAGGTATGTGATGAAAAACGATTTAGATGCAAAAACGATTTGAAAACGACAAAAGGTGTGATGTGTTTGTTTCAATCGTTTTGTTATATTAGTTTCAAATTCGAATTTGTTTAAAAGGGAATTTATTGAAATTAAATGTTCACATTAATTAAAGTAAACAAAGGAGAGTTGCTTATTTTGTTGTTTTTTGTTATAAAAATGATACGTTATAAAACAAAAATTGATAATGAAATCAGTCGAAATTCATCACACCTAAATCGTTTTTGAAATTGATTTCAGTTTTGAAAACGATCGTTTTTCATCACATGCCTGAATATCTACTAAGTAAAATTAATTTAAGGCATGGACTCCTTGGTATGGTATTCAGGCAGCCGTCCAAAACCTTCGTCTCGTACAGCTCACTTGGGTCCAATAATCGTTCCCTTTATGATACCTGAAGGTGAAAAATTAAGACAGAAAGAAGGAAAAGGGAAATATAAATTAAAGAAAAGGAAAATCTATAGATTAAGGCCCTAATTTTGTAAATCACGTCACCAAAGTGATGTTTATGTGCAAAGCAAAAACAACATTTCACACATTTTAAAAATTTGTTTTTGTTTTGTGTACACAATTTTCAAATTATGAAAGGCAAATCAACGCTTGAATTTTTGTGCGTTTGTTTGGTTCACAATTTGTACATAAAACAAAAACAAATTTTTGAAATGTGTGAATTGTTGTTTTTGCTTTGCGCATAAATATCACTTTGGTGACGTGATTTACAAAATTAGGGCCTAAGTTATAGTGAAATTTCGAGAAAAGAGTGTATATAAAAAGAGAAAAGAAGGAGGAGAGGGGTCGAGAATTCAAAGAATTCGAATAACGCAAACCATCATGGGATGGTTGTTGGGTCCCTAAGAGGCATAATTTGCAAGTCTGGTCTTATCAACCATCCGCTTACCCTAATAAAGGCGTCTATACACCTTAGATCCTTCACAGAAAATCCGGAGAGGGTACTCAGGCATAGTTCACCTAACTGCCAGTGCCGGGCAGTTACAGAAGAAATGTAGGATGGTCTCTTCCTCATTCTGACAACTTCTACAGTAGTCGTGATAAGGTAACCCAAGTCTTGCAGCATGGGTACCGAAGGTGCAATGCCCGGTGATAATTGCCACCATGTTGCTCAGTCGTATTCGTTGTAACCGAAGTAGATACGACGTGCGTTTACAGTCCAACGCAGGCCATATCATCCTCGTGGTGGCACAGGTGGATTCATTTCCCACCTTGCTTGGGCAAGTTCGTAATATACGTCATGTATCAGTTCCTTGCCGGTTGACAGCGGGATTCTACAAAGGATGTCTATATCGTCGTCCGACATCAAGGCTACTCTTCCCGCCAGGTGATCAGCAATATCTCGGCCTGCATCCATTTGGGAGTCTAAAGGATATTCTTATTCCGAATTCAGGAATATATATACTCCTTAACTCCTGCTTTTGAAACCTTCCGGAATCTTTTAGAAGAGAAGGACTGTCCTACAAACACTTGCAATAAACAAACACTATCTACTAAATAAAATTAAATTAAGATGTGGAGAAAATAGACCTTTAAACTCTTTCTTTTAAAATCTTCCGGAATCTTTATTCTTGCAGAAGATACGAGATCAACAAAACTTTAACAATAAGATATTTAATACATATTCCTGTTTTAAAAAAGGAAAGACTCCTTAAGATGTGGAGGCAAGGAAAACTCCTGCTTTGGAAACCTTCCGGAATCTTTATTTTTGGCAGAGAAGGAATTGAATTAAGATGGGGAGAAAATAGACCTTTAAACTCTTGCTTTTGAAATCTTCCGGAATCTTTATTCTTTGAAGAAGATAAGAGATCAACAAAATTCCTGTTTTAAAAAAGGAAAGACTCCTTAAGATATATAGGGATGGAAAACTCCTGCTTTGGAAATCTTCCGGAATCTTTATTCTTTGCCGAGGAGGAGTGTGCTGCAAATAGTGAACAATTAGATTTCAAAAGGAAAAACACCTGCAATAAATAAGCAATATCTACTAAATCAAAACAAACCTAGATGTTGAGTAAAGGGACCTTTAAGCTCTTGTTTTTGAAACCTTCCGTAATCTTTATTCTTTGCTGAAGAGAAGAGGCCAACAAAAGTTCAACAATAAGCTGTCTTCACTTTAAAAGCCTTCCCAAGTCCTTGTTGTTTGGGATCTTCCTTGCTCACTAAGGAAATAGACCAAAAAAGTGGATATCTATTAAGGTGGATCAATAAGATAATGGTCTTTGAAACTATGTAAACTTCTGCTTAAGGAAATATTGAATATTATGATGAGATCTTTGCAAAAGTAATCCAGTTGTAGGAGTTTTAAAGACTGTGGTCGAAAAAGCAGGATATCTCCCAATTTTTAGGAATATTGGATTCTAGGAAAGGAGTGCAAAACAAAGTAATCCAGTTTCGGGAATTTTAAAGACATGGAAGTCTAATAATGTGTGGTCTTTGAAACTATTTGAATTTAAAATTAAAGAAATAATGAATATTATGATGATAGCTTTGCAAATGTCAAGACAGTAGTCGAAAAAGAAGGATATCTCTCAAATTAGTGGAATGTTGGATTCTTGGAAAGGAGTGCGGATCATATTCGCAAGTTTATTTTATTTAGCAAACCTAAACCTTCCATTTTTTCTATGAAAGAATATAGAGAAGTAGAGCTCTGCCAAAATTGAACTGTAAGATTATCTCTGCAACTATTTCTTTGGCTGACAACGTTTTTGAAATAGTACATTATGAAATAATGTATTTTGTAATAAAATCTTAGTAATTATTAGCTCAGTTGAAGGAGTTTCAAATATCACTGGCGAAGAAGAGAGATATTTTCTAACGAAATTCCAAGAAGATTTAAATATGAGGAATATTGCACTCATTGAAAGAAGAGCAGAGCAGATCATTTTCACAGCTTTGATTTGTTTGATAAACATTTTTTGCTATAAATGAAGACTAGAGAAGCAGCGATCTGCAACATATTCCTTTGTCTGGGAACTTTTTAAAATAATGTATTTTGTGATACAATATTTACCTTTAATTTCGTTAACAAATATTTATCTTTTCGAACCTTCCTAGTAAGCTTTCAATTTGAGGATTATTGGGATCGTGGAAAGCGGAAAACGTTATATTCACAGTTTCAATTTCTTTAGCGAAAAAATCCTGGCTTTTGTGCTATAAAATATAGCCAGAGAAGTAGAGATCTACAAAAATTTAACTGCCAATCATTCTAAAAAAAAAGCTTTAAGAAATAAGGAAATCTTTAAAGAGTTAATTTCAAAAAAGAAAAGGAAATTCCAATTATGTGAAGTGATATTTAAAATATCTATCGAACCAAAGGAATTTCAATGATTAAAGTTCAAGAAGAGAAGAAAGAATTGTTAAATTTGAGAATCCAGGATAGGATTTCCGAAGGGAATTTCCAATTATGTAAAGTGATGTTTAGAATATCAATCGAAAGTTCAAGAATAAGGTTATTTTTCAAGTGAAACCAAGGAATTGTTAAATTTGAGGAATATTATAGTGCAGCAGAGGCAAATAGAAAGTATTTCGGACTTTTAAAAATTGTTGTAATCATACTTTTAGAAATAAAGAAATTTGTAAAGAGATCTTTGGAATATCAGGCCAATTGAAGCAATTCCAATTATTTATATCAATGAATAACGTCGTTTTTGTATTTGAAGCCTAAGTAGTTTTAATTTTGAGGAATATTGCCATCTTGGAAGAAACAACAGAATGAATTTCGATCTTTCTTAAATGATACTTAAGAAAATAATGAAATCTGTAAACAGAACTTTGCAATAGCTGATCAAGTGAAGAAATTCCAAAGATTTAAGTCCGAGATGAGGGTTATTTCCTGAAGCAATTCCAAGATACTTTAAAATTGAGGAGTATTTGAATAATTTAAAGGAGAACAGAACACATTTCGTTCTTTGAAATCTTTCTCAAATCATATTTATGAGATAAAGAAACTCGTAAAGAGATTTTTGCAACACAAAACCAATTGAAGGGTTATCAAAGATTGCAGTCAATGAAGAAACTTTATTCCTATATAAATATTAGAAATATATTGATGATGGAAACAATAGTAGAACATATTTCGGAAACATACATTAAGAAATAATGAAACTTATAAAGATATATATGCAATAACAAACCAATTGAAGGTATTTCAAAGACTTCAGGAAAAGAAATGAATAGCAAAAAACATTAAACTTGAGGAATATTGACAACATGGAATGAAGAACAAAACTTATTTCCTATTTGAACTTCAAGCAGCTCATGAAAAGAACCATTTTCAGTACATTTCGGCCTTTGATAACTTTCTGAAGTCATACTTTAAGTAATACATTAAAAAGTAAAGAGATCCTTGTATTATTAGACCAATTGATGGAATTCCAGCGATTAATGTCAAAGAAGAAGGTTATTTACCACTAGAATACCAAGAAGCTTTAAATTTGAGTAATATTGTGATCATGAAAAGCAGAACAGATCACATTTCCGTTTTTAAAAAAACTTCTGAAAACATTGTATAAGAATTTAAGAGATTTTTGAAATATCAGACCAATTGAAGGAATTCCAATGATGGAAATCCAAGAAGAAGATTATTTCCTACAAGAATTCCAGGACTGTTTAAATTGAAGACTTTTAAAGGATTCATAAAAATAAGAACGGCACATATTTCCGGTTTTGGAAACTTTCTGAAATCAATACCAAGGATTGAAGGCAAATAACGATGTATCTTCCTATAGGAATTCGATGAACCTTTAAATGTGAGAATCATTGCGGTCATAGTAAGAAAAACAGAAGGTATTACGGTATTACGGACGACTCTAGAAAGGTAGATCGAGTTGACGGAGATGTCTGCATTCAGGAATATGGAATTGGTTATCTTTTAGAATTCCAAATGAATGTAGTATTATTTAAGCTGAAAATGAGGCATTAGGAGATCTACGCATTAGGTTTCTAGGACATCTATCCTTCAATAGTAGTTTTCAATGCCTTTATAAGGAATAGCAATTGGCGACTCACGTAAAACAAGATAATCTCCTCGGGGTGACCTAGTATCCGTCAAATGACTAGAGTTTACTAATATTCATCTTACTACTTAGCTAACCTCTTCCTCTGTATTTCTTCTATACTTCTATGCTAGCTGACTTTCCTCTTATCTTTTCCTCCATATCTGGACCTCTCTATTTCACTATTTTCAGGTAACCCAAGTGAACTGTTCTTTCGATTAGACGGCTGTCTGTTAACCTTACCTAATCTAAAGAGATCTTAACATTATTAACCCATTTGAAGCAATTTAAAAGATTGAAGTCAAAGAAAAGGATTATTTCCTTAAGGAATCCCATGCAACTTTCAATTCAAAGAATATTTGCAGAACTGAATTCCCTAGGAATGTTCAGGAATCACAGATTGTTGAAACCACAAGATGTTGCAATTAGTATAATTTTAAGGGAACATTGGTTCCTCAAATCAATGATAGTTCGAGACACTGAAATCTAGATGATTATCACAATAACTGAAAACTCTTTGTTTACGAAGAAGAAGATCTTCCAAACAAAGGAATTATCCAGAAAAAAGCCTTAGGAAAAACGAATAGGGTTTTAGGACAATGAAGTTTCCTATTTGATTTACGGTCTGTCCATCTTATTGATGAGATTTCAGAGATTTTAGATCAATGAGAGGATCTTCCAAACAGTTTCAGCAAAAAAGAATACACGAATGGAGCTTCTGGAAATTGGCATCAAATATCTTATAGAGGTCCAAAGAAAGTATCTTCAGAGCAACGAAAAATTATTTAGTTTAAGCTGTAGTTCCTCCAGAGAATCTTTACTCTTTATGAACTAATTAGATTAGATAAGAACAAATGAATAGAGCTTCTGGACAATGAGGTTTCCTATTTGTTTTACTGTCTATTCATCTTATGGGAAAGAGATTTGAGATCACTAAGAAGTTCTTGTCAACAATGGAAAACTACGAAATAGAGTTTCAGGTCAAACGAATACAACTTCAAACGAATAGAGCTTTAGGAGAATAAGGTTTCCTAAAGTGTTCTTTTTCTGATAGAGCAAGTTTGTCTTAAAGAAAATTGTAGTGCGAATACTGTATTCATGGAAATTGGCATCAAATATCTTATAGCGTTCTATTTATGTTATGGGAAGGAGACTTGAGACCAAAGAAAAGATCTTCACAACAATGAAAAAATATTTTTTTTAAACTTTAGTTTCTCCAGAGAATCTTTACGCTTTATGAACTAATTAGATCTTCCAAATAACGGAATAGCAGGAAAACAGCCTAAGGACAAATGAATAAAGCTTCTGGATAATGAAGTTTCCTATTTGTTATACTGTCTATTCATCTTATGGGAAAGAGATTTGAGAACACTGAGGAGATCTTGACAATAACGGAAAATTACGAACTAGAGTTTCAGGTCAAACGAATACCTTCAAACGAATAGATCTTTAGGAGAATAAGGTCTCCTAAACTGTTCTTTTTCTAATGGAGCAAGTTTGTCTTAAGCTTTAGTTCCTCCAGATAATCTTTCTTCTTCTTCTGTCCGCTTAACTCCCTGTGGAGGACAAGGCATGAACTAATTAGAAGACCTATTAAATCTGCAAGAACTTAAACTTAACTCTTTGACTTGAGGTTTGGAGTTTTAACTTGTCCGCTTATGTTATAACTTGGGGAAAGAACTTTCGGTTAATACATTTATCATTGAGTTGACAATCTCTCCCCTCCTCTCTTGATGTGCAAAAATTGTAATCTTTCGCCTAACGTTCAACGCTTTTATTGTGCTTCTCCTTAAAGTATTTCCCCAGTTAATTTATCATGTACTTGAAACCAGTAATGCTTACTTATCTCTACTGTTGTATTATGAATTATGCGTATGATTAAAACGTCACAGTAGCTTGTCACGTAGACAAACTCAACAGAAAAAAACTTAATGCTAACACAAAGAAAGAAGAGCCAGCCAGCCAGCCTGCCAACCAACAAACTGAAAACGTGAACACCTGACTTCAGCTTAGCTACTGGGCTAAACACCAAACACATCAAGCAACAACCTTTTGCCATACTCCAACAAAGGATGTTCCTAAGTATATGTTTGGCAATCTAGAGGAAAACTCGTACGAGTGATGATCATTTTGATGATGATGATGATGATGCAAGTAAAAGTCCAGCAATTAGTATGTGAGTAAGTACACAACTTTGAAATTCATCAGTTGGCTTCTCTTAGTTTTTTTTTTTAACAAGCTGCTGCGCTACAATAAACAATGTTGCTAATGTCGTACATAAACGTTTAGGTTTTGTTTCTTTTATTTCTTTGTGGATCTATAAGGAGGCGCTGAAAAGTACATGTTGATGGTTTTTAATCAATTTACAATATAAAATTTTATTAAGACAAGTTTTCGTTACGGCTTTAGCTGAAATTGATATTTAACATATTTTACGATCACATTTATATCAATTTCACAAACCATAGCAAGACTCTTAACAAGAGTGAGGCTGCACATTCTCCTACAGCTCCTTTGCATTATATTCTGAGTATATTGGATTGCAAACTGTTAATTACATTGCTGCAAATGGTTGTTAAATGATGGGTTTTTTTAGTTTGTGCAAAATATTTAATAGAGCAGCCGAAAACAGTTATAGAAACGTGTAATGCTGTTAAGTAAAATCATCTTCTTTGGAGGTTGTCTAAGGGGAAGTTGGCAATTTGCCAGTTGCTACAATGAATATGTAAATTTTTTTTTTGAAAAACAAGGAAACGAAAGTTATGACAAAGTTGCTGTTACTTCTACAAAGGATCTTATTCTTTGCTAAAACTAGTTGTTGAAAAGTTCACAAACAGTTTTGGAGAAGACATGAAATCGACATACGATCGTGATCATTGATATTCAATTAGGAAATCTACATGATATTTATAAACCAAATTGAGTATCAATATAACAATTGTACAGCTGGGATAGTGAAAAGATCACGATCGTTAGGGGATCTTTTAATTGTCTTAGATTGTTTCGATTCTTTAAATAAACTGTTTAAGTGTTATAAAATCAGCTAGATGGATTTGTAAAGGTTCCACAAGCGCTTCTCTATTAAGAAGGAAATAAAGCCGCTTCTCATTTCCCTTTAAGAGTAAAATCATCGCCACTTATTCTGCAAAATATCAGTTTGATTAAAAAAAATTTAAACCGCTAATATGTAAAAGAGGACAAATCAAATTTATAGACCGCAAAAAGCGGTACTGTCATTCTATACCTCTTATGATCGGTGCATATTAAGCTGGCTTGATCATCTGTAGCTGCACAAAGGAAGTCATACTCCTTTTATGACTTTAAGAAACACAAACTTCCTTATTGCTTTCACTACTTAAAATCTCACCACTAAATTATCTTCCTAGATTTTCAACTTCCAAAAACATAAACACAAAGAAATTCCCACAGCGCTAAAAACATAAAACTTTATTAATTTTCCAAATTGCAAAAATGTCCCCCCCTGCTCCATTCCTTTACAAAAAAATCCTTCATTGATTTTAATTTTGTTGTTAATATTTGTTGCGTCTGTCTGTCATTACTAGAAAAACTATAAAACTCAGCAGGATTTCATTACTCGCAAGCGAATAACAATTGCTCAAAAATTTTCGCTGGAGCGAAAAAGAATTATTATGGTTGATCTTTAACACACATTTTTTGATGGTGTGTTAAAATCATTAACAGCCAAGAAAAGAAGCAACTTGTTAACTTTGTACTCGGTTTATAGTATTATTTTTTTTGTTTTCTGAAGTAACAAATCTTCCGTATTGTATCTAATTATTACAACATAATTCTTGTGCGAAAGAAAATAAAAGAAATGGGGGAAAAAAATATGTTGAACACAAACAAGGTTCTTCTTTGTAGATACTTCCTAGATGTTAAATTTAACTTGTAACAACCAAATATGCTGGCATTTGTTAGAAACATTAGGGGAGAGAGCCCAGTGAATGTTTTTGAACTAGAAACTGAACTAGAACCTGAACTAGAACCGGAACAAGAACCTGAACTGGAACCTAAACCTAAACTGGAACCTGAACTAGAACCTAAACCTTAACTGGAACCTGAACTAGAACCTGAACTAGAACCTAAACCTTAACTGGAACCTGAACTAGAACCTGAACTAGAACCTAAACCGGAACCTGAACTAGAACCTGAACTAGAACCTGAACTAGAACTGAACTAGAACCTGAACTTGAAGCTGAATTAGAACTGAACTTGAACCTGAATTGGAACCTGAACTAGAACCTGAGCTATAACTAGAACCGGAACAAGAACCTGGAACTGGAACCTGAACTAGAAACTGAACTAGAACTGAACTAGAACTGAACTAGAACTGAACTAGAACTGAACTAGAACTAGAACTGAACTAGAACTGAACTAGAACTGAACTAGAACTGAACTAGAACTGAACTAGAACTGAACTAGAACTGAACTAGAACTGAACTAGAACTGAACTAGAACTGAACTAGAACTGAACTAGAACTGAACTAGAACTGAACTAGAACTGAACTAGAACTGAACTAGAACTGAACTAGAACTGAACTAGAACTGAACTAGAACTGAACTAGAACTGAACTAGAACTGAACTAGAACTGAACTAGAACTGAACTAGAACTGAACTAGAACTGAACTAGAACTGAACTAGAACTGAACTAGAACTGAACTAGAATTGAACTAGAACTGAACTAGAACTGAAGTAGAACTGAACTAGAACTGAACTAGAACTGAAGTAGAACTGAACTAGAACTGAACTAGAACTGAACTAGAACTGAACTAGAACTGAACTAGAACTGAAGTAGAACTGAACTAGAACTGAACTAGAACTGAACTAGAACTGAAGTAGAACTGAACTAGAACTGAACTAGAACTGAACTAGAACTGAACTAGAACTGAACTAGAACTGAACTAGAACTGAACTAGAACTGAACTAGAACTGAACTAGAACTGAACTAGAACTGAACTAGAACTGAACTAGAACTGAACTAGAACTGAACTAGAACTGAACTAGAACTGAACTAGAACTGAACTAGAACTGAACTAGAACTGAACTAGAACTGAACTAGAACTGAACTAGAACTGAACTAGAACTGAACTAGAACTGAACTAGAACTGAACTAGAACTGAACTAGAACTGAACTAGAACTGAACTAGAACTGAACTAGAACTGAACTAGAACTGAACTAGAACTGAACTAGAACTGAACTAGAACTGAACTAGAACTGAACTAGAACTGAACTAGAACTGAACTAGAACTGAACTAGAACTGAACTAGAACTGAACTAGAACTGAACTAGAACTGAACTAGAACTGAACTAGAACTGAACTAGAACTGAACTAGAACTGAACTAGAACTGAACTAGAACTGAACTAGAACTGAACTAGAACTGAACTAGAACTGAACTAGAATTGAACTAGAACTGAACTAGAACTGAAGTAGAACTGAACTAGAACTGAACTAGAACTGAAGTAGAACTGAACTAGAACTGAACTAGAACTGAACTAGAACTGAACTAGAACTGAACTAGAACTGAACTAGAACTGAACTAGAACTGAACTAGAACTGAACTAGAACTGAACTAGAACTGAACTAGAACTGAACTAGAACTGAACTAGAACTGAACTAGAACTGAACTAGAACTGAACTAGAACTGAACTAGAACTGAAGTAGAACTGAACTAGAACTGAACTAGAACTGAACTAGAACTGAACTAGAACTGAACTAGAACTGAACTAGAACTGAACTAGAACTGAACTAGAACTGAACTAGAACTGAACTAGAACTGAACTAGAACTGAACTAGAACTGAACTAGAACTGAACTAGAACTGAACTAGAACTGAACTAGAACTGAACTAGAACTGAACTAGAACTGAACTAGAACTGAACTAGAACTGAACTAGAACTGAACTAGAACTGAACTAGAACTGAACTAGAACTGAACTAGAACTGAACTAGAACTGAACTAGAACTGAACTAGAACTGAAGTAGAACTGAACTAGAACTGAACTAGAACTGAAGTAGAACTGAACTAGAACTGAACTAGAACTGAACTAGAACTGAACTAGAACTGAACTAGAACTGAACTAGAACTGAACTAGAACTGAACTAGAACTGAACTAGAACTGAACTAGAACTGAACTAGAACTGAACTAGAACTGAACTAGAACTGAACTAGAACTGAACTAGAACTGAACTAGAACTAGAACTGAACTAGAACTGAACTAGAACTGAACTAGAACTGAACTAGAACTGAACTAGAACTGAACTAGAACTGAACTAGAACTGAACTAGAACTGAACTAGAACTGAACTAGAACTGAACTAGAACTGAACTAGAACTGAACTAGAACTGAACTAGAACTAGAACTGAACTAGAACTGAACTAGAACTGAACTAGAACCTGAACTAGAACTGAACTAGAACTGAACTAGAACTGAACTAGAACTGAACTAGAACTGAACTAGAACTGAACTAGAACTGAACTAGAACTGAACTAGAACTGAACTAGAACTGAACTAGAACTGAACTAGAACTGAACTAGAACTGAACTAGAACTGAACTAGAACTGAACTAGAACTGAACTAGAACTGAACTAGAACTGAACTAGAACTGAACTAGAACTGAACTAGAACTGAACTAGAACTGAACTAGAACTGAACTAGAACTGAACTAGAACTGAACTAGAACTGAACTGAACTAGAACTGAACTGAACTAGAACTGAACAAGAACCTGAACTAGAACCTGAACTGGAACCTGAACTAGAACCGGAACTAGAACCTGAACTGGAACCTGGACTAGAACCTGAACTAGAACCTGGACTAGAACCTGAACTAGAACCTGGACTAGAACCTGAACCTGAACTAGAACGTGAACTAGAACTGAACTAGAACCTGAACTGGAACTGGAACTGGAACCTGAAGTAGAATCTGAACTAGTACCTGAACTAGAACTTGAACCTGAAGTAGAATCTGGACTAGAACCAGAATTAGAACCTGAAGTAGAACCAGAAATAGAACCTGAAGTAGAAAATGAACTAGAACCTGAACTAGAACCTGAACTAGAACCTGAACTAGAATCTGAACTGAAACCTGAACAAGAACAAGAAACGGATCGAGAACCTGAACCTGAACAAGAAACGAGAACCTGAACAAGAATCTAAACTGGAACCTGAACTAGAACTGGAACCTAAACTAGAACCGGAACTAGAACCTTAACTAGAACCTGAACTAGAACTGAACTAGAACCTGAATTGGAACCTGAACAAGAACCTGAAATAGAAATGAACTAGAAACTGAATTGGAACCTAAACTAGAACCGGAACAAGAACCTGAACCGGAACTAGAAACTCATCTAGAACCTGAACTAGAACCGGAACAAGAACAAGAACCTGAACTGGAACCTGAACTAGAACCTGAAATGGAACCAGAATTAGAACCTGAAGTAGAACCTGAACTAGAACCTGAACTAGAATCTGAACTGGAACAAGAAACGGATTGAGAACCTGAACAAGAACAAGAAACGGATCGAGAACCTGAACAAGAACAAACTCAGAACTGGAACCTGAACTAAAACCTGAACTAGAAGTAGAACCTGAACTAGAACTTGAAGTGGGACTTTAAAATCCTTCAGATTGTCTAATATCCTCCTCCTTGGAGTTAATGATCCATTATAAATTTTTTAATAGAAACGACAAATTAAACTCGGTCTTTATTTGGTTCTAGTGCTGGAGGAGGTTCTTGAATTAAGTGATCCATTCTAAAGTTCTCAATAGAAGCAAATATTTGCCCAATGACCTTTCCTTCAAGAGACAATTTAGAAAGAGTTTCTATTCCTTAATTTTTTCGCTGGGTTATTTGGATACTTGCCGTTTAAAGAACTAAAATAACTAACATTTACTTGTACTCATATATAATATTAAAGTACACACTGGTATTCATGTATTTAAATCTCCAACATCCACATTATTAGATTTTAAATGAACAACAAAAACGCTACAAAAACTAAAACATATACTAAACGTGTATAAAATCACCACTTGGTTATGTCATGTACTGGACTTTAATGTCTCTATTAAGGAAAGAATGAAAAAAATATAGAAATACATTAGAAAACTATACTGGCTCCCAAACAAGCATTAGAATCAACCATTAGAGATGCCACAGAAAATAGAGATCCAACATGGGGTTTGCCTTAACACAAAAAGCAAAGAAAAATGCCATTATAAATTTTACTTGCTAGCAATTGCAATGATTTAGGAATTAAATACTTAAACACTTTAATAATAGTTTCCATACATTCTCAGGCAGCTCTACTCCTCTCCTTCCTTCTAGCCATTACGCTTTAACAGCATTTAAAATGCGTGTATTTTAGAGAGTCTTCCACATGACTTGTGATTTGAAAAGTTTTATATCTAAATAAATGTTACATTTAAGTTTCAGTGGATTTTATTATTTGTGTATCATTCTTTACTAATTGTTAGAGAATAAAAGACGGCAGTTTAAATTAGTTATATTGAGTGCAAAATGCAGTTTGTTTTGTGATTTAAATTCTGTGCTCTGGTTTAAGAACGCTTGATTGGCCAGCTCAAAATGTCAGGAATTTAAATGTGCTCTAATTAATGTATGGTGGTCAAACAAATTAACAATCTTTCTTAGATAGCGGTGCAACTTGTTCGCAGTCCAGTGGAATGTGTGTCAAAATTAGTGATTTACATCTTGTGTCTTTTAAATACTGTTTTCGATGAAAGATTAATGAAGTTTAAAAGAATTTATGAGAGTTTAACAGAAGTTTACAAAAGTTCAAGCACTTTCAGAGATTGTCCTACTTTAGGCTCTAGATCAGGTTCCGGTTAAGGTTCTAGTTCAGTTCTAGTTCTGTTCTAGTTCTGTTCTAGTTCTGTTCTAGTTCTGTTCTAGTTCTGTTCTAGTTCTGTTCTAGTTCTGTTCTAGTTCTGTTCTAGTTCTGTTCTAGTTCTGTTCTAGTTCTGTTCTAGTTCTGTTCTAGTTCTGTTCTGTTCTAGTTCTAGTTCTGTTCTAGTTCAGTTCTAGTTCTGTTCTAGTTCTGTTCTAGTTCTGTTCTAGTTCTGTTCTAGTTCAGTTCTAGTTCAGTTCTAGCTCAGTTCTAGTTCTGTTCTAGTTCTGTTCTAGTTCTGTTCTAGTTCTGTTCTAGTTCTGTTCTAGTTCTGTTCTAGTTCTGTTCTAGTTCTGTTCTAGTTCTGTTCTAGTTCTGTTCTAGTTCTGTTCTAGTTCTGTTCTAGTTCTGTTCTAGTTCTGTTCTAGTTCTATTCTGTATAACTTTACTAGTAAAGGCAATTACTCAAGAACTTTTCTATAAAATAGCAAAGTTATAAATAATTTTTTCATAGAAAATTTAATTTACTGACAACATTTTTCCATTGAATGCCCTCTTTAATGTTTCACTTGATTACATTAAGCTTCTCATGAAACTTTTCCCTTTAAAAAAAACCGAACTTTCACATGCTGCTCTTCTATCCCTCAATATGTGTTCACTGTTGACAAATTACTTTCAAATACAATACTGCCAATTTGAGTAATAAATTGTTTGCGATTAAAATTTAACACCAAAACAATTTTATTTTAATTAAAATTCCGTTTTAGTTTTCATCGTTTATTTGGTGTCTTAACAAAAAAAAAAGAGTCAAAAGTTTAAAGTATTTCCTCATTTACACAAATTAACACACACATGATACGAGTACAAACAAGTACAAGTACAGAAACCTACCAGGAGCCAGGCAACCAGCCATCCAGCCAGGCAAAGTATCTGACTGAATCAAGCACGAGTATCTATGGCTGAGCTAGAACACAACCAACATGTTGTGTTAGATCCCCTCCTCTTTAGCATGAATTAAAGCGACAAATATACACACGCTCAATACGCTCGCCGTCGTATGTCAATGTCAAATGAACCGCTTAACACAAGTGCTCCCGCTAGAGGAAAGCGACATACACACACTCTCTATATGGAGGAAATTAAACTGTATTTTATTTTGCAAACAAAAAACACCTTTCGTAACCAGAGATGCAGAGGAAGGGGGGGAGAAGTTTCCGAAATTCAAAATAATAAACAAATAACACCAGGAGTAAAAATGGAAACCCAGAAACGACAACAAAACTAATACACATGCATAAATTTAATTTTATGGCAGACAACTAAACCGCAAAATTGGCGTTAGGTTTTTTTTTTCGAAAGCTGAGAATTAAAAGGAGACCAACTGAGGACATAGTTACTATAGACTAGTAAAGTTCTGGACAACTTTACTATAGTCTAGTAAAGTTCTGGGGAACTTTACTATAGTCTAGTAAAGTTTTGGGGAACTTTACTATAGTCTAGTAAAGTTCTGGAGAGCTTTACTATAGTATAGTAAAGTTCTGGGGAACTTTACTATAGTCTAGTAAAGTTCTGGGGAACTTTACTATAGTCTAGTAAAGTTCTGGAGAGCTTTACTATAGTCTAGTAAAGTTCTGGGGAACTTTACTATAGTCTAGTAAAGTTCTTGGGAACTTTACTACAGTCTAGTAAAGTTCTCGAAAACTTTACTATAGTCTAGTAAAGTTCTGGAAAACTTTACTATAGTCTAGTAAAGTTTTGGGGAACTTTACTATAGTCTAGACTAGTAAAGTTCTGGGGAACTTTACTATAGTCTAGTAAAGTTCTGGGGAACTTTACTATAGTCTAGTAAAGTTTTGGGGAACTTTACTATAGTCTAGTAAAGTTCTGGGGAACTTTACTACAGTCTAGTAAAGTTCTGGAGTACTTTACTATAGTCGAGTAAAGTTCTAGAAAACTTTACTATAGTCTAGTAAAGTTCTGGAGAGCTTTACTATAGTCTAGTAAAGTTCTGTTGAACTTTACTATAGTCTAGTAAAGTTCTGGGGAACTTTACTATAGTCTAGTAAAGTTCTTGGGAACTTTACTATAGTCTAGTAAAGTTCTGAGGAACTTTACTAGTCTAGTAAAGTTCTGGAGAGCTTTACTATAGTCTAGTAAAGTTCTGGGGAACTTTACTATAGTCTAGTAAAGTTCTGGGGAACTTTACTATAGTCTAGTAAAGTTCTGGGGAACTTTACTATAGTCTAGTAAAGTTCTGGGGAACTTTACTATAGTCTAGTAAAGTTCTTGGGAACTTTACTATAGTCTAGTAAAGTTCTGGGGAACTTTACTAGTCTAGTAAAGTTCTGGAGAGCTTTACTATAGTCTAGTAAAGTTCTGGGGAACTTTACTATAGTCTAGTAAAGTTCTGGGGAACTTTACTATAGTCTAGTAAAGTTCTGGGGAACTTTACTAGTCTAGTAAAGTTCTGGAGAGCTTTACTATAGTCTAGTAAAGTTCTGGGGAACTTTACTATAGTCTAGTAAAGTTCTGGGGAACTTTACTATAGTCTAGTAAAGTTCTGGGGAACTTTAATATAGTCTAGTAAAGTTCTGGGGAACTTTACTATAGTCTAGTAAAGTTCTGGAGAGCTTTACTATAGTCTAGTAAAGTTCTGGGGAGCTTTACTATAGTCTAGTAAAGTTCTGGGGAACTTTACTATAGTCTAGTAAAGTTCTGGGGAACTTTAATATAGTCTAGTAAAGTTCTGGGGAACTTTACTATAGTCTAGTAAAGTTCTGGAGAACTTTATTATAGTAGAGTAAAGTTCTGGAGAACTTTACTTTAGTCTAGTAAAGTTGATTTCCTTAGAATAGTCCTGGGGAACTTTATTATAGTCGTGTAAAGTTCTGGAGAAGTTTATTAAAGAATAGTTGGCGCCATTATGTTTCCTTTTATTGCTATGATGCACAATTTTTCTAATTTTTGTTGAACGTCTAACAAAAAAAGAACCCAAAACTTCTGGTATTAGAGATGACACAGTGCATGCATGTGCATGGCGACGATTTAGTAGTTTTTGTTCAAGTGGTCAAACAGCCTGTTGCATGCTGCACTCGCATGAATAATGCCTTGAGTATTTGAAGCTGCTTCAGTAATATAAAATATCAGTAGTTTAGAATCTTTCGCAGCCAGAGAGATATTGAGGACGATGATGATATTTGGCGCATTTTGCATTTTATGCAACCAACATTCAAGTGAAAAGTGATTTTTTTTTGCTAAAAAAAAAAAGATTTCAATATTGAATTAAACTGAGCACTAAGCACTACTCCGTCCGTCCGCCTGTCTCAGCCTTTATGCAGTACTTGTGTTAAGACCAGTTTATTTTTGTAACTTTTGGGTTGCTTCAAAATGTTTTAGTTGGAGTATGTATGTACTTTTGAGCTTGTACTACAACATACCTATCTTCCTTAATGCCGACAGTCATTTTCTTTTCTTTCCATTTCATTTTTTAAGGTGAAAACCGTTGCAAGATTACTTAATTATTAAGAATGGCCAGAATGGCGTATTCACACCATGATAATGGTGGCTGGTAGTAGTTGGCAGTAGCCCTGGTTGTTTGGCATTTTTCAACTCTTTTAATTTCTGTTGCATTTCTTAAAGTTTGATGTGTGTTTAATCTTATCGGACATTATTCGTTTTCGTTTTGGTGCTTTTTTTGTTGTTTGTGTTGTGGTTGTTCCTTTAAATGCGTGTTGTATTAAAATAGTTAAAATTAGTTGAAACTGACAGTGACAAGTGGCTGGTGATGTATTTAAATTATGAAAAATAAAGGAAAATAAAAGGCAGATACAACTCAATGGGTCTGGGTTTTTTTTTTTGTGCTGCTTAAGACAAGATTAAATTAAGTTGACATGGGAGTTGCATAGAAATAAAAATGTTTAAGCAATGAAGGAGAGACAGGCATTTATTTTGCAAAATTTATTTGAAATTTGTAGCAATTTCTATTAACAAGTCATGCGATAAACTGAAGCAATTATTTAAGGTGTTTTCCAGAACTAGAATCTGAACTGGAATCTGAACTAGAACCTGAATTAGAACCTGAATTAGAACCTGAATTAGAACCTGAATTAGAACTAGAACAGAACAGAACTAGAACAGAACTAGAACAGAACTAGAACAGAACTAGAACAGAACTAGAACAGAACTAGAACAGAACTAGAACAGAACTAGAACAGAACTAGAACAGAACTAGAACAGAACTAGAACAGAACTAGAACAGAACTAGAACAGAACTAGAACAGAACTAGAACAGAACTAGAACAGAACTAGAACAGAACTAGAACAGAACTAGAACAGAACTAGAACAGAACTAGAACAGAACTAGAACAGAACTAGAACAGAACTAGAACAGAACTAGAACAGAACTAGAACCTGAACTAGGAAATAAACTACAACTAGAACCTGAACTACAACTAGAACCTGAACTAGGAAATGAACTAGGACCTAAACTTGAACCTGAACTAGAACTTGAACCTGAACTAGGAAATGAACTAGAACCTGAACTAGAACCTGAACTAGAACCTGCACTAGAACCTGAACTAGGACCTGAACTAGGACCTGAACTATAACTAAACTAGCACCTGAACTAGGAAATGAACTAGGACATGAACTAGATCCTGAACTACAACCTGAACTAGAACCTGAACTAGGAAATGAACTAGGACCTAAACTAGAACCTGAACTTGAACTAGAACCCGAACTAGAACCCGAACTAGAACCTGAACTAGAACTTGAACCTGAACTAAAACTTTAACCTGAACTAGGAAATGAACTAGAACCTGAACTAGAACTGCACTAGAACTAAACTAGAACCTGTACTAGAACCTGAACTTGGACCTGAACTAGGACCTGAACTAGAACCCGAACTAGAACTCCAAAACTTTACTTGTTTTCTATGGAATGATAATTAATTTTCCTTTTCATCATGATTTTGTATCTTCAAACAATCTGTTATTAAGACGTTTTTACATTTGTATCGATTTATCGATTATTTTTCATTACAAATTCTCGCTGTCTCTAAATAAAAGAAGCCGCCTTGTATTGAAACCTTTAAACAATGTTTCACTTGCCATTTCAATAAAACCGCTTTTACTCCTCCTCGTCTCATGACATTTTACTGGCCCCATTAATAAATGTTTATGGCGCAAACAAAAAAAGAACATATGTGGCAAGAACATAACACAACCGACGAGACCTTATTGAAACCATAATCGGTGTAATTTTTTAACAGCTTCATCTAAAAAGATTATTAAAATGAAATGAAAAGAAGAAAACAGTTAATGGTCGGTCACATACTTAATGACACCGCAGAACGCCGACAGAGCTCAGCTTGGCTGCTGTTATCTTGTATGTGGACCAATATAAAACCACAGCAACAATCTGGTCGAGAAACAGAGACACTCGAACACAGCAACACACTCCTTTTACTCCGTTTTATTACTTGCAGCCAGTTAATAAAGATTAAAACGATGATTAGATGGCATAATGGCAATAAAAGCGAAGAAAATAACAGCCAACGATGACGATAATGATGATGGCAGAAAAAAAGAAGGTAAGAAAAAAGCAGATAGAAGAAAATTATAACAAAAAATAAGCAAATTCATCCATAAGACACTCGAGCATTAAAGTGAAATATACTTTTGATTAAATATCTGTTGTGGAGTATTGTTGTACTACCTGTGTGAATGAACATGTGGGCATGAGAAACGTGCAAAAAATTGCAGAAAAAAAAATAAAGAATCCCTTAAATGACAATAAAAATCTGTACAATACCTCGAGTGTTGTTATGATGTTGGATAGAGTTGTGTTTGCCTGCATGTAGAATATATTGGGTGGGTGTTTTCTGTTTGTTCACTGGTGTATGTTTAATATTTCATTATTGTGTGAAGAGGTTGGCTGAACAGGAGGTGTGTAGGTGCTTCATACTCTCTAAAGTAGGATGTCATTTAATTTATTTGAATTGTAGGGCAAAATGTATACGCATGAGTTATTTTTGCAAAACTATGGAAATAAATTCCGCAAAAAAACTATAATCAATTTGCAGATGAGTAAAATGAAGGTTAAAACGAACTAAAAGTACTTTATAGATGCCATTTTTGTATATAAGCAAAAAATTTTAATAAATTTCTGAAAAATAAAATGTGGGGATTTTGAAATATTTTTTGGGAATTTAAAATTTTAGCCGGGGACATAAAAAAACATAGAATTGATTTGAGTTTTAATCTTTTAATATGGAAATTTTTGATTTTTTTTAACAAAATTACTTAAAAATGTGCAAAAAAATTAAGGGAATTTTGGAAAAAATTTTGGGAATTCAAAATTTTTGCGGGGACATACAAAACAATTCTGGGAATTTAAAATTTTGGTTGTGGAAATACATTAATGGAAGAAAATATATAGATTTACCAAAATTTCTCAAAAATAAAATGTGGGGATTTTGAAAAAAAAATGGGGATTTAAAATTTTAGCTGGGGACATAAAGAAAAATAATGCTGATATGTGTTTTAAACTTTTGATTAGGAAATTTTTGAATTTTTATAACAAAACTACTTAAAATTGTGAAAAAATTTAAAGGGAATTTTGGAATTTTTTTTGGGAATTCAAAATTTTTTGCTGGGGAAATACAAAACAATGCTGGGAATTGAAAATTTTTGTTGGGAAAGCACATTTAATGCTTAAAATTTACAATTTTATTTAAATTTCTCAAAAATAAAATGTGGGGATTTTGAAAAAATGTTTGGGAATTTAAAATTTTTGTTGGGGAAATACATTAATAGTATAAAATAAACAATTTTAACAAAATTTCTCAAAAATCAAATGTGGGGATTTTGAAATTTTTTTTGGGAATTTAAAATTTTAGCTGGGGACATAAAGAAAAATAATGCTGATATGAATTTTAAACATTTGATTAGGAAATTTTTTAATTTTTATAAAATTGTGAAAAAATTTAAAGGGAATTTTGGAAATTTTTTTGGGAATTTAAAATTTTAGCTGGGGACAAACAAAATAATTCTGGGAATTTAAAATTTTAGTTGGAAAGTCTATTAATGGTAGAAAATATATAGATTTACCAAAATTTCCTAAAAATAAAAAATGGGGATTTTGAAATTTCTTTTGGGAATTTAAAATTTTAGCTGGGGACATAAAGAAAAGTTAAACTGATATGAGTTTTAAACTTTTGATTAGGAAATTTTTGAATTTTTATAACAAAACTACTTAAAAATGTGAAAAAAATTTAAAGGGAATTTTGGAAATTTTTTTGGGAATTTAAAATTTTAGCTGGGAACAAACAAAATAATACTGGGAATTGAAAATATTTGTTGCGAAAGCATATTTATATTTTAAAATATACAATTTTATTTAAATTTCTCAAAAATAAAATGTGGGGATTTTGAAAAAATTTTTGGGAATTTAAAATTTTAGCCGGGGAAGTAGATTAATGGTATAAAATAAACAATTTTATTTAAATTTCTCAAAAATGAAATGTGGGAATTTTGGAAATTTTTTTGGGAATTTAAAATTTTAACAGGGGATAAAGAAAAATAAAGCTGATTTGAGTTTTAATTTTTTGATTGAACAATTTTGAATTTGTATAACAAAACTAATGAAAAATGTGAAAAAAATTTACAGGGAATTTTCGAAATTTTTTTTGGGGAATTCAAAATTTTTGCTGACGAAACATAAAATATGAAAAAAAAATTTCAAAAACAAAATTCTCTAGAATTTTTCTTGAGAAATGTTAAGTTTCTCCAGAACTGTTCTTTACTATAGTAAAGTTCTCGAGAACCTTCACTTTACTATAGTAAAGTTCTCGAGAACCTTCTCGAGATCGTTTCTTTACTATAGTAAAGTTCTCGAGAACTTTTCTTTACTATAGTAAAGTTCTCGAGAACTTTTCTATACTATAGTAAAGTTCTCGAGAACTTTTCTATACTATAGTAAAGTTCTCGAGAACTTTTCTTTACTATAGTAAAGTTCTCGAGAACTTTTCTTTACTATAGTAAAGTTCTCGAGAACTTTTCTTTACTATAGTAAAGTTCTCGAGAACCTTCACTTTACTATAGTAAAGTTCTCGAGAACCTTCACTTTACTATAGTAAAGTTCTCGAGAACCTTCACTTTACTATAGTAAAGTTCTCGAGAACCTTCACTTTACTATAGTAAAGTTCTCGAGAACCTTCACTTTACTATAGTAAAGTTCTCGAGAACCTTCACTTTACTATAGTAAAGTTCTCGAGAACCTTCACTTTACTATAGTAAAGTTCTCGAGAACCTTCACTTTACTATAGTAAAGTTCTCGAGAACCTTCACTTTACTATAGTAAAGTTCTCGAGAACCTTCACTTTACTATAGTAAAGTTCTCGAGAACCTTCACTTTACTATAGTAAAGTTCTCGAGAACCTTCACTTTACTATAGTAAAGTTCTCGAGAACCTTCACTTTACTATAGTAAAGTTCTCGAGAACCTTCACTTTACTATAGTAAAGTTCTCGAGATCGTTACTTTACTATAGTATTGTAGGGGTCTATTAAGTTCAATTTGTGCTTGATTCTCTGGTTCTATAAAGTTCAATTTCAGTTTTGTTTATTAAACTTTTATGACTTGTTGTAGCTTACATTTACCCTGTGGGCTTAAATGTTGCAAAAAAAAAAAAGAATCTCCATCAATATTTAAACATATTGTAGCTGTTGCTTCTGCTGCTGATGTTGTTATTTACACTTGTTTCCAGGTTGTTTTTTTTCCAATTTTCCAAATTTATTTGTCTTTCAGTTGTTGAATCTTTTTTTTTTCGCATTTTTTTTGCAAACATTGCATAAAAAATTGTTTCAATCATGCGTTGTAATCAATGAAAAGGAAAAACTATATTCCCAACATAAATCCCTATAAAACCAAAGGACAAAAAAAAACAGTAACTTGATGTCCCTAGCACACACTTTTAAATTCACAACTTCAGTGAACCAGGAACCATATATAAACAAGAGTATTTTGCAGTTTGATGATAGAGAGAGTTCCATATGTTTGAGTGTGATATAGTGACCATAATTTACGCGTCTATGGGGAATAGAGGCCGAAATAACATTCATTCATTGCTTCACTGCTTCATTTACCATTTAACCATCAACATCCAGTCATTGTGTAAAACAAAACAAAGTGAAAATTTCAAAGCATACAAGCAACATACATGGCTGGCTGCCTGGATAAATAGAGTCTATTTGAAATTGTCCAATATCCACAAAAATTACAGTTTTATATCCGCCAGACCCAGAGGGCAGGCTAACATGCAAAACAAAAAGCATGAAAAGGTTACAAACATTTTACAGCAAACACCTGCTAAATGGAGTTACTAGACTATTTGGGACAGATGTAGTAAACACACACACACACACTCCTGCTTGTGCATGCTCACGTGCTTGTATGCTTTCGATGATATTAAACCAGCATCATTTCCTGAATTGTTTTGGCACAAAACTCCATTGCGAGTTATTTCACCATAAATTATAGTTAAACTCTTTTGTGGGTTTGCAGATGATTCCAACATTCCTCCACTTCTATATGGTTCTAGTGCTGCAGTTTGCTTTGTTTGGCTTTGGGGTAGTTTGGATGCATTGCAATGGGTTGTTTGGAATCTAATACGATGTTATTGCTGGCATGCAATTGTTATGGTTGCTATTGCAATTGCAGTTTCATTCTAATGCCCACCTCTTTTTTTTTCTTTGTAGTTCTTACTGGTTCTTGGTACTCGTTACCATCATTGATTGATGGTCTGATCAAGAGTGAGGAGTGTAAAGAGCATAGAGGAGTAGTTTAGTAAGTGGCCTTGTAAATATGCACCAGCTTTTATTATATTAGAAATTTATTATTTACGATTTGCTATGCTTTATTTCCACTATGCTGAAGCTTCCTCTCCTTTCCTCTATTATACAGGTGGTTCCCATTGTCTTGCTATATGTTTGCATAGGTATGTAGTTATGTATGTACGTTTTTATCGCAGCCAAGAAAAATTAATTGCCAGTATGTAAATAATGCATAAATTATGAAATAACATTTTTTATCTTGGGGGAAATTAAAAATAATAAAATTTATTTACTCTCGCAAATAAATATAACGAACAAAAAAACGAGTAAAAGTGTTATATTCACATAAGCCGAATTTTATATACCCTTCAGCAAAGTTTAATTTAAGAAAAATTAAAAAAAAATAAAAAATTTGGGGAAAAATTATTTTGAAAAAAAAAAATTTTTGGTAAAAAATAAATTTTGTTCAACAATTCTAAAGATTTCTTAACAATATTTTGCACAAATTATATGTAAAGTAAGATTTATGTTTGGCCTAAATTTCAGTGTTCTACAGTTGTTCGTTTGGTTGCTAGGAGTCCTTGAAGATTAGTGTAATTTTACACAATATTTGGTGTAAATTTACACAATTTTAAAAAATATCATAAATCATTAATAATTTTATTTGCTTTCTAACACAACCACAGGCAATTACAGTCAAGTACAAGGGAGGGAATTTTAAAGGGCATGAAAAAACTTAAAAAAATCTAACAATTTAAGTAACTTAAGAAAAAATTAAAAATTGTTCAAAAATTTTAAAGATTTTTTAACAATATTCTCCACAAATTATGTGTAAAGTAAGGCTTATGTTTGGCTTAAATTTCAGTTCTCTACAGCTCTTCGTTTAGATGTTAGAAGTCATTGAAGATTAATGTAATTTTACACAATTTTTGGTGTAAATTTACACAATTTTAAAAAATATCATAAATCATTAATAATTTTATTTGCTTTTTAACACAACCACAGGCAATTACAGTCAAGTACAAGGGAGGGAATTTTAAAGGGAATGAAACAAATTAAAAAAATAAAAATTTATGTCACTTGGGAAAAATTTAAAAATTTTTCAAAAATTTTAAAGATTTTTTAACAATATTTTCCACAAATGATATGTAAGGTAAGGCTTATATTTGGCTTAAATTTCAATTCTTTACAGATCTTCGTTTGGATGTTATGAGCCCTTGAAGATTAGTGTAATTTTACACAATTTTTGGTGTAAATTTACACAATTTTACCAAAAGTCATAAATCATTAATAATTTCATTTGTTTTTTAATACAACAGCAGCCAATTAGAATTAAGGATATGGGCCGCAATTTTAAAGAAAAATTAATAGTTTTTAAAAAAGAAAAAAAATTAGTTAGTAGCTAAAAAATTAAAAATTTTAAAGATTTTTTAACAATATTTTGCACAAATTATATGTAAAGTAAGGCTTATGCTTGGCTTAAATTTCAGTTCTCTACATCTCTTCGTTTAGATGTTAGAAGTCATTGAAGATTAGTGTAATTTTACACAGTATTTGGTGTAATTTTACACAATTTTACCAAATTCATAAATCATTAATAATTTCATTTGCTTTTTGAGCCAATTAGATGATATGGGGAGAAATTTCAAAGCAAAATTAATAAATTTATTAAAACAGCAAAAAAAAATCTGTAAAAATTTAAGTTAGTAACGAAAAAATTAAAAATTTTTAAACAGTTTTAAAGTTTTTTCAACAATATTCTCCACAACTTATATGTAAAGAAAGGTTTATGTTTGACACAAATTTCAGTGCTCTACAGCTCTTCGTTTGGATGCTATAAACCCTTGAAAATTAGTGTAATTTTACACAGCATTTGGTGTAATTTTACACAATTTTACCAAAAGTCATAAATCATTAATAATTTTATTTGCATTTTAACACAACAACAGGCAAGTACAAGGGAGGAAATTTTAAAGGGAATAAAAAAATTAAAAAAAAATAAATAAAAATTTAAGTTACTTAAGAAAAAATTAAAAATTGTTCAAAAATTTTAAAGATTTTTTAACAATATTCTCCACAAATTATGTGTAAAGTAAGGCTTATGTTTGGCTTAAATTTCTGTTCTCTAAAGCTCTTCATTTGTATGTTATAAGCCCTTGAAGATTAGTGTAATTTTACACAATTTTTGGTGTAAAATTACACAATTTTACCAAAAGTTATAAGTCATTAATATTTCTTAACAATTATAATTCTTTATACCAAAATAGTTAATAAATGTTTTCCTTTATTAGCTATTCTATTGACAAATAAGTATTGCCTTAAAAAGTTGATTTCAACATACAGACGGCCTCCGCTATCTATCTCATGGTGTAGGGGTATAATAACCAGCAAAAACAATGAGAAAGAAAACAAAATCAAAAAAGAAAAAATTATCATAAATTATTAAATTGTATTTAAATTGTGTGTATCTGAGCGAAATCTGACCATGTATGTGATTTATTAATAAAGTTAAAAGGCAAATGTAAAGATATTTGAGAAACAAATAAACAAAGCAGTTGAAAAGGTGCAGGGGAAGGGACTTAAAAATTAAAGAAAACAAATTTTAATTAAAATTAAACAAACATAACATAACAACAATTCTATAGAAAACATCTCAAAGAAAAGTTGTCTACAAAATTTACTATTCCAAAGAAAAGTTTTCAAGAACTTTACACATTTTATTTTTGAGAAATTTAATTAAAATGTTTTCGTTAAAAGGTTATTCGGGAATACCCCTGGCAAAAATTGTTAAATTTCAATATTGGTTTAAATGTCCCCAGCTAATATTTTAAATTCCCAAAAAAAAATTTCTAAATCCCCATTTTTTATTTTTATAATTTTACAATTTTTAAGCATTTTTTATGAAAAATCTAAAAATTTCTTAATGAAAATGTTCAAATTAATACAAAATTTATTTTTCTTAATGTCCCCAGCTAAAATTTTAAATTCCCAAAAAAATTTTCAAAATCCCCATTTTTCCAAAAATTTTCTAAATGTAAAAAATTGGGATTTTTAAAGTTGAAAAGTTAAAATTAATACAAAATTTATTTTTCTTAATGTCCCCATTTAAAATTTTAAATTCCCAAAAAAAAAATTCAAAATCCCCATTTTTTATTTTAAATTTTTTAAGCACTAAAACACATTAAACACTAAAATTTTTAATCAGTTTTTGTTAGAAAAATCAAAACTTTCTATAGAAAAATGTTAATATAAATACTAGATTATTTTTCTTAATGTCACCAGCTAAAATTTTAAATTCCCAAAAAAATTTCAAAATCCCCATTTTTTATTTTTATAATTTTACAATTTTTAAGCATTTTTTTGATGAAAAATCTAAAAATTTCTTAATGAAAATGTTAAAATTTTACAAAATTTATTTTTCTTAATGTCCCCAGCTAAAATTTTAAATTCCCAAAAAAATTTTCAAAATTCCCCATTTTTCCAAAAATTTTCTAAATGTAAAAAATTGGGATTTTTAAAGTTGAAAAGTTAAAATTAATACAAAATTTATTTTTTTTAATGTCCCCAGCTAAAATTTTAAATTCCCAAAAAAAAATTCAAAATCCCCATTTTTTATTTTAAAATTTTTAAACAGTTTTTGTTAGAAAAATCGAAAAATTCGTAAATAAAAATGTTAAAATTATTACAAAATTTATTTTTCTTAATGTCCCCAGCTAAAATTTTAAATTCCCAAAGAAATTTTCAAAATCCCCATTTTTTCCAAAAATTCCGTAAATGTAAAAAATTGGGATTTTTAAAGTTGAAAAGTTAAAATTAATACAAAATTTATTTTTCTTTATGTCCCCATTTAAAATTTTAAATTCCCAAAAAAATTTTCAAAATCCCCATTTTTTATTTTAAAATTTTTAAGCATTTTTTGTTATGGAAAATCAAAAATTTCTATAGAAAAATGTTAATATTAATACTAGATTTATTTTTCTTAATGTCCCCAGCTAATATTTTAAATTCCCAAAAAAAAATTTCTAAATCCCCATTTTTTATTTTTATAATTGTAAAATTTTTAAGCATTTTTTATGAAAAATCTAAAAATTTCTTAATGAAAATGTTAAAATTAATACAAAATTTATTTTTCTTAATGTCCCCAGCTAAAATTTTAAATTCCCAAAAAAATTTTCAAAATCCCCAATTTTTTATTTTTATAATTTTACAATATTTAAGCAGTTTATGTTAGAAAAATCGAAAAACTATTTACGAATTTTTCGATTTTTCTAACAAAAACTGTTCAACACAAAAATTTTAAATTCCCAAAAATTTTTCAAGATCCCCATTTTTTCTAAAAATTCTTTAAATATAAAAAAATGGGGATTTTATTTTGGAAAATCAAAAATTTCTATAGAAAAATGTTAATATTAATACAGAATTTATTTTTCTTAATGTCCCCAGCTAAAATTTTAATTCCCAAAAAAATTTCAAAATCCCCATTTTTTTCCAAAAATTTCCTAAATGTAAAAAATTGGGATTTTTATGGTTGAAAAGTTAAAATTAATAGAAAATTTATTTTTCTTAATGTCCCCAGCTAAAATTTTAAATTCCCAAAAAAAAATTCAAAATCCCCATTTTTTATTTTAAAATTTTTAAGCATTTTTTGTTATGGAAAATCAAAAATTTCTATAGAAAAATGTTAATATTAATACTAGATTTATTTTTCTTAATGTCCCCAGCTAAAATTTTAAATTCCCAAAAAAATTTTCAAAATCCCCATTTTTTATTTTAAAATTTTTAAACAGTTTTTGTTAGAAAAATCGAAAAATTCGTAAATAAAAAGGTTCAAATTAATACAAAATTTATTTTTCTTTATGTCCCCAGCTAAAATTTTAAATTCCCAAAAAAATTTTCAAAATCCCCATTTTTTATTTTAAAATTTTTAAACAGTTTTTGTTAGAAAAATCGAAAAATTCATAAATAAAAAGGTTCAAATTAATACAAAATTTATTTTTCTTTATGTCCCCAGCTAAAATTTTAAATTCCCAAAAAAAATTTAAAAATCCCCAATTTTTTATTTTAAGGAAATTTGTTTAAATTATTTTATTATGAATTTTGTTAACAAAAATATATGATTTCTATATAGTTGTTTTATGTGCCCTGCTATTTTTTGTGTGTTTTTGCTAATTAATTTGTTTCGAAATCTGTCCCTTATGATTTTGTGTATTAATCATTCAATCTGTATAAATTGTTAATTATAATAACTTGACTAAGCTTGTCTAACAATTACTCAAAAACATGAGTAAATATTTTTTTTATATTTCAGTAAAAAGTCAGCATTTTCCCCACTGGCAATTGAAATTCTTAGGTTTCGTTTTTTTCGTTTGTTTGTTTGTTTCTATTGCCTGTTAAATAAACAATTTACCCTTTTTCACATGATAATGATGATGACATGACACAAAACAATAGAAAAATCACACACTTCAGTCAGTCAGTCAGCCAGCCAGGCATTTATTAAGAAAGTCAGTCAGAAGTGTGCTGTTTGAATTGTTTGTTTGCCTGGACAAGTATCGAACCATCAATTTGATTTGTAACACACGCCTTTTTTCTTAAACAATTTAAGATATGTTCTAGTCTTTTTTGAATCACAATGACTTTCTCACTTAAAGGCAAAATGGAAACAACATAAATCCAGGGATATAAATCAGTGATATGGGTTGGAGAACCTTAAATAACAAGGACAAAAAATTGGGGAAAAAGAAATTTGTTACAATAAATTTTTATGGCATTAACCTTTTCTCTTATTTCGTTTCACAAAAAAGGGAAATTTAAAAAATTTTTTTAAAGTGACAACATAATTTTCTAATTTTATGCATCAATGATTTTCTTTTTTAAAAGCTTTCACTTTTAAAATCAAGTGAAATTGATTTAATATACAAAAAAATAGTTTTTTGAAAATTTAAAATTCATATTAAGGTTACATGACATGATTATGAACTTTCTTAAACGGAAGTTAAAGTTGTTAAACAACACACACATGCCAGCAAGCTATAAAGTTTTTCATATGTTAAATTTCATGTTTCAATACAAACATTGCCCCCCCCTTAAATAAAAAAAGCCCCCAAAAAAGTCACAAAAAGTTAACAAAGTTTTTTTGTAAAAAAAAACAGAATTTTAGATAAAAATCATAAGGGAAACGTGCAAAGACTATGAAAATCTTCTTAACCCACCTTATAGCTTTCCAAATCCCCCCTCCCTGCTCCCCTCACTAAACAACAACAGAACAACAAACGAAACGAAATTCCATGCCACCACATATCAAGGGTGCTTCTCTAGAGTATTAATGGCAAAAGATTTTTATGCTAGACTATTTTTAAGGCAACAATAACAAACAAAGTACAATACAAGGGTTGTTTTTAATACAACAAACGAAAAATTGTAATAAAAACAAAAATATTACAGATCTAAAACCCACCAACCATAGCCCCCCCTCCATTACTTACTGACTTTTCTCTGTACACAGATTCTTAATAAACTTGTACACCTTATTTATAGATTGTAGGCCACGTTGGTAATTAAGTTCTCTAGAACATTTCTATGGCAAAAAAAAATTCTGGGATTTTGAAAATTTTTTTGGGAATTTAAAATTTTAAATGGGGACATAAAGAAATAGAATTTGAATATGATTTTTAAGGTTATTTTAAAGCAATTTTTTAGTTTTCGTAACAAAAAAATTAATGGGATTTTTGAAAATTTTTTGGGAATTCAAAATTTTTGCTGGGGACATTTAAAAATCACAAATTTTAGCAGGGGAATTACATAAATGTTATAAAATAAAATGTTTTAAATGAATTTCTCAAAAATAAAATGTGGGGATTTTGAAAATTTTTTTGGGAATTTAAAGTTTTGGCTGGGAACATTAAGAAAAATAAAGTTTTAAAGTTTTTTTAATGAGTTTTTAGTTTTTAACTAACAAAACTATTCAAAATGTTAAAAAAAATTAAAGTAGATTTTTGGAAATTGTTTAGGAATCAATAATTTTTAGCTGGGGACATTTAAGAATCACAAATTTTTGCTAGGGAATTACATAAATGTTATAAAATCAAACATTTTCTATAAATTTCTCAAAAATAAAATGTGGGGATTTTGAAATTTTTTTTGGGAATTTAAAATTTTTGCTGGGGACATAAAGAAATTAAATCTGATATGAGTTTTAAGGTTATTTTTGCGAAATTTTTGAGTTTTCATAACAAAAAAATTAAAGGGATTTTTGAAAAATTTTTGGGAATTTAAAATTTTAGCTGGGGACATGTAAAAACATTTTAAGAATCACAAATTTGTGCAAAGGATTTACATAAATGTTATAAAATAAAACATTTTAAACAAATTTCTCCAAAAAAAAATGTGGGGATTTTGAAAATTTATTTGGGAATTTAAAATTTTAGCTGGGCACATAAAGAAATTAAACCTGATATGAGTTTTAAGGTTATTTTTGAGAAATTTTTGAGTTTTCATAACAAAAAAATTAAAGGGATTTTTGAAAAATTTTTGGGAATTCAAAATTTTTAGCTGGGGACGTTTAAAAACATTTTGAGAATCACAAATTTGTGCAAAGGATTTACATAAATGTTATAAAATCAAATATTTTCAATAAATTTCTCAAAAATAAAATGTGGGGATTTTGAAATTTTTTTTGGGAATTTAAAATTTTAACTGGAGTTATAAAGAAAAATAAAGCTGATACGAGTTTTAACATTTTTGTAATGAATTTTTAGATTTTACCTAACAAAACTGCTTAAAATGTTAATAAATAAATTTAGGGGATTTTTGTATTTTTTTTGGGAATTTAAAATTTTTGCTGGGGAAACACAAAAATATTAGGAAACTACTATTTTTAAAGAAATAAGTCAAAAACTATAAATAACACTTTATTAAAAAAAAAATTAGAAATTTAAAATATTGGCTGGGGACATTTCTCGAGAATTTTTCTTTGGAATAGTTTTAGGCAAACGTTTTTTAAGGCAATAATTTTGTCAATAAAAAAATCTGTTAAAGGAAAAAGTTGCTCTTTGATTAATAGTTGGTATAAAGAATTATAATTGTTTAGAAATATTAATGATTTATGACTTTTGGTGAAATTGTGTAAATTTACACAAAAAATTGTGTAAAATTACACTAATCTTCAAGTGCTCATAAAATCCAAACCAAGAACTGTAGGGAACTGAAATTTAAGCCAACCATAAGCCTTAATTTTTATATAATTTGTGGGTAATATTTTTAAAAAAATCTTTAAAATTGTTTAACAATTTTTAATTTTTTCCATAATAACATAAATTTTTACAGATTTTTTTCATTTTTTTTTTCATTTTCTAATAAATTTATTCATTCTAACTCTAATTGGCTATTGTTGTGTTTAAAATGCAATTTAAATTATTAATGATTTATAACATTTGGTAAAATTGTGTAGATTTACACCAAAAATTGTGTAAAATTACACTAATCTTTAAGGGCGCATAACATCCAAACCAAGAGCTGTAGAGAACTGAAATTTAAGTCAAGCATAAGCTTTACTTTACATATAATTTGTGGAAAATATTGTTAAAAAATCTTTAAAATTGTTTAACAATTTTTAATTTTTTCTCTACTAACTTAAATTTGTACAGATTTTTTTTATTTTAATTTTTTCCTTTTTTCAATAAAATTATTTATTCTGACTCTAATTGGCTGTTATTGTGTTAAATTATTAATCATTTATGACTTTTGGTAACATTGTGTTAATTTACACCAAAAATTGTGTAAAATTACACTAATCTTTAAGGGCTCATAACATCCAAACCAAGAGCTGTAGAGAACTGAAATTTGTACCAAATATTAGCCTTACTTTACATATAATTTGTCAAGAATATTGTTTAAAAATCTTTAGAATTGTTTAACAATTTTTAATTTTATCTCTACTAACTTGAATTTTTACAGAATTTATTTATTTTAATTTTTTCCTTTTTTCAATAAAATCATTTATTCTGACTGTAATTGACTGTTATTGTGTTAAAATGCAAATTAAATTATTAATGAATTATGATTTTTGGTAACATTGTGTTAATTTACACCAAAAATTGTGTAAAATTACACTAATTTTTAAGGCCAATAGAGAACTGAAATATGTACCCAATATAAGCCTTATTTTACATATAATTTGTGCAAAATATTGTTTAAAAATCTTTAGAATTGTTTCACAATTTTTAATTTTATCTCTACTAACTTAAATTTTTAAAATAATTTTAAAATTTTTTTTTTCCATTTTATAATAAATTTATTAAATTTGCTTTAAAATTTCACCCGATATCCTTCACTGTAATTGGCTATTGTTGTGTTAAAATGCAATTTAAATTATTAATGATTTATGACTTTTAGTCAAATTATGTAAATTTACACCAAAACTTGTGTAAAATTACACTAATCTTCAAGGTCTCATAACATCCAAACGAAGAGCTGTAGAGAACTGAAATGTGTGTCAAATATAAACCTTACCTTACACATAATTTATGCAGAATATTGTTTAAAAATCTTTAAAATTGTTTAACAATTTTTAATTTTTTTCCCTACCAACTTAAATTCATAAAAATTTGTTACTAATTTTTTAATCATTTTATTCAATCTCCTTTTAAACTGTAATGTAATTGACTGTTGTTGTGTTAAAATGCAAATTAAATTATTAATGATTTATGACTTATGTTAAAATTGTGTAAATTTACACCAAAAATTGTGTAAAATTACACTAATCTTTTTTAATTAATTAATTTTTTTTTCCATTTTATAATAAATTTATTAAATTTGCTTTAAAATTTCACCCGATATCCTTCACTGTAATTGGTTATTGTTGTGTTAAAATGCAATTTAAATTATTAATGATTTATGACTTTTAGTCAAATTGTGTAAATTTACACCAAAACTTGTGTAAAATTACACTAATCTTCAAGGACTCATAACCAAACGAAGAGCTGTAGAAAACTGAAATTTTGTGCCAAATATAAACCTTACTTTACACATAATTTGTGCAGAATATTGTTTAAAAATCTTTAAAATTGTTTAACAATTTTTAATTTTTTTCCCTAATAACTTAAATTCATAAAAATTTGTTTCTAATTATTTAATAATTTTATTCAGTCCCCTTTTAAACTGTAATGTAATTGACTGTTGTTGTGTTAAAATGTAAATTAAATTATTAATGATGCATGACTTATGTTAAAATTGTGTAAATTTACACCAAAAATTGTGTAAAATTACACTAATCTTCAAGAGCTCATAACAACCAAACGAAGAGCTGTAGAATACTGAAATTTAGGGAAAACATAAATCTTACTTTACATATAATTTGTGCAAAATATTGTTAAAATATCTTTAAAATTGTTTAACAATTTTGAATTTTTTCCCCAGTAACTTAAATTTTTAGTTTTTTTTAAAAAAATTTTTCTCGAGTATTTCTCTTTGGAATAGTAAAAGAACTTTTTTTTATTTTTTGTTTGTGTAGCCTGTTTTCGATTCGTTTTTGTGTGTCTCCCTTATTTCCCTGTCATTTTGATTTTATTATAATGCTGGGAATGTGTGTATGTATTTCAGTATTTGTAAGTAGGAGTATGCGTTTCACTCGCTATAAATACATTTATATATTTCGAAAATCCCCTTTATTAAAGAATTTTCTTTGTGAGCTTTAGATTAAAGTCACATTTGCCAGTATGAAAGTGTAGTGTAGTGGTTGTAACAAATATGTATGTTAAGTATTTTTTATGAGTTTTATGCTGAGGTGGTTTCTTTTTTTTTGGTTGTAGTTCTCACATGCATTTCCTGGCATCATTATTAAAAGGATCATACTCGTAATATAGCAACAGCTCATACTTAAAGGTTTAGGAAAAATATTTATTTCATAAAAATAACTTTACACTTGTGTTTTTATTTTGCCTGAAAAGTAAAAGGAAGTGTAAACGTATATTTCGATAACTGTGAACATGTTGTTTAGGTCCTTTGAAATTATGAATATCGATTATTTTTTTTATGTGGTGTTGGCTTTAAGGCCTTGCTGTGTTTGCGGGTTTCTTGTCCTTTTTACTGTTGCATAAAGTAAACGTTTTAAATTCATAATATTTCCGTGTTTTATTTTGACCTTTTTTCAAAAGCCAATGAAAATGTTTGTGTTTATAACATGCTTTGACCATTTTCATGTTTAGTATTACTCAAAAAAAAGAAGCAAAAAAAGGATAATAAGGACCTCATTTGTGTGTTAATTTTGCCATGTTTATCATTCATTTGTTGGCAAAGTACTCGCCAACATGAATGTGTAAATTAACAATAATTTTTGTTTTATTTTTTGAACCTAAAAAGGGTTTTAATAATTTCATTTGCATTTTAACACAACAACAGCCAATTAGAGTCAAGGATATAAGGCGAAATTTAAAAGGAAAATAAAAAAAATTTATAAAAAAAATGGAAAAAAAATTTAAAATTTAATTTAGTACGCAAAAAATTAAAAACTGTTAAACAATTTTAAAGATTTTTTAATAATATTCTGCACAAATTTCATGTAAAGTAAGGCCTATGTTTGACATACATTTCAATTCTCTACAGCTCTTCGTTTGGATGTTATGAGCACTTGAAGATTAGTGTAATTTTACACAATTTTTGAAGTAAATTTACACTATTTTACCAAAAGTCTTAAATTATTAATATTTTAATTTGTATTTTAACACAACAACAGCCAATTAGAGTGAAGGATAAAGGGCGGAATTTTAAAGGGAAATTAGGATAAAAAAAATTAAAAAAAATTTAAAAAAAAATCTGTAAAAATTTAAATAGGTAAGGAAAAAATTAAAAATTGTTAAAAAATTTTAAAGATTTTTTAATAATATTCCGCACAAATTATGTGTAAAGTAAGGCTTATGTTTGGCTTAAATTTCAGTTCTCTACATCTCTTCATTTGGATGTTATGAGCCCTTGAAGATTAATGTAATTTTACACAATTTTTGGTGTAAATTTACACAATTTTACCAAAAGTCATAAATCATTAATAATTTCATTTAAATTTTAAACACAAAAACATTTAATTACAGTCAAGTAAATGGGATGGAATTTTAAAATGAATGGAAAAAAATTTAATTAGTATGGAAAAAATTAAAAATTGTTAAACAATTTTAAAGATTTTCTAACAATATTCCGCACAAATTATGTGTAAAGTAAGGCTTATGTTTGGCTTAAATTTCAGTTCTCTACATCTGTTCATTTTGATGTTATAAGCCCTTGAAGATTAGTGTAATTTTACACAATTTTTGGTGTAAATATACACAATTTTACCAAAAGTCATAAATCATTAATAATTGCATTTAAATTTTAAACACAAAAACAGTTAATTACAGTCAAGTACATGGGATGGAATTTTAAAGGAAATGGAAAAAATTTTTATTAGTATGGAAAAAATTAAAAATTGTTAAACAATTGTAAAGATTTTTTAATAATATTCTCCACAAATTATATGTAAATTAAGGCTTATATTTGGTGTAAATTTCAGTTCTCAATAGCTTTTCGTTTGGATGTTAGGAGCCCTTGAAGATTAGTGTAATTTTACACAATTTTTGGTGTAAATTTACACAATTTTACCAAAAGTCATAAATCATTAATATTTCTTAACAATTATAATTCTTTATACCCAAATTATTAATTTATTAATCAAAGAGAAACTTTTTCCTTTATCATAACCTCTTTTTAACAAAACTTTTGCCAAAAACTTTCATAACATCTTCCCCTTTTCATCAGACCTAAAAATTTAACTTTACAAATTTTCGTTTGTAAATAACACATAAATTCTATTATTTCCTTTTGCGTTACACTTGAAAATTAACAGCCACAATAAAAAAATACGTGCAAATTGGCTGTTTATAAGACTCTAGAGAATTTCGCCCAAAAAAACGTTCCATTCTTGAGCATTACAAGCACGTCAAGGCAGCTAGCAGCAACACACACCAAATAAAATTGATTAAATTTAACCTTTTCTTCACTCCTCTCCTAATGAATGAATGAATATACGTTTTCAGTTGAAGTATCTGCTGTAAACTTTACATTACTTACAGCCGGGGTAATAAATAAGAAAAAAAAATAAATTCCTACAAATTGTATTGAACTTAAAGGAGAATTTCGTGTGAATTGTTTTATTTTATTGAAGGATCTTTGGCTATAATGCTTTTTCAGTTTTCTGTTTATATATGAATGGCTTCTGTTTGTTGGCTTTTTTTTTGTGTTTTAATACAGCTCATAAATCAGAATTAGCTACTATTTTTATGCCAGAGAGGTAAAGAAAGCCAGCCAAAAAACGCCTTTACATATGGAAAATATGTTACACTCAAGGAAAAAATCTCCAGAACTTTACTATACTAAAGAAACGATCTCGAGAACTTTACTATAGTAAAGTGAAGTTCTCGAGAACTTTACTATAGTAAAGTGAAGTTCTCGAGAACTTTACTATAGTAAAGTGAAGTTCTCGAGAACTTTACTATAGTAAAGTGAAGTTCTCGAGAACTTTACTATAGTAAAGTGAAGTTCTCGAGAACTTTACTATAGTAAAGTGAAGTTCTCGAGAACTTTACTATAGTAAAGTGAAGTTCTCGAGAACTTTACTATAGTAAAGTGAAGTTCTCGAGAACTTTACTATAGTAAAGTGAAGTTCTCGAGAACTTTACTATAGTAAAGTGAAGTTCTCGAGAACTTTACTATAGTAAAGTGAAGTTCTCGAGAACTTTACTATAGTAAAGTGAAGTTCTCGAGAACTTTACTATAGTAAAGTGAAGTTCTCGAGAACTTTACTATAGTAAAGTGAAGTTCTCGAGAACTTTACTATAGTAAAGTGAAGTTCTCGAGAACTTTACTATAGTAAAGTGAAGTTCTCGAGAACTTTACTATAGTAAAGTGAAGTTCTCGAGAACTTTACTATAGTAAAGTGAAGTTCTCGAGAACTTTACTATAGTAAAGTGAAGTTCTCGAGAACTTTACTATAGTAAAGTGAAGTTCTCGAGAACTTTACTATAGTAAAGTGAAGTTCTCGAGAACTTTACTATAGTAAAGTGAAGTTCTCGAGAACTTTACTATAGTAAAGTGAAGTTCTCGAGAACTTTACTATAGTAAAGTGAAGTTCTCGAGAACTTTACTATAGTAAAGTGAAGTTCTCGAGAACTTTACTATAGTAAAGTGAAGTTCTCGAGAACTTTACTATAGTAAAGTGAAGTTCTCGAGAACTTTACTATAGTAAAGTGAAGTTCTCGAGAACTTTACTATAGTAAAGTGAAGTTCTCGAGAACTTTACTATAGTAAAGTGAAGTTCTCGAGAACTTTACTATAGTAAAGTGAAGTTCTCGAGAACTTTACTATAGTAAAGTGAAGTTCTCGAGAACTTTACTATAGTAAAGTGAAGTTCTCGAGAACTTTACTATAGTAAAGTGAAGTTCTCGAGAACTTTACTATAGTAAAGTGAAGTTCTCGAGAACTTTACTATAGTAAAGTGAAGTTCTCGAGAACTTTACTATAGTAAAGTGAAGTTCTCGAGAACTTTACTATAGTAAAGTGAAGTTCTCGAGAACTTTACTATAGTAAAGTGAAGTTCTCGAGAACTTTACTATAGTAAAGTGAAGTTCTCGAGAACTTTACTATAGTAAAGTGAAGTTCTCGAGAACTTTACTATAGTAAAGTGAAGTTCTCGAGAACTTTACTATAGTAAAGTGAAGTTCTCGAGAACTTTACTATAGTAAAGTGAAGTTCTCGAGAACTTTACTATAGTAAAGTGAAGTTCTCGAGAACTTTACTATAGTAAAGTGAAGTTCTCGAGAACTTTACTATAGTAAAGTGAAGTTCTCGAGAACTTTACTATAGTAAAGTGAAGTTCTCGAGAACTTTACTATAGTAAAGTGAAGTTCTCGAGAACTTTACTATAGTAAAGTGAAGTTCTCGAGAACTTTACTATAGTAAAGTGAAGTTCTCGAGAACTTTACTATAGTAAAGTGAAGTTCTCGAGAACTTTACTATAGTAAAGTGAAGTTCTCGAGAACTTTACTATAGTAAAGTGAAGTTCTCGAGAACTTTACTATAGTAAAGTGAAGTTCTCGAGAACTTTACTATAGTAAAGTGAAGTTCTCGAGAACTTTACTATAGTAAAGTGAAGTTCTCGAGAACTTAACTTTACTATAAGTTCTAGTAATACTCTGTGAGTGTATTTTATAGAGTTGCTAGTTATTAACTTACATTTGTAGGTACTTTAATTTAGTTACTTTTTCCTTCCTTTTTTTTTTTTGCTCTAAAACTTTTAAGCTCTTTAATGTTTTTTAAGTCTTTAAAAATTGTCATAAATTATGGTATTAGAGCGGGAGAGCAGCAGCTCTGCTACACAAATTCTAGAAGCTATGGGAAACTTTATAATGGGAATAAATAAATGGATTTAAAAATTTAACCAATAAAGATAGATTTATAAAGAAGAACATTTCATTAGTATGATTTATAGGAAGTGGAAAATTGTTACAGCATTTTTTGAGCCAGACATTTCTACTTGTCCAGAGAATTTATGTTTGAATTTAAATCACTTTTGGTTATGAATTTTTATAGTTTTAGTTGGCATTGTTTGTCTAGTTTTTATATTTTGAAAATATATTCAAATTGAAGTGTTTTGATGTGTGTAAAATAAATCTATATGAATCAATTTCAATGACACTTTATGTCAAAAAGTTGTTGTTTAGCCTTATATTGTCTAAAAGAGTTATGGCCTGGATAAATCAAAGATTTTTGTGGGTTATTAAAAAAAAGAGGAACATATTTTGTTAGAAAATAACAAGTAATAGAGCTGTTCAGAATCTTATATAACCTATACCAAAATATTCTTTAAGATAAAGATTGAAAATACTTTTGGGAGAAAAATATTTTTTTTTTAATAAAAAACAAAAAAATATTATTAATAGAAATTTAGTTAAAAAATGATTTTATGGTAGAAAAAACTAATTTTGGAAAAAAAAAATTTTTTGTGAAAAAAAATTCGGCTTCAAAAATATTTTTCCCGATTTTGATCCATTGTAGGTCCATATTACAATGACGTTATATACATCGTTGGAAAGATCTTTCAAAAAGCTATCATTTGATATCCATATTGTCTATATATAATGACTTAGAAATCCCGATATAGATAATAGTTCAAAAATCGAGGTAGTCCCGGTTTTTTGCTTATAACTCAGCCATTTGTGAACCGATTTTCTTGATTTTAAATAGCAACCCAACCGAGACTATAGCGGATAAATTGATATATCAATCAAGTATATAAGTTATTTAAGGACTACGGAAAAGTGATTTCAACATACAAACGGTCATGGTTATATCGGCTTCTCTCTCTATAATGAGCCAGAATAGAAACAGAATGACAAACTCAGCACTCATGGTGTAGTGATGCTTCAAAAAATTTTATTAGTGAAAAAATATGGTTAAAATTTAATTAAAAAAAAAAAAAATTTTGAAAAAAAATTCGGCTTCAAAAATATTTTTCCCGATTTTTATCCATTGTAGGTCCATATTACTATGACGTTATATACATCGTTGGAAAGGTCTTTCAAATAGCTATCATTAGATATCCATATTATCTATATTAGTGACTTGGTAATTCAGATATATTTAATAAGGGAAAAATCGAGGTAGTCCCGATTTTTTGCTTATAACTCAGCCATTTGTGGACCGATTTTCTCCATTTTAAATAGTAACCTAACCGGGACTATAGCGGATATATTGATGTATCAATCATGTATGTATGTTATTTAAGGACTACGGAAAAGTGATTTCAACATACAAACGAACATGGCTATATCGACTTCGTTCTCAGTAACGAGCCAGAATATGAAACAGAATGACAAACCCGACACTCAAGGTGTGGGGTTACTTCAAAAAAATTTTTTAGTGAAAAAATATGGTTAAAAATTATTTAAAAATAAAAAAAAAAATTTTGTAAAAAAAAATTGAGTTCAAAAATATTTGTTTCCGACTTTGACCCATTGTAGGTCCATATTACTATGACGTTTTATACATCGTTATAAAGGTCTTTCAAATAGCTCTCATTTGATATCCATATTGTCTATATATAATGACTTAGTAATCCAGATATATTTAATAGGGGAAAAATCGAGGTAGTCTTGGTTTTTTGCCTATAACTCAGCCATTTATGGGCCGATTTTCTAGATTTTAAATAGCAACCCAACCGAGACTATAGCGAATAAATTAATATATCAATCATGTATGTAAGTTATTAAAGGGCTACGGCAAAGTGATTTCAACACACAGACGAAAATGGTTATATCGACTTCTTTCTCTATAATGAACCAGAATATGAAATATTCTCATGGTAGCTCATGGTATAGTCCTATAGACAAGAATTGCAGTTAATTGGTAACCTTTATATTCTTAATTTTTGCTTTTAAATTCAAAATTTTTTATTATATGATTTTAAGATTTAAAAAAATTACTTTTTTTTCAAAGTTCTTTGAAATTTTCTATTTTTATATAAAATAGACTATTGACAAATTAATTTAATTTTTGTTAATCCTTTTAACCCCCTTTTGACATGCCAGCCAGTTTATTTGCCTAAACTTTGGCTCATTACAAAAAAAAACGTTTAATTATAAAATTAAATATTTAAAATGTAACGGATGTTGTTGTTGTGTTATTAGGATACACACTCGCTCAATGACATATCCTTCAGCATATCCTGGCGATAATGTTGAGTAATTAACGCCTGATTACAGATGAATACACCAGCATGACAGAGCACAGACTCTTTTACACTTTCCCCTCATCCCTTTAAGCTTTTAAGCCATATTGTATTAACAAGCTTCAATATGGCTGAAGGATGAGTAGCTGACTGAGGACTACAGATGTGTCTGTGAAATCAAAATCATGTTAAAGCATTTGAAACACAAACAAAACAAAATATTTCATCAAAGCCCCCTTCCCCTTTCTTTAACTTTCATGGCATAAAAATAAAGGAAAAGGAAGTAGTGTTTCAAGGAAATGTTTTTTTTTGTTCTTGTAGGCTCCTAATGACTGCTAATGTTTTAGGGGTAAGAGAGACTGAGTGAGTATCCATGAATATAAATGCGAAATTAATGCAGCAGAATAATTTAGCGTTAAAGATCCAAAAAAAAAATGGTTTAACTGGAAACGGAACTCAAACTCAAATACTCCACTTCTATGTAAAAGAAATTGTAGGAAAGAGGAAAATTAGGCCAAAAAATAAAATATGCAGATACAAAACGTATCGCTTTAGAAATAAATTTCAATTAATAGGACTCTAAGGAGAAATTCAAACAATAAACAACAAGGAAATGAGCAAATAAATATGTTAAATCTACAAGGAATAAAAAGGAAAAAAATAATTTTTTTTAAAAGGAAACAAAAACTTTAAACAGCTTAATATAAGCAAACTATAAATGAGGCGAGAAACTTAATTTTTGTCAAATACATTGAATAGAAACTGGATGTCGCCAATGATTTTTAAAAGAAACGAAATTATCGCCTATGATTTACCATAGAATGCCTATGATTTTGTAAAAAAAAAAAAAATTTTGTTTTTTAAAATACTTGATTTTCGGCGAAAATTTATTTGTCGCTAATGATTTCTTTTAGAAACTTTATGTCGCTAATGATTTTCTGGGGAAACTTGGGCTAACGCCCATGATTTTCTATAAAAAACTTTATTGTCGCCAGTGATTTCTTCAAGCTACTTTATGACGCCTTTGATTTTCTATATTTTTTTTTAAAATCTTGATTGTCGCCAATGATTTTTCTACCGAAACTTTTTTTCGCCTATTAATTCTTCTAGAAACTTGATGACGGCCATGAGTTTCCACGGAAACATGGTTGTCGCCAATAATTTTTTAAAGAAACATGTTTGTCGCTAACGGTTTTTTAAAGAAATAATTTTGTCGCCAATCAAACTATTTTGTCGCCTATAATTTCCCTGGAAACTTGTTTTTCGCTAATGGTGTTCTACAGAATCTAGTTTGTTGCCTATAATTTCTCATGGAAAAAACAGGTTTGTCGCCGATGAGTTTTTCTAAAAACTGTCGCCCATGATTTTCTGCGGAAACTTGATTGTCGCCCATAATTATTTTAAGAAACTTGTTTGTCGCCTATTGGTTTTAACGAAACTTTTTGTTTGTCGCTCATGATTTTCTACGGAATCTTATTTGTTGCCTATTCATTCTTCTAGAAACTTGATGTCGCCCTTGATTTTTTGTGGAAACTTGGTTGTCGCCATTGATTTTTTTAACGAAGCATGTTTTTCGCCAATGATTTTTTAGAGAAACTAGTTTGTCGCTCATAATTTCCCATAGAAACTTTTTTCTCGCCCATGATTTTCTATAAAAAAACTTAATTGTCGCCAATGATTTCTTTAAGAAACTTTTGATTTTCTATAGAAACTAGTTTGTTGCTAAACATTTTTTGTCGCCTATAATTTCCATGTTTATCGCCAAATATTGATTAAGAAAATTTACGTTTTTTTTTTTTTTAAATTCTTGATTGTCGCCAATAATTTTGCTACAGAAACTTGTTTGTCGCCTATAATTACTTCCAGAAACTTGATGTCGCCCATGATTTTCTGCGGAAACTTGGTTGTCGCCAATGATTTTTTAATTTTTTAAAGAAAAAATTTTTTCGCCAATGAACATTTTTTTGTCGCCTATAATTTCCCATGGAAACTTGTCAACGGTTTTCTGCAGAAACTTGTTTGTCGTTTATAATTTTGCATAGAAAATTTTGTCGCCAATGGGTTATCGCCAATGAGTTTTTCTTCATGATTTTCTGCGGAAAATTAGTTGTCGCCTATGATTTTTTAAAGAAACATATTTATCGCCAATGATTTTTAACAGAAACTTGATGTCACCCATGATTTTCTATATAAACTGGTCTGTCGCCTATGATTTTATGTAAAAATTGTTTATCGCAAATGATTTCTTAATGAACTTTTTTCTCGCCCAATAATTTCTTTTAGAAACATGTTTGTCGCCAATGTTTTTCTATAGAATTTAATGTCGCCTAAGATTTTCAATACAAACTAGCTTTTCGTCAGAAATTTTCCATAGAAACTGCCAATAATTTACCACAGAAACTTATTTATCGTTAATGAATTCCAATAGAAAATTGATTTAGCCATTTATATTCCATGGAAAAAAGTTTGTCGTCTATGATTTTCAAAATAAAACTTGTTTATCGCCATTGATTTTTCAAAGAAACTAAATTGTTGCCTATAATAATTGTTAGAAATTGATTTGTTGCCAATGATATTTAGTAGAAACTCAACTGTCACTTGTGATTTTCTATTGAAACTAGTTTGTTGCCAATAATAAATAGCGGAGTCGATATAACCATTTCCGTCTGTATGTTGAAATCTACTTTCCTTAGCCCTTAAATAACTTACATACATGATTGATACATCAATATAACCGCTATAGTTCCGGTTTGTTTGATATTTAAAATCTAGAAAATCGGCCTATAAATATCTGAGTTATAAGCAAAAAACCAAGACTTCCTCAATTTTGGACCTATTGCCTATATCTGGATTAGTAAGCCATTAATATAGACAATATGGATATCTAATGATAGCTATTTTAAAGACCTTTCCAACGATGTATATAACGATATAGTAATTAGGACCTACAATGGGTCAAAATCGGGAAAAATATTTTTGAACCCGAATTTTTTTTTCACCAAATTTTTTTTTTTTATTTTAAATTAATTTTTAACAATTTTTTCTATAATAAAATGTTTTTAGCAGAAAATTGTAATTTGAAATTCATTTTTTTCACAAATTTTTCATCAAATTTCCAAAATTTTTTTTCACCAAAAATTTTTAAAATTTTTTTTTTTTCAAAACTTTATTAATTTACAATTTTATTATTGATAAATTCACTGAAATTAATTTTTTTCACAATTTTTTCATAAAATTTCCACAATTTTGAGCAAAATTTTTTTCCAAACTTTATTAATTTACAATTTTATTATTGATAAATTTACTCAAATTAATTTTTTTCACAATTTTTTTAATAAAATTTCCACAATTTTGACCAAAATTTTTTTTTAAAACTTTTTAAAATTATTAAATGAAATTAATTCCACAATTTTGACCAAAATTTTGTTCACCAAATTTTTTTTTAAAACTTTTTAAAATTATTTATTTTTCATAAAATTTCCACAATTTTTTTCACAAATTTTTCATCAAATTTCCAAATTTTTTTTTTTTTTTTTCAAAACTTTATTAATTTACAATTTTATTATTGATAAATTCACTGAATTAATTTTTTTTCACAATTTTTTCATAAAATTTCCAAAATTTTTTTCATTAAATTTTAAATAAAAAATTTTTTTTCCAATCTTTATTAATTTACAATTTTAATATTGATAAATTTACTGAAATTAATTTTTTTCACAAATTTTTCATCAAATTTCCAAAATTTTGACCAAAATTTTTTTCATCAAATTTTTTTTCACCTAAAATTTTTTTCCAAACTTTATTAATTTACAATTTTATTATTGATAAATTCACTGAAATTAATTTTTTTCATCAAATTTCCACAATTTTGAGTAAAATTTTTTCACCAAAATTTTTTTTTTTTAATATTTAACTTTGGTAAAAATATTAATATTTAACGATTCGTCTCAGCCGAATATAGAATTTTTATTTAATTTTTTCAACAGAAAATGCTTGATTTTCAATAGAAACTCTTTTTTTGCCATTGATTTTCTATAGAAATCTAAGATTTTCATTAACATTTAAGTTTTGCCATGTTATATTAACATTTTTAAAGTTCTGTTAAATTAAAATGGCTTAGAACTGTTACTATGAAATTGTAACATTTTCTTTTTATGTTAAATTAAAAAAGCTGGTAACAGTCTGCATTGAAAACAACTGTTAACAAAATTGCTTGACCTTGGCTAAAAAAAAAAATATGTTTTTAGATTTTTTTTTTTAATTTTTCATTAAAATTTCTTGATAATTTTTTTCAATTTTTTCATTGTTTTGTTTTAAAATTTAAATATAAAATTTAGTTTTGTGTTTTATTTATAAAAATGAAGACAAATGTTTTATTTGTAAAACAAATAAGTTCGTTAACTTTTAATCTTCCCCCTCTTCTAGTTATAACAAAACAACAAAAAAAATCACCAACATCCAGTCATTTCAAAATGCTTTTGTTTCTCTACCAGAACCATGTTTGTCAGAGTTCCAATAATACAAATCAAATCAGGTATTGTTGTTGTGGCTAGTTTTTATTTTTATTATTTTCTTCTTCTCTATTCCTTCGTTTTGTTTTCTTATTGTCTCTACAAACCTCATTATTACGTTAACATAAACATCATTATGATGTTAGCAATCATTATGCTCTATTGTTAGGCCTTCGCTGAGATGTGCAAAAAAATATACAACAAAAATAACAAAAACCAATAGTAAACAACAACAACATACATACATACATATGCTGATGGTTGGTGTCTTTGTTGTGTTGTTGTAACGTTAATGAAACTGAGAAAAAAGAAATAAATAAAAAAGAAGCAGCAGCAATTGTTTTGTGTTTGCAGATGAAAAAATAACAAAACAAAAGCCGGCAAAACAAGATGTACAAGTTTTTGTCTCTCTCCCACTCTCTGTGTGTTTCAAAACAAGGCTGAATATGTTGTTGTGTACTAACTGTAACAGGTTCTCTGTTTGCACACTTGTATAGGAAAATGTAGGAGTTTCAAACTGTTAAGTGCTCTCCAAATGATTAACATAATGTTATTTAGTAATAGTTAACAGAGTTGTGTTATTTACAGCTAGAATTTAACACTTTTGGTTAGTTTCAAGGGGATTTTTAAGGTTGCTTACTTTAAATCTTTATAATTTGTTTAATTTTTAAAGGATTTTAATGAAATAAAGCTTGAGGTAAAGGTTATAGATTAAGGCATGTAATTATGGCAATAAATTTTATTTTGGATATAAAGAAAATAGTTATTTAAAGGTTTAAACAAGAAAATAATGAAATTATTTTTATTAAAAAATTCTTTAAGGATTTATAAGATTTGTTTTAAAATTTTCTTCAATTTAGATGAAAATTTGTAATTTGTTTAGTTTTTTTAGAACATTTACTTAACATTTATTCTTAATTATAAAACTTAAATGAGTTTTTTTGTCATATTTAGTTAAAGTTTTAAAAATGTAATAACTTTTTTAGAAACTTATTTTTTTTTGTCCAAAATTTTTAAACATTTTTAATTCAAATAGTAAATTTGGTTAGTTTTAGTAATTTTAAGGAAAATCTACTTTTTAGTTACAAATTTTGCACATTTCTTGAATTTAATTTTTAAATTTCTAGAATTTTTGTGCAATAGTTAGTGTTAGTGTTTTAGATAATAAGTGGGAACAATAAATTTAGAAAGTATTAGTACAAACCTTAACTTTTCAGCTGTTTTACTTAAAAATTAAGCTTTTTCTTGAACTAAATTATTAAATTTATAGAATTATCAGCTGATAAGTTAAGATTTTAGATTTTTATTGAATAAAAAAGTACTTTCAATTTAAGATTTCTAGAAAAATTGCTTAAAATTATACAAATTTTACAAGATTTTCTATAAAATATTTTAAGAATTTTAAAGTTTTTTAGGAGATCGAATTAAGTTCTATCAGAATGCAATGAAATATATTGACTTTTAAAGTCTGAAACAAAGACAATGAAGAAAATAAAAAAATAATTTTTTTTATTTTTTTGAAAACAAATTAAAAAAATATTTATTAAAATATTGCAATAATTTTTAAGGTTTTTAATAGACCATATTAAGGTCTTTTAAAATGCAAGAAAATATTTTCAGTTTAAAACATCTAGAACTAAGATTTTGAAGATATGAAAAAAGTTAACTTTTTGTTTTTCAAAAAAAATTTCAACAAAGTTTGAGAGCAAATTAAAAAATTATATATTAAAACTTTGCAACCATTTTTTAAGTTTTCTATAGACCATGTTAAGGGCTCTTAGAATGTAAAAAAATATTTTCAGTTTTTGAACTTGAAACAAAGACCGGGTTCAAAAGATACGCCATCTATTGTAAATCCTGCTTTTTTAAGTCATACTCTTAATAGTAAAGTTCTCAAAAACCATTTTTTTAGTTTATTTAAGTTCTCGAGAACTTTTCTTTGGAATAATAAAACTTTTGAGAACTTTTCTTTGAAATAGTTTTTGGCAAATGTTTTTTTTAAGGAATACTTTTCTCAATCAAAAAGCTGATAAATGAAAAAGTTTCTTTTTGATTAATAATTTAACAATTTGTGTATAAAGAATTATAATTGTTAAGAAATTTTAAAGATTTATGACTTTTGGTAAATTTTGTGTAAAATTACATAAAAAATTGTGTAAAATTACACCAATCTTCAAGGTCTCATAACATCCAAACGAAGACTTGTAGAACACTGAAATTTAAGCCAAATATAAGTCTTACTTTACATATAATTTGTGCAGAATATTGTTAAAAAATCTTTAAAATTGTTTAATAATTTTTAATTTTTTCGCTACAAACTTAAATTGTTACAGATTTTTTTTTTATTTTTTTTCCTTTTTAATAAATTTATTCATTCTGACTCCAATTGGCTGTTGGCTTGTGTTAAAATGCAAATAAAATTATTAATGATTTATGACTTTTGATAAAATTGTGTAAATTTACACCAAATATTGTGTAAAATTACATTAATCTTTAAGGGCTCATAACATCCAAAAGAATAGCTGTAGAACATTGAAATTTAAGCCAAACATAAGTTTTACTTTACATATAGTTTGTGGGGAATATTGTTAAAAAATCTTTAAAATTGTTTAATAATTTTTAATTTTTTCCTAGTAACTTAAATTTTGAAATTTTTTTGAAATTTTTTTTCCTTTTTTTTATTTTTCCTTTAAAATTCTGGACCTTTCTTGGCCGTTATTGTGTTAAAATGCAAATGAAATTTTTAATTTTTTGTTAAAATTTTCTAATAATTATTTTTTTTTTTAACTAAACATCAATTTCTTGGTTTAGCTTAGAAATTTCCTAAAAATTATGTAGATTTTTAATTTCTTAAGTTTATTTAAAATAGTTTTCTAATTTCTTAATATTGATTTTAAAAAATCAATTAGGTATTTCTTTTAGTTTGTTAATTTTGCATAAAAATTTTCTAAAAATAATTGCTTAAAATAGCTTTGTTTGGAACATAAAGCATTTTAAATTCTTCAGTTTATTTAAAATTGTGTTTAATTAAATTTTTTTAAGTAAAAAATTTTTATTTTCCAAAAAAAGTTCTTCAAAATTCCAAAAATTTTAATTTTTTCCTAGAGAAGAAACTTTATTTTCTTATTAATTTTTTTTAACTTCTTAAATTTTTTGAAAATTCCTTATTTGCAAAAACAATCCCTTTAAAATACTTAATTTCCTTTAAAATAGTTTTCTAATTGATTAATATTGACTTCAATTAAATTAGTTTTAAGTAAAAAAATTTTATTTTCCCCAAAAAATATAATTTCTTATTATTTTTTTTTAAAATTTCTAAAATTTTTTGAAAATTCCTTTAAAAAAACATTAAAATTTATTTTTAATTCACTTATTTGGCAAAAAACCCCTACAAAATAATTAATTTCCTTTAAATTTCATTGAAATTATATGATTTACCTCTGTTATGTTAAATTAACACAACAAAATTATGTTAATTAACTTAAAACATCTGCCATTGCTGTTATTAACTTACTAACATTGTAATTTTGCTGTTACTTAAGCTTTAACATAACAAAAACACTGTTAACTGTATACTAAACACTCATTAAAACCATTGCTGTTATATTGTCGCTCACGCTCTCTGGCTTTAATAGACTCTCTAGCTCTTTATTCAGCCATGGAAAATTTAGTAAACAAACCTTAAACACCAACACATTTATAAACTCCAGTTAGTGAGGCAGCCATGCTGTTTAATGTGTGTTTGTTGTTTTGTGTTGCTGTTGTTGTATTTAGTGAAGTGTTGAAACTTGTTTTGTTGTTGATTATTTTTCAACGCTGCTAGTTAGTTTGTCAGCGGGTTTCAATGCGTTTGGATGCTAAATAAAAGTAAAACGGTTGAATTTTTATGAAGAAAAAGTTTAAATAAAAAATTCAAAAATAAACGAATTTGTTTTACGGTCGTTCTTTACTTTTATTACGCTCTCTTAATGGATTACGGTGCTTTTTATTAAGTGAACAAGAAAATAATAAGAAAAAACAACCTAAAGAAAAGAATAGAAATATTGATGAAAAAAAAAATGCCGTCGGTATTGAAAGTGAGGCAAATAAATTAAGGAAAATAATAAAAGAAATTAATAATTGGAAGTGAAATAAAGCAAAAATTTTAAAGTCCAACAAAAAATTATTTGTAAAACAACAAATTAAAGAGCAATAAAGAAAACAACAAGTGTTAAAAAGGGCAAAAAAAAGGAAGAATAAAAGAAAAAAGCCAAAAAGAAATTTATAAAAAAAAAATCCCAAAAAAAAGAAGAAAAATTCTGTTAAAAAAAATTTAACAAAATGAAGCCTGTGGATTAAATTAAAAAGAAAAATTGTTTAAAAATTAAAGAATAAAATTTTGAAATTTAAAAAAATTCCAAAAAAATAATTTTACAAAATGGCTGCTTTTGCAAAAATATACATGAGCCCAAATTTAATGCAATTCACAGCCATGCTTATATTTTTACATTTAAGTGCGGCGGTGCATCGTTACGATCAGTCTTCCTCTTTGGAAACCAGTAATCCCTATTATCGCACCTCTAGTTCGGGTGAGGTTTTCGGCTCCTCTTCTTCTCTGTCCAGCGATGCTTTTCCCCATCACAATCGCTGTGAGGCCATAACCATATCCATTTGCAAAAATATACCCTACAACATGACCATTATGCCCAATCTAATAGGCCATACCAAACAGGAAGAGGCTGGCCTAGAGGTTCATCAATTTGCTCCTCTAGTCAAGATCGGCTGCTCGCCCGATTTACAGTTATTCCTTTGTTCGTTATATGTTCCCGTTTGCACCATTTTAGAGCAACCCATACCTCCCTGTCGTTCGTTGTGTGAATCGGCCAGAGTTTGTGAGACTCTTATGAAAACTTATAATTTTAATTGGCCCGAGAATTTAGAGTGCTCGAAATTTCCGGTGCATGGCGGTGAGGCTTTGTGTGTGGCCGAGAATACTACCTCGTCGACGGCCTCACCCACGCGAGTTGCTCCCAAGGTGACTACGCGCAAGAATTATGCCGGTTTGGATAGTCCGCATCGCGATATCGGTTTCGTGTGCCCCGTGCAATTGAAAACGCCCCAGGGTATGGGCTATGAGCTGAAAGTTGGCGGCAAGGTGAGTTTGGAATTTAATTAAGTTCTCTAAAGAGGAATAAATGAGTTTTACAGTCGTTACAATCTAAGTAACTGAAAAAAAAAATTTAAATTTTAAAATTTCATTTCCAAAAAATCTGGATTTAGGATTTTAAAAAGTTAAATATTTTATTGCCAAGCATTAGACAGCACTTTAAACTATAAAAAAAACTAGAATATTTCACTCAAATTTTATTATTTTTTTTTTTTAATTTTTGAAAATTTTGATTTTTTTTTTTTAAATTCGAAAACTGGAAATTTTTTAATGCAAACTAATAGATCTTAACACAGGCTTTAAAAAAACTTGAAAGTTTTTCCCAGATTTCAATATATATTATTTTAATTTACTCTTAAACTTAGTAAAATTAAGTTTGATAAACAAAAATTACAATTTTTTAATTTGTTCAAAATCTTTATTTAAAATTCAAAAATTCCAAATATTTTAATGGCAACTAATAGACCTTAATATAGGCTTTTCAAAAACTGAAAAGTTTTTCCCAGATTTTAATATATATTTTTTATAATTTTCTTTTAAACTTTGATACATTTTTTTTTTTGAAGAAATAAAAATTTCAATTTTTTAATTTAATGAAAAATTTTATTTAAAATTCCAAAACTCAGAATATTTTAATGCAAACTAATAGACCTTAATATAGGCTTTTTAAAAACTTAATAGTTTTTCCCAGATTTTAATATCTATTTTTTTAATTTACTCTCAAACTTTGTTAATTTTTTTGGAAGAAACAAAAAGTAATTTTTGTTTAATTTCTTTTAAATATTTGTTTTAAATTCGAAAACTCCAAATATTTTAATGCTATTTAATAGCAATTAATAAGATCTTTTAAAAATATTAAAAAGTTTTTAAAAATTTTAACATATTTATTTTTAATTAACTTCTAAACTTTGTTAAATTTAGTTTGAAAAACAAAAATTTTATTTTTTTTAATTTCTTAAAAATCTTTATTTAAAATTCAAAAATTCCAAATATTTTAATGCCATCTAATAGCTATTAGTAAGGTCTTTTAATAATATAAAAAAGTTTTTAAAAATTTTAATATTTTTATTTTTAATTAACTCTCAAACTTTGTTAAATTTAGTTTGATGAACAAAAACTGGAATTTTTTTAATTTTTGGAAAATCTTTATTTAAAATAAAAAAACTAAAAATATTTTAAGGCAGTTTAATAGACCTCTAAATCATCTATTAAAAAACTTAAAATTTGTTTTCAAATTTGAATGTATTTATTTTTAATTTAGTCTCAAACTTTGTTATTTTTTTTTTTCAAAAATAAAAAGTAATTTTTGTATAATTTCTTTAAAATCTTTGTTGCAAATTCGAAATCCTAAAATATTTTAATGCCATCTAATAGCTATTAGTAAGGCCTTTTAATAATATTAAAAAGTTTTTAAAAATTTTAATATTTTTATTTTTAATTAACTCCTAAACTTTGTTAAATTTAGTTTGATGAAAATTAGAATTTTTTTAATTTTTGGAAAATCTGTATTTAAAATTCTAAAACTGAAAATTTGTTAAGGCATTCTAAAAGACCTTTAAATGATCTATTAAAAAACTTAAAATTTGTTTCCAAATTTTATTAAATTTATTTTGAATTTACTCTCAATCTCAAACTTTGTTAAATTTTGTTTGAAAAACAAAAATTTTTATTTTTTTTTTAATTTGTTCAAAATCTAACTGTTTGTTTAAATAGATATTTGGAAATTTGTTCTTCTATGTTATTTTATGTATCTCCCACATATTTTCTCCTGTAATTAGACAAATGCTTGTCAAACAAAAGCTGCAGGTATTAAAATGTCTTGATAGGGAAATGCCTTTGATTATAGATAACCTGCTGCTTTTGTTGTGTGGACATTTTGATCAAATGTGTGAGACAATCAGGGGGTGTCATTATGTTACTTTTATGAGGAATGAATGGATAAAGATTAAAGAAAAATCGAATTAAAAAAATAGTTTTCTTAAAAAAATTATAAAAAATGCTGCCCAACATTACCATAGTGGGGGAGGGTATTATGCATTTGTGCTGATGTTTGTAATGCCCCAAAAATAGTAGTAGAATCTTAAAGTATAACGATCAACTCAGAATCACTTTCTGAGTCGATTTAATGAAATCCGGGCGTCCATCCGTCCGTCTGTCTGTCTGGCCATGTTTACGCCATCTATTATCAGGCCTCTGAAGATAGTGTCGGAAGTTTTCAAACACTATCTTTAAATGGGAGTAGGTTGCCTGAAAGACTACACGATAGTGTGCTGGACTATTAGTCTGAGGGCTTTCGAGTTCGATTCCCACCAAATAGCCAGGATATTTCTGCCAACAAGCCAAAGGATTTCGCTGTAATGCAGCTGTATTACTATCTCCTTCTCGCTACTTTATTAATTTTCTAACAAAAGTAATCATGAATTCACAATTGACCCTAGCATAGATTACTTGGGACCACCCAAGTAACTAGTCCATCAACAACTTAAATATCATACTTAGAGATGTCTGTATGCTTTAATAAATGATAAAGTCAAGTGTAAATTGACCGCAATTGAGAAAGGATCAACAGGAAGCCTAAAAATCAGGTCACATAAACTATTTGACACTACAAATGGTTAGTAACGAGCCAATTGACCCCACTAGACAAGTATTTAGAACGTTTTTGGTAACCAGTATCTTTTGTTATTTACTGCAATACGATATACATTTTACTTATGTTCTTTTCATTTCTTTTCATCATGAAGAGCTGAAGGGGTGGCTCATTGAAGAGAGTAGACAAGCCAGCAGAATTTTGTTATGAATGTTTTAATATACTCAAGGATTAGAAATATTAGTTCTCGAATTGTGCAACATTTATACCTGACCTGTTTTCAAAATAACAAAGCAAGAAGTTTTTTAAAATCTTTTACAGAAAATTGTAAACAAAATAATATTTTCACAGATTTAAAGTTTACTTTGTGAATTTTAATAAAGGAATTTTCAAGGATAATGTTAAGAATCCTTTGCTGTTACTACATTTACTTGTTTAAAGAACATTTTTATGCAGGTTTGTTTATATATTTCCTTAAATTCTATAAATCATGAGATAAAAACTCTCTATATACCTGTTGCTAAATACAAATTTGTAAATAATTTTAAAGAAATTATTTATGGCTTTTTAAAATTCATCTCCCCATCTTGCTTTAGGGTTTGGGAGTTTCATTAGAAGGTTATGTTTTTGAAAAAAAAAAAAAAAAAAAAAAAAAAACTGAAGAATAATCCAGACGGTGATTAATTTTCTTGGCACCTCTTTTGTTTGTAATATTTTTGTGTAGAGGGGTGGTTTTGTAGCAGACAGTTTGATAATCTTTAGACAATAAATGTTTACAGAAAAAAAAAAATCACCTGAAATCATTAACACTTTGTAAAGCAACAGTAATTTGTGGCTTAAATACAATGGAAGCCTCCGACGGCAGATACAATCCAGCAGTAAAGCCAGGAAGGAGTCTTGGCTGACTCCAATTTTTATATTTAGAGACATTTGGGGGCAGACAGAAGTCAATTGGTTACTTTATACATCCCAGGTAGTCAAGCGTGAAGTCAATTGTCACTAAAGTGTCTCCAAGTAATGTAGAGTGTAGCTACTTTAAACGTTTATTTTGTTCGGCTCTTTAATTTATATATTTTGGATCATTTGACACGTATGTGTTCTTTGTGGGACAGACAGAAGTGAATTGGTTACTTTATACATCCCAGGTAGTCTAGCGTGAAGTCAATTGTCACATAAGTGTCTCTAAGTAAACTAGACTGTAGTTACTTTAAAGGTTTATTCTGTACTGCACTTTAATTCATATATTTTGGATCATTTGACGCGTATGTGCTCTTTTTAAGGCAATTGGTTACTTTATACATCCCAAGTAAACTAGCTTGAAGTCAATTGTCACTTAAGTGTCTCCAAGTAATGTAGAGTGTAGTCACTTTACAGGTTTATGCTCTTTCATTTATATATTTTGGATCATTTGACACGTATGTGCTCTTTGTAGGTCAGAGAGAAGTTAATTGGTTACTTTATACATCCCAGGTAGACTAGCGTGAAGTCAATTGTCACTTAAGTGTCTCCAAGTAATGTAGAGTGTAGTTACTTTAAACGTTTATTTTGTACTGCTCTTTAATTTATATATTTTGGATCATTTGACACGTATGTGCTCTTTGTAGGGCAAAGAGAAGTCAATTGGTTACTTTATACATCCCAAGTAAACTAGCGTGAAGTCAATTGCCACTTAAGTGTCTCCAAGTAATGTAGAGTGTAGTTAGTTTAAACATTTATTTTGTACTGCTCTTTCATTTATATATTTTAAAACATTTGACCCGTATGTGCTCTTTGTAGGGCAGAGAGAAGTCAATTGGTTACTTTATACATCCTAGGTAAACTAGAGTGAAGTCAATTGCCACCTAAGTGTCTCCAAGTAATGTAGAGTGTAGTTAGTTTACAGGTTTATGCTCTTTCATTTATATATTTTGGATCTTTTGACACGTCTCTGCTCTTTGTAAAGCAGAGATAAGTCAATTGGTTACTTTATACATCCCAGGTAATCTAGCGTGAAGTCAATTGCCACTTAAGTGTCTCTAAGTAATATAGAGTGTAGCTACTTTAAACATTTATTTTGTACTGCTCTTTAATTTATATATTTTAGAACATTTGACACGTATGTGCTCTTTTTAAGGCAAAGAGGAGGCAATTGGTTACTTTATACATCCCAGGTATTATAGCATGAAGTCAATTGTCACTAAGTGTCTCCAAGTAATCTAGAATGTAGTCAGTTTACACATTTATTTCGAACTGAACTTTTTTGTGAATAATTCGTACAAAATGGATTTATACAAATTGTGTTGATATACTTCTAGTACCATGTAACCTAGCGTGAAGTCAATTGTCTCTTTAGTGTCTCTAAGTAACCTAGAGAGTAGTCACTTTATTTTACCCACCAGAAATAATCTATGGGAGAATTGTTGATGAAATTTTTAAGGAACTTGCTATTGAAAGACTCAATAGCAGCAATTTAAACCTCCAAAGGCAAACGCAATGCAGATTTGAATCGCTTTATGACTTTATTCAACATTTTAATATAAAATTTGTTTTTAAAAAAGTTCTTAAAAATTTGCAGGACTTCAATTGCAGCTGAAATTGAAGAATTGCATTTAAGGTCAAAGGTCAAATTGTATTTAAAACTCATTAAAATATACCAATTTATACCAGACATCTTCAAAGCATTTTAGCATTTATTTTTGCTATATTTCTCTATGTTTTTGAAGAACCCGTAATATTAATAAACAACAATTTGCCGTAGAGAATTTGAGTTTACGAATGTTTGAATTTGTGGCCAGCAAATTGTCTGGAATTTTACAATCAGTAGTTTCAACGCTTTAATTGTTGCAATTGTTAAACTACCCACCCTTAAAATAAACACAGACAGATAATTTTCACTATAGGGTCTTTTTTATTTATTGTATTATTCCACAAAAATGTTTATTCAAGGATTATTGTGTCTCGTCTGAGAGGCCACAAATAATTTTAGGGTTACATTACCACCTTGCTTTATCATCGCTTCTAACAAATAATAAATATATTGTTGAAACCAAACACATATTTTCAAACGAATATGCAACATGTTGCCATCATTAGTCGTTTGTAACAGAAAATTTTCAAACAGAGATTTTTTTTATTTAAAAATAAATTTTTTCCTTGTCTGCACAGCTGTGGCCAGGTTTTATTGAAAATAAGATAAAGTGATATATTTGGCTAAGACGAATCTTATATATACTTCACCAAAGGGTTAATAATTAAAAAAAAAAAAAAATTTGGTGAAAAAAAATTTTTGTGAAAAAATTTGGTGAAATAAAAGTTGGTGAAAAAAAATGTTTGGAGAAAAATTTTATTAAAACAAGGAAGATATATTCGGCTAGGATGAATCTTATACACCCTTCACCACCCTGGTGAAAAACAAATTTTAGTAAAAAAATAAATTTTGGTAGAAAAAAATGTGAGGTAGTCTCGGTTTTTTGCCTATATCTCAGCCATTTGTGGGCCGATTTTCTCGATTTTAAATAGGAATCTAAGTTGAACTATAGCGGTTATATTGATGTATCCAGCATGTATGAAAATTATGTGGAGGCTTTGGAATGCCGATTTCAACAGACAGACGGAGAGGCGGACATGACGTTTTTGGTGAAAAAAAAATTGGGTGAAAAAATTTTTGGTGAAAAACAAATTTTAGTGAAAAAAAAATTTTTGGGTGAAACCATTGGTGAAAAACTAATTTAAGGGGAAAAAAAAAATTTAGAAAAAAAAATTTTGGTAGAAAAAAATACGAGGTATTCTCGGTTTTTTGCCCATATCTCAGCCATTTGTGGGCCGATTTTCTCGATTTTAAATAGGAATCTAAGTTGAACTATAGCGGTTATATTGATTATCAAGCATGTATGAAAATTATGTGGAGGCTTTGGAATCCTAATTTCAACAGACAGACGGAGAGGCGGACATGACTTTTTTGGTGACAAAAAATTTTGAGTGAAAAAATTTTTGGGTGAAAACTTAAATTTGGTGAAAAACAAATTTTAGTGAAAAAAAAAAAATTTGGAAAAAAAAAATTTTGGTAGAAAAAAATTCGAGGTAGTCTCGGTTTTTTGCCTATATCTCAGCCATTTGTGGGCCGATTTTCTCGATTTTAAATAAGAATCTAAGCTGAACAATAGCGGATATATTGATGTATCCAGCATGTATGAAAATTATGTGGAGGCTTTGGAATGCTGATTTCAACAGACATACGGAGAGGCGGACATTACTTTTTTAGGTGAAAAAAAATTTTGGGCGAAAAAATTTTTTGGTGAAAACTTAAATTTGGTGAAAAACAAATTTTAGTGAAAAAAAAAAATTTTGGAAAAAAAATTTTTGGTAGAAAAAAATTCGAGGTAGTCTCGGTTTTTTGCCTATATCTCAGCCATTTGTGGGCCGATTTTCTTGATTTTAAAAAAGAATCTATGTTAGACTATAGCGGTTATATTGATGTATCAAGTATGTATGGAAATTATTTGGGGGCTTTGGAATGCTAATTTCAACAGACAGACAGACAGACAGACAGACAGACATGGCAGTGACTCCACTTTTTACAACGATCCAGAATACTTGAAGTGGATGCAAATGAAAACGGTTGGAAATTACAAACGGCATGACAAACTTATATTTCTTTCCTTGTCACTCATGTTCAAGGGTTTAAAAATGTCCCTCTAGCTGCTTTGAATGCCTACAACGTGTCATAATTCTCCAAATTGTATTTTACTCATAATTTCTGTGTTACTTTGATAGACAGACAGACACTATGTATGTAAATTCACAATGTTACAGTTTATTTGTTTTTCGAAAATATTTTCATTTTTACATGAAACCAGAAAAACCTTGCCAGAGCCAGGCAAATCCTCATCATCACTCCCTTATAAGCTGTGTGTGAACTAGACACATGAATGGATTTGTAAAACCAACCATCATTACATTCACATCAGCATCATTATCATTTGTAGTTCATCATTATCAACATGATAAATCCACCTCATAATCTGTTAATGGTTCGAAGATTACAATTTTTGTTTGATGAGTAGTAATCTATGAGTAGAATATAATCAATTAAAGTTTGTTTGGATTGTGGCCAATCTGAACAATCCAGCAACAGACATACATGGACAGACAGACAGACAGACTGCCTGTCTGACTGACAGCCTGCCACAATGATACTCTTGAATTTTCCAGCCTAAGTGCTGGGATTATGGTTATTGGAAGCAAAAAAAAAAAATAGAAAAAATTTATTGATAAAATATTTATAAAGTTAGAGGAGATAAAAATGAAATTGTGTTTGTGATAAATGGCATAAATTTATTTTGTTTAATTAGGAGAAATTAATTCAATAGCAGGAATTGTGTTTTTTTCCGGTTTGTTTGCAACAGGAAAAATGGAAACGGATAACAAGAGTGACCAGTTTGAAAAAGGATTTAAGGACATTTAACAAGGATGTTTTAAATATACCTAGAGATAGTTTAGTATCTTGGTGTAGCATAGATAAGACTCTTTAGTTTAGTTTACTGTAAGCTTAGAGTATTTTAAGTATTTTTTAGGAATTTTGTTAGTAACTAAGAGCTTTGGCGGAGTTGCAGGAGGATGGCAAGCAAACACATGCCCGATTCAGTGGATTCAGGAAATCCTAATTAATCTATGCTCAACCTCAGAGATGAATCCATCTAAGCCTTCTAGTTGAGAGACTAGCGTTAGTCGAGAGCTATCCTTCTCCCAAAGAACGAGAATTCTAAGGCTCTTATGATGGTTGGTTAATCAAAAGAGATACTGGTGGTATTTGTGGAAATAAGGAATGTGTTAGAACTCTTAACTCAATGGCAATTCAGGAAGTAACCATCAATTTCAAATGATGTTTAAGCAATGAAATCAATTCGGCTTATCAGTGCTTCCCAAAGCGATGTACCTACTATAAAAAGCACTTAAAAGGCGCCCAGCATTGCAGGCAGCGGGGATTGGACTTAGTCTCAAATGGACCCTAAACTGCACCATGCCTCTCTGTGAAAATATGGATAAGGTCTTCTAAGAATAACCCTTCTGGATATTCAAGTATCAAACTTCAACAGTCTCCATCTTGTCGTCTCGACACTTGAGAACTTGGAAGTTCCTTAACTCCTGAACTGAATACTGTCTCTCTAAGAGAATGTGATTGATCATAACAGAACTCTTAACTCAATGGCAATTCAAGAAGTGACCTTCAATTAAATGATGCATAAGGAAAAAGAGCCATGAAGTCAATTGGGATTATCAGTGCTTCCCAAAACCGATGTACCATTAAGAGCACTTAAACCCTAAACTGCACCATACCTCTGTGAAAATATGGATAATGAAATCAGCTTTCTTCTAAGGTCTTCTAAGAATGCCCTTTCTGGATATACAAGTATCAAACTTCAACAGTCTCCATCTTGTCGTCTCGACACTTGAGAACTTGGGAGTTCCTTAACTCCTGAACTGAATACTGTCTCTCTAAGAGAATGTGATTGATCATAACAGAACTCTTAACTCAATGGCAATTCAAGAAGTTGCCCAATATGAAGTCAACTGGGATTATCAGTGCTTCCCAAAACCGATGTACCATTAAGAGCACTTAAAAATCGCCCTGCATTGGTGGCAGCGAGGAATAGACTTAGTCTCAAATGGACCCTAAACTGCACCATGCATCTCTGTGAAAATATGGAGAATGGAATTAGCTTTCACATTACTTTACAGTGTCAGACTGTTTTAAAAGTCTTCTAAGAAAGCCCCTTCAGGATATTCAAGTATTAAACTTCAACAGTCTCCATCTTGACACTTGAGACCTTGGGCGTTTCTGAACTCCTGAAGTGAATACTGGCTCTCTTAGAGAATATGAACAGAATCTGCTATCGCTACTCCTGGATCTTCATGTATAAAAACCTCAGTTTGTTGTCTTCACATCTTCTCTGTAAATGCTTTCTAGGAAAGCAAAATAACGAGCTTCTCAATGGACATTCTTCATAAATGATTTGTAGGTTTGGTTATCCCTCACAGAGGTGACGTAAATTGCCCTCCAACATCGTGAGATTTGAGCCAGCTATACTTTTTCTAGTGTTGTGGAAGAATTTCAGTTGAGGCAACTAAACTTTAGTTACCCCTTCCAAAATATTGTAGCCACAACTGTAAAATTCGGTCACTAAGACAGAATCATTCGATTGGCAACAAATTCGGTTGCTATCACGAATCTGTTTTCTCTGTGTACGTGCCACAAAACGATCGACATTCTGCATAAATGATTTGAGTGGGTTTCGTTATGTTTCGCAGAGTTGACGTGTGTTTTTTGCACATTCTCTCAGACAGACAATGGCCAATTTAGGGGCCATATGAGGCAGACTATATTGCTCAATGTCAAAAGTAAAGAGATACATTAGCTAGTCATCCATAGGAATCTATGTTATATATTCAGATGTGGCTTCGTTTACTGGGCTAACCAGCAATCATTACCAATGGACCGGATTCCCACGACAGCCGGTGCGTAGAAACCGGAATGACCCGAGTTCACTCGGCCAAGGTTTGTCAACTCAGCAATCACTGCTGCTACCACAACAACAACCAATGGACCTTCTTAAACTAATGCACTCCTCAGTCCTTGACCAAAGTCTCAGTTTGAAAGATTTCTCTATGCCTGAAATGATCATGATCTTAAACTGCTCTAGTATATCGAAGAGAGAGAGAGAGCGAGAGATGAAAGGCACTGCAGTGATTGACCAAGTGTAAAACTTTAAAAGCCTAATCATGGATTTAACACTTTTAAAAGTTATGTAGTTCACATTTAAATGACTTAGAAACTTGCCAGGCTATTATTACCAGATGCCATGTTAAACTGATAAGTTCCTCAGTCCTTTGCCAAACTCCGAGAGGGGCTATAAACATCAAGACGTTATGAAATTAAAGGAACTCATAGGATAGCATCCATTATATCAAATTAAGCCGTCTTAACTGGCCGCTGTATGTCTCTATGATTCAAATTATGATGATGTTAAACTGCTCTAGTTTGTCGATAGAGAGAGGGATGAGGAATACACAAGTGACTGTCTAAGTTAAGGCATGGATCCAGGTCAACCTTTTGGGGGGCTTAGGAAAGGGAAATTATGTTATATTTCCTTTTTTCCTTTTTATATGAAAACTTTTAGGTTTAAGGGGAGGGGGTTTCCTATCCCCGCTGGAGTATGTTAGTAAACAGTTAATCGTGGATCATAAACTTTTTAAATTATGTATTTCACACATAAATTACTAAGACTTATTAAACAAAGATTGCTGTCATTAATAAAAATGACAAGTGGTTAGAACTACTTAATATATAATCAAAAAATATTTCCACACTTTGTTTAACTGGGAGGCAACAAGCAGTAGTTGGTTGGTTACTTAGTTATTATCAATTTTATATAAACTTTTAAACACAAGCGTAGGTTTTCTTATTGGACATAAAATATTAATTTTATTTTGAAAATAACAAACAGTAGCTGAAAAAAACTGACAGTTTTTGCAAATATTTAATATTTAATTATCCAGTATTTAATGTCATTTAAATTATAAAAATATATATTTTTTATTTTCAACAAAAGTTTATTTTGGGTAGCCAGTAAAAAAAAAACAAGCGAAAAAAATCAAAGCTGCACCCTATTGCAAATGTTAATGACAACATACGAGTTGTAAAGTTTTTTTTTTTTTTTTTTTTTTTTTTTTTGGAGTCAGCCAACTCTAGCTATGAAACTCTGTATAAGGTGTTGCAAATTGTCACAGTTATCAATAGTGGGTATAAATTTTATTTCATTTCATTCCCATTTGAAATGGTAGAATGGGGTAGAAATCGTTTAAATACTCCATGGAGTAAAGCTCATAAAAAAAAATACAAATATACTTACAAGACATATCGATATTTTAAATAACAAACTTGTAGACATTTATCAACAAGCTACTTAAACATTTAAACATGATTGTTTTAAACTTATAGAAATAACCACAACGAAACCGAAACAAATGTTTCGTAATAAAGTTGTCACAATATAATATTTGTTAATGTCTGCTGTAAATTGAAATAAAAAGAAAAAAAAATAAAATAAAGGAGGGGAACTTGCCCAAAAAGGATTGTATTACCAATTAAATAAATCGAGAGGAATTAAGCTCTACTAACGTTATTTACAAGCTTAAACAAATAAAATAACTTAAAACGATTAATGGTGTTGAACAATTTAAATGGAAATGTTATTTATAACAACAATGGAAATTCAACAAAAAAAAAAATAAACTTAAGAGAAATATAATATTTAAGTCAAGGACAAAAGATAATTCAATTGCCAACTGATATATATTTGAATGGCAAAAGTAGCTTACGTCTTCGAAAGAATAGATACCTATTTGGTGGAAGAGGACAATTGCAATTTACTATCGTCAAGTTTGCAATGAATTGTTCAGGCGTCAAATGGATTTAAGAAAGAGAAAATGGAGATAAAATGTATGTAAAACTTATTTAGGAACTTGTGCAAAATCTTTTTGCCAACTTCTTCTAAAGAGTTTTCCAAAAAAAGGCCGAACGGCCTGGGTCGTTTAAGACATATTGGCAAAAACCTGAGGCTTTAGAGAACCTCACAAGAGAAAGTCTAGCGGGCTCAAATCGCAGGATACAGGAAGGTGCAGCCACATCTGAATATAAACCATAGATTCCTATGGATGCCTGGCTAATGCATCTCTGTACTGGTGACATTGAGGAATATAGTCTACCTCATATGGCCGCTAAACTGGACGTTGTCTGTCTGAAAGAATGTGCAGAATGCTATTTATCTTAATGGAATCTGTCTCAAATGGGCCCAAAACTGACCACTGTCTTTCTGAGAGAATGTTATTCATCAGATCTGAATAGACTGACTCCTATCGATGAATACCAAATGAATCTCTGTATTAAAGACTGTGAAGAATATATTATGTGTCAAATGGCCCCTTAACAGTACACTATCTCTCTATGAGGACATGGAGAATGTAAGACCCCTTTCACACTAGGCAATTTAGTTGCGCAAGTCAAGTCTCTTGCCCAACAACAAAACAGCATGTAAAATTATCTTCTCCTTAACCCGACATTACCTCTGGCATCTAGAAACACAAGAGACTTGCGCAACTAAATTGCCTAGTGTGAAAGGGGTCTAATTGATCGTATTGGGATCTGTAATGATGACAGTGAGGTATATACTAGGTCCCAAATGGTCCCTAAACTGGAAATATATCAGACACAAAATCATCGTTACTCCTGGATCTCCAAGTAGTAAACTCCAACAGTTTTCAGTTTATAGTCTTGATATTTGACAGCTTTAACTTTCTAAGAATGCATTTATAGGCAACAAGCATCTATTAGGTACAAAACTATATGTAACCGAGGCTCTTCAAGTATTAAACTTCAACAGTCTTCATCTTATCGTCTTGACACTTGAGACCTTGGGCTATCCTGAACTCCTGAATTGAATGTTGTCTATCTAAGCGAATGAGGATTGATGTGATTGAGCTTAATGGAACCTGGTATTAGATTAATTTGGAGTGTTTTATGGGCTTTGTAAGAAAGCATCTTAAGCATCTATTAGACACAATATTCTCGTTACTCCTGGATCTCCAAGTAGTAAACTCCAACAGTTTTCAGTTTATAGTCTTGACATTTGACAACTTGACCTTTCAAAGAAAGCATTTATAGGCAACAAGCATCTATTAGGTACAAAACTATATGTACTCCAGGCTCTTCAGGTATCAAGCTTCAAAAGCCTCCATCTTGTCGTCTTGACACTTGAGACCTTGGGCTTTCCTGAACTCCTGAATTGAATTTTGTCTCTCTAAGCGAATGAGGATTGATGTGATTGATCTTAATGGAACCTGGTAAGCATCTAGATGCTTAAGATGCTTACCAGGTTCCATTAAGATCAATCACATCAATCCTCATTCGCTTAGAGAGACAAAATTCAATTCAGGAGTTCAGGAAAGCCCAAGGTCTCAAGTGTCAAGACGACAAGATGGAGGCTTTTGAAGCTTGATACCTGAAGAGCCTGGAGTACATATAGTTTTGTAGACATTAGACACAAAATTCTCGTTACTCCTGGATCTTCAAAGAGTAAACTTCAACAGTCTCCAGTTTATAGTCTTGATATTTGACAGCTGGACCTTTTTAAGAAAGTATTCATAGGGAACAAGCATCTATTAGGTATAAAACTATATGTAACCGATGCTCTTCAAGTATTAAACTTCAACCGGCTCCATCTTGTCTTGACACTTGAGACCTTGGGCTTTCCTGAACGTCTGAAATGAATACTATCTCTCTAAGAGAATGCGATTGATTTGAATGGAAACTTCTTTCTATTAGATTCATTTGGATTATTTTATTGGCTTTCAAATAAAGTTACTCCTGGATTGTCCAGTATTCAATTTGAACAGCCACCCACTTGGTCGTCCTGACATTTGAGAAACTGGGCTTTCTATGAAAGTATTTATAGGAAACAAGCATCATTAGATACAAAAGTATCTCTATTTCAGGATCTTAAAGTATTAAACTTAAATAGCCGAAAGTTTTTCGTATTGATACTTGAGAACTTGGGCTTTCCTGAACTTCTGAATTGAATATTGTCTCTCCATGAGAATGTGATTGATCATAACAGTATCTCTACTCCTGGATCTTTCAGTATTAACCTTCAACAACCTCGATCTTGTCGTCTTGACACTAAAGACCTTGGACGTTCCCGAACTCCTGAACTGAATACTGTCTCCCCAAGAGAATGTGATTGATCATGACAGTAGGTGCTAACAGATTAATTTGAATGATTTAGGGGCTTTCTAAGACAGGATTCTTAAGGATAAACGTTGCTCCTGGCTCTTCATGTACTTCACCAGCCTCTAGTTTGTTGTCTTGACACTTGATATCTTGGACTTTTTAAGCAAATATTTATAAGGAACAATCATCTATTAGATTCAGAAGTATTTCTACTCCAGGATCTTCAAGTATTAAACTTCAACAGCCTCCATTTTGTCGTCTGGACACTTGAGACCTTGGGCGATCCTAAACTCCTGACCTGAATACTGTCTCTTCAAGAGAATTGATCATAACTGAATCTTCTAACAGATTCATTTGGATGTTTTAGGGGCTTTCTAAGAAAGGATCCTTAAGGTATAAGCTTAACTCCAGGATCTTCATGTATTAAACTTCAACAGCCTCCAGTTTGTTGTCTTGACATCTTGGAAAGTATCTTTACTCCTGGATCTTTAGGTATTCTGTTTCAACATCCTCCAACTGGTTGCTTTGACACCTTATTACGAAACGCCTTATAAATTTTGCACACATTTTAATGAAAAAAAATATAATTTCAAAAATGTAAATAATTTTGAAAATCCCGTTTCAAAAAATTCTCTACGCTTGATGATTTCAAACCTAAAAAAATGCAAATAAATTTCCTGGGAAATGTCATAAATTTCCATGAGATCTGTTAAAGCTTAACAAAGACCGTCAACAATATTAATTAAAATCAACATTTTTCTGAACAGAAAACATGCTTAAAAGTCTTGTAAAACCCTTTTTTGCTAAAAACATGTCGTAAAACAGCAGACAAAGACATTTTGCAAAAAATTAAAATCGTAAGAAAGAGAGAGAGAATGAAATGAATATAAACATTTTTGGCGCAATCGTGCAGTTCATACTTAATACTTGTATTTACCAGCAGTCTATATTAAACTACAAACCTTGTCTCAAAAAAGGGACCATAAATGTTCAACATATTTAAGACACACACATTGGTTAACTCAATGGCTCCCTGGGCAGGGCTGAACTTGTTTTACTTTACACGTATTTGTAATACCTTATTTAGTAAAAAGGGAACAAGTTATTTTATTTTCTTGTTGTTTTACTCGCTACATTTTGATTCGTATCTAGAGCTCATAAAGAAGAGCCGGATTCTATATACAACTTATATGTCTTTCTTTAAGTTTAGCATATTCTCTTAAGACTTCTTAGTACTCATTCTACTCTCATAATTCCTTATAAAGCCTCTGTGGCAGTAGTTAAACTTGCATTAATGCTTCAACAGCCAAAGCAGAAGCCATAAATTATACTTAAGTCATGTTTTTTTTACCTTAAGTTTATTAAGCTTTGCCAACACAAACAGATCCTTCTTGAAACACATTAGTTTTTGCTCTCCTCCTCTTGCGTTAAACAACTTTTGTTCAGTTGCAAGTAACAAACAAAAAACAGAAACTGTCAATATGGTAGTTGGTTGTTAAACTGGAGTTTTAATTAAGTTTCGTGTAAAGAAAATATTAATTGTTGCTGCAATGAAATTGCATAAATGAAAAGAAATTTATACCTGTAACATCAAAAAAAATAACAGTTGTGAAAGTAAATTTTGTGAAATTCTGGTTTTAATGCTCTTGTTCTAATTACAGTTTATTTGGTATTAAAATGTTTATGGATGTTGTGTTGGGTTCTGGAGGTTTAAGATGAATTAGGAATATAAGAATGTTAGAGAAACCGCTGGAATGCAGTTTAGGGGGGATTTTTTCCCCCACTAAGTACAAATTCAATCTATTAAGATCTTTATTCAGAAAACTTAGAGATACTAGAGTATCTTGGAGATACTAGAGTATCTTGGAGATACTAGAGTATCTTGGAGATACTAGAGTATCTTGGAGATACTAGAGTATCTTGGAGATACTGGAGAATCTTGGAGATACTAGAGTATTTTGGAGATACTGGAGAATCTTGGAGATACTAGAGTATCTTGGAGATACTAGAGTATCTTGGAGATACTGGAGAATCTTGGAGATACTAGAGTATCTTGGAGATACTAGAGTATCTTGGAGATACTAGAGTATCTTGGAGCTACTAGAGTATCTTGGAGATACTAGAGTATCTTGGAGATACTAGAGTATCTTGGAGATACTAAAGTATCCTGGAGATGCTAGAGTATCTTGGAGATACTGGAGTATCATGGAGATACTAGAGTATCTTGGAGATACTAGAGTATCTTGGAGATACTAGAGTATCTTGGAGATACTAGAGTATCTTGGAGATACTAGAGTATCTTGGAGATACTAGAGTATCTTGGAGATACTAGAGTATCTTGGAGATACTAGAGTATCTTGGAGATACTAGAGCATCTTGGAGATACTGGAGAATCTTGGAGATACTAGAGTATCTTGGAGATACCAGAGTATCTTGGAGATACCAGAGTATCTTGGAGATACCAGAGTATCTTGGAGATACTAGAGTATCTTGGAGATACTAGAGTATCTTGGAGATACTAGAATATCTTGGAGATACTAGAGTATCTTGGAGATACTGGAGAATCTTGGAGATACTAGATTATCTTGGAGATACTAGAGTATCTTGGAGATACTGGAGTATCTTGGAGATACTGGAGTATCTTGGAGATACTTAAGTATCTTGGAGATACTGGAGTATCTTGGAGATACTAGAGTATCTTGGAGATACTGGAGTATCTTGGAGATACTGGAGTATCTTGGAGATACTGGAGTATCTTGGAGATACTGGAGTATCTTGGAGATACTGGAGTATCTTGGAGATACTGGAGTATCTTGGAGATACTAGAGTATCTTGGAGATACTAGAGTATCTTGGAGATACTAGAGTATCTTGGAGATACTAGAGTATCTTGGAGATACTGGAGAATCTTGGAGATACTAGAGTATCTTGGAGATACCAGAGTATCTTGGAGATACCAGAGTATCTTGGAGATACTAGAGTATCTTGGAGATACTAGAGTATCTTGGAGATACTAAAATATCTTGGAGATACTAGAATATCTTGGAGATACTAGAGTATCTTGGAGATACTAGAGTATCTTGGAGATACTGGAGAATCTTGGAGATACTAGATTATCTTGGAGATACTAGAGTTTCTTGGAGATACTGGAGTATCTTGGAGATACTTAAGTATCTTGGAGATACTTAAGTATCTTGGAGATACTGGAGTATCTTGGAGATACTTGAGTATCTTGGAGATACTGGAGTATCTTGGAGATACTGGAGTATCTTGGAGATACTGGAGTATCTTGGAGATACTGGAGTATCTTGGAGATACTGGAGTATCTTGGAGATACTGGAGTATCTTGGAGATACTGGAGTATCTTGGAGATACTGGAGTATCTTGGAGATACTTAAGTATCTTGGAGATACTTAAGTATCTTGGAGATACTTAAGTATCTTGGAGATACTGGAGTATCTTGGAGATACTTAAGTATCTTGGAGATACTGGAGTATCTTGGAGATACTTAAGTATCTTGGAGATACTGGAGTATCTTGGAGATACTAGAGTATCTTGGAGATACTGGAGTATCTTGGAAATACTGGAGTATCTTGGAGATACTGGAGTATCTTGGAGATACTGGAGTATCTTGGAGATACTAGAGTATCTTGGAGATACTAGAGTATCTTGGAGATACTAGAGTATCTTGGAGATACTAGAGTATCTTGGAGATACTAGAGTATCTTGGAGATACTAGAGTATCTTGGAGATACTAGAGTATCTTGGAGATACTAGAGTATCTTGGAGATACTAGAGTATCTTGGAGATACTAGAGTATCTTGGAGATACTAGAGTATCTTGGAGATACTAGAGTATCTTGGAGATACTAGAGTATCTTGGAGATACTAGAGTATCTTGGAGATACTAGAGTATCTTGGAGATACTAGAGTATCTTGGAGATACTAGAGTATCTAGGAAATACTAGAGTGTCTTGGAGATACTAGAGTATCTTGGAGATATTAAAAAATCTTATAGATTCTAAAGTATCTTGCAGATATTCTATAACATACTAATGTATCTGTCAGAATCTTTACACTGTATTAAAATCAAATTAATTTCATTGAATTTCTTCTACTAATAATGCCACATAATTTCATGTTTATGTCACTCTAGTGTTAAAATCTTCACATAACAAATTCTACGAAGTTTTTTATTTTTCTAACACCTCGCACACATTGCTTTCATCTCAGATATGTCAGCGAATAACGCAGTTTGATTTCAAAATACTTGTTAAACTAAATACTTTTCACACCTTGTTTTCGGCGATCCGCCGACTGATTGTAACAAAAATGCAAGATGACAGCGTTTAAATGTCATTAGAAAATTTCAGAAATTGTACGTGTATGGAATATGAAAAGAAAAAACAAACTCAATATAAATTTACAGCCATATTTTTGTAAGAAATTGGAAAAAAAAACAAAACAAAACAAAATGTGTTAAATGAAAATCAACTTGGTCATAATTATGACAAAAAAAAAAAGCTGAAAAGCTATAACTGCATTTTGTGTGTTTTTTCTGCCTGTAACACTCGTTATATTAGAGGTGTTAATAACACTTGACTTTATGGCTTAATGGTTTCATTATTTTCTTTTTTTATTCTTGGTTGGTTTTCTTTTTGGTCTTGTAAAGTCTTTGTGGGCTGCTGCAAAGTAAATGGAGTGGGTAGTTTATGTTGGGAGCATGTTTTTGATTTTTGTAGGGGAAAATTTGGAGGCTTTGAAATGGTGCCAGTTTGGAATCCTAAGCTAAGGCCTGTAAAATTGGTTCAACATTTTGTTGTGTTTTGAGTTTCTAGACAATAGAAGGAAACTGTGGGGGATTAAAATCGATTCAAAGGTTAAAGGTTACATTTTTCATTAGTGGTTGAGGGTGTAGGGACTCTCTCTCTCTCTATCTCTCTCTTTTAACGATCAATACTGCGAACCTTTTTAATACCAGAAATTTGTCTTTTTTCTTATTTTATTGTTGTTTTTAAATTAGATCAGCTTTAGTTTTAATACAAGAAAAATGAGAAAAACCATGTTGACCGTTATTACGACAAAAACGGCCTTAAATGCCGTAACAACTACAAACCATTGCGTGTAAATCGTGGTAACAGACTTTCTCTTAATTGACAATTGAACAAAAACAAAACCTAACATTAAATTACAAACAGATTTGTCGTAACAAAAACATAATTTTAAATAAAATCTCAAAGAACTAATTTCTCATATTTTCGAGCAGAAGCTAGAAGATGTTGGAAAAGCGGTTTTTTTTTTCTTCTGCCAAAGATGACTCAGTGGGACATCACAAACACTTTAGTTTAAATGATGACTTCAAAACCAACCAGTTTTTCCATACATCTTTCAATGGTTCTTGAAGTAATTAAACAAGAACGAAAACAAACGGTCATTAGATTGCCGCGAAAAAAAAAAAAAAAAATCTTGGAAAGATTAATAACAATTTAAATTAGATTATCATAAACTGTAAATAACATTAGTGGCATGCCATCACTAGCAAGAGTCAAAAGAAAAATAGACAGAAAGTTATGGCCAGCAGCACCAGCAGCTTTTTCAAGTCAAAGTCATAGCGAACAGAATGAAGTTCGTATTAAAGGCCATTAGCCGACTTTATGGGAGAAAAAGCAAAATGTGAAATTAATCAAATGTTGGGAAAGAAATTAAAAGAAATAAATTTAAAAAAAAACAGCCTTTATAATATTTAGTCCTGTTAGAAAAAGATAATAAAATAGCTAAGGAAGGGAAGTATAACTAAGCCAAAGATTTGAACAATTTATGATATATTTTCCAAAGAAAAAGTAACTGAGCATAAAAATCATAAACTGAGCAAATTTCAATAAAAATTTGTGCAAATTGCAGTAAAATTTGTGCAAATTCCTCAAAATATTTTGTGCAAATAATACGTTAATTGTACATTTCTTTGTTTAATTTAATTTTTTAAATTAGTGACTGTTTCTAAAGTTTTTTTTGCAAATTTCAATGAAAATTTGTGCAAATTGGAGTAAAATTTGTGCAAATCCTATAAACATTTTGTGCAAATAATACGTAAATTTTATATTTCTTTGTTTTATTTAATTCTACGTATTTACTGCATGTTTCTAAAAATGTTGAGCAAATTTCAATTAAAGTTTGTGCAAAATGGAGTAAAATTTGTGCAAATTCCTTGAAACATTTTGTTTAAAGTAACACCTAAATTTTACATTTCTTTGATTAATTTAATTTCAATCAAAATTTGTGCAAGTTGGAGTAAAATTTGTGCAAATTCCTATATAAATTTTGTGCAAATAATACGTAAATTTTAAAATTCTTAGTTTTAGTTAATTGTTTTGCATTCACTGCATGTTTCTAAAATTTTTGTGCACATTTCAATCAAAGTTTGTGCAAATTGGAGTAAAATTTATGCAAATTCCTATAAACATTTTGTGCAAATAATACGTAAATTTTATATTTCTTTGTTTTATTTAATTCTACGTATTCACTGCATGTTTCTAAAAATGTTGAGCAGATTTCAATTAAAGTTTGTGCAAATTGGAGTAAAATTTGTGCAAATTTCTATAAATATTTTGTGCAAATAATACGTAAATTTTATTTTTTTTTTGTTTAATTTAATTATTTTCAAATTTGTGCAAATTTAATTTTTTTTTTTTTTTAATTTGTGAAAATTTTACTCAAATTGGGTAAATTTCTATAAAAATTTGAGTAAAAAATGTACAAGTTTTATTTGAGTTTTCGTTTTTTAATTTAATTTGTTTATATGCAAATTTGACAGGAGATTTGTCTAATTTAACTCTCCTTTGTAAGAATTTGTGCAAATTTTATTTATCGTTTTCATAAATTATGCAAATTTGACACAAAATCTGTGCAAATTTTACTGGATTAGAGTTAATTTAACTTACGTAATTATGTACTTAATTGCTTTATCATTTATGCAAATTTGTGCAAAATTTATTTTTTTTTTTTCGAAAATTGTGTAAATTTGACTCAAAATCTTTGCAAATTAGAGATTTGCATAATTCTAAATATTCGATATAATTGCTTCATCATTTGTACAAATTTTTGTAAAAATTTGTGCAAATTTTACTTCTTTTTTTTTTCAAAAATTCTGCAAATTTGATCCGAGATTTGTCTCATTTTTATTTGACTTAATTGCTTCATCATTTGTGAAAATTTTTGTAAAAAATTGTGCAAATTTAAGATATTTTTTCCAAAATTGTGCAAATTCGTCTCAAAATATGTGCAAATTTGACTGGAGATTTGTCTAATTTAACTCTGCTAAATATTTGACTTAATTGCTTTATTATTTGTGCAAATTTGCGTAAAAAATTGTGCAAATTTAAGATATTTTTTCCAAAATTGTGCAAATTCGTCTCAAAATCTGTGCAAATTTGACAGGAGATTTGTCTAATTTAACTCTCCTAAATATTTGACTTAATTGCTTCATCATTTGTGCTAATTTGCGTAAAAACTTGTGCAAATTTAAGATATTTTTTCCAAAATTGTGCAAATTTGATCCAAAATCTGTGCAAATTTGACTGGAGTTTTGTTTAATTTAACTCTCCTAAATATTTGACTTAATTGCTTCATCATTTGTGCTAATTTGCTTAAAAACTTGTGCAAATTTTATTTATTCTTTTCCAAAATTGTGCAAATTTTTCTTAAGATTTGTCAAATTCAACGAGCCTAAATATTTTATTTAATTACTTCATTATTTGTGCAAATTTTTGTAAAAACTTGTGCAAATTTTTGTATAAACTTGTGCAAATTGTATTAAAATTTTGCAATATCTAAAAAAAAATCAAATCAAAATGTTGTACAAAATTTGTGAAAATTTAACTAAAAGTTTGTGCAAATTTTACTAAAATTTTTTAAACATTTTACTAAAATCTGTGTAAATTTAACTCCAGATTGGTTGAAATTTTAACCTAATTAATATTTTATTTATTGTTTTCTAAATTTGTACAAATTTGTGCAAATTTGTGCAAATTTTTGTACAAATTTAATTGGAATTTTGCACAAACTATAAAAAAAATTATGGTAAACTTGACTTACATTTTCTACAATACTAAAATTTTTTGGATAATTACTAAAAATTTGTGCTAATTTTACGCAAACCTAAAATTTGTGCAAATTTAACTTAAATTAATCACTTTGAGCAAATTTTGATTAGAAAATTTCGGAAATTATTTTTTAAAATTCCTGAAAAATGTCCGTTAAAATTTGTGCAAATTTTACTTAAAGTTTGTGCAAATTTTACTCAAAATTTGTGCTCCAAGGAGGCAAGAATTTTCTATAGAAAATATTCTGCTCCATGAAGATAAAATGTGGCATAACTTCCCTATTTCACTGCCAAGCACCCAAACATTCAAGTGCGTGCAGAAAGTGGGACTCTGTTGAGGCCAAACACAGAGAATGAAAAAAAAACCAAATAAACTACACGCCATAATGAAATTTATTTAAAATGTTTAAACATTAAACGTATTTATATCTACGCATGTCTTAGACTTTGATGTTGTCTTAGAAAATTAAAGACCAAACAAAATTCTCCAGCAAGACACAAGACTTTCCGCACTCTCTCTCTCTGTTCTTAGCTATTTCCCGTCCCACAAGCTGGTCTTGTTACTTACCTGGCTGTAACTACAATAAATCATTTTATGTAAAACCATAAAATACACGAAAACAAAAAAATATAAGAATTATTAACAAGGAAAAACGAGAAAATGAAAGACAAGGAAAAAACGTCATGCAATCAAATTTTAATATTAAGAATTATGACTATTTAGGTTATAAATAATGATGTTGATGTTGAAGATGATGATGGAAACAAATAAAGTAGAAAGTCAAACGAAACTTTCCAAATAAATAAAGTCCTCGTTTTGCCAGGGCAACGCATAAATATGGCCTAATTTTCTATAATTTAAGACTTTTATAAAGAAAAATCCGCTTGAAATGCTTAAATTTTAAGAAAATTCCTTTGTAGGAGCCCTTTAACATTTAGCTTATGTTTAGTAACTGACATTTTAACCATTTGCTGCCATAAAACTGCATACTTTATGAGACTTAATAAATATCATCTTGTTTTGTTTTTGAAACCATTTTCATTTCATTCCTTTGTACAGCCTTATTTTCCAACTGCCACAACTCAGCTGCTCAACTCCCCAAATGTTCATAATATGTTCAGTTCAGTTCAGCCAACCTTATTGTTGTATTAGACTTTGTTTAGTGGCTTTTTATTTTTCTTTGGAAAAAAAGAAACTCAAATAAAAAACGGAATTTTCCAGCCACAACATTTTTACATTTTTTTTTTTTAAACTCTAGAACTTTGTCTGACATTTATGGTGCTTTAGTCGTTAAAAAAAACAAACTTTTAAATGTTAATGATGCTAAAACATTAAATGAGAATGAAAAAACAAATGTACGAGCTAGAAACAAAAGAACATTTAAGCCTAAGGTAAATGAAACATGAACAAATAATCTTGAAAGTTGAGGGTTGGGATTAATGGAATTTTTTTTTTTTATATTCAGACAGATTATAGCAAACAAACTTTTGTATAGACAATTTTTAATCAATTTTTGGTGTATATACAGCAAGGTTCTACAAATTTTGCTCAAAATTTGTGCAAATTTTAGTTAAAATTAGTGCAAATTTTAGTTAAAATTTTTAAAATTTAACCTTGTTAAATATTGTTTTTAATTTGTGCAAATTTTAGCAAATTTTGTTTAAAATTTTTTTTAGAAACCCCAAGATTCTGAAAATTTGTGCAAATTTTATTCAAAATTTGTGCAGTTTCAAATCAAACTTTATTCAAATTTTAGTTAAAATTTAACCATTCTAAATATGATTTTTATTTTAATCAAAATTTGTGGAAATTTTTATCAAATTTGTGGAAATTTTTATCAAATTTTTGCAAATTTTATTCAAAATTTGTGCAGTTTCAAGTCAAACTTTATGCAAATTTTAGTTAAAATTTAACCATTCTATGGTTCTTAATTTAATAAAAATTTGTGCAAATTTTTATCAAATTTGTGCAAATTTTATTAAATTGTAACCAAATTTGATCAAATTTGCAAAAAATTTGATTAAATTAAGAACCATATTTAGGATGGTTAAATTTTAACTAAAATTTGCACAAATTTATAAAAGTTTGTGCAAATTTTACTCAAAATTTGTGCAGTTTCAAGTCAATTTTTAATCTAAATTCAACCATCTTAAATGTGGTTCTTAATTTAATCAAAATTTGCGCAAATTGTATCTAATTTGTGCAAATTTTATCAAATTGTGTACAAATTTGTTTTGTGTTTATAACAAATTTTGATTAAATTAAGAATCATATTTAGGAAGGTTAAATTTTAACTAAAATTTGCACAAGTTTATAAAAGTTTGTGCAAATTTTACTCAAAATTTGTGCAGTTTCAAGTCAATTTTGAATTTAAATTCAGCCATCTTTAATGTGGTTCTTATTTTAATAAAAATTTGCTCAAATTGTATCCAATTTGTGCAAATTTTATCAAATTGTATACAAATTAGTTTTGTGTTTATAAATTTTTTAGAAATTTTACTCAAAATTTGTGCAGTTTCAAGTCAAAGTTTATGCAAATTTTTATTCAAATTTGTAAAATTTAACCATACTAAATATTGTTCTAAAATTAAACAAAATTTGTGCAAATTTTGTACACATTTTTTTTGTGTTTGAAAAACCTAAACCCCCTAAATATTCTTCTTAAATTAAACAAAATTTGGGCAAATTTTATCAAATTGTGCAAAAATTTTTGGAAAATTGTACTTAAAATTTGTGCAAATTTTAATTAAAATTTGTGCAAAATATTGTTCCTAATTTAATAAAAATGTTGTGTAAATTTGAGCAAATTTTGTACAAATTTTATACAAAGGTTCTAAACATTTGTTCAAATTTGTGCAATTTTTACTAAAAATTTGTGCAAACATGACAAAAAAATTAAAGATTTGGAGATTTAACTAAATTAATTTTTTAAATTTTACCAAATTTTTATTAAAAATTTGTGCAAACGACAAAAAATTTCAGCAAATTTGTCAAAATATATGTGCAAATTTCAAAAATTTGTTTTTTTTTGGAGATTTAACTAATTATTTTTTTTTAAAATTTGTGCAAATTTGACAAAAAAAATTCAGCAAATTTGACAAAATATATATGAAAATTGGAAATATTTGTGTTTTTGGAGATTTAACTCAATTTTTTAAAATTTGTGCAATTTTTATTAAAAATTTGTGCAAACATGACAAAAAATTTGTGCAAATTTTACAAAATATGTATATGTGAAAATTTGAAAAATTTATGTTTTTGGAGATTTAACTAATTTTTTTTTTAAATTTGTGCAAATTTTTATTAAAAATTTGTGCAAACATGACAAAAAAAATTGTGCAAATTTGTCAAAATATATGTGAAAATTTGAAAGATTTGTGTTTTTGGAGATTTAACAAATTTTTTTTTTAAATTTGTGCAAATTTTTTTTTAAATTTGTGCAAATTTTTATTAAAAATTTGTGCAAACATGACAAACAATTTGTTCAAATTTTACAAAATATATGTGAAAATTTGAAAGATTTGTGTTTTTGGAGATTTAACTAAATTTTTTTTAAAAATTTGTGCAATTTTTATTAAAAATTTGTGCAAACATGACAAAAAGTTTGTGCAAATTTTACAAAATGTATTTGAAAATTTGAAAGATTTGTGGATTGGAGATTTAACTAAATTTTTTTTTTAAATTTGTGCAATTTTTATTAAAAATTTGTGCAAACATGACAAAAAAATTTGTGCAAATTTTACAAAATATATGTGAAAATTTTAAAGATTTGTGTTTTTGGAGATTTATCTAATAATTTATCTAATTTTACAAATTATATGTGAAGATTTGTGGAAATTTGTCTAATTTGAGGGACAAACTTTATCTAGAAAGAAATTGTATGCCCTATTGAGGAAAAAGCACGTTCCAGAAAGAAATATGTTGGGCAATTTAGGAACAAATATTTTCTAGTAGGAAATATATTGACCTTTTCAAGCAAAAATGATCTAGAGGAAATAAGTGGCCCCATTGAGGCAAAAAATTTAAAAAAAAATATTCTGCCCCATTGAGGCAAATTTTTTTTTTTAATATTTTTCACTCACCTTTATTTATATTAAATATTTGTTTTAATTAAAATATATTCATAAAACTGACATTTCCTTTTCTCTGGTAAACATTTATAATCCTGTAAATTTCTATTTACTTTTTATTAAAACTGTTTAAATTTCTTCATAATGGATTATAACTATAAAGAAAAACAACAATAGAAACACGATGTATTCATACAATTTCCTTAATTAGTTTGTTTAGCTGATCGTCATGTCATAAAGCAGAAGAGCCAGGTTCGAAAGACACCAAAAAAAAAGAAACCAAGTTAAACACCAGTAGCTGTTACAGATGCTGTTAAGAAGATATTATAACATTTGTGTTTTATTAAAAACTCATAAAAATAAAAAAAAAAAACACACAACCAACAATAGTATCTTGAAGGTAAAATATCTAATGAAAAATACACAAAAACTATGAGTTTTTTTCTTGTTGTGATTTTTGTTAAGTCATTCTAATACCGGGGAGTAACTGGGCAAACGGTGTTTCTTACTTGGAACGAAGGCGACGACGACGACAAGCTGAACAAGTTGTATCGTTCGTTCATCGTCATTGTTCATTATCGCGTTGTAAAGATTTGAAAGTTTTTTTTTTTTTTTTTAGTTTAGTTTGTGAAACTGTTCCTAGTAAAATGACTTTCATTATTTACATCTTGTGACTTCAACAGTTATGTTAAGCTTGCTGCGTTTTACTCCAGTAGGTCATTTGAAAATCTGTAAAAGAGACTCTGGTGTTTCTCTATATGGTCTGGTGTTTTGTGTATTTTATAGATTTTTTTGTGGATAATGAGCTAACGACTGAATGTTAAAAGTTGAGGATGAGTTTAACAGCTTGATACTGTTTTTTTTTTTTTATTGGGTTTTGTAAATAATCTTCCTGTAGAAATGTTACTAGATTTAAGCAGGAAATCTTTAAAACAAAAACACACAAATATAAATAATAATAAAATCAGTGGAAATTCTTGTACTAAATATGTTTGATTAAACATGAAATATGATTATTTTAATTTCCTCTTTCATGCGGATATTTAAACTACACAGTTTCATAAATAGAAAGAAACATATTTTAGATATATTTACCTCAATAGAGCACTAGACCATATTTTCTATGGAGACTTTTTTAGGACTATAGTTTTATTTTATTTTACAAGGTTTTAATAAAATTTGCAAAAATTTTTACACAAATTTGCACAAATGATGAAATGAAACATTTAAATCAAATATTTAGGAGGGTAAAATTAGACAAATCTCTAAACAAATTTTGAAAGATTTTGAATTAAATTTGCACAATTTTGGAGAAAAAAATTAATAAAATTTGCACAAGTTTTTACACAAATTTGCACAAATGATGAGTCATTTAAGTAAAATATTTAGGTGGGTTAAATTAGAAAAATCTCTAAACAAGTTTGGAAAGATTTTGTGTAAAATTTGCACAATTTTTTAAAAAAAAATAAATAGCATTTGCATAAATTTTTACATAAATTTGCGTATAATTCAAATATTTAGGAGGGTTAATTAGACAAATTTGCACAATTTTGGAAAAAAAAATTAATAAAATTTGCACAAGTTTTTACACAAATTTGTACAAATTGTGAAGCATTTAAGTCAAATGCTTTGATTTTGTGTAAAATTTGCACAAATTTTTAAAAAAAATTAAATAAAATTTGCACAAATTTTTAATACAAATATTGACATTCCTTTGATTTTGAATCATATTTCTAAAAATTTTAAACATTTTCACAAAATTTGAGTAAAATTTGCACAAATTTTTTATTTTGATTTTTGCATCATAGCTGAAATATAAATCTAAACAGATATTAAGTAAAATTACCAAAAAAAAATAAAATTATTTGCGCAAATTTGAATAAAAATTGTGCAATTTTTTACGCAAATTTTGACAAAAATCAAATAAAATAATTAGAATATAAAAATTTTTTTAATAAAATTCCAAAAATTTGTGGAAACTTTAAACAAAAATTTTACTACAATTTCCACAAATTCCATAGTAATTATATGAGATTTGCTCAATATTTTTTTTAAACTTGAATAAATTAATTAAAATTTTTATTAGGGTTAATATTCACAAATTTTGAGTGAAATTTGCACAAATTTGGATTAAAAATTACACAGATTTGAATCAAATTTGCATAAATCCATGTTCTTTTTAAAAATCTTTGCCTCAATTGAGCAGGCCATAGAAAATTGTTGAAACTTTTATGAGGCTGACATTCATTTTCTTCATCAAGTTTTATATTTGTCTCCTTAATCCATTTAGTTTAAAAATTTCATTTATTTTCCTTAAATTTCTTAAGAAATTCAGATTTCTCTTAAAGATAATGAAAGATGTATTTGAGTGGTTGGTTGGTGTCTTTATTAGTCCGCCAGTTAATTTCACAAATATTAAATTGATTTTCACATTAAAACCAAGCCAATGCAATGCAATGAAATTAATTAATACATCATGTTGGCAGGAAAATATCTATCATCTTTTGCTAAAGCTCAATGCAATTGCAAACCAACAATACGTCTTTTGAGTATTGGAGCTTGGTGGTTGCCACAGCTACAACAATATGAAACCTTTAATGCCTTAAACTAGACAAAACATTTGTTGCAACAACCACATTTAATTTTAGCTGCAAATAAGCAACATTATACTCTCAAGACAAGACAAGACCAGATAGATAGATCTTGGGGTTTTCTATAAGTAAGTGGTTGTTTCTTCGTCATCTTTGTCGTCTTCTGCTTTTGTCTATATTCTGTTTGTTAGTTCGATATATGTCTTTGAGGCTGACTGGATGGCCTGGCCTGGCATCATACGTTTGAGGTTTATTGTCGTCGTACACATGTAATGGCAGACAAAAACATATATTGTACTAATACTGCCAATATTGACTTTGTGCATGAGTTACATAGATAGAGAGTACTTTAGATGGGGATTTGTAAAACCCAGCAAAGTATTTTGAATTTGTAATTTGAACTAAACTAGAAGAGAACTAAAAGAGAACTAGAACAGAACTAGAACAGAACTAGAACTAGAACAGAACTAGAACAGAACTAGAACAGAACTAGAACAGAACTAGAACAGAACTAGAACAGAACTAGAACAGAACTAGAACAGAACTAGAACAGAACTAGAACAGAACTAGAACAGAACTAGAACAGAACTAGAACAGAACTAGAACAGAACTAGAACAGAACTAGAACAGAACTAGAACAGAACTAGAACAGAACTAGAACAGAACTAGAACAGAACTAGAACTAGAACAGAACTAGAACAGAACTAGAACAGAACTAGAACAGAACTAGAACAGAACTAGAACAGAACTAGAACAGAACTAGAACAGAACTAGAACAGAACTAGAACAGAACTAGAACAGAACTAGAACAGAACTAGAACAGAACTAGAACAGAACTAGAACAGAACTAGAACAGAACTAGAACAGAACTAGAACAGAACTAGAACAGAACTAGAACAGAACTAGAACAGAACTAGAACAGAACTAGAACAGAACTAGAACAGAACTAGAACAGAACTAGAACAGAACTAGAACAGAACTAGAACAGAACTAGAACAGAACTAGAACAGAACTAGAACAGAACTAGAACAGAACTAGAACAGAACAGAACTAGAACAGAACTAGAACAGAACTGGAACAGAACTGGAACAGAACTAGAACAGAACTAGAACAGAACTAGAACAGAACTAGAACAGAACTAGAACAGAACTAGAACAGAACTAGAACAGAACTAGAACAGAACTAGAACAGAACTAGAACAGAACTAGAACAGAACTAGAACAGAACTAGAACAGAACTAGAACAGAACTAGAACAGAACTAGAACAGAACTAGAACAGAACTGGAACAGAACTAGAACAGAACTAGAACAGAACTAGAACAGAACTAGAACAGAACTAGAACAGAACTAGAACTAGAACAGAACTAGAACAGAACTAGAACAGAACTAGAACTAGAACAGAACTAGAACAGAACTAGAACAGAACTAGAACTAGAACAGAACTAGAACAGAACTAGAACAGAACTAGAACAGAACTAGAACAGAACTAGAACAGAACTAGAACAGAACTAGAACAGAACTAGAACAGAACCTGAACAAGATCCTGAACTAAAACCTGAACTAAAACCTGAACTACAACCTGAACTATATCCTGAACAAGATCCTGAACTAGATCCTGAACTAGAACCTGAACTACAACCTGAACTACAACCTGAACTACATCCTGAACTAGAACCTGAACTAGATCCTGAACTAGATCCTGAACTAGAACCTGAACTTGAACCTGAAGTAGAACCTGAACCAGTTCCGGAACTATAACCTAAAGTAGAACCTGAACCAGTTCCGGAACTAGAACCTGAACTTGACCCTGAACTGGAACCTGAACTTGAACCTGAAGTAGAACCTGAACTAGAACCTGAACTTGAACCTAAAGTAGAACCTGAACCAGTTCCGGAACTAGAACCTGAACCAGAACTAGAACCTGAACTTGAACCTAAACTAGAACCTGAAGTAGAACCTGAAATTGAACCTAAAGTAGAACCTGAACCAGTTCTGGAACTAGAACCAGAACTATAACCTGAACTAGAACCTGAACTTGAACCTGAACTAGAACCTGAACTTGAACCTAAACTGGAACCTGAACTTGAACCTAAACTGGAACCTGAACTACAACTTGAACTAGAACCTGAACTTGAACCTGAACTAGAACCTGAACCAGAACCTGAACTAGAACCTGAACTTAACTAGAACTGAACCAGCTTTCAAAAAGAGAGGCCTTTCAAAAGAAATCTTTAAAATAGGTACCTCCTTCAAAAGGGTTCCTTAACTCCTTTCAATAGTTTACCTTAGAGTCTGACTCCAAAGTCTTTTCTTGCTCTTACATTTCACTGGTTTATTTCTTATGTTATTTAATTTAAGCTACATATGTTTAGTATAACACAAACAAAAAAACCAACCCGATATCAATTACAAATAAGGCGTTACCAATACTCCACATTATGGTGGAAAGGAAACACTTCTTTCTCTACCAACAATACTGAAACCCAGCCATATAGCACAAGTTTCCATCTACTCTTTACTTTTTTTTTATCATATTTCCAGCAAATAAAGTTACATTTGTAAAAGAAAGAAGAAAAAAAAATTCGCAAAAACTAAAAATAAACTTCACAATGTGTCTGAAAATGTGGTCACTAAAAATTTTGCTACAGAATCATAAGGAAGGCAAAAGAAACTTGATGTTTATACACACAGCTTGAGGTCGGCTGCATTTTTTTCTTTCTTCTTAACACGGCTGCATTTTTTTTTTTTATTTTAAAATTTGTTGGCTTTTTTTTTGCCAAGGAAGCCCTTTTATACCAGTTTTTTATTTTAATGTTTGTTTTAACTCAAGACATAAAGTTGGTAACAATTGTGTGATATTTATTATAAGTGATATATTGGAAAATCAAATGAGCTACAGTGGGGATTTAAAGCAGTGGTCGGCTTGTTCTAGTTCTGTTCTAGTTCTGTTCTAGTTCTGTTCTAGTTCTGTTCTAGTTCTGTTCCAGTTCTGTTCTAGTTCTGTTCTAGTTCTGTTCTAGTTCTGTTCTAGTTCTGTTCTAGTTCTGTTCTAGTTCTGTTCTAGTTCTGTTCTAGTTCTGTTCTAGTTCTAGTTCTGTTCTGTTCTAGTTCTGTTCTAGTTCTGTTCTAGTTCTGTTCTAGTTCTGTTCTAGTTCTGTTCTAGTTCTGTTCTAGTTCTGTTCTAGTTCTGCTCTAGTTCTGTTCTAGTTCCGTTCTAGTTCGCCTGTATTTACTTTCCTGAATTCGCCCCTGCTTGTCATCTTACTTTAGCATGTAGCTCAGCTCACAATTAGCTTTGCCAATTTGCTTGACTTGTTTTCGATTTGCCAAATATGCTGGTTTTTTGTTATCTTTACATTGTTGACGTTGTTCTGCTTCCTTTTCTTCTTTTTGTTTTTTGCTCAAAGTCTTTTCATGTTGAAAAATTCAAATCGCCAACTTTACATTTTAGCAGTTTCGTTTAAAACATTTGAATGATTTTTGTTGGTTCGTTCATACAATCGTTCGTTCTCCTTTAAACTGTTCTTCCTGTTTGGCACTTCTCAGAGTGTTTTGTTGTTGTTGTTTTAATGCACGAATGAACAAGCACGCAGTTGAATGCAAAAAAAATCAGGGAAGGAAAGTTTAATTTTCAGAGAAACAAACAATTCACTTTTAGAAAATTCGTTAAAAAAGTCCAGTTTCGTTAAGTTTCAAAGATCATTAGAAATTCAAATTTTTTCTGGATTTTATTAATATCATAAGAAAGCTAAACAAATTTAGAAAAAAATTTTAAAAATTAGTTTTCGTTTCGAAAATAAAGTTTCGTTAAGTTTTTTAATTCAATAAAAATACAAATTTTTTTCTATAATAATAAACCATATTGAATAACATAAATATAAATATAAAAAAAAAATAATTTTAAAATTTTCTTTAAAAAAATAAAGTTTCGTTAAGTTTTTTAAATTAACAAAAATTCCAGATTTTTCTTAAATTTAGTTAATTTTATTACAAGCTATAAGAATATAATAAAATTTATATTTTACTGCCTTAAGTTTCAAAAATAAAGTTTCGTTAAGTTTTTTAATTAAAAGAAAAATTAAAATTTTTCTTAAATTTATTTAATTTTATTAAATGCTTTGAGAATATTAAAAAATTTTCATTTAAATTTTTTTAGTTTCGAAAATAAAGTTTCGTTAAGTTTTTTTAATTCACAGAAATTCAAAAATTGTTTTGATTTGTAAAGTAAATTAACCTTATGAAGCAGATATGTAAAAAAATAATTTTTATTTTAAGTCGTTAAGAAAATAAAGTTTCGTTAAGTTTTTTTTATAAAACAAAAATTTTAAATTTTTCTTGTTTTTTGTAAATTTAATTAAATGCTATGAAATTAAAATAAAATTTACCTTCAAATCTTTTTAGTTTCGAAAATAAAGTTTCGTTAAGTTTTTTAGTTAAACAAAAATTCCAAATTTTTTTAAAATTTTTTTAATGTTATTAAATGCTAATAGAATATAATAAAATTTTTAGTTTTATGGCTTTAGTTTAGAAAATAAAGTTTCGTTAAGTTTTTTTATTAAACAAAATTTGCAAATTTTTTTTGATTCCCTTTTATCTTATTAAATTATAAAAGAATACATTAAAATCTCTGCTTAAGTGTTCTTAGTTTAGAAAATAAAGTTTCGTTAAGTTTTTTAAATTAACAAAAATTCAAAATTTTTCATGATTCCCTTTAATCTTATTAAATTAGAAAATATTACATTAAAATCTCGGCTTAAGTGCTCTTAGTTTAGAAAATAAAGTTTCGTTAAGTTTTTTAAATTGATAAAAATTAAAATGTTTTCCATATTTTTTATAGTGTTATTAAATGCTTTAAGAATATAAAAAAATCTCGAACCAAATCTTTTTAGTTTCAAAAATGAAGTTTCGTTAAGTTTTTTAAATAAACAAAAATTCAAAATTTTTTCTAATTTTTTCTAATCTAATCAAATGCTATAAAAATATAATAAAATCTTGCTTTAAATCTTTTAAGTTTCAATAATAAAGTTTCGTTAAGTTTTTTAAATTAACAAAAATTCAAAATCTTTCCATATTTTTTCTAGTCTCATTAAGTGCTTTAAGAATATAATAAAATCTTTTGTCAAATCATTTTAATTTAGAAAATAAAGTTTCGTTAAGTTTTTTAAATTAACAAAAATTACAAAACTTTGCTTTAATTTATTTAAACTTATTTCATACTATAAGCATACCATGATATTTCCCTTTAAATTCTTTTAGTTTAGAAAATATAGTTTCGTTCAATTTTTTATGTAGGCAAAATTTAGAAAATATTCTCGATTATTATTAAATTTGTTTCGTTTTTTAAATAAATGTTTAAGATCAAACAAAAATGTTAAATTTCTTTATAATAAATTTTGTTATTAACTAAATTAATTTAATTAACAAAAATATCTCTTTTATTTCATACAATTTAGTAAATATAACTTCGTTAAGTTTAAAAAAATGCTTAAAATTAATTGAAATACTCCCAGGCCTGTTAAAACTTGTCATCTTCAACATATTTCGTTTAACCATCAGTTTGCTTTAGTTTAACTGTGTGTGTAAAGCTGGCCATCAAAACAATTCCCTTGTATTCGTTTTTTTATAGTGGACATGTTGGTTTTTTTATCTCATCTCATCTCCTCTTCTCTCAGTTCATTGCTTTGTTTTGGTTGTTATTGTAAAAATGCTAAATTATTACCATTGCTGTTGTTGTTGCTATAGTTATTGTCCCTTTTAAATCGTGGCTTGTCTTGGCTTCGTTTAAGTTTCGTTTTTCTTTGTATTTTGATTACAACAACCATAGTTGTTGTGTTACTTCGTTTAGTAGGTTTAAGATGGCTGCTGCTGCATTACTAGTAATAACAACAATAATAAAGTAAATGCAAACGTAAACATTAAAAAACGAAGAAAATAACAAGATGAGTTTCAAGTTAAAGAGGAGAGTGGTAAGGAGAAGAGAGGTTCAATTATGCGTGTGCAGGTATGTACGTGTGTTGCCAAAGTAATTATTGTTTTGTGGGGCTCTATTTGTCTGTCTGTCTGGCCATGTTTTAATGCTGATGTTGGCTGTTTTTCAATACAATTTTCTTTTTTCCTTTTTTGTGTAATTTGTTGTTGTACTAGCAGCAGCAGCAGCTTTGTGCATGTGCCCATCATCTTCGATTTTATCATTTACAATTGTAAAAATTTTAATTAAATTAAAGATTTTTTAGTTGTTTCTTACTATCTTTTAAGGTTTTTTGTTGTTGTAGTAAATTATGTTTTGTTTTCATTCAAGCAATTTCACACAATTTATAAAGAAAATAACTTTGTTTATGAGAGATAATGAGGGGTTATGTGATGACGATGATTATGATGATGTTAAAGTTAGAGAAATGAGGATGATGAGTGTTAATGAATTATAAAATACCAAGTCATTTTTGAGCAATGATATTTTAAATTAAAAAGTGTGTTATAAATTATAGCAAAATGTTAGAAATTGTTTGGTTTTGTATGAGATAATGTAAAAAATTAAACAAAATTTTAAATTAAGACAAACAAATTAATGAATATTTATTTCCCTCTAATGAAATTGAGAAAAATTTTGAATTTTTGTTTAAGTAAAAAACTCAACGAAACTTTATTTTCTAAACTAAGAGGAGTTGGCAGGAGATTTTATTATATTCATAAAGCATTTAATAAGATTAAAAAAGATAATGAAACATTTTGAATTTTTATCAATTTAAAAAACTTAACGAAACTTTATTTTCTAAATTAAAATGATTTGACAAAAGATTTTATTATATTCTTAAAGCACTTAATGAGACTATAAAAAATAAGAAAAAATTTTGAATTTTTGTTAATTTAAAAAAACTTAACGAAACTTTATTATTGAAACTTAAAATACTTAAAGCAAGATTTTATTATATTTTTATAGCATTTGATTAGATTAGAAAAAATCAGAAAAAATTTTGAATTTTTGTTTATTTAAAAAACTTAACGAAACTTTATTTTTGAAACTAAAAAGATTCAAAAATAGATTTTGTTATATTCTTATACCATTCGTAAAGATTAACTAAAATTTAGAAAAATTTTTAATTTTTGGATAATTAAAAAACTTAACGAAACTTTATTTTGGAAACGAAAAGGATTTATTTGGATATTTTGTGCTATGCTTATAGCATTTGAAAATATGAAAGAAATTTAAGAAAAAAAATTTAATTTTTCTTTATTTAAATAACTTAACGAAACTTTATTTTTGAAACTTAAAAGATTTAAAGCAAAATTTTATTATATTTTTATAGCATTTAAATTGATTAAAGAAAATCAAGAAAAAACTTCATTGTTTGGTTATTTAAAAAACTTAACGAAACTTTAATTTTGTATTCAAAAACATATAACTAAAGATTTTGTTATATTCTTATAAAATTTAATAAGATTAGAAAAAATTAGGAAAAACTTTTAATTTTTGTGAATTTAAAAAAACTTAACGAAACTTTATTTTTTTAAATAAATTTTTAAAATTTTATTTTTTAGCTTTCTTATTTTACTTAATTAATTTTCATTATAATTAAGCAAAAATTTTGAATTTTCGTTAATTTAAAAAACTTAACGAAACTTTATTTTTTGAAACTAACATTATTTTTTTTAATTTTTTTCTAAGTTTGTTTAGCCTTATTATGATATTAATTAAATCTGTAAAAAAAATTAATTTTGGAAACTTTTTAAAACTTAACGAAACTTTAATTTTTTTAAGGAAATTTTTAAAATTAATTTTTTTTTGTTAGGTGTCTAAACTAATTTATATTGATTTATATAAAAACAGAAATTTTTAATTTTTCTTAATTTAAAAAACTTAACGAAACTTTATTTTGGAAACCATTTAAAATTTTTTAAATTTTTTTCTATTTTCAAATAGCTTTCTTATTATATTAATTAAATCATGAAAAATTTTAAATTTTAAAAGATTTTAAAAACTTAACGAAAGTTTAATTTTTTTAACGAAATTTTTTAAATCAAATTTTTTATTATTTTTGTTTAAATTACCTTAGTTTGCTAGGCATAGCAAAGAAATTTTGAAGTTTTAGTTATTTAAAAAACTTAACGAAACTTTATTTTTGAAACTAATAACAATTTTTCCAAAATTTTTCTATTTTTCAATAGCTTTCTTATTATATTATTTAAATCCAGCAAAAATTTTAATTTTAAACTATTTTCAAAACTTAACGAAACTTTAATTTTTTTAAACTTTTTCAAAATTAAACATTTTTGCCATTTTTAATTAAATTGCATCAGAGTGAGTAGCTTAACAAAGATATTTTAGATTTCTGTTTATATAAAAAACTTAACGAAACTTGATTTTTTCAATTAAATGCCTTTTAAATTGATTTGTTCTATGTTTTTTATCTATTTTATTTCCTTAACTTTAAATTGCTAAATCCTTAGTTAATATTTAACATAACAAACCCTTTGCTTTATTTTTTTTCCCATTAATTTGAGTTATTTAACCATAGCTGTGTTGTTTTTTTTTGTGTTTCTTTTAAAAATTTTCCAACAATTTCCACATCACTGCTCTTTTTGTTGTCCACAAGCCCGTCATACCCAGCTTGCACCTAAACAAATATGTTATGAACAAAAAAAAAATCGACTAAAACAAAACAAAAAAAAAAGATTTGAATATTTTTTTTTAGGTTTCAAAATTTTTCTCACTTCTCTTTTTGGCCCCACAGTTTTACAGGCTGTTTGTTTGTGGCTCTCACTCTATGTGTCTGGCTGATGCCTTAATTTGTATTTTTGGCAGTCAATTTTTTTGCAGTTTTAGATGTTTTTTTTCGGTTCTATTGCACAGCTTTTTTGTGTATGAATTTTAGATTTAGATTCCAAAAATTGTTTCCATCCGTAGCTATCAGAACATAAAAATCTAATGGTTTTTAGTTTGTCGTCTAAGCTGTATTTTCAAACCATTGAACAGGCAACGTTCGATTTTTTTTTTAAAGCGAAAGAGATAAAAATTGTAAAAAATTTAAGCAAAATTTTAAAGGAAAATAAATAATTTCAAATGTAAATTAAACTGAGATTAAACTATCTCTAGTTTCTTAAACTCAAAAAAAAATCGTTTGATTTAAAAACTAAATTGAATGTCCTTAAATTGCTGGAGAAACCCAACCAAAATTCTCTACATTCCTTTAATTAATGTCCTGTGTTCTGCAATTCCTTCACATCTCATGAATTATAACTCATTTGCTGCTCTTTCTCCCCCCTCTCTCTCTCTCTCTCACCTCTGCTTCCTTACTCTCCTTTAACTCCCTGCTTAATATATCTTCACTTCAAAACCTCTTGCAGCTTGTAAATTCTCCTTGCTATTAACGGTGTTAACAGATTTAACATTTTAGCAGATTTCATTGCATTTCATCATTTCAACTTAAACACAACCTCCGTGTAAATTCAACAGGAGGAGCTGCTGCTGCTGCTGATGATGATGATGTGCTTTTTAACTCTTTCAAAAACGAAAAAAATAAAAAGAAAAACTAAAATAAAATAAAAAATTGCCACATATTTATCTTTTTCACTGTGTTCTGAGTAAGAGTCTGGTTTCTTTGTGCATGTTTTTGGTTTTGAAACATCCAAACATTGCAATACTCTCAGCAATGCAGCAGACGAACGAATGAACAAATGAACCATTACCAGTGCTGATAATGTAACAGACTTTGCAAGAAAAAGCACTTAATTTTTATCCCCGTTTCTTTTTTTGATAATTAAAACCACTCGTACTGAACAGGTTTTTAATACAATCAAATGAATTTTCGAAATTCAGTTCAAAATGAAATGAATTGCTATTCCAATAGCTTCCGCTATTGGTCCTTCGAACCTGTAAAAAGAAACCTTAAATGCTTCTACAGATTTATATAAAATCTCTTTGTATAATCGAGGTTCGAAGGACCAATTTCCCTTTATAGTTCGAAAAAGTTCCACAGTTTTCCTCTCAAGGTTCGAAGGACCTTTTGTATAAACGCTAATTGGTTCAATAGCTTCTGTAAATGGTCCTGCGAACCCTTGAAGAAAAATCTTTAAGGCTTCTTAAGATTTGTATAAAATCTCATGGTTCCAAGGACCAATTTTCCTTTGTATTTCAAAGAAGCTCCATATCTTTCCTTTCCAGGTTCGAAGGACCATTTTCAAAATCTTATAATAGAAACTTTTAATCATTATATAAACGATATTCGAAAACCAAATTTCCTTTGCACTTCAGAAAAGCCCAAGAGTTCTGCTTTTAAGGTTCGAAGGACCATTTTTGAAACCTTAGAAAAACAACTTTAAAGGCTGCAAAAGAATTGTTTACATCTTTAGAAACCTTTATATAAACGGTATTCGAAAGTCAAGCTCTTTTTAGCAATTAAAAAAAAGCCCGCGAGTTTTCTATTTAAGGTTCGAAGGACCATTTTTAAAATCTTAAGAGAAACTCCTTTAGGCCTTTAAGTGTTTGTACAGAGCAGCCTTTTTTTCAATCAATTTGGAATTATCAAATTGTCTCTGTGGATAAAAACTAATTGAGTTCTCATTCTAAGTTCCGTAGGACCATTTTTTTTAAAGATTGTAAGGTAACAAATCAATAAATTCAACTCATTTAAAGCTGGACCTCACTTAAAGCAGCATTTATATAAATCATTTAAGCTTATAGTTCAAATTTCCTCTATAGTTAAAAATTTATCGCGTTCTCCTTTTAAGGTTCGTAGGACCTTTTCTTTAAGGCTCGCAGGACCATTATTAAAACCCTCAAAGAAACTTCTTTAATTTCTATAAGCATAATTACAAATTATCTTATAAGCAACCGAGATTCAAAGTAACAATTCCCTGCTGTGGAAAAACTAAACTTTAGGAGAAATTTAAATTGTTTGTAAGGTTCGTAGAACCATTTTTATATGTCTTTGAGGAAGTGAAACAATAAATCCAAACCATTAACTAGATTCATATAAAGCAGCCTTTAAATAAATGAGATTCCAAACAACAATTTTCTTTTTTCTAGTTCAAAAATTCTCTAAATTTTGTATTCTAAGGTTCGAAGGACCATTTTTGAAACCTTAACAGAAAAAACCTTTAAGACCTTTTTAGCATTCTTATATATTCAGTCTTTATATAAACCATATTCTAAAGAAACATTTCATTTTGTAGTTAAACAAAAACCAAGTAGTTTTATTTAAGGTTCGTAGGACCATTAAAGAAACAAATCAATAAATTCACATCATTTAGATGCTTATAAAGCAGACTTTATATAAATGAGATTCAAAACAACAATTTTCGTTTTTCTATTTAAAAAATTCTCAAAATTTTTTATTCTATGGTTCGAAGGACCATTTTTTAATATTTAATTTTTTTAGCATCTTTATTAATAGAAACATTTTCTTCTTTGTCTTTCTAGGTATGTTTGATCTGATACATTAATGTGTTTTAATTAAAAAAATTAATAATTTAAAAAGTCTGGGTAAGTTTTAAATAAAATTCTTTTAAACAATCGTGGCTATTTTTATACTAAAAACTTCTAAACAATCGTGGATTTTTTTATACTAAATTCTTCTAAATAATCGTGGCTATTTTTATAATAAATTCTTCTAAACAATCGTGGCTCTTTTTATACTAAATTCTTCTAAACAATTGGGCTCTTTTTATAATAAAAGTTTATAATAAATTCTTTTAAACAATCGTGGATCTTTTTATACTAAATTCATCTAAACAATCATGGCTCTTTTTATACTAAATTCTTCTAAACAATCGTGGCTCTTTTTATAATAAATTCTTCTAAACAATCGTGGCTCTTTTTATAATAAATTCTTCTAAACAATCGTGGCTCTTTTTATAATAAATTCTTCTTAACAATCGTGGCTCTTTTTATAATAAATTCTTCTAAACAATCGTGGCTCTTTTTATAATAAATTCTTCTAAACAATCGTGGCTCTTTTTATAATAAATTCTTCTTAACAATCGTGGATCTTTTTATACTAAATTCTTCTAAACAATCGAGGGTCTATTTATACTAAATTCTTCTAAACAATCGTGGATCTTTTTATACTAAATTCATCTAAACAATCATGGCTCTTTTTATACTAAATTCTTCTAAACAATCGTGGATCTTTTTATACTAAATTCATCTAAACAATCATGGCTCTTTTTATACTAAATTCTTCTAAACAATCGTGGCTCTTTTTATAATAAATTCTTATAAACAATCGTGGCTTTTTTTATAATAAATTCTTCTAAACAATCGTGGCTCTTTTTATAATAAAATTTTATAATAAATTCTTCTAAACAATCGTGGCTCTTTTTATGCTAAATTCTTGTAAACAATCGTGACTCTTTTTATACTAAATTCTTCTAAACAATCGTGGCTTTTTTTATACTAAATATTATAAAAAAATTTTATAAAACAATCGAGCCTACACTAAAAATGTTCACCAAAAATTTTCACTTTAAAGTTTCACTTAAAAAATTTCACTAAAAAATTTTCACCACTAAATATTTTCATCAAAAAATTTCACTAAAAAAAGGTTTCACTAAAAAATTTTCACTAAAAATGTTCATCAAAAAATTTCACTTTAAAGTTTCACTTAAAAAATTTCACTTTAAAGTTTCAATTAAAAAATTTCACTAAAAAATTTTCACAAAAAAATTTCACCAAAAATTTCACTAAATATTAATAATAAATCAAAATTTTCACTAAAAATGTTCACCAAAAAATTTCACAAAATATTTTCATCAAAAAATTTTCACCAAATTTCACCAAAAAATTTCACAAAATATTTTCATCAAAAAATTTCTAAAAAATGTTCACCAACAAATTTTCACTAAAAATGTTCATCAAAAAATTTCACTTATAAAATTTCACTTAAAGTTTCACTTAAAAAATTTCACTTTAAAGTTTCACTTAAAGAATTTCACTAAAATGTTTTCACTAAATATTTTTATCAAAAAATTTCACCAAAAAATTTTGACCAAAAATTTCACTAAAAATGTTCACCAAAAAATTTCATAAAATATTTTCATCAAAAAATTTCACTAAAAATGTTCATCAAAAAATTTCACTTTAAAGTTTCACTTAAAAAATTTCAATTTTAAAGTTTCACTTTAAGAATTTCACTAAAAATGTCACTAAATATTTTCATCAAAAAATTTTCACCAAATTTCACCAAAAAATTTCACTAAAAATGTTCACCAAAAAATTTCATAAAATATTTTCATCAAAAAATTTCACTAAAAATGTTCATCAAAAAATTTCACTTTAAAGTTTCACTTAAAAAATTTCAATTTTAAAGTTTCACTTTAAGAATTTCACTAAAAATGTCACTAAATATTTTCATCAAAAAATTTCACTAAAAAATGTTCAACAAAAAATTTCACCAAAAAATGTTCACTAAAAATGTTCATCAAAAAATTTCACTTTAAAGTTTCACTTAAAAAATTTCACTAAAAAAATTTCACCAAAAAATTTCACTATAAAATTTCACTAAATATTAATAATAAATCAAAAATTTCACTAAAAAATGTTCACCAAAAAATTTCACTAAATATTTTCTTCAAAAAATTTCACTAAACAATTTTCACAAAAAAATTTTGACCAAAAATTTCACTAAATAATAATAAATATTAATAATAAATCAAAAATTTCACTAACAAATTTTCACAAAAAATTTCACTAAAAATTTTCATCAACAAATTTTCATCAAAAAATTTCACTAAAAATTTTCACCAAAAAATTTCACCAGTTCTTTTTTTTAAATTTTTAACAAAACTTTATTTTGACGCTTTTTTTGCTTTCTATTACAAAAACTCGCTGAATTAACTTGTTTTCATTCTGTGAAATATCTTTGATATTAAAGCTGCTGCTGATATTATTGTTGTATGTGGCAACATACAAGTTAAATACAACGATAAATGTTGCATTTGTTCTCCAGCCGGAAAACGAAACTCAAAGCATCATGGATGCGATGCATTCAACCATATTTAGCAACAACAAAATACAAAAAAAAAACCTTCTTTTGCAATGAAATTTACAAATGATTTTGCATTTATTACAGCAAAAAAAGCAGAAAGAAATTGTTTAAAATATAAATAAAAATAAATAAATTGTGTGGCACAACACACAAGGGTTTTTTTTTATAACAAAACAAATTCACTGATAATTGCTGGAAATAAATGCAAGTGCTCTGTACACAGAGAGGGCTACAATCTGACTTTAGTTCTATATGTTTGAAAAAAATTCTATTTTATTTTAATTTTTTAGTTTAGAAAGATTAGCTTTTTAGACTTTAGTTTTATGGCAAAGACTTTAACAAAAAAATATAAATAAGGTCATTATTTAAAGTTATTTTTTTTTTATTTTTTATTTTTAAACAAATTGTTAGTTCCCAAAGTCTAGGAAAAAAAACTGTGTTTGATAAATGATGTTTTTTTTAGAGAGTTTGGGAATATGCTTTAAATTTAATGATGTGTTTTAAGTTTTAAAGAAAAATTTTTAGGCAAAGTTGTGTATTATTATTTTGTAGCAATTTGTCATTGTGCCCTTTTTGTTTCTTTTTATCTGGCTGTTGGAAAGTCTTGATTCATAAAATGTTCATTAACCTTTCGATTTCTGAGTTTGCCATGGTAACTTCTTGTGTGTTTGATATTGCGTATAGTTTTTTAATGTTTTTTTTTCTGTGATTTACAATTATCTAGCTATTAATTATTGAAACTATCATTAATATTGATTTCAAGTAATGGTTACAAATCATACACAGACAGAAAAAAAGGTTAAAAACCTTGTCATTTATTACAATACTTTACAAGAAACAGAAAATACTAAACAATTTGCAAATTGGAAAACATCAAACGGCATAATAGAACTTTAAATGTACTACAACCAAAACATTATATGATAAACTTTAACAAATAAAAAAATAATTTAAAAAAAAAATTAGTGAAAATTTTAATAAAAATTTTTGGTGAAATTTTCAGTGAACATTAACAAAAAAAAGTTTAGTGAAAATTGCTAAAAAAAATAAACAAAAAAATTATTTAAAAAAAAGATTGGTCAAATTTTTGGTAAAATTTTGTAATGAAAATTTTTGGTGAAATTTTTTAGTGAAAATATTTAGTGTAAATTTTTGGCAAATTTTTTTTGGTGAAAATTTTGTATTGAAAATTTTTAGTGAAATTTTTTAATGAAAATTTTTAGTGAAATTTTGTATTGGAAATTTTTTATTGAAAATTTTTAGTGAAATTTTTTATTGAAAATTTTTGGTGAAAATATTTTTGGTTTGGTTGGTGAAATTTTGTATTGTAAATTTTTGGTGAAAATTTTTTATTGAAAAGTTTTGGTGAATTTTTTTATTGCAAATTTTTGGTGAAATTTTTTTTTCGAATTTTTGGTGAAATTTTTTGGCGAATTTTTGGTGAAATTTTTTCGTGATAATTTTTGGTGAAAATATTTAGTTTTTTTAATTTTTATTGAAAATTTTTAGTGAAATTTTTTATTGAAAATTTTTGGTGAAAATATTTTTCGAACATTTTGTGAATTTTTTGTATTGTAAACTTTTGGTGAACATTTTTAGTGAATATTTTTGGCAAATTTTTTTATTCAAAATTTTTTATAGAAAAAAAGGTGGTGAAATTTTGTATTGAAAAGTTTTGGTGAATTTTTTTATTGTAAATTTTTGATGAATTTTTTTTTTTCGAATTTTTGGTGAAATTTTTTGGCGAATTTTTGTTGGAGAAAATTTTTAGTGAAAATTTTTGGTGAAATTTTTTATTGTAAATTTTTCGTGAAATTTTTTAGTGAAAACTTTTGGTGAATATTTTGTGTGAAAATTTTTAATGAAAAAAATTTTATAAAAAAGGGCCACGATTGTTTTACAAAATTTAGTATAAAAAAGCCACAATTGTTTTAAAAAATCTAGTAAAAAAGTAGCCACGATTGCTTTCTAAAATATAGTATAAAAAGAGCCACGATTGCTTCATAAAATTGAGGATAAAAAGAGCCTCGATTGTTTAGAAGAATTCAGTATAAAAAGAGTCACTATTGTTTAATAAAATTTAGTAGAAAAAGTACACGATTGTTTAATAAAATTTAGTAGAATAATTTAGTATAAAAAGAGCCACGATTGTTTTTAAAAATTTAGTATAAAAAGAGTCACAATTGTTATGAAGAATTTAGTATAAAATGAGCCACGATTGTTTAGAATAATTTTGTATAAAAAGATTCACGATTGTTTTAATAAAATTTAATAGGAAAAAAGTCACGATTGTTTAATAAAATTTAGTAGAAAAAGGCCACGATTGTTTAGAATAATTTTGTATAAAAAGAGCCACGACTGTTTTATAAAATTTAGTATAAAAAGAACCACGATTGTTTTATAAAATTTAGTAGGAAAAAAGCCACGATTGTTTAGAAGAATTTAGTATAAAAAGAGCGACGATTGTTTAGAAGAATTTAGTATAAAAAGACCACGATTGTTTCATAAAATTGAGGATAAAAAGATACACGATTGTTCAGAAGAATTTAGTATAAAAAGAGTCACTACTGTTTAGAAGAATTTAGTATAAAAAGACTCACGATTGTTTAGAAGAATTTAGTATAAAAAGAGCCACGATTGTTTTATAAAATTTAGTAGGAAAAAATCCACGATTGTATAAAAAGACTCACGATTGTTTAGAAGAATTTAGTATAAAAAGAGCCACGATTGTTTAATAAAATTTAGTAGAAAAAGGCCACGATTGTTAAGAAGAATTTAGTATAAAAAGAGCCACGATTGTTTAATAAAATTTAGTAGAAAAAGGCCACGATTGTTTAGAAGAATTTAGTATAAAAAGAGCCACGATTGTTTACAAGAATTTATTACAAAAAAAGCTGCGATTGTTTAGAAGAATTTAGTATAAAAAGAGCCACGATTATTTATAAGAATTTATTATAAAAAGAGCCTCGATTGTTTATGAGAATTTATTATAAAAAGAGCCTCGATTGTTTAGAAGAATTTAGTATAAAATAAGCCTTAATTCTTTATGTTAAAGTTTGATTTTGAACTCTTCTTTTTGTTACTAAACGTTTGTTAAACTTTTATTGCGTATTTTCACTGCTAGTATTTAAAAAAAAATCCATTCAAAAGAAGTCTTACAACAGTGTGAATTTGAGTTGTATTAAAGAAAAATCGTTATAGAAATCTAGGTAACTTACACCATTTTGCGGCTATAACTAATAGACAATACCCCATAAACAATAAATTGTTATTATGATATTGAAATATATGTATGTATAATGTGTTTAAAAGTGTTTAGATTGTAAAGAATTTTGAGGTTGTTTCTTTTTTGCTTTTGCGGACAGTAATACAATATTTAACAAAGTTCAAAGGTTTAAATTGTTAGAAAATAGAGAAAGAAAACCTCAAAGTAATATTTATTACAGCTAAAGGAACTAAGGAGGGGTTATTAATAGATTAAGAGTGGAAAGGGGGTTTAACAGGCAATATGAACAAGTATTTAAAAGTAATTTAGGACTCGAAGGACCATAATTCCAAATAAGTCTCATATTTGCTAAAAAAAAAATTAGCTAGAAAAAGTTTTGTATAAAAAGTGTATGTTTAAATCACCTTTCCTCAGTTGCTAGATTGTTTAAGCAGTTGATTTCTTTCTTATATATTTGTCATAGTCTAGAATAGATTGCTATTGAAAATCAGTAAAATCCATACAAAAAACCCTGAGTTATGTTAGAAATTATACTGCCACCTCGCTAGTTTTGAGCATATTATTGGAATTTCATTTAGAGGGTTTAAAATAAACAGTTTTAAATTGTTTTTCATTGGATTCTTTTTAAAATTGAATGAATTTCTTTATAAATTAACAATTTAAAATCTATTTAGCCTTTAATTGATATAATTTGCTCAACAAAAAGACTGCTTTGGTGGTCAAAAACTATTTAAAGTTTAAAATTTCTAAATAATTGGAAAAATACATAAAAATCTAATGACAATTATCATTACGGAAATAGAGCATATTAACAAAAATGTTGGAAAATTTATAGTTATTGTCAATTGGACAATGGTTACACAAATATTCTTTATTGAAAGAAAAAATTCGAAAATTTTCTAACCAAAAAAAAAGCTGGCATCTAACAAATGCCCAAACAAGTTCTGGTATTTAAAAGGCATAAAATATAAATTACCAATAAAATAAGAGTTCAAGATACACATGTTCCTGGCCAACATAGACTAACTCGGTGTGTGCCAGTCATACTACTGCTTTAATCTCTATCGTATCTCTAAACATCTCTTAAAGATTTGTCGTTCATGGGTAGTTTTGAAGTTTTTCTTTTTTATTTTTTGTGTTTTCGTTATGTTTATTTACACAGCATGAGGCATTTTTATTTATATTTTATTTATAGACGACAAGTTGTTGTGTGTTCAGGAACACAGAAATAAGAAGAAATACTAACGTAAGTAGATGAAATGCAACAGAAACAAATTCTGACAGACCAACATGAGCTCAATAATTATTTTGGAAATAGGAATACATACAGACACATTTATAAGAGTTCCAGGAACACTCAAGGAAATATAGGCAAGATTTTAGAAAATTTATAGGAGAAATTTTTTAGTAAAGATTTCAAGTAAACTTTTTTTTTTTCGTGAAATTTTGCACGCAGAGAAAATTCAGGAATTAAATATTTTATAAAACAATCTTGGATAATTTTATACTAAATTTCACAAAACATCGTGACTCTTTTTATACTAAATCTTATAAAATAATCGTGACTCTTTTTATACTAAATTTTATTAAACAATCGTGGCTTTTTTTATACTTAATTCGTCTAAACAATCGTTGCTCTTTTTCTACTAAATTTCAGAAAACAATCGTGACGTTTTTTATGAACAAACGTGACTCTTTTTATACTAAATTTTGTGGAAAATCGTGGCTCTTTTAAACTAAATTTCAGAAAACAATCGTGGCTCTGTTTATACTAATTGCTTCTAAACAATCGTGGCTCTTTTTATACTAAATTCATATAAACAATCGTGACTCTTTTTATACTAAATTCTTCTAAACAATCGAGGCTAATTTTATACTATATTTTATTAAACAATCTTGGCTCTTTTTATACTAAATTCATCTAAACAATCGTGGCTCTTTTTATACTAAATTTTATCTAGCAATCGTGGCTCTTTTTATACTAAATTTTATAAAACAATCGTGGCTCTTTTTATACAAAATTCTTCTAAACAATCGAGGCTTTTTTCCTACTAAATTTTATTAAACAATCGTGGCTCTTTTTATACTAAATTCTTCTAAATAATCGTGGCTCTTTTTATACTAAATTGTATTAAACAGTCGTGGCTCTTTTTATACTAAATTCATCTAAACAATCGTGACTCTTTTTATACTAAATTTTATAAAACAATCGTGGCTCTTTTTATACTAAATTTTATAAAACAATCGTGGCTCTTTTTATTCAAAATTTAAGAAAACAATCGAGGCTCTTGTTATACTAAATTTCAGAAAACAATATTGTCTCTTTTTATCCCAAATTTTTATAAAACAATCACGACTTTTTTTCCTTATTTTAAAAAAGTCGTGACTATTTTTATCCTAAATTTTATAAAACAAGTGAGACTCTTCCTATAATAAATTTGAGAAATCAAGTACAACTTTTTCTACTAAAATTTAAAAAAAATATTTTTTTTTAGTGACTCTTTTTTCGTCCCAAATTTTGTAAAAAAAATCGTGACTTTTTTATAAAACAATCGCGATTTTTTTTTCCAAAATAATGCTAAAAAAATGTGTCGTGACTCTTTATCCTAAATTTTGTGTTTATGTAACCTAAATTTTATAAATCTATCGCGACTCTTTTCCTACTAAATTTTTGAAAACAATTCGTTGCTCCTTTTTATACTAAATTTTTATAAAGCAATCATGAATTTTTCCCCTAAATATTTTTTAAAAAAGGTCGTGACTCTTTTTATCATGAATTTCATGAAACAATTTCGACTTTTTATCCCAAATTTTTTAAAACAATTGAGACTCTTCCTGTAATAAATTTGAGAAAGTACAGCTTTCTCTATTAAATTTTATAAAATAATTTTCTTGCTTTTTATGCAAAATCTTACAAAAAAAATTTAACTCTTTTTATCCCGAATTTTGTAAAACAATGTGACCTTTTATCCTAAATTTTGTAAAAACATCGTGGATGTCTTTAACCTTAATTTGATAAAACCATCGTGACTCTTTTTTCATCCCAAATTTAGGAAAAAACCGTATTTTTTTTATTAAAATTTTTATAAAAAAATCGCGACTTTTTCCCTAAATAATATTTAAAAAGTCGTGACTCTTTTTATCCTAAATTTTATAACAATATCGTGGTTGTGTTTAACCTAAATTTTATAAAACAATCATGACTTTTTATGCCAAATTTTTATAAAACAATCGCGATTTTATTTAAGAAAAGTCGTGACTTTTTTATCCTAAAACATCGTGGTTGTGTTTAACCTGAATTTTATAAAACAATCATGACTTTTTTATACCAAATTTTTATAAAACAATCGCGACTTTATTTAAAAAAAAGTCGTGGCTCTTTATTATCGTAAATTTTAGAGAAACATCGATATTGTGCTTAATCTAAATTTTATAAAACAGTCATGAACTGTTTATCCCAAATTTTTATAAAACAATCGCGACTTTATTTAAAAAAAGTCGTGACTGTTTGTATCCTAATTTTTTTAAAAACATCGTGGTTGTGTTTAACCTCAATTTTATAAAACAATCATGACTTTTTATGCCAAATTTTTATAAAACAATCGCGATTTTATTTAAGAAAAGTCGTGACTTTTTTATACTAAATTTTATAAAAAACATCGTGGTTGTGTTTAACCTGAATTTTATAAAACAATCATGACTTTTTTATCCCAAATTTTTATAAAACAATCGCGATTTTATTTAAGAAAAGTCGTGACTTTTTTATCCTAAATTTTATAAAAAACATCGTGGTTGTGTTTAACCTGAATTTTATAAAACATCATGACTTTTTTATCCCAAATTTTTATAAAACAATCATGACTTTTTTATCCCAAATTTTTACAAAACTGTCGCGACTTTATTTAAAAAAAGTCGTGACTCTTTTTATCCTAAATTTTAGAGAAACATTGAGAGTGTGTTTAACCTTATTTTTATAAAACGATTATGACTTTTTTATCAAAACTTTTATAAAACAATCGCGATTTTATTTAAAAGTCGAGACTTTTTTATCCTAGAATTCACAAAATTTGTTTTTTTACCAACATTTCTTTTTGGAGTGTCTGAACTATTACTTAAATATGTAGTTTAATACACATAATAAAATACATGCACAGGCAGGTGCCAAAATAACGTTATCTCTACAAGTTCAAAATGTTGTGCAACAACTTTAACTTACCAGTTTTCTGTATTATTCTTCATGTTTATTTTTTATTTTATTGTATATTGAAAAAAGTGTGTCTGTTCGGTTGGCTATAGATGGGAGCATGGATAATTTAAAGATACATAATTGTTACAAATCAATTGATAGTTTATCAACCAAAAGAGGGGGGGTCCAAAAAATGTGATACCGTTTAAATCAAATAACTCACATCTCACATATTTCCTCTCTTTTGTTTGTGGCTTGCTCTTGCTTCATTCAACATCCTTTTAAACTCTTTAAATCTCTTTTTTTATTGACAATGATTTAATTTTACAGGAAGTTTGTAGCTTTGAATTCTTTTTCTGCTACTTTTCTAGCTGATTAATCACATTTAAGTTGTTCTCCTTCGTTTCTTCTATGAATCATTATGTTGATGTTTAAATATCTTGTATTTTATTTACTTCGTTGCTCTATAATTTTATTGTTAAATATTGTGGCATTAAAATTGTTTAGCAAATGGCAGCTCTATAATTTCTTTATTTTTATGGATTTTGTGCATTTGTGTAACATAAATACATGTTTTCTATCGTTTGTATCTACTAAATGGAGCTAGAAATGCATTTATAAAGTGTTGACAGTTTTGCCTGGCTGCTGTTTCGAGTTTAAAAAGTAGGCGTTTGTTTTAGTGGTTCATAAATTGTACAAGGGAAAGATAGTTTCCAAAGAAAATATTGTAATATAGCAACACTTTGCTACAGTTAGAAAAATAGTACTCTAATCTAGCATTTTTTTTTAAATAAAATTTAGTAAAAAAAAAGTCGTGACTTTTTTTAAAAAAAGTCGCGATTATTTTATATGATTTTGGATTAAAAGAGTCACAACTGTTTTATAATATTTGAATAAAAATAGATATGTTTTTTTTATAAAATTTAGTACAAAAAGAGCGACTATTGTTTTATAAAATTTGGTATAAAAAGTCACGATTTTTTTTCAAATAAAGTCGCGATTGTTTTATAAAAAATTGTATAAAAAAGTCAGGATTGTTTTCTAAAATTTGGGATAAAAAGAAAACGATGTTTTTTTTATCCAATGATTTTTAAAATTTGGGATAAAAAAAGTCACGATTGTTTTAAAAAAAATTTTTTATACAAAAGTCACTATTGATTTATGAAATTTAGAATTAAAAGGCACACCATTGTTTAGTACATTTTTGGATTAAAGGATTTACGATTGTTTTATAAAATTTAGGATAAAAATAGACACGATTGTTTCATATAATACAAATGGCCGTCTTTTTAATACAATATAAAAAGAGTCACGACTTTTTTTTAAAATAAAGTCGCAATTGTTTTATTTAAATTTGGTTAAAAAAGTCATGGTTTGTTTAATAAAATATGGAATAAAAATTTGTCGGCTTTTTGTATAAAAATATTCACGATTGTTGTATAAAATTTGGTATAAAAAGAGTCACGACTTTTTTTTAAATAAAGTCGCGATTGTATTATAATATTTGAATAAAACTAGATACGATTGTTTTATAAAATTATATAATTAATCATGTATATAATTTATTATAAAAAGTGTAACGCCTTTTTTAAATAAAGCAGCGATTGTTTTATAAAATTTTGGATACAAAGTCATGATTGTTTTTATTTATGTTTTATAAAATGTATTATAAAAAAGGTCACGATTCTTTTATAAAATGTGGTTAAGAAAACTTACGATTGTTTTAGAAATTATTACAAAAAGTCGCGATTCTTTTATAAAATTTAGTTTAGAAAGAGTACTGAAAGAGTCACAATTGTTTAAATTAAAGCAAAAATTTCAAAATTTTTTTACTTATAGAATAAAAACTTCATCAAAATTATTTTTGAGCAAAAATTATAATTTCGAAATTAAGTTCGCATTTTCGAAATTAATTTCGAATTATCGATTTTTGCTCAAAATTCTTTATTTCGAATACTCTATTGAAATTGACTTATAAATCTTGATTTTTTCAATTTTCCGGTAAAATTTTGAATTTCGAACTTCCAAAACTTTTCAAATTGTAACAAAAATTTCATAATTTTATTACTTATGCAATAAAAACTTTCTCAAAATAATTTTGGAACAAAAATTGGAATTTCGAAAATAAGTTCGAATTTTCGAAATTAATTTCGAATTTTCGATTTTAGCTCAAAATTCTTTATTTCGAATACTCTATTGAAATTGACTGAAAAAATCTTGTTTTTCTAAATTTTCCTTAAAAATTTTGAATTTCGAACTTCCAAAACTTTTAAACTTGCTCAAAATTATTTTGGAGCAAAAATTGGAATTTCGAAAATAAGTTCGAATTTTCGAAATTAATTTCGAATTTTCGATTTTAGCTCAAAATTCCTTATTTCGAATACTCTATTGAAATTGACTGAAAAAATCTTGTTTTTCTAAATTTTCCTTAAAAATTTTGAATTTCGAACTTCCAAAACTTTTTAAATTGTTAAAAAAATTTCATAATTTTGTTATTTATGCAATAAAAACTTGCTCAAAATTATTTTGGAGCTAAAATTGGAATTTCGAAAATAAGTTCGAATTTTCGATTTTCTCACAAAATTCTTTATTTCGAAACTCTATTGAAATTGACTAAAAAAAATCTTGATTTTCTAAATTTTCCTTAAAAATTTTGAATTTCGAAATTCCAAAACTTTTGAAATTGAAGCAAAAATTCCATAATTTTATTGTTTATGCAATAAAACTTTCTCAAAATTATTTTGGAGCAAAAATTGGAATTTCGAAAATAAGTTCGAATTTTCGAAATTAATTTCGAATTTTCGATTTTAGCTAAAAAATCTTTATTTCGTATCTTCTATTAAATTCGACTTAAAAAATCTTGATTTTTTAAATTTTCCTTTAAAATTTTGAATTTCGAACTTCCAAAACTTTTTAAATTGTTACAAAAATTTCACAATTTTATTATTTATGCAATAAAAACTTGCTCAAAATTATTTTGGAGCAAAAATTGGAATTTCGAAAATAAGTTCGAATTTTCGAAATTAATTTCGAATTATCGATTTTTGCTCAAAATTCTTTATTTCGAATACTCTATTTCGAATTGTCTTAAAAAATCTTGATTTTTTAAATTTTCCGGTAAAATTTCGAATTTCGAACTTCCAAAACTTTTCAAATTGTAACAAAAATTTCATAATTTTATTACTTATGCAATAAAAACTTTCTCAAAATAATTTTGGAACAAAAATTGGAATTTCGAAAATAAGTTCGAATTTTCGAAATTAATTTCGAATTTTCGATTTTCTCACAAAATTCTTTATTTCGAATACTCTATTGAAATTGACTGAAAAAATCTTCTTTTTCTAAATATTTCTTTAAAATTTTGAATTTCGAAATTCCAAAACTTTTGAAATTGAAGAAAAAAATTCCATAATTTTATTATTTATTTAATACAAAATATCCTAAAAATGATTTAAAGCAAAAATTGGAATTTCGAAATTAAGTTTGAATTTTCAAAATTTTGAAAGAAAATTTCATTTCTTGTATTTTTAATTTAAATTAGTTTTTTTATGATTAAAATCTGAAAAATTCTTAAATTTTCTTATAATTTATTGAGTTTTATTTTGTATCTCAGATTCTGCTTTAACTCCTTGGCACATTAAGGCCATTTTCCCTTCAGTTTTCTGTAAATAAATCATATTGATAAGGAAAATATTTTGTTGGTTTAACCACAACAAGAAAAATCATTTAAGGTTTCTTTTTAAGCTGCATCTTTACAATTTATTTCTTGACGGCCTTTTTATTTAGATTTAGAAAATGTTGTTTGCAGAACAAATTTTGTTAAATTGTCTTACTTTAAGAAATGGAAAACTTGTATTGAAGTTAAGGTTTTAAAGCAGTGGTGGGCATAAAGAGAACATGAGAGACATACTCTCTCTATCTGTAATGAAAGCAGACTAGATATTTATAGGGATTTAATAAATTTGAATGAACTTTATTGTTATTTGTATTGATGAGCATGTTCTGTAACCCCTGTGGCTATGGGAGCCGACCACTGCTTTAAAGTTGGTTGGTTTGCTTGGAGAAGTAGTAGAGTTTTTCTGCGGGTATCTTTTTTTGAAGCTTAAGAATTTTTGGTTTCAGTTTTTGTGTGCAAAAAAACAATAGAGTTTTGTGGCTGTTTAACACAAGCAGACCATTTTTAACCACATCAATGGATTTGAAGATAAAACAACCATTGTTTTGGAAAAACAAAATAATAAAATCCTAAAAAGAAACCAAACGATAAATAATTGTGCCCAAAGGCCGACAATATAAAAAGAGTGATGGTTTGGTTTTTTAGTTTTGTTCTTTGTGGCTGAGTTACAAAATGTTAAATGAATGAATTCCATTAAATTGAAGACTAATGGGAGGGAGAAGAGGGTAGGCCAACGCTTGAACGACAGCTAAAGAAAGAAAGATTTTAAAGTTTGATTGGTGGAATTGGCCGCCAAAAGAGAGTTGTGTGGCCTCAACTATTGTTACTTGTTTAAAGCCATAATAATAATTTTTCGTTTTTGAAAACATTTCGCCAGTTACTCCTTTTGGCGGGGGGCAGCTTTAGCTACAATTTTTATGTTTCTGTAAACTGATTTAATTTATTAAACATAAATTCTAAAAGACTCCTCTTCTTTTGAAGACATGGAGCATGAATACAATGAGTTTTGCAGCCAAGACAGGCCAGCCGAAAGATAAAACTTTAGATTTGTAAATGAATGGCTTTTGATTTGTGGCAAGGCATTGGTGGTTTTTTATGGTTATCTCTCTTGGGGGAGTCGCTCTAAAATGTACATCATCAGCAAAAGCATCATAATCATCATCATTTATCTAAAGATAAGGCCCACAGTTACAACCAACTTCGTTTAACTTTAAAGACAAAAACAACCTTCAAACTAAAACTAAAACTCAGTCTAAAGCGAAAGTTAAATCGCATTTTTCAAGCATGCTGCTGCATGTTCTCTCAGGGGTTGTTGTTTTTTTAACCATGAAATCTTCGTTTAAAAACTAAAGCCTTTGGGGTTGTTCCAGCCAACAATCCAGCCATCAAGCAAGCAGATGCAGAGTCAATTCCAGCCACATACTTACACTATTAAATTCTTATTACTTCCACTTTAAATAACCTAACAGGTCAGTCGTTTAGACTGGTTTCTTATTATAATTCTTGGCCTGTCTGTCTTTCTGTCTTCCTTTTTTTCATGTTCGTTTTCGACAAATGATGATGATTGGAGGTTGGACATTACTGCCTTCCATCCTACTCTCTGGCTGGCCTTAAAATTAATGGTTGTACTTAAATTATGAAATGATTAAATAATGAAGAAGGTTTAAAAGGTAAAAAAAACCTGACAAGAGAAACGATAAATTGCCAGAAAATAAAAGAGAAAAAGAAAAAAAAATACTTAAAAAAGCTTTAAGCTGTTTTTAAGCAGAAAAACGACATAAATGAAAAAAAATTTAAAATAAATTTAAAAATTTTGATTTTGAAAATTCAAATATTTTTTACAAAAATATTTTTTTTCTTTATTATTTTAAAAAAATATGAATAATTTTGCAATTTTGAGCTAAAGTCAAAAATTCGAAAAATTCGAACTTAATTTCGAAATTCCAATTCTTGCTTTAAATTGATTTTTAGTATATTTTTATTATATAAACAATAAAAGTATGAAATTTTTACTGCAATTTGAAAAATTTTGAAAGTCAAAAATTCGAAATTAATTTCGAAAAATTCGAACTTAATTTCGAAATTCCAATTCTTGTTTTAAAATCATTTTTAGTATATTTTTATTATATAAACAATAAAATTATGAAATTTTTACTGTAATTTGAAAAGTTTTGAAAGTTCGAAATTCAAAATTTTCCAGAAAAATTTAAAATCAAGATTTTTAAGTCAATATTAATAGAATATGCTAAATAAAGATTTTTGAGCAAAAATTGGAATTTCGAAATTAAGTTCGAATTTTCGAAATTAATTTCGAATTTTCGACTTTAGCTCAAAATTGCTAAATTATTCATATTCTTTTAAAATAATGTAAAAAATTAATTAATGCTTCAATTAATTTCAAAAGTTTTGGAAGTTCGAAATTAAAAATTTTAAAGAAATATTTAGAAAAACAAGATTTTTTAAGTCAATTTCAATAGAGTATTCGAAATAAAGAATTTTGTGAGAAAATCGAAAATTCGAAATTAATTTCGAAAATTCGAACTTAATTTCAAAATTTAAATTTTTGGTTCATAATAATTTTGAGGACGTTTTTATTGCATAAATAATAAAATTGTGAAATTTTTGTAACAATTTAAAAAGTTTTGGATGTTCGAAATTCAAAATTTTAAAGGAAAATTTAGAAAAACAAGATTTTTTAAGTCAATTTCAATAGAGTATTCGAAATAAGGAATTTTGAGCTGAAATCGCTAATTCGAAATTAATTTCGAAAATTCGAATTTATTTTCGAAATTCCAATTTTTACTCAAAAATAATTTTGAGAAAGTTTTTATTAAATAAATAATAAACTTATGAAATTTTTGTTACAATTTGAAAAGTTTTGGAAGTTCGAAATTCAAAATTTTTCAGGAAAATTAAAAAAATCAACGTTTTTCAAGTCAATTTTAATATAGAATTCGAAATAAAAAATTTTTGAGCTAAAATCGAAAATTCGAAATTAATTTCGAAATTCCAATTTTTGCTCAAGATTAATTTTGAGGAAGTTTTAATTAAATAAATAATAAAATTATGAAATTTTTGTTACAATTTGAAAAGTTTTGGAAGTTCGAAATTCAAATTTTTTTTGCAAAATTGAAAAATCAAGATTTTTTAGGTCAATTTTAATACATAATTCGAAATAAAAAATTTTTGAGCTAAAATCGAAAATTCGAAATTAATTTCGAAAATTATTTTTAGGATTTCGAAATTCAAATTTTACATAAAATTCTTTTTAGAGCGTTTTTATTGCAAAGTTTAAAAACTTGTATTTCTCATTATACTTCAATAGTTTATTAAAAATCTAAATTTTTTATTTCAAAATTTATTACAATTTCTCAAGTTTTGGAAGTTCGAAAAACGAATTTAAGCCCAAATATTACCATAAGCTGCATTTCTCATTATTTTTCAATAGTTTATTGAAAATCTACATTTTTTTAGCTATGTTCGAAATTTCGAAAATTTTTGCTTATATTTTATAGAGATTTGAAAGTTCGAAATTCAAAATTGAGACCGAAAATTAAAAAAATCACATTTTTTGCTTTTAATTCAATAAAGTATTTGAAATTAAGAATTTTCAGCCATGTTCGAAAATTCGAACTTAATTTCGAAAATTCGATTTAAATTTCGAAATTCAGATTTTTGCTTTAAATTTAATTTTAGAGCAATTTTATTAAATTAACCTCAAAATTTTAATATTTATGCTTTAATTTATTTAGGTTTTAAAGTTCGAATTTTAAAATTTTGAAAAATTTAATTTTTATTTTCTTTAAATTATATTTTTTCTTTAAGCTTTAAATATGAATAATTGCTTTAATTTCATTAAGGCAAATTATGCTTAATCTTCCTGCTGCTATCATTTATATATTTTTTCCTTTTACCACATTTTCAGTTTCATTGACCCAAATATCAATAGCCCAAAGTGCTGTCATTACAGATTTTAACACATCATTTGTAAAGACCAAGTGAAAAGCGGAAAAATTAAAAAAAAGCCCCAAAAGAAATCCTTATTAAAATTTAATGATTAAAACAAGAGGAAATAATGAAGGCTCAGCAATACAGAGATAAAAAATACTTGACTTTAAACAGAAAAACTGAAATAAAAAAATGTGGAGAAAAGTCAGACAATTTAAAATGAAAATTTTCTTAAAAGCAAAGACAGCTAAATTGCCAACTACCTAAATTTTACGAACAATTTGATTCTTTGATTAAATAACCAGCAGAGATTTTGTTTAAAATAAATAAGTAGGCAACTATGTGGTGGTATGTTCCTGGCCACATGCCTGTCCATTTGAATTTCGCAAACAACATTTCAATTCTTTTTTTTTTTTTTTTATTTGAGATTTTAACAAATAAATTGTCTAAACATAAAATCACTGTCTACCAAATTTAGCATTTTCAAAGCTTTGACTTTTAAGACAGTAGAGAAGAAACTTAGGAAAATTGTTGCAAACACAACTAGTTTTAACGGTTTTTTTGTTGTAGCTAAAGCTATAATTTTGGGCTGGCGAAACACAGTTTTTCTAGGAAAAAAATTTTCTTTGGCTAACAAGCCAAACCTGGACATATTTCGGGGTGTATTCTTTCATATGTAAAATCTTTTGCTAAAATAGATAATGAAGAAGATCATGATGAGGTTGCTGGCTGGCTGCTGTTGCTTCAACTCATGATTATGTATGCGGAAACATTGCGTGTCTAGAAATTAAACAATTTATCATTTGCTTAACTTAAAAACAATTTGACATAATAATTTTGTATAATTTTTGTTTCTCTCTTTTTACTGGGGTAATGTTGCAAATGGAAAACACAAACATAACATAATTTAACTGATTTATAAGTATTTTCTGTATATAATTTTTAATTTAATCATGAGAAAATTTTATTACAACATATAAAATTGCCATAAATTTAACAAAAATTAGACAAAAATCTTGTTAGATGTTAAACAAAAAAATAGAAGAAATTAATTTTGGTTTATTGTGCGAAATTCTTCTATAAAATATTTTATTTATTAAACAAATTCAGGTCTAAATAATGAAATGTTTTATGAAAATTAATAAAATCTGTTTTATTTTTAAAAATTTTCAAAGAAAATTGAAATCTCTTTAGTTTTAGCTCATGTTCGAATTTTCGAACTTAAGTTCGAAAAATTTTTAATTCATTTCTTTGTTAAAAACTCATTATTTTTAAGGGAAATAACTAAAATATTATTTATTTAGCTAAATTTCAATATAAAAATCAATTTTTCTTAGTTTTAGCTTATGTTCGAAAATTCGAAATTAAGTTCGAAAAATTTTTTATTGCTTCAAAATTTATTTTATCCGCTACTGAACATGAAACTGCCAACAAATTGCTGAAATTATTTTATTTTAACCCTAATTTCAATGTTCGAAACTCAATTTTTCGAATTTTCAATGTTCGAAATTCCATATTTTTAAGAGAAATTTCTTAAATAAGTTTTTTTGAAGTCAATTTCAATAGAAAGTTAAATTTTTCTTGGTTTTATCAAATGTTCGAAAATTCGAAATTAAGTTCGAAAAATTTTTTATTACTTCAAAATTTATTTCTGCACCTAATGAATACTAAAATACAAACAATTTATGGAAATTCATATATTTTATGCCAGATTTCAAAATTCGAAACTCTAATATTAAATTTTCAATATTCGAAATCCGTTATTTTCAAAGAAAATTACTTATATTGGTTTTATATAAGTTGATTTACATATAGAATTAGATTTTTCTTAATTTTAGCTAATGTTCGAAAATTCGAAATTAAGTTCGAAAAAATTTCTTAGTGCCCAAAGTTATTTGAACTTATACTGAAAACTAAAATACAAAAAATTTACAAAAATTATTTTATTTGAGCCCAGATTTCTATGTTCGAATCACAATTTTTTTAATTTTTATTATTCGAAATTCTTTAATTTTGAGAAGAATTACTTATATGAGCTTTATTTAGGATGTGGTATTTTTTTATCATAAAAAAACCGCTGATTTTCCTTAATAGTGTTAATAAATTCAACTTTAGTTTACGTTTATATCTGCTCCTTTATTAAACCGCCTGTCTGCCTGCCTGTATCGCTATGTCCTTTTAATTTATTTCATGAACATTCACGAAAAATTACTTTTATTTACACTTGTTTTATAAATTGCGCCAAAAGTGTGAGCGACACTTTCAGTCTTAAACTAAAAATAATAATAAACGTGCTGTATTTTGTTACAAATTTGCCACAAATATCCTTCACCACACCAAATCTCTTGTTGTTTTATAGCCAAATATAAGAAATTTGGCAACAAGGCGGCTTTAAGTTTAAATATAAAATTCATTGACTGGCTGGCTGTGTGAAGAAGACAACAGAAATCAACCCTGCTTTAAGGCTCTTAAAGGGGGGTCAGACGGCATGTATTGCCTGTGTTTTGTGCCATGTATTGGGACATTTTTCCATATGTAAACATATACATACCGTGTGATCCATATGAAACTTTGTGTATGTAAAATACATGTGTATTACTCGTGACATTTTTGGCAATTAGAGCATGTTCTATTTTCGTGTGTATAACAGAGTTGTATTTTGAAATACAACACTGTGTGAGTGCAAAATAAAAAAAACAAAACAAAAAAGAGTAAAGAAAAATCATAACAAAAATAATTTCATTGCATTAAATATATATATTGTGATTTAAAAATGGTTTAAATAAATATATTGTTAAAAACAACAAACATATAAACTAATAGAGGTTATGTCACATGCAATTACATATGTACGTTTGAACGTGGAAATTATGAATCATATGTATAACGTGAATTTTGACATACACATGGAATTCCATATGTATCGAATACATGTCCCAATACACAAGCAATACATGCCGTCTGACCCCCCTATTAGGCATAGCCACAAATTTTTCGTTACACAAGCACGCACGTTTAACATTCTACTCAACACAATCGACAAGTAAAACAACAAAAGGCAACAGCAAAAACAACACAACAACAACAAATGAATAAATTCCCTTTGGGGACTTTTGAATTCCTATTCTACAGTTTGGCAACAACAATAAAAACAAGAACAACAACAGAAAGTAAAAAAAAAATAAGTAATAAAAACAAGGAGCAACAAAAACTGTAAAAACAACGAAGTACTTACTCACTTGCACTCGTTCGTACTCGCAAACGAAAACGACCCACACACAAACCAACCATTACTTTTACAAATAGAAAAAAACAAAACCGAAGAAGACAACTTCGGGGCCTACGACCAGTATGAGAGCTAAAGTGATTGTTTTTAGTGCAGAAATAACAGCAACAGCAACAATAATAATAAATACAAAACATAAACAACAGCAGCAAACATATAAAAACAATGTTTATTTATGTTTTTGTATAGAAAAGTGTGTGCTGTTCTTCTGCTCTTTTGTTTATTTATGCTCTAGAGCAGCATTTTCTTTTCCCATCTTTGTTTTTATTTTTTAATGTTTTTTTTTTATTGTTGGTTGTAGAAGAAGCATGAATGACAACAACAACAGCCAGCATATTTAAATGCATTCATGACACTTTTAGGGTCATTATGCACTCTTGTGCCAAAGAAAGTGAAAAAGTAATGGCAAAAAAAAAACATAAATTTACTGTGACAATATTTAAATGTTTTCTTACTGTAATGACAGTTTTTTTAAGCTGCAATTCTAGCCATACTTTTAACTGTTGTTTTCAGGAAAAACTTTTTTTTTTTGAAAAATGTAACACTCACTTGTGTAAAGTTTACCCTATTTTTTAGCTCACTAATTATAAATTAAAGCTTTAACGACACAAAATTTAACAATATATTTTAAAAAATTCTTTAATTTTGAACAGTTTTTTAGCAAAACGAATAAGAAAATACTGAAATATGTTTTAATCAAGACAATTTAATTAAATATTTAATTTTTCAGAGTTTTATAACATGTTCGAAAATTCGAACTTGAGTTCAAAATATCTTTCTCTGACTTTCTGACTTAAAAAATTATTATTTTTTAGAGAAATTACTCAACCCAGTTTTATTTATAGCAATTTCAGCATAAAAATCAATTTTTCTTGGTTTTAGCTAATGTTCGAAAATTCGAACTTAAGTTCGAAAAATTTTTTATTGCTGTAAAATGTATTTTCATACCTTCTGAATACAAAAATACAATCAATTTGCAGAAATTCGTTTATTATAAAGCAGATCTTGATGTTCGAAACTCAATTTGTTGAATATTCAATGTTCGAAATTCGTTATTCTTGAGAAAAACTATTTGTATATGCTTCAGTTATAGTAATTTCAATACTAAATTCGATTTTTCTTGGTTTTTGCTAATTTTCGAAAATTCGATCTTAAGTTCGAAAAAGTTTTAATTACATTTCTATGTTAAAAACTTATTATTTTTGAGAGAAATTCTTCAAATAAGTTTTATTTTTATCAATTTCATTCGAAAATTAAATTTTTCTGAGTTTTGGCAAATGTTCGAAAATTCGAACTTAAGTTCGAAAAAAATTTTATTGCTTTAAAATTTATTTTACTAACTATAGATTGCAAAAATGCAAACAAATTTTGAAATTTATTTTATTTTAAGCCAGATTTCAATGTTCGAAATTTATTTTAATCAGTTTTCGAAGTTCGAAATTAGCAATTCTTCAAGAAAACTACCAAAATATCTTTAATTTATGTTTATTTGTATAGAAAATTATTTTTTTCTTAGTTTTAGCTTATATTCGAAAATTCGAACTTAAGTTCGAAAATATTTTAATAGATTTTTTTTGCTAAAAATTTATTTTTTCAAGGAAACTGCTTAAAGAAGTTTTATTTATTAAAATTTCAATCGAAAATTAAATTTTTCTCGGTTTTTGCAAATGTTCGAAAATTCGAACTTAAGTTCGAAAATTTTTTTATTGCTGTAAAATTTATTTTAACAACCTGTGATCTCAAAAATATCAAAAATTTGCAGAATTTGTTTTATTTTAACCAAATTTTCCATGTTCGAAATTTATTTTGATTAGTTTTTAAAGTTCGAAATTAGCAAATCTTCAAGAAAACTATCAAAATGTAGTTTATTTATGTTTATTTCTATAGAAAATTTATATTTTCTTAGTTTTAGCTTATGTTCCACAATTCGAACTTAAGTTCGAAAATATTTTAATTGATTTTTTGTGATAAAAATTCATTATTTTTGAAGGAAACTGCTTAAAGAAGTTTTATTTATTAAAATTTTAATCGAAAATTAAATTTTTCTGGTTTTTGGCAAATGTTCGAAAATTCGAACTTAAGTTCGAAAATTTTTTTATTGCTGTAAAAATTATTTTAACAACCTGTGATCTCAAAAATATCAAAAATTTGCAGAATTTGTTTTATTTTAAGCAAATTTTCCATGTTCGAAATTTATTTTGATTAGTTTTCAAAGTTCGAAATTAGCAAATCTTCAAGAAAACTATCAAAATGTAGTTTATTTATGTTTATTTCTATAGAAAATTAATTTTTTCTTAGTTTTAGCTTATGTTCGAAAATTCGAACTTAAGTTCGAAAATTTTTTTATTGCTGCAAAATTAAATTTAACACATTCTTTAAACAAAAATATAAAATTTTTGCAAAAATTCATTAATTTCTTTATGTTTTGGATGTTCGAATTTTTAAATTTTTATGGAAAATTCTTTAAATATTTTTTATTCGTGTTTAATTTAATAGTACATTCCATTTTTCGATGTTTTGGCTAATGTTCGAAAATTCGAACTTAAGTTCGAAAAAATTTTATTGCTTAAAAATTGTATTTAACACATTCTCTTAAACAAAATTCAATAAATTTGTAAAATTTCTTTTATTTTAATACGATTTTGATGTTCGAAATTCGAAGATTTTGGGAAAATTTAATAAAATAAGTTTTATTTAGGTAAATTTTAAAACTTATTTTATTAATTTTCGCAAAATCTTCAAAATTTTACATTGTCAACTTAATCCTCTTAATATTATTTTTTTTTACTTTCCAGTAAAATTATTTTTTAATCCCCCTTTTACTTTTATTTAATCCATTAAATATTTTCCCACTTTCCCTTTTTATTTTCTTATTGTTGCTGCGTATTTATTTTCATTTTACAGACATGTTTTCCAAAAAATCTTTTTCAAAATTGCTTTTAACCTACACCTCTAACATTTTACAAATAAATTCAAACAAAAATCCTCTAAAGAAAAATCCTTAAAGATTTGCTTTAAGTTATTTTTAAAATACGCATTTTTTATGAAAATAATATTGCTTTTATAGACTCTTACTTATTTTCTAACATTACATTACTTTTAACGTTTTTTTCATCTGCTCTGCCATATCATTTCATGTTGTTTTTGTAAAACAGCATCTTCTTTTTTCCTTTGATTTGAAACTGAACGAGAAAATTTTAATGAGCTGCTTTTCTTTCAATTTATACACTCACTCTCAAACACACAAACGAACACACTTGTTTCGCATTATTTTATTTGTTGTTTAAACATGTTCGTGAGGGAGTTTGTTTTTATTATTGCCTGGAGAGGGGGAGAGTGAGAGTAAAGTACTTTTCGTACTTGTTTACTATGTACACTCCGTTACTTACACGAACATGCTGACGACACACAAACACATGTTTGTATGGATTTCAAACATCAGAAATTGTAGCATACATTAAGGCAAACATATGTAGTGAATTCCAAAGCAGGATGTGACTTTGTTTTTTTTACATTTGTATGAAATGAAATGTAATGTTTTCGTGTGTGTAGCTTGTTCATACCTGTATGAATGTTTGGGGGATGATTTCTACAACTTTTTTCATACATTGTTTGCAAACAATCCTCCAAAGAAAAAGCTATACAAATTTGGATTTTTTTTTCTTGCTTTAACTAAAATATTAGTTTACCTTAGAAGCATTTGTTTTTCAGCAATATTTATTTGTACAGGAATTTGTTGTTCACAATTATTGTCAATTGTATGAAAGTACGTATGTTGTCATGGTTTATTAACTATTTGAGTATAAATTTCTTTTGTAAAATAATTCCAAGTTCTTTATTATTATTTTCATGTTTTTTTTTTGTTATTAAATTTTTTCTTTTCTTATTTCCAGGATAAACGTGATTGTGGTGCTCCCTGTCATGCCATGTTTTTCCCCGAAAAAGAACGTACCGTTCTTAGATATTGGGTGGGCTCATGGGCGGCTGTTTGTGTGGCCAGCTGTTTGTTTACGGTAAGTTTAAAATTCAGATTATTAATATAAAAAGATAAACAAATTTAAGAAGTTTTCAAAACAAATTACTCACTTTTTTGAACAAAAATTTAAGAAAATATTGTCATATTAAGCTTTTCGAAAGCTTTCATAAAAACCTTAAATTTTAAAAAGTGTAATTATGTAATTAATGTTTGTTATAAAAACATGTGCCACTTTCTAAAAGTTTAAATAGTTCTTTACAGCTGCTTTTTGCCAAAAAAAATTATAAAAGCTTTTCCACAGCTTTAACAAAAAACTATTTTTTAAAAGCTTTTCTTAAATAATTGATTTTTATTTAAGAAACTGGTGATATTTACTTGTTTTCTACAAAAAACATGTAAAAGCTTTCAAAAGCTTTTTTTAGTTTTGCTCATTATTTAAATTTTTCTCCCAATTTTGGTATTATTAAAGTGTTTTCATTATGCTATTCAGTTTTTATGGTTAGATTTCACAATTTGGTATCAAAATTAGTGAAAGCTTTTTCTATAACTTGAATTTTTCATACACTTTTCTTCCAATTTTAGTATTTTAAATATTCTATTCAGTTTTAGTGTCATCTTAGCACCTTTTGGTTTCAAAATTAGGGAAAGCTTTTAAAAAGCTTTTTTTGTTACTTGAATTTTTCTTACATTTTAGGTGTTTTCAAAGCTTATTAAAGATTCTGTTTAGTTTTTTAGTTAATTTTTGGTTATTTTTTACAAAAAAAAAATTAAAGCTTTTTCTAAAAAAAAAAATATAAAAAATTTTTGACATAAAACTGGTAATTTTTCAACATCTACTATTAAAAATAAGCCAAAGCTTTTGAAAAGCTTTTTTAATTTTTCTTAAATTTAACAAAAAAAAACTTTATTTTTTAAAAGTTTTTGTTGTATAATTGATTTTTGTTTAAGAAACTAATGTAATTTAGTGGTTATCTATAAAAAAAACATGTTAAAGCTTTCAAGAGTTTTTTTTAAATTTTCTCATTATTTTAAGTTTTCTATCAATTTTGGTGTTTTTAAAGTATTTTCAATATTCTATTCGGTTTTATTGGTTAGAAGTAACCATTTGGTATCAAAATTAGGGAAAGCTTTTAAAAAGCTTTTTCAATTACATGAATTTTTCTTATATATTTGGTGTTTTCAAAGCTTATAAGAGATTCTGTTTATTTTTTTAGTTAATTTTTGGTTATTTTTACAAAAAAAAAATTAAAGCTTTTTGAAAGCTTTTTTAAAAACAATATATTTGTTATATTTAAATGTTTTAATGAATTAATGACATAAAAGCGATCGTATATTCCAAAAATTTTGAATATTGAAAAGCTTTTTAATTTTTATTTTTTAAGTTTTTCTTGAATTTTTCAAGCTTTCAAAGCCTTTTAAATGTTACATTTAGTTTTTAGCTCTAAATACACACAAATATTAAAGCTTTTTAATTATTCTTGAATTTTTCAGGGTTGCAAAGCCTTTATGAAGATTTAATTCGCTTATTTTTATATTTTTTCTTAAAGCTTTTCGAAAGCTTTAAAAAAAAATTTGAATTTGGATTAAATATTAAATTGGCAACATTAAACTGGTCTTATTTCAACTTTTTTTATGAAAAATGAGTGAAAGCTTTTCTGTTGTTTGAAGTATTCTTAAAGTTTTTACGTTTTAAATGAAGATTTTAAGTTTCTATGCTATTGTTTAGATAACTTTAAGCATTTAGTTTGTAAAATTAACGAAAGCTTTTGTAACATACTTAAATTTGTTAAAAAATTTAGTGTAAAATGTATTTTTTCACCATTTTGTATAAAAAATGTAATAAAGCTTTTTTATTTTTTTTTTTATATATTTTAAGATTCTTTCTTAAGATTCTATTAAAATTTTTAGTTAATTTTTGGGTTTTATTTTATAAAATAAATTAAGGTTTTTGAGAGCTTTGACAAAAGCACAGAAATTTCTTAAAATTTAAATTTATTCATAAATTTTATGAACACAAAATGTCTTTTTTGAATATTTTCTTTAAAAACTGAAATAAAGCTTTTAAAACAGTTTTATTTCGTTTTAAATTTTATTTTATTTTTTTGAAGCTTTTTAAGAATCTATTACATTTTTGCCCACGTTTGATCTAATTTTACCCAAAAAAAAAATAAAAGCTTGTCAAAAGCTTTTACTAAAAGTTTAAATTTTTTCAAACTTTATGTTATTAATGAATTTTTGTTACTAAAATCTTCTTTTTTCAGCATTTGCTTTAAAAAACAACTAAAGCTTTTAGAAAGCTTTTTTTCTTACTTTATGTTTTTGATGTTTTCAAAGGGTTTTTATGAATTTTAGAGACTTAAATTCTAATTTTCCTCATTTACTGTTAAAAATAAGCTAAAGCTTTCAAAAAGCTTTTTTCATTATTTTAAATTTGCATATATTTGTGGTGTTTTGAAATGATTTTCAAAATTATATTATATTTTTAAGTCAAATTTGGCTTTAATTCTCCAAAAAAAAATTAAAGCTTTTCGAAAGCTTTTATCAAACAGTTTTAAAATTTTAACTTTTTAATGAATTTGTGGCACTAATTAGCCTTTATCAATATTTACTATAAAAAATATATTAAAGCTTTCAAAAACCTATTTATATTTTGCTCATGTTTGACATAATTTTACAAAAGAAAAAAATAAAGCTTTTACAAAAAGTTTAAATTTTTTTAAAATTTTATGTTAGTGATGGATTTTTGTTACATTTTTTTGGTGTTTTTCAAAGTTTTTTCATTAATTTTAGACACTACAAATGCTATTTTTCACCATTTACTGTTAAAAATAAGCAAAATTTTTACAAAAAGCTTTTTTCATTATTTTCAGATTTCTTATGTTTTCAAAAGTTTTTTTTAACAAATTTTGCTTTTATTCTCCAAAAACTTATAAAAGCTTTTATAATTTGGTTTTATTTCATCATTTAGCATTAAATATGAAGAAAAGCTTTTTTTATTTATTTGCATTTTTCAGTTTGATGTTGATTTTAACGACTTTTAAGTAATTTAAGACCAAAAAACACTTGTTCCTTGCAACATTTTTAAATTGCCTTAATATATGTTTCTGTTTCTGTTTTTTTTTTTAACATGTCAACAATTTTTTATTTATTTTATGTAAAACATTTCAATTTTTATGTAAGCAACCTAAATTGCTTACACTACTTTGATACATACTACTGCTATCAATGCAAATATTAAAACTTAATAATAAATTTATTTTATTTGCTTTTTCTAAAAGCTCTTGTATATGACATGAAAACCACTTTGAGTGCAGTACATTTTTTATATGTTTTTTAGTTTAGTTTTTTTGGGATAACTACAATTTTTGTGATAAAACCATGACATGAAATTTGCTGCATAAGAAAAATTAGATATTTTAATATTCAAATACAAAATGCAAATGTTAGAGTTACTAAAACAGATGACAGACACAGATACCCTCCACTAGATAGATACTAAGGCAAGTAGAGGAAAACTTTTGTGAAGAAATGAAAATGAAAAAAAAAATCATGTTTGTACACCAGTATTATGGCCACTTAAAGAGCCATTTACGGGAGGTGGCCTGTAAATAGAATGCTTAAAAGCTTTTACATTGAAGGGGCAAACAGAAAGAAAAAAAATACTACCACGTCTTCAACATCATCATCATCGTCATGAATATAATGATTAATGTTAGAAAAAGAAAACGTGATTTGAATTTTGTTTGTTAGGCTTTGTTTTTCAAAACCTTTTTTCTCTCGCATCCTCTCTCTTCACTCTCTCTCTCTCTATATATATAATAATTTATGATAAATTACATTTCTTGGCAATTTTAGGCCTAATAAAGAAAAATTATATTTTTTCCCTTTTTCCACAAATAAAATAACAAAAACTTTAGTCAGTCATTCATTCATTCATAAATAAATAAATGAATTTTCTTCATAAATATTAATTATAAAAGAATATTAAGCGAAAACTTTTGCCATTTAGCAAGTTTTTTTTTTGTCAATTTGTTACATTTTTTTGGCAAATTTATGCCATTTTGTGTTGGATAAATATTTTTGTTTGAAAAATTTTACGCATTGCATTGAGTTTTATCGTTTTACAACAGCTGAAACCACAACCGCACAGCACAACATCGCATCACATCATTAAAACTTCATTTGTCAACAGCATCAATTGTTTGGCAACAGCAAAAAGTCAAACAACAACAGTTTTGTTTCACAGACAAAACATGAACTGAACTAACACATTTAGGGGCAAAAAGATAGGTTACAGAGGCTGTAAAACCCCAGCAAAATAATTAAAAAATTAAAGCTTTTTTCCCAAAAAAATTTAATAAAATTCATACTCAAAGCTTTTATGTTAGTGAAGATTTAAGCTTTCTTTTTGAGCTCAAATTGAATCGTAGCAGTCTTTTAAAACTGTAATAGTTATCAAATTCTGCAATTTTTATTAAAAGCTTTTACATGTTGGAAGCTTTAAAGCTTCTTTTATTACTCGTTAAAAAAAATATAAGAATTTTTTTAATAAATTGTGAAAAGCTTTACTATAATCGAAGCTTTAAGGCTTTCTTTATCCAGATTATGTTATAAAATTAAAAGCTTTTATACTAGGGGAGCTTTAAAGCTTTCTCTTTGAACTCAAATCGAATCTGTTGAACCTTAGCAGTCTTTTAAAACTATAATAGTTATATAATTCTTCAATTTGTATTAAAAGCTTTTAAAAGTTTGAAGCTTTAAAGCTTTTTTTATTAATCCTTATTGTCGGTATAAAAAATATAAGAATTTGTTTATAGATCGAAAAAGCTTTCCTAGAATAGAAGCTTAAAAGCTTTCTTTATCCAGATTAAGTTAAAAACTTAAAAGCTTTTATACTAGGGGAGCTTTAAAGCTTTCTCCTTGAACTCAAATTCAATCTCTTGAACCTCAGCAGTCTTTTAAAACAATAAAAGTTATAAAATTCTTTAATTTATATTAAAAGCTTTTAAAAGTTTGAAGCTTTAAAGCTTTCTTTATTACTTCTTATTATCGCCTTAAAAATTATTAAAAATTTGTTATAGATTCGAAAAGCTTTCCTAGAATCAAAGCTTAAAAGCTTTCTTTATCCAGATTAATTAATAAAAATAAAAGCTTTTATACTAGGGGAGCTTGAAAGTTTTATCCTTGAACTGAAATTCAATCTCCTACACCTCAGGAGTTTTCTAAAACTATAATAGTTTTATAATTCTTCAATTTGTATTAAAAGCTTTTACAGGTTTGTAGCTTTAAAGCTTTTTTTATTAATCCTTATTGTCGGTATAAAAAAATATAAGAATTTGTTTATAGATCGAAAAAGCTTTCCAAGAATCGAAGCTTAAAAGCTTTCTTTATCCATATTAAGTTATAAAATTAAAAGCTTTTATACTAGGGGAGCTTTAAAGCTTTCTCTTTGAACTCAAATCGAATCAGTTGAACCTTAGCAGTCTTTTAAAACTATAATAGTTATATAATTCTTCAATTTGTATTAAAAGCTTTTACAAGTTTGAAGCTTTAAAGCTTTCTTTATTGCTTATTATTCTCGCCTTAAAAATTATTAAAAATTTGTTATAAATTGGAAAAGCTTTCCTAGAATCAAAGCTTTAAAGCCTTCTTCAACCAGATTAAATTAAAATATTTAAAGCTTTTATACTAGTGGAGCTTTAAAGCTTTCTTTTTGAACTCAAATTAAATCTGTTGAATCTTAGGAGTCTTTTAAATCTATAATAGTTATATAATTCTTCAATTTGTTTTAAAAGCTTTTATAAGTTTGAAGCTTTAAAGCTTTCTTTATAAATCCATAATCTTGCCATAAAAAATAGAAGACATTTTTTTAATAGAATCAAAGCTTTAAAGCTTTCGTTATCCTGATTAATTTTTTCTTTTAAAATTATAAATATTCCAACACTTTATACTGAAAGCTTTCAAAGTTTCGAAGCCTTAAAGCTTTCATTAACAACATAATTTTTCTCTTAGTAGTTTTGACTTTAGAAATATAACTACTTCTCCAATTTATACTGAAAGCCAGCTTAATTTTGGTTACATATTTTCGAGTTTCAAAATATAACTATTCTTTTAATTCATACCCAAAGCTTTCACACTTTTGAAGTTTTAAATCTTTCATAAACAAGATAATTGTTCCCTCAATATTTTTGTCTTTGAAAATATAAATAATTTTGGAATTTATACTGAAAGCTTTCACAATTTTAAAGCTTCAGAAGATGTACAAATATTTGTGTTTCAAAATCTAACTAATCTTTCAATTCATACTTAAAGCTTTTACACTTTTAAAGCTTTCATAGTTTAGCTTTTGGAAATATAACTATTCCTTTCATAAAAGCTTTTTTTTTAAATCAAGCTTTCAAAATATAACAAATTCGTCGATTCATACTGAAAGCTTTCATACTTTCAAAGCTTTAAATCATTCTTTATCAAGATAATGTAACACTGCTTAATTTCTGACTTATTTTCGTTCAACAAAGTAAACCCATTTACTTAAATTAAACAACTTTTGCTGGGTTTTTTCTGTAGTTTTTTTCCTTTATCCTACATTATGATGAACCTATAGTGACTGTATGTCTGCCTTTGATTATGATGTTCATGTTTTTTTGAGACTCTTTTTTTCATTTGCAAAATTTTATGCTTTCGAAATGAACATATTGTCTAAACACACACATGAAAACTAACTTCAAACGAAAACAAAAATGTCAACATTTCTGTTTGCAATTATATTTGGCCAAAAAAGGAAAATAAACCTTAAATGGAGTAGAAGATATGGCATTTTATTTGAAAAGGAGTTAAACAGAAAAAAAGCTTTTTTCAATTGTAATTAAAAAATGATATTTTAACAAGTTTTTGCACAATTTTGCAGGGGAAAATTTTAAAAGCTTTTCGTAATGTATCACACATGAAGTAAATAGCTTTAATTTTAAGGTTTTAGCCTTAATAAAGCTTTATTTTATATAAATTTTAGAAAAAATAAAAAAAGCTTTAGAAAAGCTTTGGCCAATTTCAAAAGCTTTTGTTGTTGTTAGTGAATTTAATGAAAACAAATATGTTAAGACTTTTATTTATCAATTTAAAGCCTAAAATATTAAAAGCTTTTCTAAAGCTTTAACAAAATGTCAGGATTATTCTGTTTATAAGTTTAATTTTTCAATTTTAAGCTTTAAGAAAGCTTTATTTTTGTCAAAGCTTTAAAAAAAGCTTTTGTAACAACCATTTTTTTATACACAATTATTTTACATAAAAGCTTTTACTTGGCTTGATTGAAATACCTTTGCATACCTCCGTTAAACTACTTTAAAATAGTTAAACTTTCTTTTTAAATATTTCGTTTTGTCGTAATATACTTGAACTATTGTCAAGCGTAGGTGTTTCCTTGTTAATTTATGGTCAAATGATAATTAAATCTCAAACCGTGACAGCTGTCATAACATCTCTTGAAAGCTCATTTATTTCCAGCAAACTTTTTGGTTGTGCTTGCTAGCAGTAATAGGGTTTGAGAGTATACTATTTCTTATACAATAACTTGCGTTCTGCATAATTTATTTAAACTACGCATTTATGCAAATTTAGTTTGGAAGAAAAAAAATACAAAAAAGTACTTCAACAGAAAACTACACCCACTTCTAAGGCAACAACAAAAAAGGAAAACAAATACTTGAGAAAATAAAATTTACATAAATAAAATAAAAAAACCACCAGAAATATGTTTATAAAAAAGAGTTATTAAGAAATGTGTTTTTTTTAACAAAAAAAAACTGGTCGTAAATTACAGAAATATTAAAATAAAAAATCTACTATAATTTATAATGCGTTAAAGTTATAACCAAAATGGTGAGCTTTTAAATTGCTTTTTAAAATGTACAATTATAAAAACAATAAAAAATAAAATATTTTTGAAAAAATATGGGTTTTGATGTTTGAGTAACAAAAAAAAAAATAATTTATTTAAAGGCGCGTTTTCGGCACCAGGCCTTTTTTAAACGCACAAAAAGCTCTCTGAAGTAGAAAATTGAGGGGAGGGAAATTAACCTTTAAAAGAGCTTTTGGGAGAGTTTTATAAGAATAGAAAGAATAATCTTAATGAAAATTACATGATTTGGTTCGAATATAAAATTTAATCGATTAATTTTCAATAGAATTGAATAAAATTTGAAATAATAACTGAATCGATTAATTTTAAATCGAATAAAAAACCGAATAATTACAAAAATTAAATTAATTTTGAAACGAATAATTTTAAATCGATTAAAAACATAATGGTTACTCTAGCTTAGGTAAAATTTTAATCGAATTAAAACCGAACTGTTTCCTATTGAATCGAATACTAACTAAACCGATTTATTTTTGAATCAAATAAAATCGATTCATTTGGAATCGAATAAAAACTTAATCGATTTATTTTTAATCGATACAATTTTTATTCAATCAAAAATATTTGAATTTTTTATTGAATAAAAATTTTATCGATTTATTTTTAATCGATTAAAAATAATCGAATAAGAATTTAATCGATTAAAATTTATTAAATTTAGTTTAATTCGCAGAAAAATAGAATTAAAAGTGCATAGATTTGTTTCTAATCGAATAAAAATTTAATCGATTAAAAATAATCGAATGAAAATTTAATCGATTAAAAATAATCGAATGAAAATTTAATCGATTTACTATTAATCGAGTGAAAATAATCGAATAAAAATTTAATCGATTTAGTTTTAATCGATAAAATTTTTATTCAATTAAAAATATTCGAATAAAAATTTAATTGATAGAAAATATTTGAATTTTTTTTTTGAATAAAAATTTGATCGATTAAAAATATTCGAATAAGAATTCAATTTATTAGATTTAGTTTAATTCGATGAAAAATAGATTGAAAAGAGAATAGATTTGTTTTTAATCGAATAAAAATGTAACCGATTTATTTTTAATCGAATAAAAATTTAATCGATTAAAAATAATCGAATGAAAATTTAATCGATTTACTATTAATCGAGTGAAAATAATCGAATAAAAATTTAATCGATTTAGTTTTAATCGAATAGAAATTTAATCGATAAAATTTTTATTCAATTAAAAATATTCGAATAAAAATTTAATCGATCGAAAATATTTGATTTTTTTTTTTAATAAAATTTTGATCGATTAAAAATATTCGAATAAGAATTTAATTTAATTTATTAAATTTAGTTTAATACGATGAAAAATAGATTGAAAAGTGAATAGATTTGTTTTTAATCGATTAAAAATAATCGAATGAAAATTTAATAGTTTTACTATTAATCGAGTGAAAATAATCGAATAAAAATTTATTCCATTTAGTTTTAATCAAATAAAAACGTAATCGATTAATTTTTATTAAAGTCGACTAAAATCTGAATCGTTTCATTTAAAAACACATGAAAAATTAATAGAATTGAATAAAATCTCAACAGGGTCGAATAAAAATTGAATCGGTTTTTTTTAATCGAATAAAAATTTAATCGATTAAATTTTTATTAGAATCGAATAAAAATTTAATCGATTTATTAAGAATCGAATAAAAACTTAATCGAATAAAAATTTAATCGATTTTATTAGAATCGAATAAAAATTTAATCAATTTATTATGAATCGAATAAAAAAATAATCGATTTATTTTTAATCGAATAAAAACTTAATCGATTTATTTTTAATCAAAGAAAAATTTAATCGAATGAAAATTTAATCGATTTATTTTTAATCGAATAAAAACGTAATCGATTATTTTTTTAATAGAGTCGTATAAAACCTGAAACTTTTCATTTAAAAACGAATGAAAAATTAATAGATTCTTTGGAATCGAATAAAATCTCAACTGGGTTCATTAAGAATCGAATAAAAACTGAAAAACTTGGGTAAAATTTTAATCGATTCAATTTAAATCGAAATAAAACAGATTTATTATTGAGTCGAATATATCTAAATTATCTATTTTTTTTAATCGAATAAAAATTTAAACGATTCAGAACCGATTAAAAATTTAATCGAATATTTTTTAATCGAATAAAAATTTAAACGATTTATTTTTAATCGAATAAAAATTTAATCGATTTAATTTTAGTCGAATAAAAATTTAATCGATATATTTTGAAACGTATAAAAACGTAATCGATTTATTTTTAATGGAAGAAAAATTTAATCGATTTATTTTTAATCGAATAAAAATTTAGTCAATTTATTTTTAATCAAAGAAAAATTTAATCGATTTAGTTTTAAGCGAATAAAAACGTAATCGATTATTTTTTTAATAGAGTCGAATAAAACCTGAAACTTTTCATTTAAAAACGAATGAAAAATTAATAGATTCTTTGGAATCGAATAAAATCTCAACTGGGTTCATTAAGAATCGAATAAAAACTGAATGTTTTGCTTGGGTAAAATTTTGATCGATTCAATTTAAATCGAAATAAAACAGATTTAATATTGAGTCGAATATATCTAAGCCGATTAATAATGTATCGAGTAAAGCCTAATCGATTTATTTTTAATCAAATCAAAATAAAAATAAAATAAAAATTTAATCAATTTAATTTTAATCGAATAAAAATTTAATCGAATAAAAATTTAAACGATTAATTTTTAATCGAATAAAAATTTAATCGATTTATTTTTAATCGAATAAAAATTTAATCGATTTATTTTTAATCGAATAAAAATTGAATCTATTTATTTTTAATCGAATATAATTTTAATCGATTTACTTTTAATCGAATATAATTTTAATCGATTAATTTGTAATCGAATAAAAATTTAAACAATTTATTTCGAATCGAATAAAAATTCAATCGATTTATTTTTAGTCTAATAGAAGTTTAATCGATTTATTTTTAATCGAATAAAAATTTGATCGATTTATTTTTAATCGAATAAAAATGTAATCTATTTATTTTTAATCGAATAAAACGTAATCGCTTTATTTTTAATCGAATAAAAACGTAATCGCTTTATTTTTAATCGAATAAAAATTTAAACGTTTTTTTTAATCGATTTATTTTTAATCGAATAAAAATTTAATCGATTTATTTTTAATCGATTATATTCGTATCTATTAATTTGTAATCGAATAAAAATTTTATCGAATAAATCATAATCATAAAAAAATGTTTAATAGAAGAATCTATTTGGAATCGAATCAGTTCAGTTGGCATCGAATTGAACCTTAAACAGTTTATTTGGAATCATTTAAAAACTAAAGAATCCTATTAAAAAATTGTTTCCAGAATCTTTAAAGGGTTAATTTGTTAATTGTATACAAAACAGTTTATTTGCATAAATTTATTTTAAAATAAAAAAAAGTAATGTACAATTTGTTGTGTTTATTTAAAATTTATTCTATTGTTTGTTTATTTGGTTGTTTAAATATTTGTTAATGTACGTTGTTGTCTCATATATTTTTTTTAAACAAATTTTTTTTAACAAATTTATTTTTGACCACCTCTTTTTAACGTTTCTGTTCATTCCAACACGCCTTTAACAAATTTAAATTTACACTCATTTATTCAGTATTTTTTATGTTTTGTTTCTATGGTTCCTCTAACTGTCTGTCTGTCCCTCCTCAAATTGAGTTTGAAAATCATTTTCATAATGTTTATTTTTCGTTTTGTTTGAAACATTTGTGGGAGTTTTTTTTTTCTTAATTTTTTTCGTTAAACATTTTATTGTTTATTTGAATTTTTTCTTTGTACAATAGTTTCCTTTGTGTTGCGGTGAAAAATATTTAACAATTTGTCAAAATTAAACTTATTGCTTTTTTATTTGATGGTGCCTTAACAGAGAGACGGAGAGAAAAAAAAACGCAGCCAAACATTGTTCCCATACAACATCATTTGTCAATGTGAAAAGATTAATGGGAAATCATTTGAAAATGTTAGATGCAAGAAAATATAGAAAAAATATCTCCCGAGGGTTGGCTGGGATAAAAAAAAAATATGCTGGTTAGAGTAGAAACTTGTTTGACCTTTCTCAAGTACTTTATTTCTCATGGAGGTACTAAACTACATTGTTTGTCTTTATAATCTAGCAGAAATTAGCACCTTGAAAGCGGCTTCTCTTTTAAATTGAGTTATTCATAAAGAGATCTTTGTGTGGATTCATTTTGGTAAAGTTCTTTTTAGAGGTTCCAAATTCAACTGTTTCATTTCTAATCGAATAAAAGTGTAATCGTTTGATTTTATATCGAATGAAAACTAAGCCGAATAATTTGAGTCGATTCCAAATAAACTTATACATTTGACTCAAAATTTAATCGTTTAATTTTTAATCGAATGTCATTTTAATCGTTGCAATTCGTTCGAATATACATTAAGACGGTTCATTAAAAATTGAATAAAAACGTAATGGGTTAATTTTTAATCGAATAAAAATTTAATCGGTTAATTTTTAATCGAATAAAAATTTAACCGGTTGATTTTCAATGAAATGAAAAGTTAGTATGTAGATTCGTTCGACTCCGAATAGAAAAACCGTTTCATTTATAATAGAACATAAAATTAATCGATTCATTTTAAATCGAATAAAAATTTACTCGATTCACTTACATCATAAAAACTTAATCGTTTCATTTAAATCCGAATAAAAACTGAACCTGTTAATTTTTAATCGAATAAAAAATTAATCGATTCATTTGAATGCGAATAAAATCTTAATCGGTTAATTTTCAATCGAATACAAATTTCATCGATTCATTTGAGACCGAATAAAAACGTTACCAGTTAATTTTTTATCAAATAAAAATTCAATCGAATTATTGCTAAATTTTTAATCGATTAATAACTTACATTTTTAATTTTCAACCGAGTAAAATTTAATCGATTCATTTACCGATTAATTTTCAATCGAATAAAAATTTAATCGTTTCATTTAAAACCGATTAAAAAGGAACTAGTTTTATAAACGAATAATTACTGCTCTATTTTGAGTCAAATAAAAACTGAACCGGTTTATTTTCAATCGAAAAAAAAATGTAATCGACTAAAATGAATCACATAAAAACCGAACTGATTCAGTTACAAATACAAATTTTAGTACTTAATTTTCAATCGACTAAAAACTTATAACCGGTTCGAATAAATATTTACTCGATTCATTTAAAATCGAATAAAAATAAAGAGGTTCATATATAGTTAAATAAAAACTTGAATGATTGATTTGAATTCGATTGAAAACTGAACCGGTTAATTTTCAATCGAATAAAAATTTAATCGTTTCATTTAAAATCGGACAAAAATTAACCAGTTTATTTATAAAAGAATAATAAATTTATCACTTATTTTTTAATCGAATAAAAATGTAATCGATTAAATTGAAAAATAATAAAAGTCAAAGCCATTCATTTGGAATCGATTAAAAATCGATTTAAGATCGAATAAAAATTTACTCGATTCACTTCACTTAATAAAATCGAATAAAAATAAAAATGTTCAAATATACATACATATGTATGTAGTTAACAAAAATTTCAATGATTTATTTGCATCCGAATGAAAACTGAACCGAATAATTTTCAATAGAATAAAAATTTAATCGTTTCATTTAAAATCGGACAAAAATTAACCAGTTTATTTATAAAAGAATAATAACTTTATTGTTTAATTTTTAATCGAATAAAAACTGAACCGGATAATTTTTAATCGAATAAAAATTTAATCGATTAAAATGAAAAATAATAAAAATTAAAGCGATTCAATTGGAATCGAATAAAAATCGATTAAAGATCGAATAAAAATTTACTCGATTCACTTCACTTAATAAAATCGAATAAAAATAAAAATGTTCAAATATTTTTCAAAAAAATTTCCAACATTTATTTGAATCCGAATGAAAACTGAACCGGATAATTTTCAAACGAATAAAAATTTAATCGTTTCATTTAAAACCAAATAAAAATTAACCACTTCATTTATAAACGAATAATAACTTTATTGTTTAATTTTTAATCGAATAAAAACTGAACCGGTTAATTTGTAATCGAATGAAATTTTACTCGTTTCATTTAAAACCGAATAAAAATTAACCACTTCTTTTATAAAAGAATAATAATTTTATTGCTTATTTTTTAATCGAATAAAAACTGAACCGGTTAATTTTTAATCGATTAAATTGAAAAATAATAAAAATTAAAGCGATTCAATTGGAATCGAATAAAAATCGATTTAAGATCGAATAAAAATTTACTCGATTCACTTATCTAATAAAATTGAATAAAAATAAAAATGTTCAAACAAATTTCAAGGATTTATTTGAATCCGAATGAAAACTGAACCGAATAATTTTCAATCGAATAAAAATTTACTCGTTTCATTTAAAAACGGACAAAAATTAACCAGTTCACTTATAAACGAATAATAACTTTATTGTTTTATTTTTAATCGAATAAAAACTGAACCGCTTAAATTTTAATCGAATAAAAATTTACTCGTTTCATTTAAAACCGAATAAAAATTAACCATAAATAAATAATAACTTTATTTTTTAATTTTTAATCGAATAAAAACTGAACCGGTTAAATTTTAATCGATTAAAATGAAAAATAATAAAAATTAACCACTTCATTTATAAACGAATAATAACTTTATTGTTTAATTTTTAATCGAATAAAAATTTAATCGATTAAAATGAAAAATAATAAAAATTAAAGCGATTCAATTGGAATCGAATAGAAATCGATTATTGCTTAAATTTTAATCGATTAATTTTCAATCAAAAAACTTTAAATTTGCTAATTTTCTCTCTGTATTTTCGATTATTTTTAATGAAAACTTTTATTTTTCAGGTCCTTACTTTCCTCATTGATTCCTCACGCTTTCGTTATCCCGAAAGAGCCATAGTTTTTCTGGCTGTTTGCTATTTGGTGGTGGGCTGTGCTTATGTAGCCGGTTTGGGTGCCGGCGATTCAGTGTCCTGTAGGGAACCCTTTCCACCTCCAGTGCGATTGGGCAGATTACAAATGATGTCCACTATAACACAGGTATAACTTGCAATTTATAATTTTTTTTTTTTTTTTTTGGTTATTTAATAAACAAATTATTTAATTTGGTTTTTGTTCATTTTTCAAAATAATTTTTAGGGTCATCGGCAGTCAACAGCTTGTACGGTTCTTTTCATGGCTTTGTATTTTTGTTGTATGGCTGCATTTGCCTGGTGGTCATGTTTGGCATTTGCTTGGTTTTTGGCTGCTGGTTTGAAATGGGGTCACGAAGCCATTGAAAATAAATCACATCTATTTCATCTGGTTGCCTGGGCCATACCAGCTTTACAAACCATCTCGGTGCTGGCATTAGCTAAAGTTGAAGGTGAGTGCAATGCTATTTAACAATTCTTGATAATTAAACATCTTTAAATGGAAACTAGAAAATAAAAACCATAAATTCTAAACTGACATTTGAGCCACACACCAGGGTTTTAGAGGAAAAAGAAAACAAAATAAATAATTTAACACTTGAAAAACGTACTTGTTTTAAACACTGGGTAAAAGTGTAGTTGTTGTTCTTAGTAGTAAGTTCTGGGACGGCTAAACTACAAAAAAAAAAAAAGAATGCTAAAGAAAACGTGACCAGAATTTGTTAAATTCTCACGTTGTTTTGTTTATTTTTTTTTTAAATTCAAAAACAAAAGGGTAAAACTTTGGTGTTAAAAACTAAAGGAAATTATGATAAAAAGAAGGGGAAGTTGGCAGTAAATGTGTAATAATTAAATGACTCATTAGGTAAATATTGTTTTGTTTATAAAATTTATTGGAAACACATTTTAAAATTTTTTTTATTTTTTTTTTCGATTATTTCAACATTCATTATTAATTCTCTGTATTAAGCCTTTAAAAGCGTGACGAATTTTTAATTTATTTTCAACATTCTTTAAACAATATTTAAAAAAATATTTGCATATTTTTTTAAAGTTTTCGTAAAAACATCAGCCTTAAGCTCTTTGCCCACCCCCTCTTCATAGTAAAAATCAGTGAGAACCAAACACGAACCCAAGGTACGAACATTGAGAGCCAATAAAACTCTCATTTAGCTTCACTTTATGTAACAAATGAAACCAATACTTTCTCATTTCATCTTTAAATTGATTTTAAAATTCTCATTTAATTTATGACTCTTTTTGGTTGCCACTGCTTTAAGTACTCCCACACAGTACTTTATTTTGCCTTTTTTGAGTCAATATTTCGTTGTCTAAGTAAATATATATTTTTTTCTTTTTCTTTTTTTTCGGTTGAGTCTCCTTTACCATTTTGTTATGACTCTTTATTATTTACTTTATTAACGTAACAGCACATGACTTTTTTTTAGCCGGAATTTTGACGTTGCCTGAAAATGTGATTTGAATAAAATATTAATAAATGAAGACTTTAACTAGAAAACAGACTACGCTGACTACATTTTGTGCATAAATTTGTGTAAAAAACAAAACTCTGTTAAAAAAGAATTGTTTTAAGGAAAACCTGGGAAAATTCTTGTAAAAATCAATCAGTCTCGAAAAACATTTTTGGGTTATTGGTTTTATGGCAAAATTAAAGGAAAACAAGGAAGAGAACTATATTCGGCTGTGTTTTTATTCGAATCAAGATTAATCGATTAAGTTTTTATTCGATTCAAGATTAATCGATTAAGTTTTAATTCGTTTCAAGGTTAGTCGATTAAGATTTTATTCGTTTCAAGGTTAGTCGATTAAGATTTTATTCGCTTATAAATTAATCGATTAAGTTTTTGTTCGATTCAAGATTAATCGATTAAGTTTTTATTCGATTCAAGATTAATCGATTAAGTTTTTGTTCGATTCAAGATTAATCGATTAAGTTTTTATTCGATTCTAGATTAATCGATTTAGTTTTTAGTCGATTAAAAATTAATCGATTAAGTTTTTATTCGATTCAAAATTAATCATTCAAGTTTTTATTCGCTTCAAAATTAATCGATTAAGTTTTTATTCGCTTCAAAATTAATCGATTAAGTTTTTATTCGATTCAATATTAATCGTTTTAGTTTTTATTCGATTCAAGATTAATCGATTAAGTTCTTATTCGCTTCAAAATTAATCGATTAAATTTTTATTCGATTCCAAATTAATCGATTAAATTTTTATTCGATTCTAGATTAATCGATTAAGTTTTTATTCACTTCAAAATTAATCGATTAAGTTTTTATTCGCTTCAAAATTAATCGATTAAGTTTTTATTCGATTCAAGATTAATCGATCAAGTTTTTATTCGATTCAATATTAATCGATTAAGTTTTTATTCGATACATGAATAATCGGTTAAGCTTTTATTCGATTCAAGATTAATCGATTAAGTTTTTATTTGATTCAATATTAATCGATTAAGTTTTTATTCGATTCCAGATTAATCGATCAAGGTTTTATTTGATTCAATATTAATCGATTAAGTTTTTATTCGATTCCAGATTAATCGATTCAACAATTTTTCGATTCCAGATTAATCGATTAAGTTTTTATTCGACTTCACATTAATCGATTAAGTTTTATTCGCTTCAAGATTAACCGATTAAGTTTTTATTCGGTTCAAGATTAATCGTTTAAGTTGTTATTCGATTCAAGATTTATCGATTAAGGTTTTATTCGATTCCAGATTGATCGATTAAAATGTTTCGATTCAAGATTAATCGATTAAGTTTTTATTCTGTTCCAGATTAATCGATTAAGTTTTTATTCGATACAAGAATAATCGATTAAGCTTTTATTCGATTCAAGATTAATCGATTAAGTTTTTATTCGATTTAAGATGTATCGCTTTAGTTTTTATTCGATTCAGTTTTTTATTCGATTCGGTTTTTTATTCGATTCTAGATTAATCGACTAAGTATTTATTCGATTCAAGATTAATCGATTAAGTTTTTATTCGATTCCAGATTAATCGATTAAGTTTTTATTCGATTCTAGATTAATCGATTTAGTTTTTAGTCGATTCAAAATTAATCGATTAAGTTTTTATTCGATTCTAATTATCAATTAAGTTTTTATTCGCTTCAAAATTAATCGATTAAGTTTTTATTCGATTCAAAATTAATCGATTAAGTTTTTATTCGCTTCAAAATTAATCGATTAAGTTTTTATTCGATTCAAAATTAATCGATTAAGTTTTTATTCGATTCAAGATTAATCCATTAAGTTTTTATTCGATTCAAAATTAATCGATTATGTTTTTATTCGATTCAATATTAATCGGTTTAGTTTTTATTCGATTCAAGATTAATCGATTAAGTTTTTATTCGCTTCAAAATTAATCGATTAAGTTTTTCTTCGATTCAAGATTAATCGATTAAGTTTTTATTCGATTCAATATTAATCGGTTTAGTTTTTATTCGATTCAATATTAATCGGTTTAGTTTTTATTCGATTCAAGATTAATCGATTAATATTTTTTCCGATTCAAAATTAATCGATTAAATTTTAATTCGGTTTTTTTCTCTTTAGAATGTTAATTGAGCTTTTCTTTTAATTTATTATTAAAAACCACTTAATACTAGCAGTATTTGTCTCTCTCTATAAGTACATTAGTGCTCATTTCCTCTAAAATCAATTGAAACAAATTTGTTCTTTTCCATACAATCAATTTTGTTGCCCCATCTAAATACAATGCACTTTATTATTTGTAAAAAATATAGTTATTTAAGGGATTTATGTCTGTTTTAGTTCCCCCCAACCTGCTTCTACCACTACACAATAGATTAAACCAGTGGTCGGCATTTATAGCAACCAGCATCCACCTGAATGTCAACGAATTAAAAAAGCAAAAAAAACAACAGCCATTAACTGGTGGGATTATTACCGCAGGGAAAGAAAGTGCTTTATTTGAATTCATATTTTATGTTCTCTTTATGCCGACCACTGTTTTAAACTAAATTTTCTGTAATAATCTTCTTACAAGCTAAAACAACTTTGCAAGTAAACGTTCAATAGAAGTTTCCGTTACAGCTTTATTGTATTTTAAGAATTTTCTTCATGATTCAGTCACCCTTTTTATTTGCTTTATATTACATTTTCTTTCTTTCTTTCGAAAATAAATTGATTCATAAATGTAGTTATAAGAAAACATTTTGTCCATTATCTGTTTAAAACATCTAAAAATTAGGGATGTTGCTGACTTAAATATCAATTGTATGAAGGTCTAAAGTGGTGGTTGAAATTGTAGTCTGCAATCAGCTTCTTAAAATTAATAAAATAAATGAAATTGCTATTAGAATTAAATAAAATGGAATTTGAGCTTTATAATAAAGGGGGCCCAAAATATAAATGATTTCCTTTTAACAAACCAATGTCTTTAAAAGCAATTGTTCATTGTGCAAATAAAAGATAATTGATTACAAATAATATTTCTAAACCGATGACAAATTTTTGGGGGGACACCAAAAGTTTTGCTCGCAAATTTGTCAAAATACAAATGACAACTATGAACTACGAGTATTTGCAATACCAATTGGAGCGTAATTTGCATTGCGGTGTTCTTTGTAATAAATCTCTTGTCATATCTGAAAAATGTTCTTTTAAATTTGATAAATTTTTAATAAAAAAAAAATTTGTCCCAAATTTGTCATAATTTTTGGGAGCGGCATCGATTTTAGGTGGAAAAATTTAAATGTTTAATTTATTTTAGTGATTTTTATATACCTTAAGTCTTAATAGATTTTTTTGTAATTTTTAAAGAATTTTTCTGTTAAAAAAAATTTGTCCCAAAAATTTTGGGACATTGATTTTTATACCAAAAAAAAAAAGATTTTAATTTCTTTCAATTGTTCATCAATGAATTTGCAGCTACTAGATTTTTATGTTTATTTTTGGATGAATTTTCGAACAAATCCAAAATGTCCCAAAAATTTTGGGACAGACAATGTGTTTTGATTCAGATTTTTAATACTTAATTAATTTAATGTCTATTAAAATAGATTTATTGCTAATTTTTAGAAGATTTTTTTAACAAAAAATTTTGTCCCAAACATTTTGGGACATAATTTGTCAATGTATTTGCATTGCAAATGTGTCCCAAAAATTTTGGGACAAGGACAACTTTTTTCAAACCCTATTTTGTTTTAATGAATTTTAGCCTTTAATTCTGATATTTTCTTGGCTTTGTTTTCATTTAATCCCTCAGCCCCTGAGCTTTATTTTACTTCCAAATAAAACTCATATTTCAAAGCAGCTAAATGCTGCGTAAAGTTATTAAACTGCCAGGAAGTGTTTAAAAAAAGTTTCTCTGCATGGCCTAAAAATAAACATTTATAGATATTTTAACAAACTTTTCAAACATATATTGCAAAATTCACTAATTTACATAAGTACTTTACAGTGCTTAACAAAAATGATAAGACTCTTTTAGAATTTTGGTTAAGTATTAAACGAAATGATGTAAATTTTATGTCCATTTAAGAGCAATAAAATTAACCAATTAAGTTTCTAGACGATTATAAATGAAATGAATGAGTTTTTATTCGATTTTAAATAAATACATTAAGTTTTTATTCGTCTGAAAATTATCCGATTAAATTCTAAATGAATCGATAATTTTTTTTTGGATTTAAAATGAATCATTTAAGTTTTTATACGATTCAAGATTAATCGATTAAGTTTTATTCGATTTGAGATTAATCGATTAAGTTTTATTCGATTTAAGATTAATCGATTAAGTTTTTGTTCGATTCAAGATTAATCAATTTGGTTTTTTTATTCGATTCAATATTAAACGATTAAGTTTTCCTTCATTTCAAGATTAATCGATTAAGTTTTTATTCGAATCAAGATTAATCGATTCAGATTTTATTCGATTCAATATTAAACGATTAAGTTTTTATTCGATTCAAGATTAATCGATTAAGTTTTATTCGATTCAAGATTTATCGATTAAGTTTGTATTCGATTCAAGATTTATCGATTAAGTTTTTATTTGATATGAGATTAATCGATTGAGTTTTCATTTTATTCAAGATTAAGTTTTATTCTATTCACGATTAATCGATTAAGTTTTTATTCGATTCAGGATTAATCGATTAAGTTTTTATTTGATTCAAGATTAATCGATTAAGTTTTTATTCGATTCAAAATTAATCCATTAAGTTTGTATTCGTTGCGAGATTAATCGATTAAGTTTTTATTCGATTAAGTTTTTTGTTCTATTCAAGATTAATCGATTAAGTTTTTATTCAATTCCAGATTAATCGATTCAGTTTTTATTCGATTCAAGATTAATCGATTAAGTTTTTATTCTTTGCAAGATTAATCGAATAAGTTTTTATTCGATTCATGATTAATCGATTAAGTTTTTATTCGATTCAAGATTATTCTATTAAATTTTTATTCGATTCAAGATTAATCGATTCAGTTTTTATTGGATTCAGTTTTTATTGGATTCAAGATTATAATCGATTAAGTTTTTATTCGTTGCAAGATTAATCGATTAAGTTTTTATTCGATTCAAGATTAATCGATTAAGTTTTCATTCGATTCAAGATTAATCGATTAAGTTTTTATTCGTTGCAAGATTAATCGATTCAGTTTTTATTCGATTCAAGATTAATCGATTAAGTTTTTATTCGATTCGAAATTAATCGATTTAGATTTTATTCGATTCAATATTAATCGATTAAGTTTTTGTTCGATTCAAGATTAATCGATTAAGTTTTATTCAATTCAAGATTAATCGTTTAAGTTTTTATTCGATTCTAGATTAATCGATTGAGTTTTTATTTGATTCAATATTAATCGATTGAGTTTTTATTTGTTTCAATATTAATCGATTAAGTCTATATTCCATTCCAATAAGGTTTAATTCTATTCAAGATCAATCGGTTATGGTTTTATTAGTTTCAAGATTAATCGATTAAGATTTTTATTCGATTCAAGATTAATCGATTAAGTTTTTATTCGATACAAGATTAATCGATTAAGATTTTTATTCGATTCAAGATTAATCGATTAAGTTTTAATTTGATTGAAGATTAATCGATTAAGTTTTTATTCTATTTAATATTAATCGATTAAGGTTTTATTCGATTCAAGATCAATCGGTTATGGTTTTATTAGTTTCAAGATTAATCGATTAAGTTTTTATTTGATTCAAGATTGATCGATTATGTTTTTATTCGATTCAATATTAATCGATTAAGTTTTTATTCGATTCAAGATTAAACGAATAAGTTATTATATTATTCACAATTAATCGTTTGAGTTTTTATTCGATTCAAGATTAATCGACTAAGTTTTTATTCGGTTCAAAATTAATCGATTAAGTTTTTATTCGATTCAAGATTAATCGATTAAGTTTTTATACGATTCAAGATTAATCGATTAAATTTTTATTCGATTCAAGATTAATCGATTAAGTTTTTATTGGATTTAAAATTAATCGATTTAGATATTATTCGATTCAAGATTAATCGATTAATTTTGCATTCGATTCAAGATTAATCATTTCACTTTTTATGCAAAAAAATGAAAAAATGATTTTTCGCACTGAAAATTGTTTTTTTTTAAACAAATTTAACATGAAGTGGCTTAGCTTTTTATCTCTCACTGTAAGTGTTTTTGCTTTTTTTTGTTCACTTCCTTCATGCGTGTTTCTTATTTTCCTTCCTGCCTCTTAATATCTAATATTTTTAACGACTTTTTTTCTGCTTGATTTTCATCGTAGGCGTTTCTAAAAGAAGAAAAAAAAAACCTCATAAATAAATATGAATTTTCAAAAGCTGTTTTCCTTTCAGCAACAGCACACAAACAAACAAGCTAAAGTAATATTTGTCGTTTAGCTTGACAAAAGGTCTAACAGCTTTTTTATAATTTTTAAGGAGAAGCAAAAACCTGTGTAGTTTTTACATGAAAGCTTGGGAAATTTGTTAATGATATTTTATTTAATTAAGGAATCGATATAAAAACATGGACACATGAAGAAAAAATTTTCTAAAAATCACACTTAGGCCTTTTGGAAACAAATTTTTTTTTTTTTTCAATTTTGATCACGATTCCTGTGTAACTTAGCAATCAGATAAAAACTCGACTTATAATGGCTTTTAAATAAACTTTAACAAATTTTATTTTTTTTGCACTTAGGCTTTTTAGCTGGCAGGCTAACGAAATTAAATTTAAGTTTTTTCTAGACATCTTGATTCTTTGTAATATCTTTGGAATCAGCAAAAACTTCATTAAATATAGGTAGATGAAGGGCCTTACTCTTTAACAGTTAAAAAAAAATTATAAAAAAATTGCACTTAGTTCTTTTGGTTAGGCAAGGTAACGAAATAAATTTTGTTTTTTTTTTAAATAAATTCAAAAAATCTAATAATTTCCATTTAAATGATACGACAACACACCATATGGATGAGTGTTTGTAAAATGTTTCCTTTAAGGTTTGGTGGAGGCATAAAATTTGTCGATTTTTTTTAAGCTAAAATTTCATACAAAGGAGGGTGTGTATAGAGCAGTGGTCGGCATGAAGAGATTAACGATTATAATAACATGTTAATAACTTTCTGTCTCTGTTGTAAACTCATTTATTATAACAGGTTATTTTTTTTTTTGATCATTTTGAAAAACATTGTTCGGCTCTGCCAGCCGACCACTGCTATAAAGCTGAATTTTTGCAACATGTGTTTGTTTAATATTTTTTACATTATTTGCCATGATCGACGTAAGAGTACCTACTTAGAGCAAGTTAATTTAATAATGTCTACAATAACGTCAAGTATGTTAGGAAAATTAAAAGAAGAGAATTAAACATAAATGGCAATGAAAGTAAAGAAATTACAAAGAAACAGAAATTTGGGTATTTCTGATTTACAGGCTTTAATGTAAAGGAAGATGGGAATATTGTATGATTTAAGTAGAAAATTACACAAAATTCTTTAAAGATTTTTATAACAGAAATCAGAAATGTATAAATTATTGATAAAAATCAATTGTTTACATTATTTACACCATGTCAACAATAGGTAAATAATATAAAATTTCATTCTAAGTAAGTAAATAAAATGAAAACCCTTTAAAAATGCTAGAATTTCAATTATTTACATTGTTTACATGGTGTAAACAATTTGTAAATAATATGAAATTTAAGTGTAAATATCAAAATATAAAGAAAAAGGTTTAAAAAATGCTAAATATTCCATGGTTTACATTATTTACACCATGTCAACAATAGGTAAATAATGTAAAATTTGACAAAAATTTGTTTAACAAAATTGTTTACCAATTCTACGTTATTTACCTATTGTTGACATGGTGTAAATAATATAAATTTTATTTGCTTTAGTTGTTAGTCTTGCTGATATTTAAGTATTTTCATGTAAATTTCATATTATTTACCTATTGTTGACATGATGTAAACAATGTAAACAAAAAAAATTCCATTGGAATTTAATTAGTTGTTTATTATGTTGATATTTTGGTATTTACACTTAAATTTCATATTATTTACCTAATGTTTACACCATGTAAACAATGTAAATAATTGAAATTGTAGCATTTTAAGGGGGTTTTCATGGTATTTGGTTACTTGGAATGAAATTTTTTATTATTTACCTATTGTTGACATGATGTAAATAATGTAAAGAATTGATTTTTGTCAATAATTTATTCATTTTTATGATTTCAGTTATAATTAAAAATCAATATTACTCTATATTAACATTATTTACATGAAGTAAACTTTATGTCAATAATGTAAACAATTGAAATTTTGTTTTTTATTATTTTCCTGATACATATTTTGGTATTTACACTTAAATTTCATATTATTTACATGTTGTTTACACAATGTAAACAATGTAAATAATTGAAAATCTCGCATTTTTAGGGGGTTTTCATGGTATTTAGTTACTTAAAATGAAAAATTTTATTATTTACCTATTGTTGACATGATGTAAACAATGTAAAGAATTGATTTTTGTAATAATTTATGATTTTTTATGATTTCTGTTATAATTAAAAATCAATATTACTCTTTATTAACATTATTTACATGAAGTAAACTTTAAGTCAATAATGTAAACAATTGAAATTTTATTAGTTGTTTATCATTTCCTTGATATTTTGGTATTTACACTTAAATTTCATATTATTTACATGTTGTTTACACCATGTAAACAATGTAAATAATTGAAATTGTAGCATTTTTAAAGGGTTTTCATGGTATTTGGTTACTTGGAATGAAATTTTTTATTATTTACCTATTGTTGACATGGTGTAAATAATGTAAACAAGACATTTTAATGCAATAGGAATGTTTATGACTTTTCTGGACATTAAACAATATTCTCAATTTTTTTACATGACGTAAACAACAATGTAAACAATTGAAATTTTCTTAGGGTTTGCGAAACTTAACATTATTTACTTAATGTAAACATGATGTAAACAATGTAAATTAATCACATAACTAACAATTACATCATCTAAATGATTTCTGTATTAATTAAAAAAGATTTCTTTGGAGATGTAAACAATTTAAAGATTTCTTATTAATAGCATTTTTATAAATTTTTTTTTTCAATTAATAATTATGGTTTTTCTCACTGTTTGGCAAAATAATTGATTTTTGTTGCTGCCTTTTAAATTGCAAAGATTTTTATCTATTTCTTCAAGTAATTAAAAAAAAGTAAATTGTAAATGTTTTTCTCATTTTAAAAAATCAAATAAATACAAAAGCTTTCAAGCAAAACGTTGCAAATTTGTGGCCATAATTAAGTTTTTTTTTTTTTTTAAAAAACTAAAAGACTTTATTTTCATGCTCAATTAAATGTTTAAGCAAAGATTGTAGACATTTTGCAAATTATTTATAAAATAGAGAAGAAAAAATTCAACAACAAATAACAACTTTGTGACAAAATTATGACTTCAAGTCATAAAATGTAAAAAATATATACATTTACTAAAATAAAATAAAAAAAAAACTTACAAACAAAGTGTTGCTGAGATAACTGAAACAAAAACATTTTAACACAAGAAAAAACCAAACAACATTAAATCAACACCCATATAAAGACTTTATTAAGACATTAATTGTCTTTTTCAAGTCAATAAAATGTTTTTGTTTATAATAGGTTTGTTTTGCAAAATAATAAAAAAGCTGGTGTTTTACACACACAAAATTTATATTTAAAAATGTTTTGAAAACATTAATGAAAAATATTATTTATGATTTAGAAGAAAAAAAGCCAGAAGTATTTAACAATTTATTAAACTGGTTGGTAATTAAATGAATAAATAAAATGTAGCCATAAAAATGTATTAATTTTTAAATGTTAATTTTGGCAATTTAACAAGCCTTTTTAAGCATTTTAAGCGTTAAGTAGTAAAACTTAAGAGTGGGCTTTGAAGTAGATTATTAAACAAAATTTAAGTTTAATAAAAAAATTAAAAAAAAAACTAATAAATTATTGATAATTTGAAATATTTACCTAAAATTTCATATAAATTTTAATTGTTTACATTATTTACATCATGTCAACAATAGGTAAATAATAAAAAATAGCATTTAAATATATAAATTAACCTAAAAATTAATTAAATATAATAGAATTGTAATTGTTTACATTGTTTACATCATGTCAACAATAGGTAAATAATATTAAATTCCCTTCTGAATACCAATAAGTCATGAAAATGGTTATAAATGGCATTAATTTCAATAGTTTACATTGTTTACATAATGTCAACAATAGGTAAATAATAAAAAATTTCATTCTATGTAACTAATTACCATGAAAACCCTCTAAAATGTTTAAATTTCAATTATTTACATTGTTTACATTGTGTAAACAATAGGTAAATAATAGGATATTTAAGTGTAAATAACAAAATATCAAGAAAATTATTAACAACTAAAAAAATTTCAATTGTTTACATTATTGACATCAAGTTTACACCATGTAAATAAATTTAATATCGTGTAATATTGATTTTTAATTATAACAGAAATCATAAAAATGCTTAAATTGTTGAAAAATCAATTGATTACATTATTTACACCATGTAAACAATAGGTAAATAATGTAAAATTTCATTCTAAGCAACTAAATACTTCGAAAACCTCCTAAAAATTGTAGAATTTTAATTATTTACATTATTTACATGGTGTAAACAACATGTAAATAATATGAAATTTAAGTGAAAATACCAAAATATGTATGTATCAGGAAAATTATAAAAAACATAATTTCAATTGTTTACATTATTGACATAAAGTTTACTTCATGTAAATAATGTTAATATAGAGTAATATTGATTTTTAGTTATAACAGAAATCATAAAAATGCATAAATTATTGAAAAATCAATTGATTACATTATTTACACCATGTAAACAATAGGTAAATAATGTAAAATTTCATTCTAAGTAACTAAATACTCCGAAAACCTGCTAAAAATTGTAGAATTTTAATTATTTACATTGTTTACATGGTGTAAACAACATGTAAATATTATGAAATTTAAGTGTAAATACCAAAATATGTATCAGAAAAAATATAAAAAACAAAATTTCAATTGTTTACATTGTTGACATAAAGTTTACTTCATGTAAATAATGTTAATAAAGTGTAATATTGATTTTTAATTATAATAAAAATCATAGAAATGCATAAATTATTGAAAACAAAAAATTACATTATTTACACCATGTCAACAATAGGTAAATGATAAAACATTTCATTCTAAGTAACTAAATATCATGAAACCTTATTAAAAAAAACTAGATTTCAATTATTAACATTGTTTACATGGTGTAAATAACATGTAAACAATATGAATTTTAAGTGTAAATACCAAAATAAGTATCAATAAAATTATAAAAAACAAAATTTCAATTGTTTACATTATTGCCATAAAGTTTACTTCATGTAAATAATGTTAATATAGAGTAATATTGATTTTTAATTATAACAAAAATCATAGAAATGCATAAATTATTGAAAAAATCAATTCTTTACATTATTTACATCATGTCAACAATAGGTAAATGATAAAAAATTTCATTCTAAGCAACTAAATACCATGAAACCCCTTTAAAAATGCTAGAATTTCAATTATTTACATTGTTTACATATTGTAAACAACAGGTAAATAATATGAAATTTAAGTGTAAATACCAAAATATGTATCAGGAAAATTATTAACAACAAAATTTGAATTGTTTACATTGTTGACATAAAGTTTACACCATGTAAACAAGGTAAATATAGAGTAATATTGATTTTTAATTATAACAGAAATCTTAAAAATGCATAAATTATTGAAAATCAATTCTTTACATTATTTACATCATGTCAACAATAGGTAAATGATAAAAAATTTCATTCTAAGTAACTAAATACCATGAAACCTTATTAAAAAAAACTAGATTTCAATTATTTACATTGTTTACATGGTGTAAACAATATGAATTTTAAGTGTAAATACCAAAATATATATCAGGAAAATTATAAAAAAACAAAATTTCAATTGTTTACATTATTGACATAAAGTTTACTTCATGTAAATAATGTTATTATAGAGTAATATTGATTTTTAATTATAACAAAAATCTTAAAAATGCATAAATTATTGAGAAAATCAATTCTTTACATTATTTACACCATGTCAACAATAGGTAAATGATAAAAAATTGCATTCTAAGTAACTAAATACCACGAAACCCCTCTAAAAATGCTAAAATTACAATTATTTACATTGTTTACATGGTGTAAACAATAGGTAAACAATATGAAATTTAAGTGTAAATACCAAAATATCAAGGAAATTATAAACAACTAATTAAATTTTAATTGTTTACATTGTTGACATCAAGTTTACACCATGTAAACAATAGAAAAACAGCTTAAATTAGCTGAAAATCCTGTAGAAAGTTATAACAAAACTGGGTAAATATTAAATTTTTTTTAAAATCATGAATAGGGCAGACGTCAGCTTAAGAAAACATCCTCATTTATTGTTTCCAAACAATACCCACAATCATTTAATATTTATTTCATTACACAATGGGCGGTAAATTACCGATAATTATAGATTTGATACTCTAAAAGAAAAAAAATATGTGAAATCAATACTAATCATTATGAAACTGATGATGGTAATGCTGAAAACACACACACAAAAAAATCCTCCCCTAAATGCTAAGGAAACCAATATAATTATAGCATTAAAAAGTTATGTATGAGAGCACCATGAATAGTTGCAATTATGTTTGAATATAATTCTAAGAAATCAAAATATTTATAAAAATACAACTTGAAAATTTTCAAACTAATAACAATAAAAATATAGGGTTGCATTTAATATATATTTTGCCAACCATAAAACGTTCGTTGACAAATAAAGTCAAGATTTTAAATTCATATTTTAAAAGGTGGTGGTAAATTTACAACCCCCCCTCAATTTTGCTTCAAATCTAGAAACTTCATTCTATTGTCACTGAAATTAGCTGGAAAATTTTATGTCACATTTTTGAAAATTTTGTTTTTATTATTCCCAATTGCGCCATAACCATGATTTGAAAAGCAATTTCTGTTTTATTTTATTTTGCCTTCAGCATTAAAGCCTTCAAAATGCATTTTTTGTATTACACACAAAATAGCTAAAAGGATTTTGTGTAATATTTTACAAGAATCATCTTGAAAAAAACCCCTTTTTTGTTAAAGATACATATTTTTTTTGGCGTCAGACGTCTGCCAGACATAAAACTTAACAGACCATCATCATCATCAAGACTAAAAGGATGTTGTTTTGCTAGAATTTGTCATGATTCACGTAGAATATTCAAGGGAGTGATGAAAAACAGGAAAAGCTAAACACATATACATACATACAAGTTTACTTGCAGTCATATGTGATGGAAAACGTGTCCTCGTTTGAAGGCTTTAGCTGAAAATCTTCAAGAATAAATTGAAAAACAATAGTTTTTGTCTCTATTTCGATGAAGAAATAGAGAAACCTTAAGCTGCCAGTTATAAAGACAAGAGTTTTAAGGCAGATTAAAAATAATTTATTTAAATCAATTGGATGCTGTAAATATAAAATTTTAACAAATAATAGTAAATATTAAATAGCAGGCTTCCGGAAATATGTTATAAATAGCAGAGTTGCAAAATAATTTTCTGCAAGTAGCAGATTTCTAGAATATTAACTATAAATAGCAAATTTTCTGAGAATTTACTATAAATAGCAGATTTTCAGAAAATTACTAAATAGCTGATATTCGAAAATTTGCTATAAATAGCAGATTTTAAAAACAAAAATAGCAGATTTTCAGGAAATCTACTAAATAGCAGGTTTAACTATAAATAGCAGATTTTTAAAAAATTAATTTAAATAGCAGATTTTTTGAAAATTTAATATAAATAGCAGATTTTCAGAAAATTTACTATAAATAGCTGATTTTTTGAAAATTTACTATAAAGAGCAGATTTTCAGAAAATTTACTATAAATAGCAGATTTTTTGAAAATTTACTATAAATAGCAGATTTTCAGAAAATTTACTATAAATAGCAGATTTTCAGAAAATTTACTATAAATAGCAGATTTTTTGAAAATTTACTATAAAGAGCAGATTTTTTGAAAATTTAATATAAATAGCAGATTTTTAGAAAATTAACTATAAATAGCAGATTTTTAGAAAATTAACTATAAATAGCAGATTTTATGAAAATTTAATATAAATAGCAGATTTTTAGAAAATTAACTATAAATAGCAGATTTTTTGAAAATTTACTATAAAGAGCAGATTTTTTGAAAATTTAATATAAATAGAAGATTTTTAGTAAATTTACTATAAAGAGCAGATTTTTTGATAATTTAATATAAATAGCAGATTTTTAGAAAATTAACTATAAATAGCAGATTTTTAGAAAATTTACTATAAATAGCAGATTTTTTGAAAATTTACTATAAATAGCTGATATTTAGAAAATTAACTATAAATAGCAGATTTTTAGAAAATTTAATATAAATAGCAGATTTTTTGAAAATTTAATATAAATAGCAGATTTTTAAAAAATTAACTATAAATAGCTGATTTTTAGAAAATTAACTATAAATAGCAGATTTTATGAAAATTTAATATAAATAGCAGATTTTTAGAAAATTACTAAATAGCTGATATTCGAAAATTTGCTATAAATAGCAGATTTTCAGGAAATCTACTAAATAGCAGGCTTAACTATAAATAGCAGATTTTTAATAAATTTACTATAATAGCAGATTTTTAAAAAATTAATTTAAATAGCAGATTTTTTGAAAATTTACTATAAATAGCAGATTTTCAGAAAATTTACTATAAATAGCAGATTTTTTGAAAATTTACTATAAAGAGCAGATTTTTTGAAAATTTAATATAAATAGCAGATTTTTAGAAAATTAACTATAAATAGCAGATTTTTAGAAAATTAACTATAAATAGCAGATTTTTAGAAAATTAACTATAAATAGCAGATTTTTAGAAAATTAACTATAAATAGCAGAATTTTTGAAAATTTAATATAAATAGCAGATTTTTAGAAATTTAACTATAAATACCAGATTTTTTGAAAATTAACTATAAATAGCAGAGTTTTTGAAAATTGAATATAAATAGCAGATTTTTAGAAAATTAACTATAAATAGCAGATTTTTAGAAAATTAACTATAAATAGCAGATTTTTAGAAAATTTACTTAAATAGCTGATTTTTAGAAAATTTACTATAAATAGCAACTTTTTGGAAACTTGACTATAAATAGCAGATTTTTAGTAAATTTACTATAAATAGCTGCTTTTTAGAAAATTAACCATAAATAGCAGATTTTTAGAAAAGTAACTATAAATAGCAACATTTTGGAAACTTGACTACAAATAGCAGATTTTTAGAAAATTAATCATTAATTAAAGATTTTGGGAAAATTCAGTATAAATAGCAGATTTAAAAAAAAAATTTACTGTAAATAGCAGATTTTCAGAAAATCTACTAAATAGCAGATTTTAGGAAAATTTATTATAAATAGCTGATTTTTAGAAAATTTACTATAAATAGTAGATTTTTAGAAAATGTACTATAAATAGCAGATTATTAGAAAATTAACTATAAATAGCTGTTTTTAGAAAATTTATTATAAATAGCAGATTTCTAGAAAATTTACTATAAATAGCAGATATTCTGAAAATTTACTATAAATAACAAATTTTTTGAAAATTTACTATAAATAGCAGATTTGTAGAAAATTAACTATAAATAGCAGATTTTTAGAAAATTAACTATAAATAGCAGATTTTTTGAAAATTTAATATAAATAGCAGATTTTTAGAAAATTAACTATAAAGAGCAGATTTTTTGAAAATTTAATATAAATAGCAGATTTTTAGAAAATTAACTATAAATAGCAGATTTTTAGAAAATTAACTATAAATAGCAGATTTTTAGAAAATTAACTATAAATAGCAGATTTTTAGAAAATCAACTATAAATAGCAGATTTTTAGAAAATTAACTATAAATAGCAGAATTTTTGAAAATTTAATATAAATAGCAGATTTTTAGAAATTTAACTATAAATAGCAGATTTTTTGAAAATTAACTATAAATAGCAGAGTTTTTGAAAATTGAATATAAATAGCAGATTTTTAGAAAATTAACTATAAATAGCAGATTTTTAGAAAATTAACTATAAATAGCAGATTTTTAGAAAATTTACTATAAATAGCAACTTTTTGGAAACTTGACTATAAATAGCAGATTTTTAGTAAATTTACTATAAATAGCTGTTTTTTAGAAAATTAACCATAAATAGCAGATTTTTAGAAAAGTAACTATAAATAGCAAGATTTTGGAAACTTGACTACAAATAGCAGATTTTTAGAAAATTAATCATTAATTACAGATTTTGGGAAAATTCAGTATGAATAGCAGATTTAAAAAAAAAATTTACTGTAAATAGCAGATTTTCAGAAAATCTACTAAATAGCAGATTTTAGGAAAATTTATTATAAATAGCTGATTTTTAGAAAATTTACTATAAATAGTAGATTTTTAGAAAATGTACTATAAATAGCAGATTATTAGAAAATTAACTATAAATAGCAGTTTTTAGAAAATTTATTATAAATAGCAGATTTCTAGAAAATTTACTATAAATAGCAGATATTCTGAAAATTTACTATAAATAACAAATTTTTTGAAAATTTACTATAAATAGCAGATTTGTAGAAAATTAACCTTAAATAGCGGATTGTTAGAAAAGTGATAAATAGCCGATTTTTAGAAAATTTACTATAAATATCAACATTTTGTAATCTTGACTATAAATAGCTGTTTTTACTATAAATAGAAAATTTGTAAAGAAGATACTAAATAGCGATTTTTAGAATATTTACTATAAATAGCAGATTTTTCGAAATTTCCTAAGTTTCTGGAGTTTATTTAACCCCCTTTAAATCAATTGAAAACTTTTCCGAAAATCTTTCCATGTCTTTGTTTGCCAAAGTTTAAACTCTAATGTCACCCGCTCTTTGAAAGAATGAATAATAACTACAAAAAAAGTATTCAAATAATTGAAACAAAAACCTGTCCTATTCATAAAGTTCATTAAAAAGTGTCTGTAGTTTGAGAGTGTATTAAGCTAAAATTAAATTCTATTTTTTATGGGCCACTAACAACCAACCCAGGTAAAGTTTGTCTAATACTTAATGATGATAATGCTTAAGATAAACCCAAGACAATGATACATACTGGGGGTTATAAAGGTGTATAACAAAGAAGCTGCGCAGCAAAGCAATTCAAACAATTTGAAGCTTTTAAAAAGCTTAAGTTTAAAATGTTTTAAGACGCACATTTAATGAGGTTAATAAAAATTAGCTGTAAAAATTCTACTTAATAAACATGATAAAAGAAAAGCGTTTAACTCTTTATGAGCAGTAAACAAAAAATAATAAGCAAAAAATCGCTTTAAATTAATATTTTGCTTTTTTGAACAGCTAAACTTGTTTACCAAACTTTCGAAAGTTTTAATACAACTTGTCTTATAGTTGTAGCCTGCTGTCATTTGTCACAGAATTTGATTTAATTTGCTAAAAAATAATTATTGATTTATTGCCTGCAGTTAGTTGTCTCTGGTTTCTTTTCTGGTCTGGTTTATTAGAAAGACACACATTTTCATTAGGTGTCATTTAATTATGTTGTTTAACATGAATTGTGTTATTTTAACAAACTCACCCCACACTCTTGTTCTCCTTATAAAGACCGAAAGTTGTAGACTAATTAAAAAATTATGTCTGTCAAGCCAGAAAAAACAGCCAACAAGTTTTGCATTTTTTTCGCTGCGCACCCTTCCCTTCTTTAAGACAGTCAATTATTTAAATTTTAATTTACCAGTTTATAACTGTCAAACACTTGAGAAAGCAAACAATTTGTGATTGAGGCATTTGTTTTAAAAAGAAATAATATTTTAATTAATAATGATTTTAGGAGGACAGGCTGATAAATTTTAATAAATTGGGAAAACAGAAAATTTTTCATAAAAATTAGATGTTTATATAAAATTTACTAAAATTTGCTGTTTTTATAAAATTTTTTACAAAATCCTCTATTTATAGTAAATTTTATAAAAATCTACAATTTTAGTTTCTTTTATAGTACATTTTTCGGAAATTTGCTATTTAAGTCAACTTTCAGGAATTATGCTATTTATAGTTAATTTTCTAAAAACTGCTATTTATAGTAATTATTCTAAAAATCTTGTATTTATAGTTAATTTTCTAAAAATCTGCAATTCATAGTCAATTTTCTAAAAGCTGCTATCTATAATTAAGTTTTCAAAAATCTGCTATTTCTAGTTTATTTTCTAAAAATCAGCTATTTATTATAAATTTTCTAAAATCTAATATTTGTAGTTAATTTTCTGGAAATCTGCTATTTATAGTAAATTTCCTAAAATCTGCTATTTATGGTAACTTTTCTAAAAATTTGCTATTTATAGTTAATTTTCTAAAAATCTACTATTTATAGTAAATTTTCTATAAATCAGCTTTTTAGTTAATTTTCTGAGATTTGCTATTTATAGTACATTTTTGGGAAATTTGCTGTTTAAGTCAACTTTCTGGAAATTTGCTACTTATATTTTATTTTCTAAAAAATATGCTATTTATAGTTAGTTTTCTAAAAAGCTGCTATTTATAGTTAAGTTTTCGAAAATCAGCTATTTATAAAATCTACTAATTAAAAATCTACTATTAATTGTAACTTTTCTAAAAATCTATAGAAATTTTCTAAAAATCTTTATTAATAGTTAATTTTCTAAAAATCAGCTATTTAAGTAATTTTTTTATAAATCTGCTATTTATAGTTCATTTTCTAAAAATCTGCTATTTCTTGTTTATTTTCTAAAAAGCTGCTATTTATAGTAATTTTTCAAAAAATCTGCTATTTATACTTAATTTCTTCCTAAAAAACCGCTATTTATAGTTAAGTTTTCGAAAATCTGCTATTTATAGTTCATTTTCTAAAAATCTGCTATTTAAGTAAATGTTTTATAAATCTGATATTTATAGTTCATTTTCTAAAAATCTGCTATTAAAGTTCATTTTCTAAAAATCTGCTATTTAAAGTTAGTTTTCGAAAAATCTGCTATTTCTTGTTTATTTTCTAAAAAGCTGCTATTTATAGTAATTTTTTAAAAAATCTGCTATTTATACTTAATTTCCTAAAAAGCTGCTATTTATAGTTAAGTTTTCGAAAATCTGCTATTTATAGTTCATTTTCTAAAAATCTGCTTTTTATAGTAAATTTTCTAAAAATCTGCTATTTATAGTTTATTTTCTAAAAATCTGTTATTTAAGTAAATTTTTTATAAATCTGATATTTATAGTTCATTTTCTAAAAATCTGCTATTTAAAGTTAATTTTCTAAAAAGTTGCTATTTATTGTAAATTTTCTAAAATCTGCTATTTATAGTTAATTTTCTGGAAAGCTGCTATTTATAGTTAATTTTCTGAAAATCTGCTATCTATAGCTAATTATCAAAAATCTGCTATTTACAGTTCATGTTCTGCTATTTATAGTAAATTTTCTGAAATGCTGCTAAATACAGTCAAGTTGCCGAAAATATGTAAATCTGAGATTTTCTAACCTTTAACTTATCACCCATCCCTCTTTGAGTCTTAAAAAACCTTGTTATTGTTATTTATGTTTATATTTGAATTAAATAATTAAAATGTTAATTAGTTTTTATTTCAGCCATAATAAACTTATATTTTTAATTACTCATGACTTATTTTGTGGTACGTGTTGGGTAGTTAGTTAGGCTTACTTACATTTTTTTTATCTTTTTTATTCGCCTTTTAATCAATAGCAACAATTTTCAGCCATTAACTTTAGATAATGAGCTTTAAATTGTTGAAATTTTTTCTTGCTATAGCCTGCCAAGTTTTCAAAAATTTTCTTATTTTTTTTTGCACAAACACATTAATGACCTTCTAGCATTCAGGGGCTGAAATTCAAAACTTATGTCATTTATTGCAACATACACTCCAGTACGAGTATACAGTTGCCTAATTAACTTGGCAACAGCAAAACATTCACTCACGAGCTGAAATACTTTTGTACACATTTGCTGTTTTTGAGGCAGGCGGTCTTTCTGTAACAAAAAGTTAGAAAATCCTCTTACGAGTATAAATGTGTTTAAAAGTTTAGAAAAAGTTATGTTTTTGGGTGCCCTACACTGACATTTAGTTGGGAGTCAACAGACCACATAGAGAGGTCATGTGTTTTTGAAATTGTTGGAGAAAAATAGGAATTTAAAATAGCTCAAATTAAATTATACATTTTAAACTAAATTTTTTTAAAAAAAAAACTTTACACAATGTAATTAACAGAGTTGTTAAATTAGACCCCTGGGGGTTTGTGGTGCGAAAATTTTGAATTTTTTAGTAGCATTTAATGAAAAACATTTTAAAGCTTTTTGAATCATTTTTAATGATTGTCAAGCCATGCCCACTTTTTTCCAGATTTAAAGTAGTTTTGTAGTGCCTTTCAAATGCGCCTTTTTCAATCGTTTGTTCAAATAAGGCTTCCTTTTACATTTTACCTCTCAAATTTGTTAATTATGCATGAATATTGTTTTTCTTTTATTTTATTGTATTTTAAAGTAATTTTTGTACACCGGAATCCACTCAAGCAAATATTTGGTAGAACTAAATGTGTGTTAAGAAAAAGTAAATGGTTTTCTGTGCTAGACTTCTTGGCTATGGGGCCGTCATAATTGCGTACTAAAAAGCTAACAAAAGATTTTATGCATTAAACCAACAACAAAAAGAGCCACCATCATTTCCTTATTGACATGAATGGCAAATGATTTTCGAGAAATAGCAGCATAGTTTTAATGGATTAAATATAAAAAATATCTAAAAAAGATATTCCAGATAATGTACTCTGATCTTAATAGCAAATCTTGAAGATATTTGCTATAAATAGAAAAGTTTGGGAGAAATTTAATGTAAATAGCAGATTTTTAGAAACTTGGCTATAAATAGCAGATTTTCAGAAAATCAACTATAAATAGCAGATTTTTAGAAAATTAACTATAAATAGCAAATTTCCGGAAACTTGACTATTAATAGCAAATATCCAGACAATTTACTATAAATAGCAAATTTTTCAAAAATTTACTATTAACAGCAAATATCTGGAAAAATTACTATAAATAGCAAATTTCCATAAAATTTACTATAAATAGCAGATTTTTAGAAAATTGACTATAAACAGGAGCTTTTTTGGAAATGAACTATAAAAAGCAGATTTTTAGAAAATTAACTAAAAATAGCAGATTTTTTAAAAATTAATTATAAATAGCAGAATTTTAGAAAATTAACTATAAATAGCAGATTTTTAGAAACTTGACTATAAATAGCAAATTTCCGGAAACTTGACTTGAAATAGCAAATATGAAGAAAATTTACTATAAATAGCAAATTTTCCAAAAATTTTGTATAAATAGCAAATTCCACAAAAATTTACTATAACAGCAAATATCTGGAAAAATTACTATAAATAGCAAATTTACATAAAATTTACTATGAATAGCAGATTTTTAGAAAATTAACTACAAATAGCAGATGCTTATAAAAGTTGCTAAAAATAGCAGGTGTTTAGAAAATTAACTATAAATAGCAGATTTTTAGAAAATTTAATTAAATTAGCGTATTTTTAGAAAATTAATTATAAATAGCAGATGTTTAGAAAATTAACTATAAACAGCAGCTTTTTAGAAAATTTACTATTAATAGCAGAGTTTAGACCAGTTACTTTAAATAGCAGATTTTTAGAAAATTTACTAAAAATAGCAGATTTTTAGAAAATAAACTATAAATAGCCGATTTTTTGAAAATTTACTAAAAATAGCAGATTTTTAGAAAATAAACTATAAATAGCAGATTTTTAGAAAATAAACTGTAAATAGCAGATTTTCAAAATATTAATTATTAATAGTAGGTTTTCAAAAAATTTACGAAAAATAAAAAAATTTACTATAAATAGCAGATGTTCGACAATTAATTATAAAAAACAGATTTTTGGAAAATTTACTTTAAATAGCAGATTTTTGGAAAATTAACTAGAAATAGCTACTTTTTAGAAAAATACCTATAAATAGCAGATTTTTAGAAAATAAATTATAAATAGCAAATTTACCGAAAACTTGCTATAAATAGCAAATTTCACGAAACTTGCTAATAAATAGCTAATTTTCCGAAGTTTCACTATAAATAGCAAATTTCCAAGAAATTTACTTCAAATAGCAAATTTCTTAACAGAAAAATGTTTATAAACAGTAAAAATTTGTCTGTAAATATATAAATAGCAAAATTTTTAAGTTTTTTTTTTATAATTTTTATTCTTTTTAATTTTTTAATATTGAAATTTTTTGATTCTTTTTGTATTTCCCGAAAACTTGCTATAAATAGCAAATTTCCAGTAACTTGCTAATAAATAGCAAATTTTCCGAAGTTTCACTATAAATAGCAAATTTCCAAGAAATTTACTTTAAATAGCAAATTCTCAGAAAATTTCTTAAAAACAGAAAAATGTTTAGAAACAGTAAAAATATGTCTGTAAATAGCAAAATTTTTAAATTCTTTTTTTTTATAAAAAAAAAACTTTCTTTTTAATTTTTTAATATTGAAATTTTTTGATTCTTTTTGTATTTTTAAAGCAAATTTTGTTTACAAAATATTTGTTCTTTAAAAAAAAACTTTTTCTTTTTCCTTTAGAATGGATCTTTTGTCTTGAGTTCTAACTTTCTTTTTTTATTAATATTTTATTGTTTTGCGCAAAACTAAAATCTTTTTCAATAAAGAGAAAGTTCCTTTGATTTTTGTTTTTTTATATATTGTTTAGCATTAGAACATTTTCGTTTTGGGCTGTTTAAATTTATTTTCTCAATAGAATATTTATGATGACAGCCTTTTGTGTTTAAGTCTTATTGTTAAACTAAAGAAATAAATAAATATTTTATAGTTTTTTGCTGTTGTAGTTGTTGTTGTTATTGTTTTGAGTTTGTTTAGAATTTTTTGATTAAAAGTTTTGATGTTATTCATGGCAATAACAATAAATAGTTTTATGGTTGTGTGATGTAAAAAAATAGAAAAAAAAAATTTGCATACCAGCAATCTTTCAAAACAACTATAAAAAACAAACTATGAATTATTCAAAATTGTTTAAAATAAAAAACCAGATCAAAAAGTTTTTTTTTTGTTTTATATTCAATGAGTAGAAGATTCTTTTTTTATTTGTTTTTCTATATGGGGGTGTTATTATTGTTGTTGTTGCTGGTGTAACCTTATAATTCTGAACTTTACTGGGGATTTTAAGACCAAAAAAGGTTACAGTAGATTAAAATAATTTTTTATGGTTTTTAATTTTCTTTTCTGTTTTTGTTGTGTTGAGTTTGCCAGCAGTTTTATTAACATTTTGTTAATAATGTGCAAACTTTTAACTCCCTTTTTAGGATTTTTTTTTTTATTAGTTTTTGTGTTTTTTTTATTTTATTACAAATTATTATTATGTTTTTAGATATGATAATTATTAAAAATTGTTTAAAGATTAAAGACCTTATTCATAATAAATTTTTAAATTTATTACAGGTTTATAAAACAAATTTTGTACGGAAATTTCGTTTTATAAACCTTTTATAAAATTAAAAATTGATTATGAATAAGGGGGTAAAATAATACTAGATTATTAAAAACATTTAAAAGGAAAATTCAAAATAAATTGCTGAGATTTACAAAATAAAAAATTTTCATTTTAATTAGGTCATTTTTATTAGCATATAACACTGTTGTTGATCCATTTTTAAGATTTTAATTAACATTTTCTAGAAGCTTATGTCCTGCTGTATAATTTTCCTATACATCTTATTGAAATCCGTGCAGTAATTTAAAAGTTATAGTCAATTTAATATTTATTTTGTATTTAATATTGTGTTATAATTCCCGAATTTTCGTTTTTCTTCTTTTCGTTTAGTTGTTGTTGTTATAATTCGCTAATACTCGTTGTTTGTTTTGTTCTCGTTGCTCTTTAAACGAAGTCATGCTGTTTGTTGATGAGCCTCGTGTTTTGTTTAGCTTGTTCTTGTTGTTATTGTAATTGCCGTAAACTTGTTTTCTTACTCAGTGAAGCGAAGTGTTGTTGTTGTTTATTTACTTTGTGTTTGTTTATGTTTGTTGTTGTTATTCTTCATGTTGTTGTTTTCTAAAACATGCGGGTGTAATTTTTTGTTGTTTAATTATGTTTTGCTCTGCTTTTTTCGAACTATCTCTCTAAATCTTGTATTGTTTATAGGGTTTTTGTTGTAATTCAAGCTATTTCCTGTTTATTTGAGGTTAATGGAGGCTGGGTTTAGTAATAAAAGGCCCAGAGCCAGGACTGTTAAACAAGACTATTAAAATGGGGCAAAACAAAGTAATAAAAATGACACATTAATCGTTTAAATAAAGAAATCTGAGACTTAAGTATGAGGGCGATTGGTGATATTATGAAAACAAAACTAGTTTAAAGTAAAGTTAAAATATTTATTATTTTCTTATATTTCTGGGGTTTTTTTTGTTGTACAAATTTCCGCTGGCGTTTGGTAATTTATTTTTTCTAAACAAAACGTTTTATTTTATATCTTTTTATAAAAAAAATAAAATAAATTTTGTAGCGTTTGTGGCGGTATTTTTGTGTGTGTTTTTTTTCAAAGTAATTACTCTAGAGGTTTTGTTTCGTTTTATTACAATAACATAAATTTTCTAAAAGTTGTTATTGTTGTTTATTGATTGGCTGGCTATTTAAGTTTTTGTTCTTGATCTTGTTTGATCTTTTTTTTATCACTTGATGGTTTTTTTTTTTTCATTGCACACATCATGTAAACATTTCTGTAAATAAGTTGCGTGTTGTAGAATAATTTTTTTTGTTCACCTTTTTTTAAGAAAATTTATGTCTACAATTTTTGCTGCAGCACAGTGTTTACATCATTAAATGAGTTAAAAACAAGACTTCTGTTTGTTTTAAAGTTTTCTTTGATTAAAATGCCATAAATTTTCTTAAATATTAATTGTATTTTGTTGAACCAATAAAATGTTACTTGTTAAAGAAATGCTAAATGCAAAAGTTACAGCCTAGGGCTGGCTGTTAATTTAGATTTATGACAATTTAATTACTTATAGTTAATGTTTTCATATTACTCATTTTATTTAATTTCTTTTTAATTACAGGTATGTCTAAAAACTCTATGTAGAAATTAAGAAGAAAAACTGTGAGTAAAAATGCAACCAGACTTGAAAATAATTAAAATTGGATTTTTTTTTTCAAAGGGAATTTTAAAATTAAAAAAAAAAATTATAAGATATTTTGAAAAATTTTAAAAAAAATTTCCTCAAAAAAAAATTTGGTACCCAAATTTTCAAAGCCTTTGAATACTTTTGGCAACTTTGTCAACATTTGACTTATTTAAATAAAATTGGGTTTAAATATTCTTAATATTATAGAGATAGTAACTAATATAAAATATAAAAAAATTTGTTTTTGAAAAATTTTCACAAATTAAGGAAATTTTTACAAATTCAATAAATTTAAATGAACATTTTCAAAGCCTTTGAACAATATTGTCAACAGTCTTTGACCAATTTAAAGAACATTTTGTTTAAATATACTTAATTTTATAAGAATTGTAACTAGTATAAAATAAAGAATTTTTTTTTTTTTTTAATTTTCACAATTTAAGGAAATATGTAAAAATTCCATAAATTTTAAAAATGAAAAAAGGGCTCGCAGTTTGCTATAAATTAGGCTTAAGACCCTAAATTTCGCTCATATAATCTATGAAGTGTAGGGATATTAAAAACCAAAAAATTAATTAATATTTTCTAACAAAATATATCGACAAAAGCATAATCAAAAAAAAAAAAAAAATTTTAAATTTTTTTTTATCCGAATTTCAAAGGGCTCTCATTTTGCTATAAATTAAGCATTGGACCCTAAATTCTGCCCAAATAGTCTATGAAGTTTAGAAATCTTAAAAACCATAAAATTAATTAATATGTTCTAACAAAATATTTCCACAAATGCATAATTTACAAAAAAAAAAAAAATTTAAAATTAGTTTTTATCCCAATTTGAAAGGGCTCTCATTTTGCTATAATTAAGCATTCGACCCTAAATTCTGCCCAAATAATCTATGGAGTTTAGGAATCTTAAAAACCATAAAATTAATTAATAGGTTCTAACAAAATATATCGACAAAAGCATAATTTACAAAAAAAAAAAAAAATTTAGAATTTTTTTTATCCCAACTTCAAAGGGATCTCATTTTGCTATAAATTAAGCTTAAGACCCAAAATTTGTCCTATATAATCTATGCAGTATAGCAATCTCAAAGACCATAAAATTAATTAATAGGTTCTAACAAAATATTTCACAAAAACGAAATTTGCAAAAAACCAAAAATATTTGAAAATTTTAAAAAAAAAAATGATTTAAGACCTCAAAAATTGCAGCCATTCTAAACCAATTAAACTAAGTGTCCGATATTATAATAAGTAATTTCTAAGCTTTTCAAAACACTGAAATTTAATGAAAAACTTCTTGGAGAATTTTTTACAAATCAAGATTTTAGACAAAAAACCCAAAATTTTTCAAAATTTTTAAGAAATCTCATTTTAAGAGCTCTAATATTGCAGACATTTTAAACCAATTAAACTAAGTTTCCTATATTATAATTAGTAATATCATAGCTTTTCAAAACACTGAAATTTATTGAAAAACTTCTTAGAAAATTTTTCACGAATCAAAATTTTAGTAAAAAAGAAGATTTTCAATTACAAAGCCAAACTGATTGAAAAGACTCTAGGCAGCTTAGTTATTTAATGATTTCTCTCAAGATTTGTAAACTGATTCAAAATAAAGCCAGGAATCTATAAAAAGGGTAGTTGGACTTAACTTTCCAGAAAATTTATCAAAAAAATCTATGAAAACTAAAATTTTTAAAAAATTTTATTTATTTATTTTATTTATAACAGCTCTGGATTTAGACTAAAATTTTAGCATTTAGCCTAAACTACTAACTGGTTATTCTAAAAAGTATTGGCTTTCAGAAAACCACAAATTCATCTAATAACTTCTTTGAAAATTTTCCAAAAATCGAGATTATGTGCAAAATGAGAAAAATTTTTACTTATAATTTCTCACGAATTTATTACTTATTTAATCATAATTCCTCTTAAAATCTTGCATACATATTCTTTTCTTTTTGAATTAAAATTATAGCTTACACAGCTTTCAACACTTGGTGTTTATACTGCAGCAGCTAAGAAGAAAAAAACATTTTTTCGCAACTAATGATGTCCATATTGTGTGTTGAAACAATAAAGTCATAAATCTTTTAAAGATTTTTTTTTTACCTCTTTAATTCAGGCGGCGATAACACGGCTATTATAGCTGCAAACAAACATTTTAACTTTTGAATATGGCCAAAAAATACGCAGAAAAAACCAATTTAAATCCCAAAAGTATCTAAAAAAAATTTTTCTACACGTTTAGTTATGTTTGTGTGAGCGTGGAACAAAAGTTTTTTTTTTAATAATGTTTAGCTTTTATTTCTCTAACATCGTTAAAATTCTTGGGACTGTTTTTTTTATTTTAAAGAACAATACCATTTGTATGCTTTGTTTTTTTCTTGGTTGCCATTCGCAAAGGCCTGTTTTCAGGATGAGCTGAGTTTTCAGCTCCTGTAAATATGTGTTTTGTTTTAAAATTACTTTGAATAAAGAACTATAGAACATTATGAAAATATGCAAAATTCTTGTAAACAAAAAAAAAAATCTGTTTGGTTTTTTTTTCACCAAAAAAAAAAAAAAAAAGAAAACAAAGACATTTTTGCCATATAAAGAGAGTTTAATGTACGATTTATTCTATGGTTTTATAAGGCAGATTTATAAAGTGGGAAGTCTACTCAGTATTAGATTCAATAAGAAACAAAATTTTCTTTATATATTCCAATAGTTTCTTGTAGAAAGTAGAGCTATGTGCTTATTTGTCATATACAAACCTCTAATTATGTCCAATTTTCATAATATGTTAATTCAATATTCTAATGCAGCAATTTAAGTAAAGTTTTCTTTGAACATTTTCCACAATTTAAGGAAATTTTTAAAAACCCAATAAATGTATATGAACATATTCAAAGCCTTTGAACACTTTGGGCAACATTTTCTTTTTCCTAATTTAATTAAAACTAAGTTGAAATATTCCCCAGGATTATTTTATACTAAAATAAAAAAAAAAAAAATTAAAAATTTTCACAATTTAAGGAAATTTTTAAAAATTCAATAAATTTATATGAAAAGTTTAAATATTTTAAACACTATTGTCAACATTTTTGATTAATTTAAAATTTATTTTTTTTTAAATATACTTAATATTATAGAGCTTGTAACTGATATTAAATAGAAAAAAAAATTTTTGGAAAATTTTCACAATTTAAGGAAATTTATACAAATTCAATAAATTTAAATCCAAATTTTCAAAGCCTTTGAACACTTGGCTTAATATTGTCAACATTTTTTGACTTATTTAAATAAAATTGGCTTTAAATATTATTAATATTATAGAGATAGTAACTAATATAAAAAAATTGTTTTTGAAAAATTTTCACATTTTAAGGAAATTTTTACAAATTAAATAATTTTAAAGGAACATTTTTAAAGCCTTTAAACACTTTAAACAATATTGTCACAGTCTTTGACAAATTTAAACAACATTTTGTTTAAATATTCTTAATATTATAAGGAGCAACTAGTATAAAATAAAAAAAAAAAATTAAATTTTCACAATTTAAGGAAATATGTAAAAATTCAATAAATTTTAATAAACATTTTTAAAGCCTTTAAAAACTTTGGGCAACATTGTAAATATTTTTCAACTAATTTCAATAAAATTTTGCTTAAATATTCTAAATATTATAAGGGTTGTAACTAGTATAAAATGTTATTTTTTTTTAATTTTCACAATTTAAGGAAATTTGTAAAAATTCAATAAATTTATATGAACATTTTCAAAGCCTTTAAACACTAAATTAGTTTTAAATATTCTTAATTTAATAATATAAAATAATAAAAAGTTTTTTTTGAAAAATTTTCACAATTTAAGGAAATTTTTAAAAATTTAATAAATTTATATGAAAATTTTCCAAAACATTTCAACTTATTGCCCAACTAAACCTACATTTTTTAGCCAATTTAAATGAAATTTTGCTCAAATCTCCTATATAGTGTAGGGATTAGAAATAAAGGAAATTTTTTAAAAGTTTTCTAAGAAAATTTTTCATAATTAAAGGAAATTTCCAAAAATCCAATAAATTTATTAAACATTTTTCGTTATTGATTCAATTAATTAAAAAATTTTGTTTTTATTTAAAGCCTTTCAAATTCGTTTCTGCCTTACAAAATTTTTAAGCCAACACGTTTTCCTTTGTCTTGAGGTCATTATTTATATTTTTTTTGTTCTCTCACTTATAGTTAAAAAGCAGGCCTTGTTATAAAAAAGCCTATATTGAAAAAACTTTAAGAAATTTTACTCAAACAATAAAATTTTGTGTGACACAATAAGAAAATTTCTTGTTGCGTCTGGAAGACTCGACTCAAGTAGCAGGCAGTAGTTTGTGCAACATGCAAATTTAATGTTGGGCTTTTGTTTTTGGCTGCCACCATTATTATTTTCTTATTACAACTACAGCATTAAGAGGTTGCCAGGAATGAAATAAAGTATGTAAGTACTTTGGTTTTCAGTTTTGTTCTTTCTTTTTAAACTCTTAAACGCAATGCGACATTATTTGCTTTATGCTAACAAACAAACAACAACAAAAAAAAGAAGTGCCTAAAAATGTAAATGGAACTTGTAGTTGTAGTTAACAGTAAGTAAAGCATAATAGCTTAACAGCAGCAGGCAGTTAGGCTGCAAGTATTTATAATAATTTGGGAAAGTGTAGAAAACATTTAAAGGGCTATTAAGAAATGCACATAAACTGCAATTTCTTTGGGTTTAAAAGGATTTTTGTGGAGTATTTGTGCATAATTATAAAAGAAACACTAATTTAAGTTTTTTGTGCTTTTTTAACAAGGTAATGAGTATTCATTACCGTGTCTATTATAAATATTATTTTACAATAAGTTCAACTATAACCCATTACCAGGTCATGCTATTAGTAAGAGCTCATTATTACTAAGATTTTCTGCTTTAAATAATAAAAGTTTCTGCTTTGAATAATATAAATTTAACCTTTCTTATTGAACTTTCATTTTCCGTTTGTTTTCTCTTTATGTTTTCTTTCTCCTCTACATTTCCTTAATTATTTTTGCACTTATTATTTCCTTTTTATTTTATTTTCATTATTATTATTTGTTATCAACAATTTCCATTTCATTAAAAAAAAGTTTTTCTTTGTTTCCATAACACATTTTTTTTCTGTTTCTACTGCCTGTCATTATCCATATTTATAGTTGTTTAAACAATATTTGTTTTTTTTCTTTCAACAATTGTTTGTATCGAAACCATATTAAAACTGTGACTGCAACAGTCAATCATTGATGGAGAGTCACAGCTATATAGCAGTGCAATTCAGCATAAAGTTCATGGAAAAAGTATCATCAATTATGCACATAAATATAATAAATAAGAAAGAAAATGAGTTTCACATGCAAACAGGCCAGTTTTAATGGAAATTGAGAAAAAAAATTTTATATGCAATTTTATTTTTTGCTTTGGATTTGATTTGCATTGAAATGCATACGTATGCATTTCATTTTATTAATATTTTCCCATTCATTACAATAATTTGATATGCCACCATCGTTCATATTTATGAAAAAAGTTCAGTGGCAGGCAATAAATAGTTAAACTGATATAAAAAACTCACAATTTTTTTTACTTTATTATTAATAAAAAGTTATGTTTTCTTTAAAAGCTTTTTTTACTTGGGTAACATTATGCAGAAATAAATTTCCAAAGTTGAGAATTTTGAAAATTTATAAATTTTTAGAAAAATAAAAGAAATAATTTAAAAAATAGAGAATTTTTAAAAAATATTTTTTTTAAAAAAATAAAATTTTATATTTCCTTAAATTTTGAAAAAAATTTTAAAAAAATAAAATTTTATATTTCCTTTAATCATGGAAAATTTTTCAAAATTTAAGGAAATACATATCAAATTTAGCAAAATAAAATTTTATATTTCCTTAAATTTTGAAAATTTTTCCAAGAAAATTTCATATGAATTTAAACGATTTGCAATTCTTACATTATAAAGAATATTTTAAAAAATTTCATATAAATTGAAGCCTAAAAATTTATTCAGGTGAACTCCAGGAATTCATAGGTTTTGAAAAAGTTATTATATTGTACATGTATAAGGGCGTAGTCACAAGAATAATATAGAAGACTATATTATTCCTTGACATGTCACTATCCCTCCCTACTATATGTTTTTTCTATGGCTTGTTGTTTTCTTAAAAATTTCCCTTTTCTTAAAATTTTATTGATATTATATTCATCTGTAGTTTTTCTCACAAACAAATTAAAATGAAACCAACTAAATAATGAAAACTACAAAACATCAAAGAAAATTTTATGTTTCGTTATGAGTCATTAAAAACAAAATCTGTAAATTACCGACTGCATCATCTTCAAAGTCTGGCAGAAATTGTATTTATTTATTGGGTGAAGAAAACAATTCGTTGCGGTTTCATTTAAACAAAACGTCTCTTTTGGGATGGCATCTACATATATGTATCTGCTAATTTGAGAATCTGGTTATAACAAATAGCAGCACAACTAATTTCGAATTTTCTAATGAAATTTTATTTTAAACACTGAAGAAACTTAGCAGACAAAGAAAGATATAAATAAGAACGCATAAATGGTGGTAGTTAAATTTAATTAGTATTTAAATTAAATATATGTGTTTTGTAAGTTTTTCTCTTAGAAGTTTTCTTTTAATTACTAAAACTAAGCAGTCTTTATTGTATGCCACAAAATGAACATCAAAGTATTGAAAAAGATTTAAAAACTATTTAAAGATTTTATTGTAATTAGCAGGAAGTTGTAAGAAAATTGTTTTGGCAACAAATTTAGTCCTTTACACCAATCAAAAAACACTTCATTCATGTTATTTATAAACAAAACACTCAGCCATAGATTGTTTACAAAATTTATGGTTTTCCCTGTACAATAACAATTGCAATCACTAGCAAAAAAATAAAACTATAAATAATGGCAACAATACTCTTACAAAGATCTGATGATTTGCAATTGCGAATTACAATTTTACAATCTGCAATTCATCAGGAAAACAAAAAAAGATGAACAAAAAAAAAAATAAACACAAATTCGCTTTCAATGTATTAATTGCAAGATTGTATTTCGCTGTCGTTCTCTGCTCTTATTTCGAATTTATTTTTTTTATGCAACCATCATGCATTTATACAAATTGTAGTCATGCATAAATATCATCAATACAATTCATTTTTTTCGCATTTCATTTTTATTCGAATAACAATTGTTTTGTTTACTTGGGGACTATTTCCACAGTGATTTTGAGTGTTTGTGTCTGTTTTGGATCTGTGGCAGATTTTTTTTTTACAAACTATTAAATAATAAATCATCATCATAAATTTTTATGTGTGAATGGCAGTTGTTCAAAAATACAATTCTTGTTTATTTTTTGTTTTTTCATTCAAAATTATTATTTAGTATTGTTTTGCTGTTTTCAACTCTATTTTAGTTATTTGTATTGGATTTCATTCATTTCGTTTCAGATTGTTTTTCATTTTCAATTTTTATTTATTTCGCAATTTAGAAAAAAAAATAAATACTTGCATAAAACACACACACACATTCATATGCCATAAAAGATCTGGTTTTCATTTTCATGTATGGCAAACATCTATCTATAAATGTTGGCGATATGATGAGAATTTTAAATTCATGCCAGAATTTAATCCTAAAACGGTTAAGGGGGCTTTTAAACTAAAAGAAAAATGCGTAAAAATCAAAGCATACAAACTAAAAACACATACATTTTTTACATATTACATTAATAACATTTTACAAATCTGAATTTTACTAATTTTAATCGGTTAACCGGTTATTTGGTTAAGCTATTATTCGATTAATCGGTTACTCGAGTCAGATTTTATTCAAAAAAATCTTAATAAGTCTTTAAAAATAAAATTTTTTTGTTAAAATCGATATTTTAATAATTTTATTCGGTTAACCGATTATTCGATTAATCGCTTACTCAATATAGAATTTTTTCATAAAAATCTAAATAAATCATCCATAATAAAAAAAATCAATATTTTAAAATTTTTATTCGGTTAATCGATTATTCGATTAATCGCATACTCGATTCAGACTTTTTAAAATACATATTATAAATCCAAAAATATAGTAAAAATTATTATTTTAAAATTTTTATTCGGTTAACCGATTATTCGATTAATTTTTTTTTTCCATAAAAATCTTAATAAGTCATTAAAAATAAAAAATAAAAATTTGTTGTAAAAATCGATATTTTAAAAATTTTATTCGGTTAACCGATTAATCGGTTACTCAATATATAATTTTTTCATAAAAATATTAATAAATCATCCATAATAAAAAAAATCAATATTTTAAAATTTTTATTCGGTTAATCGATTATTCGATTAATCGCATACTCGATTCAGACTTTTTAAAATACATATTGAGTTATAAAAAATAATTATAAATCCAAAAATATAGTAAAAATTAATATTTTAAAATTTTTATTCGGTTAACCGATTATTCGATTAATTATTTTTTTTTTCATAAAAATCTTAATAAGTCATTAAAAATTAAAAATCAAAATTTTTTGTAAAAATCGATATTTTATACATTTCATTCGGTTAACCGATTATTCGATTAATCGGTTACTCAATATAGAATTTTTTCATTAAAATCTTAATAAATCATCCATAATAAAAAAAATCAATATTTTAAAATTTTTATTCGGTTAACCGATTATTCGATTAATTATTTTTTTTTTTCATAAAAAATCTTAATAAATCATTAAAAAATTTGTAAAAATCAACATTTTAAAATTTGTATTTGGTTAACCGATTATTCGATTAATCGCTTACTCGATTCAGATTTTATTATTTAGAAATCTAAAAAAAAACATTTAAATTCCAAAAATCTTGTAAAAATCCATATTTTAAAATTTTTATTCGGTTAACCGATTAATTGGTTACTCGATTAAAATTTTTTTTCATATAGAAATCTCAAGAAATCATTAAGCCAAAAAATCTTGTAAAAATTAAACGTAAACGTAACAAAAATACTAAAATTTCGTAACTAATTTTAACGAAATTGTGATTATTAAGAAGGTTTTGAAAAGCTATATTTAAAAAATTTATTCGGTTAATCGATTATTCGATTAATCGGTTACTCGATTAAATTTTTTCTTAATATATTGTTGAAATCCAAAAAATCAGTATAAATCCAAAAATTTTGTAAAAATCAATATGTATTTTAAAATATTTAATCGGTTAAACGATTATTCGATTAATTGTTTAATCGATTCACCCTTTTTAGCTTTAAAAGTTGTCTAAATAATTTTAATGATATTGTGATTATTAATAGAAGTTTTAGAAAATCTATATTTTTACAATTTTATTTGGTTAACCGATTATTCGATTAATCGGTTACTCGATTCAGGTTTTATACATTAAAGTCTACAAAAATCTTTAAAATTATTAAATTCTTTAAAAAAATGTATATCATAAAATTTGTATTCGGTTAAACGATTATTCGATTAATTGGTTAGTCGCTTCGGATTTTTTTATATAGAAATCTAAAAAAAATCATTATAAATCAAACATTTTTGTAAAAATCAATGTTTTAAAATTTTTAGTCGGTTAAACGATTAATCGGTTACTCAATTCGTCATTTATACGTTGAAATCAAAAACAATAAAATTGCCTAAATAATATTAACAAAATTGTTATTACATATTAATAGAAGATTTTGAAAATCTAAATTTAAAAATTTTATTCGGTTAACCGATTAATCGGTTACTAAATTCATATTTTTTTTTTCAAAAAATCTCAATAAATCATTAAAAATTAAAAAGAAATTTGCAAAAGTCAAAATGTATTTTAAAATTTTTATTCGGTTAATCGATAATTCGATTAATCGTTTATTCGATTTAGGTTTTTTTATAATATAAACTTACTAATTCACTAAATTTATTAGATACCTTTTAAAAATCGATATTTTAAAAATTTTATTCGGTTAGCCGATTATTCGTTTATTCGTTTAATCGGTTACTCGTTTCATGATGCATACCTCAAAATCTCAGAAAAACACTTGTTGCAAAAATCGTTTTAAAAAATTATAAAAATTGTGTTCGTTTAACCGATTAATTATTTACCCGAATAGAGTGCCGATTAATCGGTTATTCTTTAATGGCTTTAAATACTAGAAACTAAATATATCATTTAAATCGTTTTAAAAAAATTGATATTTTAAAAATTTTATTCGGTTATCCGAATTATTCTATTAATCGATTACTCGTTTCATACCTTGTTCATATAAATCTAACAAAAAAACTAAAATTTCCAAAACAGTTTTAGGAAATAAATTTAAAAAAATTGTTTTCGATTATCCGATTAATCGGTTATTTATAATTGAATTTTTATTCGGTTAACGGATTAATTAAAATCCGGTTAACCGTTTAGTTTTTTAACCCAAATATCTGCAACTGTTTACAGTTATCATAAATTTTCTATACATTTAATAAGATTAGACATATTTCGTTATATTTTTATTCGGTTAACCGAATAATCTGAAAACGATTACTCGAAGTTATTTTTACTTGAAATTAGTAGAAAATTCGGAAAACAACGATTTAAATTGCGTTAAGTTTTTGATCAATATCAGATTTTAAGTTTTTTTTCGAGTAACCGATTTTTAAAAACCGGATACCCGCGAATAATTGTTTGTAAATTTAGAATTTAGTAGAATTTTTAATTTATTTTATTAAATTTATCATAGCTTGTCTATATAATTCATAAGATAATACGTATTTTGGCATATTTTCATTTTTATTCGGTTAACCGAATAATCTGAAAACGATTACTCGAAGTTAATTTTACTTGAAATTAGTAGAAAATTCGGAAAACAACGATTTAAATTGCGTTAAGTTTTTGATCATTATCAGATTTTAAGTTTTTTTTTTCGAGTAACCGATTTTTAAAAACCGGTTACCCGCGAATAATTGTTTGTAAATTTAGAATTTAGTAGAATTTTTAATTTATTTTATTAAATTTATCATAGCTTGTCTATATAATTCATAATATTAGAAGCATTTCGGTATATTTGGATTTTTATTCGGTTAACCGAATAATCTGAAACCGATTATTCGCCGTTATTTTTCTTTGAAATTATTAGAAAATTAAGAAAACATTTAAATTTTTTGATAATGAAGAGATTTTAATTTTTATTCGATTAATCGATTATTAAAAACCGGTTACCCGCGAATAATTTTTTAGTAAAAATTTGTAGATTTTTTTTGAAATTAGTAAAAAATTGGTAAATTAATCTTGTTAATTTAAATTTTTTTATAAATATTCGTTTAATCGTATCAACGATTAATCGAATCTTACGATTATTTAGAAATGTTTAGTTCGCCGATTAATGGTAGAATCGAAGGACCATCAGTTTTGCGTGAATATGTGGGTATTTTCGTATTTTTATACCCTTCACCATGAGTGGCAAGGGTATATATAAGTTTGTCATTCCGTTTGTAATTTCCACATTTTTCATTTGCGACCCCATAAAGCCATGTCCGTCTGTCCGTCTGTCCGTCTGTGTGTTGAAATCAACTTTCCGAAGCCCCCAAATAACTTACATACACGATTCATACATCAATATCTCCGAAATTCTTCCGGCTCGGTCGCTATTTAAAATCGAGAAAATCGGTCCACAAATGGCTGAGATATAAGGAAAAAACTAGGACAACCTCGATTTTTGACCTATTTTTGAACTATATCTGGATTACTAAGTCATTAAGACAACATGTATATCTAATGATAGATATTTCAAAGACCTTTGCAACGACGTATATAAGACCATAGTAAGTTGGACATACAATGGGTCAAAATCGGGAAAAAATATTTTTTAACCCGAATTTTTTTTTCATCAAAAATTTTTTTTTGTCATAAATTCTTTTTCCAAAAAAATTAATTAAAGAAATTTAAAAAAAAAAATTTTTTGAAAAAACTTTTTTTAAAAAAAATTAAAAAACAATTTGGAAAAAAAAAATTTTAAAACATTAAAAAAAAAATTTTGATTTTGTTTAAATAAAAATATTTTTAAGTATAATTTGGTGAAGGGTATATATACATATATGATTCGGCACAGCCCAATATAGCTCTCTTACTAGTTGGTTTTAAAAATATTATGAAATTTGACCAAAAATTTTAGCCTGAGTTAATGGGTTAAGCGATTAATCGTTGAATTGATGATGTTTTTGGTGTTGAATTTTTTTTTTTTTTTTTTTGAAATTTTTTTTTTTATTTTTCTGAAATTTAATCATTTTCTGAAAAAGAGTAATCATTCATTTTCGTTTTCTTTTACTAAATTTTTTAGTCTTTTGAAGGGTTAATAGTTTGAAATTGTGATAGTTTTTCTGTTTGCCTTTATAGGGTTAATTAAGTAGATATTATTTTTTCTTTATATTGTTCCGAAAGCGGTGCTTTTTATTTAATCTTTTAATTTTGTATTCTTGCAAGCTCTGTGTATTGTACAGAGAATTGTATAGTTTTTTCTGTTAGCGAAAAGTTCAAATTTGTATTGTAGTTTTAAAATTCATTGATAATGTAGTGAAGGATGATGGTGATTTACGATTGTCATGCAATATAAACATTATAAATAAGATTGAAATGAGTCTTTTCATGTTTAATTTTAAGAAACGCTTTAAGTCATTAAAGATTTTCAAAAATTTTGTTGTTTGAAAAGAATCATTAATGGTGGTTTTGTTAATGTCTTAAACAAAACAGCAATTAATTTTTGAAAAACTTGAGTTATTTTTTTTTTTATTATTATTTGGCCCTTTTTTTTGGTAAGCAAAACTAAAATAAAGAAAAGAGATCGTATAAAAATCAAACTAAACTCATAAATAATGTAAATTTCTGGGTATTCAATATTTCAATATTAAAAACTTGCCAGGCCAGGACAGGCCATTGAAAACTAAAGGAAAGAGGGAAAAGTTTTAAAAAAAAATTATGGCCATTACCATTTAGTTTTGTATTTTTGTTTTTGTTCACAATACTCAAACCTACAATGAAATGTTAAAAGCAGCCAAATAAGAAGGCACTCGTCCCAGTCAGTCGTTTATGCCAATAAACCATAAAATATTGTATGCATTTTCTTTACTCTTGTCTTTCTGCGCCAGCTTCGTACGTCAGTTCAGTTCAGTTTTTCCCATTTATAACTTTAATTCACAAAAAAAAAGGAAGAAACAAAAAACTACATATAATACTGAATTAAACCCCAGCCAGTAAGAGATTGTATCTGGCCATGAGTTATGAAAGAAATCCTATAAAAAAAAATAATAAAAATCCATAACATCTGCAATAAAATCATAAATCTGTAAGAAAATATACAAAAATTGTGGAAAAAAAACTACAGCTACAGCAAAAACAAAAGTGAAGACATAACCATACATCATTATTTTATGAGATACAATATCAATGAACAACAAATTGTTAACGAAGAAATATTGCAAATCTACATAACCCAGCAAACCTTTGAAACTTTAAAATTCATATTTATATAGCTTATTTTCATTTTGAATTGTTCCCTGGTTTAGTTTTTGTGGAACTAAAAGGAAACTGCAACAAATTTCCAATCAACTTCAAGGTTTTTTTTTATTTTTTTTTTATTTATTAAAAATAATTTTAACAACCAGCGTTTCCAATTTCTTTTTTTTCCCCCTTTTTTGCCTGCAAAATCAAAAGGGAAGTTTTCAAACTAAAATCTCATCAGCCCTAGAAATAAATATCACACCTGATAAAATTCCTTTTATTTTGCATTAACCATAGAAAATTGATTTGTCGGCTGTGGCAGTTTAAATTGAAATTAAACGTAATAAAACATAAAAATTTAATTGAATTATAAATAACAAAAAAAAAAAAGGGGGAAATAAAAAAACTCAAAAGAAAATCATAAAAATTTTAAGCAAAAGTAGCTCTTCCATTGAAAGAAATTTTTTTTTATTTTTGAAATTTAAAAAAAAATTCTTTAAATCCCCAAAATTGAATTTGGGAATTTTGGGGATTTTTTTGTGGGTGTTTGGGAATTATAGAAAATCATAATTTAAGCTGTTTACTTCATGTAGAATTCATTTTTATAACTAAAATTTAGATTTAAGAATTTTGGGAATTTTCTGGGATTTTGAAATTTAAATTGGGAATTTGTAAGAAATCAAATTTTGGCTAGAAAAATCAAATCCACATAATATTCCAAGAAAGAGGGAAATAAAATGAATATTTAGATGAAAAAAAAATCTTAAATCCCCAAAATTGAATTTGGAAATTCTGGGGATTTTGTGTTGGGAGTTTGGGAATTGTAGAAAATCATAATTTAAGCTGTTTAATTCATGTATAATTCATTTTTATTATTAAAATTTAGATTTAACAATTTTGGGAATTTTCTGGGATTTTGAAATTTAAATTGGGAATTAAAAATAATTCGTTTTTTTCGATAAAAATGCTCTACACTACACCTAAAATTATATTTGTTACATAAATCTGCATTTTAATAATATGGGTGTTTTCTGGGATTTTGAAATGAAAAAAAAGTTCCTTAAATCCCCAAAATTGAATTTGGGAATTCTGGGGATTTTTTTGTGGGAGTTTGGGAATTATAAAAAATCATAATTTAAGCTGTTTACTTCATGTAGAATTCATTTTTATTATTAAAATTTAGATTTAACAATTTTGGGAATTTTCTGGGATTTTGAAATTTAAATTGGGAATTTGTAAGAAATCGAATTTTGGCTAGAAAAATCAAATCCACATAATATTCCAAGAAATAAGGAAATAAAATGAATATTTAGAAGAAAAAAATATTAAATTCCCAAAATTAAATTTGGGTATTTTGGGGATTTTTTTGTGGGTGTTTGGGAATTATAGAAAATCATAATTTATGCTGTTTACTACATGTAGAATTCATTTTTATTATTAAAATTTAGATTTAACAATTTTGGGAATTTGCACATTTTCTGGGATTTTCAAATTTAAAATAGGAATTCAAGAAAAATATAATATTTTCGATTTTAATGTTTGGAATTATAAGGAAAACATTTTAAGAGCTTTTTAGTTCATGTGAAATAATTTTTAAAGCTTAATATTGTAATTTAACAATTTGGAAATTTTCTGGGATTTTGAAATTCAAAATGGGAATTCAAGAAAAATTCAGTATTTTAGCTTTTGCCTTGGTAAATTGGAAGAGAAGGGTTTTTTGAGGTCTTCTCTTTATATAAATTTATTTTTTATGCCTAAAATTGTAATTTAACAACTTGGGAGTTTTCTGGGATTTTAGAATTGAAAATAGGAATTAAATAAAACTGTATTTTTTTGCTAGAAATATTGACTGTTTTAGGCCTCAAACTTAAAAGTCAATATTTCACGATTCAATCAGCATTTTTAACATTATGGGATTTTCTGGGATTTTAAAATTCAAAATAGGAATTTAAAAAAATTCATATTTTTGTTAGAAAAATAGATTCCGCACGCTTCTGAATTAAAAAATTACCAGTTTTCATGATTAAATCCCCATTTAAGTTATTTGGTATTTTTCTGGGATTTTCAAATTTAAAATAGGAATTCAAGAAAAATGTATAGTTACAGTCTAATATAGGCTTAAATCGTGTTCAAAAGACATTACAGCAATTATTTCGGAACACTTCTGGTATTTTCCCCGTTTCCCTGTAAATTTTGTAAAAATGTGGGGAAGTTTTGGAAATTTTTTAATTTTTTTTTAGGAATTTAAAAAAAATAGTTTTAAAGAGTTTGTCTTTAAATAAATGCTCATAATAAATAAATTGATAAAAAAAAAATTATTATAATTTAATTTTTTGATGAATTTAAAGTTTCCCGGTAATTTTATTTGAAAATTGGAATTTCAGTTTTTTAACACTCAAATGATTTCTATAGAAAAGAAATGTTTAAATATGGATTTTAATGATTTACAATAGAAAACTGCTTAAAAAGTTGCTAGTTTTAGTTGAATTCCTGTCAAGGGAATTTTGGGGATTTTTAAATTTTTATTAGGAATTAGTCGAAACTAAAATTTAATAATATTATGGCCTTTAAACATTACAAATTTGTTTTAAAAAAGTGTTTAAAATCATTTTGAGAGCATAGGGGAATTTTCTGGGATTTTTTTTATCAAATTTGGGAATTCAAATTTTTTAAGCTAAAATGTTTTTAAAACAATTTTGAAGATGTTTTTCAAAGTATTTCAATGGAAAAATTGATAAAAACCAGAGATTTTCCTTATTGTGTGCCATTGATACAAATACAAGTATGTAGAAGTTTCCACCAACATATTGATTGACGACGACACATTTTCAAACATGATCTGCAATAATGACCATAATGCTGATGAGGAGGATGATGATGATTTGCTTGATGTAAATGTCTTTCATGACGATGTTGGATAATGATGGAAGACTTGGAAATTTTGTACTTAAATTGTTTCATACCATCACAGGCTGTGTTAAAGAAGTTGTAGTAGTTTTATTGTTAGGTATTAGCTTCTTTTGCTGCAACTCCAACTCCTTGTTTTTTTTTTTTTGCTGTGTCTTAAACAAACTTTAAGGTAAGCTGGAGTCGTTTGTATGTACATAGTTAGATAGAGAAACAATTGAACCTGAAAAACTTGTTTAAAGTTGATTGTTTTTCAAGTTGAGATTGGATGGATGGAATATACTTAGTTTTTTTTTTTAAACATTTTTGTTTGTTTTTCGTTTGTTTGTTAAGATGTAGTATGTAGTTGTTTAAGATACCACATGTTGTTGGTGTTGTATGCAGTTTTTTTTTGTTTTGCTTTTATGCAATCTAATAAATACCGGTATTTGATGAGTAGCTAAAGGTAAAATATGCTGCTGTGGGGAACTTTAAATTAAAATATTTTAAAGAAATTTCAAAAAAGTACTTTTTTGAAAATCTTGGAAAATAATAATTTTTATTAGAAAATAGCAATTTTAAATAGATTTTCAAAAAGTACTTTTTTTTACCAAAAAGTACTTTGGTACTTTTTCTTAAAAAACTTAAAAACTTGTTTAGAAATGCAAAAACTATAATTCTTTGTTCAATTTATAAGAATTATCAAAAAGATACTTTTTAAAAAAAAGTACTTTTTGTTCAAAAAAGTGATTTTTTTAACAAATTTAAAAGAATTTTCAAAAAAGTACTTTTTGAAAATCTATTTAAAAATATTGCAAAATAATAATTTTTATTAGAAACTAGCACTAGGTACTTTTTTAAAAATAAAGTACTTTTTTGACCAAAAAGTACTTTGGTACTTTTTCTTAAAATACTTAAAAACTTGTTTAAAAATGCAAAAACTATAATTCTTTGTTCAATTTATAAGAATTGTCAAAAAGATACTTTTTTAAAAAAAGTACTTTTTGTTCAAAAAAGTGATTTTTTAACAAATTTAAAAGAATTTTCAAAAAAGTACTTTTTTGAAAATCTTGTTAAATATATTGGAAATAATAATTTTTATTAGAAAATAACAAAAAGGGTACTTTTTTAAAAAAGTACCCTTTTTTACCAAAAAGTACTTTGGTACTTTTTCTTAAAAAACTTAAAAACTTGTTTAGAAATGCAAAAACTATAATTCTTTGTTCAATTTATAAGAATTATCAAAAAGATACTTTTTTAAAAAAAGTACTTTTTGTTCAAAAAAGTGATTTTTTAACAAATTTAAAAGAATTTTCAAAAAAATACTTTTTTGGAAATCTTGTTAAAAATATTGGAAATAATAATTTTTATTAGAAAATAACAAAAAGGGTACTTTTTTAAAAAAGTACTCTTTTTTACCAAAAAAGTACTTTGGTACTTTTTCTTAAAAAACTTAAAAACTTGTTTAGAAATGCAAAAACTATAATTCTTTGTTCAATTTATAAGAATTATCAAAAGGATAATTTTTTTAAAAAAAAGTACTTTTTGTTAAAAAAAGTTATTTTTTTAACAAATTTAAAAGAATTTTCAAAAAAGTACTTTTTGAAAATCTTGTTAAAAATATTGGAAATAATAATTTTTATTAGAAAATAACAAAAAGGGTACTTTTTTAAAAAAGTTCCCTTTTTTACAAAAAAGTACTTTGGTACTTTTTCTTAAAATACTTAAAAACTTGTTTAGAAATGCAAAAACTATAATTCTTTGTTCAATTTATAAGAATTGTCAAAAAGATACTTTTTTAAAAAAAGTACTTTTTGTTCAAAAAAGTGATTTTTTTAACAAATTTAAAAGAATTTTCAAAAAAGTACTTTTTTGGAAATCTTGTTAAAAATATTGGAAAATAATAATTTTTATTAGAAACTAGCAGAAAGGTACTTTTTGTACGTTTTTTTAAAAAAGTACCCTTTTTTACCAAAAAGTACTTTGGTACTTTTTCTTAAAAAACTTAAAAACTTGTTTAGAAATGCAAAAACTATAATTCTTTATTCAATTTATAAGAATTATCAAAAAGATACTTTTTTAAAAAAAAGTACTTTTTGCAAATCTATTTAAAAATATTGCAAAATAAAAATTTTTATTAGAAACTAGCAGAAAGATACTTTTTTTTTAAAAAAAAGTACTTTTTTGACCAAAAGTACTTTTTTGAATTTGGTACTTTTTCTTGAAAAACTTTAAAAACTTGTATAGAAATGAAAATGGTCCTTCAACAAAAAAGTACTTTTTTGACCAAAAAGTACTTTTAAAAAACCCGTTTTTTGTTCAATTTATAAGAATTAGCAAAGTTGTTTTAAATTCTATGGCAAATTTTCTGTTGTTTACTTAAGTTTATGTTGTTTTTGTTGCTTTTCGCTCTTTCTTATTCTGTTGCAAGAGTTTTAATTAAAATTGATTGATTGTCAATTGATTAAAAAACTTCATCAATATATAATGATTATTTTTTAATTAAAACTGAAACCAAACAATTTCACCACAGATAAAGAGAAATTTGCTATACTGCAGCACAACTACAACAGCAAGAAATTAATTTCCATAATAATTGTTGTTGCAAAAGCAATATTTTCATAAGACAAAAGTTTTAACTGTGTTCAGAGTTGGTCAGGCCACCGTTAATTTGTTATTTGAATGGGCGTTTTCTAGGCATTTATTAAAGCAATTACCGGTAATTTATTGACACACACATCTACACAAATCTACACACACTCTACCATAAACTTAGTCGTATGTATATGCAAGAACACTTGCATATAAAACTTTCATGTGAATATGGAATTAATGTCAATGGTCAAGAAATGGGTCAATTAATACATTAAAATTAATAATTTTGTTTGAAGGCTACAAATGAATAGCAAATATTCGTATGTATTTATAATGCTGGGGGATATTTGGAATATAGCTATTTGCAAAATTTATTGACAAAATGAAGAGTAAACATAAATATTAATTTAAATTAAAGAAGAATTTAAAATTTTGATAAAAAGTAAATTTTAAAGGATTTTAATAATTTCAAACTATAAATTCTTATTAAATGAATTTTTATTTGTTAAGATTTAATTTTTATAAACAAATTCAAGTTTTGAAAAAAGTGGGAATTTTGGGGATTTTTTTAAATTTTCTGGGAATTTAAAAAATTTAATAATTACCTTAAAAAACAAATTTTTAAGACTTCTAGAGTTTAAAATTAACAAAAAAACACAAAAATTGAAGTGGGATATTTTCTGGGATTTTCATTTTTAAAATGGGAATTTAAATTGTTTCCTCTAAAATAGTTTTTTTTCTTAAAGAAATTCATTTCTACCACAAAAATGTAAAGTTTTTGGACAAAAAATACAAAAGGGAATTTTGGGGATTTTTAAAATTTGGCTGGGAATTTAAAAAAGAAACAATAATTATGAACAATTAGATTTATAAATAACTTAAATAATTCATTTGTAGCGCAAAAATGTTAAATTTGGTAAAAATTTTAAGTCGGGAAATTTTCTGGGATTTTGATTTTAAAAATGGGAATTTAAATTTTTTCCTCAAAAATTATTTTTTACTTAAAAATAACTTTAAATGTGAGATTCTGAAGCTAATACTAAAAAAATCCATTAAATTTAAAACTGGGGAACTTTCTGGGATTTTAGTTTTTAAATTAGGAATTAAAATTTTTGTTTAAAAATTAGTTTTTTACATAATACAATTAAGTTTCTTCGCAATATTTTGATTTTTGTAATGAAATTTTGCAGAAAATACGACAAGGTATTTTGGGAATTTTAATAAATTTTTTTGGGAATTTAAAAATAATTATATTTCAAGATTTTCTGACTAAAAATAAGTTTAATTGTAAGCTGTAGAATCCAAAACTAAGAAAAAATAATTAATTTAAAAACTGGGGAACTTTCTGGGATTTTAGTTTTTAAATTGGGAATTAAAATTTTTGTTTAGAAATCAGTTTTTTACATAATACAATTAAGTTTCTTCGCAATAATTTGATTTTTGTAATGAAATTTTGCAGAAAATACGACAAGGTATTTTGGGGATTTTAATAAATTTTTTGGGAATTTAAAAAAATAATATTTCAAGATTTTGTGACTAGAAATAAGTTTAATTGTGAGCTGTAGAATCCAAAACTAAGAAAAAATAATTAATTTAAAAACTGGGGAACTTTCTGGGATTTTAGTTTTTAAATTGGGAATTAAAATTTTTGTTTAAAAATTAGTTTTTTACATAATACAATTAAGTTTCTTCGCAATATTTTGATTTTTGTAATGAAATTTTGCAGAAAATATGACAAGGAATTTTGGGAATTTTTATAAATTTTTTGGGAATTTAAAAAAATTGTATTTCAAGATTTTCTGACTAAAAATAAGTTTAATTGTGAGCTGCAGAATCTAAAACTAAGTAAAATCCATTAAATTTAAAACTGGGGAACTTTCTGGGATTTTAGTTTTTCAATTGGGAATTCAAATTTTTGTTTAAAAATTAGTTTTTACACAATAAAATTGAGATTCTTCACAATATTTGGATTTTAATAATGAAATTTTGCAGAAAATATGACAGGGTATTTTGGGGATTTTAATAAATTTTTTTGGGAATTTGAAAAAATTATTATTTATTAAAATTCCCTTGCTTCCCCGGTTTTTTGCTTGTAATTTAAGCGTTTTTATAAAATTTATTTTTTAGTAATCATAGAAAAGTTTTAGTTAGAACCACAATCAGATAACTTTTCGTAGCAACCACCAAATCATTTTTCATGTTACACCAAAGGCATCATGGAACAATAAATTTTCACTAAAAAAAAAGACCAAACAAAACAAGACAGACAGACAACCTGGCACAACCGTGTACTGGTAAATGGCTGAACCGCATGTTATTTGAACATTTAATTATTAATCATTTTATTATGAAAAGTCATGTTTAAACACTAAAACAAATGCTAAAAAAAAAGAAAAAAGAAAAATTGAACGCGTTCTTGGGTTTTCTTTTTTTTATTCTTTTTCGCACGCCAACTTTCATTAGGTTTGCTTCATTGGAATACATTTGTCTTTCAACCAGGAACATAAATGAAACACCCCACCAGCTAAACAAAAAATAAAAATATAAAAATAACAGTGAGTATCAAGACGATGATTGTGGTTCTACTTGTGTTGTTATCTAAAGCATTTAAGCTCATCTAATGCTCGATTTATCTGCTTCATTTTCCCGAGTTTTATGCACAAATTTTGTGTTTCAGTTACAGAAAGCGAAGAAAAACACCAGTGACGCGTGTTGGGTTTTGCGATTTTTCACATGATTGAAATAAATTAGTTCAAGTTGGGGTTCATTTCATTTCATTTTTTTTTACTTACGAAAAGAAGCTTTGGGTAAGGTGGCAAATGTAAAACCGGTAAGAAATATTTACAGTCATTTGTAGCAGTAGTTGGCTGGCAGTGGAGTTGTTGATGATGTTGCTGCTGCTGCTGCTGGAAATGAAGTACTCTCTTACAAGTAATATTAGTAGAAATTGCCAAAGATGTATTAGCAATTGCTAACAAGAATTTGAACATTTCGAATATTTGCACATATGTAAAAGTTTAGAAATTAAGTGGAAATTTAGAAGAGAACAGGGAAGTAAAGGAATGAAATCGATTAGGGGGTGAACTTAAAGAAGTCAATTGACTTATCTATAGACTATATGTGTCCCAATTCTGTAGTCTAAAGACTAGTCCTTGCTCTCTAGTCTTAAGACAAGTCCTTACGCTCTAATCTATAGACTAGTTCTAACTATCTAGTGTGAAGACTAGTCCTATTCTCTAGTCTATATACTAGTCCATATTCCATACACTAGTCCATACACTCTAGTCTTGGATAGAATACAGAGAAAGAATTACTCTGGTGTATTGTCTGATCTGCATGGTCTGATCTGCATGGTCTGATCTGCATGGTCTGATCTGCATGGTCTGATCTGCATGGTCTGATCTGTATGGTCTGCTCAATGGTCTGGTCTATGGTCTGGTCTATGGTCTGGTCTATGGTCTGGTCTATGGTCTGGTCTATGGTCTGGTCTGGTCTATGGTCTGGTCTATGGTCTGGTCTATGGTCTGGTCTATGGTCTGGTCTATGGTCTGGTCTGCTCTATGGTCTGGTCTATGGTCTGGTCTGCTCTATGGTCTGGTCTATGGTCTGGTCTATGGTCTGGTCTATGGTCTGGTCTATGGTCTGGTCTATGGTCTGGTCTATGGTCTGGTCTATGGTCTGGTCTATGGTCTGGTCTATGGTCTGGTCTATGGTCTGGTCTATGGTCTGGTCTATGGTCTGGTCTATGGTCTGGTCTATGGTCTGGTCTATGGTCTGGTCTATGGTCTGGTCTATGGTCTGGTCTATGGTCTGGTCTATGGTCTGGTCTATGGTCTGGTCTATGGTCTGGTCTATGGTCTGGTCTATGGTCTGGTCTATGGTCTGGTCTATGGTCTGGTCTATGGTCTGGTCTATGGTCTGGTCTATGGTCTGGTCTATGGTCTGGTCTATGGTCTGGTCTATGGTCTGGTCTATGGTCTGGTCTATGGTCTGGTCTATGGTCTGGTCTATGGTCTGGTCTATGGTCTGGTCTATGGTCTGGTCTATTGTCTGGTCTATGGTCTGGTCTATGGTCTGGTCTATGGTCTGGTCTATGGTCTGGTCTATGGTCTGGTCTATGGTCTGGTCTATGGTCTGGTCTATGGTCTGGTCTATGGTCTGGTCTATGGTCTGGTCTATGGTCTGGTCTATGGTCTGGTCTATGGTCTGGTCTATGGTCTGGTCTATGGTCTGGTCTATGGTCTGGTCTATGGTCTGGTCTATGGTCTGGTCTATGGTCTGGTCTATGGTCTGGTCTATGGTCTAGTCTATGGTCTGGTCTATGGTCTGGTCTATGGTCTGGTCTATGGTCTGGTCTATGGTCTTGTCTGGTCTATGGTCATGTCTGGTCTATGGTCTGGTCTATGGTCTGGTTTATGGTCTAGTCTATGGTCTGGTCTATGGTCTGGTCTATGGTCTGGTCTATGGTCTAGTCTATGGTCTGGTCTATGGTCTGGTCTATGGTCTGGTCTATGGTCTGGTCTATGGTCTGGTCTATGGTCTTGTCTGGTCTATGGTCATGTCTGGTCTATGGTCTGGTCTATGGTCTGGTCTATGGTCTGGTTTATGGTCATGTCTGGTCTGGTCTGGTCTATGGTCTATGGTCTTGTCTGGTCTTGTCTGGTCTTGTCTGGTCTTGTCTGGTCTTGTCTGGTCTTGTCTGGTCTTGTCTGGTCTTGTCTTGTCTGGTCTATGGTCTAGTCTATGGTCTAGTCTATGGTCTAGTCTATGGTCTGGTCTATGGTCTGGTTTATGGTCTGGTCTTTAAATTAACATTTATCTAAATTTTTGCTGCAATTAACAATAATATTTCTCTTTTCTTTGCAGGTATGTTTTCCAAACTTTTGTTATTGAAAAATTGTAACCAAATTTGGTGAGTTGTTGAAAATTATTTCTGGGATTGATTGTTTAATAAGGACAAGATTTTATACTTTTATTTGTCTGTGTTACACTTCCTTCCCCAACTATATCTCCTCCATTCGTCCATACAAATGATAATATTTTAAGAAAGATTGTAAGCATAAAAAACCCACATGTTACATGTCTTCCGATGAAAGCATCCAAATGTCTTGTATGCCATAACTAGTACAATGTACAAAAAGACAGGCGAACGGACGGCCGGACAGACAGACAGCTTTAACATGAACATATTAATTATACCAAGAATCTAATGAAAAGAAACTACAAACATGGAAACCAAAATCGCAAGAGCTCTATGGACTGGAGGAGAAGACAAAAGACAAAGTATTCCGTTACCTGTGTGCAATGTGTGGCTGAAACGTACAAACGTTGAAAGCTCCAAATACATCATCATTTACACCAGCAAAAGTTGTTCGACTAACCAGACAACAAACATTTGGAGTTTGAATATGTTTTTTTTGTTCAAGAAACATGGAATAATTAGTGTTTGAATGTGTTTGCCGGTACAAGTGTTTGTAGGTTTGTCAAGAAATCAAGACAAATTAACCAATGTTAACACTAATAAGCTGGATATACTGTGACGATTCTATACAGTTGTTCTTTCAATACTTTATATGGAGATATTAATATGAGGAAATATTTAAAATCATGTAATACACATTTCCATAAAATTGTGCACTCATTTTGAATTGATTTCAGTTTCAAAGTGTTGCTGTTTTGTTGTTTTGAATGTCCAAGACACACAGAAATAGTTGTCACCTTTTGTTTAGTTTTTGAATATTTCTTTACAACTCAGTTATGATTCAATCATTTATTATTAAATCCCCACTAAAGTTATGCCAGTTTGTCTGTCTGTCTGGCTGTCTGTCCCTCCGACTCTATTCGGCTGTGTCGTTTGAATCGTCGTTGTTATCGTCATCGTAGTATGTCTCCATTTGTCTAACACTCTGTCACTTTATAAGCTTCTTAACCAATTTAAGTCAAATGTGACCTGATTTTATGGCTGTAATGTGAGTTACTGACTGATTTTGCTTTTGCCCAACTGCCTGCCTGCCTGGGTGAGTGCTGGCTGCTTGGCCTGCCTTTAGCTTTTGTCAACACAAAATTTAATTAAAAAATCCTAAAAGTCTTAGCAATGGCAAAATGGTAAGTGCCAGTACATATCTCTTTAACATAGAAATAGCATTAGTATTGAAGATTTTGTTTTTGTCTTCTAGTTACTATATTTTTGGGTGTGTGTTTTGGTTTTTTTGTGCTTAAGACAGCATAAAATGTATGTTAAATCATAAATATTGAGTTACTTTTAAGCTGATTATTGGCCAGAGTTTTAACAATTTCCTATTTTTTTTAATGTTTTTTAGACGAAAATGAAAAACTAACAAACATTATTGAAATTGTGTAGAAATGAAATTTTAATTAAAAAATTAATTGAATAAGACAAAGGCATATGCTCTACATCCTATAGTTTTAAAATCAAACACAAGAAATTAAACACGATTTTATGATTTAAGGAATACTGAGGCAATATTTGTGAGAGCAGACCATTGAGGCAGACCATAGACCAGACCAGACCATAGACCAGACCATAGACCAGACCATAGACCAGACCATAGACCAGACCATAGACCAGACCATAGACCAGACCATAGACCAGACCATAGACCAGACCATAGACCAGACCATAGACCAGACCATAGACATGACCAAAGACCAGACCATAGACCAGACCATAGACCAGACCATAGACCAGACCATAGACCAGACCATAGACCAGACCATAGACCAGACCATAGACCAGACCATAGACCAGACCATAGACCAGACCATAGACCAGACCATAGACCAGACCATAGACCAGACCATAGACCAGACCATAGACCAGACCATAGACCAGACCATAGACCAGACCATAGACCAGACCATAGACCAGACCATAGACCAGACCATAGACCAGACCATAGACCAGACCATAGACCAGACCATAGACCAGACCATAGACCAGACCATAGACCAGACCATAGACATGACCAAAGACCAGATCGATTTGAGCTGCAATCGTTGTACAATTTCAGCTTCATTCATGAGTCTTTATGTTATTCGATTTCAGAATCAATCATGGTTCAGTTTTAGTTTCAATCATAGGTCTTGCAGTGGATCAATTTCAGCTTCAATCATTGATCTTAATGAAGTTCAATTTCAGCAACAAACATTATTCGATTTGATCTGCGATCGTAGTTCGATTTCAGCTTCAATCGTATGTCTTTATATGGATCAATTTCAGCTTCAATCATTGGTCTTTATATTATTCGATTTCAGAATCAATCATGGTTCAGTTTTAGCTTCAATCATAGGTCTTTCTGTGGATCAATTTCAGCTTCAATCATTGGTCTTAATGAAGATCAATTTCAGCAACAATCATAATTCGATTTGATCGTAGTTCGATTTCAGCTTCAATCGTGTCTTTATATGGCTAAATTTTAACTTCAATCGTAGGTCTTTATATGGATCAACTTTAGTTTCAATCATAGTCCAAATTTGGCTTGAATTGTAGATCTTTATTTGGATAAATTTCAGCTTCAATCGTAGGTATTAATGTAGTTCAATTTCAGCTTCAAGCAGTGATTCAGTTTCAGCGTCAATCGTAGGTCTTAATGTAGTTAAATTTTATCGAATAAAATACTAGTTTTTCAGAAATCAATTTTCCAAAAAGTAGTAAAATGCTTATTTTATAAAAAGTACTAAAATACTACTTTTTTAAAAAGAACAAAAATACTACTTTTTTGAAAAGTACTAAAATACTACTTTTTTAAAAAGTATTAAAATACTATTTTTTCAAAAGGTAGTAAAATACTTTTTAAAAAAGTACTAAAATTATTTTTTAAAACGTATTAAAATACTACTATTTTAAAAGTACTAAACTACTACTTTTTTAAAAAGTACTAAAATACTACTTTTTTAAAATGTATTAAAATACTACTTTTTTTAAAAAGTACTAAAATACTACTTTTTTAAAAAGTACTAAAATACTATTTTTAAAAAATGTACTGAAACTACATACTTTCAGATTCAATAATGATCAGATACTAATTTTTCAAAAATCAGTTTTTAAAAAAGTACTAAAATACTAAGTTTTTAAAAAGTACTAAAATACTACTTTTTCAAGAAGTACTAAAATACTACTTTTTTAAAACTTTAGTACGTTTACTACTTTTTCAAGAAGTACTAATATACAAAAAGTTCTAAAATACTACTGTTTTAAAAAGTACTAAAATACTACTTTTTTAAAAAAGTACTAAAATACTACTTTTTTAAAAAGTACTAAAATACTACTTTTTCAAAAATTACTTAAATACTACTTTTCTAAAAAGTACTAAACTACTTTTTTAAAAAGTACTAAAAACTAATTTTTCTAGAAGTACAAAAATACTACCTTTTCAAAATGTACTAAAATACTACTTTTTTAAAAAGTACTAAAATACTACTTCTTTTAAAAATTACTAAAATACTACTTTTTTAAAAAGTACTAAAATACTACTTTTTTAAAAAGTACTAAAATACTACTTTTTTAAAAAGTACTAAAATACTACTTTTTTAAAAAGTACTAAAATACTACTTTTTTAAAAAGTACTAAAATACTACTTTTTTAAAAAGTACTAAAATACTACTTTTTTAAAAAGTACTAAAATACTACTTTTTTAAAAAGTACTAAAATACTACTTTTTTAAAAAGTACTAAAATACTACTTTTTTAAAAAGTACTAAAATACTACTTTTTTAAAAAGTACTAAAATACTACTTTTTTAAAAAGTACTAAAATACTACTTTTTTTTAAAGTACTAAAATACTACTTTATTAAAAAGTACTAAAATACTACTTTTTTAAAAAGTACTAAAATACTACTTTTTTAAAATGTACTAAAATACTACTTTTTCAAAAAAGTTGTAAAATACTATTTTTAAAAAATGCACTAAAATACTACTTTTTACAAAAACGTTGTGCTCTGTAGAGCTAAAATCTTACTTTGAAAATGTTTGAACCTTTCTCCTTTTAAATTCATTTATATATTTGGTTATTTACTCATACATATTTCCATAGATTATGAACCAATTTTTCTGGAATTCTTAGAATCTTTAAAACTCCAACAAAAGTTTTGTAATTTATCTCAAAACTTTCAAAATTTGATTTCAACTAACCTCCACCAGAACCTACTTTCTTTTTTTTTTAAACATTTCCTGTCAAAATATATCGTTTTAACACTTACAAAATGGTGTCTTTAAATCTGGCAATTATTTACAAAATATTTTTGCTTCTTTAACGGAAGACCAATAAAAAGATAAATCTGGTTTTAGTTTAGGAGAAACAAAGTAAACTAATCTGCTGTAAAACTAAAATGATTTATAACGCATTAAGGCGACAATTTCTATAGTTCATTTCAATTATGAAATGTGTAATTTATTTGGGTGACGATGGCTATCTTACACAGTTATTAAGAAAGCCAGGACTAGTTTTTAACATGCAAAACTTTAATTGTATGTTCTCTGATTACTTCAAACGCAAAAAACGATGACACAATTTTTGCCACTAAATGTTTATTAAACACTTAACACACAATATTTTCAGCAAAATGTCTTGAAAAATCTAGGCAACACAGAGATAGATTAAGTTCCTAACGCCATTTATTGCAACGAACCGTTAAATTGTTTTCCCCCTTTAAATTTTTTTTGAAAGCAATTTGCCAAAATGCAAAATTTCATACACATATGATGATATTGTTGCCATATTAAATATGCCAAAAATTATCTTTATATTTTCTTTTATAGATCTCTTTAAAGCTTTAAAGAATTTTTAACGGTTTTTGTTTTCTATAAGGAACCCATAAATTCATGTTTAGGTTGCATGAAAGAAAAAACTAACGCTTTTTGTTTGTTAGGAAAATGTTGCTAAACATTTTCACCTCTTAATAACATGGACACGCACTCACGCATAAGCTGTTGCGGCCAAGATAGCAATCTGTTACTTTCGGAGGAGATGCAAATTATAACCGAGCACCCAAAAGGATGGAAACAAATAGTTTTAGTCAGTTGTATGCAATAATGGTCGGTCATGTTTGTAAATAACACTTTTGCATTTGGACCAATCTGTTTCTATTTATTTCGTATTTTTTTTTCTCTTTTCTTGTTGCAGTCAGCAGCCAGGCAATGAATTGGCATGAAAATGTATTTTTTTTTTGTTGTTAAAGACCGTATCAAACGCAAAGAATAATGTCTAACGCCAAAAAGACACACACAAAAAAATAAATAAATAACTAAATGTTTGTCTTACAGTAGGGGGACTAGGAATTGCAACAGTTAGAAATTCAAGGTTCGAAGGACCATTTTTTGGAAGCTGTATTTTAGCTTCAATAACAGTTTAAATTTAGGTCTTTATGTAGTTCAACTTTAGTTTCAATCATAGTCCTGTTTTAGCTTCAATCTTAGGTCTTTATTTCGATCAATTTCAGCTTCAATCATCATAGGTCTTACTGTAGTTCATCTTTTGCTTCAATCGTTGGTCTTTATTTCAAATCAATTTCAGCTTCAATCGTAGGTCTTCATATAGTTTAATATTACCATCAATAATAGTCCTATTTCAGCTTCACTCGTAGGTCTTTATGTGGATCAATTTTACCTTCAATCATGGTCCTATTTTAGCTTCAATTCTAGGTCTTTATTAGAATAAATTTTAGCTTCAATCGTATGTCTCTATGTGGATAAATTTTAGCTTCAATCATTGGTCATAATGGAGTTCAATTTCAGCTTCAATCATAGTTTGATTTGATCTGTTCAATTTCAGCTTCAATCTTTGGTCATTATATGGATCAATTTTAGCTTCAATCGTAGGTCTTCATGTAGTTCAACTTTAGCTTCAATCATAGTCCTATTTTAGCTTCAATCCAAGGTCTTTATGTGGATAAATTTTAGCTTCAATCATAGTCCAGTTTAGCTTCAATCTTAGGACTTTATTTGAATAAATTTTAGCTTCAATCATTGGTCTTTATGTAGTTCAACATAAGCTTCAGTCAAGTCATATTTTACCTTCAATCGTATTACTTTATTTGAATCAATTTCAGCTTCAATCGTAGGTCTCCATGTTCAAATGTAGCTTCAATCATACTCCTATTTTAGCTTCAATCATAGGTCTTTATTTGGATCAATTTCAGCTTCAATCGTAGGTCTTCATATAGTTAATATTACCATCTATAATGGTCGTATTCTAGCTTCAATCGTAGGTCTTTATGTGGATCAATATTACCTTCAATCATGGTCCTATTTTAGCTTCAATCGTAGGTCTGTATGTGGATCAATTTTATCTTCAATCATTGGTCATAATGGATTTCAATTTCAGCTTTAATCATAGTTTGATTTGATCTGCGATCGTAGTTCAATTTCAGCTTCAATCTTAGGTCATTATATGGATCAATTTTAGCTTCAATCATAGTCCTATTTTAGCTTCAATCTTAGGACTTTATTTGAATAAATTTTAGCTTCAATCATAGGTCTTCATGTAGTTCAACTTTAGCTTCAATCATAGTCCTATTTTACCTTCATTTGAATCAATTTCCTCTTCAATCGTAGGTCTCCATGTTCAAATGTAGCTTCAATCATAGTCCTATTTTAGCTTCAATCTTAAGTCTTTATTTGAATAAATTTTAGCTTCAATCATAGGTCTTTGTTGGAATCAATTTCTGCCTCAATCGTAGTTCCTCAGGGTCAAATTTAGCGTCAACCATAGTCCTATTTTAGCTTCAATCTTAGAGTTTTATATGGATAAATGTTAGCTGCAATCGTAGGTCTTAAGTTCAACTTAAGCTTCAATCATAGTCCTGTTTTAGATTCAATTGTTGGTATTTTTTTTTGGATCAATTTCCGCTTCAATCATTGATCTTATAGTTTAATTTTAACATCAATCATAGTCCTATTTTAGCTTCAATAATTGTTCAATCATTGTTCAGTTTCGCTTCAATCGTAGGTCTTTATGTGGATCAATATCAAGTACAATCATTGATCTTAATTTAGGTTAAAATACTACTTTTTCTAAAAAATACTACTTTTTCTAAAAGTATTTTTCTAAAGTAGTAAAATACTACTTTTTCTAAAAGTATTAAAATACTACTTTTTCTAAAAGTATTAAAATACTACTTTTTCTAAAAGTAGTAAAATACTACTTTTTCTAAAAGTAGTAAAATACTACTTTTTCATAAAATAGTAAAATACTACTTTTTCTAAAAGTAAAATACTACTTTTTCAAAAAAATACTACTTTTTCTAAAAGTAGTAAAATACTACTTTTTCTAAAAGTAGTAAAATACTACTTTTTCAAAAAGTAGTAAAATACTACTATTTCAAAAAGTAGTAAAATACTACTATTTCTAAAAGTAGTAAAATACTACTTTTTCTAAAAGTAGTAAAATACTACTTTTTCAAAAAGTAGTAAAATACTACTATTTCTAAAAGTAGTAAAATACTACTTTTTCTAAAAGTAGTAAAAGTAGTTTTTCTAAAAGTAGTAAATACTACTTTTTCAAAAAGTAGTAAAATACTACTTTTTCTAAAAGTAGTAAAATACTACTTTTTCTAAAAGTATTAAAATACTACTTTTTCTAGAAGTAGTGAAATACTACTTTTTCTAAAAGTAGTAAAATACTACTTTTTCTAAAAGTATTAAAATACTACTTTTTCTAGAAGTAGTGAAATACTACTTTTTCTAAAAGTTGTGAAATACTACTTTTTCTAAAAGTAGTAAAATACTACTTTTCTTAAAGGAGTAAAATACTACTTTTTCTAAAAGTAGTAAAATACTACTTTTTCTAAAAGTAGTAAAATACTACTTTTTCTAAAAGTAGTAAAATACAACTTTTTCTAAAAGTAGTAAAATACTACTTTTTCTAAAAGTAGTAAAATACTACTTTTCTAAAAGTATTAAAATACTATTATTTCTAAAAGTAGTAAAATACTACTTTTTCTAAAAGTAGTAAAATACTACTTTTTCTAAAAGTAGTAAAATACTACTTTTTTAAAAGTAGTCAAATACAAATTTATCAAAAATACTACTTTTTCAAAAAGTAGTAAAATACTACTTTTTCAAAAAGTACAAAAATTATACTTTTTTTCAAAAATATAGACAAATTATAGTTGCGATTAAAAAATGTTCTTTATTGTAGCAATTCCTTTAACCTCCACTGTTTACAACTCTATTTTACGTCTGCATTTATATATTACATGTGTGTATTTTGTCTGTCCCTCAATATCTATCTAATTCTTAAGATGTATGTATGTACAATATTTTTTTTTTTCTACTATCAAACATTTATTTTGTACAAGTTTATTTAATTTTTTAAAAGATATAGTTATAGATTTTTTTTATATTTAAAGCTTTAGAAATGTATATGTCTAGCTGACTTTTTGTACGTTTGTTAAGAGCTGTAATAGTTTTAGTTACAAATCAAATGACAGCAATAATTTAAGAGTTTAAGACCCCAAGAAAACAACAAAAAAAAAACAACAACTAAATAAATAAATAATCGTAAAATGCTGATTTATGTGCTGCAAATAAAAGTAGTTTTAACAATTACAAATTTATTTCTTAAACAAAATATTATTTGTATTTTTGTTGTTTTATCTACATAATTTATTTAATATTTTATTTTCCAGCTTTAATTGAAGTTGTTTGAATGTGTTTTTTTTGTCTTCTGTTTTTTTATAAATCATTAAAAATGATTTATTAAAAAACTAGCATGTTTTCTGTTTATAAATCGAGAAGAAATATAGACGAAAAAGAAAAAAAAAAAAATAATCAGTCTTAACCACAAAATTTACATATTACAATATATGCACAAGTAAACATGTTTGATTTGATTTCTGTGCCGTGATAATTTTTGAAAAATTACCGCATGCAAGCAAACTCGCCAAAAACTCAAAAAAAGCAGCCACTGTTTGTACTTGTAATTGAAAACCTTAACTGAAGGTGGGCTTAGTTAATTAGTTGATTTATTAGAAACAGCAATTTACAACGTGAAATCAGTACGCTAGAGAGTGACAAGTTGTTGCGTAATAGTTTCCATAACTCAAGTTACTCTGTAGTCATGCGTGAGAAAAGCAAATCTGGCGAAATAAAACTACACCCATTCAAATGCCAACTAAATACATTTGAAATTTATTAAGGCTAATCAATGTTAATTAAGAGAAATCTAGTAAATTCTTTGCATTATAAGTAATATAGGCTTTTAATATTTCAAAATAAATTTTAATAATTTAAGGACAAATTACTATCTTTTCATTGTTTTAACAATTTTGAAAGATATTTTAGCTATTTCAAGCTTTAAAACTCGAAAAAATTAAATTTTGAAAAAGGTAGTAAAATACTACTTTTTTAAAAAATGGATTTGGAATGTAAAACTTGTCCAAATAATTAGTTTTTTTATTAGATTGATATTTATAAAAGAAATTTTACCAAATTTTTGCTAAAAATCGTCAAAAACTTAATTTTTAAAAATAGTAGTAAAATACTACAATTTTAAAAAAATTTAAATTGCTGATAATTAAATGTATTTTTGCTAGTTTTTCATCTTCATGCTAAAAATAAACATTTTTGAAAAAGGTAGTAAAATACTACTTTTTTAAAAAATGTATTTAGAATGTAAAACTTGTTAAAATAAAAAGTTTTTTTCAATAATGAAGTTTAATAAACGAAATTTTACCAAATTGTAGCTTAAAATCTTCAAAAACTTAATTTTTAAAAATAGTAGTAAAATACTACATTTTTTAAAAAATTAAAATTATTGATAATTAAATGTATTTTTGATAGTTTTTCATCTTTATGCTAAAAATAAACATTTTTGAAAAAGGTAGTAAAATACTACTTTTTTAAAAAAAATTTAAATGTATTTAAAATGTAAAACTTGTGAAAATAAGAAGTTTTTTTTTCCAATAATTATGATTAATAAAAAAAATTGTTTCCAAATTGTAGTTTAAAATCTTCAAAAACTTAATTTTTAAAAATAGTAGTAAAATACTACATTTTTTAAAAAATTAAAATTATTGACAATTAAATGTATTTTTGATAGTTTTTCATCTTTATGCTAAAAATAATCATTTTTGAAAAAGGTAGTAAAATACTACTTTTTTAAAAAATGGATTTGAAATGTAAAACTAGATTTTTGTAAATACTAGTAAAATACTACTTTTTTAGAAAAACATAAATTGTTGGAAATTAAATCTGTTTCGGTTACATTTTCATATTTATGCTAAAATTAAAGATTTTTGAAAAAGGTAGTAAAATACTACTTTTTAGAAAATGAATACTGTTCTTAAATAAATGTATATTTGCTCATTTTAAATGAAATTGCTAAATAAAAACTTATTAAACATCAATTTCAAAAAGGTAGTAAAATACTACTTTTTTTCTGAAAAGTATGTGAAAGAAAACTGCATTCAAATCTATAGTTTTTATCAAATTTTTAATCTTTTCAATGCAATTATATCATTATGATGTAATAAAACTAAAACAATTGAAAAGGTAGTAAAATACTACTATTTTATTTTTTAATAATTCGATTTTTCTTTAGTTTTTGCATTTAATTAGGCTTTTTGCTTTTTATATTGTAAAGTTTTATGATGTTTTACTAAAAATATAAACATTTTAAAAAGGTAGTAAAATACTACTTTTTTTAATTTTTAGCAATATTTCGATTTTATGTAATTTTTTTGGTATCAATTATGTTTTGTAATGGATTTCTGTATTTTTTTTTTTAAATTTTGTTAAGTAATATATATATTTTTAAAGGTAGTAAAATACTACTCTTTAAAGTTTTTAGTATTTAAATGATTTTTGGTTATTTATTTAAAATCTAATTAATTATGTTGACAAATTTATGTTAATTTTTAAACACTTGGCCCATAATCTAACCAATTCAAAAAGGTAGTAAAATACAATTTTTTTATTTAAAAATTTTTAAACCTATTTTGGAATAGATTTTTATTAATTTCTTAAAATTTGCGAAAAATAAGAAAATTTTGAAAAAGTAGTAAAATACTACTTTTTTATTTTTGACAACTAAATCTAATTGTTGATATTTTCTTAAAACGTTGTCTCATATTTAGCAAAATTTATTTAAAAATCATAGAAATTTTAAAACATTTAGGAAAATTAAGCTATTAGCAAAATTTTTAAAAAAGTACTAAAATACTACCTTTTAAAAATTTTGTTGTAAACAGCATTTATATTATTTTCGAGGTTGAACTATTAAATTTTCATTGAAAAATAAACAAATTAAATTTTTCAAAAAAGTAGTAAAATACTACTTTTTTAAATTTCAAAAATTTGATATTAAATTTCTAAAATTTTAACACAATTTCAATAAAATTCATTATAAATTTACTAGACATGAAATTTATAATAAGGAACTATAAAATTTGTAAGAATTTTAAAAAGGTAGTAAAATACTACCTTTTTTAAATTTAGTTATTTAATAATATTAAGCAAAAATCTTTATTTGGAAAAGATTTTAAGTAGTTTTTTTTTATTGAAACCAGAAAAATATCGATTTTTTTTTATAGATTTTTAATTTAAACACATAAACTTTTTATCTATAAAATTTAAAGGCTTTTAAAATCAAGATCATTAAAATCGATTTTTATTTCCTAAACCATTTTAATTTATTTTTTTCTGATTGAAAAAAAAGTATTAAATTACCAGTGTTTACCAGGCACTAAAAAAGGGGAGTTAAACAATTAAAAAAATGGTATTTATGAAGATACTACAATGTTTGCAGCAAACAAAAGGAAATTAAAGCTAAGATAAAAAATGGTAGTATTTAATTAACTCCTTAGATCGTTAACCTGCTAGATGAAAAAAAGAAGGGCTTAAATATATCTAAACAATCCATAAACAACAATACGAATTTTTTTTTGTTTCAAAGACTTGACAAAAGACACCAAACAACGAAAACCTGAACAACAAGTTTTCGTAATGAAATGAAACAATTGTGTTGTATGAGATTTTGCAACCTCAAAAGGACGTTTTTTGTTGACGGCTGTCTCCTCCTGTCTATTTCTGGTAGCTACTTATTGCATTTGGCATCCCTGTCTTCCTCTGTTCTCTTGTCTAAACTCTGTGTGCTACAATTGTTTTCTAGTCAATTGTTGATATAAATCTTTGAAAACATAATAAAATTTATTTTACTACAAATACGAGCAAAGAAATGATGCTTCTGTAACTTCTTGTTGTATCCTCCTTTACAATAATATAAAGTTTTGAAAAAAAAAATACTTCATTCGTTTTAAGATAAAAATCTTTTAATGTTTAGCAAACATTGTTGGAAAAAGGGAGCAGAATTTTCAATAAATTTTCATTAAAATTGTAATAAATTATAGGCTTTTTTTTAATATTTATTTTGAATTGTATGTGTTTTTTAGTTTTTGTTACAAAAAAATATAAATCTTGAAATAATTTTTTTTGATTTAAACAAATTTTAATGATTTTTTACTTGTTTTGCTCAGTAATACACAATAAAACCCACACAGTGATCGAGCTTAACCCTTTAAGAGGCATTAAAATATCGAAAAAAAAACTTAAAATTTTATACAAATGTTTGAAAGTTAGAAAGTAGTAAATTTCTATTTGAATTATGATTAAATTGTACTTAAAAGTACTTTTTGTAAAAAGTATGAAAAAGTACTTTTTGTATAAATTATGAAAAATTACTTTTTGTAAAATTATGAAAAAGTACTTTTTGCAAAAAGTATGAAAAAGTACTTTTTGTAAAAAGTATGAAAAAGTACTTTTTGTAAAAATTATGAAAAAGTACTTTTTGGAAAAACTATTAAAAAGTACTTTTGTAAAAAGTATTAAAAAAGTACTTTTTGTAAAAACTATTAAAAAAGTTATTTTTGTAAAAAGTATTAAAAAAGTACTTTTGGTAAAAAGTATTAAAAATGTACTTTTTGTAAAAAGTATGAAAAAGTACTTTTTAAAAAAAATTATTTAAAAAGTACTTTTTGTAAAAATTATTAAAAAAGTACTTTTTGTAAAAAGTACTGAAAAAGTACTTTTTGTAAAAAGTACTGAAAAAGTACTTTTTGTAATAAGTATTGAAAAATAATTTTTGTGAAAAGAATAAAAAAGTATTAAAAAAGTTATTTTGAAAAAAGTAATTTTTGTGAAAAGAATGAAAAAAGTACTTTTTGTCAAAAGTATGAAAAAGTACTTTTTGGAAAAATTATTTAAAAAGTACTTTTTGTAAAAACTATTAAAAAAGTTATTTTTGTAAAAAGTATTAAAAAGTACTTTTTGTAAAAAGTATTGAAAAATAATTTTTTTAAAAAGTATTGAAAAATAATGTTTGTGAAAAGAATAAAAAAAAGTACTTTTTGTAAAAAGTATCAAAAAGTACTTTTAAAAAAAATTATTTAAAAGTACTTTTTGTAAAAAGTATTAAAAAAGTTATTATGAAAAAAGTAATTTTTGTGAAAAGAATGAAAAAAGTGTCAAAAGTATGAAAAAGTACTTTTTGGAAAAATTATTTAAAAAGTACTTTTTGTAAAAACTATTAAAAAAGTTATTTTTGTAAAAAAACATTAAAAAAATACTTTTGTTAAAAAGTATTGAAAAAGTACTTTTTGTAAAAAGTATTGAAAAATAATTTTTGTGAAATGAATGAAAAAGTACTTTTTGTAAAAAGTATTGAAAAATAATTTTTGTGAAAAGAATAAAAAAAGTACTTTTTGTAAAAAGTATGAAAAAGTACTTTTTAAAAAAAAATATTTAAAAAGTACTTTTTGTAAAAAGTGTTAAAAAAGTTATTTTTGTAAAAAGCATTAAAAAAGTACTTTTTGTAAAAAGTATTGAAAAAGCACTTTTTGTAAAAAGTATTGAAAAAAGTACTTTTTGTAAAAAGTATTGAAAAAAGTACTTTTTGTAAAAAGTATTGAAAAAAGTACTTTTTGTAAAAAGCATTAAATAAATACTTTTTGTACAAAATATTAAAAAAGTTCTTCCAGTACAAAATATTAAAAAAGTACTTTTTGTAAAATGTATTAAAAAAGTATCTACATTTAGTAATAAGTTTAAAAAAAGTACGTTTTGTAAAAAGTATTAAAACAGCAGTTTTTGTAAAAAAAAAGTAATAAAATGTTTATCATTTACAAATTTTCGAATTTTTAATAAAAAATTATGTATTTTCAGAGAAAATCATAAATTTGTAAAAAAAAATATTTAGAACAAAAAAGTACTTTTTCTACTACTTTTTCAAAAATTCAACTTTTTGCAAAAAACTTCTAATTTTCAAATTTTTAAAGAAAAATTATGTATTTTCAGAGAAAATCATAAATTTGTAAAAAAAAAATATTTAGAACAAAAAAGTACTTTTTCTACTACTTTTTCAAAAATTCAAATTTTTGCAAAAAACTTCAAATTATCGAATTTTTAATGAAAAATTATATATTAAACGTATAAAACGTACTTTTTCTACTACTTTTTGAAAAATTCAATTTTATGCAAAAAACTTATAATTTTAACCAAGAAATTAAATTTTATTAGATAAATACTACCTTTTTTGAAAAATACTACTTTTTAAAAAAAAATAATTTTGTACAGAAAAAATATGAGTTTAACTCCCCTTAATGGTTTAATAAAGTATATCACAAACATTTTGTTACTTTAGGCGACATTCATGATTATAATGAAACCAGTCTAGTCTTGCTTTTAATTCTTCAGCATTTGAGAACAAAAAGTTTTTATACAATTTTAAAACTAAATTTCTTATTTCAAAGTGTGTATGACTTGGTTGACTTGAATAACTATTGAGAGAGTGCTTGCTCCTCTTATGTTTAATAAACATATTCTATTCTGTAAGTAAAATATTCAAACACTTCTTGCTCCAAATAAATGACGTTTTCGTTCATTTTCTGTTTTCCTCAACCACAATTGTGCTAAACTTTATTATTTAAGTTTTTCTTCTCGAGGTGGTTTTATTAAAAACCTTGAAGTTTTTTGTTTGCTTCCCAACAGAAACTGCAAATTCATGGTTGTATTATAGTGTGTTGATTCTTTCTTCATATTTTTTTTTGTCTGTCTCTTTTTGATATACTGGTTTCTTTGGTTTGTTATTTTAGCAAAGATTTTTTTTTCGGTGGAGATGCTTGTCTTTAGATTCATTCTGAATGGCTTGAGTTTATTTGTTGGTTGGTTCACTATCTTGAAAAATATCCAAGCAAACAAACAAACACTTGAGACTGGTTTTTTTCTGTGCAGAAAGATCGATATGATGGTTGGTGTGTTTGGTTTAATGGTGAACTGAAGTGCTTGTGTTGTATTCTAAGTGCTGGATGGAGACAATAAAAGTCCCCCAGAATTTCAAGTGTTTAACTATGACACTGTCAATAACTTAATTTTTTGTTCCTTCATTCTGTTGTTGTTGGTGTGCTTTGGTTTCAATTCAAGTTTACATTACAAAGCACATTAAAAATAACAATCAAATTGTGAATTCTTTTATACAAGACGACATGATTAGGTAAAATTATTTTGTGAACACAATGAATATCGATAATAATAGCACAATAATGACGCTGCTGTTGATGAAAAGTAGCTGAAATATTTAAACGCTTTTAATGAAAGAGACATTATGTTCAAGTGCTAAAGAAAATTGAACAAAAAAAAGTAGTTTTTTAAAAAATTAATAAAATGCTTTTTATATTATACATTTTTAAACAATTTGCTAAGGAAAATTTAAGAAAATAAAAAAATGCAACCTTTTTTCAAAAAAAAGGAATACTTTTCATTCTAAAACATTTCTACAGAACTCTTTTCCTCTTTAGGAATTTTAAATTAAAAATACTGCATTTTATAAAAATAAAAATTTAAATTTTTCTGGAATTTTGCTCTAAATTAAACATTTTTAATCAATTTGTGCATGAAAATTGTAAAAAAATTTTTTTTTTGAAAATAGTAGTAAAATACTACTTTTTTAATTTCAACACAAAACATTAATTTAACATAATTTTTATCGTATAATGCATGAAAATTGTAAAAAATAATATTTTTGAAAATAGTAGTAAAATACTACTTTTTTAATTTTTACAAAAAAACCTTAATTTTAACATAAATTTTATGGTAAACCTATTATTTTATGAAAGTATTCATTAAAAATACTTAATTTTCCACAAAAACTACTTTTTTGAAAATAGTAGTAAAATACTACTTTTTTAATTTTAATAAAAATCTTAAATTTCCAAAAAATTGTATGGAATTCTTATTATTTCATACAATATCTATCAAAAATAGCACAATTTCCAATAAAAGTTCTTTTTAAAAAAGTAGTAAAATACTACTATTTTAAATATTATTTTTTTCTTCATTTTTCTTTAAATTATTAAATCTTTAGTCAATTAGTGCATGAAAATTGTAAAAAATAATCTTTTTGAAAAAGTAGTTAAAATACTACTTTTTTAATTTGAATAAAAACTTCAGTTTTCCAACAAATTTTTATGGAATTCTTACTATTTTATACAATACTTATTAAAAATATCACCATTTCCAAAAAAAAAGGTTATTTTAAAAAAAGTAGTAAAATACTACTTTTTTAAATTTGATTATTTGAATTGAACAAAAAAAGTAGTTTTTTTAAAAAATCAATAAAATGCTTTTTATATTATACATTTTTAAACAATTTGTTAAGGAAAATTTAAGAAAATAAAAAAATACAAACTTTTTTTAAAACAAGTAAGAGTGCTATATTCGGCTGTGCCGAATCTTAAATACCCTTCACCAAATTATACTTCAAAATTTTAAATATTTTTAGGTAAACAAAATTTAATTTTTTTTCCAGTTGTTTTTTGAATTTTTTGGAAAAAAAAAATTTTTCGATTGTTATTTTAATTTTTTTTTTAAATTTAAAAAATTTTTTTTTTAAATTATCAAAAATTTTTTTTTTTAAATTTTTAAATTTTAAAATTTTTTTTTGTTTTTTAATTTTTTTTTTAAGAAAAAAAAAAATCTGGTTCAAAATTTTTTTCCCGATTTTGACCCATTGTAGGTCCAACTTTCTATGGTCTTATATACGTCGTTGCAAATGTCTTTGAAATATCTATCATTAGATATCCATATTGTCTATATTAATGTCTTAGTAATCCAGATATAGGTAAAAAAATAGGTCAAATATCGAGGTTGTCTTGGTTTTTTCCTCATATCTCAGCCATTTGTGGACCGATTTTGCTGATTTTAAATAGCAAAATTCTCGAAAGCATGTCTGACAGAATCATTGAAGATTTGGATCCCGAAGATATCTGGGGTCTTCAGAAAACTGATTTCAACAGACAGACAGACGGACAGACAGACAGACAGACGGACATGGCTTAATCGACTCCGCTATCTATAAGGATCCAGAATATATATACTTTATAGGGTCGGAAATGAAAAATGTAGAAATTACAAACGGAATGACAAACTTATATATACCCTTCTCACGAAGGTGAAGGGTATAAAAATGGAATACTTTTCATTCTAAAACATTTCTACAGAACTCTTATTCCTCTTTAGGAATTTTAAATTAAAAATACTGCATTTTATAAAAATAAAAATTTAAATTTTTCTGGAATTTTTCTCTAAATTAAACATTTTTAATCAATTTGTGCATGAAAATTGTAAAAATTTTTTTTTTGAAAATAGTAGTAAAATACTACTTTTTTAATTTCAACACAAAACATTAATTTAACATAAATTTTATGGTAAAGTGCATGAAAATTGTAAAAAATAATATTTTTAAAAATAGTAGTAAAATACTACTTTTTTAATTTTTACAAAAAAACCTTAATTATAATATAAATTTTATGGCAAACCTTTTACTTTATGAAAGTATTCATTGAAAATACTTAATTTTCCACAAAAAGTACTTTTTTGAAAATAGTATTAAAATACTACTTTTTTAATTTTAATAAAAATCTTAAATTTCCAAAAAATTTTATGGAATTCTTATTATTTTATACAATATTTATTAAAAATAGCACAATTTCCAAAAAAAAGTTCTTTTTAAAAAAGTAGTAAAATACTACTATTTTAAATATTATTATTTTTTTATAATTTTTCCTTAAATTATTAAATTTTTAGTCAATTAGTGCATGAAAATATGTAAAAAAATAAACTTTTTGAAAAAGTAGTTAAAATACTACTTTTTTTATTTGAATAAAAACTTAAATTTAAAAAAAAAATTTGCTGGAATTCTTATTATTTCATACAATATTTATTAAAAATACCACAATTTCAAAAAAAAGTTCTTTTTGGAAAAAAGTAGTAAAATACTACTTTTTTAAATTTGATTATTTTATTAAGTTTTTCCTTAAATTAAGTATTTTATACAATTTATAAACTAAATTTGTAAAAAAAATAATCTTTTTGAAAATTTATAATTGAAATTTGTGAAAAATAGTTGTTTTGAAAAAAGTAGTAAAATACTACTTTTTTAATATTTGAATTTTTTTCAAATTATGAAGATTAAAAAATATATAGTGAAATACTACAATTTTAAAAAATTTAAATTTAATTTTTTTTTAACAATTCTTGGATTTTAAATTAAACACTTTTGTTTTCTTTATATTTCATATTTTTTAATTCTTAACTTATTATTCTATTCTAAACTTATAATTAACCTTTTTCCCCTCCAACTAATTTCTTTTAATAATTTCATTATGTCTATTACTTTTTTTTCCATTAATTACAATTAATTTTCCTTCTCTCACTTATTATTTCTTTACTTTTAATTTGCGGTTTTAATGTTATTATTTTCTTTATTCTTTAGTTTTTTTCTTTGCTCTTCTTGTCCAGCTTAATATATATGATTCTTATGGATTTAACATTGTTTCTTGTTAAATTTGTTTAACTCGTTACTGGGGGTTAAGCTGCGGACACAAATTCTTTAAGAAATTCTAAAAGAAAAGTCTGTAAACCAAATGAATTAAAAGGAAATAAAATAGTAGTTAAGTTAATAACAAAGTAGCAAAGAAAATGTGGCTGAAACGTGACAGTTTAAACAATTAATTACAATATTATTAAAATGGTTAAAGAGATTCTGTGGTAGAAAAAATTAAATTATTTAAGTCTCTTTACAAGACAGTTAAGTTTTGTTGTTTTAAAAATATTAATTTTTTTTATAAATCTCTATTCTAAACTGCTTATAAATTTGTAATTAGTAGAAAAACATACAAATTAGCAATTTCTAAAAAAGTGGTATTTTACTACTTTTTTCAAAAGATACTTTTTTTTTGTTATTTTAAACAGTTTTCAATTTGATATAGCTTAAAAATATATAATTATTAGAAAAATGAGCAATTTCCAAAAAAGTAGTATTTTACTACTATTTTCAAAAATTATTTTTTGTAGAAAATCATGGTATTTTTAATCATTTTCTAAACTAAATTGCTTAAAAATTTATAATTTATAGAAAATGCTGAACATTTTCAAATTCTAAGAAAGTAGTATTTTACTACTTATTTCAAAAAGTATTTTTTTGTAACAATTTTCAATTTTAAATTGCAATGTGTCATTAATAGAAAAACAGGAAAAAAATTAATTTCTAAAAAAGTAGTATTTTACTACTATTTTCAAAAATTATTTTTTTTAGAAAATCATGGTATTTTTAATAATTTTCTAAGCTAAATTTGCTTAAAAATTTGTAATTAATAGAAAATGCTGAACATTTTCAAATTCTAAGAAAGTAGTATTTTACTACTTATTTCAAAAAGTTTTTTTTTTAACAATTTTCAATTTTAAATTGCTTAAAAATGTGTAATTAATAGAAAAACATGAAAATTTTCAATTTCTAAAAAAGTAGTATTTTACTACTATTTTCAAAAATTATTTTTTTTAGGAAATTATGCTATTTGGATCAATTTTCTATACTAAATTGCTTGAAAATGTGTAATTAATAGAAAAACATGAACATATTACATTTTTAAAAAAGTAGTATTTTACTACTTTTTAAAAAAATATTTTTTTTTTTGTAGCAAATTATGGTATTTTTACTGATTGCTTTAAAAATGTATAATTAATAGAAAATTATGAACATTTGCAATTTCTAAAAAAAGTAGTATTTTACTACTTTTTCTAAAAAAGTGTGTTTTTTAATGAATTTGTATTTCTAGTAGATAGTTATGAAATTTACGAAAATTTTTGTCTTTAGAGTTTTTTCATTTTCTTGGTAATAATGTCTCATTAACAGTTTGTGTGTTTTCCAAATTTATAATCAAAATTTTGATTGAATGAATTCTGAGAATTGGCTTATTTTTATATTTTGGTCATATCTCTAGCTCTTATTTGGTGCTTTATTTTGTTTGTATTTCTAAGTTAATTTTTCCATCTATGTGTCTTTAGAATAAAACCAAAAACAGCTCAAAACTTAAATCAACTTTTTTTTTACGCCAATTTGTTGTTGGCCTTTTATGGTCTTAAGGCATCATTAACCACGACAAAAAGAGTTTGAAAAAAATCATAAAAAAAATAGCACACAGCATAGAGTAAGTAGAACTTAAGGAAGTCCACATTATAGAGTTAAAGGTTTCGTTACGTTTCTAAGAAGAAAAAAAAAGTAAGAAAAATAAAACAAATCTAAGTTTATGTAGATGATGTGAACAGAGTTGGAAAGAGGAAATTCAACAAAGAGTGGGAGGATTTTTGGTTTAAAATGAAACGACTTTAAAACCATGCTACTGTAAGGAAAATATGGGAAAATTTCTCAACGAACTTGAACCAAAATTAAACTGATCTAAACAGCGATCATGCCCACTGTAGGGGCTTTATGGACATCAATTTAAATTGGTTTACACTCCTCCAAAATCCACAATTATTAACCGGCTTGGGAGTATTCCATTTTAAGTGTAGAATAGTGGTCGGCACAAAGAGAACTGAAACACATAAGTAAATGAATTGCAATAAATCTGTATTTGATTCAAAATCTTATATTTTTCTCTCTTTGACGAGTAGCTTTTACATTCGCATTGAGCTTATCTGAATCAACGATTGCCTACTGCCCCTGGTGGCTATGATTGCCGACCACTTGTGTAGAATCCCTAGAGTACACGTACTATTTACACACGTTTTTTCCCTATTGTTTTGTCTTCTTTTCTACTCTAGATTATTTAGGGCCATAATTGTAGTTGCTTGGTTTGTTAGTTTGGTTTAATAACCACTGTAAGTTGTTGTTGCAAGTAGTGTACATCCACCATTTAACTATTTGTGGCAAAGTTTTATAATAACGTTGCAGGGAGTTTTGCTCCTCAACTATCGCCTTGAAACTTAAAACTTGTTAAACAAAAAGTATTTTTTTTTTGAAGGGGGGAAAGAGAGGGTATATTTTATTGGTAGCTGGCTGCAATCTCATTTTATTTTTGTGGATTTTTTGGATTTCATGCTGCATTACTTTTTGTTGAAAACCAACAAGAGAGAAAAAAATCTAGCAAATAAAGCTTATTGTTAAAAATCATTAAGAGTGGTAGTTGCAAAATAAATAGAACAAAAGAACAAGTTTTAGAGGTACTTTTAGAAATTGTAGAAGTTGGAAATTAGGTTTTGAGTTTTTTTTTCATTCTTCAGTTAAGCAGCTATAGAGGTAATGAGGTAAACAAAGTTTTTTTTAACAAAAATGTAAAGTGGGGGTGTAATGATGAGACATTGGAAAAAGGGGAAAGTTAGTTTCTGCAAGAAATTTCTTATAAAATAAAAAAAAAATCACTTTTGGAAAAAGTAGTATTTTAGTACTTTTTCAAAAAACGTCTAAAATTCATAATTATTAAGTAATTTTTGTTAAAAATTACATTAGAATGCTTAAAATCACTTTTTTAAAAAAAGTAGTATTTTAAGTACTTTTTTAAAATTTAGTACCTTTTGAAAAAACTGCTAAAAATCATATTTATTAAGTAATTTTTCTTAAAAATTACACTATAATTCTAAAAAACACTTCCAAACCATGTTGTATTTTAGTACTTTTTAAAAATTTAGTACTTTTTTTTAAAAAAAATTAAAAATTATTTTTTTCTGCAATTTTCATTAGAAATGTTAACAAAATGCTAAAAAAAATGGTTTTAAAAAATAGTAGTATTTTTAGTACTTTTTCGAAAACTATTGTTTCCTTTTAATTTTTATTAGAAAACTTTGCAAAATGCTCAAAATATTTTTTTTGTTTATAAAAAAAGTATATTACATATTTATTAATTGAAAATTGTTCTTCCTTATCTTTACAGGTATGTTTGATTTGATGCATTAAATTAGTTTTAAATTATTTAATAATTTACAAAATCTTGGTAAGTTTTAAAAATGTTTTCCCTAGAAATGGAGAAGATAATTTAACCAAACTTTTGATAACAAATAGCAGTTTCAAACTAAATTTTAAAGCAATCTTGATTTTGTATTTATTAAATTTCTAAAAAACAATCGTGTCTCTTTTTATTACGAAACAATCGCGACTCTTTTTATACTAAATTTTATTAAACAATTGTGGCTCTTTTTATACTAAATTTTATTAAACAATCGTAGCTCTGTTTATACTAAATTTTATTAAACAATCGTAGCTCTTTTTATACTAAATTTTATTAAACAATCGTGGCTCTTTTTGTACAAACTTTTATGAAACAATCGCGACTCTTTTTATACTAAATATTATAAAACAATCGTGGCTCTTTTTATACTAAATTTTATTAAACAATCGTGGCTGTTTTTATACTAAATTTTATTAAACAATTGTGGCTCTTTTTATACTAAATTTTATTAAACAATCGTAGCTCTGTTTATACTAAATTTTATTAAACAATCGTGGCCCTTTTTATACTAAATTTTATTAAACAATCGTGGCTCTTTTTATACTAAATTTTATTAAACAATCGTGGCTCTTTTTATACTAAATTTTATTAAACAATCGTGGCTCTTTTTATACTAAATTTTATTAAACAATCGTGGCTCTTTTTATACTAATTTTTTATACTAAATTTTATTAAACAATCGTGGCTCTTTTTATACTAAATTTTATTAAACAATCGTGGCTCTTTTTATACTAAATTTTATTAAACAATCGTGGCTCTGTTTATACTAATTTTTTATACTAAATTTTATTAAACAATCGTGGCTCTTTTTATACTAAATTTTATTAAACAATCGTGGCTCTTTTTATACTAAATTTTATTAAACAATCGTGGCTCTGTTTATACTAATTTTTTATACTAAATTTTATTAAACAATCGTGGCTCTTTTTATACTAAATTTTATTAAACAATCGTGGCTCTTTTTATACTAAATTTTATTAAACAATCGTGGCTCTGTTTATACTAAATTTTATTAAACAATCGTGGCTCTTTTTATACTAAATTTTATTAAACAATCGTGGCTCTGTTTATACTAATTTTTTATACTAAATTTTATTAAACAATCGTGGCTCTTTTTATACTAAATTTTATTAAACAATCGTGGCTCTTTTTATACTAAATTTTATTAAACAATCGTGGCTCTGTTTATACTAAATTTTATTAAACAATCGTGGCTCTTTTTATACTAAATTTTATTAAACAATCGTGGCTCTTTTTATACTAAATTTTATTAAACAATCGTGGCTCTTTTTATACTAAATTTTATTAAACAATCGTGGCTCTTTTTATACTAAATTTTATTAAACAATCGTGGCTATTTTTATACTTAAATTTATTAAACAATCGTGGCTCTGTTTATACTAATTTTTTATACTAAATTTTATTAAACAATCGTGGCTCTTTTTATACTAAATTTTATTAAACAATCGTGGCTCTGTTTATACTAATTTTTTATACTAAATTTTATTAAACAATCGTGGCTCTTTTTATACTAAATTTTGTTAAACAATCGTGGCTCTTTTTATACTAAATTTTATTAAACAATCGTGGCTCTTTTTATACTAAATTTTATTAAACAATCGTGGCTCTGTTTGTACTAAATTTTATTAAACAATCGTTTCTCTTTTTATACTAGATTTTATTAAACAATCGTGGCTCTTTTTATACTAAATTTTATTAAACTATCGTGGCTCTTTTTATACTAATTTTTATTAAACAATCGTGGCTCTTTTTATACTGAATTTTATTAAACAATCGTGGCTGTTTTTATACTAAATTTTATGAAACAATCGTGGCTCTTTTTATACTAAATTTTGTTAAACAATCGTGGCTCTTTTTATACTGAATTTTATTAAACAATCGTGGCTCTTTTTATACTAAATTTTATGAAACAATCTTGGCTCTTTTTATACTAAATTTATACTAATTTTTTTTTTCATTTATAGCATTTTTCATTAAAAGTACTTTTTTGGTACTTTTTTTTTGCATATGTAACTTATAACTTAATATTGCAGTATTTTAGTTTTCTAATGAATTAAATAACGTTTTTGCTTTATTTTAAAATTTTAAGCAAAATTTTGTTACGTTTTAAAAGATTTTTTAAAAATAGTACTTTTTTGGTACTTTTTAGAAATTTTTTCAAAATAATTTTTATTTGCCAAATTCAACATTTCTCAGGTTTTTAAAACATTTTCTTAATGTTTTTTGTATTTTTTCACATTTTCACCAAAAGTACTTTTTTGGTACTTTTTTGCATGTGTCACAAATAGCTTAATATTGGATAATTTTAGTTTTTTAGTTAATTTAAATTATTGTTTTGTTTAATTCTTACATTTTGGTACTTTTTGTAAAATTTTTTAAAAAAGTACTTTTTTGGTACTTTTTAGAAAAATTTCCAAAATGAATTATATTGAAAAATTTTAACATTTCTTAGATTTTTAAAGCATTTTCTTAATTTTTTTTTTATTTTTTTTTTACATTTACAACAGTTTTCTAAAAAAGTACTTTTTAAAGTTGCCGCAAACTTTGCTCATTTAGACTAACAAGAAATCAACTTTTCCCTTGCCGTTTCCCTTAGTCAGTTTGTAAAGTTTAGCAGTATTTTTCATTTTTGTTATAATATAGTTTTATACACTTAATTTTGCTCAAATAATAAAATGAAGAGTAGATTTTAGCAAAAACTTCAATTACTTTTCCTAAAGCTTGATTAACTAAGAACAAATTTGGTAAATAGTTTTAAATATAAGCGAACAACTTTTCCTAGGATTGGTTTCTTTTCTTCATGGAGAAAACGACAGTTTTATGTTGGTATTATTTTAAAATCATTTATTATTATAGCCTGGCTATACTCCAGAGAGAGATACTTGGGAAAGCTAAGAAATACATAAAATTGCATGATTTAATGTTGATAGTTTTCTATTTATTTATTTTTTTGTTTGTGAAATGTTTTGTTGACTGTTTAAATACTTACGAAAACAGCCTTATAAAGTAGTGTAACAAATAGTTTTCAAATGGTTCCCAAGGGAGCATTTTTAATTTGTATTTAGTTGTTGTATGCTTTGTATTACTTTAGTTAAAGATTAACATTAACTGATTTTTTTTCTGACTATTTTGTAAATGTAAGTAAAATACACAAGTGTATGCCAGCAGTCTTACGCAACATTCGTTCCCAGCAATTTTAAAATATGGCCATGTTTCTTTATATTTCAATGCTTCTTTTGCAAAGTCTTTTGATTGCCCAAAATAGTAAAACAGGAAACAAAACATTTTTCTAAAACTTTGTTGGTGGGCCGGACAAATAACCAGCAAACTATTGAAGAAAGGGGAAAGGGAGCATAAATAAACAGTCATATTCATATTTTTCATTCCCTTTTATATACAAAATTTAGTAGACAATGACTAAAACCAAGCACAACCAAAAAAGTAAAACAAACAAAACGTTTAATTTCCGTAGAATTGTCATGTGTTTTTAGTTGCCAACATTTGCTAACATACGCACTATTAACTTAAACATAACACTGAACCAACAACAACAACAACAACAGCAGCGACTGCAACTTTAACAACAACATTATGTAGTAACGTCTACACAACAACGTTTACAACATTTAAGTATTTTGACAACTACAACGAAAATGTCAACAACATTAAATGAAAAAAAAAAAACAAAAAAAAAATTTTCTCAAAGCAACGAAAAAAAACACAAATCTACATGATTTAGCAACAACAACAAGAACAACAACCACTATAACTAGCAACATAAAATGACAACAACATCATGACAGTACAACAAAATAAGACTCGCAAAAATTTTGTTTATTTAAGCTGGCAAATAAAAAACTGAGATTTATGTTTTTTTTAAATTTTTCGTAGGAGTCAGAAGGTTAAACGTTTAAAACAGTGGAACAAAAGTAAAGCAAAATTGCCAAAAAAAATATTTTATAATGTAATTTGTTTTAAACTAAAGAAACAAATACATTTTAGTACGTTTTACAACATTTTTAAAAATAGTACTTTTTTTGGTACTTTTTTGAAATTATTCCAAATTGCTAATTTCTGATAAATTTTGCAATTTTTAATTGTTTAAACGTTTTCTTCATATTTTTTGTATGTTTTTTCTGATTTAAAGCATTTTTCGCAAAAAGTACTTTTTTGGTACTTTTTTGAAATGTTTCCAAAATGCTTTATTTCTGACAAATTTTGCAATTTTTAATTGTTTTAAACATTTTCTTCATATTTTTTGTATGTTTCTCTGATTTAAAAGCATTTTTCGCTAAAAGTACTTTTTTGGTACTTTTTTTCAAATTCTCCAAATACCTTAATATTGCATAATTTTAGCTTTTTAATTATTTTAAAGAACGATTTTGTTTAATTTATGAATTTTAAGCAACATTTTGGTACATTTTACAACATTTTTAAAAATAGTACTTTTTTGATACTTTTTAAAAGTCATTCCAAAATGTTATATTTCTGGCAAATTTAATAATTCTCATGATTTTAAAACATTTTCTTTACGTTTTTTTATGTTTTTCTCACTTAGAACATTTTTCAGTAAAAGTACTTTTTTGGTACTTTTTTGCATATGTTACAAATACCTTACTATTAAATAATTTTAGCTTTTTAATTAATTTAAATAACTTATTTTTTACATTTTAAGCAACATTTTGGTACTATTTATAACATTTTTAAAAATAGTACTTTTTTTGGTACTTTTTAGAAATTTTTCCAAAATGATTTATTTCTGACAAATTTTACATTTCTCATTTTCTTAAAATTTTTTGTATTTTTTCTCATTTTCATTTAAAATATTTTTTTGGTACTTTTTTGCACATGTTACAAATACTTTAATCTTGACTAATTTTAGCCTTTTAATAAATTTAACTAAATTTTTTGTTTAATTTTTACATTTTGAGATAAATTTTGGTACTTTTTACAACATTTTTAAAAATAGTACTTTTTTTGGTACTTTTTAGAAATTTTTTCCAAAATGCTTTATTTCTGGCAAATTTTACATTTCTCTGGGTTTTAAAGCATTTTCTTTATGTTTTCTACAGTTTTCTAGAAAAGTACTTTTTTAGTACATTTTTAAAATACATTAATACAGAACTATTTAAGCTTTTTAATTAATTTAAATAACTTTTACATTTTAAGCAAAATTTTGGTACTTTTTACAACATTTTTAAAAATAGTACTTTTTTGGTACTTTTTAGAAAAACTTCCAAAATTATTTATATTGACAAATTTTAACATATTTTAGAAGTTTAATAATTTTTTTTTGTGTTTTTTGCAGTTTTCTAGAAAAATACTTTTTTGGAACTTTTTAGTACATTTTTTTAAATGCCTTAATACAGAACTATTTAAGCTTTTTAATTAATTTAAATAACTATTTTGTTTAATTTAAACATTTTAAGCAAAATTTTGGTATTTTTAAAATTTTTAATAAATAGTACTTTTTTAATACTTTTAGAAATTTTTCCAAATACTTTTATATTTCAAAAGTATTAAACACATTTTTTTCTATTTTTGAAATTAATTTTAAAAAAAGTACTTTCTTCAAATGCCTTAATATTTCATAATTTTAGGATTTTTCTTTTATCCAAAAATAAACGCAGCAAAAACTGTGTCCATGTAAAACCCATATTTAAATACATTCAAAGTTAAATGTTTACGTTAGCCCAAAAGGCAATAATAAACATATTCCTACATACATATGTATGCAAAATAAAAAAAAAGCTACGAAAATGCAAAAAACCACATCATACAACCCATAAAAAAGAATGTAAACTGTCTTGGCTTGTTTGTTTGATAAATACTAATGTTAAACAGTACAAACATTATAAAGAAACAAAGTTTAAATGGAAACCAACAACATAAACTATGGTAAGAAAAATACCAAGTAATTGTCAACACAAGATGTTGTTCGACGGTATTGCCAACCAAAACTGGAAAAAAAAATTGATTGCTTGATAAACCAACAAAACCAGCAACATTGAGGAACACAACAACAACAACAAAAATATGTTAAGAAATTATTGTCAATATTGGGGGAAGAGCCAAAGGTTTTGTATAGAAGGAATAAACATCAACAAATAAGTTTTTGCAGAGTATAACAACAACATCAAAAAAACAGCTACTAAGTAATTTCCGGTTTGTTAACAAATGAGTAAATAAACTGAGATGTTAGTTAAAAGTTTTCGTGAAGCAAATTTAAAATAGGAAGAAACAAATTTCAGAAGAAATTTAAAATTGTCGGTTAAATAAAAATTCTATAATTTTCAGTTATTTTCATTAAAAATTATATAAATTGCAAAAAAAAAGAATTTTGAAAAAAGTTTTTTTTTCAAAAATGTGTGAAAATCAAGGAAAAGTTTACAGAAATTTTTTATTTCTTGCAATTTCCTTTATAAATAATAAAATGCTAAAAATAATTTGCAAAAAAAAGTAGTATTTTAGTAACTTTTTAATGTTTAGATTAGTTTTTAGATTTAAATGTAATTTTCGTTATAATTATCAAAAATATATTAAAGGAAATCATTTTTTAAATAGTAGTAGTTTTAGTACTTTTTTAAAAACTACTTTTTATTAGAAATATTTCGAAATCTTATGGAAATTATTAGAAAAATTAAAAAAAAAATTATTTTAAAAAAAGTAGTATTTTTTAGAACTTTTTACAAAATTAATAAAATTTATATTTTTTATGTAATATTTGTTAGATTATATAAAATTTATTAGAAATATTACAAAAATATTAAAAATAGCTTATAGAAAAATAGTAGTATTTTTAATAATTTTTCTAAAAATTTTAAAAACATTTTTTCATAAAACTAACACTAAAATAAAGTAAACATTTTAAAATATTACTTTAATTCAAATAGTAGTATTTTTAATACTTTTTAAACATTTATATTTCTCATATAAATTCTATAAAAATTATTTTTTCATGTAATATTTCTTACAACTGTTACTAAAGTAGTAAAAAATCTCTTTTAGAAAATAGTAGTATTTATAGTACTTTTTCTAAAATTTTAAAAATTTAGATTTTTTCAAAAATATGTTAATGCTATAACTAAAATAGAAAAAAAAATATAAAAATTACTTTAATTAAATTAGTAGTATTTATACTACTTTTTTATATATTGTTAAAATATATATTTTTTCCAATTATTTTGTAAAAACTAGCATTAAAATGCTGAAAACACTTAAAAAAATCACTAAGAAAAAAAGTAGTATTTTTGATACTTTTTCAAAAAGTGCTAAAATCCTTATTTTCTCAAACTCAAAAACAGCAAAGACAGCAAAAATCACTTTAGAAAAAAGTACTATTTTAACTACTTTTTCTTTAATTGTAAAAAACAAATATTTTTTAAAAAAATTTTATAAAAACGCTGAAATCATTTCTATTAGTATTGAAACCAAACTGCTTTATTGAAAGTAAAACTATTTTTGCTACATTTTTAAAAATTGCTAAAATCATATTTTCCAATTCAGTCTGTTAAAATTATCAAGCAAATATAAAGAAAAACTTGAAAAATCTATAATTCTTATTTTTTTATGAAATTTTTGTTAGAAATGAGACCAGAATGCCTAAAATCCCTTTTTGAAAAAAGTAGTATTTTTACTACATTTTTTAAAAATTCTAGTTTTTTTAAATATTTTCGTTAGAAACGACATAAGAATTCTAAAAGTCATTTTTTTTAAAAAAGTAGTATTTTAGTAATTTTTATAAATTTAGTACTTTTTCAAAAAATTACTAAAAATCATATTTATTAAGTTATTTTTATTAAAAATCACACCAGAATGCTAAAAATCACTTTTTTGAAAAATGTAGTATTTTAAGTACTATTTTAAAATTTAGTACTTTTTTTAAAAATGTGTAAAATTAAGTTTTTTATAAAATTTTCGTGACAAATGTTAACAAAATTCAAAAAAACAGTTTTAAAAAAAATAGTAGTATTTTTAGTACTTTTTTAAAAATTTTAATTTTTTTGTTAATTTTTATTAGAATTGTTAGCAAAGTTTTTTTCGTTAGATATGTTGATAAAATTCAAAAAAACTGTTTTAGTAAAATAGTAGTATATTTAGTACTTTTTCAAAAACTAAAATTTCCTGTTAATTTTTATTAGAAATGTTAGCAAACGACATTAGAATGCTAAAAATCTCTTTCTTGGAAAAAAGTAGTATTTTAGTAATTTTTATAAATTTAGTACTTTTTCGAAAAATTCCTAAAACTCATAATTATTAAGTAATTTTTGTTAAAAACTATAACAGAATGCTAAAAATCACTTTTTTGAAAAATGTAGTATTTTAAGTACTATTTTAAAATTTAGTAATTTTTAAAAAAAAATTTTAAAATTAAGTTTCTTATGCAATTTTCATTAGAAATGTTATTAAAATGCTAAAAAAAAACCTGTTAAAAAAAATAGTAGTATTTTTAGTACTTTTTTAAAAATTTGAATTTTTTTGTTAATTTTGATTAGAATTTTTAGCAACGTTTTTATTCGTTAGATATGTATGTTAATAAAATTCTAAAAAAATTGTTTTAGTAAAATAGTAGTATATTTAGTACTTTTCCAAAAACTAAAATTTCCTGTTCATTTTTATTAGAAATGTTAGCAAACGACATTAGAATGCTAAAAATCTCTTTCTTGGAAAAAAGTAGTATTTTAGTAATTTTTATAAATTTAGTACTTTTTCGAAAAAATCCTAAAACTTATATTTATTAAGTAATTTTTGTTAAAAACTATAACAGAATGCTAAAAATCACTTTTTTGAAAAATGTAGTATTTTAAGTACTATTTTAAAATTTAGTACTTTTTTTTAAAAATGTGTAAAATTAAGTTTCTTATGCAATTTTCATTAGAAATGTTACTAAAATGCTAAAAAAAACTGTTAAAAAAAATAGTAGTATTTTTAGTACTTTTTTAAAAATTTGTATATTTTTCTTAATTTTTATTACAATTGTTAGCAAAATGCTTTAACTAATTTTTTTAAGAGATTTATTACAAATTTACCTTGTTTTTCTAATCTTTATTATTATTTTCCATTTTATATAGTTTAACCTTAAAAACTTACAATATTTTCTGTTGTTTTTAACAATAAAAGACCTCTTCCGACCAAAAGTTATTATTAAATTTAACCATAATTATCTTGCTAATTATGCCCTTAAGATCTAGCTAACATAGTGTTTCTAAGTAAAACAAAATTTTGTTTTTAATTCTATCATGTTTCTTTGAAAAACAGAAATAGAAAACCATGTTTTTTTTTTTGGTTCAAACTAAAAAATGTCCGGTTTCTTTTGACGCTTTAAAGTGTGTATAGTTTTCGGCTTAAAACAAAAAAGAAAATATGTTAAGTTTAAAGATTGAAATCTTTTTGAAGATGATTTTTTTTTTCGTGTTAAATTATAAACAAATTAGCGATAAACACAGATAGCGAGTATAAATTATAATTAGTATTAATGATGGTTTTTTTGGGTTAAAGAAACTAAGATGTAAAACATAATTTAATTATAGATGGTTTAAAGGAATTTAAGGGGGGACTATTTAATTTAAAAATACTGTTCAAATTTCCTAGATTTAGGCAGTTAAATCTGGTTTTAAGCTTATTTTTGAGATATTGTATTAATTTCCAGAATGGGGCAGATTTATAATATGTCGTAATAATATGTTTACAACTTTTAAACTAATAATCGGATCTGATTGAAACTAAGAGAGTGATAAGAAAAGAAGTTAAGCTTTCGAAATAATGTTTTAAAATTTTGCAGATTTCAAAACTGTTCCATCTACAGTGGGTCATAATTGAAAATTTTCAGTGAGCTAAATTTTTAATTTTTTTTATATATCTTTTATAGTTTTTATTACTAAAATACTCCAATTCCCTTTAACAAAAATATGTTATTTTTCTACATAAATTACAGCCTATAAATTTTCATAAATTTTAATTATTTAGTTAATTTTACTTTATTCAGATGTCACCACAAAATTGTAAAATTTTTATGACTTTTTGGCTCGCTTTTCAAAACTAATCTTTACCTTTATTTGGTTATTTTTGTTCCTCTATTATCTTATTAAAAGACCATATTTTCTTTTAATGTTCATTTTAAATACGACACTACACATGCAACCCCTTCCTATTTAAAATTAAAAATAGACCTAAAAATAATTTTATTATAAAATTTTATGTTGATTCTTTTAATCTTTTGTTATAGAGAATTGTTTATAAAACAAATTTTCAACCATAAAATGTAAACATTAATATACAAATACAAACATTTTATTTATTCTAGTTCAATATTTATACACTTTTACACCATAAAACACACAATGTGCCAGACTGACTAACTGCCACACACTTCATTACAATACAATTCAAAAAAAAAAAAAAGAGAAAAGAAAAACTCATAAAAACCGGCAGTAAAACTGCCACATCAAAGTCGCTTTTTTACAGCCACATTATCACTTGAAAATTTCACTCTTTTTTCCCTCATTTTTTTTGTTTATTTTATTGATAAGACCTTGTAACGTGTAAAACGTATTTGAAGTTTTGAAATGATAGCAACTCTAAACAGACAACAACAAAAAATTATGTGATAAAAATCATTAAAACTGAGGAAAAAAATATTATAAAACGATTATAAACGTCTGTTGGTCATAAATTAATGGAGAAAAACATATTATAACCAGAATATCATAAAAATATAGACATAATACTCATGAATGGAGCAAATTAAAGGGCATAAAAAGCAACAACTCCCCAAATGGAAATTTTACATTTCATAGATACACTAAAATTGATATATTTAAGAAGTTTTCAGGAAACTAAACTTTTTGAAAAAAAGTAGTATATTTGCTACTTTTTCTAAAACCAATCAAAATATAAATTTTCTCCACAATCTTGCTAAAAATGGAGTTAAATATGATAAAATTGATAAAAAAATAACTTTTTTGAAAATAGTAGTATTTTTACTACTTTTTAAAAAATTAATTTTTAATAATTTTTTCAATGAATTTGTTAAAAAAAAATCCTGTTTATTAATTAAAAATTCAAAAAAAAGCACATTTTTTAAAAAGTACATGCTATAAAAATTGTTTTTAGAAAATAGTAGTAGATTTAGTACTATTTTAAAAACCAATAAAACATATTTTTTTCCACAAATCATATAAAAAGTCAAGGAAAACGATAAATAAATGGTTTAAAATGGTTCTATCATGTTAAAAAATTATTTTAGAAAAAAGTAGTATTTTAAGTACTTTTTTAAAAAGTTGTAAATATACAGATTTTTCAACAAATCACATACAAATTCAAGAAAAACAATATAAAACGCTAAATATTTGGTATTAAATCACACTAGAAACCCATTGAAAAAAAGTAGTATTTTTAGTACTTTTTTCAAATTTGTAAAAAATTTAATTTTTATGTTATTTTCGTTAAAAATGACTTCTAGATGAAAAAAAAAATATTTTTAGAAAATAGTAGTATATTTAGTACTTTTTTAAAAACCGATAAAACATAAATTTTTTGAATAAATCACATAGAAAGTCAAGGCAATTGGTATATAAACGCTAAAAAAATAAATTAAAATGTCACTACCATGTTAAAAATCGCTTTTAGAAAAAAGTAGTATTTTAAGTACTTTTTGAAAAAGTAGTAAATAGACAGATTTTTTTAAAAAATCACTTACAAATTTTAAAAATTCAATATAAATGCTAAATATATGTTTTTAAAACGCACTAGAAACCCATTTAAAAAAAGTAGTATTTTTAGTACTTTTTTTAAATTTGTAAAAAATTTAATTTTTATGTTATTTTCGTTAAAAATGACTTCAAGATGAAAAAAAAAATATTTTTAGAAAATAGTAGTATATTTAGCACTTTTTTAAAAACCAATAAAACGTATTTTTTTTACACAAATCATATAAAAAGTCAAGAAAATAGTATATAAATGCTAAATAAATGGTTTAAAATAACCTGATGTTAAAAATCGCTTTTATAAAAAAGTAGTAAAATAGTAGTATTTTTACTACTTTTTTCAAAAAATTCTAAAACTCTTTCATTCATGATATAAATAAATCGAAAGACTAAAAATGACATTTTGTAAAATAGTAGTATTTCTAGTACTTTTTAAAATATTAATAAAGTTATTTTTTTTCTATAATATTTCCAAGAACTCTAAAAAAGGTAATATACAAAAATGCTAAATTCATTGTTAGTAGAATAGTAGTGGTTTTACTACTTTTTTAAAAACATTTAAAATTCATTATTTTCATAGCATTTTTGTTAAAAGAGTCAACCAAATGCTAGAAATTACTTTAAATAAAATAGTAGTATTTCTACTACTTTTTCAAAACTTGCTAATATTTATAGCATTTATTAAATTTTTGACAGTATACTGTCAAGAGATTGTAAAAATTCATTATTATGTGGCAATTTTTGTAAGAAGTTACCAGAAAACCCAAAAAAATTCATTTTGTAAAAAAGTAGTATTTTTGCACTTTTTTGAAAATTTTTAAAATTCATATTTTCCAGTAATTTTCATTAGAAGAAATATAATTAAAAAAAAAATGTTTTAGTAAAATAGTAGTTTACTTTTTTTAGTACTTTTTTTAACAAAAAATCTATGAATATCTATGAAATCTATGAATTTAATTTAGAAATTACAAAAAATGCTAAAAACCCACCTTAGTATAATAGTAGTATTTTTACTACTTTGTTTAGTAATGACACAAAAATGCTAAAAATTACTTTGAGTAAAAAGTAGTATTTTCACAACCTTTTTAAAAGTTGCTAAAATTCATATTTGTTGTTAGTTTAATTAGAAATAGCATAAAAATATTAAAAATCTGATTTAGTAAAATAGTAGTATTTTTACAAATTGCTAAATTTTCATCTAATTTTGTTTAGAAATAACACAAACATGCTAAAATTTATATTTTTTTGTAATTATCTATAGAAATAACATGAAAATAACAAAAATCTGTTTAAGAAAAATAGTAGTATTTTTAGTACTTTTTTAAAAATTCATAGTTTTCATGCAAAATTCCTAAAATTCATATTTGTACGTTAGTTTTATTAGAAATGACACAAAAATGCTAAAAATCATTTCCAGAAAAATAGTAGTATTTTTACTACTTTTTCCAAAATAGCTAAAATTTAAATTTTCTTGCAATTTTCTTTAGAAATTACACAAAAATGCTAAAAATCATTTCCAGAAAAATAGTAGTATTTTTGGTACTATTTTCAAAATTGCTAAAATTTTATTTTTTTTTGTAATTTTCTTTAGAAATAACATGAAAATAACCAAAATCTGTTTCAGAAAAATAGTAGTATTTTTAATACCTTTTTAAAAATTCTTAGTTTTCATGCAGATTTTGCAATGTTTCCTTCATTTAGCTGAAATATTAAATTTCCTTGTGGGTCATATAGATAGAACTTTTGCAGATTGCATTTAATTGTAGAATGATGTGGAAATATAGTTTTAACACAGTTGAATCACCAGCAAATAAATGAAATAAATATTCATATTTAAACAATACAAATATAAATAAAATTGAGAACAAACATAATGAAAAAATAAAGAGTTAATCAACAATATATTGAATATTTTTAAATGGAAAAGAAATTTAAAATATAATTTAAAGCCATAGAAATGCTAAACTATTTGCTGATTGATTGCAACATATTTGATTCTAGTTATTAAAATTAATTAGTTTGTTGGTTTGCTGTTTAAGCTCTTTCATTTGATTTGAAGTTGTTCTTTATAACACTTGAAAAATCTTAAAAATCTTTTGGATTTTTTTTTGTTATTTTTAACACACATCTTATCACATTTTTTGTTTCCACCTCTGGTTATATATTTATTTAAAGATTTCATACCTTATGCCTCAAACTCATTAAGTGTTTAAATGAAAATAAAATTAACCGAGTAGAAAAAAAATCATTCATTCCTTTTTTTCAAACCTTTAAAAAGGCATTTGTTGGGCTGTCTGCACTTCATCAACCAACCAAACTCATCATACATATAAAACACATCACAACTTCAATTTTTTTTGTTGTATTATTTGTTGCCGGTTTTTCAAACTCTCGTCATCATTATTATCATCAGGCCTCATGTTAAGCAGAAACTCAGGCATCTTGTAAACGAGAAGTGTCTTGAGTAAGAAAGAAGAAAATACAGAAAGAAAAAAAACAGTTTTGTGGCAATTTTCTTAAAACGTATTGAAGACAAAAACTGAAACAGAAAAACAGCATTGCAACACGCATATGCAGCATGCCATTTATTGTCATCATTGTTGTTGCAGCAGCAGCAGCATCAACCAACAGCAGCTTTAGTAAACCAAAGTTTAAACAAAACAAAAAGACAGACAGACGGACGGACATGCTACAGCAAATATAGTGGACGGCAAGACAGCAACTTTAGTCATTGAAAACAATTGACATTCACCATGTGCTTGCTGCAGTTGCAAGTATGTAATTTTTTCTTTACAAAAGCAGAACCAGAAAACTTTAAACTGTTGCATTCAGCAATTTTTCTTTACAATTTTTTTATTTTTTTTGTTTTGCCAGTGTCTTGGCCAGTGGTTGTCACAAAATTGGCCACGAAATTGTAAACTAGTTTTTTTTATATAATTTTTTTTTCTTCTTTCCTTTTCTTTGTATTTTTTCTTTCATTATCTTGTCGGTTTTTGCATTTAAAAACAATTTTTTTTTCTTTTATTATTTTTTCTTTGGGATGATGTTGTTTTTTTTTCCTAAGTATTCCATTATTGCTGGAAATGATTGTCTTTCGTTGTTTTTCTACACTGCACGTTTTTCAGTTTTCAATTTATAGTTTCTTTGAATTGTAAATAAAAAAATATTACTTTTTATTCAAAATGAATGATTTTTTCCAGATTTTTGCATTTTGTAATATTCTTTCTGTTAGGTTGTTATTGTGCAATATAAGCAGGTGCAATCTTGCAATTTTGTATTTTTCCATAAAGAAAAGAAATAAATTTCAAGATAAATTATAAATGATAACAACTGGAAAGAAAACATCTTCGAAGAGCTAAGAATAAAACTTAGGAAATGTCACAAATTATCACCAAAAATTAAAAAAAACACTTGAATTAAAATAGTAGTATTTTTAGTACAAAAATTCTAAGTTTTCAAGTTATTTTTATTAGAATTGGCACAAAAAGGCCGAAAATTACTTCCAGTAAAATAGTAGTAGATTTAGTACTTTTCTAAAATTTTAAAAATTCGTAGTTTTTATGTTATTTTTGTTAGAAATCACATGAAAATTATAAAAATCTGTTTCAGTAAAATAGTAGTAATTTTAGTACTTTTTTTATTTTTGCAAAAATTTTAAAAAATTTATGTTTTTTATTAAGTTTTGTTAAAAATTGCATAAAAATGCTAAAAATCTTTCAAAATAAAAATTTATTTAATTTTTAAAAAATTTTAAAATTTTTTCATTTTCAGTTTATTTTTGTTCGTAATCACATAAAAATGAATTTTAGTTCCTCGAAAAATTGTTACAATTTATGTTATTAAGTCATTTTTGTTAAAAAAATTTATAAGAATGGCAAAAGTCACTTAAAGTCAAAAATACCTTTTCAAACATTTGTAACATTCTTCGTTTCTATGTCAAAAGTTTGTAAATATCATAAAATTACACGAAAATTTTAAAAATCACTAGCAGTAAAATAGTAGTATATTAAGTACATTTTAAAAAAAAAAATTAAAAAATTCGTAGATTTCATGTTATTTTTGTTGGTAATTCTATGAAAATTATAAAAATCTGTTTCAGTAAAATAGTAGTATTTTTAGTACTTTTTTTATTTTTGCAAAAAAAAATTTAAAATTAATTTTTTTATGTAGTTTCGTTAAAATTTTTATTAAAAAGCCAAAAATCTTTCAATATAAAATAGTAGTATTTTTAGTACTTTTTAAAATTTTTCAAAAGATGAATTTTTATTGAATTTTTTTATAGTTTTTTATAATTTTTGTTACAAATGCCAACAAAATGCAAAAAGTCCGCATTATTAAATAGTAGTATTTTCAGTACTTTTTTTTAATATTGCAAAAATTTTAATTTTTCTTATAATTTTGTTGGAATTATTTCAAAAATGCCAAAAATCACTTTTAGTACTTTAGTACTTATTCAGAAATTGACAGAATTGACTCAAAATAGCTAAAATTGAGTTGAAAAAAATAGGAGTATTTTTAGTACTTTTTCAAAAATAAACAAAATTCACAGTTTTCATTTTATTTTCTTTAGAAAACTCACCATCTTTAAATATTTTAACTCGAAAATACAAAAAAATACTATTTTTGAAAAATAGTACTACTTTGTCAAAAATTTACAAAAATACATTATCTTTAATTAATTTTTGTTGGAATTGTTTCAAAAATCCTAAAAATCACTTTCAGTAAAATAGTAGTATTTTTTAGTACTTTTTCAAAAATTTACCAAAAATTTATAATTTTATATAATTTTTGTTAGAATTAACTCAAAAAAACTAAAATTGAGTTGAAAAAAATTAGTAGTATTTTTAGTACTTTTTCAAAAATAAACAAAATTCACAGTTTTCATTTTTTTCTTTAAATTTTAAGTAGTTTTTGTTAGAATTACCTCGAAAATGCTAAAAATATCTTTTTGTAAAATAGTAGTATTTGTAGGACTTTTAGTACCTTTTCAAAAATTTGAAAAAATACATAGTTTTTAAGTAATTTTTGTTGGAATTGTTTCAAAAATCCTAAAAATCACTTTTAGTAAAATAGTAGTATTTTTAGTACTTTTTCAAAAATTTACCAAAAATTTATAATTTTATATAATTTTTGTTAGAATTAACTCAAAAAAACTAAAATTGAGTTTCAAAAAATTAGTAGTATTTTTAGTACTTTTTTCAAAAATAAACAAAATTCACAGTTATCATGTTATTTTCTTTAGAACATTTTTTCTTGGCAAAAATTTGCAAAAATACATTATCTTTAATTAATTTTTGTTGGAATTGTTTCAAAAATGTTAAAAATCACTTTCAGTAAAATAGTAGTATTTTTAGTACTTTTTCAAAAATTGACAAAAACTTATAATTTTATATAATTTTTGTTAGAATTAACTCAAAAAAGCTAAAATTGAGTTTCAAAAAATTAGTAGTATTTTTAGTACTTTTTTCAAAAATAAACAAAATTCACAGTTATCATGTTATTTTCTTTAGAACATTTTTTCTTGTCAAAAATTTGCAAAAATACATTATCTTTAGTTAATTTTTGTTGGAATTGTTTCAAAAATGCCAAAAATCACTTTTAGTAAAATAGTAGTATTTTTAGTACTTTTTCAAAAATTTATAATTTTATATAATTTTTGTTAGAATTAACTCAAAAAAGCTAAAATTGAGTTTCAAAAAATTAGTAGTATTTTTAGTACTTTTTTCAAAAATAAACAAAATTTTCTTAAGAACATTTTTTTTTCAAAAATTTGCAAAAATACATTATATTTAATTAATTTTTGTTGGAATTGTTTCAAAAATGCGAAAAATCACTTTTAATAAAATAGTAGTATTTTTAGTACTTTTTCAAAAATAAACAAAATTCATGGTTTTCTTGTTATTTTCTTTAGAAAAAACACCAATCCAAAAAATCATGTTTATTAAAATAGTAGTATTTTTAGTACTTATTTCAAAATCTATTAATCTCATACATTTTTCCTTATATATTAAATTTTTATGCAATTGATTTAAAAATTTCTAAAATTTAAAACTTGTAGCAAAATTTTTCAAATATTTTTTTTTGCTTTTGCATATTCCTAGAAAACATAATCAAAATCTGTTGCTTTTGTTTAATGTTAATAATTTTATCATTTCCCCAAAAAAAAAAAAAAAAGTTCAAAACATGTGACACCAGTTATCCTCTCTCACACAGAAAAACACATTCATGAAATATTTATGAGCTAAAAGCAGCAAAAAATATGAAAATAATTTAGTGAGAACAAGTTCATGCAACAAACACTTGACATCATGATACCGAACAACAACAACAACAACAAAAAAATCCTTGATATGAGAACACACTTATACCCAGAAAATTCTAAAAAATCATGTGCTGGTGATTTTTTTTACATAGTATAAAGTGTAGTGTATAAAATATCCTTTTTATATGTTTAAACATTGTGCAAGTTTTTATCAATTCCCTGGCAAATATTCACTCGTACAAGTATCAAGGAAATTCTTGTTTTTTTTGCTGAAAATTGTGTCATTCTACTTGTTAAGGACTCCCTTAATGGAGAGATACTTAAACAAAAAAAAAACATAACCACTTCTATTACAAAAACAGTACAACTAAATTATTATTTTATTTTCGTATCTTTCAAATACATATATTTTTTTGTTTAACTATTATGAATATTTTCCACATATATTTATATAATTTCCAAGAGATATTTTCCATGTCTGTATTTTATTATGAGATGTTTTTCTTTCATTACAACTCGTTTCTATGTCTGTCTTTTTATTTAGAATGTCGTGTTTTGTTATTAGATTTGTAATTATGGTTTGGGGTTTTGCCGGGGTAACAAAGAATTTCTAGGACAGATTGAAAAAGTACTAAAAATACTATTTTTTAATTAAAAGTGATATTTACTTAAATTTTAAAAAAAGTCTAAAAATACTACTATTTTTTAAAAGCGATTTTTATGAATTTTTGTTCAATTTCCAACAAATATTTGATGAAAAATATAAATTTTTACCAACTTTTGAAAAAGTAGTAAAAATACTACTATTTTAAAAAAAGTGATTTTTTATCATTTTTATGTAATTTCTAACAAAAATTACATGAAAACTAGAAATTTTATTGATTTTTGAAAAAGTACTAAAAATACTACTATTTAAAAAAAAGTGATTTTTATCAATTTTATGTAATTTCTAACAAAAAATACATGAAAACTAGAAATTTTATTGATTTTTGAAAAAGTAGTAAAAATACTACTATTTTAAAAAAAGTGATTTTTATAAATTTTATGTAATTTCTAACAAAAATTACATGAAAACTAGAAATTTTATTGATTTTTGAAAAAGTACTAAAAATACTACTATTTAAAAAAAAGTGATTTTTATCAATTTTATGTAATTTCTAACAAAAAATACATGAAAACTAGAAATTTTATTGATTTTTGAAAAAGTAGTAAAAATACTACATTTTTGCTAAACGAGATTTTTAGTATTTTGGTGTGATTTTGAATGAAAAATACACAAAAACTAAGTATTTGACAAATTTCTGAAAAAGTACTAAAAATACTACTATTTTTAAAAAGTTACTTTTAGGATTTTTATGTCATTTCTAACAAAAATGACATGACAACAATTAATTTTATACAATTTTTTAAAAGTTAAAAAAGTACTAAAAAATACTACTATTTTTCAAAAAATATTTTTAAGTAAAAAACAATTTTTTTATTTAATTTCTAACAAAAATTAAATTTTTGAAAAAGTACCAAAAGCATTATGTACCAGATGTACTAAAAATACTACATTTTTGCTAAACGAGATTTTTAGCATGATTTTGAATAAAAAATACACAAAAACTAAGAATTTGACAAATTTCTGAAAAAGTACTAAAAATACTACTATTTTTAGAAAGTGATTTTTAGTATTTTATGTCATTTCTAACAAAAATGACATGACAACAATTAATTTTATACAATTTTTTAAAAGTTAAAAAAGTACTAAAAAATACTACTATTTTGCTAAACCAGATTTTTAGCAATTTGGTGTGATTTTTAACAAAAATTATGCAAAAACTATGAATTTTACTAATTTCTAAAAAAGTACTATAAATACTACTATTTTTCAAAAATTATTTTTGTGTTATTTCTAACAAAAATATCATAAATTTTAGAAATTTTTTAAAAAAAAAGTACCAAAAGTTCTGAACATATTTGGTATCATTTCCTCTGTTTCTTTAATCCTTTTTCTACCTATTTACTAAAATAACTTATATTTTTGCTCTCTTACAAATATCCTTTAATTGCGTGTATGTACGACTAGTATTTGTGTCTGTAATTTATATGTTCTACATAAACTTCTACAAATGTAACTGTCTGTCTGTCCATCCATCTATCCGTCCGTCCCTCTTTATTTACAATATGAACTCTAGGAAACTTTTTATTTCATACATATTTCTCTATAGTTGTAAGTAACTCAACTGAAACTAGCAGAAAATACTTAAATGTAACATACCACAAAAGGTAGCAAAAAAAAAATATAGGAAAACCTTTAGAAACACCCACATATCACTTGTAAAGTATAGGAAAATACTTTAAAATTCATGATAGGAGACACAAATTCTAAACTCATTATACTGAACACATACACGTACATATAAATAAGAAAATAAGGTTGTGTAAAGTGAGTGTCAAAAGAAAATGGTTTTAAATAAAAATGTATTGAAATTCTAAAAAAATTTAAATTTTATTAATTTTCTTTGTAGAAATTAGCAAAATTTAAGGTTTTGATGAAATCTTTGCTTAAATTTATACCAAAATGCCAAAAATCACATTTTGTAAAATAGTAGTATTTTTAGTACTTTTTAAAATTGTACTAAAATTCATAATTTTCCCATAATAATTTAATGCTAAAACCACTTTTTCTCAAGTCGTAGTATTTTTAGTACCTTTTTAAATTTTTTTTAAAATGCATAAAATTAATAATTTTCATGTAATATAGTTAAAAATTAAGTAGAAATGCTTAAAATCGCTTTTTTTAAAATAGTAGTATTTCTACTACTTTTTTAAATTTTAATAAAATTTAGAATTTTTTAAAAATTTTCATTACAAATGTCTCAAAAATCTCGGAAAAAATTCATTAAATTAATAATTTCATTGTAATATTGTTAGAATTAACTCAGAAATGCTAAAAATCACTTTGGTTCAAATAGTAGTATTTTTAGTACCTTTTTTTAATTTTTTTTCAAAAATTCATAAAATTAATAATTTTCATGTAATATTGTTAAAAATTAAGTAGAAATGCTTAAAATCGCTTTTTTAAAAATAGTAGTATTTCTACTACTTTTTTAAATTTTAATAAAATTTAGAATTTTTTAAAAATTTTCATTAGAAAGGTCTCAAAAATGCTAAATAACTTTTTTCAAAACATCATTTTAGTACTTTTTTTTTAAATTTTTAAAAAATTCATTAAATTAATAATTTCATTGTAATATTATTAGAATTGACTCAGAAATCACTTTGGTTCAAATAGTAGTATTTTAGTAACTTTTTTAATTTTTTCAAAAATTCATAAAATTAATCATTTCTATGTAATATTCTTTGAAATGACTCATAAATGCTTAAAATCGCTTTTTTAAAGATTGTAATATTTCCACTATGTACTTTTTTATATTTTAATAAAATTTTAAATTTTTTTTTCATTATAGTAGTATTTTACCTTTATTTTTTTTCAAAAATTCATAAAATTAATAATTTCATGTAATATTGTTAAAAATTAAGTAGAAATACTTAAAATCTCTTTTTTAAAAATAGTAGTATTTCTACTACTTTTTTTAAATTTTAATAAAATTTATGATTTATTAATAATTTTCACTAGAAATGCCTCGAAAATGCTAAAAATCAGTTTTTTCAAATAGTAGTATTTTAGTACGTTTTTAAAATTTTTCAAAAATTCATAAAATTAATCATTTTCATGTAATATTGTTAGAAATGAGCGGAAATGCTTAAAATCACTTTTTTAAAAATAGTAGTATTTCTACTACTTTTTTAAATTTTAATAAAATTTTAAATTTCTTAAAAATTTTCATTAGAAATGTCACGAAATTGCTAAAAATCACTTTTAAAAAAATAGTAGTATTTTTAGTACCTTTTTTAAATTGTTCAAAAATTCATAAAAATTAATCATTTCCAGTTAGAATTGATTCAGAAATGCTTAAAATCACTTTTTTAAAAATAGTAGTATTTCTACTACTTTTTTTAAATTTTAATAAAATTTATAATTTTTTAATAATTATTAGAAATGTCAGAAAATGCTAAAAAAAACACTTAAAAAAATAGTAGTATTTTTATATTTGAGTAAAATTTATACTTTCAATAATTTGAGCAACTGTAAATTTACTACTTATATTGCTTATGGTTGGGGGAGGGGGTTTGTTTGTGTTACAAAAAATCCCATTTATTCACACTCTATAATATTTTCATTTTGTGCCAGAGTTGTTGCTGTGCATCTCTAAAGATGAATTTATAGTGTGTGTTTAAAGTTTGTTTTTTTTTTTCTTTCTTTCTCATTTTTATGGGACACTTAACTAATAATGTCCTGGTTGTGTTTGTGTGCGAGTGTGTGTGTTTACACCTTTGCATATACACATTGTAACTGGTTGATCCTTTTATTCTGGTGTTTTACATAAACACATGAATACTCTCGTACAAACTCTCCCTCCTACAAAATTCCTTTCACATACATAATAATTAATGCTGTTGACGTTTGCTAAGGTAGTTTACAACATTCCTGGGAGGTTTACTTTACTATTCTCCAAGTACTTACTTAGTTGTTGTTTTTGTTGTTGCTGGTGTTATTACTGGTGTTTGTTGTTACTGTTTACATAAAGAAATATTTATGTATGAATGTATGTTTTTGCCTAGTAGTGATGTATGTATTGTGTTGTTCTCTGTTGTGTTGGCCTGAAGGGTTTGTCAACAAAAGTTGATGGTTAGTTTTTATCTTTAAAGGCAGCCTTAATAAAGTGAAAAAGGTCTTCTTCAGCTACTAGAGAGTGTAGAGTTGTTAAAACAAAGAGTTACTGGGTAACAGCTACATTAACAGCACCAACAACACCACCTACTCATGTCTAACCTCCTACCTCTCTCTGCACATAGTTATCTTTGTTTTGTTTAAAGTTATGTAAAGTTTTTGTTTCTTTTATATTTGTTTCATGTGGAATAGAATTTAAAAAGTTATTTAATTTAAATTTTTTTGGCAACATTTTTATTTTCACAACTAAAGAACTAAATTTATAGTTGAAACGAAAGTTTTTTTTTCGTTGTTTTAGTTGGGAACTAAAGAATTTTAATTGAAAAGTTTTGGGGGGAAATATAAAATTAAAAGAAATTAAAAATACACTTTAATCGAAGGTCTTTATGTAGCTCGTAGATCTTTATATAGTTCAATTTTAGCTACTATCGTAAGCTCAATTATTTGAAACATTAAGGTTTATTTAGGTAAAAAGCTAAATCATTATAATTATTCCATGGTAAACTCAAAAATACAAGTTTTTTGGGTTGAAAAAGAACTGTTCCCACTTTCAATTTAAACTGTTCCCAAGCTCATTTAAGTGTTTCTGTAACAAAAATTATTTATATTTAAACAGTTCTGTTAATTAATTTAAATTTTAAAAATTTTTTAAGACAAAACTATTCCCACTTGAACAAAAACTCTTCCCACTCTTAAAAAGAAAACAAATCTTGTAAATTTTTTAAAAATTTTATATATAAATTAAAGTATTTAAAAAAAAAAATGTTTTTTATAAAAATCAAGCTGTTCCCAGTATTTTAAGAAACTGTTCTCAGTCTCTTTTACATAATTTAAAGAAAAAACTCATATAATTAGCCAATAAAATGATTCGTCATTAAAAAATAATGTTTTATCACCAAAACAAATCTGTACCCACTTTCCGAAAAACTCTTACCATATTAAAAATTAGAGTTTCCTCTGTCTAAAGGGCAAATTAGTAAATTTATATCATAAAAAACTTTAAAACATAAAAATTTGGATTGAAAAGCAACTGTTCCCACTTTCAATTAAAACTGTTGCTAGGTACATTTATCTCTATCTGTAACAAAAATTATATATTTCTTAACACATATGTCTTATAGGTAAAGTTTAAAGATTTTTTTAAGAAAAATAAACTCTTCCCACTTTAACAAAAACTCTTCCCACCCTTTAAATTAGGCCTCTGATGGTAGAAAAGCTATGTAATATAGATAATCAATACAAAATTAACAAAATATACTAATTGGGGTATAAAATTAACTGTTCCCACTTTAAATTGAAACTGTTCCCAGTGAGTTTTAAGGGATTTTACTACTAAATTTACATATTTTTTAAATACAATTAGTAGCTTCTTTGATTTTAAGAAATTTTGGTTAAAAAAAACCTGTTCCCACTTTAAACTAAAACTTCCCAGTTACATTTACCTCCATCTATAACAAAAATTATATATTTCCGAATAGATCTGTTACTACATGAAAATTTTAAAACTTTTGTAAAAAAATTAAACTCTTCCCACTCAAACAAAAACTCCTCCCACCCTTTAAATAAGGCTTCTGAAGCATAAAAGGCTATTTAATATAGATAATCAATATTAAATTAATAAAATATATAAATTGGGGTGCAGAATTAACTGTTCCCACTTTAAACTAAAACTGTTCCCAGTCAGTTTTAAAGGTTTTTACTACTAAACTTATATATTTTTTAAACACATTTATTAGCTTATTTGATTTTAAAAAATTCTGTTTAAAAAAAACTGTTCCCATTTTAAATTAAAACTGTTTCCAGGTACATTTAACTAAATCTGTAACAAAAATTATATATTTCTTAACATATTTGTCATAACATGTAAATTTTAAACATTTTTGTAAGAAAATTAAACTCTTCCCACTTCAACAAAAACTCTTCCCACCCTTTAAATTAGGCTTCTGATGGTTAAAAAGCTATTTAATATAGATAATCAATACTAAATGATTGTTTAATAGATCTGTTAGTTTTTTAAATTTGAAAATATTCCACAATTTCAAAACTTAATTTCTATTATAGCATTTGCAAAATTTTTTTTTATTATATTTGATCATGTCCTACTTTTTTTATTATTTCCAATTACTTCAAAATATTTCTTCTATTTTTTTTTTGGGCAAAAACCAGTGGCATATCTTTTAGTTAATAAACACAATTTCTTAAAATTCTTTCAAATTCCCAGAATTGAAGTATTAAATAATAAAACATTAGTTGTCTCTAGTTTTTAGTTTTTTTTTTATTCGTTTTTGCGGCCATTATCAAGTTTAAAAGATCTTTTATCTTGTGTGTTTTTTTTTCTAAATTTAAACTCTTCATTAACCATGACAATTGTTGGAAGAAAATTATGTTTATTACCGAACACACGAAACCAGTTTAAAGCAAAATAAAACAAATAATTGTAACAAGAGTTTAAACATTATAAAACACAAATAGAAAGACAGACGGAGGGAGGGAAGGAGGAACGGTTAAACGTACTGAGAGACAGACAGAACTGTTAGAAAGACTTACAAAATACTTAAATAATGGCTTAATTGACTTTTAAAAGTAATAAAAACAAAGAAAGACAGAATTTGTTAAAAAGTAATAAAAGCTAACATACACCGCTGATTACATAAAGAGAGAGAGAGAGAGTGAGATCAAAGCAGATCATTGTAAATGATGATCGTCATTTTACATGAAATAGGTATTAAGAGTAATAAAGATATTTTAAATGTTTTTCAGCTGGTTTTTAGTCCGTTGAGGGGGTAGTTAGTTTATGTATTTGGTTTTTATTTAAATGTTCTTATAGGTTTGTCATTCCGTTTTTCTGTCCATTTCCATCTGTCCGCCTGTATGTTGAAATCAACTTTCTGTAGCCCCCAAACACCCTACTTACATGATTTGTACATCAATATATCCGGTATACTTCCGGTTCAGTTGCTATTAAAAATCGAGAAAATCGGCCCACAAATGACTGAGATATAAGCAAAAAACCACAACTACCTCGAATTTCTTTACGTATTTTTGATATATTTCTGGATTGGTAATTTATTATTGTAATATAGACAATATGGATATCTAATGATAGATATTTCAAAGACCTTTCCAACAACGTATATGACGCCATAGTAATTCGGACCTACAGTGGGTCAAAATCGGTTAAAATATATTTTAATAAAATTTTTTTTTGACCAAAAATTTTTTTATACTTTATTATTAATTCTTCTTTTCTTTGTTCTATTTCAGGTGATATTTTATCCGGAGTCTGTTTTGTGGGTCAATTAGACACCCACTCCTTGGGCGTATTCCTCATCATACCTTTGTGCATTTATCTGTCCATTGGAGCCCTCTTCCTATTAGCCGGTTTTGTATCACTCTTTCGCATACGCACTGTCATGAAAACCGATGGCAAGCGCACCGATAAATTGGAAAGACTAATGATGCGCATTGGCTTCTTTTCGGGACTTTTTATTCTGCCCGCTCTCGGCTATTTGGGCTGCCTCTTCTACGAATACTACAACTTTGACGAATGGATGATACAATGGCATCGTGACATCTGTAAACCTTTCTCCATACCTTGTCCTCTGCCCCGGCCAGATGGTTCAGAGTCTAGGCCCATTTTCCAGATATATATGGTCAAGTATTTGTGCTCAATGCTGGTGGGTGTTACCTCAAGTGTGTGGCTGTATTCGAGTAAGACGGTGGTGAGTTGGCGTAACTTTGTGGAGAGGCTGCAGGGTAAAGAGACAAGAACCCGGGGCCAGGCGTATGTGTAAGGTAGTTTTAAGCTGACATTTTAACAAGAAATTAAAAATTTTGAATGTGAAGAAAACAAAACAAAACAAAAAAGAAGAAAAACTATTAAAATAAGCAAAGTTTAAAAAAAAGTGATGTTTAATATAAATAATTGTATAAAAATTGATAAAGTCAACATAAGACCACAAAGCAATTGAGTGCTCAAAAATTGAAAATTTAAATTGATAAAACTTTAGACATTAACAAACTCTTGACATTTTTCAAATAAGTTTATCAAAAAACCAAATTTAAGGATTTAAGGGGAATTACTCTTTTAATCAATTTTATTATAATTTTTTTTATGTATTATAATTTAACTATAATTTTAAGTAATTGAACAAACTCATTAGCTTGATGGTTTTAAATTTTTTGTATTTAAAATTTTTAATTCATGAGTAAAAAAGCTTTACATGTGCCCTACATTTTAAGTTAAATACAAATAGTTTTAAAGCAATATTAACTAAAAACTCTCATCATTTAACAAGAAAATAAAAATAAAAGTAAAATTCCATGAATTTTGAAAATCCATTTCAAAATTCTTGTTTTTTTAATTTGATTATATTTTAACATTATTTTTTATGTTTTTCAAAGTCTGTAACATCAAGTCCTTCCTCCATGTGCTAAAAATTTACTAAAATAAATGATACATCGTTAAAAATTTTAAATTTCAGTTTTTATTTTTAAGTAGTTTTAGTGGAAAAAACAAACAAACAAACAAAACCAACAACAAAAATCAATTTTAATTTGTTAAGCTTTAGTTTTAAGAAATTGTTAAGAAAACAAATTTTTGTATAAATAATATTTTTGTTTAAATTATTATTAAAAAAGAAAAAAACTAAAAGGAAGGGAGTCTACAAAAAGAACAAAATAAAATGAAAAGATTTTATAACAATTTATAACAGTTTATAACAGTTCAGAACAGTTTATAACAGTTTATAACTTAATAATCGTTAAACCGATATAACTTTATAACAGTTTATAACTTTATAACAGTTTATAACTTTATAACAGTTTATAACATTATAACAGTTTATAACTTTATAACAGTTTATAACTTTATAACAGTTTATAACTTTATAACTTTATAACTAACAGTTTATAACTTTATAACAGTTTATAACTTTATAACTTTATAACTTTATAACTTTATAACTTTATAACTTTATAACTTTATAACTTTATAACTTTATAACTTTATAACTTTATAACTTTATAACTTTATAACTTTATAACTTTATAACTTTATAACAGTTTATAACTTTATAACTTTATAACTTTATAACTTTATAACTTTATAACTTTATAACTTTATAACTTTATAACTTTATAACTTTATAACTTTATAACTTTATAACTTTATAACTTTATAACTTTATAACTTTATAACTTTATAACTTTATAACTTTATAACTTTATAACTTTATAACTTTATAACTTTATAACTTTATAACTTTATAACTTTATAACTTTATAACTTTATAACTTTATAACTTTATAACTTTATAACTTTATAACTTTATAACTTTATAACTTTATAACTTTATAACTTTATAACTTTATAACTTTATAACTTTATAACTTTATAACTTTATAACTTTATAACTTTATAACTTTATAACTTTATAACTTTATAACTTTATAACTTTATAACTTTATAACTTTATAACTTCATAATTTCATAACTTTTTAACTGTTATAATTTTATTACTACTATCTCTCTGCACTGTAAAAACTGTTATACATATAATTTTTTATTTTAATTAATTTGAAATGAATCCTTTCCTTGTTTTAAACAAACCCACACAATTGATTTCATGACGTTGTAGTCATTTATTATAAATATGTTTTGTTTATAAGTCTCTAATAACAATAAGTTTCTATAACTACAAAAATATATAATAATTATAAATAATTATGTAAATTTAACTATATTTAAAACAAAAAAAACTATTTTATATTAAGAACAAAAAAAAACAAAGATACAAACTAAAACCAACTTTATTTTTTATGATTTAATGTAACAAAAAAAAACTCTAACAATAAAAAAATTTAAAATTTTAAAAAATAAAGAAAAAATACTGCCATTTAAACTACAAAACAAAAGAAAAAACAACTAAAATATTTAATTTCATTAAGAAAAAATAAAAATGTATTATAAAAAAATAAACAACTCTTTAACACTTAAGGCATGTTTCATTGGAAAAAAACAACACAAAACCAACATTTAAATATTAAAACGTATATAAAGAAAAAAATTAAATAAAAAAACTTTTATTGTTAAAGACTGAAAAAAAAATTAACAAAAAAAAAAAGCCGCTTGAGTATTATTTTCAAAGAAAAATTAAACAAAGGTAAACGAAAATCTAAACAAAAAATACTAAAATATTTTCAGACAAATTTTTAGCTCATATTTCCAAAGTAATTAAACTATTACACACTGACTTTTTGGATAAAAGTAGCAAAAATAATAAGAAAAACTGTTTGGCATTATTTACAAATTGTTTAACAAATTTGTTAAACATTAATCCCGCTTTATTGTAGCAAAATGCAAACAAAAAATTTACACAAACAAATTACAATAGCTTAAAAACAAGACACACAACTCCACCATTTATTATATACAAAAGTTATAGAAAAAACAATTTAAAATAGTGTAAAGCTTATAAAACAATTGTTGTATTTTGATATAAGGATTTAGTTTAAAAAAAAACACAGAATTCAAATATAATGTAAAGAAGAACTTCAAACCATACGAATATTTATTGTAAAAGAGGGCGTGGCAGTGGGTTTAAAAATTTCTAGACAAGTTTAAGTGCTTACAACTCTATCAAAACTCCAGCTACTGTAATGAAACTTAACAGAAATAATCTTCGAGACCAGAACTTTATGATAAGAAAATAAAATGTTTGCCACGCCCCTTTTATCTGATAAATAAAACAATTTTTAATCTATCATTTTGATTTGTCTCTAATAAAGCAAATTTGAAAACACTGAAAATAAATTGTATATCGCAACAATGCCCACATTCCCTTCTATACAATGCAAAATAACCCTTGTTAATATCTCCCATAATAAGGGAGTTATGTTAAAATTAGTAAAAAAGTTATATGGACAATTTTCCCATTTTAAGGGTTTTTAAACCCAAAGTTTGCCTGTTCATAACTTTCTTAATAAACAAGCATTTTAAACGAAATTTCGCAACACGTTAGAGCAAGAAGAGCACTTTCTATTGCCAAAAGAATAAACTTCAAAACATTCATACTTTTTAATCAATACGAGTTTTTAAACTAAATGCTATAATTTCACAAAGTGGGCGTGGCAGTGGGTGGAAAAATTCTACCTTAAAAAGAAGCCACAATTTCATTCTACCGAATGCAAAAGAAATCATGTTAATATCTCTTAAAATACACGAGTTATAACCAAAATTGTAAAATACATATTGAACAAATCACTTGCTACTCGATTCTGTTGACCTGTTACTGGGACAAATTTTTCAACATCAAGTTTTGCAAATTTTTGGCGCAATTAATTTCATACTAACAAAGGCCTAGTTTAAAAGCTTATAGCTCAGTCAAAAGTCAAGCTATTGTACTGAAACTTGGCTCGACGAATCATCAAGACTTGAACTTTATATTAAAAAATAAAATTTGTGCCACGCCCACTTTTTCTTATAATTAAAACTATTTTAAAAATAAAATTTGGATTGTCTCTAATAAAGAAATATTGAATACATTGAAATTAAATTGTATATCATAGTATAGCCCATCCTCCCGTCTATCCAACACAATTTAAATCCTTTCAATACCTTTTAAAATAAGTGAGTTATATTTAAATAAGTAAAATAGATACATAGACCATTTTACCTTAAAATGGGAAAAATGTCGTTATAAATATTTTACTTATTTTAACCTAACTCACTTATTTTGAGGGATATTGACAAGATTTATGCTGAATTGGATAGATGGGAGGATGGGCTTTACTATGGTATATAATTTATTTGCAATGTATAAAATATTGCTTTGTTAGAGACAAATCAAAATTTTAGTTTTAAAATTGTTTAATTTATAAGAAAAAGTGGGCGTGACTCAAATTTTATTTTGTTGTAATAATCTCCATGCTCATTTCTATATAATTCAAATTAAATTTTGTCAATATCTCTCAAAATAAGTAAGTTGTGCTGTAATAAGTAAAATAGTTATACAGACAATAATCCCATTTTAAAGCTATTTAAACCCAAAGTGTTCATTGTCATAAGATTCTTAATACTAAACCATTTTAAACGAAATTTCGCAACAGTTTAGATCAAGAAGAGGACTTTCTATTGCCAAAAGAATAAACTTCAAAACATTCATACTTTTTAATCAATACGAGTTTTTAAACTAAATGCTATAATTTCACAAAGTGGGCGTGGCAGTGGGTGGACAAATTCTACCTTAAAAAGAAGCCACAATTTCATTCTACCGAATGCAAAAGAAATCATGTTAATATCTCTTAAAATACACGAGTTATAACCAAAATTGTAAAATACATATTGAACAAATCACTTGCTACTCGATTCTGTTGACCTGTTACTGGGACAAATTTTTCAACATCAAAATTTTGCAAATTTTTGGCGCAATTAATTTCATACTAACAAAGGCCTAGTTTAAAAGCTTATAGCTCAGTCAAAAGTCAAGCTATTGTACTGAAACTTGGCTCGACGAATCATCAAGACTTGAACTTTATATTAAAAAATAAAATTTGTGCCACGCCCACTTTTTCTTATAATTAAAACTATTTTAAAAATAAAATTTGGATTGTCTCTAATAAAGAAATATTGAATACATTGAAATTAAATTGTATATCATAGTATAGCCCATCCTCCCGTCTATCCAACACAATTTAAATCCTTTCAATACCTTTTAAAATAAGTGAGTTATATTTAAATAAGTAAAATAGATACATAGACCATTTTACCTTAAAATGGGAAAAATGTCGTTATAAATATTTTACTTATTTTAACCTAACTCACTTATTTTGAGGGATATTGACAAGATTTATGCTGAATTGGATAGATGGGAGGATGGGCTTTACTGTGGTATATAATTTATTTGCAATGTATAAAATATTGCTTTGTTAGAGACAAATCAAAATTTTAGTTTTAAAATTGTTTAATTTATAAGAAAAAGTGGGCGTGACTCAAATTTTATTTTGTTGTAATAATCTCCATGCTCATTTCTATATAATTCAAATTAAATTTTGTCAATATCTCTCAAAATAAGTAAGTTGTGCTGTAATAAGTAAAATAGTTATACAGACAATAATCCCATTTTAAAGCTATTTAAACCCAAAGTGTTCATTGTCATAAGATTCTTAATACTAAACCATTTTAAACGAAATTTCGCAACAGTTTAGATCAAGAAGAGGACTTTCTATTGCCAAAAGAATAAACTTCAAAACATTCATACTTTTTAATCAATACGAGTTTTTAAACTAAATGCTATAATTTCACAAAGTGGGCGTGGCAGTGGGTGGACAAATTCTACCTTAAAAAGAAGCCACAATTTCATTCTACCGAATGCAAAAGAAATCATGTTAATATCTCTTAAAATACACGAGTTATAACCAAAATTGTAAAATACATATTGAACAAATCACTTGCTACTCGATTCTGTTGACCTGTTACTGGGACAAATTTTTCAACATCAAAATTTTGCAAATTTTTGGCGCAATTAATTTCATACTAACAAAGGCCTAGTTTAAAAGCTTATAGCTCAGTCAAAAGTCAAGCTATTGTACTGAAACTTGGCTCGACGAATCATCAAGACTTGAACTTTATATTAAAAAATAAAATTTGTGCCACGCCCACTTTTTCTTATAATTAAAACTATTTTAAAAATAAAATTTGGATTGTCTCTAATAAAGACATATTGAATACATTGAAATTAAATTGTATATCATAGTAAAGCCCACCTTTCGCACTATTCAATGCAAAATAAATCTTGTCAATATCTCTCAAAATAAGTGACTTATGTTAAAATAAGTAAAAAAGTTATACAGACAATTTTCCCATTTTAAGGTTTTTTAAACCCAAAGTCAGCCTTGTCATAACTTTCTTAATGCGAAGCCGTTTGAAATGAAATTTTGCAGCACGTTAGAGCAAGAAGAGAACTTTCTATTTCTAAAATAATAAACCTAAAATCATTTATACTTTTAAAACTACAACAGTTTTTATACTAAATACTATAATTTCACAAAGTGGGCGTGGCAGTGGGCGTTAAAATTATAGTTTAAAAAGAAGCTCCACCTTCATTCTACCCAATGCAAAAGAAATCTTGTTAGTATCTCTTAAAATACTGGAGTTATAACCAAAATTGGAAAATACATATTGAACAAATCACTTGCTACTCGATTCTGTTGACCTGTTACTGGGACAAATTTTTCAACATCAAGTTTTGCAAATTTTTGGCGCAACTAATTTCATACTAACAAAGGCCAAGTTTAAAAGATTATAGCTCAGCCAAGTATCAAGCTATTATAATGAAACTTGGCTCAAAGAACCTACAGGACTTGAACTTTACAATAAGAAAGTAAAATTTGTGCCACGCCCACTTTTTTTAAAATTACAACAACTTTAATACTACTATTTTGATTTGTTTCTAACAAAACAATATAGTATACATTGAAAATAAATTATATATCATAGTAAAGCCCATCCTCCCATCTATCCAATTCAGCATAAATCTTGTCAATATTCCTCAAAATAAGTGAGTTAGGTTAAAATAAGTAAAATATTTATAACGACAATTTTCCCATTTTAAGGTAAAATGGTCTATGTAACTATTTTACTTATTTCAATATAACTCGCTTATTTTAAAAGATATTGAAAGGATTTAAATTGTGTTGGATAGAAGGGAAGATGGACTTTGCTATGATGTACAATTTGTTTTCATTGTATTGAATAGTGCTTTATTAAAGACAAATCAAAATGTTAGTTTTAAAATAGTTTTAATTATAAGAAAAAATGGGCGTGGCACAAATTTTATTTTTTTATTATAAAGCCCTAGTCTTGTAGATTCTTTGAGCCAAGTTTTATTATAATAGCTTGATACTTGGCTGAGCTATAAGCTTTTAAACTTGGCCTTTGTTAGTATGAAATTAATTGCGCCAAAAATTTGCAAAATTTTGATGTTGAAAAATTTGTCCCATTAACAGGTCAACAGAATCGAGTAGCAAGTGATTTGTTCAATATGTATTTTACAATTTTGGTTATAACTCAAGTATTTTAAGAGATATTAACAAGATTTCTTTTGCATTGGGTAGAATGAAAGTGGAGCTTCTTTTTAAGCTGGAATTTTAACGCCCATTGCCACGCCCACTTTGTTAAATTATAGCATTTAGTTTAAAAACTCGTATTGATTAAAAAGTATAAATGTTTTGAAGTTTATTCTTTCGGCAATATAAAGTCCTCTTCTTGCTCTAACGTGTTGCGAAATTTCGTTTAAAATGGTTTTGGATTAAGAAAGTTATGACAAGATAGACTTTGGGTTTAAAAAACCATAAAATGGGAAAATTGTCTGCATAACGATTTCACTTATTTTAATATAACTCTCTTATTTTGAGGGTTATTGATAAGATTTCTTTTGCTTATGGGTAAAATGAAAGTGGGGCTTTCTTTTAAAGTAAATTTTTTACGCCCACTGCCACGACCACTTTGTGAAATTATAGTGTTTGCTTTAAAAACTCGTATAGTTTCAAAATTATAACTGATTTTAGGTTTATTATTTTAGAAATAGAAAGCTCTCTTCTTGCTCTAACATGCTGCAAAATTTCATTTCAAACGGTTTTGCATTAAGAAAGTTATGATAAGGGAAACTTTGTGTTTAAAAATGCTTAAAATGGGAAAATTGGCTGTATAACTATTTTACTAATTTTTACATAACTCCGTTATTTTGAAAGATATTGACAGGATTTATCTTGTTTTGGATAGACGGGAGGATGGGCTATACTATGATATACAACTTATTTTCAATGTGTGCAATATTGTTTTATTAGATGCCAATCAAAATTATAGTTTTAAAATAGTTCTAATTATAAGAAAAAGTGGGCGTGGCACAAATTTGATTTTCTTGTTATAAATTTCTAGTCCTGAAGATTCTTTTAGCAAAATATCATTGGAAAATCTTGACATTTGACCGAGTTATAAGCTGTTTTACTTGACCTTTGTTAGTCTCAAAAAGTCTTGAAATGGGAAAATTGTCTGCATAACTATTTTACTTATTTTAACATAACTCCGTTATTTTGAGAGATATTGAGAGGATTTATTTTGCATTGGATAGATTGTACGATGGGCTTTGTTGTGATATATAATTTATTTTCATTGTATGCAATATTGCTTTATTAAAAACAAATCAAAATGTTAGTTTTAAAATAGTTTTAATTATAAGAAAAAGTGGGCGTGGCACAAATTTTATTTTTTTCTTATAAAGTCCTAGTCTTGTAGATTCTTTGAGCCAAGTTTTATTATAATAGCATGATTCTTGGCTGAGCTATAAGCTTTTAAACTTGGCCTTTGTTAGTATGAAATTAATTGCGCCAAAAATTTGCAAAATTTTGATGTTGAAAAATTTGTCCCAGTAACAGGTCAACAGAATCGAGTAGCAAGTGATTTGTTCAATATGAATTTTACAATTTTGGTTATAACTCATGTTTTTCAAGAGATATTAACAAGATTTCTTTTGCATTGGGTAGAATGAAAGTTGAGCTTCTTTTTGAAGTAATTTTTTTACGCCCACTACCACGCCCACTTTGTGAAATTATAGTGTTTACTTTAAAAACTGTTGTAGTTTTAAAAGTATAAATGATTTTAGGTTTATTCTTTTGGCAATAGAAAGTCCTCTTCTTGCTCTAACGTGTTGCGAAATTTCGTTTAAAATGGTTTTGGATTAAGAAAGTTATGACAAGACAGACTTTGGGTTTAAAAAACCTTAAAATTGGAAAATTGTCTGTATAACGATTTCACTTATTTTAATATAACTCTCTTATTTTGAGGGTTATTAATAGGATTTCTTTTGCTATGGGTAAAATTAAAGTGGGGCTTATTTTTAAACTATAATTTTAACGCCCACTGCCACACCCACTTTGTGAAATTATAGCATTTAGTTTCAAAACTCTTATAGTATTAAAACTATAAATGTTTTATGATTTATTTTTTGTCAATATAAAGTACTCTTCCTTAGCTAATCTCCTGGAAAATTCAATTTAAAATTTTTGTTTATTAAGAAAGTTATGAAAAGCCAAACTTTGTGTTTAAAAACCCTTAAAATGGGAAAATTGTGTGTATAACTATTTTACTTATTTTAACATAACTCGTATATTTTTGGAGATATTTACAAGATTTTTTTTGTTTTAAGTAGAAGGGAAGGTGGGCTTTACTATGATATACAATTTATTTTAAATTTTTTCAAATTTGCTTTATTACAGACATCACAAAATGTTAGTTTTAAAATAGTTTTAATTATAAGAAAAAGTGGGCGTGGCAAAATTTTTATTTTGTTAAGTTTTTAGGTCAAGTTATTAGGACTTAAATTTGTCCTTTGGAAATATTTCACGTTTTTTTTTTAATTTTTCCAAAAAAATTGTTTGTTTGTTTAAAGTTTCAAATATTCTAAGAGAATTTATGATATAAATATTTCATTTACTATCCCCAGAGTGTGTTTCATAATTGTCCCCTTTAGTAAACTTTTTTTCAACAAATTAATCACAATTTTTTTTTTGTTTGCTTTTATTTTGCTGTTACTCTCCTTTTTTCCATAAAATTTTATTATACAGTTTTAATTGAAACTGCAGATGATAGCACCTGCAGTATGCAGTTCATTTTTATATATTTTATTTCATGATTTTTTTTTATATATTTCCTACTGTAATCTCTATAAAAACACAATTTTTTATGGATTTTTATGTTCTCCTAGAGATTAAACAAGAAGAACGTAAAAAATAGAAAAAAAGGTTGAGAAAAATAAAATATTAAACTTTAAATCCTTATTATGTATGGCCTGGAAGTTGTCCATAAATTGATATGTGGTTATGGTGCAGGACGACGACACACTTGCTGCCATAAGCTATATAAAGTCCCACTGAGTGTCGCCTGTTGTAATCTTGGCCAGAACACGCAACCTATTAAATTTTGCAGCTATAGTTTGTAGTTATTGTAAAGTTTCCTCTTTTTTTGGGTAGGTATTTAAAACGAGAGCATGTGCAAGTGTTATAAATTGTTAAGGAATGTTTGCTCAGCTTGTACAGGGAGTTGCTGGGCTCCTTTTTCCATGTATGGATGGCCTGCAGTTTTGCATACAGAAGCTTTTGATAAAGTGCTTAATTGTAGGGATTTATGGCACATTTGGTGGTCCTTCGCACAAATATCATTTGCTAGTAATTAAGGCTGTGAAAGAAATAAATCAAAGAAAGAAATTATTGAAAGGAATTGGCAAATAAATAACTTATTTTACTTAATTTTCTAAGAAAGTAACATCAGACTTCTCTTTCATTTATAATTCATTTATTAAAATATGTAATTAATCCCCTACAAAACCTCTATAATTGTTTGCATTATAGAAACACCAAAACCATACAACTAAATAACAAAAAAAAATAACAATATTAACAACACAATAACAATAATTTGCCCTGTATTCGGCTCAACAAGTGTTTAGCTTGAAAATTATTCCCCGACTAAAGTGCAAAATTAAAACCATATTTGTTTAAAAACAGCAGGAGGCTCCATCCACCAGCCACATTCATGTACAAACAACCAACAACTAGTATTTTATTACACTATGTGTTGTTTTTTTTTAATACAACTTTACTACTTGTATTTATTTTATTTCAGTTGCTATAATTTCAATAAAAAAAAATCATAATAATGAAATATATTTGATCCTTTTAGAACACAAAAGGAAGTGGAGGCTAAAAGAGAAAGAGTTTTAATTTTATATGGCTTGATAGGGTTTATTTTAATTGTTTATAATTTTCATAAAAAATGCTACAAATAGTATAATTTTCACAGATTAAGGATATGCACGATAACCACATTGAACTGAGAACCTGAACTAGAACAGAACTAGAACAGAACTAGAACAGAACTAGAACAGAACTAGAACAGAACTAGAACAGAACTAGAACAGAACTAGAACAGAACTAGAACAGAACTAGAACAGAACTAGAACAGAACTAGAACAGAACTAGAACAGAACTAGAACAGAACTAGAACAGAACTAGAACAGAACTAGAACAGAACTAGAACAGAACTAGAACAGAACTAGAACAGAACTAGAACAGAACTAGAACAGAACTAGAACAGAACTAGAACAGAACTAGAACAGAACTAGAACAGAACTAGAACAGAACTAGAACAGAACTAGAACAGAACTAGAACAGAACTAGAACAGAACTAGAACAGAACTAGAACAGAACTAGAACAGAACTAGAACAGAACTAGAACAGAACTAGAACAGAACTAGAACAGAACTAGAACAGAACTAGAACAGAACTAGAACAGAACTAGAACAGAACTAGAACAGAACTAGAACAGAACTAGAACAGAACTAGAACAGAACTAGAACAGAACTAGAACAGAACTAGAACAGAACTAGAACAGAACTAGAACAGAACTAGAACAGAACTAGAACAGAACAGAACTAGAACAGAACTAGAACAGAACTAGAACAGAACTAGAACAGAACTAGAACAGAACTAGAACAGAACTAGAACAGAACTAGAACAGAACTAGAACAGAACTAGAACAGAACTAGAACAGAACTAGAACAGAACTAGAACAGAACTAGAACAGAACTAGAACAGAACTAGAACAGAACTAGAACAGAACTAGAACAGAACTAGAACAGAACTAGAACAGAACTAGAACAGAACTAGAACAGAACTAGAACAGAACTAGAACAGACAGTTTTCTTATAAAAAAAAGTGTCTTCTAAAAGACAGTTTTCTTATAAAGAAAAGTGTCTTCTAAAAGACAGTTTTCTTATAAAGAAAAGTGTCTTCTAAAAGACAGTTTTCTTATAAAGAAAAGTGTCTTCTAAAAGACAGTTTTCTTATAAAGAAAAGTGTCTTCTAAAAGACAGTTTTCTTATAAACAAAAAAGTCTTCTAAAAGACAGTTTTCTTATAAAGAAAAGTGTCTTCTAAAAGACAGTTTTTTATAAAGAAAAGTGTCTTCTTAAAGACAGTTTTCTTATAAAGAAAAAAAGTCTTCAAAAAGACAGTTTTCTTTTAAAGAAAAGTGTCTTACAAAAAACACTTTTCTTAAAGAAATGTGTCTTCTAAAAGACAGTTTCTACCAAGAAAGTTTTCTTATAGAAAGTTTTTCGATTTATTCTAAAATTTAATATAATAGTCTGTGATTATCCTTTACCTTTGCAACAATTGCTACATTTACCTCTTCTCCTAAATATTTCCTTTCATGGCTCTCCCCTACATCTCTAGCATCATCTATCCCCCCCAAAAACAGCAATTATATATTTTATGTTTAAAAGGCGTGTTAAAAACTTATTAAAATACTTTTTTACGTTATAAAGCAACAAAAAATAAAACTGAAAACTGAATGAGAAAAAACAACTTGAAACTAATTTCAACTGCACACAAAAAGCTCTTTCTCCTCTACAATTTACAGTCTAGTACCCTTAAACTAGGAATAATAAATAAATTTCTTATGCGTAAATTAAAACAAGAAGAACGGACTCCCATGTTTTTAATACTTTATTTATAGTATTTGCATAAATTTCATTTGAAAACTTTTTTTTATAGTTATTTTCATTTAACACACAGGAAAACATACAAAAGATGAGTCGGTTCTGCTGGTGCAAAAATGAAGATGAAGTTGAAGTATTTTTTGCCGACATCTCTCTAGAACAAATTGCATGTTTGGAGGTCAGTAATTCATAGTTGAGCATAAAAAACGAAGCAAATAAAATAAAACAAAATAAAACGTATTAAAAATAAAATATTTATGATGATAATTTAGCAAGAAAAGTTGTAAATTTTGGGCAAAAGAGCTTAAAGAGCATGAAAATGTTTTCATGCTGCTTTCAAATTAAACAAATACTGCTTGTCTGTGTAAATATGTAAATAAAAAGATGGTAATTAAAATGAAAACAAATAAAAATTATTTCCAATTAAATCTTTAAAACTAAACATAAAATTTACTTGTTAAAATTCTCATTAAGTTTATGGACATCACTTCGTTATTTGTTATTTGAGTGGTTGGTTGGTTAGCTTGAGCTCAAGCATGCTGTAAATTTAAAGCAACAAACCCCTAAATTTGTTTCTTACAGCTGTCAAACACTAAATATCTAAACATGGCACAAGACATTTTGTCATTTACAAAATTAATTTCAAATAGTTGTCTCTCCGCTGTCATCAAAGTTAATTAGAAAAAGACCTCTGAACTATTTGCAGAGACAAAAATATTCACACACTCCCCTTCATCACAGCTATCACTGTGATTGTTTAAATGTCCTCCCTCCCATCACCGCACCGACATCATTCAACTAAGAGAAACAACTAAATTTTATCTTAACCCCTCTAACCCAACTGCTTCCATTCAAACAAACTAATTTTGATGAATAATTTGACTTCGATACAATGACAATTTTTTCGGTTTTGTGTTATTTTTTCACAAACACTCCATTGTCAATTGCTATCGACAATAATGATGAGTCATCTTGTTATTCAAAAGCTATTGAAAACATCCCCTGACCACCACCAGCGGCAGATGACCCCTTTAAACCAATAACACAAATCCCTTTAGATTAAAGGGAAATTGACGGAAAACTATCATTAATTTCGAACAACAGCAAATGACACACAAATGTTTGTGGAATTTCAAATAGAACAAAGAAATTTTGTCAACTAAAACTAAATAAATGATTGACATTTTGATGCTAATTGTACGAGTTCAATGGGAATATGATAAAAGGGGTCATAAAAACAAAAGAAACTTTAAATAATATTCAGAAAATAAAGATAAGAGATCACATCAACAGAAAACAACTGTTAATCTATAAAATTCTAGATAAAATATTCGACAATTCGATTAATTTCTATAGAAAATTTTCGATAACTACCAGAAATTGATAAATTTATGGAGAAAACTTGCGATAACCGCAAGTTATCGATCAATTTCATAAGAAAATATTCGATAACCACCAGAAAATTAGCGGTGACTTGGAGTTATCGAAAATTTTCTAATGAAATTTATCGATCACTCCCAGTTATCGAAAATTATCTTAAGAAAATTAACGATAACTCCTTGTTATTGAAAATTTTCTAATGAAATAGACCGATAACTTCCAGTTATCGAAAATTTATCGATAACACCCAGTTATCGAAAAGTTTCTAAAGAAATTTATCGATAACTCCCAGTTATCGAAAATTTACTAAAGAAATTTATCGATAACTCCCAGCTATCGAAAATTTACTGAAGAAATTTATCGATAACTCCCAGTTATCGAAAACTTACTAAAGAAATTTATCGATAACTGCCAGTTATCGAAAATATACTAGAGAAATTTATCGATAACTGCCAGTTATCGAAAATATACTAGAGAAATTTATCGATAACTCCAAGTTATCAACAATTGTTTAAAGAAATTTATCGATAACTCCAAGTTATCGAAAATTTTCTAAAGAAATTTATCGATAACTCCAAGTTATCGAAATTTTTTTAAAGAAATTTATCGATAACTCCAAGTTATCGAAAATTTTCTAAAGAAATTTATCGATAACTCCAAGTTATCGAAAATTTTCTAAAGAAATTTATATGATAACTCCAAGTTATCGAAAATTTTCTAAAGAAATTTATCGATAACGCCAATTTATCGAAAATTTACTAAAAAAAATTTATCGATAACTCCCAGCTATCGAAAATTTATTAAATAAATTTATCGATAACTTCCAGTTATCGAAAAATTTACTAGAGAAATTTATCAATAACTCTTAGTTATCGAAAATTTACTAAAAAAAATTTATCGATTACTCCCAGCTATCGAAAATTTACACTAAAAATTTGACAGTTATCGAAAATTTACCAAAAAAAAATTATCGATAACCAATTATCGAAAACTTACTAAAAAAAATTTATCGATAACTTCCAGCTATCGAAAATTTATTAAAGAAATTTTTCGATAACTTCCAGTTATCGAACATTTTCTAAAGAAATTTATCGATAACTTCTAGTAAAAGACAGTTATCTTATAGAGAAAATTGTCTTGTTAAAGACAGTTTTTTTATAGAGAAAAGTGTCTTCTAAAAGGAAGTTTTCTTATAAAGAAAAGTGTCTTCTAAAAGGCAGTTTCTGAAAAAGAAAAGTGCTTTTTGATGAAAGTTTTCTTATAAAGAAAAGTGTCTTCTAAATCGATCATTTCTAGTTATCAAAAATTTTCTAAAGAGATTTATCGAAACATTTCTTAAGAAATTTATCGGTAACTCCCAGGTGTCGAAAATTTTCTAAAGAAATTTATATATAACTGGAGTTATCGAAAATTTAATAAAGAAATTTATCGATAACTCCCAGTTATCGAAAATTTACTAAAGAAATTTATCGATAACTCACAGTTATTGAAAATTTTCCAACCAAATTTATCGATAACTCCAAGTTATCGAAAATTTTCTAAAGAAATTTGTCGATTACTTCCAGTTATTGAAAATTTTCTAAAGAAATTTATCGATAATGAAATTGTATATTGTTGTACAGTTCCTTTCAGACCTTAATACTTTTTGTTAGTTATCAATTTACAAGTAGTTAACCTGAGCAATTGTTGATTATTGACAATCTAGCAATAACAAAACTGTTCAGTTATCGATAACTTGTGTGAATTTGAATGACACATTGTCTTTTGAGAAAAGATGTTTAGAAAAGTTTATTTTTTTATGTAATAATAAAAGAAATCTTGATGATGTTTTTGGAAGAAAAAAAAATACTTGGAAATTAGTTACAGTTGTCCTAGGTTTGAGTAAGTGTGTCTATGTATTGTATGTATGTATGTATAAATGAGGTGACTATGACTGTGTGTTAGTTTATTTGTAATGTAACGATCTTCTGGGCACGATTTAAATGTTTTCTGAAAATGTTTTCTATGAATGTTTGTTCTATTGCCACTTGGCAGACAAACAATGTTTTCTGGATCTTTTTTATTTTCACAAAATGAAAAAAGAAAATCGTTTTTGTTACTTTTTTGTTTAATGCCAACCATAATGTCAGGGAGTGCTTAAAACAAATTCATGTTCTATGCTGGCTTCCAGGCTTTCCACACACACTCAACCAACCACCAGCTCTAAACACAACATTTTATTTTCTTCTTTTATTTTTGAAACAATAAAAAAGAACAGATTTCTTTTCTAAAGACCCCTTAAGGAACAGTTTCTTTCATGGAACCTAAATTCAATGACTTCCCTTTTGTAACGAAACACAACAAAGAAACCAAGCAACCAACAACAATAACAGCAACTTGGAAAGAAGTTAAAGCAGCAGAAAAGAATGGAGCTGAAGATGAAGAAAAAAAGGCATTAAGAATTACAAGCTTACTTTTCACATTTACATATTTTAAGCGAAAACCTAAAGGCCAAAAATGGAAATTACATAAAAAAAAAGAAACTACTACCACGAGGTACCAGGAAAAAATACAAAAAGAAAAAATAATAAAAAAAAAACTTTGTGTGGAATAGAAGACATGATGCATTCATTCAATTGTACAATGAAAAATTTAGCCAACGGAATAGACCAAGACCATGAGAAGATGCCAGTGACTAGGGAGACCATTATTATTTAAACTCAGACAAACAAAAAAATCCAGAGTTAATAGATGGAAATCAGTGTACATGTTTGCGCACGTTGTTACAACAGCCACACTTGGTTACATTTTGTGGAGTGAAAAAAATCATTAGAAAAATATTCAAGTAACCAACACAAGTATAAATCACTGCATAAAATGTTCATGGAAAATAGAAAAAAAAACGCTGGGACACGTTTTTAAAAAAGATGAAAAAAAATATTTAAAAATCACTCAAAAAGTTGTTAGAAAACAAAACTCTATTTATGCACAAAGTAATGAAATAATTTATCGATAACTTTTTGCTAGATAGGGGCACAAATAAAGGGATAACAGATAACAGCAGGCAAAAGAAAATGTAAAAATAATAATAAAAAAATAAGTTTTCAAAGCATTTTAATGAAAATGAAAGATAACTTGTAGTTTACCAAAAGAAATTTAACTATAACTCGTAGTTAACGAGATTTGTGTAATAAAAATATGAATTATCGATAAATTTTTAAAGAAAATTTTCGATAACTGGCAGTTATCGTTGATTTTCTTTAGAAAGCTAAAGAATATTTTCGATAAACGGGAGTTATCGATAAATTTTAATAGAAAATTGAGGATAACTGGCAGTTATCGTTGATTTTCTTTAGAAAATTTTTGATAACTGTCAGTTATCGTTGATTTTCTTTAGAAAATTTTCGATAACTATCAGTTATCGTTGATTTTATTTAGAAAATTTTCGATAACTATCAGTTATCGTTGATTTTCTTTAGAAAATTTTTGATAACTGTCAGTTATCGTTGATTTCATTTAGAAAATTTTCGATAACTGTCAGTTATTGTTGATTTCCTTTAGAAAATTTTCTATAACTATCAGTTATCGTTGATTTTCTTTAGAAAATTTTCGATAACTAACAGTTATCGTTGATTTTCTTTAGAAAATTTTCGATAACTATCAGTTATCGTTGATTTTCTTTAGAAAATTATCGATAACTGCCAGTTATCGTTGATTTTCTTTAGAAAATTTTCGATAACTGCCAGTTATCGTTGATTTTCTTTAGAAAATTTTCGATAACTGCCAGTTATCGTTGATTTTCTTTACAAAATTTTCGATAACTGCCAGTTATCGTTGATTTTCTTTAGAAAATTCTCGATAACTGTCAGTTATCGTTGATTTTCTTTAGAAAATTTTCGATAAAAAGAGCCAGCAATTAAGGTTCAAACTAGACAAATGTAAGGCCCTCTAAATTTAAGCTTAAACTGGACTGCTAAATAATCTTTTAATTGAAGTTTAAATTGGACACTTTAAAGTCCTTCTAATTGGCGCCTAAACTAGACTGAAAAGCAGACATTATAATAGATAAAGACTTTATCATTGAAGTTTAAACTAGGCCAGGCTTAAACTAGATCTAATAATCTACTAACTAAAGCTTAAGCTAAGCTTCTAATTAAAGCTTCATTTGGGCCCCATAATTGAGTCCTAAATGGACTCTTGAGAAATCATTTAATCAAAGTTTAAACTAAACATTATAAAGTCCTTCTAATTGGCGATTAAACTAGACCAAAAACAGAAATTATAATTGATTAAGACCTTATATTTGAAGTTTAAACTTGACTGGTAAGATATATCAAAATTGAGGCTTAATTAGAGATAAATATCTACAAATTTAAGCTTAAACTAGACAAATTAGAAACCTTCTAATTAAAGCTTGGTTTAGGCTACATAATGGAAGCCTAAATGGGAGTATTAAAAATTCTTTTAATTGAAGTTTAAACTGGACATTAGAAAGTACTTCTAATTGGCGATTAAACTAGACCAACAGGAGACATTGTAATGGAAGAAGACTTTATATTTGAAGTTTAAACTAGACTGGTATGATAACTTCCAATTGAGCCTTAACTTATATATTTGATTTTGGATATAATTGGGGTTTAAATTAGACTATCTAAAGACCTAATAATAAGCTTAATATAGTCTAGTTCGAGCTTTAATTAACAGATCTTTCTATACTCCAATTTTGCCAATATATTTCTTATAATTTCTTGTAATTTATCCTTTAATAACTCGTAAATCTAAGCTGTCATAATTTCCAAAACAAAGACGACCATAACTCACATCTTCAACTATCACACCCGCCATATCTCTTAAATGATAAAAAGAATACAAAACTAAAGCTTCATTTCCAAAGAAATCTTCCAAGCTAAATCTTGTAGTTTTGATGCTAAATAACAAATACAAAACAAACAAAACTACGCCTTCTATAATTTTTTTCTTTCTTTCTCAATTCCAGTAAAATGTATCGTTTTTTTTTTTTTGTTTTGAAGAGTTCCTAGAAATGGCAACAAAATTATTAATATTCGTACATTCTAGCAGCTAAAATTGTACACAGTATTTACATAAGCAGGAGAGACAAAAAAAAGCGTTACAAAGCTTTAAATAGTTTGATAGTTGGGCCAACACCAAAGCGTAGAAAACATAATTGTTGGCCATTGTCTGATGGGAGGCAAACAATAGAATGTGTTTGAGGCAAATAAATAATCTTACAGCTGGAAGAGAGACAGAGCAGGCGAGTGGGCCGATGTTAGAATGTAGGAAACAACAATTGATTATCTTTGCAGCAACAAGAATTATTAGAGGAGTCTTGAAATATGATGGCTGGCAATAGAAATTTTGTTGTTTTGTTGCTTTTCTAAAGAACCAACCTCAACATATTGGCCAACGTTTCAAAGTCAATTTTTGCTTGATTGTTACATTGTTGGGCTTTTGTTTTGGAGGTTCAATTTAAACAAAAAAGCTAAAGAAATGTAGGACGAGTAAATTTTAGGGTCTAAATGAAAGAAAGAAATAAATAAATAAAATGTGAAAGAAAATAAAAATCATCAAGCAAACAACTCAAGAAATAAGAGTTAATAGCTAGAAAAGGTTACTATGGAGGCTATCAATACAATCAATGGTAAAGTAATATAAACAGAGAGAAAAAAAATCAAGTTTGTTAAAGAAATGTTAAACAAAAAGTATGAAAATATTTGACAAAAACAAATCTTATAAGAAATTCAACCTTAAGAATTTAATATCATCAATTTGTTATAGAAATAATTTGAAAGAAATAGTTAGAAACACGAAAAACTAAACATTTTCAATTTTAACATTGAGACAAATTTTTGTTAATTTACATAGAACTTCCAAACTAATCAAAGGATTTAAACAAAATTTGAAATATCAATAAAGCTGGTCATAGGCTTTCAGAATACAGTTTGCTGGAATATAAAATTGAAACACAAAATGAGCTACAGTGGGCCAAATATGAGCACTTCTTAATCTCAAAACACATAAAAAATGATAAAAAAGCTAGAAAAAATATGTCAAATATTAATTTGACAAGAATTTTAACTCTTGGAATTAAATACCTTCCATTTGTTATATCAATAATTTGAAAGAAATAGTTAGAAACACGAAAAAGTGAACATTTGCAATTTTAAATGGAATGGGGCAGATTGAGACGAATTTTTGTTAATTTATATATTAATTTGACAAGAATTTTAACACTTAGAATTAATTACCTTCAATTTGTTATAGAAATAATTTGAAAGAAACAGTTAGAAACACGAGAAGCAAACATTTTCAATTTTAACAGGAATGGGGCAGATTGAGACAATTTTTTGCAAATTTCCATAGAACTTCCAAACTAATCAAAAGATTTAAACAAAATTTGCAGCATCAATAAAGCAGGACATAGGCTTTTAAAATACAGTTTGCAGGGATGGAAAATTGAAACACAAAGTGAGCCACAGTGGGTCAAATATGAGCACTTCTTAAAAAAAATATTTTTGTAACTGAAAATGCAAAAAAAAAATAATTAAAATCCACATAACCGCACAAAATATTACAGTTTTTAATAAAAAATTAATATAATGTTATTTAAAACATTTTCACCCAAAAATCTTTCCTAATTCCATTACTCCCAGTGTATTTTTCCCTTCAATACCTCACTCCCACTATTTGCAAAATCTCTCTTACAAACTGTCTATCATTGTTGCTTCTTGCCAAAAAAAAAAAAGAAAAGCCACCAACTAACAGCCAACCAAACCCACCAAAAACCAACTTGATGGTTTTTCTTAAGACTTCAGCCAAAAAGTTACAGAGGGAAAGGGAGCTGGGAAGGAGGTAAGTTACAAGAAATGGTTAAAAGATATTGTGAGGGTGATAAAGAGACACAATGCACGTTTCTTTTAACTAAAAACATAAGAACTGCAAAACCGAAAAATGAAAAAAAAAAAAATACTCCACGGAAAATCAAAAAGAAAACTTATAGACACTTAAAAGATTTCCAGAGGAGATGTAGAAAACAATCTGCAAATAAGTAAAAAAAATAAGGTAGACTAAGTAAATCTTTTGTAGGAGAAAATAACAAAAGCAATGAATAGAAACCTATGAAGTATTAAAGGCAAGAAAAGGTGACACACTAGCAATGAATGTAAGAAAAAATTGGAGGAAAATTTAGTGATAATTTAGGAAGAAATCCTTCTTACTTTTGGATGAAAAAAAATATTCATAAACAATCATCAAATTGCTTTAATTTTGGTTTCTTTGTAAATTAAAAAAAAATAAAATTTTTATGAAGAAATTCAATTACTATTACGTGAAATGGATTTTTTTAAATTATAAAAGTTATAAAAAGTATTATTTTTAAAACGTATTTTAATAGTAAAATATCTGTTCTAATTTCAGTTGTTATAAAAATTAAATAATACCCAAGTTTATATTCAAAACTATTTTTTTTAATGAATAATCTTTGAAATTATCTTAACGTAAATTAAAATTTTTTTTAATTATAAAAATGAAAAATTTTATTAATTTAAAATATGCTAATATTAGAGAAATGTATATTCTAATTTCGGTTTTTGTTCAAATGCCAGCAAAAGAAATCTGTGATTTTTAATAAATTTTTAAAAACTTAACGAACATAATTAATATTACTCATACGTTAAATATATTTGACTATATATTTTATGTTTTCAAAAATTATAAAAATTTATAAAATTTACATTCGAATAATGCCAGTCTTTAGTAAAATATCTGCTCTAATTTCTTATTTTCTTAGAATGTAAATTTAGTAAATTCAAAATTTTTAATAATTTTTCAAATACCTTACCAAAAATAAATATTACTCATACTTCAAATATATTTTTAAAAATTATAAAAATGTGTAAAATCTATATTCGAATAATGCCAGTCTTTAGTAAAATATCTCATCTAATTTCGTATTTCCTTCGAATGTAAATTTAGTAAATTCAAAATTTTTAATAATTTTTCAAACACTTTACTAAAATAAATATTATTCACACTTTAAATATATTTTATATTTTCAAAAATTATTAAAATGTCTAGAATTTATATTCGAATAATACTAGACTTCAGTAAAATATCTGCTCTAATTTCGTATTTTGTTAGAATGTAAATTTAGTAAATTGGAAATTTTTAATAATTTTTCAAAAAGCTTACTAAAAATAAATATTACTCATACTTCAAATATATTTTATATTTCTAAAAATTATAAAAATGTGTAAAATCTATATTCGTATAACGCCAGTCTTTAGTAAAATATCTGATCTAATTTCGTATTTTCTTAGAATGTAAATTTAGGAAATTGGAAATTTTTAATAATTTTTAAAAATAAGTATTAAAAAAAAAAATTTTAAATTAACAATTGCTATTTTTATAATGTTTATATAATGTAAATTATCTGCTGTAATTTTGATAGAATCCCTGATTTTTAATAATTTTGCAAAAGACTAATTTTCATTAATATTACTCATACGTTAATATTTTTTTTCAATTTAGAAACATTTTTATTTAATTTTTAAACAGAATTCTAATAGTGAAATATCTGTTCTAATTTCGGTTTTAGTTAAAATGAATTAAAAGTTAATGTAAGATTTTTAATATTTTTTTTAATTTATTAAAAAAAAAAATATTACTCATACGTGGACTATATATTAAAAATTCTCTAAAATTATAAAAATTGTAAGATTTATATATAATTTTAATTGAATAATGTTGCTAAATATCTGCTCTAATTTAGCATTTTGTTAAATTTTACAAAATTTTAATTGCAGATTTTTAATGTTTTTTTAATTTCATAATACAAAAATTAATATTATTCATACGTTGACTAAATATCTTTTAAAAATTATAAAAATTTCAAGAATTAATATTTGAATAGTGCTTAATTAAAGTAAATTGGTTGCGCTAATTTCACATTTAGTTCAAATGTAAAAATTGAGAATCCCTAATTTTTAAACATTTTTCAAATATCACTCATTGTGAGCTCCACAATTGAGGATTTAATTGAAGTTTCTAACAGTGAGGTGTTTTCTCTAATTTCGGTTTTTATTCAAATTAAAGAAAATTGAATGTACAAGTTTTTAATACTTTTTTAAATTCTGAAATTTTATATTTTTAAAAATTTAAAGAATGTTTATTTTAATAACACAGGTTTAGTTAAAATGTAAAAAAAAGAATCGCAGATTTTTAATAATTTTTTAGTTTCTTAACACAAAAATAAATATTACTCATACGTCGACTAAATATTTTATATTTTTAAAAATTATAATAACTTTAAGAATTTTTATTTGAATTGTGTTTTCTAATAGTAAACTGCTTGCACTAATTTCGCATTTTGTTCAAAAGCTTTTTCAACATTTTCAAACACTTTACTTTTCATTAATATTACTCATACGTTTTAATTTTAAAAATGCATTAACTTTTAAATTAAAATTTAAGGAAATATTCATATAAATTATGCTTATTATTAGCAAAATGTTTGCTTTAATTTCGTATTTAGTTAAAATGTTAAAAACAAGAATGACTGATTTTTAATAATTTTTTAAAAACTTAACAAAAAACTAATATTACTCATACGTCGACAAAATATTTTATATTTTTAAAAATTATACAAATTTCAAGAATTTTCATTTGAATAGTTCTTGCTAATAGTAAACTGTTGACACTAATTTCGAATTTAGCTAAAATATAAAAAGTAAGTATCCATGATTTTTAATAATTTTTTAAACACTTAATAAAAACTTAATATTACTCATACATCGACTAGATATTTTTAAAAATTATAAAAATTTCAAGAATTTTTAATTGAATAGTGCTAGCTAATAGTAAACTGTTTGCGCTAATTTCGCATTTTGCTAATTTTTAATAGTTTTTCTAAAACATACTTAATGTTTCATTAATATTACTCATACGTTTATTCCCAAAATTAAATTTAATTTTTATTTCAGTTTGATAACGTTATGTTTAGAAAAATTACTAATGCAATTTTGGTTTTTATCAAAATTAAAAAAAAAAAATAATAATTTCAGATCAATCATTGATATTACAAATACCATATTTCTATATTTTAACTTACAAAACTGAAATCGATTTTAAGTTGAATTTTGGTTTTTAATACGGAAATGTCTGTTCTAATTTCGGTTTTCATAGAAATAAATAACAAGTGAATCCGTGATTTTTAATAATTTTTTAAAAACTTAACAAACAAAATAAATATTACTCATACGTCAAACATATTTTTGATATTTTTCTAAACTATTAAAATTTTAAGAAAAATTTATTTAAATAATGCTCATTATTAGTAAACTGTTTGCTTTAATTTCGCATTTTGTTAAAATGAAAAAAATAAGAATCTCTGAATTTAAATAATTTTTTAAACACTTAACAAAAAATTAATATTACTCATACGTCGTCAAGATATTTTATATTTTTAAAAATTATAAAAATTTCAAAGAATTTTATTTGAATAGTGTCTGCTAATAGTAAACTGTTTGTGCTAATTTCGCATTTTTCTCAAATGTTAAAATTGAGAAGCACTGATTTTTAATATTTTTTTAAATATTTAACTTTTTATTAATATTACTTATACGTTTAATAATTTTTTTTTTTTTCAAAATTTAATATTTAAATGAACTTTAATTTTTGTAACACTTTTCAATAGTGATTAATATTTTTTAATTTCGTATTTTATTAGAATTTTTAGTTTTGTAAACTTTTAAGTATAAATCACTGTCAGTGTGAAGCCTCTCTTTTTACCTCCTTAAGTACCATTTAGCTGAAGTAGTGTAGCTTTCCATCATCTATTGTTTTTTTCTTTTCATTCTAAATAAAGCGGCTATTGTTGTTTTCTAATGAAAAAAGCAGCAACACAACAACGATCTCCTTTATGTGGTTTAGGTTTTCACCTTTAAAAACTCAAGGAGAAAAAAACACAACTTTAAAAAGATCTTTAAGGCATGATGTGAACCGTTTTAAGTCGCGCCAAAGGTCAATAATGCAGAAAAAAAAAATAACAAAAAAATCTCCTTGAAATGTTAAGAACTCTTTTTGTTATTAGAAAACCAGAACCTTAATTTATTTTCTATACAAACAATATAAATTTTTAAACACTAGAGATTTTTTTTCAAACTTTTGGTTATTTTTTTTTCTTTCAAAAATTAAACACAGAAACGTGAGAATTTAATTTTGCTGGCGGTTTCTATTTAAGGTTATTTTCAAACTGAAATAGGCACGAGAAGAGGAAAATAAATAGTTAAACCTTTTTGGAGGAAAGGGGCTGATTAAAAAAAAGCTTGTAAAGCTGTTGTGTAAGAAAGAGACCTTCAAAATTTGGCCTCTATTAGAAATTTTGTTAAACTTTTTCCTGCCACTGCAATATTTAATTAAAATTCTGCCAAAACAAATATTTTCAACCATTTTTACCACATTTCTTTTTAAAATACTAAAAATTTTCGAAAATAAACTAAATTCTTTAGCCAGCAACAATTGTTAGCAACAACAATTTATTATGGCCAAAAAGGCCAATGGCAATTTAATGCTGCCACTGCTACAACACTAACGACTACAAACGTATTAAATACTGGTTAAAATACCAAGACTTTAAAAAGAGAAACATTTTAGCCAAATGTTTTGTGGCAAAAAAAAACAAAAAAAACCAGAGCCTTGTAGATCATGTTAAACATTGTTAAGCAGTTGTTAGACTTTGGAGTTTTTTTTTCGTAAGACTTGCTTACAACCAGCAGTTGAATTGTATGTAAAACTTTAAATACAATTTGATGTGTTACGGCCAATTTTTGGTGGGTTGCACCGCGTACACCATAATAAAATTACATTTAACATGTCTTTCAATTAACTAAAGAGCCAAAGCGACAGACTGGACCAACCACAAAAAAACAGAAAAATTCTATAAAAAAAACTGCTGCACATTTGTTTGTCAGTTGTTTAAAAAAAGCATAAATTAGACTTACAATTAACCTTGGTTGCCAGCCATACAATTTTTCTTTCGTTAAAGGGGCACAGTGCCACCAATTGCCGCCTGTATTTCATGTGTGGAAGACATTTAGTTACTACGAGTCTTGTTTTTTTTCGTTATCTCTTTTTTTTGTGAATAAGTTATAAAACTCACAGTTGCCATCAATTTAAAGATTATTTATAAGATATAAATGCTTAAATAAAATAAAGACTAATCTCTTGTTTTAGTTGAAATGTCTGATGAAAAATTTGTAGGAATTTTAATTTATGTTAAACTTCAATGTGCTTAAGTTTGAAATAAATTTTTAAATGTTTTGCTTATCTTTGGTAAATGTTTGATAATTTTAAAAGTAAGAAAAACCAAAAAAAAGATACAAATATTTCAAGTATGTATTTCAGAAAAGAGCAACAAAAGCCACCCACGAATTTTAAAATTTTTATAAAACAATAAATAATATGTAGTATTTTTTAAAATACTTTTCATATTTTTAATATTCTAAACAAAAACAAAATTAAAGCTAAACACTTTGCTATTGAAAAGCATTATTAAAATAAAATTAAAAAAATTCCCTAAATTGTAAAAAAAAATATTAATAAACGTATGAGTAATATTAATAAAAAATTAATTTTTTTAAAAATTATTAAAAATCTCAAATATATTAATTTTAAATTTCTACAAAATGCGAAATTATAACAGATATTTATCTATTAAATTGCATTATTCAAATAAAAATTCCTAAAATTTTTATAATTTTTAAAAATAAAAAATATCCAGACGACGTATGAGTAATATTTATTTTTTTTTGATAAGAAATTAAAAAATGATTAAAAATCTCACATTCATTAATCCTACATTTCAACAAAATGCGAAATTGCAACATAATATAATCTATTAAATTGCATTATTCAAATAAAAATTCTTACAATTTTTATAATTTTTAAAAATGTAAAATATCTAGTCGACGTATGAGTAATATTTATTTTGTTGATAAGAAATCACATATTCACTTTTCGTCAATTTCAATAAAAACCGAAATTAGAATAGACACTTTGCTATTAGAAACCCTAACGGCCATTATAAACATAAATTTCCTTAAAATATTGTAAATAAAAAAGACTTTTAATCACAGTGTCCTATTTTTGATATTAGAAACCCTAAAATAATAAATTAAAGCAGAGTGTTTAAAAAATATAGAAAAACGTTTAAAACAAAACTAAAAAATCAATAAATTTAAAAAAATTTAATAAACGTATGAGTAATATCAATAAAAAGATAATTTTTTGAAAAATTATTAAAAATCTCAAATTTATTATTCCTACATTTCAACAAAATGCGTAATTAAAGCAAATATTTAGCTATTCACCTGCATTATTCAAATAAAAATTCCTAAAATTTGTTTAATATTTAAAAATAAAAAATATCCAGACGACGTATGAGTAATATTTATTTTTTGATAAGAAATTAAAAATTTATTAAAAATCTCAAATTCATTAATCCTACATTTCAACAAAATGCGAAATTACAACATAATATAATCTATTAAACTGCATTATTCGAAATAAAATTCTTTAATTTTTTATAATTTTTAAAAATGAAAAATATTTAGTCGAGGTATGAAAAATATTTATTTTGTTGATAAGAAATCACATATTCACTTTTCATCAATTTCAATAAAAACCGAAATTAGAATAGACACTTTGCTATTAGAAACCCTAAAGGTCATTATAAACATAATTTTCCTTAAAATATTGTAAATAAAAAATACCTACAATCACAGTTTCCTATTTTTAATATTCTAATAAAATACGAAAATAAAGCAGAGTGTTTAATATTGAAAAATATAGTAAACTATTAAAACAAAAATAAAAAAAAATTCCTTAATTTTAAAAAATTATAATAAACGTATGAGTAATATTAATAAAAAGATAATTGTTTGAAAAATTATTAAAAATCTCACATTCATTAATCTTACATTTCAACAAAATGCGAAATTATAATAGACATTTATCTATTAAATTGCATTACTCAAATAAAAATTCCTAAAATTTTTATAATTTTTAAAAATAAAAAAAATCCAGACGACGTATGAGTAATATTTAATTTTTTATAAGAAATTAAAAAATGATTAAAAATCTCACATCCATTTATCTTACATTTCAACAAAAACCGAAATTATAACAGATATTTATCTATAAACTGCATTATTGAAATTAAAATTCTTTTTATAATTTTTAAAAATAAAATCTATCTAGTCGACGTATGAGTAATATTTATTTTGTTGATAAGAAATCACATATTCACTTTTCATCAATTTCAATAAAAACATAAATTGGAATAGACACCTTGCTATCAGAAACCCTAAAGGCCATTATAAACATAAATTTCCTTAAAATATTGTAAATAAAAAAGACATTTAATCACAGTTTCCTATTTTTGATATTCTAATAAAAAACGAAATTAAATCCGAGTGTTTACTATTGAAAAATATAGAAAAACTTTTAAAACAAAACTAAAAAATCAATCAATTTAAAAAAATTTAATAAGCGTATGAGTAATATCAATAAAAAGATAATTTTTTGAAAAATTATTAAAAATCTCAAATTTATTATTCCTACATTTCAACAAAATGCGAAATTAAAGCAAATATTTAGCTATTCACCTGCATTATTCAAATAAAAATTCCTAAAATTTGTTTAATATTTAAAAATAAAAAATATCCAGACGACGTATGAGTAATATTTATTTTTTGATAAGAAATTAAAAATTTATTAAGAATCTCAAATTCATTAATCCTACATTTCAACAAAATGCGAAATTACAACATAATATAATCTTTAAACTGCATTATTCGAAATTAAATTCTTATATTTTTTATAATTTTTAAAAATGAAAAATATTTAGTCGAGGTATGAAAAATATTTATTTTGTTGATAAGAAATCACATATTCACTTTTCATCAATTTCAATAAAAACCGAAATTAGAACAGACACTTTACTATTTAAAACCCTAAAGGCCATTAAAACATAATTTTCCTTAAAATATTGTAAATAAAAAAGACATTTAATCACAGTTTCCTATTTTTGATATTCTAATAAAAAACGAAATTAAATCCGAGTGTTTACTATTGAAAAATATAGAAAAACTTTTAAAACAAAACTAAAAAATCAATCAATTTAAAAAAATTTAATAAACGTATGAGTAATATCAATAAAAAGATAATTTTTTGAAAAATTATTAAAAATCTCAAATTTATTATTCCTACATTTCAACAAATTGCGTAATTAAAGCAAATATTTAGCTATTAAATTGCATTATTCAAATACAAATTATTGCAGTTTTTATAATATTTAAAAATAAAAAATATTTTTCGACGTATGAGTAATATTTATTTTTTAAAATAAATTAAAAAAATTATTAAAAATCACATATTCACTTTTCATCAATTTCAACAAAAACCGAAATTACAACAAACATTTTCCTATCTAAAACTTGTATTAAACTTAAATACACAGTTCTATAATTTAAAAAAAATATAATTATAAAATACTTTTCTGTAATATTACCTATGAGTAATATTTATTTAGTTGGTTGAGAGTTTAAGCAACTATTTTTAAATCACAAATTTGCATTTCTAGCTTATTAACTAAAGCCTTTTATAATTCTTCTTAATTTCAAAAAAAAAAACGTATGAGTAATATTAATTATTAGTACAAGTTTGAAAATTTGGGGAAAAATCACAGATTTAATTTTTGATATTCTAGGAAAATACAAAATTAGAGCTGAATGTTTAATGTTAGTAAATATTATAAGAATTAAAATTTCTTTAAAGCTTTTAAATTTATAAAATAAAAAACCTAATTTTACGTATGAGTAATATTTTTAAAAGTATTAAAAACATTAAAAATTTCACATTCATTTTCTGTTAATTAAAACAAAAACCAAAATTACAGCATACACTTTAGTATTAAAAAGCATTAACCATTTTTTCTTGTGCTGCTTTTTCTTATTAAAAAAAATATTTTTAAAAAATGTACTAAAGCTAAAAGTTTTTAATATGTTAAAAATGCCTGATAAAACTTTATTTAGTCTTAATAAAAACCGATATTAAAACTGATCTTTGTCTACTAAGAATTATTATAGTGCCCAATATATTGTACACCTTTTAATTTTTAGAAATTATTTAAAGCAAACTTTGAAATAAATTACAAATCCATCAAATGTTATTAAGTATTTAAACTTGTAAGATAACTTTAAATTCATTGAAAATCAGATAAATTCAAAATTGCTTTAAAATGAAAAGCAATTTCTAGCAATTAATTAATATAAATCATACGTCTTATAGAAAGTAACTAATATTAATCATACGCTTTGTTAGTAAATTCTTTTCATTATAAAAAATAGTTTGTTTTCTTCCCAAAATCTCCTTTTATATTTGTTTTTTTGTTTAAAATTCTTTTCCAATTTTTTTTTTTTTTGTTTTCATTTCCTATCCAAAAATCTATTTATAGTTTGATTATTTCATTTACAAAACATTTTCAATACAAACACAAAAGGCCCTCTCCAACAAAACTACAAAACAAAATATTACAAATTTCTATAATAAATTTCATTAAAAGTTTTCCCAGTGAAAAGTTGTAACAAAAACTAAAGGAAAAAACTCTACAAATGAGGGCATTTTGCACAGCTAGGCGAAGAGGCAGAAAACTCACTGAAAAAGTGAAAGTTTCTTTACATTTTGTATGCTATAGTCAACTACTTAGACATGCATGAACATGATCTGAACATGCCCCTACAATATTCTCACACACAACATTAACAGAGAAATTTTCTGACAAGAAAACTTTTTCTATATGTTGAACAAAGTTTTTGCCTTGCTTTTTTTGGCAGGAGGGAAAAAAGTTTGGACAAAAATAAAATGGGTAGCAAAAGTTTAAGGGGAATTTTTTAAAGAATTATTATTTTTATTTCAGCAAACTAATATTTTATTTCAAAATGTTAATTAAAACTGAATTTTGTAAATATTTATAATAAATTTATTCTATTTTAGTTAAGCAAATTATTTTTTGCATATGAAAACTCTAAAAATTATATTAAAATACGTGGGTCGTTGGGTTAGGCATAATCCCTTAATAACTCTTAGTATATTGCTAATAATATTATCTTTTATAAACCAAAATTTTACTTTAAAATATTCTGTAGTTTAGGAATTGTCGAAATAATTGTTTAAAATGTTATGTAGGCGTATGATTAATATTAATTATGACTATTTTCTTTAAAAATTAATAAAGAAATATTATTTGTTTTTATTTTAAAATTCTAATGAAAACCGAAATTAAAGTACACCATAAGTTACTTAAAAATAATTTTATACGAGGGCCGGCAGTAAATATTTTTAAATTCAAAATTCACAGAAAATTAAATATTATTTCTTGGAAATGTTTCATGGCAAATTAATACTTTAACTGTGTTTTTATACGAGGGTCGTTCATTAATTATCTGAAAAAATTTAGATATTCTATCCATTGATTACAAATTTCAGTAGGAAATCTAATTTAAAGTCAATTATTCTATATGAGATTTTAAAATACTACAGAAGTTTCATAAATTTCTGATCGAGATCAAAATATTAATATTTTAATGCAAAATTCCCCTAACATTTTCAAAAACAATAATTTTATTTAAAATTTATTAAAAGATTTATACAGATTTTCATTTATAATTGATTAAGATACAAATATTCACAACTTTGAGTTAAATTTGGGAAAATTTTCAAAAAATTTTAATTTTAAATCTAATTTATTTAATAAAAATTGAATATACGAGGGCCATTATATATATAATTTAAATTTTGATGATTATAAAATCTATAATTTGTAAGTGTTTTGTAATTTTAACAAAAAATCATTAAAAATATTTTTTTTGCATTAGTTTAACTTGGAAATACGAGGGTCGTTTTAAAGCTTGTTGGTACCTAGTCATGCTCTTTTATTCTAAACAATATTTACTTTAAGTGTACCAAATTTCATTCAAAAGGTTCAAGTAGTTTCAGAAATATTTGCAGTTTTTTATTTAGAGACAACTGGGCGTATGAGTGTTATTAATTTTAAGTAAATTTCTTTAAAAATTATTTAAAAATATTAAATGTAAAAGTTTTAAAAATCAAAGAAAACTCGAAATTAAAAAACACTATAGTATACTCAAAAATATTAAACACTAAGATCTCCAGTTAAATTATTTAAAATTAAAATTAATTAAATCTAAAAAAAAATTTCAAAATATATATTTCTCATGGATAAAATAAAGAAATGCGTTCTAATTAAAATCAATCATTTTCATTGGTGTTTTTTATCGTTCGTTTAAATTTAATTTAAAAATGTTCAGTAGTTCAAGCAATATTAAAGAATTAACATATTCGAGCAACTACACGTATGAGTATTATTAATTTTGGTGAAATTTTTTAAAAAATTTATTAAAAATATAAAGAATTTATGTAATAAAAATCTAACAAAAACCAAAATTTAACAAGTCTTTGGTCTGTATAAAATTATATTTGTGGAAGTCTGTAGTAGAATTTAAGTAAATAAAATTTTTAAAAGTTTAAAAAAAAAAATATTTTTTTTTATTTTTACTCATAACTTATAACTTAATTCTGTAATTACCAGTTTTACGATTATTAATTGCAAAAAAAAAAATGAAATATCCTTTCTTGTGAAAAATTGATTTTTAACCACTTCAGCTATTACGCTGTGATTTTGTTTGCAGGCGTATTGTAGAGTAAAGAAAAACTGTATTTTCCACTTCATTTAAGTTGTTTGCATTTCAACTGATAGCAAATTGCAATTTAATGTTCATTTCTCGATTTGTTTTTTTATTGTAGCGCTATAATGTTCATTTCACATTTTGCTGGTTGTGTTGGTTTTCATTGAAATAAACCAGCATTTTTCTCTTATTTTTTTTGTTGTTGTTTTGTACTTCAAGTACACTCAACTCATTGCATTTAACAATAAAAGTGGAAAATGGTTTTATTACAGTCAGTCAATAAGGATCCTGTACAGGATGCTTAACAAGACAACAACAGCAACAACAATAATAATAATAGCATCAGCAGCAACAAGAACAACAACCACAATGCTTTATAGGAAAACAGTTGTTAATGTTGCAAACAGGAAACGGAAATAATCATTCATTTATTGCTAAAGTAACAATAAAAGGGTAGATAAATGAAAGCACTTAGATTGGCAGCCTCATTTTACTACACACAATATCGAGTATATCTTCACTAGATTGCATATAAATTGAAGAACAAAAGGCACTTAGTTATTGTTTATAATATTTATAAAGACTTAAAACAAAATTTATTTTATAGCGGCAAAAAGTTTGTAAGTTACAGGAAATATTAATTTTGTTATGCTATGAAGGCCTATGATTAATATTAATTTCGAGTTAATTTGTTTGAAAATTAATTAAAAATATTCAAACTTTACAGTTGGATAATCTAACAAAAACCGAAATTAGCTAAGATTATGAACAATATGAAAACAAGTAATGCAAAATTTAATATTAATTTTTGTATGGAAAATGTATGGATTTTTGATAGAATTACAGCTACAGTATGAGTTTTTATACAAAAATTATACATACGAGAGTCGATTTATTACTCAACTTCACCACAGTTTGTGATTTCCTAATTAAATTGTATGATTTTCTAGCTGAAATACCGCAAAATTATGAATTTTAGTATTTTGAGTTTTTAGATATTTTGAGTTTTTATATAAAAAATCGATTTTTGGTCAGAAATATGAGTGATCATAGAACGAGCTAATTTTCTTGATTCAACGCTTATTGGCCAAGTTATTAGCGAATTTAGATATTTTGAGTGTTTATATAAAAAAAATCGACTTTTGGTCAGAAATATGGGTGATCACAGATCGAGGTCTTTTTCTTGATTCGACGCTTATTGGCCAAGTTATTAGCGAATTTAGATATTTTCAGTTTTTATATAAAAAATCGACTTTTGGTCAGAAATATGAGTGATCACAGATCGAGCTCCTTTTCTTGATTGAACGCTTATTGGCCAAGTTATTAACGAATTTAGATATTTTGAGTTTTTATATAAAAATTCGATTTTTGGTCCGAAATATGAGTGATCACAGATCGAGGTCTTTTTCTTGATTAAACGCTTATTGGCCAAGTTATTAGCGAATTTAGATATTTTGAGTTCTTATATAAAAAAATCGATTTTTGGTCAGAAATATGAGTGATCACAGATCGACCTCCTTTTCTTGATTAAACGCTTGTTGGCCAAGTTATTAGCGATTTTAGATATTTTGAGTTTTTATATGAAAAAATCAATTTTTGGTCAGAAATATGAGTGATTACAGATCGAGATGCTTTTCTTGATTAAACGCTTATTGGCCAAGTTATTAGCGAATTTAGATATTTTGAGTTTTTAGATAAAAAATCGATTTTTGGTCAGAAATATGAGTGATCACAGATCGAGCTCTTTTTCTTGATTGAACGCTTATTGGCCAAGTTATTAGCGAATTTATATATTTTGAGTTTTTATACAAAAAAAATCGATTTTTGTTAAGAAATATGAGTGATCACAGATCGAGCTCCTTTTCTTGATTAAACGCTTATTAACGGATTTTCATATTTTGAGTTTTTATATAAAAAATCGATTTTTGTTAAGAAATATGAGTGATCGCAGATCGAGCTGCTTTTCTTGATTAAACGCTTATTGGCCAAGTTATTAGAGAATTTAGATATTTTGAGTTTTTATATAAAAAAAATCGATTTTTGTTAAGAAATATGAGTGATCACAGATCGAGCTCATTTTCTTGATTAAACGCTTATTGGCCAAGTTATTAGCGAATTTAGATATTTTGAGTTTTTATATAAAAAAATCGAATTTTGGTCAGAAATATGAGTGATCACAGATCGAGGTCTTTTTCTTGATTAAACGCTTATTGGTCAATTTATTAGCGAATTTCGATATCTTGAGTTTTTATAAAAAAAATCGATTTTTGTTAAGAAATATGAGTGATCACAGATCGAGCTCCTTTTCTTGATTCAACGTTTATTGGTCTAGTTATTAGCGAATTTAGATATTTTGAGTTTTTATATAAAAAAATCGATTTTTGGTCAGAAATATGAGTGATCACAGATCGAGCTCCTTTTGTTTATTAAACACTTATTGGCCAAGTTATTAGCGAATTTAGATATTTTGAGTTTTTATATAAAAAAATCGATTTTTGTTAAGAAATATGAGTGATCACAGATCGAGCTCCTTTTCTTGATTAAACGCTTATTGGCCAAGTTATTAGCGATTTTAGATATTCTTAGTTTTTGTATAAAAAAATCGATTTTTGGTCAGAAATATGAGTGATCACAGATCGAGCTGCTTTTCTTGATTAAACTCTTATTAGCCAAGTTATTAGCGAATTTAGATATTTTGAGTTTTTATATAAAAAAATCGATTTTTGGTCAGAAATATGAGTGATCACAGATCGATCACCTTTTCTTGATTCAACGCTTATTGGCCAAGTTATTAGCAAATTTAGATATTATGAGTTTTTATATGAAAAAATCGATTTTTGTTAAGAAATATGAGTGATCATGGATAGAGCTGCTTTTCTTGATTAAACGCTTATTGGCCAAGTTATTATCGATTTTAGATATTCTTAGTTTTTGTATAAAAAAATCGATTTTTGGTCAGAAATATGAGTGATCACAGATCGAGCTGATTTTCTTGATTAAACTCTTATTAGCCAAGTTATTAGCGAATTTAGATATTTTTAGTTTTTGTATAAAAAAAATCGATTTTTGTTAAGAAATATGAGTGATCACAGATCGAGCTCCTTTTCTTGATTCAACGTTTATTGGTCTAGTTATTAGCGAATTTAGATATTTTGAGTTTTTATATAAAAAAATCGATTTTTGGTCAGAAATATGAGTGATCACAGATCGAGCTCCTTTTGTTTATTAAACACTTATTGGCCAAGTTATTAGCGAATTTAGATATTTTGAGTTTTTATATAAAAAAATCGATTTTTGTTAAGAAATATGAGTGATCACAGATCGATCTACTTTTCTTCATTAATCGCTTATTGACCAAGTTATTAGCGAATTTAGATATTTTGAGTTTTTATATAAAAAAATCGATTTTTGGTCAGAAATATGAGTGATCACAGATCGAGCTCCTTTTCTTGATTCAACGCTTATTAGCCAAGTTATTAGCGAATTTAGATATTTTGAGTTTTTATATAAAAAAATCGAATTTTGTTCAGAAATATGAGTGATCACAGAACGAGCTAATTTTCTTGATTCAACGCTTATTGGCCAAGTTATTAGCAAATTTAGATATTTTGAGTTTTTATATAAAAAATCAATTTTTGGTCAGAAATATGTGTGATCATAGAACGAGCTAATTTTCTTGATTCAACGCTTATTGGCCAAGTTATTAGCAAATTTAGATATTTTGAGTTTTTATATAAAAAATCAATTTTTGGTCAGAAATATGTGTGATCATAGAACGAGCTAATTTTCTTGATTCAACGCTTATTGGCCAAGTTATTAGCGAATTTAGATATTTTGAGTTTTTATATATAAAAATCGATTTTTGGTCAGAAATATGGGTGATCACAGATCGAGGTCTTTTTCTTGATTCAATGCTTATTGGCCAATTTATTAGCGAATTTACATATTTTGAGTGTTTATATAAAAAAAATCGACTTTTGGTCAGAAATATGGGTGATCACAGATCGAGCTCATTTTCTTGATTCAACGCTTATTGGCCAAGTTATTAGCGAATTTAGATATTTTAAGTTTTTATATAAAAAAATCGATTTTTGGTCAGAAATATGGGTGATCACAGATCGAGGTCTTTTTCTTGATTAAACGCTTATTGGCCAAGTTATTAGCGAATTTAGATATTTTGAGTTTTTATATAAAAAATCGATTTTTGTTAAGAAATATGAGTGATCGCAGATCGAGCTGCTTTTCTTGATTAAAAGCTTATTGGCCAAGTTATTAGAGAAATTAGATATTTTGAGTTTTTATATAAAAAAAATCGATTTTTGTTAAGAAATATGAGTGATCACAGATCGAGCTCATTTTCTTGATTAAACGCTTATTGGCCAAGTTATTAGCGAATTTAGATATTTTGAGTTTTTATATAAAAAAATCGAATTTTGGTCAGAAATATGAGTGATCACAGATCGAGGTCTTTTTCTTGATTAAACGCTTATTGGCCAAGTTATTAACGAATTTATATATTTTGAGTTCTTATATAAAAAATCGACTTTTGGTCAGAAATATGAGTGATCACAGATCGATCTCCTTTTCCTGATTAAACGCTTATTGGCCAAGTTATTAGCGAATTTAGATATTTTGAGTTTTTATATTAAAAATCGATTTTTGTCAGAAGTATGAGTGATCACCAGGGAAACCAAAATATGCAAATGCATGTTTTTTCTGGTGAGTCTAATGAGCACATGGATAAGATATTCACACGTTTCAGAACTATTTAAGAATTTTAGCATCGATTTGTTAGTGCATATGTTTGCATATTTTACCCTTGAATGCATATTTTTGCATATATTTGTTTTAAGAGCATATTTATGTCATATTTTTGCGTTTTTAGAGCATATTTTACTGTTTAAGAGCATATTTTGACTATATCAAAAACAAATTTTGTATTACTCCTCGCTGTTGTGTTACAGGTTTTTACTTCCTTTGTTTAAAATTCAAAATTGAAAAATAGATTTTTTGATATAAAATAAGCCCTATTTTAATAATAGCGCCATCTAAATATCAAATTTTAGTTCTAATTCAAACTCAACCATTCGAAGTATTAAAGAAATATTGTCTTTTAAATTTGCTTCTATAACATCAGTTGATGTCGAAGGACCATTTTCTATGTATAAAAATGTTTTCAGATCCAATAGACAACGATTTTTATTTGAAAATTTAAGTCAATATTTTGTAATTGATTGCAATAATAACCTAAATTGAAGAAGTGACTTTATATTTATATAAAATATCATCAAAAAATACCTCTCGAGGCCTTTTCATAGCTTAAGTTCATATTGTTTTTATGTTGTATTTATTTTTTGTTATACTTGTTGTAGTTCTTGTTATTTTTGTTTATTTTATGTTACTTTACCTTTTTAGAAATCAATTGTATTGATTTTTTTAAATAAAAGTATATTTTTTGGTTAAAAATTATGTAAAAGTTTGTTTTTTAAGAGCATATTTTTTAAATTTTAAGAGCATATTTTAAAGTTTTTACTGCATATTTTAAGCGCTTAAAACGCTTTTTTTAGAGCATATTTCCGGTTTCCCTGGTGATCACAGATCGAGGTCTTTTTCTTGATTCAACGCTTATTGGCCAAGTTATTAACGAATTTAGATATTTTGAGTTCTTATATAAAAAATCGACTTTTGGTCAGAAATATGAGTGATCACAGATCGATCTCCTTTTCTTGATTAAACGCTTATTGGCCAAGTTATTAGCGAATTTAGATATTTTGAGTTTTTAGATAAAAAATCGGTTTTTGTTAAGAAATATGAGTGATCACAGATCGACCGCCTTTTCTTGATTAAACGCTTATTGGCCAAGTTATTAGCGAATTTAGATATTTTGAGTTTTTATATAAAAAATCGATTTTTGTTAAGAAATATGAGTGATCACAGATCGAGCTCCTTTTCTTGATTCAACGGTTATTGGCCAAGTTATTAGCGAATTTAGATATTTTGAGTTTTTATATAAAAAAATCGATTTTTGGTCAGAAATATGAGTGATCACAGATCGAGCTCCTTTTCTTGATTGAACGCTTATTGGCCAAGTTATTAGCGAATTTAGATATTTTAAATTTTTATATAAAAAATCAATTTTTGGTCAGAAATATGTGTGATCACAGATCGAGGTCTTTTTCTTGATTCAACGCTTATTGGCCAAGTTATTAGCGAATTTAGATATTTTAAGTTTTTATACAAAAAAAATCGATTTTTGTCAGAAATATGAGTGATCACAGATCGAGCTCCTTTTCTTGATTGAACGCTTATTGGCCAAGTTATTAGCGAATTTAGATATTTTGAGTTTTTATATTAAAAATCGATTTTTGTCAGAAATATGAGTGATCACAGATCAAGCTCCTTTTCTTGATTAAACGCTTATTGGCCAAGTTATTAGCGATTTTAGATATTTTGAGTTTTTATATAAAAAATTGATTTTTGTTAAGAAATTTGAGTGATCACAGATCGAGCTGCTTTTCTTGATTAAACGCTTATTAACGGATTTTCATATTTTGAGTTTTTATATAAAAAATCGATTTTTGTTAAGAAATATGAGTGATCACAGATCGAGGTATTGATTAAACGCATATTGGCCAAGTTATTAGCGAATTTAGATATTTTGAGTTTTTATATTAAAAATGGATTTTTGTCAGAAGTATGAGTGATCACAGATCGAGGTCTTTTTCTTGATTCAACGCTTATTGGCCAAGTTATTAGCGATTTTAAATATTTTTAGTTTTTGTATAAAAAAATCGCTTTTTGGTCAGAAATATGAGTGATCACAGATCGAGGTCTTTTTCTTGATTAAACGCTTATTAGCCAAGTTATTAGCGAATTTAGATATTTTGAGTTTTTATATAAAAAAAAAATCGATTTTTGTTATGAAATATGAGTGATCACAGATCAAGCTCTTTTTCTTGATTAAACGCTTATTGGCCAAGTTATTAGCGAATTTAGATATTTTGAGTTTTTATATAAAAAATCGACTTTTGGGTCAGAAATATGGGTGATCACAGATTGAGCTCCTTTTCTTGATTAAACGCTTATTGGCCAAGTTATTAGCGAATTTAGATATTTTGAGTTTTTATATTAAAAAATCGATTTTTGTTAAGAAATATGAGTGATCACAGATCGAGCTCCTTTTCTTGATTAAACGCTTATTGGCCAAGTTATTCGCGAATTTAGATATTTTGCGTTTTTATATAAAAAAATCGATTTTTGGTCAGAAATATGAGTGATCACAGATCGAGCGGCTTTTCTTGATTAAACGCTTATTGGCCAAGTTATTAGCGAATTTAAATATTTTGAGTTTTTATATTAAAAATCGATTTTTGGTCAGAAATATGAGTGATCACAGATCGAACTCCTTTTGTTTATTAAACGGTTATTGGCCAAGTTATTAGCGATTTTAGATATTTTTAGTTTTTGTATAAAAAAATCGATTTTTGGTCAGAAATATGAGTGATCACAGATCGATCTCTTTTTCTTGATTAAACGGTTATTGGCCAAGTTATTAGCGAATTTAGATATTTTAAGTTTTTATACAAAAAAAATCGATTTTTGTCAGAAATATGAGTGATCACAGATCGAGCTCCTTTTCTTGATTGAACGCTTATTGGCCAAGTTATTAGCGAATTTAGATATTTTGAGTTTTTATATTTAAAAAAATCGATTTTTGTTAAGAACTATGAGTGATCACAGAACCAGCTCCTTTTCCTGATTCAACGCTTATTGGCCAAGTTATTAGAGAATGTAGATATTTTGAGTTTTTATATAAAAATCGGTTTTTGTTAAGAAATATGAGTGATCACAGATCGAGCTCATTTTCTTGATTCAACGCTTATTGGCCAAGTTATTAGCGAATTTAGATATTTTAAGTTTTTATATAAAAAAATCGATTTTTGGTCAGAAATATGAGTGATCACAGATTGATTTTTGGCCAAGTTATTAGCGAATTTCGATATTTTGTTTTTATAAAAAAATCGATTTTTGTTAAGAACTATGAGTGATCACAGAACCAGCTCCTTTTCCTGATTAAACGCTTATTGGCCAAGTTATTAGCGAATTTAGATATTTTGAGTTCTTATATAAAAAAATCGATTTTTGGTCAGAAGTATGAGTGATCACAGATCGAGCTCCTTTTCTTGATTAAACGCTTATTGGCCAAGTTATTAGCGAATTTAGATATTTTGAGTTTTTGTATAAAAAAATCGATTTTTGTTCAGAAATATGAGTGATCACAGATCGAGCTGCTTTTCTTGATTAAACGCTTATTGGCCAAGTTATTAGCGATTTTAGATATTCTTAGTTTTTGTATAAAAAAATCGATTTTTGTTCAGAAATATGAGTGATCACAGATCGAGCTGCTTTTCTTGATTAAACTCTTATTAGCCAAGTTATTAGCGAATTTAGATATTTTGAGTTTTTATATAAAAAATGGATTTTTGTTAAGAACTATGAGTGATCACAGATCGAGCTCCTTTTGTTTATTAAACGGTTATTGGCCAAGTTATTAGCGATTTTAGATATTTTTAGTTTTTGTATAAAAAAATCGATTTTTGGTCAGAAATATGGGTGATCACAGATCGAGGTCTTTTTCTTTATTAAACGCATATTGGCCAAGTTATTAGCGAATTTAGATATTTTGAGTTTTTATATAAAAAAATCGATTTTTGTTAAGAAATATGAGTGATCACAGATCAAGCTCCATTTTTTGATTAAACAGTTATTGACCAAGTTTTTAGCGAATTTCGATATTTTGAGTTTTTATATAAAAAAATCGAATTGATTAAACGCTTATTGGCCAAGTTATTAGCGAATTTCGATATTTTGAGTTTTTATATTAAAAAATCGATTTTTGTTAAGAAATATGAGTGATCACAGATCGAGCTCCTTTTCTTGATTCAACGCTTATTGACCAAGTTATTAGCGAATTTAGATATTTTGAGTTTTTATATAAAAAATCGATTTTTGGTCAGAAATATGAGTTATCACTGATTGATTTTTGGCCAAGTTATTAGGGAATTTAGATAATTTGAGTTTTTATATAAAAAAAATTGATTTTTGGTCAGAAATATGAGTGATCACAGATCGAGCTGCTTTTCTTGATTAAACGCTTATTGGCCAAGTTATTAGCGAATTTAGATATTTTTAGTTTTTATATAAAAAAATATATTTTTGGTCAGAAATATGAGTGATCACAGATCGACCTGCTTTTCTTGATTAAACGCTGATTGGCCATTTTGAGTTTTTATATAAAAAAATCGATTTTTGGTCAGAAATATGAGTGATCACAGATCGAGCTGCTTTTCTTGATTAAACGCTTATTGGCCAAATTATTAGCGAATTTAGATATTTTGAGTTTTTATATAAAAAAATCGATTTTCGGTCAGAAATATGAATGATCACAGATCGATCTCCTTTTGTTGATTAAACGCCTATTGGCGAAGTTAGATATTTTGAGTTTTTATATAAAAAATCGATTTTTGTTAAGAAATATGAGTGATCACAGATCAAGCTCCTTTTCTTGATTAAACGCTTATTGGCCAAGTTATTAGCGATTTTAGATATTTTGAGTTTTTATATAAAAAATTGATTTTTGTTAAGAAATTTGAGTGATCACAGATCGAGCTGCTTTTCTTGATTAAACGCTTATTAACGGATTTTCATATTTTGAGTTTTTATATAAAAAGTCGATTTTTGTTAAGAAATATGAGTGATCACAGATCGAGCTCCTTTTCTTGATTCAACGCTTATTGGCCTAGTTATTAGCGAATTTAGATATTTTCAGTTTTTATATAAAAAATTGATTTTTGTTAAGAAATTTGAGTGATCACAGATCGAGCTGCTTTTCTTGATTAATCGCTTATTGGCCAAGTTATTAGCAAATTTAGATATTTTGAGTTTATATAAAAAAAAATCGATTTTTGTTAAGAAATATGAGTGATCACATATCAAGCTCTTTTTCTTGATTAAACGCTTATTGGCCAAGTTATTAGCGAATTTAGATATTTTGAGTTTTTATATAAAAAAATCGATTTTTGGTCAGAAATATGAGTGATCACAGATCGAGCTCCTTTTCTTGATTAAACGCTTATTGGCCAAGTTATAAGCGAATTTAAATATTTTGAGTTTTTATATTAAAAATCGAATTTTGGTCAGAAATATGAGTGATCACAGTTCGAGCTCCTTTTCTTGATTCAACGCTTATTGACCAAGTTATTAGCGAATTTAGATATTTTGAGTTTTTTTATAATAAAAAATCGATTTTTGGTCAGAAATATGAGTGATCACAGATCGAGGTCTTTTTCTTGATTAAACACTTATTGGCCAAGTTATTAGCGAATTTAGATATTTTGAGTTTTTATATAAGAAATCGATTTTTGATCAGAAATATGAGTGATCACAGATCGAGCTCCTTGTCTAAATCGATCCGGCCGTTATCTACTGATGCAATTACTAACGAACGACATTTGATTTTTATTTATATAGATAATTGTTACTACGTTTTCATAAATTGGACCAATATCAAAATACCAAAAACTATAAATTTATACAAAATCGCTGAAATACGAGGGTCGTTAGAGAAATTCGTGATGTTTCTATAGTTTGAAAAATTACTTAAGATATTTGCAATAACTTAACCAAATTTCATTTAAATCTCTTGAGTAGTTTTGAAAATATTACAACTTTTCTAATTTATTACACCCAGGCGTATGAGTGTTATTAATTTTAGGTTAAATTTTTCAAAAATTAATTAAAAATACTTTTAATAAAAACTAAGGGAAACTAAGAAAAACCAAAATTAGAAAACACTTTAAGCAAGAAAAGAATAAATTATACGAGGGACGCTAGCAAATATAATCAACTAAAATTTTAGAAAAATAAAAAGTTAAGTTAATATTTTTTATTATTTTAAGTTCTAAGTTTTAATGATTTAGTAAATATGAAATATTATACAACATTTTTTTATTACTGAATAAATTTCATAATTTTTAGACTGATTTCATAATTATATAAAGCAAAATTCAATTTGTGTCAAAAAAATATTTGCCAAAAAATTTTTTTTATTTAATTTTAGTATTCCATATGAACCTGCTATAATTATTCTCTTTTTTATGTAAAATATAACCGCTTTTGCTTTAAGTTTTTGTAAATAAAAATTTTAAAAATAATTATTTTTAAAAAAAAATCAGTTATACGAGGGTCGTTGGAGAAATTGGTAGAGTTTCTATATCAAAAAAATTCCTTGAAGTATTTTCCATAAGTTACCCAAATTTCATTTAAAATGCTTCAGTAGTTTTAAAGATATATTCATTTTTAATTTTGAATACACCCGGACGTATGAGTAATATTTATTTCAAGTACAATTTTTCAAAAATTATTTAAAAATATTTGGGACAAAAATTTTGAAATTCTAACAAAAACCGAAATTTAAAAACATATTGAACAAGTTAAAGGAATATACACAGATTCTTCAAAAAAATACAGTTAAATATAAATTTTTGTAAAAAAAAGAAAATTAAAATTTTCTTAAACAAATATTTAAATTTCTTGCATTTCAATCTACTTGCCGTAAATGTATATTAATATTTGTCTTAGCATAAAGCCATCATGATGATGATTTCTTTTTATTTATTTTTCTTTCTTGTACTACATTACGTATGATTACTTTTTATTTCTTTTTGTTTATCATACAAGTGTGTCATGTATTAAAATTGCAACTCGTTTTTGTTTTTTTGCTTTTTGAGGAAAACAACAATTTTTTTCCAGCAAACTTCTTTATTATAGTGTTAAATATTTAAAGAATTTCATTTTTTTCTGTTTGCGTAGAATGTTGCAGGGAAAAACAAGAGCGGAAGAAAATAGTGAAACTGTTGAACTTTGCTAAAAAGAAATACTGACATGTTTAAGTGGAAAATTGTTGCAGTTCTACAAATAATATACATGCATTTTTATGTATGAGCTTCGTTTTATACACAGTTTCTGCCTTCTTTCGAGTCATGCAAAAAAACGAAAAAAAACATTCTTTAGAAAGTGTTAAGCTGTTAAGGCAGATGAGGGTGGCATTGCTGGGTAGTAAACTGCGTTTTATAACACATGCTTAAGAACAAACTTTTACTCTTGAGTTCAGTGTTTTAGTTTATTTTCTTACTTTTTTCCATTTCTTTTTTTATGATTTGTAAGAGAGTAAAGAATTTTCATTTCTTTGTTTTCTGCACAATAAGGAAGTAAAAGTTGAAATGCTAAAACAATAAAATTGCAAAGTTTATGATGGCATCATGCTTAAATAGGAAATCTAAAGCACAAACTTTAAAAAGTTTTTTGGGATTTAAGCATGCATTTGAAATTCATTAAAATTTTATTATTTATTGCAATAATTTATGGAGAAAACTTTGCTTTTATTAGCTTTAAATGCACTTAAACAATATTTTTGGTTTTCATAATCTACTACCGTTGATATCCGGCCTATGGTTTCCTTCCTGTTTGCCAAATGGCCAAAATTTTGTGGTGGTATTTGTAAAATTTTCATAATTTTGGTTTAGTGTTTTTCTGGTTATTGTTGGTTTTGGTTGCATATTTCAAGGGGGATTTTAATTTTCATTTTCTGTTTGCCAGACAATACATATTTCCTATTAATTTTTGTATAGTTTTAATTATTTGCAGTTTGAAATTACTGACTTTCAATTATTTCACCTCAGTAATGTGTGTAGCTACAAATTGTAGCAATTATTTGCGTTTAATAGTATTTGGAAAGTAAATTTAAAATACCAGTAGTCAAATATACATAAATGTACAGTTAAAGCCAAAAATCAATATCAATTAAAAATTTCAAAAATTTTAGAAGAAAAAATTATTCGGATAACCGATTAATTTAACCGAATAATTTATTCGATTAATTTTTTAAGTTGAAATTATATACCGAATTTTAATGTTAAATTAATTTAAAATTTTTATGCAAAATTAGGTTCGAATAAATAACCGATTAAGTTAATCGAATAAATTATTCGATTAATTTATTGAGATTCTAAATTTGTAATAAATATCAATATAAAATATTATCACTTTTGTTTTCAAAATTGTTCGTATACAACTGCGAATAATCTTAATCGATTAAAAAATTCGATTTACTTTCGAGATTTTAAATATTTGTTAAATTTCAAAATTTTTAGAAAAAAAAATGTCGAATAAAAACTATGTAATTTACGAAATAAAATAAAATTATTTTTCCAATATTATTCGAATAAAAAACCGAATAAAATATTCGATTAATTTTAAAGATCCGAATAATATCTACAAAATTTTATTTTGCAATCATAATGATAAAATTACATAAATTTTCGAATAAAAAACTGGTTTTATTATTAACATTATTCGAATAACAAACCCAATAAAATATGTATTCGAATAATTTTAAAGATCCGACGAATATATAGAAAATTTTATTTTTCAATCGTAATGATAAAATTAAATAATTTTCGAATATTTTATTCAACTTATTCGAATAACAAACCGAATAAAATATTCGATTAATTTTAAAGATCCGAATAATATCTACAAAATTTTATTTTGCAATCATAATGATTAAATTATATAATTTTTGAATAAAAAACAGGATTATTATTAAAATTATTCGAATAAAATATTCGATTAATTTTCAAGATCCGAAGAAAATATAGAACATTTAGTTTTTCAATCATAATGATAAAATTAAATAACCTTCGAATATTTTATTCATATTATTCGAATAACAAACCGAATAAAATATTCGATTAATTTTAAAGATCCGAATAAAATTTAGAAAATTTATTTTTTCAAACATAATGATAAAATTACACAATTTCGGGAAAAAAAAACTGTTTTATTATTTAATTATTAGAATAACAAACCGAATAAAACATTCGATTAACTTAAAAATTCGAATAAAATCTGAAAATTTATTTTTTTAAACATAATGATAAAGTTACATAATTTTCAAATATTTTATTCAATTTATTCGAATAACAAACCCAATAAAAATCCGAAGAAAATATAGAAAATTTTATTTTTCAATCATAATTATGAAATTAACTAATTTTCTAGAAAAATACTCAATCATTCTAATTTTCGAGATATAATAAATTATCTTTATATCTTCCAAAACTTTCGAATAACAAACCGAATGAATATTTCATTTGGATTAGTTTTGAAGATGCGATTGATATAGTATGACAAAAAAATTATATTTTTCGAATACCAAAATAAACGGGTAAACTATGGAATAAAACAATCGAATTGATTTTTTAAACTCGTATAAAATAAGAAAAAGATTTAAAATTGTCTTTATTTTTCTTCTAAAAATGTACGAATAAAATATTCGATTAATTTAAAACATCCAAATAAAATATGACATAAATCCGAATAAATTATTCGATTACAATTTTCACAAAATTTAATTTTGCAAATAAATTTAAATTATTCGAATAAAAAACCGGGTAATTAATCGAATAAAATAATCAAATCGATTTTTTAAACTCGTACAGAATAAGAAAAAAATTTAAAAATTTCTTTATTTTTCTTCTAAAAATTATACGAATAAAAATCCGAATAAAATTTTGGAATAACTTTAAACATCCGAATAAAATACAATAAAATTTTAATTTTTCAATCACATTTCATATTAAACTCAAATTTTATATGTATTTATTTAGAAAATTTTAAAATAAAAACCGGATATAATAATCGAATAAAAAAACCGAATAATTTGTCAAATCCCCAAGAAATTATTAAAAAAAAATATTTTTTTTATTATAGTTGAAATATAACTAAATTTGATATGTTTTTCATTTAAATTTAAATTATTCGAATAAAAAACCGGGTAATTAATCGAATAAAATAATCGAATAAATTTTTTAAACTCGTACAGAATAAGAAAAAGATTTAAAAATTTCTTTATTTTTCTTCTAAAAATTATACGAATAAAAATCCGAATAAAATATTAGAATAATTTTAATCAACCAAATGAAATACAAAAAAAATTTAAATTTTTCAATCACAATTCATATTAAACTAATATTTTATATTTATTTTGAAAATTTTAAAATAATAACCGGATATATTAATCGAATAAAATAACCGAATAATTTTTCAAACCCGAATAATTTATAAAAAAATATTATTTTTGAATTATAGTTGAAATATAAACAAAATTTTAAGTTTTAATTTTTTTCCAATTTAAAAAAAAATTAATTCCTTTTGTTTCGCACTGTTAACAAATATGCTTTTGTTTACACTTTGGTGTGCATACAAGTGTACATATGTAAATTAATTGAAATATATGTTGTGGTATTTTGTATGTTTGTTGTAGAGTCAAGTTTTGTTATTGTAGTTGTATTTAAGCAGAAAATTTTTGACAAATTTTGAAAACCGCAAAAACAACACACAGAAACAAGCGGATGTCATTTCAAACATTTATTGTGAAATGCCAGCAATTTGTTTATGATCTGCATAGACAAACATAAATACATAAACACATACTAAAGCCAAAATTACACTTGAACAAAAAAGGCAACAATAGTTTTCACACTTGACGAAAAATTCACAAATGCAACAATGAAAACAATTGAAAAATAACTATTATTTATGTGCACTCTCTCATTTAAAACAAGTGTGCTTTTTATTGCTTTTGTTTAGTCTCAGTTTTTTCTCTGAGTGTATTATTGTATGCATTTCTCTGCTCACCTTGTCCCTGTTGTTGTTATTGTTGTTTTTAAGTATAAATTAGTGTTAAATCAGCATTATTTGTATTAGTGTTAGTAGGTAAACAGGGATATTTCTGACACAAACACACCCTCATGTGAATTCGTATTCAAGTGTGTGTCGGTTTGTGTTAAATAGTTGCCATGACATTACGAACTTTGTAGTGGATTTGTATTGCAACTAAATATCATTTGGAAATAAATAAAATTTTCTGTTTTTCCTGTCTAATCAAGTGAATTTTTGTTATGTTTTGGGTTTAAATCTAAAATGTGATTGCAAATTTGCGAAAGCTAATTTGCTGTATAGGGATTTTCTAATCAAAAGTTTTGTGCCAAAATGCAATAATGTTGAATTTTAACAAGATTTAAGAGGGAAAAAATAAAAAAATATTTTTAAAGTTAAGAATACATCAGAACACATTGCAATTAAGTTTCACAATAAAAACCAAATTTTAATTAACGAAACGAGTAAATTTTCAAAACCGAATAAAAATTATTCGAATAAAATTATTGATTATTATTTCATTGGTAGCACAATTAAATTATATTACAGTTTTAATGCAATATGTTCGTATAAAATACCGAATAATTTATTAAAATATTCGAATAAATTTGAAAAAAATCTAAATTTATTTTACAAATTTTGGAAAATTAATCGATTTAAATCTTAAAAATTTTAGTTTTCAGCAAAAAATGGGAAATGATATCTGGAAAAAATCCAAAAAAAAAAAAAAAATTATTCGATTAAAATTTTAAAAAATTCGAATAAATTATTCGATTCGAAATTTGGAAAATACTGAATTATTTAATAATATTTAAAAAAAAATAATACTTAAAAAAAATTATTCGAATAAAATTATTTGATTAATCGATTAAAAGGTTTATAAGATATTAAAACATTTACATTTTTTAAATTGTTAGAAAATATGGGATTTATGAGAAAATTTTTTATAAAATTTTAAAGAAACAATAACTTATTTGTTTCGGATTAAAATTTTAGAAAATTCGAATAAAAACCCGTATAAATTATTCGATTCTAAATTTGGAAAATATTAAATTAATTTAGTAAAAAAATACTTGTTTCGAAACCGATTAAATTATTCTATTAATCCATTAAAATTTTACGTCCTTTTGGTCATATGAGATTTTTAAAATTTGTTTAAAACCGAATAAATTATTCTATTCGCGAATAAAAATCCGAATAAATTATTCGATTAAAATTTTATAATATATTGAAAAAAAAAGATTTATTTTGTCATCTAAATTTTTATTCATAAAAGCAAAAAATTATTCGAATAAAATTTTTAAAAGTTCTATTAAACAGAATAAATCATTCGTTTGAAATTTAGTAATATCTTCAAAATATGAGATTTACAAAAAATGTTGCACTTTGTGAAAAATACTCGATTAAATATTCGAATAACTTATTCGATTAATCGATTAAAATTTTTAAAAGATTCAACTTTTTGCCAAAATATGACAAATTTCTAAAATCTAATAAATTATTCTATTAAAATTTTGGAAAATTGCAATAAAAACCCGAAAAAATTATTCGATTAAAAACCGAATAAAATAATCGATTAAAATTTTGAAAATTAGACTTTTCTGACAAATTAACAATTTCAATATACTTTCTATGAGAAATAATCGATTTAAAATCCGAATAAATTATTTGAATAATCGAATAATTTGTGTAAAATTAAAACAATTTTTTTTATAATTAAAGAACTTCATAAGAATTAAAAAAACCTAGTAAATTAGTCCATTAAAATTATGGAAAAAAAAATCGAATAAAAAACAGAATAAATTATTCGATTGAATTTTAAAAAATTTTACTTTTTGACTTAATATGGAAAGTCTGTTAAATCCCAAAACCGAATAAATTATTCGGTTAAAATAAAAATCCGAATAAATTATTCGATTAAAATTCTCACAAAATTTTGTTTTTTAGATAAAAATATGGGAAATTTTTGGTAGAATGTGACTTTTTTGACAAATTTACAAATTCAATATGCTATTTATAAAGAATAAAAATCCGAATAAATTATTCGAATAATCGAATAATTTGTGTAAAATATAAAACATAATATTTTTTCGATAAATGAAGAACTTTATAAATATTAAAAAACCGAGTAAATTATTCGATTAAAATTTTCACAAAATAAATTATTCGATTAAAATTTTAAAAAAATTTTACTTTTTGACTAAATATGGAATGTCTGTTAATTCACAAAACCGAATAAATTATTCGATTAAAATAAAAATCCGAATAAATTATTAGATTAAAATTTTCACAAAATTAAATTTTTCAGAAAAAAAGCTTAAATTTTGGAAATTTTTAGCAGTATGTATGTGTCTTTCTGACAAATTTACAACTTAAATATACTTTTTATACTTTAATAAAAATCCGAATAAATTATTCGAATAATTTGTGTAAAATATTAAAACAAAGTATTTGTTCGATAAATGAAGAACTTCTTAAAAATTAAAAAACCGAGTCGATTAAAATTTTCACAGAATAAATTATTCGATTGAATTTTAAAAAAAAATATTTTTTGACAAAATATGAAATTTCTGTTAAAACCGAATAAAATATTCGACTAAAATAAAAATCCGAATAAATTATTCGATTAAAATTTTCACAAAAATTTGGACATTTTTGGTAGAATATGACTGTTTTGATAAATTTACAACTTCAATAAACTATTCGAATAATTAAACAAAATATTTTTTCGATAAACAAGGAACTTTGTAAAAATTAAAAAAACCGAGTAAATTATTCGATAAAAATTTTAAACAAAATCGAATAAAAACAGAATAAATTATGCGATTGAATTTTTAAAAATTTAATTTTTTGACAAAATATGGAATTTCGAATAAATTAATCGCTTAAAATAAAAATCCGAATAAATTATTCGATTAAAATTTCCAAAAAAATTTATAATAAAACATTAAAAATTAAAAAAACCAAGTAAATTATTCGATTAAAATTTTGAAAAAAAAAATTGATTAAAACATAGAATGAATTATTGGGTTGATTTTTTGACAAAATATGGAATTCCGAATAAATTAATCGATTAAAATAAAAATCCGAATAAATTATTCGATTAAAATTTTGAAAAAAAAAATTGATTAAAACATAGAATAAATTATTGGGTTGATTTTTTGACAAAATATGGAATTTCGAATAAATTAATCGATTAAAATGAAAATCCGAATAAATCATTCGATTAAAATTTTCACAAAATTTAATTTTTGTTTACATAGATTTTAATATTGCAAATGAAAATTTCAAAGAAAAACCTATGCTTATAACTTCAATATTATTTGGTTTATTGTAAAAATGACTTTAATGTAAATTACAAATTTCAGTTAAATTTAAGTTATTCCAATATCACAAAACCGAATAAATTATTCGATTAATCGTTTAAAAATTTATTTTGGGAGTTTTTAGAGCAAAAATGTAATTCAGCTTTTTTTCGTATTTAAACTTTTAATGAAGAGCTTATTTTTTGTTTATTATTGCAAGGAATTTTGCCATTATGTGCTTATTTGATTACTTTATTTTCTCTTATTACCAAAATGAAATAAATCTTGTCATTTTGTTTTGCATTTCAAATTATAGTTTCAATTTCAAAATTCTATTTGCAATCCTGTCTTAAACTTGCAACAATACAAGTTGTCCTTTTTATCCCTATGACACATTTGTATGCTACTTTTACTGTTACAATTTGCAATAAATACATTTCATTTCTTTTCTTCGGTTTTTTGTTTTTTTTTGTTGCTTTTGTTGCAATTTGAGATTTTGTAAATCTTATCTGCTGTTTGCTCATTCACATCCTGTAGAGACACGTTCAAAACATAAAACCACAATCGTTAAAGTTACGTGTGCCACATCTGTGTACATGACTATTGAAGTCTTTCTTTTCTTGGTTGGTTTTTCTGGTTTGTTTTGTTCTACAAACTATTGGTTGCAAGGTATTGAAAAGTTTTCATTGCGATTTATCAAATGACATTGTGTGTGAAAGACATGCAAATAGTTAAAATACTTTGTAAACATTAGTTGCTGACATTTCGAAATACAAATGCATGCAAAAAGTGTTGGGTGAAAAGTAAATAAATAATTTATTTGAGTTTGTATTTTTATTATGGAAAACAATGTAAGTGAAATCTCGAAATAATCCTTTAAAAAAACTTAAATAGTAATAGAATGTAAATAGCTTTATACATATCTAAGCAATTAACTAAAATTCAATTTAATTTTTAAATTTTTCTTATTGAAAACAAAATTTCATATATAAAAAAGCTTTATATTATTGTCATAGAAACCGATTTTGTGATGCCATTACATGGTTTTTCAGTGAACAAAAATTTCGCTTTTTTCCCCAGCCACTCAATTGACCACAAAAAAAATGTTTAATGATGGAAAAGAGCAAATGTTACCAAACATAGAAAATATTTTTCATTTCTTGCCATTGCACATCTCATTGTCAACTAGGTTTTTCATTATTTTATTAATAAAAAAAAGAAGTCAGCAAAAGCGAAAGAAAAAAAACCTTTTGAAAGAACCTCATGATTGTAACTGAACTAAAACTCAAACTAAAATAACTGACTGTCATTTATTGTTAGAATTCTTCGTAAATGTCATTTCGTGTAATTGAATTTGACATTAATGATGTGATGAACACAGACAAACATGGCACAAATGAGAGAGGAAAGCAACAAAAAAAAAAAACATCAAGAAAATGTACCAAAACAGCTGTAAAATTCAAGAGGGGTTTTGTGTTGAAGTAATGTTGAAAAGTTTTAAATTGAACTGGAAAAAAATCTAAACAAGGAAAAGTGTTTTTCCAACACTTGTTTATTAGAGTATAAGGAAGGTGTTTTTAACGCTTTTGTAATAATGTCACAGCAGCTGCTTTTTTCTGTTTGCAATATTTAATGATTACTTGACGAGTAGGGTTCTTTTTTTGTTTGTTATAAGATGTTGTTATTAAACTCATTTTCTTTTGTTACAGAGTTTAGTGTCAAAACCACTTAGAAAATAAGGCAAAATTTATAGGGTTTTGTAAAGAAAAGGGAACATTTTAAGACTAAAATGGAAAATTTGGTAGTTAAACCAGATATTTATTAAAAATTTCATATTTTAGTTAAAAAAATTCAAAAAAGTTTACAACTTCAAAATTATTTGGTTTATTGTGAAAAGGACTTTAATCTAAAATTAGTTTATAATTGCATAGAACCACTCAAAAATAATAAAAAACCTATAATTGTATGAAAAATTTTACAAATTTACTATTTTTTTTTTGTTATTTTTCACAAAATTAAGAAAATTTTAATACTAAAAAGGAAAATTTGGTATTAAAAGCAGAAAATTATTAAGAATTTCACATTTTAGTTAAAAAAAGTTTACAACTTCAAAATTATTTGATTTATTGTGAAAAGGACTTTAATCTAAAATTAGTTTATAATTGCTTAGACCGCTCAAAATTAATTAAAAAAATATTATTGTATGAAAAATAATTAGTATTTCTTTTTTATTTTCCACAAATAAGAAAATATTAATTGAATTGTATCAAAAATTTTATAAACTTACTAATTAAAAAAAATTAATAAAAAATTTATTATTGTAAAAACCAGAAATTTATTAAAAATTTCATATTTTAGGTAGAAAAAAATCCAAAAAAATTTACAACTTCAAAATTATTTGGTTTATTCTGAAAATGACTTTAATCTAAAATTCGTTTAAAATTACTTAGAACCGCTTAAAATTAATAAAAAATTTATTATTGTATGAACAATTTTAAAAATTTACTAATTTTTTTTGATATTTTTCACAAAATTAAGAAAATTTTAATACTAAAAGGAAAATTTATAAGTAAAACCTGAAATTTATTAAGAATTTCACATTTTAGTTAAAAAAAGTTTACAGCTTCAAAATTATTTGATTTATTGTGAAAAGGACTTTAATCTAAAATAAGTTTATAATTGCTTAGAACCGCTCAAAATTAATAAAAAAAAATTTTATTGTATGAAAAATAATTAGTATTTCTAAAAAGGAAAATTTGATATTAAAAGCAGCAAATTATTAAGAATTTCACATTTTATTTAAAAAAAATCCAAAAAAATTTACAACATCAAAATTATTCGGTTTAATGTGAAAATGACTTTAATCTAAAATTTGTTTATATGTATGAAATTGCTTAGAACAAAATTAAGAAAATAGTAAAAATATAATATTCAGGAAAAATTTTAGTATTGGAAACTTCAGAATTATTTGCTTTGTTGTGAAAATGACTTAGAATTACAAGATTTGTTATTATTGTATAAAATAAGAAAAAAACTTACCGAGTTTTATAAAGCCGGGGGAAGATTTAAATATTTGAAATGAAAATCTGAAAGAAAAACAAGAAATTTATTAAAAATATTACATTTAGGCAAAAACAATTAAAAATAATTTATAACTTCAAAATTATTTGGTTTATAGCGAAAATGACTTTAATCTAAAATTTGCTGTTATTTGCTTAGAAATACTTAGAATTACAAAATTTTGTATTATTGCATGAAAAAAGGAAACATTTTCAGAGTTTTATAAAGCAGACAAAAAATTTAAAGAAAAACCAGAAATTTTACATTTTAATTAAAAAAAGTTTATAACTACAAAATTATTTGGTTTATTGTGAAAATGACTTTAATCTAAAATTTTCATAGGAATGGTTAGAATTAAAAATTTTTTTATTATTGTATGAAATAAGAACAAATTTTAAGGGTTTTATAAAGCAGATGAAAATTTTTTCCATTTGGTATAAAAACCAGAAATTTATCAAAAATTTCACATTTTAGGTAAAAAAAAATCAACAAAAATTATAACTTCAAAATTATTTGGTTTATTTTGAAAATGACTTTAATTTAAAATTTGTTTTTATTTGATTGGAAATGCTTAAAATTACCAAAAAAATTATTATTGTATGAAATATTTTATAAATTTATTAATTAAAGCTCTTTTTAACCCAAAAAGAGTATAATATTATAAATTCTTTTATTTTGCAGTCAAACTTTGAATACATATTAAAAAAATTGTGAGAATTTAAAATTTATTGCTTAAAAAAAGTCATAAAATTTAAAAAAAATTTCATAAATTTAAAAAAAAAGGAGCTTAATAATTAATTAAGGGTCCCTAAATATGTATTTCCGAGGGTGTAACTCAAGAACACAGAGACCTTTCCGTATACAATTAGGAAACATTTTGCAGGATTTAAACTGGCCAAATCCTTCTCTTAATCATTCCTGTAGGGTTGAGCTCGTTTTAGGACCCGAAGTTAATCCACAAATATTGAAAAACCGAATTTATTCGAACCCAGAACTTCTGATGGTTACAATACACAATCATCGGAGGAGTAATTTCTGGGCTTATTTTTCACTAAAGATTTAGCACAATAATAAAAATTTTACAAAAAATATTAAAACTTCAACATTTTTTGCTTTAGGGTTAAAATGACTTTAATTTAAAAATCGTTTCTATATACAATAAACCCTAAGAAATTAGTAAAATGTTAATATTTACCAGATAATGTTCATATTTTCTAATTAAAGATAATTTTTTACAACAAAAATAAGCTAAATTTGAAAATAAACTTAATCAAAAATAAATTTAAATTTTAGTTTAAAGAACCTGTACTAGAAAATTACACATTCGTTTTGACAAATTCAAATATGAAAAAATAATTAAAACTTCAAAATTTTTTGGTGTAGGGTGAAAATGACTTTAATTTAAAAATCGTTTCTTTAAACAATACCACCTCAGAAATTACTAAAATGTTCATATATACCAGAAAATTTTCATATTTTCTAATTAATGATTATTTTTACACCAAAAATATGCTTAATTTGTTTTCATTTTTCCACAACAATTTTAAATTTATTGAGTAAAAATGTGTAACAAATATTTTAAAATAAATTTGAGCAAGTTTTCTAAACATAATGTGATTGTAAAGCTTAAAATATTCATAACTTTAAAAAAAATAGCTTTAGTGCAAAAATGCCATTAATAGCAAATCGTTAAAAATCCCTAAAAATCATTTTTATAACAAAAAAATTACTTATTTTAATGAAAAATATAAAATAATCATAACTTTAAAAAAAATTGCTTTAGTGCAAAAATATCGTTAATGTGAAATTGGATTTAAAATGCTTAAAAACCCTTAATATAACCAAAAATATTGTATTCTATTGAAAATTTTTAATTATTTTACCAAAATTATCAATAATTTTTTAATTAATTTTCATTTTTCAATTATTTATCTTTTTGCAATATAATACACTAAAATTTTTAACAATTGTTATTATGTTTCCTGTAATTTATGACCAAAAATATTCCTAATAATTATTTAAGCTTTAAAATATTCCATTATACGCTGAAGTAATTAAATATTTAATATGAATCTATCAGCATATTTAAATAATAACCATAATTTATTAGTTTTGTTTTTGCGCCAACACAGCCAGCCCCCCCCAAACGACAAGTCAAATACACATACATACATACTACAATTAGGAAATGCTTTTTGCTGCTGCTGTTTATGTTCAAGTATTGTGGATGATGCGATAAACAAAACGGAAACATTTAACACTATTTTATTATACTAGAATTTGTAAAAACAATATGTACAACAAAAACAACAAAACCATGCAAAAAAAAAACATAAATTAATTACTCGCTTTTTTTTGGAGGGGCAACAGAAGGAATTCAGAATAATGAAAATAAATTTAGGCAGACCATTTCAGCTTCAAACAAATAAAACCTTTTACTTTCATTAAAAGTCCTTTGTGAATAATACCTGGCAACTGGCCACCTTAATTGTGCTTTATTTTGACCCAAGAACCCATAATTAATGTATTTCTGCTAAAGAGAAAACAACAGCAATAATAAAGAAACAAAAGCAACAAAAACTGTAACAGCAGTAACACATAAATAACACATTATAATGTTACAATACAAATTACAAAAACAGCAACAACAATAATAATGACAAACAAATAACAGCACAAAAGAACAAATATTAAACAGAGAACAAAAAAAGTACTCTATAACATTCATATAAATCATTATAGGAGAAAAACCACAAAACCATACAGAGAATTTAAGAATAAAAAAAACTTGAGGTACCATTAAGGAGGGAGGTAAGAGAAGTTTAACGATTTAAAATCTAAAAATGTTTGATTAAAAAAATACTTAGACTCCACAACGTATGAGTAATATTAATTATGAACAAAATTTAAAAAATTCCTCAAAATTCATACGTTCAATATATTTAAATTCTAACAAAAACCGAAATTAGGAAACACCTGAATCCATATTAAAACCTATACAAATGAATATGGCTTAAAAAATTAAAAAAATATAATTTAAAATAAACCATGTTTTTCTAAAATAAAGACTTTTTTTAACCAGCTAAAAAATTACAAAAAGAAAACGCAGTCAAATGATTAGCACAATTATTTATTTTGAAAACCCGTAAAATTTTTACAAGAAATACTCAATATTACCCAGGTTATTTAAGTTTAAAAAGTTTAAACCACCTTGGCGTATGAGTAATATTTATTTCCAGTTAAGTTCTTAAAAAAATCCTTAAAATTCATAGGTGTGATATATTCAAATTCCAACAAAAACCAAAATTAGCAAACACATACAGAAAGTCCTCCAAAAATTAAGAAAAATAAATTTAAAAAATCGAAAAAAAATTCCAAAAAAGTTTTTCTAAAATACACTTTTAAAAAGCTAAAATTACACAAAGAAAACAAGAAGCAATCAAAATATTAGCACAATTATTTATATTACAAACCCGAAAAAAAATTGTATAAGAACTAATCAATATTACCCGTGTTATTTAAGTTTAAATTTTCAAACTACTTTAGTGTATGAATAATATTTATTTCAAGCAAACTTTTTAAAAAAATTCTAGAATTTCATAGGTTTAAATTATTAAAATTCTAATAAAAACCGAAATTAAATAACATCTTAATCTACCTTAAAAATCCTCAAAGTAACATTAAGTTTATTTAAGTTTAAAGTTTCAAACCAATTTGTCGTATGAGTAATATTTATTTCCAGTTAAGTTCTTTAAAAATTCCTCAAAATTCATAGGTGTGATATATTTAAATTCTAACAAAAACCGAAATTAGAAAACACTTCATACTGAAAGTCGTCCAAAAATTAAGAAAAATTAATTTAAAAAATCGAAAAAAAAATTTCAAATAAAAAGTTTTTCTAAAATAGAGACTTTTAAACAGCTAAAATTACAGTAAAAAAATCAAAAATATTAGAACAATTATTTATTTTGAAAACCTGTAAAATGTCCACAAGAATTAATCCATATTACCCATGTTATTTAAGTTTAAAGTTCCAAATCACTTCGGCGTATGATTAATATTTATTTCAAACTAAATTTTTAAAAAATTTCTAGAAATTGATAGGTTTTACTTATTAAAATTCTAATAAAAATCAAAATTAAAGAACACCCTAATCTATCTTAAAAGTCCTCAAAGTAGCATTGTCAATGTCATTTAAGTTTAAAGTTTCAAACCACTTTGGCGTATGAGTAATATGTAATTCAAGCTAACTTTTTTAAAAAATTCTAGAAATTCGTAGATTTTCTATATTAAAATTCTAATAAAAACCGAAATTAAAGACCACTGTAATCTACTATAAAAATCCTCAAAGTGACATTACCCAGCTTATTTAAGTTTAACATTTCAAACCACTTTGGTATATGAGTAAAATTTATTTCAAGCAAGCTTTTTTAAAAAATTCTAGAAATTCACAGGTTAAAACTATTAAAATTCTAATAAAAACCGAAATTAAATAACACCTTATCTACCTTAAAAATCCTCAAAGTAACATTAAGGTTATTTAAGTTTAAAGTTTCAAAACACTTTATCGTATGAGTAATATTTATTTCCAGATAATTTTTTAAAGAAATGTCTAGAAATTCGTAGGTTTTACTTGTTAAAATTCTAATTAAAACCGAAATTAAAGAACACCTTAGCCTTTCTAAAAAGTCAAAGTGATATTTAAAACTTCCAATATAAAAAATATATTCAATTTGTTCACAACATTCTTAAAAACTTTTTTTAATTTATTTCAAAATCTCTTTATTTTCTGTATTTTTACTACACAAAGACTTAAAATATGTTTAAAAATAACGAAAATTAATTCTGAAATTTTTGTTTATCGAAACGTATGAGTAATGTTAAATATTAGCAAAAACATTTAAAATTTTTTAGAAATTCACAGATTTAAGGTAACCAAATTCTAAACAAAACCGAAATTAGCACAAACTCTAAGCTATATTTAAGAGATTTAAAACCGTTAAAAATGTAAAACAAAACCATTGTAAACATTTTATGAAAAAAATTTAATTTTTGAAACAAAAATTTGATATAAATGAATAAATGATAAATCCATAAATAACAATAAAACATAAACATATAAACCGAAATTAAGCTACACACTGGGCTTTCGTAAAATCATATAAAACTTAAAAAAACCTATTAACAAATAATTTAAAAAATTTACGGAAAAAATATGTTGCTCAAATGCCTAAAATTTAATAAATAAGTACAGTTTCCCACTGTCCAACTGATTTAATTGTTGCACTAAATTTTATTAATAAAGTTCTTGCAAACAATTACTTTAATATTTTTAGACAAATAGCTAATAAAATAAAATAATAAAATAGCGTATGATTAATATTAATTATTGTTTAAAATTTTTAAAATCTCTAGAAATTCCCCTATTTTCTATAATCCAATTCTAATAAAAATCGAAATTAATTTAAGCTTTAGGCTATTCGTATTCGATATAAAACTGTTTAAAATTTAATGGAAAATATTTTAAAAAATTATTGAAAAAAGGAAATATTTGAAAAATTTTAAAGTCCTGTTAATTGATATAGCCATAAAAACGAATTAAATAATAATTTATAATACAATTTATGCTATATAAAATTTATAGATGTATAGCTAAAATTAGTAAATAACTAAATTTTAAAATAAAAAACACCTTGACGTATGATTAATATTAATTATTGTTAACAATCTTTAAAATCGCTAGAAATTCTCTCATTTTCTGTAATCAAATTCTAATAAAAACCGAAATGAACTCAAACCTTAGCCTATTCGTATTCGATATAAAACTGTTTAAAAATAAAGTGCAAAATATTTTTAAAAATTATTGAAAAAAAAATTAAATATTTGAAAAGTTTTAAAATAGTGTTAATTGATATAAAAACGAATGAAATAATAATTTATATAACATAAGGACAAATACCAAAATTAAAGTACAATTTATGTTATATAAAATGTATAGATGTATAGCAAATATTAGTAAATAAATAAATTTTAAAATAAAAAACACCTTGACGTATGATTAATATTAATTATTGTTAAAAAATTTTAAAATCGCTAGAAATTCCCATGCTTTCTATAATAAAATTTTAATAAAAACCGAAATTAATCCAATTTCTATGCTATCCACATTCAATATAAAACTTTTTAAAAGTTAGTGGAAAATATTTTAAAAAATTATTTTAAAAAAGAATGATTAATATTCATTTATTGTAAACATTTTCTAAAATCTCTAGAAATTCCCAGATTTTCTATAATCAAATTGTAATAAAAACCGAAATGAACACAAACCTTAGGCTATTCGAATTTAATATAAAACTGATTAAAACGTAGTGGAAAATATTTTAAAAAATTATTGAAAAAAAAATAAATATTTGAAATATTTTAAAATACTATTAATTGATATAGCCCTAAAATCGAATGAAATATAAATGCTACTAACATATAAACAAAAACCGAAATTAAATTACACATTATTATATACAAAACCCATATAAAAAATATTAAAAACGTGGTTAAAAATATTAAAATAAAAATTTTAAAATAGTAGATTTTTAACAATTTAAAAATTTAAGAAAACAATTGCCTTTCATGAAATGTCACGTAAAGTATTGACATTTTAATGTTTAACAAAAACTGAAATTAGTTTAGTCATAGAACAGCAATACTTGCTGTACTAGAATGCTGTGAAATATTTACAAAAATTTCCTTACACAAATTAATTTTTTTTTCAAACCAAAACAAGAAAATATGTATCATATTTTTTAGAATATTTTATAACAAACTTGTTCAAAATATTTGTAGGCTATAATCCATATTTTTTCTAAATTTTTCATTATTTTTGTTGGCACTAAAATCACTTTTTTGCTTAAATTAAATTTAAATTTTTAATAATCAACAATTTGTAAAAATATAAAAGCTTAAACAGAGATTTCATACTTTAAAATAAACAAACAAACAAGGAAAGCTAAAAAAATCCCTTTAGTTTTTATGTGTTTTTGCATTCATGTATTTCAATTGCTAACCGAAAGAGAAACAGGGAAAAGTAGTGAGTCTAGGTTTAATAAAAACACTAGCAGTGTAATCATTCGGAAAAAATAATAGCTTGTTAACACAGCAGGCTGTTTAAAAACATCCTGAAAAATAGTACTCCAGTAGCAGTAGTTAGTTTAGAGTTTAAAACAAATTTTTTCTACCCATTACAGAATTTTACAAAAAGCCTTTTGTGTTCGTTTTTGTATGTAAATGTGTAAAACTATTGGTGCTAAATAGATTTACAAACAAACATTTGAATATAGCACAGACATCTATAAATTCTAAGCCAACTATGGTCGTCTCTTCGAAAGTTTGTTACTTTGTTATTAAGTAACGAGCATATAGGAAATATTTATTTGCTCTTTTTGTCTGCATTTCTCTAATAAACTCAACATGCATGGTATGCACACATGCTTATGCTAGCAACAACAAAAAAAAAAACATAACTAAACTTACACACACTTGATTTTATACACATACTCTCCCCTTGCTTTTACTCCTTAACGTACTCTCACACAAAGCCAGAGAGCTTTAGTAAATATTGCAGTGTGTGTGCATGTAGTAATGCAGTGTTTATTTTGTTTTGTATGACCAAATACAAGTGTAGTTGTTGTTATTGTAGTTACAGTAATAGTACGAGTGACATGGGTAACGGAAATGTATGTTACACAAAAACTGTAGCATATTTATAGGCACTCAAAAAGTACAGTGTAAGAGAAAATATCGTAAAATTGGAATTTATGAATATTTCTTTAATAAAAATTAAAAATTATTAAAAATGAAATGAAAAATGAAAAATCTTAATTTAAAAAATACAGTTTTATAAGAAATAAGTTTTTTTTAAACAAAATAAAAAATCTTAATATAATTTTCTTAAGAATATCGAAATTATTTTACATCCTTTTATATATAATTCTTAATAAAAAACTCAAGTTAATCACTAAACTTTAAAATAATTTAAAGTTATATTGTAGTTTTTGCTATAGAATATTAAAATATAAGAAAAACAACATTAAAATGTTACAATTCAATTTACAACAACAATGATGACAAACAAATAACAATACAAAAGAACAAATATTAAACAGAGAACAAAAAAAGTACCCTATAACATTCATATAAATCATTATAGGAGAAAAACCTCAAAAACATACAGAAAATCTAAGAAGAAAAGCCAAAAATTATGCAGGCTTAACTTGTTGGCTCCGCAACGTATGAGTAATATTAATTATAAACAAAATTTAAAAAAAATCCTTAAAACTCATAGGTTTAATATATTTAAATTCTAACAAAAACCGAAATTAGTAAACACTTGAATCCATACTAAAAGTTATCCTCTCTAAAAGTTAAGAAATTATTTGTTTAAAAATTAAAGAAAAACTATTTTAAATAAACCAAATTTTTCAAAAATAAATAATTTTAACCAGCTAAAATTATAGAAATAAAACAGTAAGCATTCAAAAATATTTCACAATTATTTATTTTGAAAGCCCTTAACATTTTTATAAGAAATAATCAATATTACCCAGGTTATTTAAATTTAAAATTTCAAACCACTTTGGCGTATGATTAATATTTAATTGAACAAAAATTTCGAAAAATTTCTCAAAATTCATAGGTTTAATATATATAAATTCCAACAAAAACCGAAATTAGGAAACACCTAAATCCATACTAAAAGCTCGCTAAAAGTTAAAAAAATAATGTTTTAAAAAATTTTTAAAAAGAACTATTTTCTAAAATAAAGACTAAATTACGGAAATAAAACAATAAGATGTCAAAAATATTAGCACAATTATGTGTTTTGAAAAGAAGTAATCAGTATTACCACGGTAATGTAAGTTTAAAGTTTGAAACCACTTGGCGTATGAGTAATATTTATTAAAATTTAAATTTCAAAAAATAACTCAAAATTCATAGGTTTAATATATTGAAATTCTAACAAAAACCGAAATTAGGAAACACCTGAATTCATACCAAAAGCTCTCTAAATGTTAAGAAATTACTTGATTAAAAAAATTTAAAAAAAATCTGTTTCAAATAAACCTAGTTTTTCTAAAATAAAGACTTTTAACCAGCTAAAATTACAGTAACAAATTCGAAAATATTACCACAATTAAATATTTTGATAACCCGTAAAATTGTTATAAGAAATAATTAATATTTCCTTGGTTATTTAAGTTAACAGTTTCAAATCACTGTGGCGTATGAGTAATATTTATTTCAAGCTAACTTTTTAAACAAATTCTAAAAGTTCATAGGTTTTACTTATTAAAATTCTAATAAAAACCGAAATTAAGGAACTCATTAATCAACCTCAAAGTGGCATCTAGAAATACAAAATTAAAAAGTATATCCAATTAGTTGGTAACATTCTTAAAAATTTTAAATATAAAAAAACAACGATTTTTTAACAACATGTTGATAGCTAAATATTATACAGTTAATAATTGTCTGCAAATACAATAAAAACAAACAAAAAAAAGATAATTAAAGCAAACATAACATGCTAAATAAGAATTATTTACAAATTGAAAAAACTAATTAAATTAAATACAGTAAAGTGAATTATTTTCTGCAAAAATAATAAAAACAAACTAAAAAAAATTGTTAGTAAAAAAGTAAAATCATAACAAGTTTAATAAAACTTTTAATTATAAATAAACAATAAAGCGAATGTTAGCAAAGAAATAGAGAGTTTTTAAATTAAACGCAGCCATAAAATTCTAAAAAAATTAAATTTAACCAAACTCAAATCTATACTAACAACATGTTAAAATAAATTTACTTATTAATTAGAATCTAGGCTATTCGAAAACCATATAAAACTTACTAAATTAGAGTCAGAAATAATTTTAAATATAATTTCAATAAAAAACCCCAAAACGTATGAGTAATATTAATTGTTGAGACAAATTTTTAAAAATCAATAGCAATTGACACATCATGGCTAATACAATTCTAACAAAAACCGTAATTGAAACAGATACTTTTTTAAAAAAAAATTTAAAAAAATAAAAATTATTTTTAACAATTTTGAAAAAAAAAATCCTAATAAAGCAATTTTCCACTGTTCAATTGTCTTAATTAATTCACTTTTTATTATTGTTTCAGATTTTGCCAAAGTTTTCCATATAAATAGCCTAAAATTGGCTTAAAATTTTAATTTTAAAATAAAATTCACTGTGACGTATGAGTAATATTAATTATTGATAAATATTTTTAAAAATCGCTAGAAATTCACACACTGTTGATAATAAAATTCTAACTAAAATCGAAATTAAATCAAACTCTCAACTATTTGCTCACGGTATTAGGTGTTGTAAAAAGTAATAAGAAAAATTAAATTAAAAATGTTTAAGAAAAAATGTTTTAGACGAACTTTTTAACAAAGTTCAAATTATGAAATTTGCAGTTTGAATTAGCTATACATTTAAAATTTCCAACCTTATTTAACCTTTACTGTATTTAAACAAAACACTGCAGTTGCACACGTACATAACAAGTTATTTTTTTCACATTCTTTTTACTCCTTTTGCTTATAAAATTGTTAATTGACTGCAATACATATAAAACATTCCAAATAGAAACGAAACGGAACCAGCTCACAGACAGATAGTTAGTTACTGATACCCGAACTCGAACACAACGTCATACATATTTAACACAGAAAAGTTTATGCAGTTTAGTTACCTTAATTATTTAGCCCACTACAAGTGTATTTAAGTTTATTACAACCTACATTTTCTCCATTACAGCAATAATAAAAAATATAAAAAAACCCAACCAAATGACTTTGTAACATGGCTTAGTACTTATGGTATTGCAAAGTTTTCTAAGGATATTAATGGGATTTTTTTTGTTGTTTTGGTTTTGCTAGAAAAAGTTGTAAATTTTCTAATAAATTTCTATTTGAATTACGATTGCTGGGATACTTGAAATTGCAAGTAAAATTGGCTTAAAGAAGATACATTTTATAAAGTTCATTATGAAACAAAAAGCTATTAGAAGGTAATTGGCAAATCGTAAGAAGATTTAAAGGGTAGAAGTCATTGAATTTGTATGAAAATTATCAGTATTTTTTCTCTTTCAAAATTTAACTTCTGCATGAAATGTGTATGATTAATATTAATTATAGAGCAAAAGTTTGAAAAATCAATAGAAATTCACAGGCTATAGGAAATAAAATTCTAATAAAAAACGAAATTAAAACAGACACCATTTCATACAAAAGAAATAAATCTATAATTAAAAGTAATAGCAAATTAGTATTAAAAATGTATGAAGAAATTTAAAAAAGAAAATTTTAATAAAAATGTACTGTTGCCCACTGTGCAATTTATTTAATTGATTCGTTTTAATTTGTTGTATTAGTTCTTGCCAGTGAATTCCTTAAGTTTTGTTGACAAATAGTAAATAAGTAAATTTTAGACTAAAAACCACCATAACGTATGATTAATATTAATTATTGATGACATTTTTAAAAATCGATAGAAATTCACAGAGTTTTGTTAAGAAAATTCTAGCAAAAACCGAAATTAACTCAAACTTTAGGCTATCGAAATACACTATAAAACTTACTAAAGAGTAATAGCAAATTACTGTAAATATTTTTTTAAGAAAATCTTTAAAATTTACACTATACAAAATGTTTGACATTTTTAAAAATCTATAAAAATTTACAGATTTTCGGTAATAAAATTCTAATAAATACCGAAAATAAACCAAACTTTAGATTTACCGAATCACTATAAATCGACCTAAAAAGTAATTGAATATTATTTAAAAAATATTTTCCACAAAAAAGAAAAATATAATAAGTATGTACTGTTGCCCACTGTGCAATTGATTTGTTTTATTTTGTTGTGTAAGTCCTCGCCAAACAATTTCTTAAGTTTTATAGAGAAATAGTAAATAAGTAAATTTTAGACTAAAAACCACCATAACGTATGATTAATATTAATTATTGATGAAATTTTTAAAAATCAATAGAAATTCACAGATTTTATATAAGAAAATTCTAGCAAAAACCGAAATTAAACCTAACTTTGGGGTAATCGAATCACTGAAAAGCAAAAGGAAAATTATTGAAAAAATATTTTCCACAAAAGCAAAAAAATTTAATAATTATGTGTTGTTGCCCACTGTGCAATTGATTTAATTGATTCACTTAATTGTGTTGTCTTAGTTATTGCCAATAAATGCCTTAAGATTTGTATATAAATAGCAAATAATAGAATTTTAGATGAAAAACCACCATAACGTATGATTAATATTAATTATTGATGACATTTTTAAAAATCAATAGAAATTCACAGATTTTCGATAATAAAATTCTAATGAAAACCGAAATTAGCTCCGAATTTGGATTAACCGAATCCTATAAATCTAACTAAAAAGCAATTGAAAATTATTTAAAAAATATTTTCCACAAAAATTTAATAAATTGTGCAATTGATTTGATTGATTCAGTTAATTTTGTTGTCTTAAATCCTACCAATAAATGCCTTAATACTTGTATAGAAATAGTAAATAAGACAATTTTAGATTAAAAACCACCATGACGTATGATTAATATTAATTATTGATGACATTTTTAAAAATCAATAGCAATTCACAGGTTTTCGATAATAAAATTCTAATGAAAACCGAAATTAACTCAAACTTTAGGCTATTGAAAAACACTATAAAGCGTGGTAAAAAGTAATAGCAAATTATTGTAAATATTTTTTTAAAAATATCCTTAAAATCTAATTAATTAGAAAAACTATACAAAATGTTTGACATTTTTAAAAATCTATAGAAATTCACAGATTTTCTATAATAAAATTCCAATGAAAACCGAAATTAACTTAAACTAGACTATCCGAAATTTATATAACTTTCATTAAAAAAGGAAATCAATAGAACACACTCGTACTATAGATTGCTCAAGAATTGTTTAAATTATTGTTTTATTTTCTTAGTTAAATCACTAATATTTATTGACTTGTCTTTTCTCTTGTTTAAGGAGTGTTTAGTTTAGAATTTTCAGACTCCTTAATAGAATCTACATCACTCTTTTTATTTCAATAAGGAAAGCTTTCACTACCTTTAATGGGGAATTTGAAAAGACCAGATTTCTTTTCCTCTTCAGATTTTCTTACTTTATATTTAGTGATTTATTTGTGTTTAATTTAGTTTTTTTGTCTTTAAACACAAATTCCTTTAAAGTGTTTTGGTCTTAATTCCGTTTAAACTTAATATGGGCGTTTGGTTTGTTTGTTTTTTTTTTATTTATTTTGTTTGTTTCTATTAAATACTTCATTAGCACAAAATCATGGCAATTTATTGACGGTTTCTATTACTTCTATTAAAAACGACTTAGAAACTCCAACACACACATGCGATTTGTTCAAGTGAAATCATAGGAAATTGCTAAATCTCAGATACTCCAGCACTAATGGCAGAAAAGGAGAAAAAAAAACGTAAAAGAAACAAAACTAATGTGTACCCACGAATGAAATCATGTTAAACATAACCCAAAAATAGAACTAGAAAAAAAAGCAATGAAATTAATGGGGGGAAGGTGACCACAAGAAAAATAAACAAAATTAAATAACATGACAAATTCTAACAAAATCCAAAATTATTTCCAAAAATTCTTAAAAAAAATGTTTCCTAAAACTGTGAAAATTTTTAATAAATATATATTATATCCCACTGTGCAAATATTTTAATTAAGTCAGTTTGTATTATAGTTTTAGGTCTTGCCAAAGTTCTTTATATAAAAAGCCCAACATTAGCTTAAAACACAATTTTTAAATAAAAACCACTGTGACGTATGAGTAATATTAATTATCGAAAAATATATTAAAAAATCGCTAGAAATTCACAGATTGTTGGTAATAAAATTCTAACAAAAACCGAAATTAAATCAGACAGTCAGCTATATAAAATTTTAAAACATTTTAAGCAAAACAATATTTTCCAAAAATGAGAAAAATTTAATTTTTCCCACTGTGCAATTATTTTAATTAAATAATTTTTTATTGTTGTTTAAGTACTTGCAAACTTAAGGCGTTTAGTTTTATATAGAAATAGCTTAAAATACAATTTTTAAAAAAAAACTGTAACGTATGAGTAATATTTATTATGGAAAAATATTTTTAAAAATCGCTAGAAATTCACAGATTGTTGGTAATAACATTCTAACAAAAACCGAAATTATATCAGACCATCAACTATTTAAGCACATTGTGAGGCAATCTTAAAATTAATATTAAAAATTTAATAAAAATTATTAAAAAATAAAACATATTAATTTTCAAAATAATATTTCCCAAAAATGAGAAAAATTAAATTTTCCCACTGTGCAATTGTGTTGATTACTTCACTTTTTTAGTTGTTGCCAACAACTTCTAAAATTTTTGTATATAAATAGCTTAATTTTAAGTTTTTTAAATTAAAACCACTGTAACGTATGAGTAATATTAATTATTGAAATATATTTTTAAAAATCGCTTAAAATTCATAGATTATAGGTAGACAAATTCCAATAAAAACCGAAATTATATAAGACACTCAGCTATTTGAAAATGATATTAGGTGTTCTAGAAAATTATATAAAACGATTTTAAGAAAAAAAATTATTTAATTTTCGCTTTTAAAACTTTTGTTAAATGTTTAAACTGTTTTTAATGCTGTTATTAGACATTTCCAAACATTTGTTTTTTTTCAATTAATCTGCAAAAATTTTCGATTAGCTAACCTTCCCATATTTTTACATTAAATAAACCACCATATTGTTGTTAAATGTTTATGTTGCTGTATTTCTGTTGTTGTTTAAACAATTTTAGTTTGCATTGTTGTATGTTGTAGTTAAGTACGTATATTCGGTATGGCTTTTACAATTGTTGCTTATTTGCTGCTCTTTTAACATTTGCAAAAAAAAACATCTAGTTAAAGTCAAAGCGTGGGTTGTAAATATATATTTGCAACGCAAAAGCCTCCATATCTATTTACCAATGGCCATCTGAGTAAAGAAAATTTGTATTTAAAAAAAAAAATTCTTTAAGCGTTGCACAGTGGGTTGGCTAAAACAGATTTTATATAGAACACTAGCTTGTAAAGACTATTTTCATATAGAAAACTATGTGGAAAAAACTGTTTTCATATAGAAAACTGTATGGAAAAGACTGTTTTCATATAGAAAACTGTTTGGAAAATACTGTTTTCATATAGAAAACTGTCTGGAAAAGACTGTTTTCATATAGAAAACTGTCTGGAAAAGACTGTTTTCATATAGAAAACTGTCTGGAAAAGACTGTTTTCATATAGAAAACTGTCTGGAAAAGACTGTTTTCATATAGAAAACTGTCTGGAAAAGACTGTTTTCATATAGAAAACTGTCTGGAAAAGACTGTTTTCATATAGAAAACTGTCTGGAAAAGACTGTTTTCATATAGAAAACTGTCTGGAAAAGACTGTTTTCATATAGAAAACTGTCTGGAAAAGACTGTCTGGAAAAGACTGTTTTCATATAGAAAACTATGTGGAAAAGACTGTTTTCATATAGAAAACTGTCTGGAAAAGACTGTTTTCATATAGAAAACTGTCTGGAAAAGACTGTTTTCATATAGAAAACTGTCTGGAAAAGACTGTTTTCATATAGAAAACTGTCTGGAAAAGACTGTTTTCATATAGAAAACTGTCTGGAAAAGACTGTTTTCATATAGAAAACTGTCTGGAAAAGACTGTTTTCATATAGAAAACTGTCTGGAAAAGACTGTTTTCATATAGAAAACTGTCTTGAAAAGACCGTTTTCATATAGAAAACTGTCTTGAAAAGACCGTTTTCATATAGAAAACTGTCTTGAAAAGACCGTTTTCATATAGAAAACTGTCTTGAAAAGACCGTTTTCATATAGAAAACTGTCTTGAAAAGACCGTTTTCATATAGAAAACTGTCTTGAAAAGACCGTTTTCATATAGAAAACTGTCTGGAAAAGACTGTTTGCATATAGAAAACTGTCTGGAAAAGACTGTCATGTACAATTTTCTTAAAAATGTACCACTGTAAGCCTGATTCTTTGATCTCTCTGTTTTATATACCTACTTTGCAACAATGAGTGAGTGTCAGTGCTAAATACTAAATACGTGTGTGAGGCAAGTACCTACTTCAGGCCGCAACCAGCAACAAACGTAGTAAGTATTTAGTAGCGTGTGCTTACAATCAACTAATTTTATTTAAGTACAAAGCAACATAACGAAAATTTTATGTTGCATATATGTATATGTTGCAACAATGTGTGGTTTATGTTTTAAGCCAGGCCAGCTAGTAAGTAGTACGTGTAGTTTTGTTACCACCATCAAGGTTAAAGACAAGAAGCTTTAAAACGTTTTTGTCTCCATGTTAGTTGTTTTAAAGATTAAAATAACTACGATCTAAGGCAGCAACTTTAAAACGATTTTATTTTATTTTAAATAACGTTTTAAATGTTTTTGTTGTCATTTAAGAAACAAACAACTGAACGAAAAAACTCATACAATTTATGACTGTCATTTTGCAAAGATGTTTATCTCGCTTGGCAAATAAATACCGGGAGATCAGCAAACAAACAACTTACAAACTTTGAGACAAACGAAAAAAAAACAACTGAAAATACTGAAACATATTTATAACATTGAATGCTATAATATTTCATGGTCTTATCCGATTTTAGTTCTACACACAATTTCAATAATAATTTAAAAACATTTTTTTTTTTTTGCTAAGAAATTCAATTGTAAACAGAACTTCCCCCCTTTTGTTCAATGCCCTCGAAATGAAAAAGTTTTATTGAAAAGTTTTGTCGTTAAATTGGGGGTGTTTTTGTTTTTGCTTTACATTTTGAAATCTGTAGCTGGTCAATAAAATACAAGTGTCATAAATTTGCAGCATTTTGTTGCAAGTACAAAAAAAAAGAGTCAAATAAAAGCAGGGTAATTGAAAATAAGTTGGAATAAGTATAAAACGCTAAACTTACTAATTGTTTTAACAATAAAATTGCTGATTGTAAATGAAAGTTTTGCTGCATAGTTAAGAGATTAAATTGAATCCAGCAGCTGCAGGAAGATGCTGCTAAAAAAAAAAGGGTTGGCAAAATAAAACTTATTTTTGGCTCATTTATTTCAACAGATTACCAATATCGATTTGTTATTAGAGCAGAAAGTAAGATTTGAAACAAAATTTTCAAAAGTCAGACAAACAAATGAAAGTTTCAACAAAAATAACAGAAATAAATGGTAACATTAACAAACAATTTAACTAAAATTTTAGCTGTAAATACAAAAAATTATTAAAAACTATGTTTCCTGTCTAAAATAAGTTAAAAAAAATATATTTTCAACTAAAATTGGCAACGCGTTATTACAAAAATTATTGAATTTTTTAAGAAAAAGTTATAATTTCATTAAGAAACTAATTGCTAACAAATGTTATTAAAAAACCTAAAAATTAAAATATTTTTAACAAAAATTGGCAACGCGTTAACAAAAATTATTGAATTTTATAACAAAAAGTAACAATTTAACTAAGAAACTAAGTGCTAACAAATGTTCTTAAGAAATTAAAAATAATTAACAAAAAAAATTATTTTTGTTTCAGATTGGCAATGCGATTTTACAAAAAATTTTGAATTTTACACAAAAATTCTATAAAAATAAATAAGAATAACTTTAGTACAATTTGTATCAACAAAAATTAGGAAAAACTTCAATTTCTTATACAAGTTGGCAACGCATATTTACAAAAATAATCAAATTTTAACCAAAACTTTAAAATTTTAAACAAAAAATATATAAAAATAAATAGAAATCAAATTTTCAACAGTTTTCTTTACAAAAAAAAACGTAAAATTTTAATTTCTAATTTAAGTTGGCAACTCATTTTTACAAAAAGTATTAAATTTCATAAATCTTAACAATACATTATGACTAGAAAATTATTCTTATAAAAAATCCATACAAAAAGTTACAAATTAATATACAGTTTTAGTTTTTAATGTAGTTGGCAACGCAGATACAAATGAAATTAATTAAATATTATCACAAAAATACACAAAATTTAATAAGCAACACAATACCAGTAAGTTCTTTAAAAAAATATATAAAAAATAGCTAAAAATATAAATTTTTTATGCAAATTGGCAACGCGGTTTAACAAAAATTTTAAAATTATAACAAACAAATATATAGAATTTAACAAGAAACTCATTTCTTAATATTCTGTTTAAAAACATCATAAAAAATTTAAATTTTAATGAAAAAAAATCAATTTAAAATTTTGTTGGCAACTCGGTTTTTTTAAAAACTTTAAATATTAAGAGAAAATTATATAGGCTTATATAAGAACAACATTCCTAATTTATTCCTAAAAATTTAATTTCTAATCCTAGTTGGCAATGCCAAAAACCAAAAGTTTTGAATTTTATCAAAGAAATAAATAGAATTAAACAAGAAAACAATTTAGTAATATTCTCTTTAAAATCATCTTCAAAAATTTTAATTTTAATAACAAAAAAAATTTATTTTATATTTTGTTGGCAACGCCTTTTTCCTAAAACTTTTAAATATTAAGAGAAAATTATATAGGCTTATATTAGAACAACATTCCTAATGATTTTCTTGAAAAGAAACACCTAAAAATTTAATTTCTAATCCTAGTTGGCAATGCCAAAAACCAAATGTTTTGAATTTTATCAAAGAAATATATAGAATTAAACAAGAAAACAATTTAGTAATATTCTCTTTAAAATCATCTTCAAAAATTTTAAGTTTAATAACAAAAAAATTGTATTTATAATTTTGTTGGCAACGCATATTTCCTAAAACTTTGAAATATTAAGAGAAAATTATATAGGCTTATATAAGAACAACATTCCTAATGATTTTCTTGAAAATAAACACCTAAAAATTTAATTTCTAATCCTAGTTGGCAATGCCAAAAACCAAATGTTTTGAATTTTATCAAAGAAATATATAGAATTAAACAAGAAAACAAGAATATTACTATTCTCTTTAAAATCATCTTCAAAAATTTTAAGTTTAATAACAAAAAAATTGTATTTATAATTTTGTTGGCAACGCGGTTTTACAAAAACTTGGAAATATTAACAGAAAAGTATATAGAATTAATTAAGCTCAAAATTTATATACACTTTGTTGAAAAAACCAACAAAAAATAATAAATTTTACTCAAAATTGGCAACTCGATTTTAGTAAAACTTTCATATTTAAAGCAAAAAAGTGTAGAATGCTACAAGTAAAGAATTTTATATAATAGTTTTATGAATATTTCATAAAATTAACCAAAATCTACATATTTTATTTAAATTAGCTAAAAGTGGCAATGCGAAATTGATTAAAATGGCTATTAGCTAAAGAAATTAAGTAGAAATTGGTGTAGAAGTGGCCATTAAATAAGAAAATAATTATTCCTAACAATTGGTCTAAAAATTCTGTTTAAATACCTGAAAAGCAATAATTTTAGTTTAGGTTGACAACGTCCTTTAGACCGCAAATATTTAAATGTATAAGAAAAATTCCAGATAATCAAGAGCTATTTAGAAACGTAATGTAAATTGTACAAACAGTTATTTTCTTTATAAAATTCCCTAATTGAAATAAACATTTGGTAACGCGAAAATAAAAGTTACTTTAAGAAATTTAAAAACAGCATTTAAAAATCTTCTTTAAAACTTAAAATTAAATCATGTCCTGCCTAATCATTTCATTTCCATTATGTTTACTTAATCTAATTAAGAACTTCCCTTTTGCCCATATGTTTTCCTTTTTGCCGCGTTACCAATCTTAACCTTATTGTTGCAACCATTGTTGCTAAATTTATTATGAAATTATTCATTTTATTGTATTAAGTCATACATTTTTAACATGATTAGGTTTGTTAAATGTGTTCAGTCTATCTACACTCTAGAAACGCCTACGACAAACGCCCTCAAACCATAAATTGCGTTGCCACACACCAGCCAGCACTAATGTATGGCCAAGAAATTTAAGTGATTGCAAGGAAAAAATTTAACAAATGTTAGAGAAATGTATTTCTTGTATTACATACGTGTTTTATCTTTATTAGCTAAATTTATAGGACTGTAGTTATTCTACAATTCATTGGCTTTTTTAAGAACTTTTGCAAACAAAAGAAATATTAGAATAAAGCGACAGATAGTTTTATATATGAAAACAGTCTTCACCAGACTGTTTTCATATGGAAAACTGTCTGGTGAAGACTGTTTTCATATAGAAAACAGTCTGGTGAAGACTGTTTTCATATAGAAAACAGTCTGGTGAAGACTGTTTTCATATAGAAAACAGTCTGGTGAAGACTGTTTTCATATAGAAAACAGTCTGGTGAAGACTGTTTTCATATAGAAAACAGTCTGGTGAAGACTGTTTTCATATAGAAAACAGTCTGGTGAAGACTGTTTTCATATAGAAAACAGTCTGGTGAAGACTGTTTTCATATAGAAAACAGTCTGGTGAAGACTGTTTTCATATAGAAAACAGTCTGGTGAAGACTGTTTTCATATAGAAAACAGTCTGGTGAAGACTGTTTTCATATAGAAAACAGTCTGGTGAAGACTGTTTTCATATAGAAAACAGTCTGGTGAAGACTGTTTTCATATAGAAAACAGTCTGGTGAAGACTGTTTTCATATAGAAAACAGTCTGGTGAAGACTGTTTTCATATAGAAAACAGTCTGGTGAAGACTGTTTTCATATAGAAAACAGTCTGGTGAAGACTGTTTTCATATAGAAAACAGTCTGGTGAAGACTGTTTTCATATAGAAAACAGTCTGGTGAAGACTGTTTTCATATAGAAAACAGTCTGGTGAAGACTGTTTTCATATAGAAAACAGTCTGGTGAAGACTGTTTTCATATAGAAAACAGTCTGGTGAAGACTGTTTTCATATAGAAAACAGTCTGGTGAAGACTGTTTTCATATAGAAAACAGTCTGGTGAAGACTGTTTTCATATAGAAAACAGTCTGGTGAAGACTGTTTTCATATAGACAACAGTCTGGTGAAGACTGTTTTCATATAGAAAACAGTCTGGTGAAGACTGTTTTCATATAGAAAACAGTCTGGTGAAGACTGTTTTCTTTATATAGAAAATTGTCTTGAAAAGACTGTTTTCATATAGAAAACAGTCTGGTGAAGACTGTTTTCTTTATATAGAAAATTGTCTTGAAAAGACTGTTTTCTTTATATAGAAAATTGTCTTGAAAATACTGTTTTCTTTATATAGAAAATTGTCTTGAAAAGACTGTTTTCTTTATATAGAAAATTGTCTTGAAAAGACTGTTTTCTTTATATAGAAAATTGTCTTGAAAAGACTGTTTTCTGTTGTCTTGTACAGACAAATTTCTATAGAAAATGTCTTTTAAAGACTAATTTCTATAGAAAATTGTCTTGTAAAAACATTTTTTGTATAAAAATCAGTTTATTGTTTTATTTTTTTAAGTTTTATTTAAAATAATGCCATCTTTTGTTTTCATTTTCTTACCTTTATCAAATTTCAACTCTAACCTTCAACAAATATGCAATAAATTTTATATTAAAACTTAATAACTTGGCAAATTAATTATGCTTGAATTATAAAAAATAAATCTGCAGTAAATTATTCAATAAATTAAATGGAAGTACAACAAAAAAAAATAAAATAAAAACAATCGTGTTTTGTGATTATCTTTGCGAAAATGTCAAATGGTGTGTTAAAAAGGAGTGTTGCTCGCTAAACTCACTCTCTCAGACTCAACACACACTTTTGCACACTGGCAAATGACAAGCCTGCCATGTCGTTTGAATATGAAAATACAACAAAAACAACAACAACAACAGTGTCTACCATGGTTGCAACTACTACTTAACCAACAGATTTAGTATTTTCATGCAGCAGAAAAAAATCAAACGAATTATATGAAATGCAATTAAAAAATCAAGCATTTAATGGGTTTTTATATGTAATTTTTTTGCAGTTGCACTCAAGCTTAAGCATTCAGCATATTAAATGCCATAATGTTTGAATTATACACACTTGCTTACATAAATAAACCAACAATAATAAATTTGTGTTTTATTTTTTTATTTTGATAAACCATTGCGTGTCTGACATTTAAAACAAATAAATATTTGATTGTCAATTTTTTGTTTGTTATTTAAAGTGCCTCTTGTGGTTGTATGGTTGGATTTATGGAAATAAACGTTAAAATAGTGGCATCTTTGTTTATTTGTTTTGTTTATGTTGTTGTTTATGAAGGCAAAATGGTGGCCTAAAGAGCAGAGAGCATGATAAAATGAAGAAAAACTAAATTAAATGGGCCACTCACGTTTTGCAAATAATGAAAAGTAATAAATTTATACAATTTAAGGTCATTTAATAAACAAGCAAATCTTTAAATAAAATAAATACAAAAAATTCTTTAGATTTTATTAGAGAAATATTGCTACAATGTTGCCACCAATTTAAATGTTTGCCTTAATTTGTCCATTTAATTACGTAACATGTAACTGTGCGTACCCCAATAAATGTGTGCAACATTATTGGATCTTCTTCATTTTGTGGTAAGGCTTAACAACAACAAATAGTTAAAACAATTTAAGCAGCTGCAATAAAGAGTTGAAAACCACAAAATGATGATGATGATTTGTACAAAATTTTGTTGAATTTTTTTATTTCTTTCTTAATTTTTTTTTTTATTTGTCTGGTTGTGTAACACTTTTTATTATTACACAGGGCAGCAAAAACAAGACAATACAGTTTCTAAAAGGAAACAGCTTTCTATAGAAAATTGTCTTGTAAAGACTATTTTCTATAGAAATTTTGTCTTTTTAAGACAATTTTTTGTAGAAACTTCTCTTTTAGTTGGCAACGTAGTTAAAATAAAAATTTGAATTTTTATTTTTTTATATAAAAAAGCCATTTCTAGCTGTTTACTTTAAAAAAATCATCAGAAATTTTACTTTTAATGCCAAAAAAAATTAATTTAAAATTTCTGTTGGCAACGCGGTTTTACAAAAACTTTGAAATATTAACAGAAAATTATATAGAATAAAATAAGAACAAAATTCCAAATAATTTTGCTAAAAAAAGGCTAAAAATTAAATATTGAATTAAAGTTGGCAACGCACTTAAACCAAAAGTATGGAATATTTTTTTAAAAAGTGTAAAATACCTTGAATATTGAATTAAAGTTGGCAACGCACTTAAACCAAAAGTATGGAATATTTTTTTAAAAAGTGTAAAATACCTTTAGAAAAAAATTCTATATAATAAGCTTTATAAAAATATAATAAAAATAAAAAACAAAAAAATATAGTTGGCAACGTTAATATAAAGAAATTAAATAATTTTATTAAAAATAAGAAATCTAATTCTAGTAACTCCTTTAAAGATTATACAAAAAAGCGAGAAAAATATAATTTTTTATATTTAGTTGGCAACGCAGTTAAACAGATTATGAATTTTTATCAAAATAATGTATGGTATTATATAAGTTGATCATTTCCAGCTGTTTATTTAAAAAAAAATCATCAGAAATTTAACCTATAATATCAAAAAAATTAATTTAAAATTTCTGTTGGCAACGCGATTTTACAAAAACTTTGAAATATTAACAGAAATTAATATAGAAGTTATGAAGTTCAAAAATTCTATAAATTTTGTTGAAAAAATCAACAAAAAATAATAATTTTTACTCAAAATTGGCAACTCGATTTTATTAAATGTTTTAAATTTGATGCAAAAAAGTTAGAGAATGCAGCTAATAAATACATTTTACAATAAATTTTATGAATATTTCATAAAAACAACCTTAATCTTCATAATTTATTTTAATTAGCAAAAAGTGGCAATGCGAAATTGATTAAAATGGCTATTAGCCAAAGAAATTAAGTAGAAATTGATGGAGAAGTGGCCATTCAGTAAGAAAATAATTATTCCTAACAATTGGTGTAAAAATTATGTTTAAATAACCTGAAAAGCTATAATTTTTATTTAGGTTGGCAACGTCCTTTAGACCGAAAATATATATTTTTATATATTTGTCTTTTTAAGACAATTTTCTATAGAAATTTGTCTTTTTAGGAAAATTTTCTATAGAACTTGGTCTTTATCAGACAATTTTCTATAGAAATTAGTTTTTTTAAGTTAATTTTCTATTGAAATTTGTCTTTTTAAGTTAATTTTATATTCAAAGTTGCCCTGTGTTATTTATATTTGTTGTTTTGGTTTGAGATTATTACACGACTTAAATAAATGTTTGGTTTTTTTTTATGGCAGAGCAGATTAAGCAAAACAAAAAAACAGCATTTAAAAAATGAATTATTTGCTGGAGTTGGCAATAGTATTGTGGTTTGTTGCCTCAATATGAAAAGATGCTGCTGCAACCATTGAATCCGCCAACCAACCAACCAACAATTTTGATAATGTCTATCATCCAAGTCTTGAAAGCGATAGAAATTGTAGCCACAAAAAAAAAATTGCCTTTAGCTTAAAAGCTCATTTGGGTCATAGTAAATTATTTAAAACTATTAAAATGTAAGGAAAATAAAATAAAAAATGACAACTTTTCTATGAGCAAAACTAATTTTCAAAACAATTTTCTATTCCCACGTTTTTGGTAGATCTATTATTGGTGGAAATCATCTCTAATAGGGATGTGATCAAATTGAACTTTAACCTTTGATTTGCAGCAACATTGTAATACAGTGTGGGATTAAATAATAAAAGTAGCAGAAATAAATATATAAAATTTAAATTGAAAACAAGATTTCTTTGAATAAATCACGCTTAATTCTAAATATTAACTCAATACGATGAAAGTTTCTCATAAATTAGCAAAATTTATAAATTTTCTTGAAAATTGTTTAATATTTTCTTACGTTGCCAACCCACTGTCTTAAAATGTTGACCTATTGTCTGTCAAACACCAACAACAATCAAATGCAAAACAACATTGTTGTTTATATGGCAACCTTTAACGGTTAACTTTAACGTTTGTTGTTGTTGTTGTTGTTGGCACATAAATAAAAAAACGTGACTATACATAATAACAACAATAACAAATAAAACAGACAAAGCAATAACAATAATCATAAAAAAATAACTAAGAAATTTAATTAGCAAAAAATCATTGTTTCTAAATATATTTTTCATAGCATTTACCCATAAATCCTTAACAAACATTTTAATTGCCCAAATAAAACTAAACACAACTAATTGCATAAATTGCTAACAAGTGTCAAAACATGTTATTCAAAATGGCAATCTTGTTTAAACCAAAACTGCTCTATAATTTGATTTTTATTTTGTATAAATCAAATTCATACATTTTAAAATAAATAAATAAAATGTTACCTTAATTGGTATTAGTTTAACATTTCAATTAAATTTTTTGCACAAATTGAAAGCCAGCAATAAATATTGTTTTAACTTTTATAACAAACACGCAAACAATTAATTGTTTTAGATAAAAACTATATGGCAGTATTCTAAAAGGGAGTAGTAATTAATAAAAAATACCTAAAGAGAGAGAGAAAGAGATAGCAAGAGAAATGTAAACAAACAGCTACTTATAGTTAGCTAGAGTTGTGAGTGTGTACAGATACACATCAATCCTAGGTAAAGAGGAAAATAAACAGTTAATCTATGTATCTCCCTCTCTCTCTTTTAAAATATACAACTCATTTCTAAAGAGCTAACTATATTATGATTATGCTACTGTCAGAAATCAACCAAAATCCTGAGTACTTTATTTATTTTGCACTTAAATACCTTCTAGGATTAGTGTATTCGCCCAGTTGATTAAGTTATTGGGTGCATGACTTAAAACTGCAGGATTTACAATAGATTACTTATCTCTTCAAGGCGGTTTTTGTTTTTAATAACTTATATTTCATTTAGAAGGGTACATATCAGTCATTTATTATCACTTAGTTAACAAATTTTGTACGAACAAAGCGTCATATGCGGGAAGTTTTGCTTTACTTTTTTAATTTGAAAAAAAAGTGGCGTTGAAGCATACCGGAGCTTATGGTGAATCTATTTCATCGGTTTCAACGTGGAAGACATGATTAGTGCGGTTCAGAAGTGGTGATTTTGAGACGGAGACAAATATCGCCCAGTTTGAAGACCAAGAACTGGAGCCATTACTCCATGAAGATTGTAGTCAAACTCAACAAGAGCTTGCAAACTCATTGGGAGCTTCTCAATCAGGAATTTCAAAATGTTTGCAGCAGCAGAATGCTTCCAAAAGCAGGGAAATTGGGTACTATAGCAATTGAAGCTGAGAGACCTTGAAAGATTATTTTGTAGGTCTGAAATGCTGCTTGAACGCTACAAAAAAAACTATTTTTGCACCTAAATCATTACTTGCTATGAACAATGGATCAAATGCGACCAAAAGTGTCCGGAAATCTTTGCAAGAACAGTCCTTGCAAGACAATTTTCTATATAAGAAAACACAGTCTTTTCAAGACAATTTTCTATATAAGAAAACACAGTCTTTTCAAGACAATTTTCTATATAAGAAAACAGTCTTTTCAAGACAATTTTCTATATAAGAAAACACAGTCTTTTCAAGACAATTTTCTATATAAGAAAACACAGTCTTTTCAAGACAATTTTCTATATAAGAAAACACAGTCTTTTCAAGACAATTTTCTATATAAGAAAACACAGTCTTTTCAATACAATTTTCTATATAAGAAAACACAGTCTTTTCAAGACAATTTTCTATATAAGAAAACACAGTCTTTTCAAGACAATTTTCTATATAAGAAAACACAGTCTTTTCAAGACAATTTTCTATATAAGAAAACACAGTCTTTTCAAGACAATTTTCTATATAAGAAAACACAGTCTTTTCAAGACAATTTTCTATATAAGAAAACACAGTCTTTTCAAGACAATTTTCTATATAAGAAAACACAGTCTTTTCAATACAATTTTCTATATAAGAAAACACAGTCTTTTCAAGACAATTTTCTATATAAGAAAACAGTGTTTCTTTTCAAGACAATTTTCTATATAAGAAAACACAGTCTTTTCAAGACAATTTTCTATATAAGAAAACACAGTCTTATCAAGACAATTTTCTATATAAGAAAACAGTCTTTTCAAGACAATTTTCTATATAAGAAAACAGTGTTTCTTTTCAAGACAATTTTCTATATAAGAAAACACAGTCTTTTCAAGACAATTTTCTATATAAGAAAACACAGTCTTTTCAAGACAATTTTCTATATAAGAAAACACAGTCTTTTCAAGACAATTTTCTATATAAGAAAACAGTCTTTTCAAGACAATTTTCTATATAAGAAAACACAGTCTTTTCAAGACAATTTTCTATATAAGAAAACACAGTCTTTTCAAGACAATTTTCTATATAAGAAAACACAGTCTTTTCAAGACAATTTTCTATATAAGAAAACAGTCTTTTCAAGACAATTTTCTATATAAGAAAACAGTGTTTCTTTTCAAGACAATTTTCTATATAAGAAAACACAGTCTTTTCAAGACAATTTTCTATATAAGAAAACACAGTCTTTTCAAGACAATTTTCTATATAAGAAAACACAGTCTTTTCAAGACAATTTTCTATATAAGAAAACAGTCTTTTCAAGACAATTTTCTATATAAGAAAACACAGTCTTTTCAAGACAATTTTCTATATAAGAAAACACAGTCTTTTCAAGACAATTTTCTATATAAGAAAACAGTCTTTTCAAGACAATTTTCTATATAAGAAAACACAGTCTTTTCAAGACAATTTTCTATATAAGAAAACACAGTCTTTTCAAGACAATTTTCTATATAAGAAAACACAGTCTTTTCAAGACAATTTTCTATATAAGAAAACAGTCTTTTCAAGACAATTTTCTAATAAGAAAACAGTGTTTCTTTTCAAGACAATTTTCTATATAAGAAAACACAGTCTTTTCAAGACAATTTTCTATATAAGAAAACAGTCTTTTCAAGACAATTTCCTATAGAAATATGTCGTTATAAGACAATTTTCTAAAAGAAAATAGTCTCAGGGTTGTACATTTTAGTACAAAAGGAAAGATTGTCTTATAAAGACAATTTTCTAATAGAAAACAGTCTTTACAAGACAATTTCCTATAGAAATGTGTCTTTATAGGAAAATTTCCTATAGAAATGCGTTTTTACAAGACAATTTCCTATAGAAATTTGTCTTTACAAGACAATTTCCTATAGAAATTTGTCTTTACAAGACAATTTCCTATAGAAATTTGTCTTTACAAGACAATTTCCTATAGAAATTTGTCTTTACAAGACAATTTCCTATAGAAATTTGTCTTTACAAGACAATTTCCTAAAATTTTTAACAAATTAAAAAAAATACTCAAATTACTATAGCTAACAAGAACTCTGTTATTAATACAACCCTGTTGATAGTTAAATTAATAATATGGCAATATTTGATTAACAAAGTTGCCAGTAACGATGGAAATATTTAAGCGATTTATATAAGTCAAGCGATTTAAGGATTTTTTTTATTAAACATTAAAAAAATGTATTTTTTTGGATTAATAAAGTAGAGTTGTATCCGGTACTCAAAAAGCAATTAATCATTTCAGTAAACTAAAGAAAAACATTCAGCAAATTATACTTTAAATTAAATATTTTTAGGTAAACAAAATTTAAAAATTTTTTTTTTTTAATTTTTTGTTAATTTTTTTTCTTCTTAAATTGTTTTCTTCAAATTTATATTTTAAGTTTAAAAAATTTTTTGGTGGAAAAAAAATAAGGACAATATTCTATAGAAAATTGACTTATAAATACAATATTCTAATGAAAATTGTATTACAAGGACAATATTCTAATGAAAATTGTCTTATAAAGACACAATTCTAAAGACCATTGTCTTTATAAGTCAATTAAAAAACCATTAATGCAAAAAAATACAAAATTTTACAACGCTGGCATTATGTTGCATTTTTAAATGTGGCAATATCTTAATAAATTGAAAATAATGTGGCCACACTTAACAATATGACGTTTCTCAACCAGGTTGCCATATATTTTAACATGTCAGTAAACAAAGTTGCCATATATTTTAACATATGTCAAAGAAAGCACTCAAGAATATGGCAGCACTCTAATAACAGAGTGGCCTAAAACATTATTAAACACAAAAGAAAGTAAAATACATTTTGGCAATAAACTTGAACAATGTGTTTAAATAGAGAAACACAGCCAAATCAAAGAATAGAACATAAAAACATAATAAAGAAAAAACAACACACACACAATCTTATAACTATAGAGAAAGAGAGAAAGAGAGTTGTTACCAAATAAAAACAAAAAACCGGCTAACAAACCCAAACACAGCTAACAAATTGAAATTCAATCCCTTTTAATCAAAATTGCTTCCCCATATTTAGCAACTAGCTGCACTTGGTAACACTTTTTTCCATGCTTATTCTTCTTTTTCCAAAATTAGATCAAACTAACTAGCGATATGGCAGCTCTGAAAACTCAAATGACATCTGTTTAGGTGGCTGCCCAACGACCTGGCTGTCAGTTTGCTGAAGTTGGATAAAAAGTTGTGTCGTTGTTTTTTTCACGGTGTTTTAGTGAGTGAATGAATGTGTGGTGTATTTTTTTTTCTTGTTTAGAGAAATTTAATTGTTATACAAAACTATTAACAAATTTAAGTGCAAGTAAATGTATTGTTGATACGGCTTAAGAAAGTGTTTAGAACTACTAAACAAAAACAAAAGTGTTTGAAAAATGAGCGAGTTAGAAAATGCAAATAGCCTTTATGAAAAAAGTGTTAAATTATGTGCAGCGGTGGAAAAGCATAAATGTCTTCATGATCGAAATGCTTTGCGTAAAAATCATACGCTCGAATGTCAAATCGCTTGGCAATTGGTGGCCAAAGAATGTAATCAAACAAGTAAGTCAGTCTTGTTTGTAGTTTAATATTATTTATATTATTTTAAGATTAAGAGAACAATTAACTAAAGAAAATTGTACTTACCACCACCAATTTGTTGATATTTATTGTGTTGTTCTTGCTTATGTTGTTGTTGGCCTACTTTAGTTTAGTGAGAAATTTTTATTTGTGTGTGTGTTTGTTTGTTTTTTTGTCTTCCTACCTGCTTGTTCTTGCCGTTTTAATTCATTGTGTTTGGTTACAGTTTGAGAATTAGTGTTTTGCTGGCAGCTATTTCAGTTACTCTCAAACTGTTGTTGCTGTGTAGATAAATAAACACACAGGGTTGTATGTTGATGTTAATAACTGTCAGTTACATTTGCAGAGTTGTATTTTTATGTGTTTATTTAGGTAGAAATAGCTGGAATAAAGGGAATTAAAGGAAAATTAATAAATCTAAAAGAATTACAGTTGTTTTTTAAAGGAAATATGGCAAATTTGTAATTTATTTAAAAGTATGTACATATTTCAAATATAATTTTAAGAAATTTTTAATAGTTTTAAATATTGAAAGCAACTTTAGTGATAGCCTTAAAAATACAGTGTTGTATTCGAAGGCAAAATATAATTTTTCTGAATTGAAATCTTGAAGTCTTGGCAGATTAACCCAATAATTACAATTAGAACTGTGCAAAAAAATTAAAATTTTTCGCAATAAAGGATTTTATGCAATTGTTAAATAATGTTCATTCCTTGTACATTCTTCCGTGGAGGGTTTTTAGCGAAGTTATCTCCTGAAAAGGAATTCCTCATTCTAACCTTACGTTTACATATGCTAGTGACAGTTGGAAAAAGTCTATGCATTCACACTCAAAGCACACGTTCGAATTTATTACAATTATTTTGTTTTTGAAAATTTTACCAAATTCCAATTAATAATTTTAATTTATTTATTTCAAATTGTTATTTTTGTGATTTATTTACATTTAATAAAAATTAAATTTCAAAAAATTTTTCGTGTTTTCCCTTCCAATATTTTAAATTCCTAAACATTTTGTGTATGTTCCCAGCTAAAATTTTAAAATTCCCAAAAAGTTTTTAAAAATCCCAACTATTATTTTTAAGCAATTTATTTCAAAAAGGTATTTTGGTATTATTTTTGTGTTTCCCCTTCAAACATTTTGAATTTCCAAAAAGCCAAAATTTTAAATTCCCAAAAAAATTTCAATAATTTCCTTAATTTTTTAAAAATCCCAACTATTATTTTTGAGCAATTTACTTCAAAAACGTATTTCCAAAAATATTTTCCATGTCCCCAGCCAAAATTTTAAATTCCCAAAAAAAATTTCAATAATTTCCTTAATTTTTTAAAAATCCCAACTATTATTTTTGAGCAATTTACTTCAAAAAGGTATTTTGGTATTATTTTTGTGTTTCCCCTTCAAACATTTTGAATTTCCAAAAATATTTTTTATGGCCCCAGTTAAAATTTTAAATTCCCAACCAAATTTTCAAAAATTTCCTTAATTTTTATTAATCACATTAAACTTGTTATACGTATATATTTTTGTGACCGCGGCTAAAATATCGAATTCCCAAAAAATTTAAAAAAATTCCCAATATTATATATGTATAAATATTCTATTTATTTAAAAAAAAATAACTATATTTTGTTACAATTTATTGAATTCCCAATGTTATTTTGTTTGTGCCCAGCTAACTTTTTAAATTCCCAAAAAGTTTTTAAAAATCCCAACTATTATTTTTGAGCAATTTATTTCAAAATGGTATTTTGGTAATATTTTTGTGTTTCCCCTTCAAACATTTTGAATTTCCAATAATATTTAATATGTCCCCAGATAAAATTTTAAATTCCCAAAAAATTGTCAAAAATTTCCTTAATTTTTTTTTAATATTCTTAACCAGTTTTATTATAAAAAATTGCAAAAATTTAAAATAAAAGAATTTAAACTTGTGATATGTGACCTCAGATAAAATTTCGAATTCCCAAAAAATTTAAAAAATCCCAATAATACATATATTTAAACATATTTATTTGAAACTAAAAATTAACTATATTTTTTTACCATTTATTGAATTCCCAATGTTATTTTGTTTGTCCCCAGCTAATTTTTTAAATTCCCAAAAAGTGTTTAAAAAGTTCCAATTTATGTTTTTGAAAAATTGCCTTACAAATTTATTCTTGCCAATATTTTTCAGTTTCTCCGTAAACAGTTAATTGCCAAACAAACATTTTTTCTATGTCCCCAGTTAATATTTACATTTTTTATTAAATTTTCAATTAATATTTTTGATTTATTTGTTTGGAAAATTTTATTTAGCTAACATTTTCGGGTTTCCCAGCTAAAAAAATTTAAATTCCTAAAAAAAAATTAAAAAATTTTCAATAATTTTTCTTGGTCCCCAGCAAAATTTAAAAATATATATATTTTTTTAAGAATATTTAGTCCTTCTTCAATTTAATTTGAATGTTTTTTCTACTGAAATGTCTTCTATTTTTGGATTTCCTTTAATTATTGATCTTAAGCGCTCTGTTAAGCTTTCTTCATTCATCCAGCATTAGGAATACCGACAATTTATTCATTAGTCTATTCAATTCGATCTTCCCTGATGACAATCCGACCTGAAATTTCTTCTGTGTTCAATACTACTGGATTTGTAGGGTAATGTTATTCATTCGTCATACATAAGTTCAATTTTAGCAGGTCCTTTTAAAGGTAAAATTTAGGTCCTTATAAAGTACAAATTTGGCTTCAATCCTAGGTCCTTTTAAAGTTCAAATTGGAGTCTTTATAAAGTTCAATTTTCTCTTTAATCGTAGGTCCTTTTAAATTGCAATTCTAGCTTTAATGGTAGGTCCTTTTAAAGTTCAAATTTAGGTCCTTACAACGATCAATTCTAGTTTAAATCAAGGTCCTTATAAAGTTCAATGCTATCTTCAATCGTAGTTCTTTTTAAAGTTTAAATCAAGGTCCTTATAAATTTCAATTTTCTCTTCAATCGTAGGTCCTTTTTAAAGTTCTATTTTACATCCTTATAATGTTCAATTCTAGCTTCAATCGTAGTTCCTTTTAAAGTTCAAATTTAGGCCCTTATAAAGTTAAATTTTCTCTTCAATCGTAGGTCCTTTTAAAGTTCAAATTTAGGTCATTATAATGTTCAATTCTAGCTTCAATCGTAGGTCCTTTTAAAGTTCAAATTTAGGCACTTATAAAGTTTAATTTTCTCTTCAATCATAGGTCCCTTTAAAGTTCAAATTTAGGTCCTTATAATGTTAAAATTTAGCTTCTATCGTTGGTCCTTATCTATAAAATATCTCTTTTAAACCAAAACCACATGCACTCGTTAACCTAATCTTAATATTTAACCTTCCCCCCCAAATAGTTGAGTATTGTAAAAATCGTTGGAAGAACTTGATAACCTCCTTCTACCAAGGCATAAAACGCAAGGGAAATCGTTATTATTTGCATGAATATATGGACTTTCTATTGGAAGGAGAAGCCAATAAAACGAAAACCAAACGCAAGCCAGAAGCGACTCTAAATGATGAAACAAATTCGACAACGAACGAGGAAAGTATGCAGGGGAGTTTAATGGAAACCATCAATCTAGAAGATGGAGAGGATAGTGATAGTAACACCACAAGTGCCGATGAATCGAATGAATTGAGTAATACGGATAAGGGCTCACAAACGGCAGTAGGAGTATTCATAATCGATGAAATTGCAGAGGAGGTAGAAGAAACCGAAAATCGCGACAGACGTTCAAGTTATAAGCGTTCATGCAAGCGAGGCCTAAATTCCGAGTTAATTGATGAATTGGATGAAGAGGGGGAGCCGCATGAACCGGAGGGCAAACGTGTGCGTAAATTAGCAACAGATAATCGTAAAAAATTAACTGAACAACAAACTGAGAACAAACAATTGCAAATTAGATTGGATAAAATTAAAGTTAAACCAGCAGCAATTGCAATTAAAAACAAGGATAATAAAGACCCCAATGAAATGGAGGATATGTGGAGTAAGAAACTAAATGAAGCGGTAAATTCCAGCGACTGGTTTTACAATCAAACCAAAAGCTCCAGCCCTAAACCCACTAAAATGGTAGAGCGTTCCACCAGCACTAATATAGACACCAGCAATATGGCCACCCAATATGAAGTTTTAATAAATCCCTCGGATTACGATGAAATCTTTATGGAAACCATCCGAAACCAACTGAAACAAATGAATGCTAGACAAAAAATGAATTTCAAATGTAAAATCTATCATTCTCTATTGGAAGTATTTGATGATACCACGGACTTTCCGGGACCAAATGAGGTAATGAAGTTGCCAGCTAAATCCACACCTCGGGTGGTTAATACCACCACGGGGGAACTAAGATTAATGAGGGAATTGGTGTCCCTGGTGCAAGCAGCCAAAAATACACCAGAAATTATAAATGCCAAAGAAAAGGTTAAGATATCATCTGCAAATCCAAGCCAACCAACACCGACACCTGTACCAACAATACCAGTTAAGTTGCCGGTGGCTGGTAATGACATTAGCAAAGTTGCAACCACTTCACCGCTTTCCCTAAGTCCCACTTTAGATGATGATGACCTACAATTCTCCCTAGACACTTTAGACGTGGATGATGATGTCGATGCTGAATTGCCGCGCACCTTGGATGAAATAAAGGCAAAACCTGCAACGGAAAGTGTTAAAAATCTCTCAGAGGACAATGTTATGGGTTTGCCCAAACGCATACTGCAGAAAGTGGTAAGAGTTTCGGGCGCTAGTGGCAGTACCATTGTGGCCCGTGATGGCGATAAAAAGCGTATTTATCGCATCTATCCCAAGACAATTAATCAAAATGGACTACCCACGGTAGCCAATAAAAATGCCAATATAGGTACGTTTTATGTTAGTCCAGCTAAAGGTCCTAGCGATGTAACAATATCCAGCGGCTCCCATAAAATCCCCAACAATTTATCAAATATAACAATACGACCTTTCAATAGTATGGCAACAATTAATGCTAAAGAATCTCCGGCCGGTGGCAACAATAGCCCTCACAACGTGAATACAAATGTGGCCAACAAGGCTTTAGCAAATCAATCCATGTTTAAAAATGTTAATCCAAGCAATCGCATACTAAGTTCCAGCACAGGCTTTTTCAAAATGCTGCCAACGACGAAAAACATAGCCCCTGCAACGTCTAACAGCAATAAATCGACTATTGTACAAACCCAGCCAGCTAATACCAACCCTACCAATTTCAACAAACTCTCGGCGGCCGCCAAAAATACCATGTTGCCGCCTTCTACGAATTTCTCTACAAAACGACCCATGAACGTACGTGCTCACATTAATGCACCCCATGTAGTACAACGGCGTTATTCCATTTCCGGTCCCTTGCCCGCCGAAAACCGCAACTCTACTTTAGCCCCTCCCCAGTCATCAGTGGCCACCAAGAATTCGACTGCGGGCAACACTCAGCTCCAAGCATCAACCTGCTCCACTGTTCAACAAATACAAATCTCCCAACCCATAAGTCTCAAAAACAAAGGCGCCACCACAACTACTCCAAACCATTCTCAACAGAATATAACAACCAGCGTCAATACAACCAACGAAGAAGATATTAAACCAGCCATGAAAACCTTTGATGAGCGTAAACAGCCTAATAGCAAAACCTCAGCTAAGGAAGCGCCTAAAGATAAGCCCATGCAGCCCGAAGAAATACCCATTTTAGAGACGGCCGGCACAGTTGGCGTAGATGTTTTGGATCCCTTGCTTGTTAAGCTGCCCCAAATTAAATCGGAGCCAGCAGATGATTAAATTGTCAATATTTCTTTTTTTTATTTCTATATAAATCATTTATATATAAAATAGTATGTAGTTTCAAACAAATGAATGCTTGAATTAAAATTAACCTGTTTTAGTTATTACAAAAATTAATGATGGTTAAAGAAAGTCATTTAAATAAGCAAGTTCGAAAATGTTCTCTTTCGAAACGAATTACACAATAACTCTCCTGATAAAACTGCTTAACAGTTGTTAGAAATTGTTTAATAAGGAAATTTTGCTTAATTAAATGATTATCCTTATTGTTTTATTTAAAATGTTGATGTTTTTTAATCTAATGGTAAGTTTTCATTTCGAAAAATAACTAATATTCTAATTATAAGCTACAAACGATTAGTTTTTAGAAAAAAAAATTTTATGAACAAAGAAAAAAAATTGATTTCTTTTAATATTTGGTGAAAAAAAAAATATATTTTTTAATTCATAATTTTTTTTTTATAAAAAATATTTTATGAATTTTTATAAAATTTTTTTATTTTTAAATAATTTTTTATAAAAAAAAAAAATATTTCTGATAATGAATGTTATTGAATTTAGTTTTTTTTTTAGAGATCACTTACCTTTTAAACACTGCCCATCTTCTTTAAATATTTGTATTTTAAAAACTCAGGGGTTTTCAAACTATAGCCACAAACTCAACACAACTCTGCTATAAAGCGGTTAACACATTTGAATTCAAATTTCCTACTAATTAAACAGTTTTTTTTCGTTCAAAACAAACCCAATTATTGTTTACAAACAATTGCTTATCATTAAAGAGTAAAATAAACAACGAGAAAGAGAGAGAGAGAGATAAACCGCAAACATGAGAGCAAAACAGTGTGCTTAACTCTAAGCAAAGAAAAAAAACGCCAGTTTAAATATATTACAACAGAAATTGATTTTATGAATAAATAAAAGATTTTTTAAGGATTTTCTTAATAAATAAAAGATTTTTAAAGGATTTTGTAAGCAAAGCGCAGTTTTTTTAATAAATTTTTATACAAAATAAAATTAATTACGTAATAATCTCTGATTTTATAAGCGATTTAACATTTTTTTTTTATTTTAGTTAATGCATTTATTGTTCAAATTAGTGCTTCACTCATATTGGAATTACTAGCAAGGAAATAAAATGTTTTTAATGTAAAAAATTTTGCTATGACAAGTTATATACAACATTTTGGCGTTTCTCAAAGGTTATAGCAATGAATTGCAGATTTAGATCAACAATTACAATATAAGACATGTTAAACTAAGTAATTTCCACCCTCTCCAAGAACATATTAGACTAGAGAAAAGTTTGTAATTTTTGTAGTGCTGGAATATTGAAACATTAAAAGTGAGAAGGGGAAATAAAGATATTACGAAGGGCCTTTCAAAAGATTTATAAGGATGTACATATTTTTTGTAGGATTGTAAAATAATGTACTTTAAGTTCTAAGACATTTATTAAAATTTGGATTCAGTTTTTCTAATTTTTATGAATTATGGAAATTCTTTCAAATTTAAAGAATTTTTTATTTTCAAATTTATAGAAGTTTATTCAATTTTATAAAAATGTAGTATTTGCTTCATATTTATAGAAATTTAATCAAATTCATAGAAATTTGTTCAAATTTAAATTTTTTTGAACAGAATTTTTTCTTTAAATTATAAAAAAAAAAATTCAAACAGAAATTTGTTTAAATTGTCTTTAATATTTATGAAAGTTTTTATAAAATTTTATCAAAAATCCTTTTTTTATAAAAAAAAAACAACAAAAAAATATCAAAATTTATTAAAATTTATAGAAATTTGTTGGACATTCAGGCCTGTCACAGAATTCCATTCCGATCGAAAGTGGAATTAATTCCGTATTTAGCTTCTTCAGAAAAAGTATAACGAAAATTTCTTTCGGAATGAAACCACTTTCAGTTTTCAAAGTGGAATTAATATTTCTTTGTATTTATTTATTTTTCTAAAAAAAATTAATCAATTTCTGTACCAGAAACTTCACTTTTGTTTTAATATTTAAAACCCTGTCAAAATAAAATCAGATATACAGAATTATTAAATATTTTTTGAATTAATAAGTCACATGGAATCTGAAGAACCTAAAACGAAATCGATCGTAATAAAAACTACGGAATGGAAGCATTCCGAACAAAATGTGTGACAGGCCTGATTAATGTGGAATAGATTTTATAGAAATTTGTTAAAATTTAAATTTTTCTAAAACAGAATTTGTTTTTTTAAATTTGTAGGTTTTCCTTTAAACTTATTAACATTTTTTGGATTTTTAATATATTTTTGAAAATTTATTCAAATTTAATTTTTTTTTAAAACAGAAATTTGTAGAATTGTCTTTAAAATTTATTAATTTATAATCAAAATTTTAATTTTTTCCAGAATTTATAAAATTTTGTTTAAATTTATTTTTTTTAAAACTTAAATTTTTACAAATTTGTGGTGGGATTTTTTCAAATTTATTTTATAGAAAAATTTATAAAAATATTTGAGAAATTTATTCAAATTTATAAAAAAAAAAATTCAAATTTAAATTTTTTTTTTCAAATTTTTAGAATTCTCTTTAAAACTTTTTGTAAATTTATAGAAATTTGTTTAAATTTATAAAAATATGCTCAAATTCATAAAAATTTGCTTAAATTTTTAGCAATTTTCTCCAATTTATAGAAATTTTTTTTTTACTTTTTTTAAAATTAAGCAGATTTATACTGAAATTTGTTAAAACTTATAGAATTTTATAGACATTTGTTTGAAATTTTCTATCAATTTATTTAAGTTTTTTTTTCGATTTAATGCAATTTGTGTAAAAGAATTGGCTCAAATATAAAGAAATCTGCGCAACTTTTTCAAAATTTGTGGAATTTTCTTTTTAGTTTTTGTCAGATTTTAAAGAATTTGTTAAAATTTTGTGCAAATTTGTAAACAAAAATCGAATTTTGTGGCGATTAATGGACCTACGATGAAATGGTTAGATGCAAATTTGTTGACATTTGCGCAAATCTATTGAAATTTGCAAATTTTTTTTTCAATTTCTTCAAGGTTTTTTTTTTCAGATTTATTGCAATTTGTGTAAATAAATAAGAATGGACTGAAATGTATAAAAATCTTCTCAAATATATTGCAATTTGTAGAATTTTCTTCTAATTATATATTGTTTATGTCAGGTTTTATTTATAAAAAAAATTTAATTTTGTGGCTATTAATTGAAGAAATGATTAAATGCAAATTTTTTAAATTTTATAAAATTTTACAGGCATTTGCGCAAATCTATTGAAATTTGCTAAATTTTCTTTCCATATTTTTCAAGTTTATCTTTTAGATTTATTGCAATTTAAGTAAATTTTGAGCCAATTCATATTTAATTGCCTTAAATATATAGAAATCTGCTCAAATTATTTAAAATTTCCTTTTAATTTTATGTAATTTTTGTCAAAATTCATAAAATTTTTAAAAATGTTGTGGAAATTTATACAAATTTGTTCGAATAAAAAATAAACCTACAATGAAGAGGTTAGATAGGTACTATTACCAAAAAGCAAACTTTCCAGAATAGAGCTTTTGTTGAACCCAGATCTTTTACTAAATTTATCATCGCTTAGATTTTTAAAATTTCCAAATTCTAAATGTAATTCTATGAAAATTCTATGAAAAGTGTTTTGGCAATGGCCATATCTCTATCTCTCCATATCTCGAAGATTTTATTGAATTAATTTTTTGTTTTAGAAGAAATTTAATAGGGAATTTAAAAAACCCTATAAAAAAAATTATATTTCCAATGCAATGAATTTAATTTCTATTTAACCTGCAATTTTTATGAGTTTTTTCTAATTTCTTCCTGTAATTTTAAAATTTCTCAAATCGTATTTCTTTTTTCAACATTATCAGTAGAGTGTCCAAAAACCGGTTTCCGGTTTAACCGAAAAAGTGTGTTTTTTAAAAAACCGGTTAAAAACCGAAACCGGTGGAGTTTACAAAGATGAAAAAACCAGTTGACCGGTTTTTGGTTTTGGATACTCTAATTATCAGCCCAATTATGAATAAAAAAATCCGCGGGATTTTTTTCCTATTAAAATTCAATGTTTAAAATGGGAGAAGGAAAAAACTCAAGTGGAGTTTTCATTCATAATTGGGCTGTAAAAGTTTTGGTAAAATTTATAACTTTTTTTTTATTCAATGATAAATTTCTGAAAATAAATACATTTCTTAATTTCTTTATTAATAAAAACTAAAATTGTTATGTTATTAGCAAACCTAGTTGTAAAATATAAACAAAATATAAATAATTATTGATAAAATCTATAAATTAACACTTTTTCTTATCATATTAAGTTATTCCTTACTTGTTAACACATTTTCTTTAACAACAAAACATTGGCATCACTAATTACGGTTATTTCTTATATTCTCTCTCTCTGTCTCTCCCATTAAACAAACGAAAACTCAAACAATAACAAATTGATCATATTTGTTGTTGTTGTCCGCAAAGCAAGCAACATCTACTATTTTTGTTTTCTGGTTTCTATTTTACATGTTGTTTGCAATAAAAACAAACCCTGCATAAAAATTACAACTACAACAAGAAAAACATAAAAAAAAAACAATTGAGCAATAACAGCTGCTACAAAAAAATCAAAAATACACACAAACACAATTTAAGCAACAACACAGGCCATCATCGTCAGCAGCAGCAGGTAGTTGCGACAAAAATTTAGTTGCTAGAGTAACAACAAAAACAACTACATTTTCTACTACAAATTGTAAATAATGGTGGTTCATTCAAAGAAGAAAAGAAGAGAGTAAAGGTGGTGGTAGGTAGTTTTTTGTTGTTGTTGGTAACAATAGTTGCTGGCTGTTTGTTACTTTAATAAGGTTGGTTTTTCCTGAAATTTTGGGCAAAAATAATTTAATCTCTTTTATGTATGTTCGTTTGTATGTTTTTGTTGTTTCATGCTAGTATTTCCGTTAGCAAATTTTTGTTGCTGTTACATCAACCACAGACATTGTTGTCTGCACTCAAATGTGTTGTTGTTGTATTTTTTTTTTTTGCTGAGAGTTTATAATTCTCAATAATGATGTTGCTCATAATGAGGTTTGTTTTTGTAATGAATACATATCTACATGTGTGTGTTTGTGTAGTTCGTGATAATGATGGTGGTGATTTAAATCATTATTGTTGTTGTTTTTTTTTGTTGGTTTCTCGTATGTACAGCTGCTGTTGTTAGTTGCTTGAAATATTATCGTTGTCGTTGTTGGTTTCGTTGAAGTTTGTTGCTGTTGTCTGGCTGACTGCCTGCCTGCTTGCCTGGCTGTTGTTTGGTTTTTTTTTTTTTTTCTGTTTCAACTACTTGAGCAGCAGTCTATAAAATGTTGGCTGCCTGCTGTTGATGATGGTGAGTGTTTTTTTTTGTTTTTTTTTTCTTGTTATTGTTGTTATAACTATTTATTTTGTGTGTGTGTGAGAGTGTTTGTGTGCACATCATTATAAAAGCAAACAGTGGGATTGAATGGAAAATATGTTGCAAATGTTAATAATAATGAAAATCCCAGCATCATCTGAGCATATCTGAGCATTTGGCCGGCTCGAATTTATATACATAAGCTTAATTTCATGTCTTTAGCTTCATTGTGAAGAAATTACAAAAAATACCATTCCAATAAAGAAAAAGTACCAAAAAGTATCCCCTAGAATTCTCACTCACTTAGGACCATATATGCTTAATTTCATGTTTCTAAGTCCATTGCAAGGCGTATTTAACAAGGTGACAGCAGTGGCGAATTGAAATAAATACAGGCGAATTCACTTATTTTTTATATATAGAGTTTGACATACGGACGTACGGGCGAATATTTTTTATATATGTAGTTTGACATTTGTGCGTGCTATTTCTATAATCAGCTGTGCTGCCGATGGCACCTTATTAAATGCACCTTGGTCCATTGTTTTAGAAAATTCAAAAAGTACTATTTAAAGAATAAAAAAGTACCTATAGTTCAGTTCTCAGATTTTGGTACCTAAATATTATACCCTATTTCTAACACTAACTTCAATCAGATACATATCAGCAAACTTTAATGTCGATAAGTGAAATAATCACCCTTATCGTGGTTGGCGTAAACGTCATACGCCTACGACAGTTTCGTACTAGATTAAAGAAACAGTTTGCATTTTATCTTTAATCTAGTACGAGACAGTCGTAGGCGTAAGACATTTACGCCAACCACGATAAGGGTGAATTTAAAATATTAAAAAAAGTACCTTTGGGAGAAAAGTACAAATTTCCCTATTCCTCCTTGAAGTTTAAAAATATTTAATTTTGTCAAAATTGTTTATGCTCAAACGATTATAATCTGTATTAATGTGCCCAAGAAAAAATCTGTTTTAAAAAAAATTACCAAACTGTTTACCCGGATTTGGCCCAATATAAACCTTGGCACTCCAGTTCCAAATAACAACCTGTTAGTTAATTATACCCTACACCACCATAGTGGGGAGGGTATAATGCGTCTAACACTCAACTTAAAGTATACCGATCGACTTTGAATCACTTTCTGAGTCGATTAAACGATGTCCGTCCGTCCGTCTGGTCGGCTGGCTGGCTGTCCATATAAACCTTGTGCGCAGAGTACAGGTCGCAATTTTGAAAATATTTCGATGAAATTTGGTACATATTATTTTTTCGGCTCAAGGACCAAGCCTATTGAAACTGGCTGAAATCGGTCCATTATTTCACCTAGCCCCCATACAAATGTCCTACCGAAATTGGACTTTATCGGTCATAAATGTTTAATTTATATATGTATCTCCACAAATTCCGCTCCATATAAGTTTTATATACACAAAATTCATGTCACCAAATTTTGTTATGATCGGTCCATAATTAGGCATAGCTCCCATACAGAACCGTTTCCGAAAATCACATTAACGTGCATAAATCGCTTAAAAATGTTGGTATACTCACAAAATTCAACATAGTAAACTTTCATGTGGACATAAATTACACCACCTAATTTCATGGTGATCGGTCCATAATTACACATAGCCCCCATATAAGGCCCACTTCCGAAAATCACTCAAAAATATAAATTATTGAAATTTTAAAAGAAAAATGTTTTTGCTCTTTTACTTAGTGTAGGGTATTATATGGTCGGGCTTGACCGACCATACTTTCTTACTAGTTTTTTGTATGAATCCAGGAAACTTATCAAAATTGGCTTAATAATTTCAAATAAAATGTATTTTCCCGATTTTTGTCCCTTTTTGGTACCTTTTTTATCCCCATTACGGTGGAAAAATTTTATAATAAATTACATAATAAAATATTCGTATGTCTATGTCAAATTATAGAAAATTATTTATGAAAAAGTACCAAAATTAAACACAATTTTTATCCCTTAAGGCTTCGAATTTCCAAAAAGTACCAAACTTATATTTTTTATTTTTTGATAAGTAAAGAATACCATTTTAAATTTGTTTCTATGTTTATTGGTTTAAAAGATATATAGGGTGCCAAAAAAGTACCAAAATACAGTTTTTAGCCGTTTTCTCCCCTAAAAGGTTAGAATTTCGAAAAAGTACGAAACACTTGTCAGTTTATTTTTTAAATGGAGTAACATGCAATTTTACGATTTTTTGTAGCTTTATTAGTTTTAAAGATATAAGGTTACCGAATTTACCCGTTTTTACCCCCTAAACGTTCGAATTTCTAAAAAATCCCTTCTTAGTAGATTGTTTTGGGGAGGGAGGAACCCACAGTTAAAATTTAATGATTCTAAATTCAGTCGTTTGAGCTGTGGGATGATGAATTAGTCAGTCATTAACGTTACTCTTTTATATAGTAATACATATAGATTCTAAGTTTTGGCCCGATCTCTCATGTTTGAGTTTAAAACTTTAACTTTATTAGTAAATTATTTGCTTATCGCCCCATAGTTTAGCATACAAAATAATTTTAGATCTTTAGTTTCAATTAAAAAAAATGTTTATCTTTACATTGTAAAGTTTACCAGCACTTATGTACATATTTCACAAACTGTCCCACTGTTAAGCATAAGGTTGCTATCGTCACAACAATAAAGAGAAAAATACAGCAACAACAGAAATTAAAACAAAAAAATACAATAACAAAACCCAGCAACGGCGATGACAACAACAATGAACGACCAAAATCAACCACATTTTACATGATTTCAACTGCTGCTGCTTGTTGTTGTTATTGCTGATGACGACTACGACGACATTGTATCGAATTTTGTGTTTATTTTGTTATTGTATTTCTATAGTATTCGTGAAAAGCAAAAACTACAATAACATCATCATCATCACAACTAATAACAACAACAGCAGCAGCATTGTAGTGTTTTTTTTGGTTGCCTGGTCTGGCATGCCCTGGTCTGTTTTTGCCTGCCTGCCTTGACGATTGCTGTGTATTGACGACGACAACGATGATGATGATGTTGTTTGTTTGTTGTAGCTAGAGTCTAGAGAGCGCAGAGTGTGAGCTCTTCAGTCTGTTGTTTGCTGTTCAACGAGAGTGTTTGCAATATTTTTTAAACGCGGCAAAAAAATTAACCAAAAAAAAAAAGAAAACAAACTAAAATTACAACTACAACAATAAATAAGCTATATAACAAAACAGTGTTGTTGACAAAATACATTAAATAGTGTTTTTTTTTGTTTACAAAAATATTGATTTTTTTGTTGTTGTTGTTCATTGTGCAATCAAAAATAAAAAAAAATATTAGATAAACATTAGCAATTTGTTGCTGCTGCTGCTAACTAAAAACTTAACATGTCCGATACCACAAAACCCGATCATTATAATATCAATGCGAAAATCTGCCGTTTGGTGGAGCAATATCCCTGCATGTATGATCGTTCGCATCCCCACTATTTGAAAAAAGATGTTGTTGACCAGGCCTGGATAAAAATCTCCAAAGAAATGAATGATTCAAGTAAGTAAACAAATCAAAATATGAAAACTTTAACTTAGTTACCTTTTATTAATATTTTATACATAAAAATATCCCCTACTCTTCTCTATTATATTTATTGTTTTGTTGCTACTTTAGCTTGGTTTTTTTTGTTTTTCTATACAATACTACAAGGGGGCAACATTTGGTTTTAAAAATGGTGCGGCAGAGGAGTTTTTCTTTTTCTTCTTCTGCTTGTTTTTCTTCATGTAACGTGTGTGTGTACACAATGTTTTGTTTTTTTTGCTCACTAACAGTGTGAGTGTAATTTTAACTCAAACAACAGCAGCAACAACAACAACTACCCTCCATAACGGAGATTTGTTTTTTATTTATTTTGGCAAAAACAATATAATAAACAATGTTGCCATATGCATTATTGAAGGAAAAAGCGCTTGTTTTAGCATTTACAGCACATATAATAGAATAAAGCAGATTTTTAAAGATTTCGGTGATTTTTTAAGCCCAATAGAACTTGAAATTGTAAAAAATAGCTGAAAAAACTAAATTTGAATCAAGAAAATAATTTTTATTCAAAAATCAATACATTTCAATAACATTTGAAAATGATTTCGGACATATGTCATAGCGCATTCTGTTGGCCTCCAATACATTAATTGTTGCTGCTTTCTCAGCATAAATCAGTGACTTTACGTGTGTAAGCTGGAAATAATCGAGATGTGTCGAATCGCATGATCTTGGAGGTCAGGTCCATTTCTCCAAATCAATTTGTCAAAACAAAGTCACGTCAACGGTGACCAAATGGTATTTGCGTAGTCGTTATCGATAATTCTTGGTTATATTTACAGCAATTTTCTAAGGCGCATTAAAGTCGACCAATTATACTTCACCAAATTATACTTCAAAATACAAATATTAAATATTTTTAGGTAAACAAAATTATTTTTTTTCAGTTTTTTAAACTTTTTGGAAATTTTTTTTTAGCCGACAGAATTATTGAAGATTTGGATCCCGAAGATATCTGGAGTCTTCAGAAAATTGATTTCAACAGACAGACAGACGGACATGGCTTAATCGACTCCGCTATCTATAAGGATCCAGAAATATATACTTTATAGGGTCGGAAAACTATATTGTGGAAAATACAAACGAAATGACAAACTTATATATACCCTTTTTACGAAGGTGAAGGGTATAAAAAATGAAAATCAACATTGAGAAGCAATTTGAAACCCTAATGGAAGAACTTAGAGGTGCAATTTCAAATAACTTGAAACATGTCTGGGATAAAATCGGGCTTAAGTCGGTTCTAGTGACACTCTTCAAATCACTAAAAAAGGTTGCCATTAGCGGAGTTATCTTTTTGGCCAGCCACGCATATTTCCTTGTAGTAGTGACTGTTTAAGATTGTCCTCCTTCCATATGCGGCAATTTTGTTTATTAACACACCCGTTAAGTCAAAAATAAGCCTCAGCGCTGAACACAATTTTGCAATAAAACACACGTCCATAAGTTGACCAAATCGATGAATGATTTTCAAAATAAATTAGGATAATTTGGTAGCGTTGTTCAAGCGTCAATCTATTCATGACGATTTGCCAGAGTATACTGCTCATATGTCCAATTTTCCATGACTCTGGCGTATAAATCAGGCTGAATTTGATATAGATTTATTTGCATAGATTTGTGACTTAAGAAAATCTCACAGGAAAAATTTCGATTGCCAGTTCACATCAGCTCCACGTGAGATGATCATGTCCTCAACTCGCTCGTGCAGAAAGTTTAATGTTGCATGTAGCGCCGTCCTGTTAAAACGGCATGTCATTGGTGTTCGTTATCATACAATTCTGGTCAAAATAAGTTCGTGATCATTCGCCTATAGCGATCGACATTGACTTTATTGTCCTTTTCCTCAAAGAAATATTGACCGATGATCCCAAAATCCACACCAAACTGTGACTTTTCTTGGGATGCATCTTCTAATTCCGTACTGGCCGGAATTGAGAAACCGAAGTTTCTCGAGAAGAATGTTCTTGGGGCGCAAAATAACGCCTATCGCGTTAAGCCTGGCTTCAACAATACTATCAATGTTTGGAAGACCCTATAGTTGTTATCTATGGCCCATATGTAGGTTAAACAAAATATTGCAGTAGAAAGACAGATTTGTTAAGGCTTTCCCTTAACAAATTAAACACATTTAAAGCATTCTTAAGAATATTTCAACTAACTTTCTTCCTCCCTCCTCCCTTTAGTATCATCCTGCAAAGAACGCTGGCGCAACATACGCACCTCCTATGCACGCTCCATAAACGTCAATAAAATACCAGCCAGCGCCAATCGTACCAAACCCTATTATCTCCATGAAGAGCTACAGTTTCTGGCTGCACATATAACACCCGGCATACCAGTGTCCCGCCGATCAGCCTCCAATTCCTACAATGGCACAAATTCATTCTACACTTCGCCGCACAGCGAAAAGGGTGACATACCCAAAGTCTCGCTGTGTGATGAGTCCATTGATAGTTATGCCGCTGTAATGCATGAGGAAATGGAGGATAAATCTCAGTACAATCAAGAGGAGCGCAGTAGCAGTGTGGCCAGTGAGGCAACCTCTAAGAATACCCAAGAAATGGAACAAGATTTACAGCAATTAGAGACAGCTGTTGTGCAGCAATCAACACCCACAATGCAACAGCAGCCATCACCACAAATGCTGGGCCAGGAAGAAGCGGAACCAGAAGAACCTGAATTCCATCCACCGGTAGTGCAAATCGAAGAGGATAATGTGGAAATACCAGTGCAAAATATTCGAAGAGATTCCATCAATTATGCCTGTGCGCCGCCCAAAAAGAGATTAAGGGTCAAGGATAATTGTTATGCCTCGGATAATTTCATAGATGCTAAGGTAAATTTTACAGGCTGATTTTTGTTAAATAGGTTTTTAATATGAATTTTCCTTTCCTTACAGCCTGATATATTACCCCAGCACGATTATGATGGCATTTTCCTGCAAGGCTTATTACCCGAAATGAAGGCCATGGATTTCCGGCAAAAAATCATTTTCAAAAGACGTATTTATGAGGTTTTAGGCGAAATATTTGATAATTCCTCACAAGCCTCCTCAACCACCTCCAATCAAATACCTCACACTAATAATGCCTCCTCTTCATGCAGTTCTGTACAAGCAGTAAATCCCTCGGATTTGAATATGTTGCGACGACTAAATAATCTCTTGCAAGAACCCACTAACAGCCTCAATACTACCTCAACTCCAGCTAGATCGGCCAGTATTTCCTCTACCGTACTCTCCTCACCTGCCTCACCACACTCGGCAACCATGCCCACAGCGAAAATAGGCGCCACCACAAGATCCTCAGCCAGCATAACACGCGGCCGCCTAAGCAATGCCAATGTGGTGATACCCTCCCAGAATGTCAAAGAGGAGCCGGAGGGCAATTGACAATTTTGAAATATGTTTTTTTGTATTTGAATAATGTTTTATTGTCCCGCCTGTAATAGTATGAATTTGTGTAAATATGTAAATTAAGTTTAGTTTGGTTATAATGAATTTTGAAAAAAAAAAAAAATAAGAAAAGTAAAATGCAGAATTAAAGTCATTAGTTTTAAATTAATTTGTAATTTTTAACAAAACTAAATAGTACAATCAATGAAATAAATTTAATACTAACTAAGTAAGGAATATATAAAAAATGTGTTTTTTGAAAAGAAAAATATGAAATTGTGGGGCTTAAAGGGATCGAATCCGAGTAACGTTTTTAAAACGAATTTAAATATTTTGGTGTTCTGTAAATCGATCCTGTTTCAATGTACAAAATCGTGATTTGCAGAACATCAATTCATCAACTATTCGTTTTTGAAAAGTAGAGAAAATTTACTTACAGTTATGATATTATAGATAGCAACTGGCAGCTATGAATTTCTGTTGCCAAATTGCCAAGCAGAAATTTGTGGTTGCCCTCTGACGACGCAACTAAAGTTCGCTCGCCATCCATAGTCGAGCCATTAATTGCTTCTTTAAAGTTTAGTCTAAATACACTAGTTCACTTCAGTGTACTATTGTGATTTGAACTCGCCATGTCTTGTGATTTCGATTCATAGAATTTCTCTCTGGCGAGTTCAAGTTACAATCGTAAATGTTATGCGAGATGCAGCAATTAAAGCCATGAGACCATCCATATGCATCGTTTTTTCTTCGATTGGACTCTAGAACCGTTGGAAACTGACACAACGTTTTACTGTAAAATTGTGTTACCTTTTATATGAAGAAATTAATCATATTTATGTGATTAAAACATAAGTTTTGCTGTTATATATATCATAATTATCCAATATATAAGAAAAGTATTTAGTTTTTCATTTTTAACAAAAAAGTTAACAAAATTTGCAATATTTTAGCTACATTGTTTAAAATCGCTGCTTTGTGACAACAAAATTTCAGCAGTTGGCATTACTGTTAATGTAGCAAAACAAAAGCCTCTCTTTGCGAGAGCATTTTACCGTTGTATTGTAGGTTTTTGTTAGTGTTGCCAGAATAATGGATAGAGTGGAATGTTTACGGTGTTGCCACAATAATGGATAGAGTGGAATGTTTACAGTGAATTTATTAAACATTTCTACATTATTTTGTTGTAATACTATTGAATGCAATCAGTTTAATTGAAATCCATGCAAATCTTTTAAATTTAATTAAGAAGTAACTAAGTTTAATTGCTTTGTTCAGCAATGTTACCCCAAACCTAGTTTTTAACAAGATTTTAAAGGTTTTTGCTAAATGAAAAAATGATTTTTATTAAAAATTGCTAAACTTCTGTTAAAATCTTCCAAGCAATTGAAAATAATTAAGAATTGAGACAATTAGTAATCTTTTTTATTAAAAAATAATCTAAACTTTTATAAAAAAATCGTAAAATCGTGATTTTTATTGAAAATTGCTAAACTTCTGTTAAAATCTTCCAAGCAATTGAAAATAATTAAGAATTCAGACAATTAGTAATCTTTTTTATTAAAAAATAATCTAAACTTTTATAAAAAATCGTAAAATCGTTTCAGCAAAATTCTAATAAAATTGTTTTTTTTATTCTTTTTATTAAAAATTTAAAAAATTTCAGATAAAATTGTCCAAGAAATCAAGTAAAGAATTAATGTTAAATCAATTAATATTGTTTTTATTAATCATAAATGAAAATTTCTATGAAAAATAAACATTTTCAAACTAAATTTTCAATTATTTACTTTTTAATTAAAACATAATACCAATTGTCATTGAAAATCTTCAATATACAGACACACTTGCCAAAGAAGTTGAAAAATTATTTAAATTATAATAGCATTTATCACTTAAATTCTTAAATTTTCAGAAAAAATCGTTACTATTTTGGATTTTTAATAATTACTAATCATTTTAATAAAAAAAATTTAAGACTGCTATATTCGTCGGTGTGGAATTTTATATACTCTTCACCAAATTATAATTTAAAATAAAAATTTGAAATATTTTTAGATAAACAAAATAAAAAAAAAAAATTATTTTTTAGTGAAAAAAAATTTTATATTTTTTAATTTTTTTTTTCTTTTAGTTTTTAAATTTTTTTTAAATTTATTAGTGAAAAAAATGTTATGAAAAAAACTTTTTGGTGGTAAAAAAAATTCGAGTTAAAAAATATTTTTTCCGGATTTTGACCCATTCTAGGTTTGACTAAATATATTAGTAATCCAGCTATAGATAAAAAAAAATCGAGGTTGTTTTGGTTTTTTCCTTATATCTCAGACATTTGTGTGCCGATTTTAAATAGCAATCTAGGTTGGTTTATAGCGGATATATTTGGTAAGTTTTCACCTTTTAAAAGTGGTGGTTTATTTCCTTTAATTAAACCGGATTTTATTAATTGCAGAAAAAAGCAGTTAAGTAGTTTTAAAATTGTAACAGCTCTTTTTTTATTCGAATTTAACAATTTAAATAGTCCCCTCTCTTTCACGGACGTTAACTGTATATAAGCATTCCATCAACACAATTACCATCAACTCGCCGTTACTATTTGTATACACCGCGCCATCTTCTAGCAAATTCCAGAATTATCTACAGAATTAAAAGGTAGGTGAACTGTCAAAGTTGCCTGTTGTTGTTTTTGCTTTTGGGTTTGTTGTATTTTTCGCCACAACAACCACAAGTGAATTGACAGTTCAAACTGAATAAAAAAAATAATCAGCTGTTTCATCACAGTCACCTTTCTAAGTGTGCCCTGAGCAACAGTTTCTAAGGATTGAAATGCTGATAAACATGAATGTTGCAAGCGACCGTTGAATTTTGTCTTCATCTAAAAGTGCCCCTGCTCTCACGTAAGCATGTTGCAAAGCGTTTGGAGTTTGATAGAATTCATTTGGAATGGCCAGCTGAAATGTGAAAAAATGTTCTTTGGACAGATGAATCCAAAGTTTTTTTATTTGGAGAAAAAGGATCGCGTTCTTACGTCAGAAGACACCTGAATTCAATCCAAAATTCACAACAAAAACAATTAAAAATTGTGGTTTTAGCATTATGGTATGGAGGTGCTTTTCGTACTATGGAGTAGGACCGATCTATAGGATCAAAACAATCATGGATAAGAGAGTTTACGTCAATATCCTCCAGGAAGTAATGCTTCCATAAGTTTCCGCTTGTTTTTGGGTCTTCCAGCAAGACAATTCATACCAGAACCATACCAGAAAAAAAAATGGTTTCAGGACAATAAAATAAACGTTATGTTATGGCCAGCTCAGTTCTCCGATTTATCTACAATCGAGAATTTATGGACAGCTATAAAGAAGGGAGTATCCCAAATTCAACCAACCAGTAATGAAGCCTTTTGAATGGCTGTTCAGCAAATCTGGAACTTAATTTCGAAGGAGAGGTGCCAAAATCTGGGTAAATCGATGCAAAAACGTTGTACATCGATCAATATGAAAAGATACTGTTACGTTTTTTTCCTTTAAATAAACCGGATACTTTTGATTGCAAATAAAAGCCGTTTAGTAGTTTAAAAATTGTAACAACTCTTTATTTATTTAAAATGTACAACAACATAATTAAATAGTCACTCAATGTTTCTTTTATACACGTTTATAAATTCGCAGAAATACAGACACACTTTATAATGTACACGAATTCACTTGAAAAACACAGCACTCAGTTGATGTTTATTCGAAAAGCGTCTCTGATAAACTAACTAACGACTGCAACCTCTGCCACTATTTATAACACTGCCATCTGCACTCCAGATTGCTCTTTAACTGTCTAGAGCTTTCTAATACATACGCCATCTGTGGTGTACTTTCTACAATGTTCTTTAACTGAATATTCGAATTCGAATATACGGTAGCAGCAAACAGCGTTGCCAACTTACGATCAATGGTCAACTGAAAGCTTTTATTCAATGTTAATAATGCCCACAGATATGTTACAGTTTGCTATTACAGCACTGCTATTTGAAAGCACTACTACTTTTAAATCAGCCGTTAAAATCGTTATATTTGAATTCAAGTACAATTTCATTGTTATGAAATTTAAAAATACTGAATTCGAAATCTTTAATTTATTTGTAGTTTAAGTATTTATTTTTAATACAATAAGAACTGTAGAGCTACTTTTTTGACTGAGTGTTTTTAAAGTTGTTTAAAAATAAAATTTGTAATAAAATAGAAATCAACAGCACGTTATTTGTTTCACATTCTTGTAAGTATCTTATGACAAGTATTCAATGATATCTAACGAAACATATTTTCCTGGTGCTATTTTTTAGAACGCAGCTGTATTATGAATTATCTAATGGATAAAACTAGAAGGTTAGAATTCCAGAGCTTTGGGCTGCCTTAATGTTAGCAGCTTTGGCAGTTAATGTTAACTGTGGTGCCAAGTATCTACTTATGACAATGTATACAAAAGCTGTTGAATGTGGAAACTTGTTAACAAATCTAAGAGAAGCCTCTCTTAGAGGCTTTTACCGTTGTGTTGCTGGCAGTGTTACCAGTGTGTTTATATTTTGATTATTTGGCTGATGGATTTTTATTAGTCTAGTTATTAAGGTTCCACCAATCTTTATTTTTTCGACTTTGAGTCCCGCCGTGACATTATATGTTTTTTATGCCATGGTTAGTTTCAATTTACACAGAGTTCAAATAACTTACAAACACGATTCATACATCAATCAATATCTACGTAATTCTTCCGTTTCGGTTGCTATTTAAAATCGAGAAAATCAGTCCACAAATGGCTGATATATAGGAAAAAACCAGGTCAACCTCGATTTTTGACCAATATCTGGAATTCTAAGTCAGTAATATAGACAATATGGATATCTAAGGATAGATATTTCAAAGACATTTGCAACGACGTATATAAGACCATAGTAAGTTGGACCTACAATGAGTCAAAATCGAAAAAAAATTTTTAAGTCGAATTTTTTTTTACCAAAAAAAATTTAAAAAACAAAAAAAAAGTTTTTTAAAATTTAAAAAAAAAATAAAAATTAAAAACAATTCTAAAAATTTTTTTTCCAAAAAATAAAAAAAAAATGTTGGAAAAACTAATTTTTTTTTATCTAAAAATATTTAAAATTTTTATTTTGAACAATAATTTGGTGAAGCTCTCTTACTTGATTTCATAATAAATTAACCTTAATTAAAGTAAAAATATTTTTAAACATAAAACCATTGCTGAAAGAGTTAATGAGACACCCAGGGAGGGACTCATGTACATATCAAAGCTTTCATCTATTATTAATATAGTTCCATGAAAAAAATATCTGTTTTAACATCAAATCAAGTTTTCAAGCTCTATTTTGGATTTATTATCTCTAATCTTTGAGTATAAATTAATGATTTCGTCCTCTGTTATATATATTTCAGGTTAAGGGGAAATGACTGACACATCTCTCCTATTTTGTTTACAATTTTAACTGAAATCATTCGAAAAAACAATGATTTTGTTTTAACTTATTAAAAAATCTAATTATTTTTACAGTTTTTTTTAAAAGAATTTCTTACTTAGTTTTTAATTCAAACATTTATTTCCTTTGACTGATATTATGCCAGTTATTGGCAACCCTTTTGACAACCATCACATGACAATGATATTTTTGTGCTAAATACAACACTGGCTAATGCCACGATTACACAAGAGAGTTCTAAACGATTAAAGCTCTTTTATTGTTAAGAGATTGAATAAAATTAGTTGATTTTTAAGAGCTTTATAAGGGGTTTTGTTGAACTCTTAAATTATTAAGAAAAAAAATGAAGTACAAATGGAAAATACAACTTATTTACATAATTACAAAAGCAAAAACAACTAACAACTAAAAACCAAATGATAATTAACAAGAAAACAGCAGTAATAAATGATTTTTATTATTAATACTAAGAAAAAGTACAGTTATTGCCACAAAAATTCTGCTTTAAAACAAATAAAGAAAATAAAGGAAGAGGAGAAGTGATATAATTGGGGGGAGGGGAGCCAAAGTGATCGATTTTTAATTTATTCTTAGGAATTTTGGTTTATTTTAAATTTATTTGTTTAGAACGTGCTATAATTTAGTTTTATTTGTAAGTTTTTTGTTCAATTCCTTTATTTTTCTTTATTTTATTGCGTTTCTGTTTCATTACAAGACACAATCACAAAATTGTGAAATACTAATGATCTTGTTTTTTGTATATAATTTTTATTTCTTATTAGTTGCTTTTTAACTCTTTTTCTTTAAGTTTTTATCAGTGTTGCCACTTCATGTGTAATTACACATATTGTGTGTAATTTTAACTTGGATGTGTAGCCCATGTGTAATTGAGTGAATGTGTAATTCATGTGTAATTTTAAATTCCAATTATATCCAAAATATATTGTCAATGTATGTCTTTTATCTATATTTTGGATTTTAATTGAATGAATGAATTATGGATTGTTCAGATTTCAAAACCGACTGAAATAAATATGTACATTTATATGAGGAAAAGTAGCTATATCCTCTATTTTTAGTATTTTAGTATTCATATTTATTATATTGTACTCGTTTGTTACTCAGTATAATGGAATTATGGCCTTATTACACATTGTGTTGAGAAATAAGACCATATGACTTTATTACTCTGAAGTTAGTCGACTTAAATAAATTTTAAAAATCTCATAATAAAAATTCACAAAATTCTAACAAGTGTTAGTTAGCTTAATTACTCTTTATTTCATTGTTTAATTATAACTAAATTATTTATAATAATGAAATAAAATCATTTCAAAACTAATAATTGTTATTCGTTTTTAAAAATAAACTTATTAATAAAACTAAAAAAAGTTTAATTTTATATGAATATTTCGACCTATGCCGGCAATAGGGTAAATGTCCAAAATCTATAGATTAAAAAGTTACTTGCTATAAATAAAATTACTTATATAATTTAAATTTTTTGAAAGATATATTAAAATAATTTCTTACAATTCAAAATAGTATAGAATTTCTTCCGAGGTAGTGTAGTTTAGCAGCCTCTCCCGCTCATTCTACTGAAGTAGAAGTACCCATTTTGCATTACTTTATTAGCTTACCTCCTTGCCTGCAATATTTCCATATAAATGAAATTAATTTGGCCAAGCGTTTAGAAGATACGAATTTAGTTCCACTAAATTAGGGTTTTCTCCCACTGTGCGTGGGAGTGAAATAAAGTCATAATCAATTATTGGCCAAAGTTTCACTGCACCTGGAATTATATGTACTAGGATCGCCCGGTGGCCGAAATTCGAAAACCATATATGTTTTATTAATATAGGTGGACAATAACATACTTAAAAGTGTACCACAAAAAAAACGTGTGTCCTATTTATATATAAGATGAAGATATGAATCAAGTTTGAACTAAATTAACATTAAGGTTTGCAGAAAAATACGATAAGTAATTTGAAGATTGCTATGTTTGGTTTTCCAAGTGGACATTTCGCCTTTTGTGATAGTTTTGTTTGCGTAATATTGGTAGTAGAAACTAAATTTTAGTTTATATATAAGACTTTTAATTCCAACATGAAAAAAATATAAAACGACAAATACTATTCAATAACTATACATTTTTACAAGTTATTACAAATTGTTATTGGAAAAACGTTAATTTTCAAAATAACCCCAAATCGAAAATTTGTATTTTTATAATTTTAAATTGTTTATAGAATAAGGGTAAATGTATTTACAGATAACGGTATAAACTATTATATCGGTAACGGTAATTGCAGTTATTTCGGGGTAACGTTAGCCAATCTTAAGAGAAAAAAACAAGAACGTAGGAATTTGTGTGAGAAAAATTTATTTACAAATTGTTACTAGTTATTTTTTATACCCGTAAGAGCTGTTTTGTGTTTATGCTATTGTCTGTCTGGTTTGTGTTTTAAATAATAAACAATAAAATTGACTTACTATTTTGGAAGCTTTATTTCAAATTTATAACTACAAATTTTATAAATATAAACATTACAAGATTTTACTGCTAAAGTATTTACTGGGAAGGAAAATGATCAGAGCTATAATTTTTAAACTGAAAACAAAACTGATTTCCAAGCACTTAATATAAATTAGGAATAAATTAAAATTCGAAAGCAAACAGTGTGCTATTTTTTAAATATTGTTAAATTTTTAATAGAAATGTAACAATTTCCAATGGAACAATCTCCGAATGGACATTGATTAATATTTGTTAAAAGCGTATTTGGAATTGACATATTTGACTGATCTCAACAATTCATTAAATTAGAAAAATTCACAAAAAAAAGAGATTGCTAACTTTGCTTTAAACCCCTCATGTATCCAATTGCTGAATAAATTAAAATTACCGCAAGTGAAAATTGTCCATTGACAATAAAGTGATCGTATTTGGTCCAAACATCCCAGAGTCCACTGTGACAAACATTTTATATTCATCACAATTTTATACAATTTCTCGTATTGAAATCACGAAAAGTTATTTACACGTGTAATTTTTTCTCGTATGTGTAATTTAGTCATGAGGCATGTGTAGTTTATAATTTTCTTGGTGGCAACACTGGTTTTTATACTCTTTTACTTTAAAATTTAAACTCTGCTCTCTTTAATAATTCAAATTATTACACCTCAATTAATAGAAAATCAATGACTATGGTTGGCTCTCTTAACGGAAATATTTTGTATTTATTACAAATGAGTGTGGGTTTCTGGCATGTGTGTGAGTGTTTTTGTTGTGGCGAGAGCCAGCCAGCCACCCAATGATAGAAAAACATTTCATCAACAATGAATCTACACAAAAATAAAAGCAACAACAAACAGCTACCAGCAACAGCTTAGTGATGATGACAAACAACATGAAGAAGAAGCAGAAGACGTAAACGAAGAATGAATAAGAAAAGAAATAAACAACAACAACAACAACAACAAAATCAGTCACTTTTAGCCAGGTCGTATTCAGCATTGATGTCATTCATATTTACACATACACTGCTACACAAAAAAAAAACGAAAACAAAAATTATCAGTGAGAGTTTTCGTTAAGAGAGCGAAAGCATTTAAAAGAGCTAAAATCTATTGATATTTCATTTAACAAAAAAAAGCGAGTGATGTTGATATTTAACGAAGAAGAGTGCCAGTGTGACGAGCTTTACACGAGGTTTATTTCTTCACACACACACATCATTGTGTTTGTTATAATAATTTTGTTTTTGTTGTTGCTTGTTTTTTTTTAACAAAAACAACTTCGATTTTTAGTTAATTCTGGGCTCTCGCATGGAGTAGAAGTGTAAATTAGTGTGCAGTGGTAAAGTGTTGCTTATTTTTTTTTTTAAATTTTTTTCTGTGTTAAAACTTTAAGTTTATTTTATATATTTATTCTGTAACCGTGTAAAACGTAAAAGAAAAAAAATACACAAAATCAGAGCATAGTGATCATCAATACAATAGTACAGTGTAACAAGTCTTATCAAAAGAGAGTGGCAAAAGAGGGGGGCCCATTTACTCATACAAACATAACAAAAAAAAACATAAACTAAAACACCAGGCATTCATAAAGTTAATTAACAACAACTACAACTACAAATAACATAACAGATGATGATTAAGAAAGAAAAAATATTGTTTAAGCAGAAGAATAAAAGCTAAATGTATGTACGTGTGTACAGAGTGTATCTTATAGACAGAAAAAATAAATAAAAAACGTTGTCAATGTAATGAAAAATAAGTAAAAATTATCATTTTGTTATGATAGATACAAATATCAGTAATAGATTTTTTTAAAAGACAGGGATGGAAAACAATTTATATTAATAAAAACAAACTTAACGAAGCTTTTTTTAATAAACAAATTAAACAAAAAATGTTTTGTTAACACATTTGTTTTATTTACTTAAAATTTTCATTAATTATTAAGAAATTTTGTTAAATTGATTTTTTTAAAAAACTTAACGAAACCTTATTTTCTTAATTAAAGTTAAATAAATATAAAATTATTCATAAACGTTTAATAAAGCTACAAAACTATTAAAATCTAGACAAATTTTAAATTTTTAAGCAATTTTAAAACTTAACGAAACTTTATTTTCTAAACTAAAGCCTACTAACTATAATATTTGCTACATACCTTACATTAACAAACAATACTATTCAAATTTAGAAAAATTTTTAAATTTTTATGCAATTTTAAAACTTAACGAAACTTAATTTTCTAAACTAAAGCCAATAAGTTATAATATTTGCTACCTACATTGAATAAACATACAATACTATTAAAATTTAGAAAAATTTTGAAATTTTTAAGGAATTCTAAAACTTAACGAAACCTTATTTTCTAAACTAAAGGCAATAAACCATAATATTTGCTGCATATCTTAAATAAACATACAATACTATTAAAATTTAGAAAAATTTTTAAATTTTTAAGGAATTTTAAAACTTAACGAAGCCTTATTTTTAAAACGGAATCAAACTTAATGTAATTTTTTCTTAATTTATGAAACTTTGTTCAAGATAATAAGGTTCCTCAAAAAATTTTGAAATTTTAAAGATTTTGAAAAACTTAACGAAACATTATTTTCTAAACTAAAGACATTTTTCAAAAACTTTTATTATAATCATTTAGCATAGTAATCAAGATTTTGAAATCAATTAAATTTCTGAATTTTGGACAATTTAAAAAACTTAACGAAACTTTATTTTCTAAACTAAAAACATTTAACAAGATTTTTTTATATATTAAATTAGCATATAAAATATACATTTAAAATCAATACAAATATTTAATTTTAGATAATTTAAAAAACTTAACGAAATTTTATTTTCTAAACTAAAAGCATTTTCCGGAAAATTTCACTATAATCGTTTATAATAAATAAGCCTATTTTGAAATCAAATAAAATTCTGAATTTTAGACAATTTAAAAAACTTAACGAAACTTTATTTTTTAAACTAAAAACATTTAAGAAGAAATTTCCATATATTCAATTAGCATCAAAAATATACGTTTAAAATCTGTACTCTTTGGTGCTTTTTGGGCATATAAAAAAACTTAACGAAACTTTATTTTCTAAACTAAAAACATTTAAGAAGAAATTTCCATATATTCAATTAGCATATCAAATTTACGTTTAAAATAAGAACTTTTTTGTGATTTTTGAAAATTTAAAAAAACTTAACGAAACTTTATTTTCTAAACGAAAAGCATTTACAAAGAAATTTTTTTATATTAAATAAGCCTATAAAATTTAAGTTTAAAAACAGTATTTTTTTATGATTTTTGGAAATTTAAAAAATTTAACGAAACTTTATTTTCTAAACTAAAAGCATTTGGGAACAAAGTCTTATATATTAATTTAGCTTATAAAACATACATTTATCAATCAATTAAAATATTTAATTTTGGAGAATTTAAAAAACTTAACGAAACTTGATTTTCTAAGGTAAAAACAGTTAAAAAGAAATTTTGTATATATTCAATTACCATTTAAAATGAACGTTTAAAATTAGTATTTTTTGGTGATATTTGGACATTTAAAAAACTTAACGAAACTTTATTTTCTAAACTAAAAACATTAGAAAATTTATTTTGGTATATTCGTTTATCTGTGAGAAGCTTGTTTCAAAATCAAGAAAAATATTTCATTTTGGTTAATTTAAAAAACTTAACGAAACTTTTTTTTCTAAACCAAAAGTATTAGAGCAAAAATTAAGCTATATTCTTTTAATTTAGCTTAGTTTCTTTTTAAATAAAGAACAAAATTAAATTTTTGATAAATTAAAAAACTTAACGAAACTTTATTTTTTGAACCAAAAAGATTTTAATGAAAATGTTTCCATATTCGTTAAGCTTAGATAAGTTTTATTTTAAATAAGCAACAAATTTGAAATTTTTAACAATTTACAAAACTTAACTAACATTTTTAAATGATTTCATTCTACACTTGAATAAAATAGAAATTAATTTTAAACAAATTAAGCTTTTTTTGCTTAACTAAACCCTATTTTATAAAAGTATTTCAAAAAATTGTATTAAACATTCCAACCCTGCTTAGTGGTGAGTTTTTTGAATGTAAAATGTAGCTGTTGTGTTGTTGTTATTATTATTACTTTATACTTGTTGTTCTTGTTGCTGCTGATGTTTTTTTCTGTGTGTGTTAATATTCGTCATTAAGCTAAACATCATCAGCCATGTTAGTTAATGATGATGTGCGAAGAGCATAACAGCAACAACAACAATTGAATGTTGTTTGGATGTGTGAGTACAAATGAGTGGCGTAGTCAAATGTAAACAAACCAACAAATGAAAATAACGAATATTCAAACGTAACCAAACATGTTCGTGTGCATTTAAGTGAAGTGATAAACAGAATTGAAGCGTTTGACAAGTAATAAATAAAACACACGTGTGATAAAATTAGTGGTGTTAAAATGTAGCTAGAAATGTGTTGTACTTGGAAATAAGATGAAATTACATACAAAATATTAATAAAAGAGAAGATTTTAATAATTTTTTAAAGAAATTTAAAAAAGGGGATAAAACAAATTGTGTTATTTCTTAAGCAAAGTCAAATAAAACCATAAACGAAGCAGTTGTGTTAAAAAAACTTAAATATTTTTAATTATTTTCGCAAAAAAGTTATAAAAATCACTAAAATTTTATTTAAATATTAAAAAATTATTTTTTTTATTTTATTAATGAATTATTTTTTCAATAAATACCTACCTATATTAAAAAAAAAGTTCCAAAAAATCACAAAATGTGAAAAAAATCTTGAAAAAAATCCTCTTCAAAAAACCATACAAGCTCAAAATACCAGAAAATATTAACAAACATTTGAAAATGAATCAAATAAAAGAAAAAAATAATTAATAAAATTTAATTTCTTAAAATTTAATAAAAAAAAATTTTTACAAAAATAATAGAAAATTTTAAATTATTTTTAATATTTTCAATAAATATACAAATGCAAGGACAAGTTAAAAAAAAAAATTAAAATAGGTAGGTATCTTTAAAAAAATCAACTTTAAAAACCCACGCAAGCTCAAAATATCAGAAAATATTAACAAAAGTTTGGAAATGGAAAAAGAAATAATAAAATAATTCAACAAATTTAATTTTTTAAATTTAATAAAAAAAAATAATAGAAAATTTTAAATTATTTTTTATATTTTTAATAAATATAAAGATGCAAGGAAAAAGTAAAAAAAACTTAAAATATCTTTAAAAAAAACTCCTTTACAAAAACCCATACAAGAGAATATTATAAATATTAATGTTTTGATATAAACAAAATTAATTTTAAAATATAGCTAGTTTTATTTTTTTAATTTTCTAAATATTTCTTTTATTATTTACAGAAATATTTCAAAAATAATAAAAAAAAATTTCATATTATCATTATTTTCTCTATAAAAAATGTAAAAACCTAAAAAAAAGTTACAAAAACTGAACTTCAATCTTAAAAAAAAACTCAACTTAAAAAATCCCACACAAAACTGTGATACCAAGAAATAAAAAAAGAGCAAATACTTAATTTTACATATTAAACAAGAGTAAAAATAATAAAATATGCCACCCAAACGAGATCCCTCAAACAACGAAACCCCCACAACTTCCAGCGCAAACAATTCCAACGCTACTTTAGCAGCCTTACAAGCCAACACAACAACTTCCTCGACAACAAACAATGGCAGCAACAATACAACGGCAACAGCAGCAGCAGCTGCTGCCGCCTCTCTAAATGCATTGCCCATATTGGTGGCAGATGCTGCAGCCGAACAGCGGACTATAGCCTATCAAGCAAATGCTAAATTGTGCCGTTTAGTACGTAAATGTCCCTGGATGTATGATCGTAATCATCATAATTATGCCAAAAAGCATATATTGGATAAATCATGGTGTAAAATAGCCAGAGAATGTAATGATTCAGGTGAGTTTATTGCATATTTATAATTTTAATATTCGCCCCCCTCTTGCACACCCCTTTTAATAAAACAACTAAGAAAAAAGCTAGAAATCCCACAGTAATAATACAAAAACAAAAATATATATGAAGCTCATTATAATTATTACTGCTCTTATCAGTTTGAGAGAGCTTATTATTAACAAGAGAGAGAGCATAATAAATAACCGTGAAATTAGTTCATTTTGAAACAGCTCTTTGTTTAATAAAACTCTCTTTCTGAAAGCAAATTAAAAAATGAATGATGTTTTTTTTCTTAATACAATTATTGCTTTTGTTAATAGTTTTTAATGGGTTTTGTTTTATTTCCTTTCTTTAATATTGCCATTACATTATACTTTTACTTTTTCTGCTTAATATTTCCCATTAAATTCATTTCGATGTGATAATGAATCACACTTACATTTTGAGGAGAACACATGTTTCTTGTTGTTTTCCTATTCCAGTAAGAAGAAAAAAAAACCTGTTGCTTGTCTCAAAAAGTGTGAGATTGTTTGTTCTCTTTTGTTTTTCTTTTAACTCTTTATTTAGCTGTGTGTGTTTTCTGTTTTGCTTTTAACAAGAGAGTGATGTTTCTACTTGTTTATATTGTATGTGTTTGTTGTTGTTAAAGTAGTTTCAAAGAAAGAGTTGGGTTGTGCTTTTGTTTGTTGTTTTGTTTTTTGTTTTTAAATACCAACTAGGGTTGTCTAGTATGATTTATATTAAAATAACATTACATACATGAATAAAGGGAATTTACCTAATTTTAATGCTTAAATTGCTAGGTGAAAAATGATAAAATGCTAAAATTATGAAACGGAAATTTATTTTTTTTTTACATTGTAAAATAATTTAGAATTTTACTTATTTTTACAATCTTAAAGCAACAGCATTTGGAAGAAAATTTTAATATGTAAATTTAGCAATTCTATTAAAATCTTGCAAAAATCGTATTTTTGTCAATTAGAAAAACTTAACGAAACTATTTTAATTAACATTTTTCTAAATTCATTTAGCTTAGATAAGTTTTATTAGAAATCAAGAAATAATTTTAATTTATGTTAATTTAAAAAACTTAACGAAACTTTATTTTTGAAACGAAAAATATTGGAAAATAAATGTTGCTATATTCCTTTAGCAGATAGAAACTAATTTTTGAATCATGATAAATTTAGAATTTTTGTCAATTTAAAAAACTTAACGAAACTTTACTTTGGAAACCAAAGAGATTTTAAAAGAAATTTTAATTTATTCATTTAGCTTGAATAAGCCTTATTACAAATCAAGAAAAATTTCGATATTTCTCAATTTAAAAAAACTTAACGAAACTTTATTTTTGAAACCACAAATATTGGAAAAGAAATGTTGCTATATTTATTTAAACTTAATAAGTTTTATTACAAATCAAGAAATAATTTTAATTTATGCCAATTTAAAAAACTTAACGAAACTTTATTTTTGAAACCGAAAAGATTTTAAAATAAATTTTAATTTATTCATTTAATTTGAATAGTCCTTATTTCAAATCAAGAAATAATTTTAATTTTTGTCAATTTAAAAAACTTAACGAAACTTTATTTTTGAAACCAAAACTATTTGAACGAAATTTTATCTAAATTCATTCAGCTTTAATAAACGTAATTCCAAATTAGAAACAAATTTAAATTTTTGTTAATTTGAAAAACTTAACGAAACTTTATTTTTGAAACCAAAAATATTTGAACTAAATTTTTTCAATATTCGTTTAGTTTGAATAAGCTTAATTTCAAATTAAGAACAACATTTTAAGTTTTGCTAATTTAAAAAACTTAACGAAACTTTTTTTTTGAAACCAAACATATTTCAACGACTTTTTTTCTATATTCGTTTAGCTTAAATAAGCTATATTTGAAATTATAAACAAATTTTAATTTTTGTTAATTTAAAAAACTTAACGAAACTTTTTTTTGAAACCAAAAATATTTGAACCAAATTTGAATCAGCTTAATTTCGAATTAGGAACAATTTATAATTTTTGTCTCCGTATTCCATTAGCATTGGTTTAGTTCTGATCTTCCCAGACTATTGGCTCAATACTTTTGGCAAATTTGTTAATTAGCAATTTAAAAATAAATTAAAGAATCTCTATTCAAATGATTCCTTTTACTTTATTCTCTTATAATGAATTTTATTCCTTTTTTTTATTATTCTTTCAGTGGCCTCTTGCAAAGAACGTTGGCGTAATATTCGTGCAGCCTTTGCTCGCTCTATTAACATTTACAAAACTCATAGTGGCCCCAATCGTGTTAAACCCTATTATTTGCACAAAGAACTCTCGTTCCTGGTAAAACCCATGATGGAGGGCCGTGATAAAAAAGATGAATACGATGATACCCCAGAAGGCAGTGGTGGAGGTGGAGGAGGGGTTAAAGATGAAGAAACTGCTGAAGAAGGCGAAGCCGAAGATGATGACGAAGAAGAGGAGGAGCCAGCCGAGGAGGAAGAAGATTTCCACGATGATACAGCCGATATTAAATCAGCATTTGAGGCCTTAAATCCTGATATACGCATACAAGCAGAGACTAGATATCAGAAATTATTACGCAACAATAATAATAACCACAATAACAATGATTTCGAGTCGAGTGGCATATTTGAGCCCCATACCGAATTCACCACAGCCAGTGATGCCGAAAATGAGTATCATTTTAATGATGAGATATTGTCACAAAGCGAGGCCGAACGTAGAGTGGCTCATATGTTGCAGCAGAATGGTTTAAAAAGGCCACCCATGCATTTGGAGACGGAGACCTATGATACTAAACGCTTTAAACTCTCACAAACTAGCAATACGGCCAGTGAAAATGATATACGTTTCTTGGAGGCATTACTGCCCGATATGGCGCTTATGAATACGAGGCAGAAAATCATTTTCAAGCGAAAAATCTATCAAACCTTAGAGGAGGTATTTGAAAATTCCCATGACTTTCCCAATATAGAGCATAATAAAATGGAGCACACTACTACTGCTACCAACAGCAGCCCTCCAAATCAGCATAGTTATCACTCTAGCCCTCTTTCCTCACAGACCCAAGTACGCCAGACAGTGTTGACGGTAAACTCCTCCACCGCACGCAGTTTAATTAATAATATAGCCAATTTAAATGAAACGGAGCTGCAAAAGGTTAATGGTTTCTTGCAAAATTCTTTAAGAAATCTTGGCCCACACCAGCGTTTAGCAAATGGCAATAATGCACCCAGCAGTGCGGCCGCCAAATTAATGTCTTCCACGCCCAAGATTACCATAACCAAGGTAACCTGTCCACCACCAGCGGCCTTAAGAAATCTGGGCTTAGCTAAGCCACCCTCACCCTCACCAGCCACCGTATCCACCACCATACACAATCCTGCCTCGGCTGTTATATCGTCCAATGTACATTCTACCACCTCCTCCAATCCGGGCAAAGCCTGTATTACTCAAAATGGCTCTAATGCAGCCAGCAGCTCTCATCAAAATAACTCTCCCTGGACCCAACTGCTGCCCATTACCATCAAAGATGAAATCGAGGATGTGGATATAGTTTAGTTTTTTTTTATGGGAAACTTTTTAAAAGTTTTTTGTTTTTATAATTTCCCTTTATTTGTTATTAATTAATTGTTTAAGATTTTTAGCATTTCATTTTTAATAAAACTTTTCTAAAAAGTTTTAATTTTTTATAATTTTTTTACCCGGGCCCCTTGTACCTTATTAATCCTGCCTATCTCCGCCTGTTTTACTTAAACAACTTAATTTACTTAATTTCTCTAAAAACAAACAATTTTACTTTTAAAACTTATAATTTTGATTAAGTTTTGGCTTTAATTTTTATAAATCATGTAAAGTTATTAAAGGAAAACATTTTTTATGTGTTTCTTTTCATTTTTAATAAATTGTCCAAATTGTTAAGTACTTAATTTAAGTATTTTATTTTTTAAATAAGAAAAAACAAATTTAAATTAACATAGATATTTTGTTGTGTTTTTTTTTTGTAAAAGTTTTATTAATATTAATAACTTTATATATATATTTTTATATAGAACTTAAGACAAATAATAAATATTAAGGTTTTTTTAAACAGCATATATAAATTAAAGAGATATTCATTAGCAAGAAAAGGGTAAGTATTACTTTCATAAACATAAATTTGTACTAAAATTAATTTTTCAAAGGGTTTGCACTTAAAAATAAATAAAAAGTATTCAAATGCCTTAAAGAATTATGTTAATTTATATATAAATTTCAAAATTTAATTATTTTTCTTTAAGAATCCTAAATTTATTAAATATAAACATTTTATTCTTGAAATTACTGAATTTGCTTTAAATTTGCAACTGGCAACACTAATACCGGAAGTAGTTATCCATAACAGCAACCAATTCACCACCAACCACTTATCTCTACTCTCCTCAACACACTTAGCCAAGACACAAACCATACAGTTTGCTAAACAAAGCAGGGGTGTAACTATCAATACACTTGGAAATCAAGCAACAGAGGTGGATTTTATTTAAAAAAACGTTAAATTTGAAATAAATTTAAATAAAAAACAATAGAAATCAAATAAATAACAAGCATTTAAGTGAAATATAAAGAAAGCAATTGATTTATTTTAATAATTTCTTTAAATTTTTGCTTGTAATTTACCGATTTATTAGAAGGGATGTGAAACTAAGAAGCTATAAAGTTCAAGTGAAAACAATTTGAAAACCCTTATCCTTGTTTAGGTGTGTGAAAAATTTCATTGCAAAATTTGTTTAAATAAAGAAGTTATACAGCCCTATTAGGAATAAAAATTCCGCGGGAGTTTTTCCCCTTTTCTCATTTTTCCTATTCAAATTCAATGGGAAAAAACACCCGGGGAACAAACTCCCGCGGAATTTTTTATTCATAATTGGGCTGATTAGGTCTTACAAATGTTGTCTTAATCGGGGTTAACATTTTTTTTTTCAATAATTCTTTTAGTTTATTGTTATAACTTTGAAGTTTGAAGAGATTTTAAGATGATTTCTTTAACATAAGTTAAAATAGAAATTCTATTTAGGACAAAAACTTACGTCCACTGCCATGCCCACTTTGTAAAATTATAGATTAATTTTAAAAACTCGTATAGTTTTAAAAGTATGAATGGTTACAGATTTATTCTTTCAGAAGTAGAAAGTCCTCTTCTTGCTCTAACGTGCTGCCAAATTTCATTTGAAATCGTTTTGCATTAAGAAAGTTATGAACTGTCAAACTTTGGGTTTAACAACCCTTAAAATGGGAAAATTGTCCGTATAACTGTTTTACTTATTTTAACTTAACTCACTTATTTTGAGGGATATTGACAAGATTTATCTTGCATAGGATAGAAGGGAAGATGGGCTTTACTATGATAAACATTATTTTTTCAAGGTATGCAATATTGCTTTATTAGAGACTAATAAAAAGCTTACATTCAAAATCGTTATATTTATAGAAAAAGTGGGCGTGGCAAGAATTTTATTTTCTTGTAATAATCTCCATCCTCCCTTCTATATAATGCAAAATAAATCTTGTCACTATCTCTCAAAATAAGTGAGTTATGTTAAAATAAGTAAAACAGTTATACAGGCAATTTTCCCATTTTAAGTGTTTTTAAATACAAAGTTTGCCTGTTCATAACTTTCTTAATAAACCAAAATTTGAAATCGAATTTGCCAGGAGATTAGCTAATGAAGAGTACTTTATACTGACAAAAGAATAAATTCAAAATCATTTATAGTTTTCATAGAATAAGAATTTTTAAAATAAATACTAAAAATTCACAAAGTGGGCGTGGCAGTGGGTGGAAAAATTCTACCTTAAAAGGAAGAGCCAATTTCATTCTACTCAATGCAAAAGAAATCATGTTAATATCTCTTAAAATACACGAGTTATAACGAAAATTGTAAAATAAATATTGAAAAAATCACTTGCTACTCGATTCTGTTGACCTGTTACTGGGACAAATTTTTCAACAGAAATTTTTGCTACAATTTCATACTAACAAAGGCCAAGTTCAACAGCTTATAACTCGGCTTAGAAATAAGATATTCAAATGAAGCTTGGCTCGAAGAATCTCCAAGACCAATAGTTTATAATAAGAAAATAAAAATAGTGCCACGCCCACTTTTTCCTATAAATAAAACGATTTTAAAAGTAAACTTTTGATTTGTCCCTAACAAAACAATAGTGAATACAATGAAAATAAATTGTACATCAAAGGAATGTCCACTTTCCCTTCTATTTAATGCAAAATAAATCTTGTCGATATGTCTCATAATAAGGGAGTTATGTTAAAATAATTAAATAAGTTATAACGACAATTTTCCCACTTTAAGGGTTTTTAAACACAAAGTTTGCCAGTTCATAACTATCTTAATACTGCAGCATTTCAAACGAAATTTCACAACACGTTAGAGCAAGAAGCGAGCTTTCTATTGCCAAAAAAAGAAACTTGAAAACATTTATTCTTTTTAAACTATATGTGTTTTTAAAGTTAATATTTTAATTTCACAAAGTGGGCGTGGCAGTGGGCGTTAAAATTTCACTTTAAAAAGAAGCCCCACTTCCATTCTACCCAAAGCAAAATAAATCTTGTCCATATCTCTCAAATTGTGTAAGTTATGCTAAAATAAGTAAAATAGTTATACAGACAATTTTCCCATTTTAAGGATTTTTAAATCCAAAGTTTGGCTTGTCATAACTTTCTTAATGCAAAACCATTTAAAACGAAATTTAGCAACATGATAGAGCAAGAAGAGAACTTTCCATTGCCAAAAGAATAAACTTCAAAACATCCATACTTTTGAAACTATACGAGTTTTTAAAATAAATGCTATAATTTCACAAAGTGGGCGTGGCAGTGGGCGTTAAAATTCCAGCTTAAATAGAAGCCCAACGTTCGCTCTACGCAATGCAAAAGAAATCTTGTTAATATCTCTTAAAATACTTGAGTTATAACCAAAATTGTAAAATACATATTGAGCAAATCGCTTGCTACTCGATTCTGTTGACCTGTTACTGGGACAAATTTTTCAACAGAAATTTTTGCAAATTTTTGGCGCATTTAATTTCATACTAACAAAGGCCAAGTTTAACCAGCTTCTAGCTCGGCCAAAAGTAAAGCTATTGTAATGAAACTTGGCTCAACGAATCTCTAAGACTTGAACTTTATAATAAAAAAATAAAATTTGTGCCACGCCCACTTTTTCTTATAATTAAAACTATTTTAAAACTAACATTTTTATTTGCCTTTAATAAAGCACTATTTCATACAATGAAAATAAATTGTACATCATAGTAAAGTCCACTTTCCCCTCTATCCAACACAATATAAATTCATTCAATATCTTTTAAAATAAGCGAGTTATGTTGAAATAAGTAAAATAGTTACATAGACCATTTTCCCTTAAAATGGGAAAATTGTCCGTATAACTTTTTTACTTATTTTAACATAACTCCCTTATTTTGAGGGATATTGAAAAGATTTATTTTGCATTAAATAGAAGGGAAGATGGGCTTTATTATGATGTACAATTTGTTTTCATTGTTTGCAATAGTGCTTTATTAAAGACAAATCAAAATGTTAGTTTTAAAATTGTTTTAATTATAAGAAAAAGTGGGCGTGGCACAAATTTTATTTTCATGTTATAAAGTCCTGGTCTTGTAGATTCTGCGAGCCAAGTTTCATTATAATAGCTTGATACTTGGCTGAGCTATAAGCTTTTAAACTTGGCCTTTGTTAGTATGAAATTAATTGCGCCAAAAATTTGCAAAATTTTGATGTTGAAAAATTTGTCCCAGTAACAGGTCAACAGAATCGAGTAGCAAGTGATTTGTTCAATATGTATTTTACAATTTTGGTTATAAATCGTGTATTTTAAGAGATATTAACATGATTTCTTTTGCATTGGGTAGAATGAAACTGGAGCTTCTTTTTAATGTAGAATTTTTCCACCCACTGCCACGCCCACTTTGTGAAATTTTAGTATTTATTTTAAAAACTCTTAATATATGAAAACTATAAATGATTTTGGGTTTATTTTTTTGTCAGTATAAAGTGCTCTTCTTTAGCTAATCTCGTGGCAAATTTGATTTGAAATGCTTGTTTATTAAGAAAGTTATTAAAAGGTAAACTTTGTGCTTTAAAACCCTTAAAATGGGAAAATTGTCCGTATGACTATTTTACTTACTTTAACATAACTCGAGTATTTTAAGAGATATTAACAAGATTTCTTTTGCTTTATGTAGAATGAAAGTGGGGCTTCTTTTTAAACTATAATTTTAACTCCCACTGCCACGCCTACTTTGTGAAATTATAGCATTTATTTTAAAAACTCGCATAGTTTCAAAAGTATGAATGGTTACAGATTTATTCTTTTAGAAGTAGAAAGTCCTCTTCTTGCTCTAACCTGCTGCCAAATTTCATTTGAAATCGTTTTGCATTATGAAAGTTGTGATAAGGCAAACTTTGGGTTTAAAAACCCTTAAAATGGGAAAATTGTCCGTATAACTTTTTTACTTATTTTTACATAACTCCCTTATTTTGAGGGATATTTACAAGATTTATTTTGCATAGAATAGAGGGGAAGATGGGCTTTACTGTGATATACAATTTATTTTCATTGTATGCAATATTGCTTTATTAAAAACAAATCAAAATGTTAGTTTTAAAATTGTTTTAATTATAAGAAAAAGTGGGCGTGGCACAAATTTTATTTTTTTATTATAAAGTCCTAGTCTTGTAGATTCTGGTAGCCAAGTTTCATTATAATAGCTTGATACTTGGCTGAGCTATAAGCTTTTAAACTTGGCCTTTGTTAGTATGAAATTAATTGCGCCAAAAATTTGCAAAATTTTTATGTTGAAAAATTTGTCCCAGTAACAGGTCACCAGAATGGAGTAGCAAGTGATTTGCTCAATATTTATTTTATATTTTTAGTTATAACTCGAGTATTTTAAGAGATATTAACAAGATTTCTTTTGCATTGGGTAGAATGAAATTGGAGCTTCTTTTTAATGTAGAATTTTTCCACCCACTGCCACGCCCACTTTGTGAAATTTTAGTAATTATTTAAAAAACTCTTAATATATGAAAACTATAAATGATTTTGGGTTTATTCTTTTGTCAGTATAAAGTACTCTTCTTTAGCTAATCTCGTGGCAAATTTGATTTGAAATGCTTGTTTATTAAAAAAGTTATGAACAGGTAAATTTTGTGTTTAAAAAACCTTAAAATGGGAAAATTGTCCGTATAACTATTTTAATTACTTTAACATAACTCGTGTATTTTAAGAGATATTAACAAGATTTCTTTTGCTTTATGTAGAATGAAAGTGGGGCTTCTTTTTAAACTATAATTTTAACTCCCACTGCCACGCCTACTTTGTGAAATTATAGCATTTATTTTAAAAACTCGCATAGTTTAAAAAGTATGAATGGTTACAGATTTATTCTTTTATAAGTAGAAAGTCCTCTTATTGCTCTAACCTGCTGCCAAATTTCATTTGAAATCGTTTTGCATTAAGAAAGTTATGAACTGTCAAACTTTGGGTTTAAAAACCCTTAAAATGGGAAAATTGTCCGTATAACTTTTTTACTTATTTTTACATAACTCCCTTATTTTGAGGGATATTTACAAGATTTATTTTGCATAGAATAGAGGGGAAGATGGGCTTTACTGTGATATACAATTTATTTTCATTGTATGCAATATTGCTTTATTAGAGACAAATCAAAATGTTAGTTTTAAAATCATTTTATTTATAGGAAAAAGTGGGCGTGGCACAATTTTTATTTTCTTAGTATAAACTATTGGTCTTGAAGATTCTTCGAGCCAAGTTTCATTTAAATATCTTATTTCTAAGCCGAGTTATAAGCTGTTGAACTTGGCCTTTGTTAGTATGAAATTGTAGCAAAAATTTGCAAAAATTTCTGTTGAAAAATTTGTCCCAGTAACAGGTCAACAGAATCGAGTAGCAAGTGATTTGTTCAATATTTATTTTATATTTTTAGTTATAACTCAAGTATTTTAAGAGATATTAACATAATTTCTTTTGCATTGGGTAGAATGAAAGTAGGGCTTTATTTTATGGTAGAACTTTCACGCCCACTGCCACGCCCACTTTGTGAAATTATAGCATTTAGCTTAAAAACTCGAATAGTTTCAGAAGTATGAATGTTTTCAAGTTTATTCTTTTGGCAATGGAAAGTTCTCTTTTTTTTCTAACATGTTGCGCAATTTCGTTTGAAATCGGTCTGAATTAAAAAAGTTGTGATAATGCAAACTTTGGGTTTAAAAACCCTTAAAATGGGAAAATTGTCCGTATAACTTTTTTACTTATTTTAACATAACTCCCTTATTTTGAGGGATATTGACAATATTTATTTTGCATAGGATAGAGGGGAAGATGGGCTTTATTATGATTTACAACTTATTTTCATGGTATGCAATATTGCTTTATTGGAGATAAATCAAAATGTTAGTTTTAAACTAGTTCTAGTTATAAGAAAAAGTGGGCGTGGCACAAATTTTCTTTTCTTATTATAAAGTTCTAGGCCTAAAGGTTGTTCGTGTGAAGTTTCATTATAATAGCGTTTGTTTTTATGGAGTTAAAAGCAATTTTTCCTGCAAGGTATTAATCTTACTTGTTTTTTTTAACTGAGTTAGGTCTTTGACAGCCTAAAATCTTAAGTTAACCTTTAAATAATAACTCTAGTTTGTTTTGATTTTATTTTTTGATTTTTTTAAATATGTATTTATTGGGTATAATATAAATTGTTTATTTTTATATAATAATTAATATGTTTTGTTTTTTTTTTTGTTATATATAAAGAAATTATAAATATGTATTATGGTTTTTTTAATATTATTATTTAGTTAATTAATTATAAAAATAATATATAATGTTATAGTATACAAAGACTGCATAAAAATATTATTAAATAGAAAAATATACAAATTTTTTTTAAAAGTTTTTTGTTTTGTTTAAATAATAAATGCAATTATTAAGCACTTTTTTCTAAAATAAAAAAAAGAGAAATCATAAATTATGGCTTTTAAACATAAAAAATAAAATAAAATACCAACAATTTTAAAATTTAATTTTTAATTTAAGTACAAATTATAATTAAAGAAAGAAATTACAAGAAAAATTTACAAAATTGCACGTTTAATTTAAAGAATTTTTGTTAAAGAATTAAATGCCTGGGCTTGGGAATTAAATAAATTTCAATTACAAAACTTGGTTTTGTTTGTTAAAATTATGAAAAACCTTTTTTAATGGCAAGATTTTTTTGTTAATAAATTTTTACATGGTTTTTTTTAAAAAAATTTACTTTCTAAGTAAATATTTATAAAAAAAATAAACATAAAATAATAGTTTTTTCTTTTGTGTAATAAAACTTAAACTTAAATATAATAAATTTATTATTAAAAAAAAAAAATTCTAATTTAAGCAAAAATTATTTTAACAGGACCTAAAGGTAGTTGTTTCATATAATTCCAGGCATCGACTCGTGTCATTTTGGCGGTAGAGCTGCCATTAATGCTGAGAATCTCATCACCGTTGCGCACTTGGCCAGTTTTTTGGGCGGCTCCTCCTTTAAAATAAAAAAAAAATAGAAAAAAATTAAAAAAAAATTAAAATTTTAAGGGATCTGATTTAGCCACACAACGGGAAAAAATTTTTCAAAAATTTTGTTTAAAAAAACACTCCAAAATTATTTGAAAACTCAGTGAATTTGAAAATGTTTCAATTAAAAATTAACTAAGGGGGATGGTTCTTCCCTAAAGGACTTCCTAACTTTGACAGTTGCTTTAACTGTTTCAGTTTGTTTTGCCAAAACCATCTGGAACGGATATAGCGTTCAATAATATGTGAAACTGATAGAATTGTTTAATCAAAATAAGAATTCTGTTAGAGCAAAGTTCCGCATGATTCGCCCAATTTACGGTCGCCATAATCGTCCCGCAGTGTGAGCATTAATTTGAGTCCACTAGTTTAGTAAACAATGAACCAACTCCCGTACGGCGACGAAGCGCAAGATCTGCCGAAATCATCACAGTTTCACTCACGAGAACTCGACCTTTCGCAGACCACAATTTGTCGAATTTTGCCGAGTTGTGGTCTGCAGAGACACCCAGAGTCTCTGACGGAATCGAACCCACAACCCTCAGATTGATATTCCAGCAGACTATCATCTAGTCTCAGACTATCGTAGAGCTCACAAGATCTCGGCCTTTCGCAGACAACAATTTGTTGAATTTTGCCAAGTTGTGGTTTGGGAAGCGTTTTGCTTGTCAGCAGCTACATTCAGAGTCTATTGTGGGAATCGAACCAGCAACCCTCAGCTAGAGAGTATGCAGGAGAATACGAGAGTGTACAGCAGAATACAATGCAGTGGATTTCGAGATTTCACTCTCGTGAACTCGACCTTTCGCAGACCCATCTTGACGAATTTTGCCGAGTTGTGGTCTGCGAAACATTTTACTTGTCTGCAGAGACACTCAGAGTCTCTAAAGGGAATCGAACCCACAACCCTTAGATTGATATTCCAGCAGGCCTTGTCTCAGACTGTCGTAGAGCTCATAAGAACTCGGCCTGGGGTTTGGGAAGCGTATTGCTTGTCAGCAGATACATTCAGAGTCTATTGTGGGAATTGAACCCGCAACCCTTAGCTGGATAGTCCAGCACACCAGATTAATGAACCAGAGTCATGGAATATTAGACATTTAGGATGCGCGAAATTCATAATGGCATCGATAGGCCTTTTACTATTTAAAAATAGGAAAATCACTTACTGAAAGACCCTTTAAATTTCCGCTCATGTTGCTAAATCAGGCTCTATGTTTTGTTTTGTGAAACTTACCCATAAATACCTTCTTAACAATTAAAGGTCTATTGCCCAAGGGCGAATCAAAGCCACCCTCAATGGAAAAACCTAAACCACAGCTGTCCTTGACAATTTCCACACAACGGGCACCATTAGGAGTAGATTCTTCTGAAAGAAAAACAAAACAAATTTTTAATAACTAAATTTCTTTCACAAATTGTCCTCCTTTAACCCACCTTGTGCTCTAATTTCTGCTTGCAAAGCATTGCGCGTCTCTTGTGCTCTCTCCAACAATTCACTGGTGGAAATCTTACTAACATCCGGTCTAGACAGCTGGCGTCTAGCTCTAATACTGGCCAAGGTAGCCGCTTCCGTTGACACCTGCGGCTGTGGACTGCTGCGGCTGCTCGAACTGTTACTGGAGGGTGTTGTGGCCGAGCTGGCCTTCGAGGGACTGTTGGCTGAGGGTTCCTCGCTAGAGATCACATCTAGATCGAGATCTAAAGAGCGTGAAGCCTTGTGGTAGCTACGTTTCTTTTCGTAATCAATCTCACAGGGTTTCTCGTTGAGACTGGACAGAGAACCCAAAGAGGAACGTTTTTTGCTTAAGGGTTTCACCACCACCGATTCGGAGCGGGTCACCACTAGCACCACCTCAGGACGGGGGGTCTAAGAAAAGGAAAACAGTTGGTTTAAGTAAAAGAAATTAAGTTTCAAAATTAAATAAATACCTTAAGCACCGTTATTGACTCTCGGTGGGTTAAGCCGCGCATACTCATGCCATTGACGGCCAATATGCGATCACCCTTCTTCAAACGACCATCCTTAGCCGCTGGGGTATTGGCTAAGATTTTGTGAATCTAGAAAAAGAAAACTCAATTTAGATAATTAAAGACAAAAATTCAAATTTCTCTACTTACCGTGATTTCCTTGGCTTCATAGTCGGATCCTCCCGCCAAGGTAATGCCGATACTTGATTCCGGTGTATCTCTTTGCAAGACAATGATAAAGGCTTCGGGCGTCTTCAAAGGAGGATCGGCTTCTTCTATTATTTGCTGTATATCTTGAGCAGTGATCAAACTCTGATTGCTGCCAAGCGAAGAGAAACTACCAAACTCTGTGGTATTCTCTTGGGTCGATGAAACATTTTGTGTGGTGGTCGAACTAACACCCGACGACGAGGAGGCTATGGAGTCCAGCGATGAAAATCTCTCATGATAGCTGCTGCCCTTGATTTGTGACTTGACATTAAGCAGGCTGGATGAAGAGACTGCTGGTGACATCACCATATTATTACTACTATTATTGTTGTTGTTATTATTAGCTAAAGCTGCAGAGCGTTCGAATTTCTCTCGAATCTCGGCGGTGCTAATTTTGGCGGTAGTCTTGCTGGACAAACTAGTGTAAGTGGTTTTTGTGTGCGCGGACATTTCAAATTTCTCTCTTACTGGCTTCAAAGATCTTTCGGGAGTTCTGTTTAGAACTTTCGATTTGGCCACCTCCACATGCATCCATTGAGAGAGTTCATTGGCCTCGCAAGACTTTTTGGGCGATGGTGCCTCTACGGCTCTTTGGGGACTAAGGAGTTGTACAGGTTGTGAACTGATGGGGGCCACTACTTTGGCGGGCACTATGTTTAAAAGTTTGGGCTTTGTGCTAGCTTTTTGCAAGGGATCTGCCTTAAAGCTTTGCTTGCGTTCCTCATCTATAAACATGGCACTGAGCTTAAGGGGTGAGCTGCTGTCTGCTGAACGGCGACTGCTGTCATCGGTATCGGAGGTAATCTCCACATAGGCTGCCACATTAATGACTTTGTCCACCAGACTTTGATCACTTTTGTTCACCAATTTATAGTTAATGGGAGCCGTGGGTGAGGCTGCCTTGGAAGGCAAAGTAATCAAAGAACTGCTGCTGGATACCAAGGAAGAACGGGGCTTGGATTTATGATGCCTTCTCACCTCATCTTCGTCATAGCCATCGGTGCTGTCCTCATCATCATAGTTACGATTGCGCATTAAGGCCGAAGTATCTCCGCGGCCATTGCGACATTTGGCCGAGGCCAAAATGTTTTTGCGATTGGTGGCCGAGTCATTGGAACCTGATTTCAAGACTCGACGGCTCATATCCACAGTAGGAGTGCTGCCCACCGATGAACAGCTGGCCTGGGATCCCGAGCCCGAAGTCAAAGTAGAGGTGGTGGAGCTGGCTATGGAAGTGTTGGTTTCCGAGGATAATGTGCGTGTCAAGGCGAATTTCTCCGGCACCTGGGGTACACAGGGAGACATGGGAGGAGAGGAGATGCGTGAGGAAAACACCGAATCACAAGAATCACTTTCTTCATGCAAAAACTGTCTGGTGGGCGTTGTAGCCAAAGAGGTGCGTGGCGGTTTGGCCGGGGGCACTGTATTTAACACATCCATTCGGCGTTGGGCCACTAAAGGTATTTGCTGATGCATAACATGTCTAGGATTTGGTGTTTGGCTGAGATATCCTCGATTGTTGGCTATATTCAAAGTGTTGCTGTGCGTTGTAATATTCAAAGGTCTCAAGGCTGAGTTGAGGGTATTGTTATTAGTAGTAACACTTAGTTCGGATCTTTTGGCGGGTCGGGGCACTGTTAAACAGGAGCCCGTTACCGAACCCACACCACTGTCCGTAGAATCGGTAGAGGAGGAATTGCCCGATGTCTTCACCTGGTCACTATCACGACTTTTGATTTCAGGCAAATCTAAAATGGGTTCTAATGTAGAAATTGGTATATGGGGCCTCTCGGGTATGACCAGACCCCTTAACTTGGACAAACTACGACGTCTTTGTTCCAAGATATTGGTTATAGCTGCCTTGCGTGAGGCCTCATCGGGCACAAAGGCCGGTTGGCCCGAAAAACTGATGCGCCTATCCAAATGTTGCGTGGAAGCATGACGCCTAGGCAGCGAGGCATAGTTTTGGTTGTAGTCTGTGGCCAAAGTGTTGAGGGAATGCATGGAATCGGAATAGCCATGTTGATTGGGCAACTGTTTGGTTAGTTGATAGTGGCGTGATACCTCATTCAGATTCTCCACACTCATGGCACGAGTTTTATGCAAATTTGTCGCATTGGAATAACGTGGTGTCGTGGAAGAATCCAATAGATTTTCGGTGCTTAAATTTAAGGGTTTGGATGAACTATTACTGCGCGAAAAGGTTAAAGGTTTGACCACTACTGACTCTGAGGGTGAGGTGGCGGCCTCATCATTGGAAAACATGGCAATTTTATCACGTACACTCTTTTCGCTTTTCTCATCCTTGCGCCAATCACTGGAGCGGCGCGGAGCACTTAAGGAACGTTTGTAGTCATTGACACTGCTGCTTGTGTGGCTTGTGGTGTGTGTGTCATACAAAGGAGCTTCTAGTTTCTGGGCGGTGGGCGTGGAACTGCCACTACTATTGCCACTGGAAAGATTTTGTGTGGAACGACTGTGGTGTCTAGTGTCTATGATCAATTTGGTGGGTGTATTAGCTTGTATTAGTGTGGGCGTGGCTCTGGAATCCTCCATATTCACCACCAAATCCTGTCTGTAAACCTTGCGCGGCACTGTGGGCGGTGGTGTGCTCTTGGGCAAAGGCGGGGGTGCGGCTATTTCCTGTTCTATTACTATGGGTGCTGTCTTCTGTTTCTCTACTTCTACTACTGTCTGGGTAACACCATTGTTTGTGGTACTGGTCACATGTGTGGTCCTAGTACTAGCCACCATTGTTTGACCCACAGCCGAGGCGGCGTACAACTTTTCGGTATAAATGGTATTGCTGTTGTTGAGACCCGGCGCCTGGGTGGTTGTGGTAACACTTTGCAAAAGGCTGGTGGTTTTCATCATATTGGCTGCGGCGGCGGCTGCTGCTGTTGGCATAATTAAAGGTTCCGAGAAATTGGGTGGAAACTCATGACCATCCGGTGGCAGGCGTGAATAGGTTGGCGGTGACGAGAGTGTGGTTAGATAATCACTACTACTGACAATAATGGGTGTTGTTTGTGGCACTACATGCAGGCCGCTCTCCATTTTGTTTAAATGTCTTTGTTCAAGATCTACAATGAGAATTCCACATACACACACACACGGACACACACAAGGAGTGAGGAGGTGGTGGTTTTGGAGAGAGAGAGAGAAAACAAAAAACATTGGTTAGTTGAGGAAGACACATAAGGATTTGCTTTGTTTTTTTTTTTATATAAATTTCTTAGGGTATAAGGAGTTTTTTATTACAAATAATAGGAATTATGGAAATAATCTAGAAAATAAACAAATAAAACACATGGAGCGTAAGTGAGAGAGAGAGAGAGAAAAGAAAAATAAATATTTAATGAGATTAAAAGTAAAGTTTGAAAAGTTTTTTAATAAAATATTAATCTTATTTCCAGCTAAGAATCTCTGACTTCTTAAAAATAAAGCTGAGAGTGAGAGGTATGTGATAGATATATTTTTTGGGGATTTATTTTAGTGCTAAAGTATTCGCAAGTCTTGTTTTTTGTAAAATAAGTGAATTTTGTAAGGAAAGAAATAATTATTCATAAAATAAGCGATTTGTTTTGTCAAATTATTGATTTTAGCGATTTTTTTAAATTGGCGTTTTTTGCAATATTAAAGATTTTTGGTAAAATTAGCGATTTTCTTTCTTAAATTAGACCGTTATTGATTTCTATTGGTGAAATTCTTGATTTTTTTGAATGAATTTGAGAAAAACGCTAGATTTTTTATTTTGGCGATTTTTGTGAAATTAGCGATTTTTTGTGATTTTAATGATTTTTGTTAAAATAAAGGAATTTTATGATTTTTTTCGGAAAATAACGGTTTTTTGATATTGGTGATTTTTATAAAATTTTTTAACTTTTCAATATTTTCAGTAAAATAAGTGAAATTTGTCAGAAAAGAAATTGTTATTTATTTTTTTTCTGACAAAATTGTAAAATTATTGATTTTAGCGATTTTTTTAAATTGGCGTTTTTTTTACAATATTAAAGATTTTTGGTAAAATAAACGATTTTCTTTCTTAAATTAGATCGTTATTGATTTCTTTTGGTGAAATTCATGATTTTGTTTTAATGAATTTAAGAAAAACGCTAGTTTTTTTTTTGGCGATTTTTGTGAAATTAGCGATTTTTTCAGATTTTTGGTAAAATAAGTGAATTTTATGCATTATTTCTGAAATTAGCGGCTTTTATGATATTGGCGATTTTTATAAAATGTTCGACTTTTTAAAATTTAAAATAAAATTAGTGAATTTTGTCTGAAAAGTAATTTCTATTTATAAAATTAGCTATTTCTTTTGTCAACTCGAGTTTTTCTTTGTAAAATTATTGATTTTAGCGATTTTTTTAAATTGGCGTTTTTTGTAATATTAAATATTTTTGCTATAATAAGTGATTTTATTGATTCAATTATAGCTTTATTGGTTTCTTTTGCTAAATTCAAAATTTTTATTATGAATTTAAGAAAAACGCTAGATTTTTTATTTTGGCGATTTTTGTGAAATTAGCGATTTTTTGTGATTTTAAATTTTTTTGTTAAAATAAAGGAATATTATGCATTATTTCGGAAATTAGCGGCTTTTATGATATTGGCGATTTTTGTAAAATGTTCGAATTTTTAAAATTTTAAATAAAATTTGTGAATTTTGTCAGGAAAGAAATAGTTATTTATAAAATAAGCAATTTCTTTTGTCAAATGGAGTTTTCCTATGTAAAATTATTGATTTTAGCGATTTTTTTAAATTGGCGTTTTTTGTAATATTAAAGATTTTAGGTGAAATAAGTGATTTTATTGATTAAATTATAGCTTTATTGATTTGTTTTGGTGAAATTCAAAATTTTATTATGAATTTAAAAAAAACGCTAGATTTTTTATTTTGGCGATTTTTTGTGATTTTAATGATTTTTGTTAAAATAAAGGAATTTTATGAATTTTTTCGGAAAATAACGGTTTTTATGATATTGGGGATTTTTATAAAATTTGTAAATTTTCAATGTTTTAAGAAAAATAAGTGAAATTTGTTAGAAAAGAAACCGATTTATTTTTTTTCTGACACAATTTTAAATTTATTGATTTTAGCGATTTTTTTAAATTGGCGTTTTTTTTTCAATATTAAAGATTTTTGTTAAAATAACCAGTTTTATTTGTTTCTTTTGTTGAAATTCAAGATTTTATAATGAATTTGGGAAAAACTGTGGTTTTTTATTTTGGCGATTTTTTGTGATTTTAACGAATTTTATGCATTATTTCGGAAATAAGTGATTTTTATAAAATATGTAAATTTTCAATATTTTAAGAAAATTAAGTGAAATTTGTTAGAAAAGAAACCAATTTATTTTTTTTCTGACACAATTTTAAATTTATTGATTTTAGCGATTTTTTTAAATTGGCGTTTTTTTTTCAATATTAAAGATTTTTGTTAAAATAACCTGTTTTATTTGTTTCTTTTGTTGAAATTCAAGATTTTTTTTAATGAATTTGCAAAACGCTAGTTTTTATTTTAGCGGTTTTTTGTGATTTTTAAGATTTTTGGTAAAATAATTAACGTTTTATTTGGAAATTTAAAATTTTTTTTAGCGATTTTTTAAATTTGCAATTTTAGTGATTTTTTTTTAATTTGTTGAATTTGGCGTTTTGTTTTTTTAATGAAACCCTTTTTATTTGAAAATGTTGAATGTCTTAAACAAATCTGATCATGTCTTGTCATTTGATTTTATTACCAAATTCTTTAACATGTCAACAATCAATCTTGCTGTTAAGAATTCAATTCTTTTTTTTTTAAAAAAACGACAAATATTAAACTATAAATAAATTATCTAATCCTTTTGTGTCAGAACATTTCAAACCCCACTAGAATCGTTACAAAAATTAAAAAAAAAATGTCAATTAACTGCTCAGCAAACAACCACTGTTTGGGGTCAGTACAAAAGATTTTGAATATTTTTTTTTTAACTTTTTGACAGATTGTGTTTAGATATTTGCAAGCGCGAAAGCTTAACAGCGAGTAGCATTGAGATAAATAAACAAATCACATTTGACAAATCGAAAATTTATTTGAACCTTAAACCACACAAACACAACTACAAAAGCAAACATTTTACATTTTACATAGAAATATTGAAAATTGTTGGACAAAAATGTAAAGTCTTGTAGGTATTATTTTTCAACTAACAAATGACCATTTAGACAGACAGACAGACGGATGGATGGACAGACGTAGGGTTACACAAATGTTCTTATATATGTTTAAAGTTTCTAGAAAACAATTTGTTTAAACATTTATTTTTAAACAAAAACCAAAATCTTGATTAGAAAACACCAAAAATAAGAATGAAAATTGAAAACTTTGGTTGGTAGACAAATTTGTTAGTGTCAACTCAAGTGACAGTTAAAAATATTTTGTTTAATTTTTCTTAACTTTAAAGTTATTGATTCTGCAACATAATTAATATTTTTTTGGAGTTCAACAATGTTTCATATAAATTTGCTTTAAAAAAATCTTGAAATTTTAATAGATTCAAGTGTTGTTATTTGAATTTAAATAATAATTGTTTGAGTAGGTTTTAAAGCACATTTTTTTTTGAGAATCTTAGGAATTTTTTGAATAATTTTTGAAGACAAAATTAAGTTAAATAATGAATTATTAAGTTGTTTATAATTTAAAAACAATCTTAATATCTGTGTGGGTGTTAGCAACATAATTAAAATTGTTTAATTAGGTTTCTAACCTCATAATCAATTTCATGAATTTCAAAGTTCATTAGACCCTAATATAACTAAGCGATTTTATTGAAATTTGTCTTACACATGTAACATCTAATCTACTTTCATTTAAGTGAATTCATATTTAATTGAATAATATTTATGAAAGTTATTGAAAAAATTACCTAAAACAATTAAAAATTTAGAAATAATTATAAATTTGAATTTCTAGGTTCAACAGATCTTTTAATATTTAAATGAATTTCTTTAATGTTTGAAGCCTTGTAGCTTCATAAGTGTTTAATTTTGAAAACTCTGTTAACTATATATTGATAGCTTAACTTGAGGTCTATTGTTAACCACAGTTTTAAACCGATCGGTTAACAACTGTTGAAGTTATATATACATCTATATTCAAGTAAAAATTCACTGGGAGATTAAAAAATGGCGAGTTTTTAAAACACTGTAGCTTCAAGTGGGTTTTATATGTATAACACTTTTAACTATGTTCTGAAAGTTTAACTCCAGGTCTATTGTTAAGCTAATTTTTAAACCCATCGGTTAAAAACTCTAGAAGTTATATATACAAGAAAATATTCATTGGGTACTAAAAACGGCATGTTTGTAGTAACCGAGGTAGTGATGCTTGAAGCTCAGTAACTTCAAGTGGGTTTCAATTGTTTAATACTTTTAACTATGATCTGAAAGCTTAACTCCAGGTCAATTGTTAAGCAGATTTTGAAAACCATCGGTTAAAAACTCTAGAAGTTATATATACAAGAAAATATTCATTGGGTACTAAAAACGGCATGTTTGAAGTAATCGAGTTAGTGATGTTTGAAGCTCAGTAGCTTCAAGTGGGTTTCAATTGTATAACACTTTCAACTATATTTTGAAAGCTTAACTCCAGGTCAATTGTTAAGCAGATTTTGAAAACCATCGGTTAAAAACTCTAGAAGTTATATATACAAGAAAATATTCATTGGGAACTAAAAACGGCATGTTTGAAGTAACCGAGTTAGTGATGTTTGAAGCTCAGTAGCTTCAAGTGGGTTTCAATTGTTTAATACTTTTAACTATGATCTGAAAGCTTAACTCCAGGTCAATTGTTAAGCAGATTTTGAAAACCATCGGCTAAAAACTCTAGAAGTTATATATACAAAAAAATATTCATTGGGTACTAAAAACGGCAGATTTGAAGTAACCCAGGTAGTGATGTTTGAAGCCTTGTAGCTTCATGTGTGATTCAGTTTTATAAATCAACTAACTAAATTCTGAAAGCTCAACTCCTCGTCTATTGTTAAACAAATTTTATAAAATAAAAATCATTTATGTTTTCATTTTAAAAATTGCTGTGAAAAAACCCTGATAATTTTACCAAAATTATGCAAAACATTGTATTTAATTAGCCTTAAATTATTGAAATTATTAATTTCCATTTAAGGCTTAATCATTTGATAATGTTTTTAAAAGGTTTTTTTCAAGAAAAATACTGTTAAAAATGAAACTTAACTTAAAAGAGTTATAAAGTTTGACATAATTTTGCAAAACAAAAAAAAAAAAACAAAAAAAAACTGCCAAAAGTGTGACTGTCATTTATTTAAATTAACCGAATTTTTGTTGTTGTTGTGTTTTGGTAATTGTTATTGTTGTTGTTGACTTTTTTTTTAAATAATATTTAAGAAAACAGATTTTGCCAAATAATAAATATTGTCATTTGTCTTGCTTTTGTTAAATAAAAATTTAAGTTACGAAAATAAATATTAAATAAGTTTTATGAAATGGAAATTATTTAACATTGTTTTAATAAAAAGAAATTCCCTTTCAAAAAAACGAAAGTAAGTATTATTAAATAACAGTTGTTTAAACTAACAGGGTTAAATTTATTTTCAGTTTCACCTAGAAAACTCAAGCTGGGGTTTTTTTAAAAAACAGCTGAATATTTGAATGAGGGGTAAATTATTTTATAGAATTTAACGAAAATTATGAACTTTAAAGGTTGAATTAAATATCTGGTAATAGAAGCTAACTCATAGTCTAGACTGGCAATAAATTCATTAACATATATGGTAGCAAATGGCAAATTAATGAAATTTGTGATATTGAAAAAGGTACTTTTTCCGCCCTTTTTATAATTTTCTTTATAACTTAAGTAAAAGTGCTGTGATAAGGTTTATTTTTACAAGTATATAAGCTTAATTGTTATTTAATATTTTAGCTAAATTTGAAACAAATCGGTTTTATATAACAGGAGTAAAAGCTTAATGAAATTTGTGATATTGAAAAAGGTAATTTTTTCGCCCTTTTCATAATTTTCATTATAACTTAAGTAGATGTTCTTTGATAAGCTTTATTTTTACCTATAAGAAAGTTGGATAGTTGTTTTATATTTTAGTTAAATTGGAAACAAATCAGTTACTTATTAAAGTAGTGGTAGGTTTGTGAAATTTGTATTATAGAAAAAAAGGTATTTTTTCAATCTTTTTACAATTTTCTTTATAACTTTGGCAAATATTCCCCGATAATGGTAATATTTACAAGATTGTAAGCTTAATAGTTGTTGCATATTTTAACTAAATTTCAAACTAATCAATTACTTATTGCAGGAGTAGCAGCTAACTGAAATTTGTGATATTGAAAAAATGTACTTTTTCCGGCCTTTTCATATTTTCTTTTATAACTTTTGATAATATGCAACGATAAGCTTAATTTTTACAAATATGTTAGCTTAATAGTTGTTTTATATTTTACATAAATTTAAAGCAAATCTGTTTTATATACCAGGAGTAGTAGCTATCGGAAATTTGTTTTATTGAAAAAGATTTTTTTTTCCACACTTTTCATAATTTTCTTTATAACTTAGGTAAATATTCTTTAAAAATGTTTAAATTTACAAATATGTAAGCTTAATAGTTGTTTTATATTTTAGCATAATTTGAAACAAAACGCTTTGTTGTACCAAGAGTAAAAGCTTTCTGAAATTCGTATTATTGAAACAAGAAATTATTGAACATTGTCCTCTGGTTTTTGGCAAACTAATAGGTCATATATATCAGCTGATTACGTCAGATTATTTGCTACAACTGATTGTAAATTTTTTTATTAGTTATTGGTTTTTATTTAAAAAGAAAGAAAGCCCTATTACTACTTAATAATATTTTTTTAGTGCTTTAATATTTATTTTTAATAATATTGTCAATATAATTGACATTTAAACTAATAAAATGTGTAATCTAATCTTAACAATAATAAACAGTGGAGAGACTATATGACTGCTGATGTTATAACAAAACTATTAGTCATATAATAAATGATAATCAATCGAAAAAATAAAAAACAAATTAAATTTGTTTTGAAAATTATATAAAATTATTAAAAAAAAAAGAAAAAAGATAAGAAATTTTTAAAGGAAGGTGCAAAGAATAAAATGAAATCATTTTAAAATTATAAACCCAAAAAGCTTAATATTTTAATATTAGATTAATTTTTAAAGATAAGTTTAAGGGTTTTTGCTAATAAATCTGTTTTGTAGACCATGAACTTGACTTGTATCATTCTTTTCTTTTTTCTTCTTTTAAAGACATTAAAGTTATGGCCGTGTGTAAATTAAAATTATCTTTTGTTTTACTACCTTTTAAACTGCTAACACTTGAACTTACTGTTTGTGGCTGGCTACTGCTGTTTTGGCTTTATGCCCATGATTTTTATGTCTCTTGTTATGTTTATGTTTGGTTGGGTTTGTTAAGTTTTGGTGGTAGGTACCTTGCACTCTCTTTATAATAACAATAATAAAGGTTTTGTTTTTAGCACAGGCTTTAATTAATTTAGTTTTTTTATTTTCAAATTATAATTTGGTTTTTATCTTAAAAATAAAAAGAAAGAAAGACGACCCAAAAGTAACGCTTGATGTGCATAATTTAAGTGCTTTTTTCCTCACAACATTCTTTTGAACTAAAGTTTTTTACAAAAAAAAACAAAGCAGACCTTTTTCTTAAGGTTTTCTAAAATGTATGACAAAATGTTTATCTTGTTTTTTATTAAAAGAAAAAAAAAAACTAAAACAAATTAACCCCAAAAAGTCATCAAGTGTATTAAAAAGAGTGCCAAACGACAGGTGCAAGTGAAGTAGACAATGAAGCCAACTTAACAACAACTGAAGCAAAAGAAGAACAATACAAAGTGAAACAAACAGACCACGCTTTTTTGCATTTAGTGGCCGTTAAATGTAAACATGAGTATTGGAATGGCGGCGGGTTTTGGCCAAAAACATAAAACGAAAGAACAGCTGTAATGAAATTTTCTTTTTTTATTTTTTTTAGAGAATAATGAAACAAATTTAATTATCTTTTTATGACAAATGCACAAAGAAGTTAATTATTAATTATAAAACATGCAGGTAAAATATGGCAAGATGTTAAAAAATATAATAAATTTAAATAATGTACAATAAATTGGAATTGAAAAGTAGCTGGTAATTAACAACTAACAGTAAAATGTTTTTTTAATCATTAATTTAAAATTTATTAAAATTTCAACAATACCAACAAATTCACAATTAAAAATATATTGGAAAATGTAAAATTTTATTTTCAAATATATTTTTATAATTTATTTAATAACTTTCGCATCGAATTTCTGATTGGGATTATTTTCCAAGGAAAGTAAGCTGTATAGTTGTTTTACATTTTTCTAAAATTTCAACAAAATCGGTTACTTATACGAGGGTCTGCACAATCTAGAAATTCATAGTTGAAGAAAATTTGATTTTTCAAATATTTTTTTATAATTTACTTTATAACTTTCGCAACTAATTCCTGATTAGGATTATTTTCCCAGGAAAGTAAGTTGTACAGTTGTTATACATTTCACTAAACTTTCAACAAAATCGGTTACTTTTACGAGGGTCTACACTATCTAGAAATTCATTCATAGTTAAAGAAAATTTGGAAAATGTTAAATTTTATGTCCAATTTTTTTTTTTGTAATTTACTTAACTTTCGCATCGAATTTCTGATTAGCATTATTTTCCCAGGAAATTAAGCTGTATAGTTGTTATATATTCTCCCCAAATTGCAACAAAATCGGTTATTTATACGAGGGTCCGCACTATCAAGAAATTCATAGTTAAAGAAAATTTGATTTATAAATATTTTTCTATAATTTACTTAATAACTTTGACAATTAATTCCTGATTAGGATTATTTTCCCAGGAAAGAAAGCTGTGTAGTTGGTACACATTTCACTAAAATTTAAACAAAATCGGTTACTTATACGAGGTTCTACAATATCAAGAAATTCGTAGTTAAAGAAAATTTGCAAAGTGTAAAATTTTATTTTCAAATAAATTTTTATAATTTACTTTATAACTTTCGCAAATAATTCCTGATTAGCATTTTTTTCCCAGGAAAGTAAGCTGTATAGTTGTTACACATTTCACTAAAATTTCAACAAAATCGGTTACAATATAAAGTAATTCGTAGTTAAAGAAAATTTGGAAAATGTTAAATTTTATGGCCAATTTTTTTTTGTAATTTTCTTTATAACTTTCGCAACTAATTCCTGATTAGGATTATTTTCTCAGGAAAGTAAGCTGTATAGTTGTTATACATTTCACTAAAATTTCAACAAAATCGGTTACTTATACGAGGGTCTGCACAATTAAGAAATTCATAGTTGAAGAAAATTTTATTTTTCAAATATTTTTTTATAATTTACTTAATAACTTTCGCAACTAATTCCTGTTTAGGATTATTTTCCCAGGAAAGTAAGCTGTATAGTTGTTACACATTTCACTAAACTTTCAACAAAATCGGATACAATATAAAGAAATTCGTAGTTAAAGAAAATTTGGAAAATATTAAATTTTATTTCTAAATAAATTTTTATATTTTATTCAATAACTTCTGCAAATATTTCTTGAAGGTGTGTTCAATATTTTAGTAAAATTTAGGACAGATCGGTTTCTTGTGCAAGGTTTTGTTATACTTCGAAATTCAAGCATTTTTTTTTTTTTTTTTTTTTTTTTGAAAAAACTTATTTTATACTTTTTTATAACTTTCTTCATAACTTTGATAATTATTTCTGAATTAAGTTTATATTCGTTTAAATGAAAGTATAAAATTTGTTATAAACTTTAGCTAAATTTCACTGCAAACGCTACCTATTACAAGGTTCTGTTGAACTTAGAAATTCAAGGTTGTTTTTTCCCAAAAATTTCTTCACAACTTTGATATTTATATCTGGATTAAGTTTAAATCTGCTTAAATGAAAGTATAATAGTTGCTATATAATTTAGCTAAATTTAATTTTAATCGGTTACTTATACCAGATTCTGTTAAACTTAGAAATTTACGGTTAATTTTTTTCTCCCAAAAAAAAACTGATTTTATACTATTTTTATAGCTTTCTTCATAACTTTGATAGTTATAACTGAATTAAATTTAAATTTGCTTGAGTGAAAGAAGAATAGTTGTTGTATACTTCAGTTAAGTTGTCTTACAAACGTTTATTATTACAAGGTTCAGTTAAACTTTGAATGTCATGCACATTTTTTTTCTTAAAAACTGATTTTATAACATTCTTCATAGCTTTGGTAAATATCTGTGGATTAAGTTTAAATTCACAAATATGTAAGTGGAACGGTTGTTACTTACTTTAGCAAAATTTCATTTTAATCGGTTACTTATACCAGATTCTGTTAAACTTAGAAATTTATGGTTAATTTTTTTCTCCCAAAAATTGGTTTTTATTTATTTTTTTTATAACTTTAGTAAATATTTCTGGATAAAGTTTAAATTTGCATGAATGAAAGTAGAATAGTTGTTATATATTTGAGCCTATTTTCAATAAATTCGGTTACTTCTACAAGGCTTTATCGCACTGAGAAATTTAAACTTATAATTTTCTTTTCAAACTAAAATTTGTTCATAACTTTTTTATAATTTTTTTCATAACTTTGGTAAATTTTATTTAATCATTTCCGTACTTTATCTCCCCATAAACCAAAATTATATTGTACTAAACATTAACTTATTTAAATATTACTCTTTGAAACTTTAGCAAACGCCCTAGTAACTGGGAACACAGTTACCGCAGCCGCCTGCTTAATAAGTTTCACGCCATTTTCTAAATAATTAATGGCCACACTTTTAAATCAAAATCTTTATGAGAACTCTGTAGAAGCAGCAGCTAAAAACTCTCAGGCAATATATTGTATAAACCAACTAACTGTAGCTAAGTAAATATCTTAGTGCTATCTTCAAAAAGAGAAAAACTAATAATTTCCTTTAGTTTATTTGAAATAGAAAAATATTCACAGCATGGCCAAGCCAAAGCAGCAAGAAGATTAAACAAATGTTGGACATTTTAATGATAAACATTATTTATATAATAGAATATTGTCAATATTTAATAAATTAAATGCAAATTTAGAAAAAGGATACGTAAAAAAACTGAAATTCTCACAAGAGTTTAGCGAAATTTATAGCAGTTTGTTAAAGAGAAACTGACAATTTAAAGTAATGTAAGAAATTTCTTTATATTTTTAAGTAAAAGTAAGGAGATTTAAATGGTTTTGAAAAAGAAATGATGTCCATACAAATTATATTAGGAATAACTTAAATGAAATTGAAAAATTTTAAATATAACAAATAAAAATATATAAAATTTATATCAATTTTTTATAAATTTCTTCATAACTTTCTTAATTTTATTTGGATTTAGTTGTAATTTGGTTAAATGAAAGTAGATTAGTTGTTACGTATTTAAGCTTAATTTCATTTAAATTGGTTACTTAAACAAGGGTCAAATGAACAAATGAATTTCATGTTTTTTTGTTCAAAAACCGTTTTTAAACTTCCTTTATAACTTTGGTAAATATCATTGGATTAAGTTAAAATTCTGTCATATGAAAGTAGAGTAGTTGTTACATAGTTTATGTAAATCTCATTTAAATCGGTTACTTATACCAGGATTTTTTTTTTCCAAAAAACCGTTTTTATACTTTTTTATAATTTTCTTTATAACTTTGTTAAATATTATTGGATTAATTTGAAATTCTGTCATATGAAAGTAAAGTAGTTATTTTATATTTTATGTAAAATTCGTTTAAATCAGGATCTGTTGCCATGAGAAATTTTTTTCCCAAAAATCCGTTTTTATACTTTTTTATAACTTTCTTCATATCTTTGGTATATATTATTGGATTAAGTTCAAATTCTGTCATAGGAAAGTAGAATAGTTATTTTATATTTTCAGCGAATTTCATTGAAATCAGTTACTTTTTCAGAAAGTTATGATCCAACAAATTCTTTAAAATGTTCTTTTATTATTTAAAAATAGTTTGTGTAATCTTCAACATTCCCTTGTCATTTTTTTTTTATAAAATATAGATACATCTCTTTATGTTCTCAATATTTCTCTATTAATAACACATTTTATTTATTTTATTTATATTTAAACTCCATTAAACTAAAGAACAACAAACCATCCTTGACAAAATACTTCCGTTACGTTTTCTGCCGTCTTTCGTTTTAAAAGCGCTGGGAAGTGCTGCAGTTTTGCTGTTCAGCGGAAATTGCTTACATTGCTCAAAGGAGACAACTTAAAACTATATTTATAAGAAATAAAATACCAACTAAAAAAAAAAGAAAGAAAGAAAAAACTTAAAAGACAAGAATTTGCCTGGGAACAAAAACCAAAAGCAACACTTTAAAAACTGACTAGAAGACAATTTTACTGTCTTTTTTATAATTAAAGAGGCTTAAATATAAAGAAAAACTATAAAAAAGCTAAGATTGAAGAAAACCAGATTTATCGGGGGGGAAAAAATGGTGGTTCTAAACACCAGCTAGATTTTCAAACTAAAGTGAAATTAACCGTTTTGATAAATGGGAAAAAATTTATATGAGTCACTCACTCTCAGCAGTAAATGATGAGAAAAGGATCTGGGAAAAAAATATAAGTTTGACACTGAGGCTTTATTTTTTTTTTATGACTTACAGATGATGTCTAATGTAAGAGTTACTTATTAGCTTTGTGGTATTGTTACTTTACACATACGTTGTTGTTATGTGAATGTAACAAAAAAAAACTAAAAAATTAAATATTTCATGGCTTATAAAAAAGCCATAACGTTTTAGTAATTTCAATTTTTTCCACAGAATTCAAAATAATTAAAAATAAATTGAGGACAGTTAAAAAACAAACAGAAAATAAAATATAAAGCAATTTTAAATGGTATTTTCTACAGAAAATTGATAAATATCTTGGCGGCTTTAAAAAGTTTTTGTTTTTTTTTTTAAATTTAATTTAAATTTTTAAGTCATAAAGCAAATTGTTTGAAGCCATGTTAAAGGCCTAATTTAAATAAACATATTTCCTAATATTACAAAACAAACATTTAATGGGTTTTTCAACTATTTAAATTAAATGAATAAATACAAAACTAAAGCGGTTATTCAGAATGAAATTTTTAACAGAATTTAATTTAAAAAACTTTTGATAAAAAGAAAAAAAAAAAATATAAAGAATGAATGGCAATAAACTTAAGACAACATTGTTTACCTCTTGTCAATAATAGGCAAACATTGTTAAACTTCATGCCAATAGCTCAAAAATTATGAAAAATTCTTAAATCAGTTTAAATTTCAATTGTTTACATTATTGACATAGAGTTTACACGATGTAAACAATTGAAAATTTTGAGTAATTGCTTTTCAATTCCTATAAAATCGTTAGAATATTGAAAATACTAACTCTTTACATTGTTTACATCATGTAAACAATGTCTTATACCATGCCAATAGCTCAAAAATTATGAATAATACTTAAATCAAATAAAATATCAATTGTTTACATTATTGACATTAAGTTTACATCATGTAAACAATTGAAAAGAAAAGACAAATGCTTATCAATTGTTATAAAATCATGTAAAATTCCTATAATATTGAAAATTGTAATTCTTTACATGATGTAAACAATAGGTAAACAATGTGTAATTTCATTCTAAAAGTCCAAAACTTATGAAAATTGCTTAAATCAGGTTAAATTTGAATTGTTTACATTATTGACATTGAGTTTACATTATGTAAACAATAGAAAATTTTGAGTAATTGTTGTTCAATTGTTATAAAATCAAATAAAATGCTTAGAATATTGAAAATATTACTTCTTTACATTATTTATATCATGTAAACAATAGGTAAACAATGTGTAATTTCATTCTAAAAGCCCAAAACTTATGGAAATTGCTTAAATCAGGTTAAATTTGAATTGTTTACATTATTGACATTGAGTTTACATCATGTACATAATTGAAAAGAAAAGACAAATGCTTATCAATTGTTATAAAATTACATAAACTCGTATAATATTGAAAATAATAATTCTTTACATTATTTACATCATGTAAACAATAGGTAAACAATGTCTAGTTTCATGCGAAATGCTCAAAAATTATGAAAAAATCTTAAATATGGTTAGATATCAATTGTTTACATTATTGACATTGAGTTCACATCATGTAAACAATTGAAAATTGAGAGTAATTGATGTTTAATTGTTATAAAACCCTATAAAATTGAAAGAATATTAAAAAATCTGATTGTTTACATTATTTATATCATGTAAACAATAGGTAAATAATGTCTAATTTCATGACAATAGCTTGAAAATTAAGAAAAATATTTAAATCAGGTTAAATATCAATTGTTTACATTATTGACATTGAGTAAACATGATGTAAACAATTGAAAATATTAGGCAATTGCTTTTTAATTGTTATAAATTCGAGTAAAATGCTTACAATATTGAAAATTTTAATTCTTTACATTGTTTACATTATGTCAACAATAGGTAAACAATGTAAAATTTCATTCTAAAAGCCCTAAACTTATGGAAATTGCTTAAATCAAGTAAAATTACAATTGTTTACATTATTTACATTAAGTTTACATCATGTAAACAATTGAAAATTTAGAGTAATTGCTGTTCAATTGTTAAAAAATCATATAAAATCGTTAGAAGATTGAAAATACTAATTCTTTACATTGTTTATATCATGTAAACAATAGGTAAACAATGTGTAATTTCATTCCAATAACACAAATCTTATGAAAAAAAATTTAATAAGCTTAACTATCAATTGTTTACATTATTAACATGGAGTTTACATCATGTAAACAATAACAGATAATAAGAAATTCTTTATTTTTATGTAAAAATCTGACCTCTTATTATTTACTTTATGTAAATAATATTTAATAGCGATATATTACTCAAAAATTCTTTAATTTTCTTTTAATTACCAAAGAAATTAACACAAATACTTGGTTTAAATTGAGATTTCGTGGTAATTTATGAAAAAAAATTTAACATTTATTGTTATTATTTACTTTAAATACAAAATATTAAAACAACAGGAAGGAAAATTTTAGCAAAAAATGTTTTCTTTGCTGTACCTTTCACATACTACTTAATTACGGTTGGGTAATTAATACAAAAAAAAAAAACATTCTTTATTTACCCATCATAAATGCTGAACGCTAAAGATGATGAGGCTGAGCATTGTTTGTTCTTTGCCTTCCTGGAAATGCTTGTGTGTGTTTATTAAACACATTCGACATATTTGTAACAAAAAAAAATAAAACAAAACAAAACTACATACAATAAAATTATCTTAAGTAGCCATTAAGTAAATTGTTTAAATACATTATTTCTCCTCTCGTTACATACTTTAAAACATAATTTGGTTTGTATTGTGAGGCCAATGAAGGAAAAATTTGTGCAAAAAAAATGTGTTAATAACATAAAAATAAAATTACAAAGTGCGTAACATAACATTTAATAACCCTTTTTATAATTTCAAATCATCGCTGCTTACTGCTTTTTACATTTATGGTGGAAATGAAGAGTTTGTTGTGAAGATTATTATAAATTTCAGGGAAAGCCTTTAAGTCTTTGTTTAGCAATTTCTGCTCTTGGTATTGACAATTAATGAAGAACGTTTGTCTGTCTGTTGATATTTTTTTTTGTCCGCCAAGGAATCGCTCAACAAAAAAAAACATCAAACGCTTAAATGCCGCCAATATGTTGTTAAGTTTTGTTTTTTTGCTCTTTCTCTTACTATAATTTAGCTCTTTTTCAAAAGGTATTTTAACATTAAATAAACATTTTTCTGCTGGTTTTTTGAGGTAGTTTTTTTTCTATAAAAAACACACATTTAAGTTATAAAGTTGGGAAAAAAAAATAACTGACATTTTTAAGTGTAACAAAGTTGTTTTTGCGTTTTAATACAATTTGAAAATAAATAACAAATATTTGGTTGTTGTTTTAAAACTACAAAGCTGCTTAAATGAACTTTCAAGGCTGGAACTAATATGTTAAAAATTAGTTCCAGTAAGGGACTTCAAAAGGCTTTAAAAATAAGAAAAATTTTAAATTTAAAATATTAAAAAAAATTCAGAAATTGATTTTCCAAATGTTGTAATTTGTGTAAATTCAATCTGATTAAAATGAAAATTTGCTTAAATGTATTTTAAATATTATTGTTGTTTCATGTTTAAGATAATTGAAATCAGTAAAAGATTTCTTAAGTTAGGAAGAAAATTGTTTGAACAGCTGTTTTGAAATTATTTTAATTTTTTTTTTTAAATGTTGTAATTTGCTTAAATTCCATAAGATTAAATTGAAACTTTGCTAAATTATATTTCAAATATCTTGCTTATATCTGACTACAAATTTAAGAAATCATTTGAAAATTTCTTAAGTTAGGAAGAAAATTGTAAAATATTGAGATTCAAAAATTTTTTTTTTTGATTTTCCAAAAGCTATAACTTTTCCTTAAAACAAGCAATTTAACTGAAATTCGTTACAAATATAAATTAAATATTTAACATATTAAATTATAAATATAACACAAATCCCAACAAAATTGATGAAGTTATAAACAAAATTATACTATTGCATGAAACAAAATACAAAATTTTCTTACAATGATTTTCAAAAAGCAATTAATCTTGACAAAAGTAAAGGATTAAAATCAAATATATACAAAACATTTCTCATATATATTACTTAATTAAAACAAAATATATAACAAATCCAATAATAATAAGTCAAGTTATAAGGTAAAATATAAAAACACTTTTAATTGATTTAAAAAAAAATTCCCAAAAATTCATAATTTAAATAGCTAAAAATTATATATAAAGCAGCTCTAATAATAGTTCATTGTGAATTTTAACACATCAAATTTTTATAATTTCTAACAACAAAATGTAAAAATTTTGGGCAATTACAAATTTACATCAATTTTGAAGGGTCTTAATTAAAATTTACAGAATTTTTATCATGATTTATCATGAATTTAATTCAAAATTATTTCTCATGATTTATTGGAAACCAATAAATTCCCATCAAATTTATTACTAACATGGTTAACCAACTTTATTCCATAAAAGTAACTTAATAGGCTCTTAAATTTCGATTAAAATCTTGAAAATTATTTTAATGTTTTTTTTTTTTTTTTGTTGTGTCTTATTTTATAAGGAAAATAAAACCCTTAAGCTATCAACATTTTGTAGTTCTTTTTGCTTTAAAAAGTTAAACATTTTGCATAAAAAAATAGTTAAAAAAAACTTAAACAATTAATCAAACTCTAGTAGATAGTTTGTTTCATTTTGTTTAAACGTATATAAAAAAAATTAAAAACTAAATACTAGATAAAAAAAACAACACAAAATGTGATATTAAAAACCATGAAAAATTATGATTTAAAAGACAAGTAATTAATCTTAAACTTAAAAGGTTAAAAATGTTCAAACCAAATGATTTTAAATATCAATTTAATTCTGTAAATAATAAAATAATAATTTTTTTGTAGCCTGAGAATTCAGGTTTCCAGCTTTAATTTCTTTTAATCAAAAGTTAATGAACCTTTCGTTATTTAAGCAAAAATCAAAGCAAATCATCGCCAATTTTTTTTTTTGTATAAGATTTGGCAAATTTGCACCTCTTCTCTATGGGCTACTTTTTTTGTTTAATTTAACAAATTTCTTTGGCAACAAATTAACAAAATTCTAAAGGTTTTTTTTTACTCAAAAGTGTTAATCTGACACAAGCTGTAGGGGGTTATGAATTTTTGCACAAAAACAATTATTTTAAGAATTATTAAAACTAAACAAAAAATTTTCAAAATAACAAACAATAACTAAAAATAACAATTGCGAAATTTAACAAAACATAAGATTAAAGTGCAAATTATTAGAATTTAAGCTCTTTTTTTAATATTTCTTATATTAAAATGAAATTTTACTTGAGGTAAATAATGTAAAGAATTAGATTTTTCAATATTCTAAACATTTTACCTGATTTTATAGCAATTGAAAAGCAATTACTCTAAATTTTCAATTGTTTACATGATGTAAACTTAATGTCAATAATGTAAACAATTAAAATTTAACCTGATTTAAGCAATTTCCATAAGTTTTGGGCTTTAAGAATGAAATTAAACATTGTTTACCAATTGTTTACATGATGTAAACAATGTAAAAAATTAGTGTTTTAAATATTCTTTCGATATTATATGGTTTTATAACAATTGAAAAGCAATTGCTTTATATTTTCAATTGTTTACATGATGTAAACTCAATGTAAATAATGTAAACAATTGAAATTTCACATAATTTAAGCAATTTCCATACATTTTGAGCTTTTAGAATGAAATTAAACATTGTTTACCTATTGCTGACATAATGTAAACAATGTAAACAATTAGATTTTTTAATATTCTTACGATATTATATGGTTTTATAACCACTGAAAAGCAAGTACTCTAAATTTTCAATTGTTTACATGATGTAAACATAATGTAAATAATGTAAACAATTGAAGTTTAAAGTGATTAAAGCTTTTTTCTTAAGTTTTGAGCTATTGGAATGAAATTAGACATAGTTTACCTATTGTTTACATGATGTCAATAATGTAAACAATTAAAATTTTCAATATTCTAAACATTTTACCTGATTTTTTAACAATTGAAAAGCAATTACTCTAAATTTTCAATTTCAGATGTAAACACAATGTAAATAATATAAAAAATTGAAATTTAACCTGATTTAAGAAATTTCCATAAGTTTTGGGCTTTAAGAATGAAATTAAACATTATTTACCAATTGTTGACATAATGTAAACAATGTAAAAAATTAGTGTTTTAATATTCTTACGATATTATATGGTTTTATAAAAATTGGAAAGCAATTACTCAACATATTCAATTGTTTACATAATGTAAACTCAGTGTAAATAATGTAAACAATAGAAATTTAAACTGATTAAAGCATTTTTATTAAGTTTTAAGCTATTTGAATGAAATTAGACATAGTTTACCTATTGTTTACATAATGTCAATAATGTAAACAATTAAAATTTTCAATATTCTGAGCATTTGTCTTGAACTTATAACAATTGAAAAGCAATTACTCAACATATTCAATTGTTTACATGATGTAAACTTAATGTAAATAATGTAAACAATTGTAATTTTACATGATTTAAGCAATTTCCCTAAGTTTTAGGCTTTTAGAATGAAATTTGACACTGTTTACCTATTGTTTACATGATGTAAATAATGTAAAGAATTACAATTTTCAATATTGTCAGCATTTTACTCGAATTTATAACAATTAAAAAGCAATTGCTTAATATATTCAATTGTTTACATCATGTTTACTTAAAGTCAATAATGTAAACAATTGAAATTTAACCTGATTTAAGCAGTTATCACACGTTTCATGCTTAGGAATGAACTTAGAATATGTTTACCTATTGTTTACTTAATGTAAACTCAATGTAAATAATGTAAAAAATTTAAATTTATCCCGATTTAAGTAAATTTCATATGTTTTTAGCTAAAGAAATGAAATTAAAAATTGTTTACCTATTGTTGACATGATGTAAATAATGTAAAGTATTAAAATTTTATTTATTTGAAGTATTTTGCCAGATTTTTTAACAATTGAAAAGCAATTACTCGATATTATCTATTGTTTGCATAAAGTAATTAAAATTATCAAAATGTAAACAATGGAAAGTTCCTCTCTTAGATGTAAAACACTTTTCTAGAATTTTATTTTCATCAATTTACTAGCTATAAATGATTAAATTAACTAATTTTTAATAATTTCTGGTTTACAAAACTTTAAAAATTTCTTCAATATTGCAAACATTAATCATTTATCATTTCCTAATTTCTTAAAAAAAAATCCAAAATTATATAATAATAAAAATGTGCAAGGAGTAGCTGAATAAGAAAAAAAAAATCGTTAAAAAATTGTTTAATGTCATGCCTTAGTGATTCTCTATAGTTGGGTTAATAAAAAATTTAAACACTTAAATAAAGTAAACGAAGAATATTGTAGAAAAACAGCGCAAAAATCGAACTTAATAATAAATATTTCTTTTTATAGCAAAAAAGATTGAAGAAAAAAACACACGATTTTTTCATGATAAAGACAATGGAGTGTGTTTGTAAATATAACAAAAACAACAGGCAAAAAAATTGGCCATGTTTAAAACAAACACTCAAGCAGCAACAACAACAATACATGATGCACTTGCACTCACTAGCGAAAAAAAAAACAAATGAGAATGAGTAATCAACCACACACGATGAGTAAAGTGCAATAACAACAACAACAATCATAATACAGTTTCTTTATTTCTCTGCATGTTGTTGATGTTGTTTTTATTGTTTTCTAGTGTTGCCAAAAAGATGCAAACTTCAAGATAAAGATGTAGGTGTTAACAGCAGTTTTTTTTTATTCAAAAAAATTGAAATAAAGCCCGTGTTTAAAATTTTAATATAAATTTTTTAGGTTTTTAATTTGGGGCCATTGATTTGCTTATAAAATTTAAGTTTTTTCAAAGCTTGCTCTAAATTTTGCTTAAATTTAAATGGAATTTCCCTGATTCGTTAATTTTTTTTTAAAACTCTTTTGCAGTATTATTTTTATTTTTGTTAAATTTCATCAAGTGTTGACATTTGCAAATTCTTGTCACATATCGAGACATTTGCTGTTATTTTGTTTTTTTATTTATCAATATTTGCTTGTTTAGCATTTTAAATTGGTACACAAATAACAAAAATACTCTTCTTTTTTTATTTTTTTAAAATAATAAAAATAATTTTGCAATATAATAAATTTTGTATTGTTGTTTTGTCCAAGAAGTTATTTAAAATTCTAAAAAGGTATTTTTTTGTTTGTTGCTGTAAAGTTGGAAACTAAAGTATTTAGCTGCTGCTAAGTACGAATTCAAAAATGTATTCATTTCAGTTGTATTGATGATTATCATAAAATTGACACAAATTCTTTTGCACTAAACCAACATTAAACGAAAAAAGTAAGTAATCGATTTTGTTTGTCGAAAGGAATTTAATGCAAATTCAATTTTTATAAAAAAACACAAAAGAAAGTTTTTTTGGAAAGGGCTAGCTAGATATACATATGTTTTATAGATCAGGCATGTTAAGAATTAAGATTTTAAAGAAATCTATTTTTAAGTTAAAAAACTAACAAAAAAAAGTAAAAGTTAAAGAGAAATTAAAGCCAAACAAATAAATATACTAGGAAAAAACCCAAATAAACAATATTTAATAAAAAATTCTAAATAAACTAAAAAAATAACAAATTTTACCAAAGTAACCGGTTAGTTAGTTAGTTTTTTTTCAAGTAACCACAAATTTTCCAAATAATAATGAACAAAAAACCTATAAAACAATCAAATTAATAAATTTTTAGAGAAAAAATATTTTAGTTTAACAAAGTATACGGTTACTTAAAAAAATAAAAGGTTTTTTTAACAAAATAATTGATTGGCATCTATTAGAAATAGGAAAAAAAGTTTTTTGAAAAAGTAACTAAAAAAATAACCGGTTACTTTTTTAAATAACCTTTGGTTTCTACACCAAATTATCTACAAAAGTGTTTCAGAAGAAATCTCTTTAATTTTGCAAACAAAATCCTGAAAATTTTCACAAAAATTTCAATTTTATAACTAGTTTTAGAAAAGTAACCGATTTTTTTCAAAAGTAACCGTTTGCTTTCTAAGAAAAAATTAAGATAAACTATAATTTTCTGTGGAAAATTGTGGCAATTTTAAAATTAACCTGATTACCTGGAAAAATAACCGATTACTTATAAAAGTAACCGGTTACTTTATAAGTAACCTTTTAGTTTTTGTACCAAAACTATACAAAAAAGTATTTTAATTATAAAATACAGGAAATTTCTGCTTAAAACTGAAATTTTATAAAAAGTAACCGATTATTTGCAAATATAACAGCTTAAAATTAATTGAAATACAAATTTTTTTTTAAAAAAGTGAAGATTTTTCCTTAAACATTAAAGACATTTAAGAAAAAACAAAAAAATCGATTACTTTTTTAAGTAACCATTTGATTTTTTCAAATGCAACAATTCAAAATTAACTGAAATAATGATCACTCCTAAAAAATTAAAGAATTTTCTAAAAAAAAAATCTATTAGCTCGCAAAAGTATTCGATTATTTAAATAACCGATTGCTTTATAAAGTAACCATTTATTTTATTCTAAAATTGTAGAAAAAAAAGTTTTAATGTTAAATTTGTTTAATTTTTCAACAAATTCAGCTAAGTTATTAAATTAAACTTAAATTTTCTGCTTATTTTTGGAAAAAGTAACCGATTATTTTCAAAAGTAACCGTTAAGTTTTTATTACAAAATTAACAGAAATAATTTATTTTCATTAAAATTAAAGAATTTTCGAAATAAATTATATTACCAAGAAAAGTAACCGGTTACTTTGTAAAGTAACCATTTGATTTTTTGGCAAAAATTGTTTAAAAAACTATGTTATAACAAAATTCTTTAATGTTTCAAACAAACTCCCGAAATTTTTAGTTTTCTGCTTATTTTTTAAAAAAATAACCGGTTACTTTTTTAAGTAACCATTTAATTTTTTGGTCAAAATTGTGTAAAAAGCTATGTTAAAACAAAATTCTTTAAATTTTCTAACAAAATCTCTGAATTTTGGCTAAAATTTTTGGTTTTTTTCATATTTTTGGAAAAAGTAACCGATTATTTTCAAAAGTAACCGTTAAATTTTTATTAAAAAATTACCGGAAATAATTTATTTTCATTAAAATTAAAGAATTTTCGAAATAAATCATATTACCCAGAAAAGTAACCGGTTACTTTGTAAAGTAACCGTTTGATTTTTTGGGAAAAATTGTTTAAAAAACTATGTTATAACAAAATTCAAACAAGCTCCCGAAATTTTTAGTTTTCTGCTTATTTTTGGATAAAGTAACCGATTATTTTCAAAAGTAACCGTTAAGTTTTTATTAAAAACTTAACAGAAATAATAATTTTCCATTAAAAAAAAGAAAACAGAATTGTCAAAATAAATCGTATTACCAAGAAAAGTAAACGATTACTTAAAAAATAATTGGTTACTTTTTTAAGTAACCATTTGATTTTTTGGTCAAAATTGTGTAAAAAAACTATGTTATAACAAAATTCTTTAATTTTCAAAACAAAATTATAAGAAATAAGGATTTGTTCATTAAAAATTAAAGAATTTTCGAAATAAATCACATTACCATGAAAAGTAACCATTTAATTTTTTGGTCAAAATTGTGTAAAAAAACTATGTTATAAGAAAATTCTTTAATTTTTCAAACAAAATATCGGAATTTTGGCTAAAATTTTTAATATTTTGCTTATTTTTTGAAAAAGTAACCATTTAGTTTTTATGGAAAAATTAACAGAAATCATGATTTTTCTTTAAAAATTAAAGATTTTTATAAATAAATCATATTACCACGAAAAGTAACCGATTACTTTTTTAAGTAACCATTTAATTTTTTTGTTCAAAATTGTTTAAAAAACTAAAATTCTTTAATTTTGCAAACAAAATCCAGGAATTTTGTTTAAAATTTAAATTTTACGGTTTTTTTTCAGATAATATAGCAATTATGGAATTGAATCTGCTTTAAATCGTTGCTTTTCAATTCTACCGCACTATAATTTAGTTGAGAATGAATGAATAAAAATAATAAAATATCCACAAAGGAAAAAATATGTTGCTATTCAAACCATATGCAAAATGTTATGACCGAAGTAGAGCCATATATGGAGTTCAGTGTTTTTTTTTTTCCTTTAATTTTTTTGCTTGTTTTTGAATTGGTTGGAGTTTTCTGATTCTCAGGAATGTGAGTGTGACTAAAAAGAAACAAGATGATTTTTTTCAGATTTTTTTTTCTTTTTTTTGTTAAATAAATGCGAAAAAATAATAAAAATGAGCAACGCAGAAAAAAAAAGGCTGCAAAAAAAATTCATTCAGAATTCTCAGACTACAAAACAGTAAAAAAATGGGCAAAAACAACAGCAGAATTAAAGAAACCAACAACAATTTTAAAAGTGTTTAGTTTTTGTTTTAACAAGTTTGAAAAAAAAACGTATGAAATGCATTTCAATCTGTGATCTGTGTTGTTGTGGTGTGTTGATGGCAATGACGACGACAGCGATGACGATGGATTGCAATGATGGTGATGATGTGGTTGGGTTGTGGGTACTCGTTTCTATAACAACTGCATTCAGCAGCAGCAACAACAACAACAACAATAGTAGATAAAAAGTGGAAGATCGAGAAATAAAACAACAACAGAAATATAATAATAAAAATCACATTCTTTGCTGAAATAACAATTTCACTATTAACACTCTGTGAAGAAGAAGTCAGTCGTCAGTCAGTTTTTATTGTTTTGTCTGTTTTAGTTTTGGTAACGAGTAGTTTAGCTTTTTATTCGAATTTTCTGTTTCTATAGAAGTAGGAAGATGTTGTAGTTTTTTTTTTCAATTTCGGTTATGGTTTAGTAAACAGTAGCTTTTTGGGTAATATACTCATACAGCAAACGTCTAAACACCAGCGGTCATTTTATATATAGAGTTATTTGTATCTGGCTGGCATGTCTGTCTGTTGCTTTCTGTTATTCTTTTTACGAATATTTTCCAACTACTTACCACTTTAAGTGGTCTTGTGTGCAACATTGTAGTTACTGAGGCGTATCGATACAACGATGACGGCAGGAAAAAAACCCAAACAAATACTAAAATTAAATTTTTTCAAAAATAACAAAAAAAAAAACTAAAAATTTACATTTTAAGCAGTTATAGTTTTTGTATAAACAAAAAAACTGAAAAAAAAGTAACGATAATTTTGTTGTTTGTTTTTTTGGTATAAAATATTGAGGAATAAAACTTAAATTGGAGTGAAGAAAAATGCATAACAAGTACTTTAAATAAGCTACAAGTGGTTGAGTAACAAGTGGACAGCTATTTGAGTTATAGATACTTGAGAAAAACGAAGTGGTTACTTTAAAATTAAATGGTTACTTTTGCTAAAAACATTTAAAAATGCCTCTCAACTTTAGTTTTCATATAAAACTTAAATTTATAACAAATTTGGAATATGGTTACTTGAAAATTTACCGGTTACTTTTCTCTAATATCAAAGTTAAAGCTGTTCTTTAAGAAAACTTGAATTAAAAATCGATTTATATAGTTAAATAACAACTAAAACTTGATTTTTTTAAAATACTAAACCGGTTACTTTTTTTAAATTTTTTTAAGATGCTTGAAAATAATATTTTAATAAAATATTTACATGATTTTATTAAAATTATGCTATTCACAGTTAAATATAATAGTTTTCCCGGTTTTTAAATAAAAGTAACCGGTTACTTTTTTAAGTAACCATAACTAAAAATCATAAGAAATCCTTATTTAAACACTTTAAATTACTTTTAAGATAATAAAATCAATTACAACTACAAGAGTCTGTACTTAAGCTAGGTTTATCAAAAAAATAACCGGTTACTTTTTTAAAAAAACTTATTCACAGGCTAGAAAATAATTTTATATAATTTTTAAATAAAAAGTAACTATTTATAAACAATTCAAGAAATTTTTTTTTTTTACTAAAAACCACAAGAAAAATTTATTTAAACTCTGATAACTGCTTTAAAGACTTTAAAACCTCTTACAAATGCATAAAAAGTTGCTAAAGTCTTGATTACTTTAACAAGTACCGGTTACTTTTTGCTGATATTGTTTGGAAGGCTAGAAAATAATTTCTAAATAAAAAAAATTGCATCGCTCTAGTAATATAATGCTATTTACAGTTAAATATTGAGATTTTTAAGGTTTTTAAACAAAAGTAACCGGTTACTGTTTTAAGTAACCACAACTAAAAGCCATAAGAAAAAGTTATTTAAGCACTTAAAATAAATTTAAAACCACTTAAAACTATGTATGATGTTGCTAAAGACATGATTACTTAACAAAGTACCGGTTACTTTTAGCAAAACTTATTTCGATTTGAAGAAAAATAGTTTTAAAAAATATATTTTCATAGTAAGGCACTAGTTATGCTATTTTAAGTGAAATATTGAAGTTAACAAGGCTTTTTGCAAAAAGTAACCGGTTATTTGCTTAAGTAACCATGTCTAAAACCCTTACAAAGGCATTTTTTGAACAATAAAACTAGTTTAAATAATTTTCTTTAAGTTTTTTGTGTTATTTTGACAAAAATTTTCAATTTGTTGAAGTTTTTAACCAAAAGTAACCGATTACTTGTTTAAGTAATCATTAGCAAAATTGAAAAAATCACTTTTTGTTAATACTTATTAATTTAAATTTATTTTCCACTGTAAATTATGAAAATTTCTATAAAATTTAGCAAAAGTAACCATGATTTTTTGGAAATTTATTTAAGAAAATTTTATATATTTAATTTTAACCCTATATTATTATTAGTTTATTATTTTCCTTAAGTTATTTGTATTAGTTATAGCCTTAAGTTTATTTTAGCATGATTTTTAACAAAAAGTAACCGGTTACTTTTTTAAGTAACCATTAGCAAAAACTAGAAAAAATCACTTTTCTTTACTTCTATGTGTATTTAATAAGTTTTAAACAATTTTCCAATATAAATTGAGACCTTTTCTTAATTTGTTTTAAAAAAGTAACCATGTTTGTGGAAATTCTTTAAAAAAAATTTTATATTTTCTTTAAAAATTAAAATCATTAAACATTAAAAATATTTAATTGTTAGATAACCATAAATTTAAATGAAATGAATCAAATATTTTATATGGTTACTTTTTTGTAAGTAATAATTTTCCATAATTTTATAGCTACATTACTTTTTTCTAGTGGTTTTTATAGTATTTAAAGCTTAAATATTCTATTGACTAGGTTTTTAGCAAAAAGTAACCGGTTACTTTTTTAAGTAACCATTAACAAAATATAAGAAAATTCTGCTTTTGAACACTTGCTATAAAGTTTAAAGATTTAAATAAATTTTTAAAGATAAGTTATAAAATATTCTACAAAATTTGGGACAAGTAATCGTTTTAATGAATTCCTCCAATTAAATTTTTACATATTTAAAAATGTATTATTTTTTAGTTTTTAAGGAAGTTTAAAAAAACCTTGCAAATTATTTCTCTAATGTCAAGGTTTTAAATTTAAGTTTCTTAAAATTTAGTTTTTTCTTAAACAAATTCGCGAAATCTATAAAACTTTTACTTTTGTCTCATAAATCATTTAAATCAGAAGCAGTAGTCAGCGATTTAATCTGGTTTGCCAATTTTTTTTATTCATAGCTACTCGTATTTTCCCTTTTAATTTTATTGCAAGCCAAAAATTAACATTTTTTAAAAAAAAAACTCCCCCTCTTTCATTAATGATCTGGTTAATGGAGAGAGTATGTTTATTTTTTGCTGGTTAATTACACATGCTAGAATTTTTTACATTAATTTTGAATATAGAGTTCTAATTAACATAAAATATTAATATTTTGTTATAAAATTTATTGGTTTTTTTACCTTATAATTTAAATATTTGCAAAAATTAATCCACATCAAGTTGAACAATAGAAAACGTTGCGGTAACAAAAAAATAAATAAAAATTCAAAGAAGACAAAAGATGGAGTAGTAGACTTCAAAAGAAATTTCACTTTTTTTTTAAACAAAAGAAACTTATATTTTTGTTTTGTTTTAGGTGATTTAATTTATAATTTTGTTTTGTTTTAAAAAAAAAATAATAATAAGCAGCTTTTCTTAAATTTGCATAACTTTTGGTTGTTTTGTTAACAAATGGTTATTAAGTGATTTAATATTTATTTTTAAACACACACTTTTGAATATTTTTTAAATTTTTTGCAAAGAATTACTTAAACATTTTTTTGTTATTATGTATTAAACAAACTTTTTTATAAATTTCGAGAAGTTGTTTTAAATTTATTTAATTATTTTGTTGTTTTTATTTTAAAAGCACTTGAGTTATGTGGAATTATTTAAGTCCATTTAAAGTTAAGCTTAAATTAACAAATTAAAGTTAAGAATAAGTTTATTTTTTATTTCTGTTTAAAGTTCGTTTTTTTGTTTTGTTTTAAAAAGATCACTTTTTTCTAAAGCCACGGAACCCCAGACAACCTTTTAAAGCGATCACTAAAATAAGACTGACTGTTGGTGTGATCAACAGGCCTTCGAAATGAATTTAACAAGCAGGTTTTTTGCCAAGTATGTGAATAAAATACATGAAAAAAGAGACAACTTTAGATTAAATTATACTTATACACTTACAAATTTGTATCTTAAAGATACACAGAGAGAAGGAGAGAGAGAGAGAGAGTTAGAGAATGTGTGATAATGAGTAATCAAGTGATAAAGGAACGTTTTGGTAAATGAACCATGTAACTGAAACAGTTTCATTAATGAATCACTAATTAATCATTCTAGTAACACACAATAAATGTTTCATTTTCATGTTTGTTTAGTCAAATAGTCTTTGAAATCTATGGAAAATTAAGTAATTATAAAAATAAATGTAAAATATTAACCAAAAATAGAGAGAAATAAGACTTGTTTACCTTAAATTAGGCTCAAAACAATAAATATTCATCAATAGTTAAACTCACACTCTTTGCTTTTAACTAGATGTAACTAAAAGAGACAGAGAGCTAGGCTCTCACTATATATAAGTACATATGTAAGTACTTACATATGTAGAGTGTGTGTGTTCATCTGTAATAAAGCGTGTGTTTGAATGTTTATTACCAGAAACGAAGTGTGTATGTTCATCTTTAATAAACCGAACGAGTGTACGTACGAATGTTTGTGACTATCATTTGACTTTGAGCAATAACAACAAATTTGTTTACATTTTTTCTGTTTCTTCTTCTGCTGCCATTGCTGGGTTACACACATGTAAACACCTTAATGTAAAGCAAAAACAACAACAAATAGCCAAACATATTTAAATGACAATTTTCTTGTAGCTGTTGTTGTTGCTAACATTGTCAAAGTGTAATAAAATGATGGATTTTAATAACCAAGTGATTTTAAATGATGGGAACCGAATTTGAAAGTGTTTTTTAATATATTTTTTGGTCAAATAAATGTGACAATTTTGTTATTAATTTATCAATAATACTGCATGCCTACTTTTTTTATAAAAGACATTTTATATGTTGGGAAATTATGTTAATTAAATTAGACACCAAATTGTTTAAGCACATTTAAACATTGGGTATTTAAAATTATGCTGATGAATAAATTAAAATATAATAAAAAAAAAAATAATTTTAAGCTAACACTTCATAAATTTTATTAAAATTACATTGTTATGATCTTAATAATCGAAAATCATGGAAGGGGGGAGTTTTTAAACATATAAGACAGCTTTTATACAATAAAAGAATACAAAATAAACTTGAAAATTTAAATGTAACAGAAAAATGTGTAAGCGAAACTTGAAAATTTGTAACAAATTAAAATAAAACCGTAAAATAAATCATTTAATAAACAAATACAAGTAGTTATTGAGCAATTACCCTCAAAGATACATAAAAACCATTTAAAAATAATAAAATTTAAACAAATTTTAGAAAAAACGTAAAAAACTTTTAGGCAGCAATGATTTTTTTTTACTAAATTTAATTTAAAACAGCTTTTTTAAATTTATTTTTTATTTAGAAAAAATCTAGGTTTTTAACAAAAAGTAACCGATTACTTTTTTAAGTAACCATGTGTAAAAATGATGCTAACATATTTTCTAATCACTTGAAAGCACTTTAAAGTCTTTAACATCAATTTTGCTTTATAACTTGTACTATTTTGCTACTAATTTCAAACATTTAATAAAAGTAACCATTTTATCTGGGTTAGTTTCTTTGATTTCAGATATTTCTTAGTTTAATATTATCATTATTTTGAGTATTTTGTAGTATTTAAACTAAAACCTTTATTTTGGCTAGGTTTCTAACCAAAAGTAACCGGTTACTTTTTTAAGTAACCACAAGCAAAAATGATGCCAAACTATTTCTTAACAACTTTAAAGCAGGTTTTATTTATTTTGCTTTGGAAATAATCATATTTTAGGCAACATTTAAGAAAAGTAACCACTTTAAATTAAAATTAATAATTTTTTTTATGATTTAAGGATTTATTTAGTTAAATAAAATAATTTTTTGTGTATTTTGTGTTATTTAAACTAAAAACTTTATTTTAGCTAGCTTTCTAGCCAAAAGTAACCGGTTACCTATTTAAGTAACCACAGGCAAAAATGATGCCAAAATATTTCTGAACATTAAGGAACAACTTTAAAGCAGCTTTAATTTATTTTGCTTTGGAAATAATGCAATTTTAGGCAACATTTATGAAAAGTAACCGCTTTAAATTGAAATTAATTAATTTTTTTTATGACTTAAGGATTTATTTAGTTCAATAAAATAATTTTTTGTGTATTTTGTGTTATTTAAACTAAAACCTTTATTTTAGCTAGCTTTCTAGCCAAAAGTAACCGGTTACTTTTTTAAGTAACCACAAGCAAAAATTATGCCAAAATATTTCTTAACATTTAAGAACAACTTTAAAGCAGGTTTTATTTATTTTGCTTTGGAAATAATCATATTTTAGACAACATTTAAGAAAAGTAACCACTTTAAATTGAAATTAATTAACTTTTTTATGATTTAAGGATTTATTTAGTTGAATAAAATAATTTTTTGTGTATTTTGTGTTATTTAAACTAAAACCTTTATTTTAGCTAGCTTTCTAGCCAAAAGTAACCGGTTACTTTTTTAAGTAACCACAAGCTAAAATTATGCCAAAATATTTCTTAACATTTAAGAACAACTTTAAAGCAGGTTATATTTATTTTGCTTTGGAAATAATACTATTTTAGGCAACGTTTAAGAAAAGTAACCGCTTTAAATTGAAATTAATTAACTTTTTTATGATTTAAGGGTTTATTTAGTTAAATTAAATTATTTTTTGTGTATTTTGTATTATTTAAACTAAAACCTTTATTTTAGCTAGCTTTCTAGCCAAAAGTAACCGGTTACTTTTTTAAGTAACCACAAGCTAAAATTATGCCAAAATATTTCTTAACATTTAAGAACAACTTTAAAGCAGGTTTTATTTATTTTGCTTTGGAAATAATGCAATTTTAGGCTACATTTATGAAAAGTAACCACTTTAAATATAAATTATTTTTGTAATTTCAGACATGTTTTATTAAATAATATTGTAAATAAGAGTATTTTGACATATTTTTGTGTTTTTTAGGTTTTTTAAAAAAATAATCGGTTACTAATTTAAGTAACCATTGCTTAAAACGGGTTAAAATCATGTTTTAGCATTTTTTTTTAATTTTTTTACACTCAAAATTAATCGTTATTTATTTAAATTTATCGTTATAAATTATTTATGATTATTTGATTTTAAAAGTAACCATAAAATTTAATGTTTATTTTCAATTAACTATAAAGATTTTGGAGATTTTTTTTTTTTTCAAACTAAACTTATTTATGAGTTTTATAATAATATTAAAACTATATATATATAAAAAAGATATAGATACAAACATATTTTAAAATTTATTAACTATTGTTATAGATTTTTTTGTTTCATTCTTCTATGAAAAACTAAAAATATTTATAAAACTGAAACAAAAAACCACCATAAACAACAAAGTTTAGTAAATAATAGTTTAATGATCTTTTAGCCATAAAATACCTTTGTAACACTTAAACAAAAATTGCAAAAAACGAGAAAACTAGAGAGATAAATGTGGTTACAATAAGGTTAATATTTATTAAGTTGTCTAAAACAAAAAATTACTATAAAATTTAGGTTTTTTTTTCAAAACAGCTGTTTAAATTAAAGGGTTTGTTTGGAAAATGATAAAATTAAGTATTTTTTTCTTAGGTTTAGTATAATTATTTTTAGTTTATAGTGATTTTAGAAGGTCTTTTTGATTTTGTTTAAATTGTTAAGAATTTTTCTCAAAAACCTTAAAATAACCGCTTTTGTAATTGTATACTTCATTAGCGGTATAATTTACCTTAAAGTTTCTTACAAAGAACATGCAAAATCAAGCATAAACATGTTTAAAAGAAAAACTTGTTGAGAGTTAAGAATGCCTACATTACTTGCTGTTTAAAAATTAGTTAATTTATTTTTAATAAATTCAATATGTTTTTATGACCTAAATTGAGAAAATAATTAAAACTATGGGAAATAATTGTATAGGTTAGACACTGGTTTGTTTAAAACAAAGTAAAAGCAAGAATTTCTCATTATTTACAATAAAAATTTGCTTAAATAACTAAATTCATTAATTTCTTCATTTCAATGTTGAACAAATCCTTTAAATCTTCCATTTCTCATTTACTGTTATAAGTTAGCTTTACTCTCATGATATGGCAACATTAACTAACGGTAAATAAACAATGTTGCTAAACATGTCTTGCCTGGCAACATTGTTGCAAGAAATGTAAACAATGCTGGTTTCTTTCTAACTTTGAGTAAAATTGAATCAAAAAAAAGGCATTTTAAGGCTGAATTAACGTGAAAATAAAAAATAATTAAATATTTTTTTTTAATAAAAAATCAAAATTTTTCTCAAGTTTTACAAAAAAAAAAATTAAAATTTATGAACGATTTTCAATTAATTTTTTCCATTTTACTTTTTTCTTTCACAAAATGTTTATAAATTTAAAAAATTATAAAGAATCTAGATTTTGTAAACAAAAAATAGTTTATTTTACAAAAATAAATCTCTGATATGAAAAGAATGTCATGAAATTGGTTTAATTTAATGAAATTATGTCAAACTTCAGTTTTACAGTTTTTTTGTTCAAAAAAAATCCTTAAAATGAAAAATTTTCAAGAGCTTTACTCGCAACAGTTGCTAACACTAACTAACGGTAAATAAACAATGTTGCCAAACATCTAATTTTGGAGAACATTGTTGCCAGAAATGTAAACAATTCATGGTTATAAAGGGAATTCTTGATAATTTTAAGTAAAATTTAATAAAAAAAACAGGATTTAAGGCGGATTCAGTTACAAAAACAATAATATTTAATAAAGAAAACTGGACAAATTAATAACTTATTAAAAAAAATAGTTTTTTCTGGAATTTATAAAAAAAAATTTAGAATTCATGAAAGCTTTTTAAAACAAATTTTTTTACATAGAAATTTTTTCAAAAATTATGTTAAATTTTGAAAAAAATTTTAAAAATTTTCGAAAAATTATTATTATTGCTCAAAATCAAGAACTTTTGCAATTTTATACAAAAAGAAATAGAAAACGTATTTAATTTTATGAAAAAAAAATATTTTTCTCAAATTTTCCAAAAAAAAAATATAAAGAAATTAATTTTTTATTAAAAATGTGAATAAATTACTTGAATCTTTGATATTCTTTCACTTAATACTTAAAATTATCAATTTTTATTCGGAGTCATCTGGCAGCATTACATACTGCAGTTGGCAACTCTAAATAACGGTAAATAAACAATGTTGCCAAACATCTGCTTTATGGCAACATTGTTGCAAGAAACTTAAACAAACCTGGTTTAAGAAGGGAATTCTTGTTATTTTTAAGGGATATTAAGAAGAAAAACACGATTTTTAAGGCGAATCAATTAAAAAAGGAAAACTGGACAAAATTAATAATTGAAAAAATCAAGTTTTTTTCCTGGTATCTATAAAAAATTTTATGAACGATTTTCAAAACACATTTTCTATAAAATAAAGTTTTTTCCAAAAACTTTTTAATTTTTTTTTGGGAAATTTCCGAAAAATAATTTTTTTTTTTTTTGCACAAAATCAAGATGTTTTGCCTTTTTATTCATATAATCTGCAAAAGTTTTTGATTTTGTGAAAAAAAAAATATTTCTCTCGAATTTATATAAAGAAATTGGTTTATTTTTAATAAAAATGTGAAAAAAAAAATATTTCTCTTGAATTTATATAAAGAAATTGGTTTATTTTTAATAAAAAATGTGAATAAATTACATGAAACTTCATTATGCCTTCAGTTTTATGTTACTTTTCCAACTTTTTGTTCAAAAAAATACTTAAAATTGTGAATCTTCATTTAATGTTATCTGGCAGCTTTACTCGCAACAGTTGTTAACACTAACTAACGGTAAATTAAACAATGTTGCCAAACATCTGCTTTATGGCAACATTGTTGCATGTAAAGTAAACAAACCTGGTTTAAAAGGGGAGTTCCTTATAATTTAAGTATTTTAAAGGCTTTTTTCTATTAAAAATACATTTTGGAACTAAAAAATCTTAGATTTCACAAAAATTTCCATTTAACCATGTCCACTAAGTTAACAATTGTAAATTACAACTAAACGATGAAAAATAGCTGTTTGCCGGTGACATTTTCCAATGACCTCGTTTAATTTGAGGTTCTATTTTAAGATTTTCATGCAAATAAATTGCAGCAAAATAATCATTTATAACAATTTTAAATAAAACATTTATGATTTATGGCTTTTCCTCAATAAATCAATCAAAATATAAAAAAATTTAAATTAAGAAATATATAAACAGCAACAGCAAATAATAATAAAACAATACAATACAAATTACCAAGAATATATTGAGAAAAAAAAAAATCTGTGCAATGGCATTGCCACACAGGCCATATTACAAACAACAACAACAACAAAAAACACACGAGCAAGAGCTACAAATGATATTGATAACTTTGCGGCAAACTTCTAACAACAAGAAATAATATATAAATTTAAATAATGCATAAATAAAGAAATAAACACAAATAATAATAATAAATAGTAATAAAAACAAAAATCACACAAATTAACAAACAACAATTGCGTCAATGTTTAGAGTAAAAGTGACAAACAAGAAAGAAATTAACCTCAAATTATTTCTAAAGAAAGAGAGAAAGAACTTTTATTTTTTTGTAAACAAAAATTATGATTTTTTTTTTTTTAATTAAAGCTGGCAGGGTGCTAGAGTTAGAATATTTGTTTGAAAGGAAAATTAGCTTTTAAAATTATAATTGTTTATTGAATTAAATTATCGATTTTCTATGGTTTCATCTACATATGTATATGAAAGAGTGAAATTGTGAATTATTTATGGTTTAAAGTGTTGTGTATGAATTGCCAAGTGAAAGTTTCTAGAAATCATTAAATTTTATTTATTTCTTCTTCTTTAGTTAACTTAAAAGCTAAAAGGAAAATTAATGGAAAATTGTTTTGGAAGCCTAAAAAAAAAGAAAATAAAATTCTTTAACGGAATTTCATAAGAAAACTTTTTTTTTCATAAAAAAAAAATCATATTCAGCCATGAGACCCATTTGTGGATGAAGAAAATTGAGGAATTTGGGACATTATGCACCAGCGATTTGAGGGCATGATCATATCTCGTGGAGGTGATGTGAACTGGCTGCTATTTAGAATCGAGAAAATCGGACAATTTGCCTAAAACAGTTTCACCAACATTTTTTTTAAGGATTTTTTTTTAACAAATGGTTTGAAAATGGCCATAAAACTGAAAGAATAATAAAATTTCAAGTTTAAAAATAAACCAATTTCTTTTTTTTTTAAAAAAATTTAAAAAAATATTTTTTTTTTTAACAAAATCAAATACTTTTAATATTTAAATGTATAAAATTGCAAAAGTTTTAGATTTTGGACAAAAAAAAAAATAAATAATTGTAATAAAAGTTAATTTTTGTTTTTAAAAATCATATATAGAAAATTTGTTACAAAAACTTTTATAAATTTAAATTTTTTTATAAATACAAAAACTTAATTTTTTTCGTAAAAAATAGTTTCAGTTTTCTTGATTAAATCTTTTAATAATTAACTGAAACTGTCTTAAAAATCCAGTTTTTTATTTTATTTTACCTAAATTTATCAAGAATTCCCTTCTTAAACAAGATTTGTTTACATATCTGGCAACAATGTTGCCATAATGCAGATGTTTGGCAACATTGTTTATTTACCGTTAGTTAGTGTAAAGCTGCCAGATGACATTAAATGAAAATTTACAATTTTAAGGTTTTTTTTTTTAACAAAAAATCTACAAAATTTATTTTTCGCAATAATTTAATTTTTCTTCATAATTTTGTTTCAGAAAATTTTTTTGTAACTACAAATTTTTGTTCACCAAATATAGTTTTTAATATTTATGTTAAAGTAGACTTCCGTGAAGATTTGGCACTTTTACTTTAATTTCAAAATAAAACACTAATGAAAAAGTAAGCAATATAATTTAGTTCAATAAATATGAATACATTTTAAGTCATTTAATTATTTTCGAGGTTTTGCACTATTTTTTAACTCTTTTTATAATAAACCACGACTAAATTCTAGTTTTAGCACTATTTTTCCAAAGAAAACTCATTAAAATTGTTTATTTTTCTTCTTCATCAGTAAAGAGAGAGAGAGGGAGAGAGGAAACACCAACTAACGGTATATAAACAATGTTGCCCAACAACTTGGTCATGACAACTCATTAAAATTGTTTATTTTCCTTCTTCAGCATCTAGCAGCTATGTCCGCAAGATATAGAGAGAGTGTGAGAGAGGAAACAACAACTAACTGTATATAAACAATGTTGCCCAACATTGTAGCTAGAAATATAAATAAACTTTGTTTAAAAGAGGAATTCTATAACATTTTGACTAAAATTAAACAGAAAAATCCTTTTTTTGCAATTAAAAACTGAAAATTTATAAAAATATAAGCAATTATATTACTTATTACTGACATTTTAACATTTTAATGTATAAAATTATATTAAATAATAAAAATTGAATGTAATATCGTATTTTATTAAAATTTGTAAATTGAAGAATTTTTTTTTTTGGACATTTTGACATTTAATTAACTATTGAAATAGATCATTATAACAACTAAGCAGGCGACACTTGTTATATGTTTACCAAAAAAATAAATACAAAATTACTTAAAGAAATCATGAAGCCCATCCCATAGTTATCTATCTATTTATTAAGTTAACAACAACAAAACAACATTAAGCTGACACCATACGATTTTCAATGGAGATTGTAAAATTTGCTGTTAGTTTTAAGCAACAATTTATTATAACTTAAACCTCAAAGGCTTTTTTTTTTTGCTTTGTTTGGCAATTGATTTAAATTATAATAATGCTTTATATTTTCTATATAAAACTGCTTTAGAAAAATTGCCTTAATATTGTTAAGTTTATTCTAAAGTAGAGTTTTAACCATATTTCATTTTAGTTTATTTTTCTACTTTGTTTGACAATTCCCAGCCAAAGGTGTGTCTTCCTTAAAGCTTTAATCCGAAAACAACACGACAACAAAACACCTTCATTTTACAGTTTCAAATTTATTTTTATTTTTTACAAGACTTTCTAAATTTTAGTTTTTGTAAAGAAAATATTCTGTGTAACAATGTTTTAAAGCTGTTAAAACATAAATTAATATAGCAGTTTTTTTTTCTAAAACAATGTGTGAATAAAATAAAATGTTAAACCCAAACAATTTAAAGACTGCTTAAAAAAATTATTAAAAATTCTAAATTTTATATAATTTTCCTAAATTAAAGTTAAAATTTCTTTTAACATTAAAATAAAGTAATAAAATTCATTAAATTTTAATAAAATAAGAATAAAACTTCATAAATTTTCTCATTCCACCTCCAATTTCATAATTTTCCAGGTAGCTTTACACACAAGAAATGGCAACACTAACTAACGGTAAATAAACAATGTTGCCAAAAAGCTTTGTTCTGGCAAAATTGTTGCTAGGAAATGTAAACAATTGTGGTTTAAAAGGGGAATTATTAATAAAAATGTAGAAAATTAAATAAATAAAGGATTATTAAGGCTATTTAAACATAGAAATCTTATATAACCTTCAATAATATAAAAATTAAAAATATTTTTTTGTTAAAAAAAATGTTTGTTTGAAAAAAAAATGTTATTAGTGGCAGAATTATGGGGTGAAAAACATTTTATGTTTTAAAAAATTTATACAAAATTTTTATTTGTCTTGTGTCTTGTTATAAAATCTTATTAAGCTCATGTAAACTTTTTTTATTATTTTTTCTTGTATGTTTTGTATTATTTTTCCAATATCTAACCTTATTACCAGCAAAAAAATTATAAAAAAAATCAAAGTAAACTCTATATTATGGCGATTGCTATTAATGCTTTAGAAATTCTAATTTATGGTTAAATTTGGTGGTTTTTCTGTTTGCTTTATATATATATTATAGAGAATACAATGTAAAGAGTTGGTGTAGATGGTAGATATTTGCTATAAATTATAACATTTATTGTTATTATTAGAAAAGACTAGGAAAAAAATGTAAAATCAATAAACAAAGATTTTAAATGAATTTATTTTTATAGAGAAAATGTTTCCATTTTTTTTTTTGCAAGCGAAATCTTTAAAAAAATAAAGAAATTTTTAAAAAATTTCCACAAAAATAAAGAAATTTTGCTATAATTTTATTTAAATTAAAGATTTTTCAAGATAATACCAAGTAAAATATAATTCCTGCTCGATTTTGTTTAGAATTTATCAAAAATTTCCTCAAAATCTGTTTAAAATTGAGTTTACCAAGCAAAATTTGTTTACAACACTATTAAAAGCTATAATTTATTAATTTCACATTGGCATCACTGTGCATTGCATTGCTAACGGTACTTGTTGACTCTCACGAGAGATGTCAGCATAAAACAAACACACACGCACTTACACATGCAAAACAAAGACAGTAAAATGGAAAACAACAAAAAAACGTAAACAAACCTTTAGAATTAAGGAATTTTTGAATAAAATAAGTTAAATTATTAAAATTTTTAACATTTAAAGAACAAAATATTAAAATATAGCTAGATATTGATAAATTAAAGTAAATTTGCTTAGATTTAAGGAATTTTTCAATAAAAATATAAAAAATTAAAGAGATTTAAAAGAATAAATTTATAGAACTATAACTAAATATTAAAGTTTTCAAGAAATTTAAGGTTTAAGTTACATAAAATTGTTTATTTATTTTTTTATTTAGAAATTGTTGGGATATATTTATAATATCTAATAAAAAGTGAATGAATCTTAAGGAATTTCTATAATAAACTATTGCATTGTTTCCTTTAATTAAAATTTCTTTTTTTTCTATAGCAATTTAATAGTTTTATAGCAAATGTAGGTATTTATTTACAGCAATAATCAAACTAGGAAGGAACTTCAAAAATATTTTTTTTTCCAAATTTTTCCTACATTGTTTGGAAATAGTTATTTTTACTCTATTAAATTTTAACAAATTTCAAATTAATCACATTACAGTAAAATATAAAAAAAATAACACAACAAAACAATTTTACAACAAAATATAAAAAAAAACACAAAATTGATTGAAATGTGTTCAAACCAGCAAAAAGTATAAAACTACTTTAGATTGCCTTACTGTTTACAATAAATTTTTTTTGCGTGGGTTTTTTTTTATTTAAAAAAAAAACACTATAAAATAATAACTAAGTATGTATACAAAACAATGTTTATTATTTCTTTTATTATTTCATAAGTTGTAAGTCTTTGTATCTGTCCGTCCGTCTGTCCGTCTGTCTGTCCATTTTATTGTTTAGTGTGTTGATCTGGTTGTTAAAAACGAAAGTGAAATTATGCATTTCAAAAGAAATTATCGCTTTATCACGATTTTTTTTTCTTTCTGCTTTTTTAAACATTAAACTATACATCTTTGTATTTTCAAACACTATTATAACTTGAGTCTAAACAAAAAGCAGACGTTTTATTGGAAATTATAATTATGCAATTTTTATTTGTGTTATTTTAGATTAAAAACATGAAATAACTTAATATTTTTTTTTATTAACATCAGTTAACTAGATTTATAATACCATAAATTATAAATTTATTAAACAAATTATAGAAGAAATAACAGAAGTGACAACTTCATGTATTTAAATATTAATTTGCTTCAAAAAAGATGAAGAAAATACACAAAATATGTAAATTATATTATCTCTATATATTTTTTATTATAATTTATAAGAAAATCTTTAAAAATTACTTTAAAATTGAGTTAAATAAGCAAAAACACTTTTCTATAACATTAAAAGCTCTAAATTAATTAACTTACATTGGCAACCCTATGCTTTGCTCACCTAACGGTAATTTCGCACACTCACATGGAGATGATAACAAAAAGCAATTCTCACTACACAGGGTTGGATAATAAAGGCAGCTAAATTAAAAAGGACAACAAAGGTAAACAAAACATTAAATTTAAACAAAATACGGTAAATTATTAATTTTTTAAGCTGTTTTAAACACTAAACTATATTTTAGACTGTAATACACAAACATATGACAATATTTCCTTGTTTTTCTTTATATGATTTCCAATATTGCACAAATTTTGCTAATTTTAATTGACAATTTCACACGCATTTCCCATTATTTACTGGGATTATGAATGCATGTAAAGATAACACCACAAAATTAACAAACACAACTCAGCAAACATTTTCAATGCTTTTTTTAATAAACTTCATTATTTTTAAGGGCCATTGTCAATTTCAAAACGTAAGCCAATGTTAAACTCAATTAATTTTGAAAACATCTTCAGTTAGATTTTCTGTAATAAAAAAATGTTTACTATTTCTTGTCTTAATAATTGTTGTAAGCCTCTATTTTTTTTAAAGAGACAGACATTAGTTTGTTTCATGGTCCATAAGCTTGGCTTTTTAAATGTAGTTTTGTAAGCATTTCCAGGTTTTGAATTTATTTCATGTAAAATTTTCTTTTATTTTTTTTGTTTAGTTTTTTTCTTTCTTGCTGCTTAAAAGATACATGATAAATCGTGACCATTTTTCAAATAAAGTTTTATGGTGAAAAAGAAACCAAATGAAATGGGGGAGAAATTGCTAGCAAGAGGCTGCATTGTAAAGCCCTAATTTTTGTTGCCAGTTAAAGCTAAAAATTGTTAACAACTACGAAATGTTTATAGAAATTAAATGAATGACATGCGAAAACTGGCAATAAAAGAATTTCGTTTTAAACATTATTTCCTTGACTTTAAAGAGAATTATAAGGTTTTTATGTTAATTGTAGTTAAGGTAACTAAAACAGTTGGTTAAAATGCAATTTAGTTTTAGAAAAAATAAACAACAGTTGTTGCTGAATTCAAGTTAAATAAATGAAAAAATAAAAAAAATTCTAACCTTTTATTTAAATTGAAAGATAAACCTATTTAAATTCAATTAAATATTTGTTAAAGTTGAGTTTTTCTAAAAAGAACCTTTTATAAACAAAAAATCTATAAATTTTATTATTTCTACTTGGTATTTTTAAAAAGGTATGAAAACCCCTTGAAAATTACCTTAAAATTGAGTTTAATAAGCAAAAACACTTAAAAATACCATTAAAAGCTCTAATTTGATTAACGCATATTGGCAACACCAACTAACCGTAATTTGCTCATTCACACGAAGATGATAACAAAAAGCAACTCTCACTACACAGGGTTGGATAACAAAGCCAACAAAAGAAAAAACACCAACAAATGTAAACAAAACATTAAATTTTTAGCAATTTTTTAACAATTAAAAAGAAATTTATTAATTTTTAAGCATTTTTAAATACTAAACTATATTTTAGACTTAAATAAAGAAAAAATCTCTATTTTTCCCACAATTCTTTAATTTCAATTTGAACTTTATTTTCCATTAATTTGTTATTCTATTATTCCAATAATTGATAAAATTCTTTGTTTATCAAAAGCAGAAAAAAAACAGCAAATGGTTAAGGAATGTCTTCTAAGTGTTTTCAATCATGTTCACACTTATCTTGAACAAGATTTCTAACCTCAAAAAACAATTTCCGTTGACATGCTTAAAGAATTTTTTAATTTTATTAAATAACACAATACAAAAAAAAAACAACGCAAAATATCAGCACACAGAATATTGGAAATAAAATAAAAAAAAAATACAAAGTATTTTAACAACAACAAAAATAAGTTTAAAGGTTGGGTAGAAATTTATTTATTTATTTATTTGATTTGTTTAATGAGATTTTGCAATTTTACACCAAGCAATTTAATAAAGAAAGCAAAATACTTTAAATGATTCATTTAAAAAAGTAAATAAATAATTAAAAAAAACAAAAAAAACACTTAAAACAAGGTCGTTCAAGGCTAAAGATAATATTTAATATTTAAACATTATTAAATTTAACATTAATTTAAATTTCCAAGTACTTTTTGTTTATTTTTTTAGATTTCCAGCCTTAGGCCTGTTTTAAAGCTTTAAATTTTTAAACAGTAGCCTTTTGACATTTTTTTTATTACTAATGTGTCAAAATTTATGGCATTTATTAGAGATTTCATCTCCTGTCTTGTTAATATGTTTAGAGGGGCTAAATATTTTTTGTGGGTTTTTTTTTAAATAAAACGTAATTTAGCCTTAAGCTAGGTTTACAAATTCAATACAATTTCTTTTTTCTTTTTTTATATATAAATATTGAAAGATTCGAAGTGAGGCCGGCTTTGTGTTGAAATTTTTTGATGGCCGTTAAATGATTGATAAGCTTTAGAAACAAATTTGACATAGTTTTGCCAAAAGTAAACAAAAAAAGAATGCAAAGGAATTTTAATAAAAGAATTGAAGTGTTAACTTCACACTCAAATGAAAATAGAGAGAGCTAATATAAGACTAGACTAAAGTTTAGTCCATAGTTTAGACTAAAGTTTAGTCTAAAGTTTAGACTAAAGTTTAGACTAAAGTTTAGACTAAAGTTTAGACTAAAGTTTAGACTAAAGTTTAGAATAAAGTTTAGACTAAAGTTTAGACTAAAGTTTAGAATAAAGTTTAGACTAAAGTTTAGACTAAAGTTTAGACTACAGTTTAGACTAAAGTTTAGATAAAGTTTAGACTAAAGTTTAGACTAAAGTTTAGTCTAAAGTTTAGTCTAAAGTTTAGACTAAAGTTTAGTCTAAAGTTTAGACTAAAGTTTAGTCTAAAGTTTAGACTAATGTTTGGACTAACGTTTAGACTAAAGTTTAGACTAAAGTTTAGACTAAAGTTTAGACTAAAGTTTAGACTAAAGTTTAGTCTAAAGTTTAGTCTAAAGTTTAGTCTAAAGTTTAGTCTAAAGTTTAGTCTAAAGTTTAGACTAAAGTTTAGACTAAAGTTTAGACTAAAGTTTAGACTAAAGTTTAGACTAAAGTTTAGTCTAAAGTTCGGACTAAAGTTTAGACTAAAGTTTAGACAAAAGTTTAGACTAAAGTTTAGACTAAAGTTTAGACTAAAGTTTAGACTAAAGTTTAGTCTAAAGTTCAGACTAAAGTTTAGACTAATGTTTAGACTAAAGTTTAGACTAAAGTTTAGACTAAAGTTTAGACTAAAGTTTAGACTAAAGTTTAGACTAAAGTTTAGACTAAAGTTTAGACTAAAGTTTAGACTAAAGTTTAGACTAAAGTTTAGACTAAAGTTTAGACTAAAGTTTAGTCTAAAGTTTAGTCTAAAGTTTAGACTAAAGTTTAGACTAAAGTTTAGACTAAAGTTTAGACTAAAGTTTAGACTATAGTTTAGACTAACGATTAGTGTAAAGTTTAGACTAAAGTTTAGTCTAAAGTTTAGACTAAAGTTTATTCTAAAGTTTAGTCTATAGTTTAGATTAAAGTTTAGTCTAAAGTTTAGTCCATTGTTTTAAGTTTTGACTAAAGTTTAGTCCATAGTTTAGACTAAAGTTTAGTCCATAGGTTAAACTAAAGTTTAGTCTATAGTCTAGACTAAAGTTTAACCTATAATATAGACTAAAGGTTAGTCTACAGTTTAGACTATAATTTAGTCTATAGTATAGACTAAAGTTTTACATTTTGTTTTTTTTTTTAATTCCTTTACATATTTTAAATATTTTTTATTTAGTTTTGTTTGTCTATCTGTTTTTTAAAAAATTATTTCAAATTATCACCATTAATATGCATTTCAATTTTTAATCACGTTTTACAATTTATTTAAAGTCAGCAAATTTTTTTATATTTTTTTTGTTCAAAAAAAATACGTGGTTTAATATTTTCTACATATTTTAATGTATTTATTTGCATTTGTAAATGTGGCTGGTTATTTTGTTATTAATTTAAAAAGATAAATAATAATTTAGTAAAGTTGTTCTATAAAATGACAATTATGAATGAAATGTTTAAGATTGAAAAAAAAAAAATAAAAAAAAAATGTATTTTTTTATTTTTTAAAAGGTTTGGTATTTGGGTAGGTAACGAAGAAAGATAAATGAGTCTTAATTAAAAATAAACGTTACTTAAGCATAAACCAAAAAAAAAACGACCAACCTTATTAAAAAGAAATCAATAAATATAAAAATTATGGGAAAATAAATGGAAAATTAAAAAAAATATATAAAATAAATCAGAGAAGATATATCAAAGTCCAAAGTTAATTATTATAAAAAATGTGATTGAATATGTAAAAAATATAAATTATTTTCATTTGAAAAGAAAAATTAAAGAACTAAGACACAGAAAAGAGACAACTAACACTGGCTGAAAATTAAATTGGTTAAACTAGGTTTAACTTTAAAATAATGTAAAGATTAAAAACTAAAGTTTAAACTATGTTTAATTGAACTTCAATTAATCCTGATTTTTTTATTACTTATTTTTGATGCCTAATTTTAAATTCCCCATTTAAAATCTTTATATTCCTTTTTACAACTTTAACAAAATTTAATTTCTTAATAAGTACTTTCCTTTCTAAATCTTTAAGGTTTAATTAGTGACTTATTTTATTCCGTATTTTTTATATCTTTTTTTTTTTCTTATAATTTTTGTATGTTTTAGTAGTTTATTTTAAGTATTTCTCTGTAATTTTAACTTCCTTATTATTTCGTTGTATTTAAGTTAAAAATATTTACAAAATGTTTTAACAAAAATTAACATCTGTCCATCTGTAGCTGTTAAGGTCTATGAGGTCTCTTTTGTTTATATTGTCCAATAAAAATTACTTTAAATTAAGAAATCATTGTGAATTGGGGAAAACAATCGTAAAAACGTGTCATTTTCATTTACAGCCAGTGAGATATACAAATGTTTAGTTACGCTTTGGTTTTTTTGTTAAGTTTTAATGTGTGATTTAAATTGAAATTCAAAAAAGGGTAAGTTAAGTTTAAGGCAAGGTAGGGAACATATTTAAAATATGAATACATTTTGTCAATATTTTTTAGACTAAAGTTTAGTCTATAGTTAAACTAAAGTTTAGTCTGTAGTTTAGACTAAAATTTAGTCTATAGTTTAGACTAAAGTTTAGTCTATAGTTTAGACTAAAGTTTAGACTATAATTTAGTTTATAGTTTAGACTAAAGTTTAGTCTAAAGTTTAGACTAAAGTTTAGACTAAAGTTTAGACTAAAGTTTAGACTAAAGTTTAGACTAAAGTTTAGACTAAAGTTTAGACTATAGTTTAGACTATAGGTTAGACTATAGTTTAGACTATAGGTTAGACTAAAGTTTAGACTAAAGTTTAAACTATACTTTAGACTAAAGTTTAGACTAAAGTTTAGTCTATAGTTTAGACTAAAGTTTAGTCTATAGTTTAGACTAAAGTTTAGTCTATAGTTTAGACTAAAGTTTAGTCTATAGTTTAGACTAAAGTTTAGTCTATAGTTTAGACTAAAGTTTAGTCTATAGTTTAGACTAAAGTTTAGTCTAAAGTTTAGACTACAATTTAGTTTATAGTTTAGTTTATAGTTTAGACTAAAGTTTAGACTAAAGTTAAGTCTAAAGTTTAGACTAAAGTTTAGACTAAAGTTTAGACTATAATTTAGACTAAAGTTTAGTCTAAAGTTTAAACTAAAGTTTAGTCTATAGTTAAACTTAAGTTTAGTCTATAGTTAAACTAAAGTTTAGTCTATAGTTAAACTAAAGTTTAGTCTGTAGTTTAGACTAAAGTTTAGTCTATAATTTAGACCAAAGTTTTGTAGTTTAGACTAAAGTTTAGTCTATAGTTTAGAATAAAGTTTAGTCTAAAGTTTAAACTACAATTTAGTCTAAAGTTTAGACTACAGTTTAGACTAAAGTTTAGTCTATTGTTTAGACTAAAGTTTAATATTGTCACTTTATTTCAAATCAGACAAAATTTTTCAAAACTTTTTTCAAATTTTTTCCAAAAAAGTTGCAAAATTTATTTAATTTGGTTATTTGTTTTAGAATTACATTCAATTTATTAATTTTTTTTGGTTTTTGTCTGAGAAAATGTCTTATTTTGGTAGAATTTTTTAGCATTTCCGAAAAATATTCGATGTTTTTTTTGTAATTTTATGTTTTTTTTCGCATCATATCGAATTTATTTACGTCTTAGATTTGTTTAACCGCTTTAAGATGTTTGAAATTGCTTAAATTTGTCACTTTATTTCAAATCAGACAAAATATTTCAAAACTTTTTTCAAAATTTTTCCAAAAAAGTTTCAAAATTTATTTAATTTTATTACTTATTTAGAATTACATTCAATTTAATAATTTTTTAGGTTTTTGTCTGACAAAATGTCTTATTTTGGTAGAATTTTTTAGCATTTCCGAAAAATATTTGAATTTTTTTTTAATTTTATGTTTTTTTTCCGCATCATATCGAATTTATTTACTTCTTAGATTTGTTTAACTGCTTTAAGATGTTTGAAATAGCTTAAATTTGTTGCTTTATTTATAATAAAAAAAAAAATATTTCAAAACTTTTTTCAACATTTTTCCAAAAAAGTTTCAAAATTGCATTAATTTTATTATTTTTTTAGAATTACATTAAATTAATTAATTTTATAGTTTTTTGCCTGAACATTTCTTATTTGGGTCGATTTTTTTTAACATTTCCAAAAAATATTTAAACTAAATATTCAGTTTATATCAAATTTATTTAAGTTTTACATGATTTAATGTTTAAAATCCCATCCCTAAGCATAAATATTAACAATTTATAAAGAAATTTATTCAAATTTAATGATTAGAAAATAAGTCAATTGAGTGATCCCAACCTTGATGGAAATAAAGTAAACAAAACCAAGAAAATTTATTTTTTTTTACAAAAATCCCACAAAACCTAATGAAATTTTAAATAAAAACCATTAAAAATATAAGTTTACTATGTTTTCAGCAACAATTATACAAAAATTCCTGAAAAACTGCAAAATTATTAAAATGTAAATAAAGAGGATGTAGGTGATCCCACACCTGATGGAATGCAAAACAAAAATTGCGGCGAAACAAAAACAAAGCGAAAAAAGGGCTGCCACGTTAAATCAAAAGAAAATTCAAACAATTTGATGGGTTTCATTAAAAATTCTTTCAAATAATAGAAAACTTAAATAAAATTGGTTAAATTCTTGATTTTTTAATTAAAAATAAAGGAATTTTTAATTATTTGCCAATTATATCAATTTTTGAAAGACAAATTTATAATTTCTTAAAAAAATAAGGAAAATTTGGTTGATAAAGGATTAATTTGTGGGTTTTCTTAAGAATATACATTTTTAATTAAAATTTCATTTAAAAACCATTAAAAATTTTTGAAGTTTTAATGAAAATGTTTCAAATAAGGAGTCTTACAATAGGGACTTATGAACTTTGACAGTTGATAGCGGCCATATTGTTGAAGCAATATATGTCGCATTGGCTGTCAAATGAAACAATTTGTTTAAAATTTATAAGATTTTTATAAAACTAAAATAATTGCTAAAAAATTTGTCTAGCTTATAGGGCATTTTCTTAAGCCTCTAATGCCTTTTCCTGGCTCTGGCAATTTAATTGTTAAACTAAGCGTTTAAACATTTTTAAACGTTTGTGTTTTCTTGGTTTTTATTGTTGTTTTAAAACATTAAAAAAAACAAAAACGTTAAACTCTGGTTTTATGTTAAAGTTTGGTGATAATAACTGTTGGTAGATGTAGTTTGGTCTTAGGTTTTAAATACATTTCATTCATTGTTAATTGTTTTTGCTTTTTCTTGTTTAAAAGTTGTTAACATCCTACTTAAATGGCTTAATTAATGTTATAAAATAAAAATAAAACAAAAACAACTAACTAAAATCTTAGTTAAATTAAAAACAAACGGCTGCTGTTTTGAATTTTTGAGATTTGATTTTCGGTCATTCAAAACCAGACGTGCGCCAGCAAAACTAAACTTGCATACAGGCGCCCACCTAAATTTTTTTTAAAGGGTTTAAGTTAAAAAACTGTTTTTGTTGTTATTATTAATTTATATTTTGTTGGTTTTCTTTTATTATCACGGAAAAAAATCGTTTATTTTTATGGTAGTCATAAAAAATAAAGACGCCTTCTTTATGAGTTTGATGACCAAAAACAAAAGAGACAATTAAGATTTATGGGTTTATAAATGAAATTATTGAATAATTATTGTAAATAATGATGTTGTGATTAGAAAATGAAGATTATAAAAGAGTTTAATACAAAAAAAAAAAAACAAAGACCTTGAAAAAAATCAAGGTCTGGACATATGGTAACACATTTGCTTTCAATATTTTTTTTATTATGGAAATCACAAAATATTACTTATTATATATCATTTGAAAGGTAATTGTATGTACTTTTAAAAACTATTAAAATATTTGCAAGTCTAGAGTAAAATTTAAAAATTATTAAAGACTTTATAAAATGTTAACGAATTTTGGTATTTACTAGAGTTGTCCTAGTTTTAACACCCTATAACTCACTCAAAGTTTTAGAATGATCTTCCATTTAATTATATTTTGAAAGCTTAACTCTTAATCTATTAATAAACCAAACTTTGTATAAAACTGATAAGAATTTTCGTAATTATATACAATTGAAATTTTAAAGAAAAAAATTTTAATTTTTTTTTTATTAGACAAGCTCAACATTGTCGCACTGTAACTCATCTAGAGTTCAAAGTTAATTTTCTTTTTAACAATATTTTGAAAGCTTAACTCCTTAGCTAGTAATACCCCAATTTTTTTTAAGATTTGATAAGTATTTCAGAAATTATATGCAACTGAAATTTGGAAAACAAAAATTCAGAAAATTAGATAAAGTGCAAAAATTGCTATTAATAATTAGATATAATTGATGACATAAAAAACTGTTATTATATATCATTTGAAAGGAAATTGTAGCTACTTTTCATAACTGTAAAAAGAATTGAAAGTCTAGAGTTAAATTAAAAAATTATCAACGATTTTGGAAAAATATAACAGACATTTGTTTCTACCTGAAATGCCAAACTTTGTCATACTGTTTTTAGGCCTGTGTTTTAGTATGATGATCTAGCTAACCATGATTTGAAAGCTTAACTTCTAATCTATTAATAAACCAAATTTTGTTTAGTTTTTATAAGTAGTTTCGAAATTATACACAATTGAAATTTATAAAAAATAAAAAAAATCTGAAATTTTTTTTTTGCCTAGCTTGTTGACTTGGCCCTACTGTGTGTCACCCTGTGTTACAACTTTAATTTACTTTTAATACTATTTTGAAAGCTTAACTCTTAGGCTACTTATATGCCAATTTTTTTTTTTAAATTAATTCAAGAATTTAGAAATTATATGAAACTGAAATTTATGAAAAATTCAAAATTTTTGGTGTGACAATTGCTATCAAAAATTTTATATTATTAATAACATAATAAATACTTATAATATATCATTTGAAAGGAAATTGTAGCTACTTTTCATAACTGTAAAAATAATTGAAAGTCTAGAGTTAAATTTAAAAATTATAAACGATTTTGGAAAAATATAACAGACATTTGTTTCCAACTTTGTCATACTGTTTTTCGGCCTGTGTTTTAGCAAGATGATCTAGCTAACTATGATTTGAAAGGTTAAATCTTAATCTACTAATATTTTAAATTTTGTTTCGATTGGTTCAATATTTTAGAAATTATAAACAATTGAAATTTGCTTTAAAATAATTTTGAAAATTTGATGAGGTGTTCAATTTGATGTGAGTTTTTGTTACCCAGTGTTCTAATTTCATTTTATTTTTAACACAATTTTGAAAGCTTAAATGTTAAGCTTCTTATAACCAAAATTTGGTTTAAATCCTTTAAATAATTTTGAAATTATCTTTAAAAGAAATTTTATTTAAAAATTTATTTTTAACTTTTAATGTTTTGAAAAAAAAAACAAAAAACTAGACTTGATGTATGATTTTATAACGTATTTTTATGTTTTTTGCGATCTTCCTTAAACTTTTTCCTTAAACATAGTGATGTTGTTGTATTAATGTTAAAATTTTTCTATAAATGTCTCTTAAAACCCATAACGATCAGCAAACAAATAAAAACAACATTGTTGTCTATGTGGCTGGTTTTCTTGCTAGAACTAGGAAAAAGGAGCAAAAAAAACTATGATTTAAAGAGAAAACAAAAAAAAAAACAGAATATTGCACATTTCAAAGTATTGTAAATAAAAGGGCACATGTCTATGAAGGCTGCAGCAGGATGGGGCTGTTTGTTTGTTTGGTTGGTTGACCGCCAAAGTGCTATCAATTTAATAGCATCTGTCCAAGAGATCCCTGGCGTACGTACTGCAGAAAAACAAGACTAAAATAATAATATTGAAAATGCTATAAAAAAAAACAACAAGAGACAATCTATACTAGCTTTACAAAAGGCCAGGCCATGATAAGTTGAATGTGCATGGTATGGCCTGGCCTGACTGGACTGGACTAGGCTGGCAAAGAACATGCTCTAAAACATTGTAAAACATTTTTGGTCTAAAGAATGCAGCAAGTAAAAGAAGCAGCCTTACTTACTTACTAACAACATAGTAACAACATCAACAACAAGTAACATACAGGGATCGACAGCTTCAGCAGCAGCAGCCGCTGTAGTTATTTTTAGTTTCAGCATCAAGCTGAGTTTTTTACGTTTAAATAAAAATAAAATTGAATATATACAACAACAAAAACAAGCTATATAAAACTGCTTACTTATACAAGAAATTTTAAAATAAAGAAAAACTGATAAGCTTTGGCCAAGGGAATGTAAAGGCCACATAGCTTCCTTAAAGCATGGCAGGAATAACAGAAAAAAAATAAGAAAAATAAAGACAGCTATAGCTGGAAACAAATGCAACAGTTTAAGAAAAAGCTTGTAAGAAAACGAATTTCAAACACGCTAAATTTCAATTAAATAATGAAAGTGATTTTAATAGAGTTTTTTTCAATAAAATATAAAAAATTAAAAAAAAAAATTTCTAATATCGTAAATTTTTTTTTAATGAAATTTTATATTCATGAACTAGTTTGCAGCGATATTGTGGAAATTTGTTAAATTTTTCAAATATCATAAATTGTTTTTTTGGATTTTTATTGAAATTTTAACTTTAATTTTTGCTATATCGTAGATTTTTTTCAAATATCGTAAATTTTTTTTAATGATTTTAAATGAAATTTTTAATACATTTTGACTTTGCGAACTAATTTTGGGGGATATTGTGAAAATTTTTAAAAATTTTTTAAATATCGTAAATTTTTTTTTAAATATCGTAAATTTTTTTTATGATTTTTAAAGAAATTTTTAATACATTTTAACTTTAAGTGCATTTTTTAGGAATATTGTGTAAATTTGAAATTTTTTTTCTAATATCGTAGATTTTTTTTCAAATATCGTAAATTTTTTTTAATGATTTTAAATGAAATTTTTAATACATTTTAACTTTATGTACTATTTTTTAGGAATATTGGGTAAATTTGTAAAATTTTTCTAATATCGTAAATTTTTTTTTCAAATATCGTAAATTTTTTTTTATGATTTTTAATACATTTTAACGTTAAGAGCTATTTTGCGGTGATATTATGGAAATTTGAAAAAAATTTCTAATATCGTAGATTTTTTTCAAATATCGTAAATTTTTTTTAATGATTTTAAATGAAATTTTTAATACATTTTGACTTTGCGAACTAATTTTGGGGGATATTGTGAAAATTTTTAAAATTTTTTTAAATATCGTAAATTTTTTTTAAATATCGTAATTTTTTTTTAATGATTTTTAATGAAATTTTTAGCTTTATGAACTATGTATGTATTTTGCAGGGATATAGTGGAAATTTGTAAAATATTTCTAATATCGTAGATTTTTTAATGATTTTTAATGCAATTTTTAATACATTTTAACCTTATGAACTATTTTTTTGGGGATATTGTGGAAATTTGTCTAATATCGTAACTTTTTTTTAATGAAATTTTTAATAAATTTTAACTTTATGAACTATTTGGCAATGATATTAGGACATTTTTTTGTTACAAAATTTTTAACAAATTTTTGAAGTGATATCGCTGAATTGACCTTCTTTTTTCTGGTATTAAATCATAATATCGTAAATTTTGTTCAATATCGTAAATCTTTTTTAAAGTTTTGAAATTAAATTTTTAAAAAATTTATCATTTCTAAGCTATTTTAAAGTCAAATTGAGCAAAATTTTTCTAAAATCGTAAATGTTTTTTCAAATATCGTAAATTTGTTTAATGATTTTTAATGAAATTTTTAACAAATTGAATCATTCTTGCTGTTTTTAACAGATATCGCTGAATTTACCTCCATTTTTCTGGTATTAAATCATAATATCGTAAATTTTGTTCAATATCGTAAAAAAATTTTAAAGTTTTGAAATAAAATTTTTAAAAAATTTATTCTTTCTAAGCTATTTTAAAGTTATATTGAGGAAATTTTGCCAAAATTTTTCTAAAATCGTAATTTTTTTCAAATATCGTAATTTTTTTTTAATGATTTTAAAATTAATTTTTAATAAATTATAATTTTATGAACAATTTAGCAAAGATATTAAGAAAATTTGTAAAATTTTTCTAATATCGTTATTTTTTTTTGCAAATATCGTAAATTTTTTTAATGAAATTTTTAATACATTTTAATTTTATGAACTATTTTGCAGGGATATTTTTTGGAAATTTGTAAAAATTTTCTAATATCGTAAATTTTTTTTTAATTTGATATTACTGAATTTTCCACATTTTTTCTGGCATTAAATCATAATATCGTAAATTTTTTAATATCGTAAAAAAATTTTTATCGTTTTTAAATGAAGTTAATAACAAATCTAATCATTCTAAACGATTTTTAAGGAATATTGTTGAAATGTAAATTTTAAATTTCTAATATCGTAAATTTTGTTTTAATGAATTTTATGAAATTTTTCAAAAATTTAATCATTCTAGCTGTTTTTAAATGAATTTATCACAATTTATCATAATATCGTAAATTTTTTTCAATATCATTAACATTTTTTAAAGTTTTGAGGAAATTTGTAAAATTTTTCCAATATCGTAAATTTTTTTTTTAATGATTTTTATGAAATTTTGAACAAATTGAATCATTCTTGCTGTTTTTAATAGATATCGCTGAATTTATTACATTTTTTCTGATATTAAATCATAATATCGTAAATATTTTTTAAAGACTGAAATTAATTTTTTATAAAATTTTTTCTTTCTAAGCTATTTTTAAGCAATATTGTTGAAATTTGTAAAATTTTTCTAATATCGTAAATTTTCTTTTAATGATTTTTAATGCAATTTTTAATACATTTTAATTTTATGAACTATTTTGGAAATTTTGTAAAATTTTTTCTAATTGTTTTTAATTAAATTTTTAACAAAATTAATTATTCTAGTTGCTTCTAGGTGATATCGCTGAATTTACCAGATTTTTTCTGGTATTAAATATCGTAAACATTTTTTAAGGTTTTAAAATTAAAATTTTTAAAAATTTATTACACGTTTTTATGAGAAATCCTGTCATAACCATGATTTTTTTTATATTTTTTACTTCGATGTTACCCTACAGTGGCCATTTTAAATCTAACTCTCTTTACCGTTAAATTATGTTCTCATCTCTCTTAACACAAAGCTGCCAGATTAGAATTTTATAGATAATTTCGTTGATATGTTAATCATTCATTTATAAACCGATTTGGCTAATTTTAAAAGAAAAGACAACCAATAAATCTTCCTATTTTGAAAATTTTTTACTTGAAATAAAAAAAAATTTTAAAACAATTTTTTTTCCAACCTTTTTTTAAACCCCAAATACTTAAACTTTCGCTGTAGCTGCCTGTTAACAAACAAAAGATTCGCGTTTAAAGTTGTGTTTTTTCGATTTTTTTTCTCTGTTTCATTCTTCAGCCAAGATCGCTTTATTTTTTCTTTAATTTGTTTTTCTTATTTAGCCTTTAGACGCCGTAAAATTTCTCCAAATTAATGAGAGAATTGAGAGATTTCATTAGGTTTTTATATGGAGATCTGTGATTTTCTCTTACTTTAAGGCAAATGTCAGCAGGACAAATACATCAGGTTGTCATCAAGTACTGTACAATTGTAGGTTTCTCAAACCCGCTAAAATTTCTCCAAATTAATGAGAGAATTGAGAGATTTCATTAGGATTTTATATGGAAGTGTGTGATTTTCTCTTACTTTAAGACAAATGTCAGCAGGACAGAGTCATCAAGTAGTCATCAGGCTTTTATATGGAGACCTGGGTAAGGCTTTGGTATATACTTAGAGACATTAAGTTAATTTCCTTTAAAATTAATACATAACGGTTTTTGTGAAATATTTTCAAACTTTTTTTTTCAAAAACTTTGAAACTTTTTCGGAATTTCTGTAATGTATTTTTCTCTTAGTGTTGGCAAGAAAAACAAATGCTAAAATAACAAAAATCTTGCACTTCACTTAAAAAAGGGCGTTCTCTTTATTTATCTCGCCCTACCTCCCCTCTCAACACCCTTTATTGAAGCACATAAGTTTAGTTGCTAGAAAAATATGGCAAGAATTTGTTTTTCACAAGTTTTTTGTTTTCTTCTCTTTCATTTGTGTGAGTTTTTTTATTATGTTCTTTTATTTTTATAAGATAAAAGTGAACGTAATAAATTTTTCACAATATTGACATGTTTGGCACACGCAATGTGGGCAGTTAGCGGCTAAGAGTAAAAGAGAAAGAAACAGCAAGAGTAAATAACAACCATAATGTTAAGGAAGTAAATGATGGGAGTTTTTTTTTGTTTGTTGTTTAGAACCAGAGATCAAAAGAGATTTGTTTTATGTTAATTTTCTTAAAGAAAATATAGAAAGAATTGAGGCAAATATATTTGTTTAAATCGAAGGAAGGAAGTTTATTTAAGCAAAAATAAAGTGTGATAAAAATTTAAGGAAAATAAATTTAAATTGTAAGACTCACCAAAAGCAGGAATTTTTATTTATTTTCTGTTTGAAATAATTACCTAAAATGAAAAAGAAAAAAATTAAAATTAAAAATTGAATTTATGGAAAATAAATTAAATAGTTTTGTAAAATAACAAATTTCTGGTTAAACTTAAGCATAATTATTTATAGATTTTTGACAATTCGGTTACAAACAGTATTTTTTTAAGCCCCATAGAACTTACAAAAGGGTTAACTGTCAAATGAACTGTCATATTGCTGTCACTTTTTGACATTTATTGGCGTATGACTTAGAAATGCGGGATTTTTTAAAAATTTTAGGTTTTATTTTGCAACATTTGTCTAATAAAAAAAATAATCAAAGTTAGCTATGACCTCTTCCCATCTTTCTGGCAACATATGATTTCAAAGCCAAAAAAAATGCTCTTCTTTTGAGGCCAAGAACGAATTATACCAAAAGATATGACATCTAATTATAAATCCCTCATTTTTAAGTCATAATATTTGTTTTTTATTTAAAAATATGGCACTAAATTGAAGTTTTAAAACAAAAACAACAAAAATCTACATTTTTTCAAATTAAACTCTAAATGGTATTTAGGTGATCCCATGCCTGCAGCAATGAAATGTAAACATAGAGATGATCCCACACCTGCTGCAATGGAATGTTAAAATTGCGGCGAAATGTAAAAAAAGAGAGAGAGAGAAAGGATTAGGGCTGCCACATGGAAATATTTGCTAAAATAACTAAATTTCAGCAGGGATGTAAAATTTTACTAGGAAATTTAAACGAAATGTCAAGTTTTAACAAAATCTCATTTTATTTAAATTTTTTTAGGAATATTTTTTTTTAAAATAAATTTTCCTTTTACATTTAAACAGCTTAACATGTTAAATATTTTTTTTTTTATAATTTTTCAATAATAATTGTTACATGTTTTTGCCGTTATGAAAAATCATTAAAAACAGTATGGAAAAAAAACCATAAACTAAAGAAAGAAAGAAGAAAAAGCTATAAACATAAACATATTTAGTGGGAGCTTAAAAAAACTAATGAAGTTTAACAAAAAAAACTTAAAAAAACCAACCAAAAAAGATTGTAAAAATTATTTTTGTTATAAAAAAAAAGTAAACTATTTCGCTACCCATTACTACAGCTAATGTTGGTAATTAATTACCAACATGACGGGGAGAATTGTGTAAAAGGTTGGTGGAAAAAAAACTTCATTAAAAGAAGACTGACTGTTAAGACTAAAACACGAAAAACAAAAAACAAAAATTGTAAAAATTAAAAATAAATAAATTGGTTCAAAGCCCGCATTTTGCACAGCAGGAATATAATAAACTTAATGATTATAATAAATAAACAAATTAAAAAAAATCCATACAAATAATAATAATAAAATTTTTTGTGAGTTAAATTCACATTTAACATAAAATTTTTTAACAAAAAAGACAAGTTATGTAATGTTATTGTTAATTTTAGGTAAATATTTTAAATAATTTAAAATTGAACAACAAAAAAAGAAAGTAAATGGTGTGAAATGACAGCAAAAGACTTAATAACACCTATGGAAATTTAGTTTTAGTCTAACAAAAACCTGAAAGAATTGGCAAAAATTTCAACAAAAAAAATCATTAAATCAAAAACTCAATATCATAAGAAATAAACAAAAGACAGCTTAATAATTTTTTTTTATATAATGTGAAAAATTAGGCAGAAACTAACAAATTTATTAAGAATTATTTGTGGAAATATTTCAAAATATCAATAAAAATTTGGTTATAATAAACTTATTGTGTTTTTAATAAAAAACGATTTATTTAAATTTTATTTGATTTGTCATACCGTTTGTAATTTTCTTATTTTTCATTTGAAATCAACTTTCCAAAGTCCCAAAATAACTTTTATACCTGATTGATATATTAATATAACCGCTATAGTGCAACTTTGATTTCTATTTAAAATCGAGAAAATCGGCAAACAAATACCAAAAAAAAAAAAATTTTAAAAATTATTTGGGTGAAAAAATAATTTTGTTGAAAAATCGAGGATTTTTTCCTATTTTTTCCACCACAATTTTTTTAAAAAAAATTTGGTTGCTAATTAAAATCGAGAAAATCGTTTTTTTTTTAATTTTTTTCTCCAAATAATTGATTTCACCAACTGTTTAAACTATTTAATCTTATTTTATTTCTATATTTTATATAAAAAACTAAAATTTTTCTCTAAATCCCGGTTTATGTTATAAATTGTAATTTATTACATTAAAATATTATAGCATTACTCCCTGCCCTGTGCTCCACAGCAAAGAGAGAATCCCATTAAAATGGCGACTTACTGTTATTCTCCTTTGTGGATGTTCGGCTTGTTTACATTTTATTGCAATGTTTACATTCTGTTAGAACATGATTCATTGGGCTCTCCAGCAAAGAGAGAATCCCATTAAAATGGCGATTTACCGTTATTCTCCTTTGTGGATGTTCGACTTCTTTACATTTTATTGCAATATTAACATTATGTTAGAACATGAGATGGGATCACTCAAATAGTAAAATTATTTAACATTCATACTAATTTTATGCAAATTTATGTTTGTTTTAAAAATTTTAGCATTTTACATAAAAAAACAGCAGCATTAATTTAATGCTAAACAAATATCTTTGTTTGATTGTTATTTTCTATTAATTTTTTTTGCATAATTTAGTGAAGGGTATATAATATTCGTCTTATCTGTTAGTTTTTTTTATAAAATAGTTGTTTATATTTTCTTTTATTTCAAAACAATAACAAATTTTTTTTTATTTGTTTGCAAAATTTTGTTTAACAAAAGAAATTAAAGCAACTGTTTAATATTAAAGTAAGCACAAAATGACATCATTTTTCTTTAAGCTATTGTGTTTTAACCAAAATATATATTAATGATTTTGATAAATTTCTTTTAATTAGTGGATGTTATTTTTATCTTTCTATTAACTAAGATGTCACTCACTATTATTGATAAAAAAAACTTAAACAATATATTTTTTTCCAACAAAAACAAAAAATTTAGAAATGTTTCTTTAATTAAAAATTTAAAACTTTGAGATATTTGGAAGAAAGTCCAACAAAAAAAATTAATAAAAAATAACAATAACACTAAGATATTTGTTAAAAATTAAATTAATGCTATGACACGCTGCTGTTTTTTTTTTATAAAAAATGCAAATATTTTTAAACCAAACTCAAATATATAGATAAATGTGTATAAAATTAGCATGAAAGTTAAATAATTTAACTATTTGAGTGATCCCATCTCATGTTCTAACGAAATGTAAACAAGCCGAACATCCACAAAGGAGAATAACGGTAAGTCGCCATTTTAAGAAGATTCTCTCTTTGGAAGCACAGGGCTGGAAGTAATGTATTGTTATATAAAATACAAGCTGAACAACGGTAAGTTGGATATGTAAAGAGAGAGAGAGAGAGACTAAGGATTAGGGCTGCCACGTGCAAATATTTGGTAAAATAGCCAAATATCAGCAGAGATGTAAAATTTTACTAGGAATTTAAACTAAATGTTAAGTTATACTAAAATCTGCTTTTTATTTAAATTTTGTATGTAGATTTTTTTAAATTAAATTTCTCTTTTACATAAATATTTTTTTAATTTTCCAAAAACAGATTTTAAAAAATAAATTTCTTAAACATAAAAATTCTTAAAAAAATTTTAAATTTTTAAAACTATTTGCTAAAATAAATGTTAAAAAAACTGTTTCATGAAAAATTTTTTTTTTTTTTTTTTTTTTTTTAGAAAATCTTGAATTTTTAAAATTTTTTCAAAAACAATTGATAAAAAAAAAGGAATTTCTTCTTGGAAAAATTGGTAAATTGTTTGAAATTCTTAACATTTCCTATAAATTGAAATTTTTTTTCTCTTTTAAATGACAAAATGTTTCTTAAACTTTAAATTTTCTAAAATCATTTCCTTCTTAAACCCCCTTATCATTTAAAAAACTTTATATTTCTTAACACTACACCATAAATAATTAATTTTTTAACCAAAATTCCTCACAAATTACTTGTCATTTCCTTAAAGATGCTCAACTCACAACTTTTAGGCTGCATATTTCAAAATAAACAAAAATCAAACTTAAACCTTTCTCATGACCTTTAATTTAGTTGGGGAATTTATAAAGAAATTTTCAAATTAGTTTTTTTTTACACCACAATGACATTATCAAAATTTTATGTGAATGAATATGTGTTAAATCCCAAATAAAATAATGCAACATTGTAACAATGCTGTCAGTAATGACAAGACATAAAAAAAGTTACAATAATATTTTGATTGGTTACCAAAAAAGTTGGAGTCGTTTGCTTTTCTAGACAATGACCCACAAACATTGTAATGTCAGGGAAGAAGGCTGTTGTTTAGTTTAAACAATCAGCAGCTAATTGTTTATTTGTGTTATGGATATAGGCCAAATTAAAGACTATTCTTTTGAGCTTAAATTGGGAAGCCTCATATTTTTGAAAAGATATTTATTTTTCATGCAAACTCTTTGCCTTGAAAATTAAATTTATTAAATAAATGTGATATTTTTAGTATAATTTAAATTAATTTTGTATTTTTTGTTTACGAAACATGTTTTCATTAGCAAGAATTTCTATTTCAAAGAAATATATCATTAAAATTAACAAAATTTTAAACAAAAATATGCATTTTGATTGATATTTATAAGCTAAATAGTCTTAAGACCTTTTAAAACAATGATATTTTATCAATGGAAAAATCCATGATAAAGAAAATGATACAATTTTCAAAATCCATACAACTTAAATATAAAATTTATTCGCATTTTTAAAATTTAAAAAAGTTTTAATGTAAAAATAATTTAATTTAAAGAAATTTAAAGAAATTGTATTTTTATTTAGCTTTTTTCTGAAAATCCTTTCCTTTTTTATTTATTTAAACATATTTTCTATTTAAATTTCTAATATTAATGAGATTTTTCTATAAATTTATGATTTCCCATAAAAATTGTCATTCCTTTTCATTATTTACCGTTATTTGTTTGAAAAATACAACTGTGAGTGGCAACAACCCTGTTGTTTTTGATAGAGTGTCGTGTTGTTGTTTTTGTTTGTTTCTCTTGGGTTGCCACTATTTACATATGAATAACAGAGATGGAAAAGCTTTATTAACTTAAAGAATATTTTTTATTTACATTTTAAACTCCTTTAAGTGAAGAAATAAGCAGTTTAAAATAATTTCTTTAATTTTTAAGCAATTTATAAAATTTTTGCATAATAATTCAAGGGATATGAAAAATGTTTTTTTTTTTTTTTTTAATATTTGAGTAATTTGAGTTAAAAAGTAAAAGAATAGAAATTATTTTAATAACATTTCAAAGAATTTAAAAAATGTTTGAAAAATATGTAATTTGTTAATCAAATTTTACAATTTAAATTTAAAAAAAAATTATAGGAAAAATTTTGAAACTCCAGTTTCAGAAAAATAAACGTGCAAGGTAATTCTAAAAAATATAAAAAAATATGTTGAAAATATTTTTATAAAATTTTTAAAATATTTTTATAAAATTTTTAAAATATTTTTATAAAATTTTTAAAATATTTTTATAAAATTTCATGAAAATTTTAAAAAAAATTTTGTAGAATTTTTCAAAATTGAAAATTTAAAAAAGCTATCAAATCTTTAAAAAATGATATTTAGGATAATTTAATTGCAAAAATTTTGAAAAGTTTTTAAAATTTTTTTTATTTTTAATAATTTGAAATAAAATTTTTTAAAATCTTTCATAATTTAATATAAAATTTTTATTTTTGATTGTTTTTGTTTTTTTTTCAAGATTTTGAAAATAATTTCAGTTAAATTTTCTAATCTAATAATTTAATTTTTTTCGAAATTTTGAAAATAATTTTTAAAATATTTTTATAAATTTTTCAAAATTGAAAATTTAAAAAAAGTTTTCAAAAAATTATAGGAAAAATTTTGAAACTTTTATAAAATTTTTAAAATATTTTTATAAAATTTTTTAAATATTTTTATAAAATTTTTAAAATATTTTTATAAAATTTCATGAAATTTTTAAAAAAATTTTATAAAATTTTTAAAATATTTTTATAAATTTTATAGAATTTTTCAAAATTGAAAATTTAAAAAAAGTTTTCAAATCTTTAAATAATGATATACCAAAATGTAATTGAAAAAAATTTTAATATAATTTTTTTATTTTTAAAAATTTGAAAGAAAAAATTAAAATCTTTCATAATTTAATACAAAATTTTTGATTATTGTTATTTTTTTTTCTCAAGATTATTTTCAACTAATTATTTTGAAAAATTTTAAATCTTTTTCTTAATGAATTTAAAAAATTTAAAATCTTTCCTAATTAAATAGAATTTTTTAAAATTAAAAATTTAGAAAAGTCTTCAAAATCTTTAAATAAAGACTTCCTAAAATTTAATTGAAAAAATTTGGAAATTTTTCATCAAAATGTTTAAAATGTTGATTAATTTAATAGAATTTTTTTTTTTTTTTTTCGAAATTTTGAAAATAATTATTTAAAAATTTAAAAAACTGAACTTTTTAAATTCTTTTTCTTATAAAATTTATCTTGAAAATCAAAAAACAAAGTTCAAAACTAAAAAAATATCGATTTCCTAAAAATTTAAAAATAATTTTATGAAATAGAATTTTTTAATTAAATAGAATTTTTTAAAATTGAAAATTTAAAAAAGCCTTCAAAATCTTTAAATAGTGACTTCCTAAAATTTAAATGAAAAAATTTTGAAATTTTTTATCAAAATGTTTAAAATCTTGATTAATTTAATAGAAATTTTTTTTTTTTCGAAATTTTCAAAACAATTATTTTAAAATTTTACAATCTGAACTTTTTAAATTCTTTTTCTTATAAAATTTATCTTGAAAATCAAAAAACAAAGTTCAAAACTAAAAAAAAATATTGATTTCCTAAAAATTTAAAAATAATTTGAAAACAATTTTATGAAATAGAATTTTTTAAAATTTAAAAATATCTTTAAATAAAGACTTCCTAAATTTAATTGAAAAAATTTGGAAATATTTTATCAAAATGTTTAAAATGTTGATTAATTTAATAGAATTTTTTGTTTTTTTTTTTTCAATTTTTTCGAAATTTTGAAAATAATTATTTAAAAATTTTACAATCTGAACTTTTTAAATTCTTTTTCTTATAAAATTTATATTGAAATTCAAAAAACAAAGTTCAAAACTAAAAAAATATTGATTTCCTAAAAATTTAAAAATAATTTGAAAACAATTTTATTTTTTATTTAAAATCCTTGTTTTATTTTCAAAATTTTTTCTCAATCAATTTATTTTGAAATTTTAAAAAATAAATTTTTTAAATTTTGAAAAATATTTTATTTAAAAAATTTGCAAAGAATTGTTGTTGAGTTTTGTAAAAATTTTGAAAATAATTTGGAAACAAATTTGAACATTAAAAAAAGGTTTTCTTATTGCTCATGTTTTATTATATTAAAAAAGACTTCAAATCGTTAAAAATATTAATTTTCTATTGAAATTATTTTTAAAATTTAAAAAAAAAAATTAATTTCCAAATCTAGAATTAAAAAAAAATAAAATTTTGAAAATATTTTTTTCAAATCCAGAATTAAAAAAAAAATAAAATTTTGAAAATATTTTGATTCAAATTTTTTTTAAATCTAAACAAAATATAAAATTTGGAAATTTTGCTTAAAACATAAATTTAAATTTTTTTATGGATATCTTGAACAATTTAAATTGTTTTCCTATTGAAATTATTTTTAAAATTAAAAAAAAAATATTAATTTTTAAATCCAGAATTAAAAAAAAAAAAAAAAATTTTGAAAATATTTTTTCCAAATCCAGAATTAAAAAAAAAAAAATTTGATTCAAATTTTTTTTTTTAAATCTAAGAAAAAAATAAAATTTTGAAAATATTTTGATTCAAATTTAATTTATGTGTTTTTTTGTTTATTTTAATCTGATTTCTGTTCAAAATGGCATTGAAAATCTGTGTGAGAAAACACAACATTATTTTAAAAAAAAATCATGTTAATGACCTGCTTAAACCAATTACTTGTATTGCTACATAAGTTTATACATACATATTTGCTCATAGATAGATACACTTAAGCACTTGTTTTCTATCAAAAAAGATGTCTTACACTAGTTTTTTGTATCACCACCACCGCCACCATTTTAAGATTCTCATGTGTCAAAGTTTTTTTTATTTTGCTTTCATTTCAATGCTGTTTTGGTTTTTTTTTCGCCTCAGTTCATCCTAAAATCTTTATCTTTTTTTTATAGAAATCTTTTACTAAGCAATTATTTATGCTTGTAACAACTGTAATTGTTTACAATGTTGCAAAAGCTGGGAGTCAGCAAAGACCTCTAGTGATCTCTTATTTTTGCTTTTTATGAAAAAAAAAAAAAAATAAAATTTATAAATAAACATAAAAGGAAAACAAAATATGGTTTAGCTAGCAAACAGCAACAAGTTTATATGTCTAAAATATTAAACAAAAAAAAAAGAAAAAGAAGCCTTCTTTTTAATGGTAGCATTTTAAGATTTTATTCTTACATGGTTGCTTGCTTACATTGTTTACAACATTGCTAAGCTGTCAATATGACATTTGTCTCTTGTTGTTTTTATTATTTTGCTGGTTTTCTTTCTTTCATTTTGCCATCATGACACAACAACATAGTTGCCATTAACCCCAACTGTAAACATTGCCAGAACTTATAACAACAACAACAACACAAGCAATACATTTATACAAACATAGACAGAAACATAAACAAACGATTGCTTTGTTTGGCTAGCAGCTTAATAAGGAGAGCAAAAAAAAGGGAGATAAACAAAGAGCGAGGAAAAACAAAATGTCTGTCTTTTTTAGCATTAGCAGGGAAATGTTGCCATACAAATTAAAAATTTAAAAGGAAAATGTTAAATTACAATAAATTAATATAAATTTATAGAAAATATGTAAAAGAAATAATTAAATAATAAATATTTGTTAGGATATAAGCTTTAAATGGTAAATTTTGTAATAATAAAAAGCAAAATGTTAAGAAATTTAAAAAAAAAAAAAAAAAATTTAGAAATTTCTTTAAAATCGTTATTGTAAACATATATTTTTTTTCATTTCAACACATTTATAATTTTCAATTGTTAGAAATTACGGTAAACAAGATTTTTCTATTAGAAATTTCCAAATCTTAAAAAAAAATATAACTACAACAATCAAACAAACTCTTCTTCTACAGCAACCCACATTTAAAATAAATTTTCACCCAAAAATTCAAAAAAAAAAACATAATATTAGAAAAATTGTTTAACAAAAAAAAATCTCATTACCAACATATTGTGCAATAATCAAACAAAAATTATACATATTTATTTTCTCTATATAAAAAAAAAGCCGGACATTTGTTGAATGCCTCATTTCTAAACATGCCACACGAATGAAAGAATACAAAAATTCCATTAATGATCATGTACAATCATGTATGTTTGATTTTTTTTTTGGTTTGATAAACATGATTATGATGTTGTATTTTAAATTGTTATTATTGTTTTGTAATTCTTTAAACTTAATGCTTCTTCATCTTCTTCAAGATATTTAAAGACTTCTTCTTGTACCAGTAGTGTGCCTGCAAGAAGTTGAAATTGAACAAAAATTGTAAGAAGATGAAGAAGAAAAAAAAAATTGTAAATGTTATTTAACAAAAGGTCACCACATTGACATTGATCATGTAACGTAACCAATGAACATAGCCAAGCCAAGCCAGCCAGCTTTAAGCTTTAAAGTTATTTAAACATAAATTTATAGAGACGCAAAAGAATGTTGTGGACCATAAAAACTCAAGACACAGAGAGAAAATATACATAAACTGTAACTTATTTTATTTTAAATTAACTGAAATATTAAATAGTTTAATAAAATGTTTAGTTTTATTATTAAAAATTACAATTTCCTTGAAATTAACCTTAAACTGTATTATTTACCGTTAGTTTTTTTAAAAAATACAACCCTGTTAGTTAAAAGAGAGTCAAACTGTAAATGTTTGTTTTTGTTTGAGCGAGTGTTTGTTATTGTTTACATTTGTTTAGCAGGGGCTGGGAATGTGTAATTACTGGATTAATTTATATTTAATTGCATATCTTAACATGTTTTCTTTAGTTTTGTTAACTTTTTTAAATATTCATAATAAAAATTCATTTATAATCAAGTTTAAATGAAGAATTTATAATTTTGAAAATTTTAAATTTTTTTCAAAATTTTTTTTCTTCAAATATGATTCAAAAATATCTTATTTTACCTTTCAATAATAATATGATTTTTCAATAAAAAAAATATTGAAATTTTTTTTTTCAAATTTTTTTTCCTCAGTGTTTTTAAAAGAATTTCTTATTTAAATTATTATTATTATTAAAAAAACCTTAACCTCTCTGCATATAGAAATTTGATTTAATATGTAATTATTATAAAAGTCTATACATTTTTTTTGAACACAAAAAAAGTAAATAATAAACTTCTTGTCTAACACAGCGTTAAACTGTCAATCATATGTTCTTAACGCAGCTTTTTAAAGCTTAACAACAACAACAATAATCATATGAGTACTCAGAGTACAAAAAAAACTATTACGGTACTTACTACAGAAAACGGTAAAAAAAAAATTAATTTAAAAAAAGAGATAACAAGTAACCTTTTTTTGAAAGGCGTTGAAAACATTTAAATTAAATTGTAATTAATTTTCAAAAGATGACACTTAAATAAGGAAATCATAAAGAACAAAACATTACACAAGCCTGTCATTTTAAAATACCAAAAATTGATTGATATTTTTGGGTTACTATTGAAGAAATAAAGCAATAAAATTGTAAAAAAATACATTATAAAAAAAAGAAATTTAAAAAATAAAACTTAATTCAATATTTTTCAAATAATTTTTGAATTTGAATTTCTCAAAATTTTATTATTTTTGTGTTTAATATAAATTAGATATAAAATTTCAAGATTTTTAAGAATTTCCCTTTTAGGGAAATTTTACTTACATCAGATTTTTCCAAAATTTTACTATTTTTGAACTTGAAATAAATTAAATATGAAAAATTCAAGTTTTTTAAAAATTTCCCTTAACATTAAAAAAATTTCCCTTTTAGGGAAATTTTACTTACAACAGATTATTACAAAATTTTACTATTTTTAAACTTGAAATAAATTAAATATAAAAAACTTCAAGATTTTTAAAAATTTCCCTTAACATAAAAAAATTTCCCCTTTAGGGAAATTTTACTTACATCAGATTTTTCCAAAATTTTACTATTTTTGAACTTGAAACAAATTAAATATAAAAAATTAAAGTTTTTTTAAAAATTTCCCTTAACATCAAGAAAATTTCCCTTTTAGGGAAATTTTGTTTAAAAGTACTTTTTCGAATTTTTTATTATTTCTGAGCTAGTTATAAATTAAATTTGATAAAAATTATTTTTTTTCTAAATTTCCCTTGAGTTTAAGAAATTTCCCTTTTAGGGAAATTTGATTTAAATTGAAATTTTTCAAAATCTTTTTATTTTTAGGTTTACTAAAATTAAATATAAAAAATTTCAAGGTTTTTAAAAATTTCCCTTGACATAAAAAAAATTTCCCTTTTAGGGAAATTTTACTTACATCAGATTTTTAAAAAATTTTGCTATATTTGAACTTGAAACAAATTAAATATAAAAAATTCAAGATTTTTAAAAATTTCCCTTAACATAAAAAAATTTCCCTTTTAGGGAAATTTTATTTAAAAGTACTTTTTCGAATTTTTTTATTATTTTTGAGCTAGTTATAAATTAAATTTGATAAAAATTATTTTTTTTCTAAATTTCCCTTTTAGGGAAATTTTATTTAAATTGGAATTTTTCAAAATCTTTTTATTTTTAGGTTTACTATAAATTAAATATAAAAAATTTCAAGGTTTTTAAAAATTTCCCTTAACATAAAAAAATGTCCCTTTTAGGGAAATTTTACTTACATCAGATTTTTAAAAAATGTTGCTATTTTTGAACTTGAAATAAATTAAATAAGAATAATTCGAGTTTTTAAAAATTTCCCTTAACATTAACAAAATTTACCTTTTAGGGAAATTTTATTTAAAAGTACTTTTTCGAATTTTTTATTATTTTTGAGCTAGTTATAAATTAAATTTGATAAAAATTATTTTTTTTTTAAATTTAACTTGAGTTTAAGAAATTTCCCTTTGTGGGAAATTTTATTTGCTGGAAATTTTTATGTTTAATTTAACTCAAATTTTTTTTTTAAAAACCTACATTTTTAAGTCATACACGAAATAATTAGTACATTCTTTTAATAAAATATGGTTTACTGGTTTTTAAAAACACAAATATCATTCAATATTTTTCTATGAAGGTTTTATATCTTTCTCTTTTTCTGGCTTCACCTTAATTTGAACTAATTATTATAGTTTTTAATAACAAAACTTGATTTAAAAAAAACTGTCATTTAATATCAAAACCAGCTAAATTTATATGACACCTGTCATGTTAACATATTGAACTGCAAATGACAGTTGACACAAACAAACCTGAATTTCATTTTTATAAAAAGAAACACTTATAAAACCAACTGAAATAAGAAAAAAAAAACTGTAAAAATAATTAAATTGACAGCTAAAGTGAGCCACAAAGAAAACACAAAATTAAAAACAAATTTCAATTAAAAAACCTACAAATTTTAGTTTCAAGAGCATTTAAACAAATAAATATAAATTAATTTATAAAAAATATTGTCGATATATTCAATGTCTAATTATATTTCATGTTTGTTTTTTTTAGATTTCTTTCTACTAATGTTAATTCTAACGGTGTTTGTTAGGAAGAAGAAAAAAAATGTTTGCTAAAGTTGTAAGACTCCTTAAATAATGTTAAAAAACAAAACAAGCAACTTACAAAAACTACAGTTATTGTTTAACAAAGTTTGGTATGGTTGTTAGCTGGCTGCTTTAAACCAAGTTTACAAACAATATTTGTCTAAGAGATTTTTTTTTCCAGCTACAACTTCTTTTTGCATTGTTAAGGTAATTTAAAAATGTAGAAAGATTTTTTCTAGCATTTTAACTCGTTTTTAATAAAAAGACATGGCAAAAGCAAACAAACAAACCTGTCTTTGAAGAAAATAAATTAAAAAAAATAAATAGAAAAAACTTTAACATTGTTACTACTAAACTAATTTAATTTTAATGAAAAATTAATTTTATAGAAATAAAATTTCCAATATTTTAGCCAAAAAACTTTATTTATATGGAAAACCCCTTTAAAATAAAAGCAAAATCGAAAGATTTAAGTTAAAAACTTGAAAAACGCCAGGAGCTTCTCAAAAAATCAAAATTACAGCGAAAAACTGCACAAATACTCAAAAGATAAACAAACAACACATAATACAGCAACAAAACAGAGTTACAGTAAATACAACAACAACAAAAATAAGAAACACAAAGACTTAAGACACAAATCTTACTACTGAGAGAGAAACAAAGATGAGTCGCAACAACAACAACAAAAGACACAATTTGTAAACAAAAAGTTTGTTGTTATTGTTTAAGAAGCAAAAACATAAGCGAAATAACGGAAATAAACACAATTCAAGCGACAAACTACATATTAATAGAGTTATTCAAACAAATTGAAGATTTTATCCGAATTTTAATAATTTTTTAATGCTTTAAACATGTAAAACATATTTTATGAATAAATTAAGGACGGATGACTAACATTTTGTTATTGTTAATTAGGAAAACATGGGGAAAATGTGTATGGAGTTAAATAAATATTTTTTATTAAATAATTAATAAATATTCTTTAATTTTCTGCAAAGAAATGTTAACCAATTACATTTAAACACAATTTTAATAATTTATTTTTATATTTTAAAAATGTAAAACATATTTTATGAATAAATTAAGGATTGAGGTCTCAAATTTTGTTATTGTTAATTAGGAAAACAACTGCAAAGGAGGTAAATAAATATTTTTTATTAAATAATTAATAATTATTCTTTAATTTTCTAAAAAGAAATGGCAACCAATTAGATTTAAACACAATTTTAATAATTTTTTCAATGTTTCAAAAATATAAAACCTAGTTTTTTGAATAAATTAAGGACTGAGAACTAAAGTTTTTTTGTTCTTGTTAATTATGAAAAACTGTATAGAATATAAATAAATATTTTTATTAAAGGTTTTGTCAAATAAAAAAAAAAAACATTTTTAGGACAAATTTTAAAATTTTCGATTTTTAAAAATTCATAAAAAATCGAAAACTACAAAAAAATCGATTCTATTTTTAAATAAAAGATACATAGAAGTGTTAGGAATACAACGAGATATATTTCATTTAAATCCATACATAAATAATGTTTTTATTCCCAATTAAGTGATGATATCTCGGTATAATGCTTTATACAAAAAATTAAGAAAGTTGTGGCACATATTTTACTATAACTCGAGAAGGATTTCTTCGATTTGTTTAAGAATAACTACAAACCAAATCTTATTCAAATTATCTTCAATTATACTAATTTTATTTGTTAATTTGCTGGCAAAATTCGCAGATACTTACAAAGTTTTGCCAAAATCTGGAAAAAATTTAAAAATTTATGATTTTTAAAAAATCATAAAAAATAGAAAACGACAAAAAATTCAATTCTATTCTTAGTTCAAAAATCCATAGACATGTTATGAATATAATGAGACATATTTTATTAAAATCCATAAATAAATAATGATTTTATTTGCAATTAAATGATGATAGCTTGGTATAATTAGATATATAGACAATTAAAGAGGTTGCTGCACCTATTTCAGCATAACTTGAGACAATTTCATGGGATTTGTTTGAAAAAGCCAACAAAATATTATAATTCAAATAAGCTACAAGTTGTTTTATCATAATTTTTTGATCCACTCAATAGTTTCTTAGATAATTAAAAAGTTTTCGAAAAAAAAAATTTCCTACAAAATTAAAATAATTTTGATTTTTAAAAAATTTATAAAAAATCGAAAACGACCACAAATGCTATTTTTTTCTTACGCTAACAATAACCAAAAATGTTATATATAAATTGTGATAAATTTTTTTACAATTTCCAAAAAAAATCTTGATTTTATTCCCATATTAGTGATGATATCTCAGAGGAAAATTAAGAAGGTTGTTACTCCTATTATTAAGCATAACTCAAGAACGTTTTGTCTGATTTGTATAAAAAAGCTAACAAATAATTCTAATTCTATTTACCTGGAAGTTATGCTAACAAATTTCGTATAGCTGCTCAATATTTTCGAACGTAATCGGAAAATTTTAAAGAAAATAACATTTTTTCAGGCAAAATTAAGAATTTTTTTTATTTTAAAAAAATTTATAAAAAATCGAAAACTACCATAAATATTATTTTTTTCTTATGCTAATAATAACCAAAAATGTTATATATAAATTGTGATAAATTTTTTTATAATTTTTTAAAAGAATATTGATTTTATTACAAACTTAGTGATGATATCTCGGTATAATGCGTTATATAGAAAATTAAAAAGGTTGTTGCTCTAATTTTAGCATAACTCAACAAATATTCCTTCGAATTGTTAAACAAATTGCAACCAAAATCTTATACAAATTACCTACAGTTAAATTAACATTATTTGTTAATTTGCACAAAAAATTGGTTGGATATTCACAAAGTTTTGTTAAAAAAAATAAAAAATTAAAAATTTTTAAAAAAAATGTTGATCTTTAAAAATTCATAAAAAATCAAAAACATCAAAAAAGCGTTTATATTGTTTGTCAGAATTAATCATAGAAGTGTTTCGAATTAATTGTTTCTTATTTTCTTCCAATCGATAAATAAATGTTGATTTTATTCCCAATTTAGTGATGATATCTTGGTATAATGCGATATTTAGAAAATTATGAAGGTTGTTTTACATATTTTGGCATAACTCGAGAAGGATTCGTCCGATTTGGTTAAAAAATATATGTGGAAATTCTAATTTAAATTAACTCCAACTTATACTTACATTATTTGTTAAGTTGCTTCAAATGTTTGCGAATATAAAGTTTTAAAAAAAAATTTTACAAAAAATTTAAAAATTTTTTAAAAAATTTAATTTAATATTTTCAAGTTTAAGCATGAATAAATTAGTTTAAGTGTTCTTATTTTTAATAGTAAATTTATTTCAAAATTAATTGCATCATAAAACTTGAAAGTTCATAAAATTTAGAAAGTTTTTCTTTTATTTATGGCTAAATAATAACAAATTCCAATTTCCCACAACTGTCATTTAAAATTCCATACTAGTAACCAAGTAATTTAGAATCGTTATTAATTTCCAAATAATATTAACACAAACACTCTTGGTAATCATGGTGTTTAAAAGAATATAATAAAAATTTATTATAATTACTAAACATGCATGCATTAAGCACGTCTCTAATTTAATTAGAATTTTGTTAAAAAGCATTAAATTAAAAAAAGAACTCTTAAAAACAAAAATTTCCAATGAAATCATTTGTAGCAACAAGTATTTATTTATTATATTAAACATATTTAAAATGAATTTAATATGACACCTTGTTAAAAATGCACTTAATGAAGGCAATAAAAACCGTAACAAATATGTATGCATGCATGCAAACCTACTGCAAACAAGACAAAGCAAAACCAAACAAAACGAAACAAATCAAAGAAATTATAATAAACATATATGTTTACAGCTAATAAAAAATACACTCATACAGCAAATTAAATGACATAAGCACGTATATACGTGGTCAGAAACAACAACAACAACTGTAATAAGACATTCATGCATAAAAAGGTAAATAATAATAAACATAAACACAAATTAGCTAAGAGAACAAGAGAAAAAGGACAGACATACAGTTAGAGGGAGCATTAAAAACAAACAAATCACAGTCTCAAATTGAGACTCTCAATCACACAAACATGTGTGTGTGTGTGTTGAATTCGCCGTCATTAAAAATGTACTGTTATATTTATATTTGTTTTTATTATTATTGTATTATTGTTGTTGTTGCTATATAAAATGTGACATTTTTCCATTATATCAGTCACTAAGTCATTGGCAGTAAAACATAATTTATTATTGTTGTTGCTGTTCTGTTTGTTGTTAATGTAAATATGGTAAACAGCAGTGTATAAATGAGTATGAGAGAGAAAGAGATAGTAAGGAATGCCTTTAATGACATGCAATTTAATATATTTGTTTGTGTGACGAGGAGATTGAGTGAAATTATTAAAAATTCTAAACATGCCTGATTAAGATTAAATATAAACTGCATTTTTTTGTGTGTAAAGGTAGGATCACACGATTGCCGCAATGCACCAATTATTGGTCTATTTTATACGTCAATCGTGTGATTTCACAACTTATTGGCTCATATGTCAAACCACAACAATATTGTGCTTATTTGGCCCAATCAAATGCAACCCTGGTACGGCAATCATGTGAATGCTTGATAGGCAACATGCACCAATAAAAAAGTTAAAAATACACCAATATTTATTGTGTTCTAGTGCGGCAATCAAAGAAGACAATTAGCGCCAATATTAATTTTTGTAAATGAAATATTGTTTTTGTGAGCCACTCTATGACCCACATACATCTTTTAACATTTCTTTATTAATTTTTTTATATGATAATTAAGGCCGACGCAATTTTCTTTTTTTATTTAACAAATATTTTTTTCAAAAACAGATTGGTTTTACATTTATGTAAACAAAACAAAATTTAACATCTAGCACAACAGCTGTTTCTCTGAGTTGCCGTAAACTAGAACAATCGTGTGACTGAAATGCGACAATTATTGCCACTAAATCGCTTTGCGCCAATTTACGACAATCAAATTTATATAAAATGAAGCAATCATGTGACTGCAGAGAATTTGATTGGGACAATTTCTTTATTGGGCCCCAATTCAGCACAATAAAATTTGTATTAAATTGGTTCATTGCGGCAATCGTGTGATCCTACCTTAACAAACATTCAGGCACACAATATTCTACCTAGATAGGAATAATAATACATAATGGCAAACTTTAAGCGGCTGCATAAAATTGCATAAATATTTTAAAAAAAGAATTTTAGAGAAAACTGAATTTCATTAAAAAAAATTTTAAATTTAAAAGATTTTTATTATTTTATTATTAAAATATCCTATTTAATGTTAATTTTATTAAAAAATGTAAAGAAATATGCATGAATTTTATAAAAAAATCTGGAAAAATTAAAAAACAAATACAAAGTTTTGAATTTAAGGCTTCCTTAAAGCATTTAACATAATTCATGCCATTTGCAAAATAAATTAAATTTTTTCTTTTTTATATGAACAAATTTTTGGGGAGATATTTCCTTTTTTCACCCCTCTGGAGCCGAGCTAGACCTATTTAAGTTTCTATATAAGAGCTTATACCGAGGTAACATCATTTAATTGAAAATAAAATCACCATTTATTTAAAGATTTTTATAAAATCTAGCTCTTTTTCATTATTTACCATTTCAAATTTTTGATGAATTTTTAAAAAACCAAAATTTTTTTATTTTAACTGAATAAATATTTTTTTTCCAAAATGTTCTGATTACTTTCGAAACTTTAGAGCAGTTATATGATCATTATTTCTCATTTCGATTTTTTATGAATTTTTAAAAATTCAAAATTTCTTAATTGTGCCGGAAAAAATTTTATTTTCTCCAAAATTTTCTGATTATTTTCGAAACTGTTGAGCAGTTGTACTAAATTTGTTAGCATAACTTTGTAATAATTTGATTTCGAATTATTTGTTATCTTTTTTATCCAAATCGCTTAAAACGTTCTTGAGTTATGTTAAAATATAATCAGCAATCTCCTTAATTTTCTTATAATGCATTATAGCGAGATATCATCACTAAATTGCGAATAAAATCCACATTTATTTAGCAATTGTAAACAAATATGTCACGAATTATATATAACGTTTTTGGTTAGTGTTAGCATATAAAGCAAATAGCATTTGCAATCGATTTCTAATTTTTATGAATTTTTAAAAATTAAAATTTGTTAATTTTGCCCGAAAATTTTTTTTTCAAAATTGTCTGCTTACTTTTGAAAGTATTGAGCAGTTATATGAAATTTGTTAGCATAACTTTGAGGTAATTTGTGTTAGAATTATTTGTTATCTTTTTTATCCAAATCGGTTTAAACATTCTTGAGTTCTATTAAATTATGTGCAACAATCTACCGAATTATCTAAGTATATAATGCATTATACCGAGATATCATCACTAAATTGGGAATAAAATCATGACTTATTTAGCAATTGTAAAAATGAAAGTCATGTTTTATATATAAAATTTTGGGTTATTGTTAGCGTAAGAAAAAAATTTAATTTTTGGTCGTCTCGATTTTTTATAAATTTTTTAAAAATAAATTTTTTTTTATTTTTTAAGAAATTTTTTTTTTTTTCGCAAAACTTTTTAATTATCTAAGAAACTATTAGTGATATTAAAAAATTATGTTAAAACATCTTGTTGCCTATTTAAATTATAATTTGTTGTTACTTTTTTCAAACAAATCTCATGAAATGTTCTCGAGTTATGCTGAAATAGATGCAGCATCGTTACTAATTTAAAAACCAAGATATTATCACTAAATTGGTAATAAAACCAATATTTATTTAGAAATAATAAAAAAAATTTATCACGTTTTATCTATAACATTTTTAGTTATTGTTAGCGTAAGAAAAAAATTAAATTTCTGGTCGTTTTCGATTTTTTATTAATTTTTTAAAAATCGAAAAAAATTTTAATTTTGAATAAAATTTTTTTTTTTTTTCGCAAAAGCTTTTATTATTTTAGAAACAATTAATGATAATAAAAAATTATGTTAGAACACCTTGTACACTATTTGAATTTTAATAGTTTGTTGCCTTTTTCAAACAAATCCCATGAAATTTTCCCGAGTTACGCTGAAATAGGTGCAGCAACTCCGTAATTTTCTATTCAACGGTTAATACCGAGATATCATGATTTAATTGTAAATCAAATCTATGTGTATTTAGCTATTATAATAAGATTTATTACGTTTTATTTGTGGCACATCTGGCTTTATTACTGTATAATTAGGTTTATAATTTTAGGCCTTTTTCGATTTTTTATGTATTTTTAAAAATCAAAAAAAAATTTTAAATTTCTCTTGAAAAATTTAGTTTTCGTCAAAACTTTATAAAAAACTCCCAAACATTGGAGCAGTTAAAAACTTAGAGGTAATTTGGTTTAACATTGTTTTAACTAAGTTTTAACCAAATCGGTTGAAAGCTTCCAGAGTTACGCGGAAATATATGCAGCAACATACCTAATTGTCTATATAGCGGTATATACCGAGATTTTTTTACTTAATTGTGCATGAAATCATTATTTATTTATCGAGGTGAATAAAATATGTTTCATTTTATTCGCAACATATCTAGCTTTATTTGTAAAAAATAAAAATTAAAAGTTTTCCTTATTTTCGATTTTTTATGAATTTTTAAAAATTAAAATTTTTTACAAAAATTTTTTTTCCTCCAAAACTTTTTGAATATCTGCACAATAATTTCGCACACATTCAAAATAATGTTGTAATATCTTGTCGAATAAATCCTGTGCCCCAAAATCTGTGCTACCCTGTGTAATAAAAACTAACTGCTGCAATTTAGTTTTATAATTCATAATCACCACATGTACTCTCTCACTGGGTCTTCTACATACATACTTGGATATTACTCGTACAACTACAACAAATATGTATAAATGTGCAACAACAAAAAAGGGGTGCATCATTATGTGTCTGTCTGTCTGTCTCATGAGGCTTTCGCGTAGATCAGCTATTTACAATGTTAATGACCACTAGTTAGACTTTAAACTGTGATTTGCACTATTCAGTCAGCATTTCCAGATTAAACTAATATGGGAGACAACAAACGGATAGACGGATGGACGGACTGATTTTACATGTAACCATACTTAATAATGCTTTAAAGTCAATTCTAAAAAAAAAAATAAACTAACTTGCTATGCAGTTATAAATACTTAGTAATTAAAGGCTTTAAAGATAGATTGCATAAATAAATACAATAATGTAATGAAAAAAAAAATATGGACAAAGCTGATTTAAAAACTAAAGTTCTTTTAAAGCTTTATGGATAATTTAAACCTAATCACAGTAAAAAGGGGTCTTAAAGGGTCATTTATAAGAAAAACTATTAAATTTCTTTAAATAACGTGGGAAATATGGAAATTATTTAGAAATAAGCAGGGGTAACATAACATATTTTTACAAATAAAATAGTTTTTCTATTAATTATAAATTTTTAAGCAATTTTAATTGGAAACTTGTATAATTTCCTAAAAAAAGTACTTTTTGAAAAAAGTAGTAAAATACTACTTTTTTAAAACTTAAAAATGATACTGTTTTTTTATTAATTACACATTTTTAAGCAATTGGGAATTGAAAATTGTTAAAAATATTAAAAAAAATTATCTTTTGAAAAAAGTAGTAAAATACTACTTTTTTTAGAAATTGAAAATGTTCCTTATTTTCTTTTAATTACACATTTAAAAGCAATTAGGCATTAAAAATACCACAATTTTCTAAAAAAAAAGTACTCTTTAAAGAAAGTAGTAGAATACTACTTTTTTAGAAATTACAAATTTTCATGTTTTTCTATTAATTAATATTTTTAATCAATTGGGAATTGAAAATTGTTAAAAATACAAAAAAAAATTATCTTTTGAAAAAAGTAGTAAAATACTACTTTTTTAAAAATTTAAAATTTTCCTATTTGGCTATTAATTACACATTTTTAAGCAATTGATAATTAAAAATTTTTAAATATACAATAATTTTCCAAAAAAATTACTTTTTGAAAAAAAGTAGTAAAATAGTACTTTTTTATAAATTGCTAATTTTCATGTTTTACTATTAATTATATATTTTTAAGCAATTTAGATATGAAAATTATTAAAAAATACCAAAAAAAAGTATCTTTTAAAAAAGTAGTAAAATACTACTTTTTTAGAAATTTAAAATTTTCATATTTTTCCTATTAATTATATAGTTTTAAGCAATTGGGAATTAAAAAGTGTTAAATATATCACAATTTTCTAAAAAAAGTACTCTTTGAGAAAAGTAGTAAAATACTACTTTTTTAAAAATTGAAAATTTTCATGTTTTCTTATTAATTAAACATTTTTAAGCAATTGCGAAATAAAAAATTTTTAAAAATACAAAATTTTTTTTAAAAAAAGTACTTTTTTAAAAAAGTAGTAGAATTTTACTTTTTAGAAATTGTTAATTTTCATGTTTTTTCCATTAATTATACAATTTAAAGCAATTTTAAATTGAAATAATTATGGAAAATACCAAAAAAGTACTTTTTGAAAAAAGTAGTAAAATACTACTTTTTTATAAATTGCTAATTTTTATGTTTTTTAGCAATTTGGAATTTAAAATTGATAAAAATACTAAAAAAAACATCTTTTGAAAAAAGTAGTAAAATACTACTTTTTTATAAATTGAATATTTACATGTTTTTTTTTTTGTTTTCAAATTATCTGTAAACATTTTAGGGTTAAAGAAATATTTCTTTTTTATTTAACAAAATCTCTTCTTTTTAATCTCACCAGCCAAGCCAGCCAGCATAAAAGGGGAGAATATAAAACTAAACTCCAGCAAACTAACTTAACTACCTTTTTTTTATCTTTAAGCTTTAGAGTTTCTTTTTAAATAAATTTTTTAAACATTAAAACCTATAGAGAAATGAAGAACAAAAAAAAAAGAAACTACACGTTTTATATAAAAATCCAGTAGCTACTGTAGCTGTCAGATGATTAATCTTTAAATCATACATACACATAAATTGTTGTTACTTTTTTTCATATATATAACATTGAAAACAAAAACGTTAAGATCTAGTGTTAAAGTTTTAAAACGTCTAAAGAGGAAAAATACCAAACAAAAAAAAAAAAAAACGTAACAAGACACAGCATAATCATGGTTTATAAGAAAACAAGGGTTTTATGACTAGTAGTTGAGGATTTTGAAGTATAAAAAGTAAGCTACAACATGAATTAACAATAGTTATTGTTTAAGCAGTTTCACTTAAGGTTTTTTCCCCTGCTTCCCTCCTCAAAACAGCTTATCTTAAGAAGCAAATATAGTCAAGGTCATTTAAAGCTGAAGTTAAGGTATTTTTTTGAAAACAAAACTTTATATTCTTAAAAAAAAGAGATAATTGATTTTAAATGATTAAGAAAATTAACTAGATTTTTTGGAAAAAAATAAATAAACAAACTTAAAACTAAAAAGAAAAAAATCGAAAAAAGTGAAACAAAATTGAATTTTTATTCTATAAACTTTTTAAAATTTTTCCGAAATTTTAGAAATTAAAATAATTTCTTCAATCATTTTTTTATTTTGAAAGCTAAAACAAGAATTCGATTTCAATATTCAAAAAATTGAAAAAAAGTGTAATAAAATTGAATAAAAATCAATATTTTTTTTTATATTTTCCCCAAATTTAAGCAACTAAAAATAGTTTGATTTAATTTCTTTAATAATTCAATTTTTTTAAAGCTAAAATAAGAATTTAATTTCAATATTTTTCAAATAAAACCAAATTTTAATTTTTAAATTTTCTTTACTTCTAAAAATCTTAGAATTTTCGTGTCAAACATATTAATATTCCAAACATTTTTCTATTTTTCTTGGTAAAATTCCCAAATAATTTACTTAATTATTAGTTTTTAAAATTCCTCATGATCATCTTTGTTTTATTTTTTTTGTTATTTTATTACTTAACCCAGTTCCACTTATGTAATTTTAATTATACCCATAATACCAGATCTTAACCATTATCTTATTGTTTACACCTTCCTTGAACACAACAAAGAACTGAACAAAAAAACGGGCCATGGTCACGCGCCAAAAATAAAAACGATCATAAAACTTTGGTATTTTTAAATTTCTTACAGATGCAGGCATTTATAATTAAATAAATTACCAAAAAAAATGTATTTAACAAAAGAATATTGTAAACATAACACATACGAAATTTAAACCAGCAAACAATGGCAATAAAAAAAACCCGAAATCTTGTAAATCGTAAATCTTAAATAAGAAATATAAAGGAAATCAAAAAAATCATATAAATAAATCTTATTATTTTCTTTAAAATACAATAAAACAGTAACAATTCCATTGAAAATGTCATCCCCCATGTAAAAATCCATAACAACAACAAAACACAAACAATAATAAAGCAATTAAAATGTCATTTCAATTTTAACGGATACAAAGAAGAAGAAAAACAAACAAAATAAATGCACAACACCAAAGCAACAACAACAATACCAATGACAATACTCGAGTTTATACTTTAAACAACAACAAATAACACTATAGCAGAGACTTACTCGTGGTGATTGTGTTCGCTAGGCAAAATACTCGTGTTTATATTCGTTTGCTTAGGAGTTGCCAATACATTGTATTCGTTACAGTTTCAGTGTTTTTTTCTAATCAGGTTAAATGAACTGCATTAGTTTAGTGATTTAAATTAAGGAAATGATAAAATTATCATTAAAATATAATACCATCAGCTTAAGCAAATAACTAAACCATAGTAAAACACAATATAATAGAATTTAAACTAAAAATATTCTAAATAAATTTTCAAATAAAGAAAATTTTATTTTAAGACAAAATTCGGAAAAAAATTGGAAAATTCAAATGAACCAATGTAGTTCCAGGTAAATAAAAATTTTTGAAACAATAAAATTTTGCAAAACTTTCTTCTAAATAAAATATCTCTAAAAGGTAAATTTTTATAACCCAACTTAAATCTTTTACAACATAAATTTTGTCTTATTTAAGTTGAATTAAACATAAAAATCATTAACTTTTGAAAAAATATACTTCGAATAAAATTTCCCACAAAGGGAAATTTCATAAACTCAAGGGAAATTTATAAAAAAATAATTTTTATCAAATTTAATTTACAACTAGTTCAAAAATAATAAAAAAATTGGAAAAAGTACGTTTAAATAAAATTTCCCTAAAGGGAAATTTTGTTAATGTTAAGGAAAATTTTTAAAAAACTGGAATTTTTCATATTTAATTTATTTCAAGTTCAAAAATAGTAAAATTTTGGATATATGTATCTGATGTAAGTAAAATTTCCCTAAAAGGGAAATTTTGTTACTGTTAATGGAAATTTTTAAAAAACTTGAATTCTTTATATTTAATTTATTTCAAGTTCAAAAATAGTAAAATTTTGGAAAAATCTGATGTAAGTAAAATTTCCCTAAAAGGGAAATTTTGTAAACATTAGGGGAAATTTTTAAAAAACTGTAATTTTTCATATTTAATTTATTTCAAGTTCAAAAATAGTAAGATTTTGAAAAAAACTGATTGAAGTAAAATTTAAAAAAACATGAAATTTTTATATTTAATTTATTTAAGTTCAAAAATAATAAAATTTTGAAAAATCTAAATTTAAATAAAATTTCCCTAAAAGGTAATTATTTTATGTTAAGGGAAATTTTTAAAAAACATGAAATTTTTATATTTAATTTATTTCAAGTTCAAAAATAGTAAAATTTTGAAAAAACCTGATGTAAGTAAAATTTCCCTAAAAGGGAAATTTTGTTACTGTTAAGGGAAATTTTTAAAAACCATGAAATTTTTATATTTCTTTTATTTCAAGTTCAAAAATAGTAAGATTTTGAAAAACTCTGATGTAAGTGAAATTTCCCTAAAAGGGAAATTTTTTTTATGTTAAGGGAAATTTTAAAAAAACATGAAATTTTTATATTTAATTTATTTCAAGTTCAAAAATAGTAAAATTTTGATAAAATTTAATTGAAATAAAATTTCCCTAAAAGGGAAATTTTCTTAACATAAAGGGAAATTTTTAAAAAATCTAAATTTTTAATAATTAATTTATTTCAAGTTCAAAAATAGTAAAATTTTGGAAAAATCTGACCAAAGTAAAATTTCCCTAAAAGGGAAATTTTGTTAATGTTAAGGGAAATTATTAAAAAATCTGAATTTTTAATAATTAATTTATTTCAAGTTCAAAAATAGTAAGATTTTGAAAAAAACTGATTGAAGTAAAATTTCCCTAAAAGGGAAATTTTGTTAATGTTAAGGGAAATTTTTAAAAAACATGAAATTTTTATATTTAATTTATTTCAAGTTCAAAAATAGTAAAATTTTGGAGAAATCTGATGTAAGTAAAATTTCCCTAAAAGGGAAATTTTGTTAATGTTAAGGGAAATTTTTAAAAAACTTGAATTTTTTATATTTAATTTATTGCAAGTTTAAAAATAGTAAAATTTTTAAAAAATCTGATTTAAGTAAAATTCCCTAAAAGGGAAATTTTTTTTATGTTAAGGGAAATTTTAAAAAAACATGAAATTTTTATATTTAATTTATTTCAAGTTCAAAAATAGTAAAATTTTGGAGAAATCTGATGTAAGTAAAATTTCCCTAAAAGGGAAATTTTGTTAATGTTAAGGGAAATTTTTAAAAAACTTGAATTTTTTATATTTAATTTATTGCAAGTTTGAAAATAGTAAAATTTTTAAAAAATCTGATGTAAGTAAAATTTCCCTGAAAGGGACATTTTTAAAAAACTTGAATTTTTCCTATTTAATTTATTTCAAGTTCAAAAATAATAAAATTTTGATAAAATTTCAATTTAAATAAAATTTCCCTAAAAGGGAAATTTTGTTAACATTAAGGGAAATTTTTAAAAAACATGAATTTTTTATATTTAATTTATTTCAAGTTCAAAAATAGTAAAATTTTGGAAAAATCTGATCTATTTATAATTTCCCTAAAAGAGAAATTTTTTTAAAAAACATGAAATTTTTATATTTATTTTATATTAAACACAAAAATAATAAAATTTATGAAAAAATTTTCAATTTAAATAAAATTTCCCTAAAAGGGAAATTTTTTATGTTACCGGAAAATTTTATTAAAACTTTAAATTTTTCATATTTCATGCCAGGCTTTACAAATTTGAAATTTCTTTGATTTTTTTATATAAAATTTGAATCCATTTTGTTTTCCACTGTTTCTTTTCTTTCTAAACAAAATCTATTTCATATCTAACACTTGCTACCTGTTGTTAAACGTTACAAATTTCCTCATAATCATTAAACAAATAAATGTTTCTTTCTATTTTCTTATGGTTGCCTGCCTCTCACATTCAATAATATGAATTTAAAAGAAAAAGGAAACAAAAGTGACCGCGCGATAGTTAAATGTGGTTGACCGAACCGTAGCAAACACATGTCATTAAGAATTTCTATTGAGTTTTCCTATTGGTTTTTTTTTATCACATGTTTAAAAAGCTGCATCATCATTAAAATGACACTTACAAACTAAAAAGCTGAAGAAGAAGACACCAAACATTGTTGTTAAATAAGAAATAATGAGGGTTGCTAACTTCACATCATAGGTTAACATTTAAAAAGTCAAGTGTACAAGCCATTCTTATAGTTTCTGTAGATATTTATTTGTTTTTATCTTAAAGCGGTTTGTTTTCAAACAAAACTATTGAATTTTTGATCATTTGTTTGTCTAATTTTTATTGACATATTGATATTTGACACATTATCACGAAGAGGGTAAAAAAACAATGTTTTTTTTTTTGGTAAATTAAACAAGAATATCACAAAATTTCCTATATTTATTTAACTTTACTTTAACAAATAATTGTTTAACAAATATTTGTTACAGTGATAAAAACTGTTAAAAGGTTCTATAGAAATTTACAAATTTTTTTCTAATAGTCTTTCTTTTTTTAAGGCTTTGTAGCTTTTGTAAAGTGTTGTAAATAATGAAAAAATAAATATTGAAATTTACTTTAGGTTTTTTATATGAAAATGTGAGATTTTTATTATAATAAACAGGTGTTAAGTTAATAAATATTGAATATTTTGTACAAAAAAATAATAAAATTTTCATTGTGATTTTCATTTAATTGTTAAAAAGTGTAAAACTTAACAATTTTATAAATAAATAATGTAAATAGAAAGTTTTTTTTAATACAAATATAAAAAAATTATAATTCCAAAAAAGTTTTCAAATCTAAATTATTTGTATAAAAATTTTTATGACTTACAGTTTTGCTTGACTTTTCTTATAAAAGAATTTGCTTGCTTGAGAATTTTTCACAAAATGTTTTTTATTTTTTTTATTATTAATATCATTTATGCTTGAATTTTAGCTGGAAATGCATATTACACAATCAAAATTCTAAACAATTAAATGGGCAAAAAAAAGTGTTGCTTCAAACTTGCACTCGGCAACAAAACACTATAAAAATCACGTCTTAAAACACACCAACAACAATAAAAACAACACTACACTATCATCATCATCATACCTACATAATTTTCTTTATAATGTTTAACTATCAGAGATAAACATGATAATATCTCTTTAAAGAATAATGTTTCGTTTTTCTTTATTTTTGCATTTTTGATCTATTCTATGTAATAATTCAAAGTAATATGAGCACAAAACAACAACAAAAAATGCGAAACTAACAACAAACACATGCCAAACAGCAAGAAAATAAAATGTAAACAAACACACACGTTATTGTTGTAGCTGGAAATGAGAGATGCTGCAATAACTGCAACAACAACAATATAAACTCATCATTTCTACTGTATGAATAATGTACACGACAATAACAGAAACAACAGCAACATCAACAAAATACCGAACGAATGAACAAACAAACCGGCAAAACGACACGATGCTTCTTCTTATTTTTGTAGAAAAACATGAAACACACACACGCACTTTGCAAGAGCTAAAGAAAGAACAACAACAAAAATGCTATAAAAATTACTTAAAGCTACACAACATACAAATTCCTTAAATATTTTAAAAGTAATTGTGTAAGTTTTTTGTTGTTGTTCTTTTCTCTTTGTCTTCTACTTTTCACCCGCGAATTGTATACAAAAAAAACGCGTATGTCAATTATATTATGATTCGTTTTAAACAAGATGCACTTGCGTACTGAATATTAAAGACGACATAAATGATAAACAACAACAAGAAAACTAAGAAAATGAATACAAAAAAAATTCGCTGAACTTAAACGTTATTAACATAATGTAAAACAAACCCAATGACAGCTTATGTTAAATTAACATACATAAACAGTTGGACAGAAAGAAACATGTTGGTAACATAATAACATTTTATTAATTATTAAGCATAAATTGTGTAAATAAAATTAAAATTATGAGATTAAATATAAGGGGGTTAATAAAACATTTAATTGATATGAATGAGATTGGAAAACTCAATGAATTTTAATAAAAAATCATCTAAAGTTCAGTAAAAATATGATTTTTGATAAGAGTAGTAAAAAAGTACTTTTTAAAAAAAGTTAAAATTTCATAATTTAATAAAATTTGGAGTTTTAAAAAATGTAGTAGAAAAGTACTTTTTACAAAAACCTCAAATTTCATAATTTAATAAAATTTTATTAATTATTAAACATAAATTGTGGAAATAAACTTAAAATTATGAGTTTATAAAAAAGTAGTAGAAAAATACTTTTTACAAGAAATTGAATTCTCATCATTTAAAAAAGTATATATTTTTTTACAAATGCATAAAAAAAGATAGAGAAAATAAGCTTTTTTGAGATATTTTTAATTAATATGATTGGAAAATTCAAAGAATTTGAATAAAATATAAAAAAAATCTGCAAAAATATGATTTTTGAAAAAAGTAGTAAAAAAGTACTTTTTTAAAAAAAGTTAAAATTTCACAATCTAAGCTTTTTTAAACATAAATTAAGTTAAAAATCATTAAAAATAGGAGTTTTAAAAAAGTAGTAGAAAAGTACTTTTTCGCAATAACCTAAAATTTCATAATTTAATAAAAATTTATTAATTATTAAACATAAATAGTGTAAATAAAATTATGAGTTTATAAAAAAAGTAGTAGAAAAGTAGGTTTATAAAAAAAGTAGTAGAAAAGTAGGTACAAATGCATAAAAAAAGATAGAGAAAATAAGCTTTTTTGAGATATTTTTAATTATTATGATTGGAAAATTCAAAGAATTTGAATAAAATATAAAAAAAATTCAGCAAAAATATGATTTTTGAAAAAATTAGTAAAAAAGTACTTTTTTAAAAAAAAGTTAAAATTACACAGTTTAAGCATTTTTAAACATAAATTAAGTTAAAAATCATTAAATTTAGGAGTTTTAAAAAAAGTAGTAAAAAAGTACTTTTTCGCAATAACCTAAAATTTCATAATTTAATAAAAATCTATTAATTATTAAATTAAGCATAAATTGTTTAAATAAAATTAAAATTATGAAATTCAAAGAATTCATATAAAATATAAAAAAATCAGCAAAAATATGATTTTTGTAAAAAGTAGTAAAAAAGTACTTTTTAAAAAAAAGTTAAAATTACACAGTTTAAACATTTTTAAACATAAATTAAGTTAAAAATCATTAAATTTAGGAGTTTTAAAAAAAGTAGTAGAAAAGTACTATCTCACAAATTAAATTTTTTTTAGCCAATTAAAGACTTTCTTGAGTAAAATTAATGCTAAAATTAGCTTTTTAATCAATTTAATTAATTTTTTAGTAGAAAATATTAACAAATTTAACAAAAATAAGATTTTGCAAAAAAAGTAGTATAAAAGTACTTTTTACAAAAAGTTCAAATTTAATATTTCAAACTAATTAATGCATTCTCAAACATAAATTGAGTGAAAAATCATTAAAATTAGGAGTTTTACAAAAAGTAGTAGAAAAGTTTTCTACTACTAACTACTTTTTTACAAATATTTCAAATTTAGTTTTTTCAATAAATTCAAGACTTGAATTCAGTCATTTCATAATTTAACGAAATTTTATTCATTTTCAAACATAAATTGTGGAAATAAAATTAAAATTATGAGTTTATAAAAAAGTAGTAGAAAAGTACTTTTTTATTTCATATTCAAAATAAGATTTTTGTTTTAAAAAATTTAATATTTTTGAGATAAAATAAGTTTTATGCATTTTTTGGTATAAATTATTAATAAATTCTTCAAAAATGTGATTTTTTAAAAAGGTAGTAGAAAAAGTAACTTTTACAAAAACTTAAAATTTCATAATTTAAGTAAATTTATTTATTTAATCCTAAACTAAAGCTAAAATCATTAAAATTATTAGTTTTTAAAAAAAGTAGTAGAAAAGTACTTTTTTAAAAAATGTTTCAAATTTAATTATATGATTATTTTTCAGAAATTAAAGCTAAAATTGTTATCAAAATTACCAAAAATTTCACAAATTTATGATTTATTTTAGTCTAAATTATTATTTTTGCTCCAGTTTATTATGCTTTTTTTCGATCAAAAATGTGTTACAAAAGTAATTATAACAAAATAATAAGTTTAAATTCCTTAAAAATTTCTTTCCGCTTGACTAAAAATAAAAAAAGAAAAACTGTTAAATATTCTTTGGGTGGCCATAAAATATGAAAACCAAACAAAAAAACGAAAGCAAGAAGAAAAGTCTGCCAATATTTAAAAAAAGATCAAATTACATTCATAACCACTGAACAGTGGAGAAAAATGCAAAAAAAATTGTACTAAAAATGCATAAAATTAATTAAGAAATTAATTTTAGACTTAATTAATCGCACAAACATTTAAAATGGTTAAAAAAAATAAATTTGAAATATTTGTAAAAAAAGTACTTTTCTACTACGTTTTTAGGAACTCATAAATTTTATGATTTTGAACTCAATTTATTTTTAGGAATGCATAAATTTGCATAAATTGTGAAATTTAAGCTTTTTGTAAAAAGTACTTTTTTACTACTTTTTAAAAATCTAATTTTTCAAGAATTTGTTAATAATTTATACCAAAATAAAATTTTAGTATTAATTTGCCACAAAAAACTATAAATTTGGGGAATTTGAAATTTTTGTAAAAAAGTACTTTTCTACTACTTTTTTAGAAACTCATAAATTTTATGATTTTTGACTTATTTTTGTTTAAAAATTCATAAATTATGAAATTTAAGTTTTTTGTAAAAAGTACTTTTTTACTACTTTTTTTTACAAAATCTTATTTTTGTTAAATTTGTTGAAAATTTCTACTAAAAATTAATTAACATGATTAAAAAGCAAATTTAACAATTCATTTATCTGAAAAAAGTCTTTAATTGGTTAAAAAATTAAATTTGTAAGAAAGTACTTTTCTACTACTTTTTTAGAAACTCATAATTTTAATTATTTTTAACTCATTTTTGTTTAAAAATTCATAAATTATGAAATTTAAGCTTTTTGTAAAAAGTACTTTTTTACTACCTTTTTTTAAAAAATTATATTTTTAGAGAATTTGTTCATAATTTATATCAAAAATAAAATTTTAGCATTAATTTGTCCAAAAAATATATAAATATGGGTAATTTTAATTTTTTTAAAAAAGTAGTTTTCTACTACTTTTTTAGAAACTCATAATTTTAATGATTTTTGACTCATTTTTGTTTAAAAATTCATAAATTATGAAATTAAAGCTTTTTGTAAAAAGTACTTTTTTACTACTTTTTTAAAAAAATCATATTTTTCGAGAATTTATTAATAATTTATATCAAAAATAAAATTTTAGCATTAAATTATCACAAAAAATTATTAATTTGGGGAATTTGTGATGTTTGAAAAAAGCAGTTTTCTACTACTTTTTTGAAAACTCAAAAATTTTATAATTTTTGCGACAATTTATGTTTTGAAATGCATAAATTTTCATAAATTAGGAAATTTAAGCTTTTTGTAAAAAGTACTTTTTTACTAATTTTTTATAAAATCATATTTTTTGAGAATTTGTTAATAGTTTATACCAAATTTAATAATACTTATTTAGTTCTCTATTTATTGCCATTTATTTGAAGCATTTAGTCTCACTGTATTGTATTTATTGGTGTCTTTCACTAAATATATCCATTTATTTACATTCATACATACATTTGGTTGAGTTGTCATGTTATTTTTAAGCAAAAATAATAATAACAACAACAACATTATTATTATTATCATTATCAAGCAAAATAAACGTAAACTTCTCATTATTTACCGTTAAGGTCGTTTGTTTACATGAGCACAATTGCATTCATTGTGTTTGTTGTTGCATTTCTTCTCTCACTCACAATTGTTTTGTGAGTACTCGCACATTTACACAAACATTTTTACTGTATGAAAGTTTGTTTTAAAGTTGGCAATGCTGACCTCCTTTTCACACTGTTGTTTTTGTTGTTATTTTGTTTTCTTTCATTATTGATGTTCTTATTGTTAAAAATTAAAGCAGTAGGTACACAAACAAAAAAAAAACTTTCAAAATATAAAGTTTAAACATGAAAAATAATAAAATATTATATGAATTAAATAAAAGGAACAAATCGGAGATGTTTAATAAGGAAAAGAGAAATTTTTTTGTTAAAAGAGAGGGGAAATAAAATTTCCTTTTTATTATTGCAAAAATTCTGGCCATTTTGTGGGTTGATTACTAAGGCAGAAACATGATTGAGAGTGAGCATAGTATGATTTGAGCATTTAGGACTTAAAAATCTTTAGTAACTCAACAAATAATTACAATTTCATTATTTTTTTAACGATTTTTTATTAAAAATTTATTCAATTTATAAGAAAATCATAAAATTTTGCAAAAATTTTATCTTTTTAAGACAAAATACTTGACTTTTTGTTATCAATTCTGGGTACAATTTGCTTGGAATCTTGAACATATTGAAAATTTTATTTCTTTTATAAACAAAATTTCGATTCTTAATCATTTATTATATTTTCCCTTTGATTAATAACATTTTAACAGACTGTGTTTTCACAATATAAATTTTACATCATTAATTGTAAATGAAATTAAGCAAAAAATTGGCAAGATTAAATATTTTGTCACTTAATATTGTCAAAAACTAATGATAAATTAAATACAAAACTTTTTAAATTAAAAAAATATTAATCATAAAATAAACAGAAGAAAAAAAGAGACAAAAATATAAAAAATATTTTACAAAATCAATAAATTTTCAACAAACATTAATTTTAATACAGAAAACAAAAAAACAGCAAAACCAAAAGGAAGACTTTCAAAAAAAAACATGACAATCATTATTTATTATATTATTATGCCTGCTGTTTGCGGCTGCATGATCAAGTATTAAGTATTAAATGTAGCAAGGCAATAACGAGTGTGTTTGTAAATAATGTTCATTATTTATAAGAGTTCCTCATTTTGACCTGATTTTCTTTGCTGCGTGTTCACGCTGTTGCCGCTTATTATAGTTTATATGGTAGGTGATCATAATCGACACATTACCTGTTGACGTTTTGTATATAAATTAACAGAAAAAATTTTGAGAAATTATAATTTCACTTGTTCTTGCATTTATTTTTTTTCTTTTAAAAATCTGGGTCAGAATTTATAATTTAATAATATTAACATTTTAAGCACAAGTTACTCCCCCCAGTACAGCCCTTATTTATGAAAAAACACTTTCATGTTATTGACGAAACACTACATAATAATTAAAGGCCAGAGAGAGTTCACTTTCTTTAAAAAAAAGCATTAAACAATGCCAAAATGAGTCGTTTATTTTTACTACTTTTTAGAATTTCATAATTTTAATGTTTTCTTTGGCTCAATTTAGCTTAAAAATCGAACAATTTAATTAAATAATGAAAATTTAACTTTTTTTTAAAAAAGTAGTTTTCTACTACTTTTTTCAAAACTCATAATTATAATGTTTTTTTAAGCTTTTTAAAATTTAAAAGGGAGTAAATTTAATTTAAACATGAAATTTTAACTTTTTGAAAAAAGTACTTTTCTACTACTGTTTTTTTCCAAAAATATATTTCTGGATTCAAGAGCTAATTTTAGCATTAATTTATCTAAAAATTCTTAAATTTGTTGAAAAAAACTAAATTTTAAATATTTGCAAAAAAGTACTTTTCTACTACTTTTTTAGAAACTCATAATTTTAATGATTTTTGCAAAAGTACTTTTCTACTACTTTTTTAGAAACTCATAATTTTAATGATTTTTGGCTTAATTTATGTTTAAAAATCCAAAAATTTTATTAAATGATGAAAATTCAACTTTTTGTAAAAAGTAGTTTTTTACTACTTTTTTAAAAAATCCAATTTTTGGTTAATTTGTCTATAACTTTTACCAAAAATGCCAAAAACTCGTATTAAAACCTTATTTAAACTTAAATTTATCCCAAAAGATCTTCAATTTTCTTAATAAAACGAAATTTGAAATATTTGTAAAAAAGTACTTTTATACTACTTTTTTTTAAACTCCTAAATTAAATAATTTTTGCAACAATTTATGTTTAAGTAAATAAATTTTGATGAAATAATGGAATTTAAAAAAGTACTTTTCTACTACCTTTTTTCAAAAATCATTTTTTTTACCGAATTTTTTAATAATTTGTGCACAAACTCGTTTTAAAAGCTTACTAAGCTTCAATTTCTACCAAAAAATCTTTAATTTCCTTAATAAAACAAAATTTGAAATATTTGTAAAAAAGTACTTTTCTACTACTTTTTTAGAAACTCATAACTTTTATAATTTTTAACTAATTTTTGTTTAAAAATCCATAAAATTGCTTAATTATGAAATTTGAGGTTTTTGTAAAAAGTACTTTTTTACTACCTTTTTCAAAAAATCATATTTTTAGTGAATTTTTTAAAAATTTATTGCTAAACTCGTTTTAAAACCTTATTTAAACTTAAATTTATCCCAAAAGATCTTCAATTTTCTTAATAAAACAAAAATTTTAAATATTTGTAAAAAAAGTACTTTTCTACTACTTTTTTTAAAATTAAAATTATTAATTTTGCCAGAATTTATATTTAAGTAAATAAATTTTGATGAAATAATGAAATTTAAAAAAAGTACTTTTCTACTACCTTTTTAAAAACCATATTTTTAGTGATTTTTTTTTAATAATTTGTGCACAGACTCCTTTTAAAAGCTTACTAAGCTTCAATTTGTACCAAAAAATCTTTAATTTCCTTAATAAAACGAAATTTGAAATATTTGTAAAAAAGTACTTTTCTACTACTTTTTTAGAAACTCATAACTTGAATGATTTTTAACTAATTTTTGTTTTAAAATCCATAAAATTGCTTACTTATGAAATTTGAGGTTTTTGTAAAAAGTACTTTTCTACTACCTTTTTAAAAAATCATTATTTTAATAAATTTTTTAAAAATGTATGCCTAAACTCATTTTAAAACCTTATTTAAACTTAAATTTATCCCAAAAGATCTTCAATTTCCTTAATAAAACAAAATTTGAAATATTTGTAAAAAAGTACTTTTCTACTACTTTTTTTTTAACTTCTAAATTTAATAATTTTTCCAACAATTTATGTTTAAGTAAATAAATTTTGATGAAATAATAAAATATAAAAAGTACTTTTCTACTACCTTTTCAAAAATCACCGAATTTTTTAATAATTTGTGCATAAACGGGATTAAAAAGCTTATTTAGCTTCAATTTATGTCAAAAAATCATAAATTTTCCTAATAAAACGAAATTTGAAATATTTATAAAAAAGTACTTTTCTACTACTTTTTTAGAAACTCATAATTTTAATGATTTTTAACAAATTTTTGTTTAACAATCCATAAAATTGCTTATTTATGAAATTTGAGGTTTTTGTAAAAAGTACTTTTCTACTACCTTTTTTCAAAAATCTTATTTTTAGTGAATTTTTTTAAAATTTATACTAAAAATGCATAAACTTGATTAAATTATCAAATTTTAGCATGAATTTACACCAAAAATTTATAAATTTGTAGAATTCCCTATTAATTTGTCTTAAATTACCATCAAATTTCAATTTAATTTACTCCTAAATTTGCTTTATTACTTAACATTTCCCTCTAAATTCCCTTTTTGTATTCTCAAAGGCTACCCTGTTAATCAGTAGTTTACTGATTTACCTTAGTTTCATATTTATTTTTGCCAGTAAGTGAGAGTAACAATAACATCGGCAACAATGACATTTTGTGAATTTTTGACAGTTATTGGGCGATTATTGTTGTTTATTCAAAAAACGTTTTATTTTTGCGTTGTGGTTTTTTTTTTGTTGACTGTTTTCATAAAATTTATGTACGATTACAATTTCTTTTATTGATTTTTGGTTTAATTTAAGATTATTGTTACTTAAACAGGCATTTAACTTGACATTTGTAAGAAAATAATGCGATCATAAATATTATGGACAACAAAAAGGAATAAGTTAAAATCTGAAAAAAAGATGACAAGGAAAGGGAACTCAAACTTTTGGTGAAAAAAATGAAGTTTAATAAATGAAATCAAAATTTTTGGGACAATAAAATGGATTATTTTAATAAAAATTATTTGATTTATGACGTTTGGTACGTAAAAAGTCCCTTTTTGTTACTTTTTTAATTTTTTTTATAAAATTGATTTTATTGATTTTTTTTCTATTTTCTAGCTTTTCCTATAGGGTCTTTTGTCCTCTACTTTATTTTTATTATTATTTAAGGCGCGTCATGTTAATGACTTTGATGTTGTTTGTCAAATATAAATCATAGTGACATTTTTTTTATTATTTTTTTTTCATTTCTAGAGCATGTTACCGGAAGTTTTAACAAAAGGCTTATAGCCAAACAACATAAAACCTTAAACCAATATTACAATTTTAACCTTTAACACCAAGTAGCTAAAGAAAAAACAAGAAAAACGGCCACCAAAAATAATAACATATTCAAACTCAAATTTTTGCACAGATGCTCGCAAAAAAAGAAGAAAAACAGGCATAATTTAAAGGTTTAAGTCCTCAATACGTGACTTTAGGCAAAACAAAAAATTCAATATGGGGAAGGCATACGGTTTAATAACATAAAACTAAATCAGGTAAAACAGAAACCAAAAATTAGAGAATGAAGGTATTGGATAAGCACATGTCGCAGCTAGGACAGTATCATTTTTAAGGTTTCCTTAATTTATTTTATACCAAAAATGCATAAAATAGATTAAAAACCTTATTTAAGGCTTCAATTCTTAAAAAAACAATATTTGAAATTTTTGTAAAAAAAAGTACTTTTCTACTACTTTTTTAGAAACTCATAACTTTAATGATTTTGAACTCATTTTAGTTTAAAAATGCCTAAATTTGCATAATTGTGAATTTTGAGGTTTTTGTAAAAAGTAGTTTTTTACTACCTTTTTCAAAAATCATATTTTTAGTAAATTTTTTGCATTAACTCGTTTTAAAACCTTATTTAAGCATCAATATATTGCAACAAATCTTTAATTTTCTTAATAAAACGATATTTGAGATACTTGTAAAAAAGTACTTTTCTACTACCTTTTCGGAGTTTCCCAAATTTAATAATTTTTATCTCATTTTTGTTTAAAAATGCATAAATTTGAATAATTATGCATTTTGAGGTTTTTTGTAAAAAGTAGTTTTTTACTACCTTTTTTCAAAAATCATATTTTTAGTAAATTTTTTAATGATTTGTGCATAAACTGGATGAAAAAGCTTATTAAGCTAAAATTTATGCCAAAAAATAATTAATTTTCTTAAAAAATCTAAATTTTAAATTTTTTGTAAAAAAGTACTTTTCTACTACTTTTTTAGAAACTCATAACTTTAATGATTTTGAACTCATTTTTGTTAAAAAATACATAAATTTGAATAATTAAGCATTTTGAGGTTTTTGTAAAAAGTAGTTTTTTACTACCTTTTTTCAAAAATCATATTTTTAATGATTTTTTTTAATAATTTGTACTAAAAATGCATAAGATGCCTATATTTAATCATTTTTGCAACAATTTATGTTTAAGTAAATAAATTTCGAGAAAATAATGAAATTTAAAAAGTACTTTTCTACTACCTTTTTTCAATAATCATATTTTTAGGGAAGTTTAGCTTTCATTTATCCCAAAAACTCTTTAATTTTCTTAAAAAACAAAATTTTAAATTTTTGGCAAAAAAGTACTTTTCTACTACTTTTTTAGAAAATCATAATTTTAATTTATTTAACTCATTTTTGTTTAAAAATGCCTAAATTTGCATAATTGTGAATTTTGAGGTTTTTTGTAAAAAGTACTTTTCTACTACCTTTTTTCAAAAATCATATTTTTAGTGATTTTTATAATAATTTATACTAAAAATTAATAAACTTGCTAAAAAAATATCCAATGTAAGCATGAATTTAAACCAAAAAATGAGAAATTTGTAGAATTGCTCATTAATTTATTTTAAATCTGTTTTAAAAAGAGTAAATTATAACTGAAAATTTAAAGAATTTTCTGCATTTTTCATAAAAAAAATTTTATTTCATAAAAATTTTGTGCAAAATTTTGTTTTAAAAAGCAAATTAAAACTAAAAATTTAAAGAATAATTAATTTTTCTTCATTATTTATAAAGAAATTGTTTATTTTATAAAATTTTGTGGCGAAATTTTGTTTTATAAGTCAAATTAAAACTGAAAATTTAAAGAAACATTATTCATTATTTATAAAGAAATTTTTTATTTTATAAAATTTTGTTTTATTAAATCTGAAAATTTGAGGAAACATTAATATTTTTTCTTTTTAATTTATAAAGAAATTTTTATTTTTTTAAATTTTGTAGAGAAATTTTGTTTTATATTGCTTTGCTGAAATAAAAATTTCATTAGTTATTATGAAATTTAAAAATTTATTAGTCTTTTTGTTATTTTTTTTCCCTAAATTTTAGTTTCTTGCTTAATTTTAAATAATTTCCTTATATAGTTAACAAAAATCTTAAAAATTGTTTAAGAATATCTTTAAATTTAATCTGATTTAATTTTTAGTGCATTTATATAACAAATTAAGATGCAACTAGTGGTTAACACTGTAAATTTCTCCTTATTTAATACAAATTCCTTTAATTTTACTCACACACACTCTCTCTAGCAAAGAAATGATGCTCAAATTACGGTTATTTGTTTTGCTCTATTATAATTCATAATTTGTTTTTGCCACCTTCCCCTCTCACAGCAAGAGAAATGTAAACAAATGTTATTTATAAGAGAGTGTGAGTGTTTTGTTTACAGTGTGTAAATTTCTTTCACAAAATCCTTATAATTTTGGGGTTTTTTCCTAATAAAAACCTTAAAGAAAACCTGACCTAATAAATGGTTTAACACTTTGTTGTTGTTGTTGCTATTGTTGTAGTTTGGTTATTATTATAGTAATTTGTTTGGTTGAACTAAAATGTAGTTGTTATGATTTTATGAAAGTTCAAAATATCTGGGGTTTTTTTTTTCTAAATCAAACCTATGAATGTGTAGAATTTTGTAGTTGTAATGCAGCAAATGAAGAGTGTGGGAAAATTTGCACACAAAAACATTTTGGTGAAACGTGTAATTTTGGGAATGTGTTACAAATCATGGGAATTTTATTGGGAAAATTTGCATAAATTAGGTTTTTTGAATGAAATGGAAAATATAGAGAAGGTAAATGAAAAGTTGGATTAAAGGAAAAAGGTTTTTTTGAAAAGGCAAGTAATTAAAGAATTAACATAAAAGTGTGAAAAAATATATTAAAATTAGGAAATTTAAGAAAGAGAATTTGCTGTTTAAGATTATTTTTTTATAAAATTTTGAATGAATTTTAATTTAGCTATAATTTTGGAGGAAGATTAACAAAGTGATGCAAATTCTTGAATTTTTTTTATATAAAAACTTATTTAATTGTTAAATTTTTATTTTCATTTTAATGATTTAAAACAATTTTTCAATGATTTTATATTTAATTGCTAAAATTTTTCTTTACATTTGAAAAGTTTAATAAAATTTTCGAAATTCTTTAACATTTTAACAATAAGTTTAATAACGATTTTATAATAAATTTTAAAATTTCTTAGAAATCATGCAAATTCTTAAAATTTTCTTTAAATCTCAACTCCATATTTCAATTTTATCTGTATATTTTCCTATAAGGAACAAAATATTTCTATTAATTTAAATTAATTATGGAAAAAAACTACAATTATATAAATAAATATGTCTGGCCGTTACTTAAATTATTTCATTCAAATATCAGTTTTTGAAATGGTTTATAAAAAGTCAGCCAGCATCAATACACCAGACAACCAACAATAACCACACCTCTGGTTTAAGCCATAAAAAGATTTCAATAAAAAATAACAACAACAACATGATATTTTTTAGTATCAATTGTGGGAAAAAATCTACAACAAGTGACAAATATAGCAAAACAAACAACACCTTTTTAATAGAATCCAAAAGTAAACAAAAAATCAATAAAAAAAAGTATTAATTTTTATAGCAAAACGTTTACACTGGACAAGGAATTTAGGTTTAACAAAAAACCTAAATGAAAAAATTTCTAATTTTACAGATTTTTGCTTTAATTCATGACAAAATACCAGAAATTTAATGGAAAACCTAAATTTGAATTTTTTTCAAAAAAGTACTTTTTTTGGTACTTTTTGGAAAACTTCTAATTTTATAGATTTTTTCTTTAATTCATAACAAAACACCTGTAATTTCATGGAAAACCTAAATTTAAAATTTTTTTCAAAAAGTACTTTTTTGGTACTTTTTGAAAAACTCCTAATATTATAGATTTTTGATTTAATTCTTAACAGCATACCAGAAATTTAATGGAAAACATAAATTTAACTACTAATTTTTAACAAAATGTTTATAATATCTGTAAAAATTTTCAAAAAGTACCAAAAAAGTACTTTTTTAAAAAATTATAAATTTAGGTTTTCCATGAAATTTGTGCGCTTTGTTAAGAATAACAACAAAATACTGTAAAATTAGGATTTTTTCAGAAAGTACCAAAAAAGTACTTTTTAAAAAATTATAAATTAAGGTTCCATGGGAAAACTTTGGTGCTTTGTTAAGAATTAAGAATTCAAATTTAGGTTTTTCATGATATTTTGGATGCTTTGTTAAGAATTAAAACAAAAATCTGTAAAATTAGGATTTTTTTAAAAAAGTACCAAAAAAGTACTTTTTTAAAAAAATTATAAATTTAGGTTTTCCATGAAATTTTGTGTGCTTTGTTAAGAATTACAACAAAATACTGTAAAATTAGAAGTTTTTCAAAAAGTACCAAAAAAGTACTTTATTAAAAAATTATAAATTAAGGTTAAACTTTGGTGCTTTGTTAAGAATTAAGAATTCAAATTTAGGTTTTTCATGATATTTTGGATGCTTTGTTAAGAATTAGAACAAAAATCTGTAAAATTAGGATTTTTTTAAAAAAGTACTTTTTTAAAAAATTATAAATTTAAGTTTTCCATGAAATGTTGGATGCTTTGTTAAGAATTACAACAAAAATCTGTAAAATTAGTAAAATTTCAAATAGTACCAAAAAAGTACTTTTTAAAAATTTATAAATTTAGGTTTTCCATGAAATTTTGGGTGCTTTGTTAAGAATAACAACAAAATACTGTAAAATTAGGAGTTTTTCAAAAAGTACCAAAAAAGTACTTTATTAAAAAATTATAAATTAAGGTTCCATGGGAAAACTTTGGTCCTTTGTTAAGAATTAAGAATTCAAATTTAGGTTTTTCATGATATTTTGGATGCTTTGTTAAGAATTACAACAAAAATCTGTAAAATTAGCAAAATTTCAAATAGTACCAAAAAAGTACTTTTTTAAAAAATTATAAATTTAGGTTTTCCATGAAATTTGTGCGCTTTGTTAAGAATAACAACAAAATACTGTAAAATTAGGATTTTTTTAAAAAAGTACCAAAAAAGTACTTTATTAAAAAATTATAAATTAAGGTTAAACTTTGGTGCTTTGTTAAGAATTAAGAATTCAAATTTAGGTTTTTCATGATATTTTGGATGCTTTGTTAAGAATTAGAACAAAAATCTGTAAAATTAGGATTTTTTTAAAAAAGTACTTTTTTAAAAAATTATAAATTTAAGTTTTCCATGAAATGTTGGATGCTTTGTTAAGAATTACAACAAAAATCTGTAAAATTAGTAAAATTTCAAATAGTACCAAAAAAGTACTTTTTAAAAATTTATAAATTTAGGTTTTCCATGAAATTTTGGGTGCTTTGTTAAGAATAACAACAAAATACTGTAAAATTAGGAGTTTTTCAAAAAGTACCAAAAAAGTACTTTATTAAAAAATTATAAATTAAGGTTCCATGGGAAAACTTTGGTCCTTTGTTAAGAATTAAGAATTCAAATTTAGGTTTTTCATGATATTTTGGATGCTTTGTTAAGAATTACAACAAAAATCTGTAAAATTAGCAAAATTTCAAATAGTACCAAAAAAGTACTTTTTTAAAAAATTATAAATTTAGGTTTTCCATGAAATTTGTGCGCTTTGTTAAGAATAACAACAAAATACTGTAAAATTAGGATTTTTTCAGAAAGTACCAAAAAAGTACTTTTTAAAAAATTATAAATTAAGGTTCCATGGGAAAACTTTGGTGCTTTGTTAAGAATTAAGAATTCAAATTTAGGTTTTTCATCATATTTTGGAAGTTTTGTTAAGAACTCGAACAAAAATGTGTGAAATTAGGATTTTTTAAAAAAGTACCAAAAAAGTACTTTTTCAAAAAAATTATAAATTTAGGTTTTCCATGAAATTTTGTGTGCTTTGTTAAGAATTCCAACAAAATACTGTAAAATTAGGAGTTTTTCAAAAAGTACCAAAAAAGTACTTTATTAAAAAATTATAAATTATATAAATTGTTAAGAATTAAGAATTCAAATTTAGGTTTTTCATCATATTTTGGATGCTTAGAACAAAAATCTGTAAAATTAGGATTTTTTTTAAAAAAGTACCAAAAAAGGACTTTTTTAAAAAATTATAAATTTAAGTTTTCCATGAAATGTTGGATGCTTTGTTAAGAATTACAACAAAAATCTGTAAAATTAGTAAAATTTCAAATAGTACCAAAAAAGTACTTTTTAAAAATTTATAAATTTAGGTTTTCCATGAAATTTTGGGTGCTTTGTTAAGAATTTAAACAAAAATATGTAGAATTAGGAGTTTTTCAAAAAGTACCAAAAAAGTACTTTTTAAAAAATTATAAATTAAGGTTCCATGGGAAAACTTGGTGCTTTGTTAAGAATTCAAAATTAGGTTTTTCATGATATTTTGGATGTTTTGTTAAGAATTACAACAAAAATCTGTAAAATTAGCAAAATTTCAAAAAGTACCAAAAAAGTACTTTTTTAAAAAATTATAAATTTAGATTTTCCATGAAATTTTGGGTGCTTTTTTAAGAATTTAAACAAAAATATGTAGAATTAGAAGTTTTTCAAAAAGTACCAAAAAAGTACATTTTTAAAAAATTATAAATTTAGGTTTTCCATGAAATTTTGGGTGCTTTTTTAAGAATTTAAACAAAAATATGTAGAATTAGGAGTTTTTCAAAAAGTACCAAAAAAGTACTTTATTAAAAAATTATAAATTAAGGTTGCATGGGAAAACTTTGGTGCTTTGTTAAGAATTAAGAATTCAAAATTAGGTTTTTCATGATATTTTGAATGTTTTGTTAAGAATTAGAACAAAAATCTGTAAAATTAGGATTTTTTAAAAAAGTACCAAAAAAGTACTTTTTTGAAAAGTTACAAAATTTAAGTTTTCTAGGAAATTTATGATGTATTCTTAATGAAACATCATAAATTTCCTAGAAAACTCAAATTTTGTAACTTTTCAAAAAAGTAATTTTTTGGTACTTTTTTAAAAACTCCAAATTTGAATAATTTTAACTTATATTTTTAATGGAACATCATAAATTTCATAGAAAATCAAAATTTGGAACTTTTCAAAAAAGTACTTTTTTGGTACTTTTTTTTTAGAACTTCTAATTTCAATGACTATCAGCAAAACTGATAATTTTAAAAAGTTTTACATAAATTCTTAACAAAACAAACGAAATTTCTTTGAAAACCTAAGTTTTTAAATTTTTCCAAAAAAGTACTTTTTTTAGTACTTTTGACAAATTTCGTAATTCTAAAACCTTCTAAAGCTTTAAGAAAACTTTTAAAATCTTTAAAATTGTGTCCACTGCTAGTGTAATTGCACTCTTCTTCAAACACATGCGTTTCCATGCAACAATAATATTTAAAAATCTGCGCAAAAAAAAATGTGTTAAAAATTATGTGAACATTGAATTTAATATGTAATGACAGCAGGGAGCTAAATGTCACTTGTATGTAAAACAACTACAACAATAACAAACGCAATGCCACAGATTTTTTCTACATTTTTTCAGAAAGAAACAAAAGTTGACATCTAGTGCAAGCTGTGGCCAGACGACTAAAATGAAGCAGAGACATTTGAATTGCAGAGAAAAATATTTCAAAATAAAGAAAAGGAAAAACAACAAAAATTATTGAAATCTAATTGGCAGCTGAAAGGAATTTGAAAAACTGGTGTGTCCAAAACAACAATTTATAATGAATTTTAGCTAGATAAATGGTACATAACCTAAAGACTTTTTTGAAATAAAAAAATAAGATTTTAGAGTTTGAAATTTTTTCATATTTAACAAATGTAAGTTAAAATTCTTAAAAGAATCTAAATTTTTTAATTTTTTTAAAATGTACTTTTTTGGTACTTTTTGGAAAACTTGTAATTTTAATGAGTTTTGTTTAATTCTTATCTAGAAGTCCATAATTTTAGTGAAAATTTAAATTTTAAGGTTTTTTAAAAAAGTACTTTTTTGGTACTTTTTGAAAAACTTGTAATTTTAATGAGTTTTGTTTAATTCTTATCTAGAAGTCCATAATTTTAGTAAAAATCTAATTTTTAAGTTTTTTTAAAAAGTACTTTTTTGGTACTTTTTGGAAAACTTGTAATTTTAATGAGTTTTGTTTAATTCTTTTCTAGAAGCCCATAATTTTAGTGAAAATCTAAATTTTTAAGTTTTTTTAAAAAAGTACTTTTTTGGTACTTTTTGAAAAACTTGTAATTTTACAGATTTTTGGTTTATTCTTAATAGAAATTTCTTAATTTGAATAAAAATCTAAATTCTTAAGTTTTTTAAAAAAGTACTTTTTTTGGTACTTCTTGGAAAACTTGTAATTTTACAGATTTTTGTTTTAATTCTGAACAAAAAGTACAAAATTTTATTGAAAATCATGATTTTAAAGTTTTTTCAAAAAGTACTTTTTTGGTACTTTTTGGAAATCTACAAATATTTTAGATTAAACTAATTAAATTCAGTTTAAAGTATGTTCTATTCCTTTTAAGACTTTTAAATCCCTCTTAAGGCAAATTAAGCTCCTTTAACAGAGAACATTCATATTTCCAAAATATTAAATAATTCTTTCAAAAACAAGAGTAAAAGTAAGCAAACAAACGTCAACAACAGAAAAAAAAGTAATTGTATGTGAAAGTTGTTTTTATGACTGTCAACATCTTTTTGTTTATTTGTTTGTTGTAAAGCTTATTGTTGTTTTAGTAGACATTCTTTGGCGACTGACTTTTAAGAATCGCTGGTGGTTAAACATTTAACTACTTTCATTATTTCTGTTTCGGCTTTTTTTGCAGTTTTTGTTTTGTTTTTGGTAACAAAAACTATCAGCCAGTACTTGCATACATATATGCCTTGAAGCCACTATTTAAGATACAAAACACCAACACACGACGAGTGTAATCGTCTGTCAACAATGTCGCTTAAAAAACCTCAAAAAAAAAAACTGTTAACAATGTCTGGCCAAATGAAAAAGAAATGGCCGAAAACTAAAACTAGCTAGCTTTAATGTTTGTACAATTTGAAAAGAAATTTATTTGTCCAAAAAAAATATAGCAGAAACAACTGCAAGTTGCACAGAAAAGCTGTGTTAATGTTAAGGCTGCCTTTTGGAAATTCACAAGAATTTAGAGCAGATTCTTATCAATTTAAAACTGTAAGGCAAAAAAAGCTTTTCACACAAAAACCAACCAAAAATTAAAGACCACAAGCCAAAGTAGACATTCACCAGCCAAAAAGAAAAGCAATTTGATGGGCTAAATTTAATAATTATTATTTAATTCTTGACAAAAAGTTGATAATTTTAGTAAAAACTAAAAAAGTACTTTTTGAAAAACTTTTAATTTTACAAAGCACCCAAAATTTCATGGAAAACCTAAATTTATAGTTTTTTAAAAAAGTACTTTTTTTGGTACTTTTTGAAAAATTCCTTATTTTACAGATTTTTGCTTTAATTTATGACAAAATACCAGAAATTTAATGGAAAACCTAAATTTTAATTTTTTTCAAAAAAGTACTTTTTTGGTACTTTTTGGAAAACTCCTAATTTTATAGATTTTTGATTTAGTTCTTAAGAAAACATTTGTAATTTCATGGAAAACATAAATTTAACATTTTTTTCAAAAAGTACTTTTTTGGTACTTTTTTAAAAACTCCTAATATTATAGATTTTTGATTTAATTCTTAACAACATACCAGCAATTTAATGGAAAACATAAATTTAACTACTAATTTTTAACAAAATGTTCATAATATCTGTAAAAAATATCAAAAGTACCAAAAAAGTACTTTTTCAAAAAAATTATAAATTTAAGTTTTCCATGTACTTTGTTAAGAATTACAACAAAATACTGTAAAATTAGGAGTTTTTCAAAAAGTACCAAAAAAGTACTTTATTAAAATATTATAAATTAAGGTTCCATGGGAAAACTTTGGTGCTTTGTTAAGAATTAAGAATTCAAATTTAGGTTTTTCATCATATTTTGGATGCTTAGAACAAAAATCTGAAAAATTAGGATTTTTTAAAAAAGTACCAAAAAAGTACTTTTTTAAAAAATTATAAATTTAGGTTTTCCATGAAATTTTGTGTGCTTTGTTAAGAATTACAACAAAATACTGTAAAATTAGAAGTTTTTCAAAAAGTACCAAAAAAGTACTTTATTAAAAAATTATAAATTAAGGTTCCATGGTTAACTTTGGTGCTTTGTTAAGAATTAAGAATTCAAATTTAGGTTTTTCATCATATTTTACATACTTTGTTAAGAATTAGAACAAAAATGTGTGAAATAAGGATTTTTTAAAAAAGTACCAAAAAAGTACTTTTTTAAAAAAATTATAAATTTGGGTTTTCCATGAAATCTTGGATGCTTTGTTAAGAATTACAACAAAAATCTGTAAAATTAGAAAAATTTCAAATAGTACCAAAAAAGTACTTTTTCAAAAAATTTTAATTTAGGTTTCATGGTTAAACTTTGGTGCTTTGTTAAGAATTAAGAATTGAAATTTAAGTTTTTCATGATATTTTTGATGCTTTGTTAAGAATTAGAATAAAAATCTGTAAAATTTGGATTTTTTAAAAAAGTACCAAAAAGTACCTTTTTAAAAAATTATAAATTTAGGTTTTCCATGAAATTTTGGGGTGCATTGTTAACAATTAAAACAAAAACTGTAAAATTAGGAGTTTTTCAAAAAGTACCAAAAAAGTACTTTTTCAAAAAATTATAAATTTAGGTTTTCCATTAAATTTTGGGAGATTTATTAAGAATTACAACAAAAATATGTAAAATTAGGAGTTTTTCAAAAAGTACCAAAAAAGTACTTTATTAAAAAATTATAAATTAAGGTTCCATGGTTAAACTTTGGTGCTTTGTTAAGAATTCAAATTTAGGTTTTTCATCATATTTTATATGCTTTGTTAAGAATTAGAACAAAAATCTGTAGAATTAGGATTTTTTTAAAAAAAATTTTAAAAAAGTACCAAAAAAGTACTTTTTTTTAAAAATTATAAATTTAGGTTTTCCATGAAATTTTGGATGCTTTGTTTAGAATTTAAATAAAAATATGTAAAATTGGGAGTTTTTCAAAAAGTACCAAAAAAGTACTTTTTTAAAAAAAATCAAAATTTGTAGTTTTCAATTGAATTTAAGGGTTTTTGATATAAACTAAAGCTATGCATTTAAAATTGCTTCAAACTAAATTTTTTGTTTGTTATTTTCTGTTTTATTTGTCAGCCAACTTTATTCTATTTTGAACTATTGGCTTTATAGTATTTCAACCACAATTTCCTAGAAAAATGTCTGTAACGGTTGTTGCTTAAAAACACATTTTATTGCTTTTGTTTCTAAATTAAACATATCAAAAGTCTTACTTTGAACATCTTGCACTCTCACCCACACATCTGGTGCAATTGCAAACAGACAATGAAATCGATTTAGGAAAACAAAAAAAAATAGTAAAAGAAATTAAGGCGTTAACACCATTAATACTACATATTACCGTTAATTATAAATGGTAATTGTTCATAAACACGAGCAAACAACACACTCACACTCAGGTTAAAATTCAACACTATTATTTCAAAAGACAGCAACAAAGTTCTCCAGCAAAAGCAGGCCATTTCAAAAAAAAAATAATAAAAAATTAAAGAAAGAAAGAACATGTTACAAACAACGTGATGATGTGAAAATTTATCGAAAATGAAAATGAAGCTTTAAGAAAGTGTTGCTGCAACAACACCAACTTACCAACAACCAATCTACCATTACTAAAACCTCTGTCTGTCTGACTTTTTCCAACATTCTTTTCAAAACAATTAATAACCCCAACAGAAAATGCTCTTAATGAAATCAACACAATTGTAAAACAATTTTTGTGTGGCAAGAAAAAAAAAAAGAAAAATTTCCAAAAAAAAACACACACATTCAACAAACAACCAAATGAAATGCAACATGCCGAGACAACTGACAATAAATTACCACAAGAAACATTTAGACTCTGGCAAGAAAATTACATTTGAATTGTAACACAGCAACAACACCATCACTACTAAACCAAAATGCCATAAAAAGGAAGAGGCATGAATGATTCCGAAAAAAAACAAAAATAATACAATATTCAAACAAAACGACATGATTCTAAATCAAAAAATAAGCAGGAAAAAAGCGAAAGAAAAATGTGGAGACAACAAATAATTTTTTCTTCAAAAAAATGTTTATGTTTAAACAAATATGGGTCATAACACGCCAGGGTGTCTGCCAAAGTCAACTTTGAAAATGATGATAATGATGCTGACAACGATGACGCTTTAGTTAACATTTATTGGTATTGAAAAGGAAATCAATAATAGTAAGAGTACCACACAATGTTAACTTACTTGTAAATGGCAATTTTAGCCAATAAATGATAAACGAAAGAAACTGGAACAGAATTTCTTGAAATGGAAAAAGATTTTACAAATTCAAAAAATCTATAAGAATTTTGAATTTCATCAGACTTTCTTTAAAGAATTTAAGCAATAATCCATAAAATTTAAGAGTTTTAAAAATAGTACTTTTTGAAAAAATTTCAAATTCTGATTTTCATACAAATTATAAACTTTCCCTTGAGAATTAAAGCAAAATTCTATAAAATTATGGTTTTTTAAAAAAAGTACCAAAAAAGTACTTTTTTAAAAAAATTATAAATTTAGGTTTTTCATGCTAATTTTCAACCATTTTAAGAATTAAAACAAAAATCTGTAAAATTGGCAAATTTTAAAAAAGTACCAAAAAAGTACTTTTTTAAAAAATTATAAATTTAGGTTTTTTATGAATTTTCCAGCATTTTGTTATATGAAAACTTTAAAATTATGAATTTCCACACAATTTAATACTTTATTTTAAGAATTAAAGCAAAAATTCATAAAATTAACAGTTTTCAGAAAAGTACCAAAAAAAGTACTTTTGAAAAAATTCAAAATTCTGATTTTTATACAAATTATAAACTTTCCCTTGAGAATTAAAGCAAAATTCTTTAAAATTATGGTTTTTTAAAAAAGTACCAAAAAAGTACTTTTTTAAAAAATTCTCAAATTTAAATTTTTTAATAAAATGTTCACCTTTTTAAAGAACAAATCAATCAAAAAATCAAATCAATAAAATTTTAAATTTTTCAAAAAGTACCAAAACAGTTATTATTCGATTAAAATTTTATTCGTTAAAAAAAGTATTTTTGTACGTACTTTTTATAGATTTTATATTTCAAGTAAATTTTAGTATTAAATTTGAACGATTATTCGTTTAAAATTATTCGATTAAAATTGTATTCGTTAAAAAAGGTATTTTTGTTCGTACTTTTTATTGATTTTACATTTTAAAACTGATGTAAGTAAATTTTAGTATTAAATTTGAACGATTATTCGTTTAAAATTATTCGAATAAAATTTTATTCGTTAAAAAATTTGGATTTTTTTACTTTTTAAAACAGCATTAAGTAAATTTAATGTAAAATTCTAACGAATAATAGTTTTTAGTTAATCGAATAATTGTTTTTAACGATTATTCGTTTCAAATTACATGATTAATATTTAATTCGTTAAACAAATTCAGTTTTTGTACCTATTTTTATTGATTTTATATTTTAAAACCGAATTATGTAAATTATAGTATCAAATTTTAATGATTATTCGTTTTAAATTATTCGAATAAAATTTTATTCGTTGAAAAATCAGTTTTTTGTTTCTAATTTTTATAGATTTTACATTCTTAAACTGATTTAAGTAAATTTTGGTATCAAATTCAAACGATTATTCGTTTCAAATTATTCTAATAAAATTTTATTAGTTAAAAAAATGTTTTTTTACCTTCTTTTTATAGATTTTACATTTTAAAATTGATTTAAGTAAATTTTGGTATCAAATTCAAACGATTATTCGTTTCAAATTATTCGAATAAAATTTTATTCGTTTAAAAAATTATTTTTTTGCACCTACTTTCATATATTTTTCATTCTTAGACTGATTAAAGTAAATTTAGTGTACAATTTGACCGATTATTCGTTTCAAATTATTCGAATAAAATTTTATTCGTTTAAAAAATTAGTTTTTTTCATCTACTTTTCATGGATTTTACATTCTTAAACTGATTTAAGTAAATTTTGGTATCAAATTTAAACGATTATTCGTTTCAAATTATTCGAATAAAATTTTATTCGTTTAAAAAAAATAGTTTTTTTGTCTACTTTTCATGGATTTCACATTCTTAAACTGATTAAAGTAAATTTAGTGCACAATTTGCCCGATTATTCGTTTCAAATTATTCGAATAAAATTTTATTCGTTTAAAAAATTAGTTTTTTGCACCTAATTTCATATATTTTACATTCTTAGACTGATTAAAGTGAATTTAGTGTACAATTTGACCGATTATTCGTTTCAAATTATTCGAATAAAATTTTATTCGTAAAAAATGTTTGAGTTTTGTTCTTAATTTTTATGGATTTTACATTTTAAAAGTGGATTAAGTAAATTTTATGTAAAATTCTAAAGATTTATTTTATTTTCACACGATTTTTTTAATTAAACAAACATTAATCTAAGATTTCTTTTATTAAAATTTTTACACAATTACAAACTAATGAGTTTCTAATTAGAAAAAGCTTTAAAATAAATTTTGATTCAGACAAAAACTTGGCCCCTTAAGGTCACCGAAAAAATAAAGCATGAAATGTCTGAAATGAAAACGTAAACTAAGTATTATTTTAGTTTCTTTGCAGTCAGTCGATTAGTCTATCAGCTCATCACCAATCAAGTTCATAATTGATGGTCTAGTTAAAAGGAAAGAAAATTGTTAACAAAATTCACAGCAATTTCATTTAGACATTTAACAATATAATTTCATTTATTCATTTATTTTTATTTGTTTGTATTTAATTTTTTTTTCTACAATATTTAAAACTTCAAGCTTTAATTCTGCCACAACATTTACAACCGTAGACAATTGGTGTGCTTAAGATCATGATGAGAATCGTTTTTTTTTGTCTGTAAACACAAAGAACTTTTAAAAAGATTGCGTGATCGATTTCATGCTTAAACATCATTTTCAACAATAAAATGAGCAGAGAAAAAAAAATGTTTAAAAATTATAAATAAAATAAATTATATTTGTAGGTTTCTTTTGCGTTTAGCATGAGCTAGAGGATAAAAAATTCAAATGTTTAAGACTAGAGCAGACAAGTATTTAATTGTTAAGGCCTTAAGAGAAAATTATCAGAAAGTTTTTGTTTTTCTCACTATTTTGAACTTGCTTTTAAGAATTAAAGGAAAAATCTCCAAAATTATCAGTTTTTCACAAAGTATTATTTTAAAAATTTGGAATTTCATTACATTTATACTTTTTTTTAAGAATTAAGGCAAAAATCCTTACAATTAGGAGTTTGACAAAAAGTACCAAAAAAGTACTTTTTGAAAAATATTTATATTTTTGAGGGTTTTGTTAAAAAAATTATTATTAAACATGTATTTAATTCAAAAATCATAAATTTATATCAAAAATACTAAATTTAAACTTTTTCAAAAAAGTACTTTTTTAAAAAAATATATTAAAATGAGTTTTTTAATAAAATTACCTAAAATAATTTATAATTTACAATAAAGATAAGAAATTTAGTATTTTTTAAGGTTTTAATACTTTTTTAAAAAAAGTACTTTTTACTACTACTTTTTAAAAAACACTTATTTTTGAAGGTTTAGTTACAAAATTTATTTTTAAACATGCATTTTATTTAAAAAATCATAAATTTGTATAAAAAAAATAAAATTTAAAATTTTTTTAAAAAGTACTTTTTTACTACTTTTTTAAAAATCTAAAAAAAAATAATTTTTTAACTTCGTTTTATATAAAATAAATGATAATCTTGACTAAAATATAAAATTTTGTAATTTTTTAAGGTTTTAATACTTTTTTAAAAAAGTACTTTTTCTACTACTTTTTAAAAAACACTTATTTTTGAAGGTTTAGTTACAAAATTTATTTTTAAACATGCATTTTATTTAAAAAATCATAAATTTGTATAAAAAAAATAAAATTTAAAATTTTTTTAAAAAGTACTTTTTTACTACTTTTTTAAAAATCTAAAAAAAAATAATTTTTTAACGTCGTTTTATTTTTAGATTATCATTTAATCTTGACAAAAATATAAAATTTGATAATTTTTTAAGGTTTTAATACTTTTTTAAAAAAGTACTTTTTCTACTACTTTTTAAAAAACACTTATTTTTGAAGGTTTTGTTACAAAATTGATTATTAGACATATATCTTATTTCAAAAATCATAAATTTGTATGAAAATAACAAAATTTAACATTTTTTTAAAAAGTACTTTTTCTACTACTTTTTTAAAAATCCATATTTTTTGAGGTTTTGTTAAAAAAAATGTATTAATCATAATAAAATAATTTTTTTTTTAAAAACATTAATTTCTCCTTTTTTTAAAAAGTACTTTTTTACTACTTTTTTAAAAATGTAAAAAAGGAAAATTTTTATACTCGTTTTATTTAAAATAATGGATAAATCTTGACAAAAAAAGGAAATTTAACAATTTTACTACTTTTCAAAAAAGTACTTTTTTACTACTTTTTAAAAAAAACTATAAAAAGGTACTTTATCTACTACTTAAAAAAAAACACTTATTTTTGAAGGTTTAGTTACAAAATTGATTATTAAACATGAATTTAATTTAAAAATCATAAATTTATATTAAAAAAACAAAATTTTAACATTTTCGAAAAAAGTACTTTTTTACTACTTTTTTAAAAAATGTGATTTTTAATATTAATTACCTAAAATAAATGATAATCTAGATTAAGTATAAGACATTTCGAAATTTTTTAAGGTTTTACTATTTCTTTAAAAAGGTACTTTTTCTACTACTTTTTAATAAAACACTTAGTTTTAAAGGTTTTGTTACAAAATTGATTATTAAACATGAATTTAACTTAAAAATCATAAATTTGTATAAAAACAACAAAACTTTAACATTTTCGGAAAAAGTACTTTTTTACTACCTTTTTAAAAATCCATATTTTTTGAGGTTTTGTTAAAAAAATGTATTAGTAAGCATTCAAATCATATTAAAATTAATTTTTTTTTAAAAAAAGCATTAATTTCTCCTTTTTTAAAAAAGTACTTTTTTACTACTTTTTTAAAAATGTAAAAAAGGTAAATTTTTATCCTCGTTTTATTTAAAATAATGATTAATTCTTGACAAAAAAAAGGAAATTTAACAATTTTACTACTTTTCAAAAAAGTACTTTTTTACTACTTTTTAAAAAAACCTATAAAAATTTAATTTTTAACAATAAATCCCAAACTTGCCCCAAAATAACAAATTTTAAAATTTTTTTAAGGTTTTACTACTTTTTTCAAAAAGTACTTTTTTACTACTTTTTTTAAAAACTCATATTTTGAAATATTTATTAAATAAAATCACAATCTAGACTTAAAATAAAATTAGAGAACAGTTTTTTATAGGAAAGTACCTTTTTCTGTTGCTAAATTTTCAAAATTAACTTTTTGTAGAGCTTTTCAAACACTTTTAAAAATCTTATCCTGGTTTGTGTTTTTTTTTAACATTAAAATATCTCATAATCTTAGCTTTGAATGAACAAAAAATGCATTTGAAATGTAAATATTGTATAGAAAAATCCGAATTTGCATTTAACCTGCTTTCACTACATGTCAAAAACAACAACGACACATCCACGCGCTTGCAATTCGAAACAAACGAAAAAAAACAATGAATTTGTAGAAAGATGCAACAGTCAGAAAAGTAGTAGATAGATGCAGCGCATACCACACCATATCAGAGCAAACAAACTTGACTATTTCCATGAAATTTTGTGATTTTTTTTTCCTTTTGGATTTAGATTTTTGCATATCACAGACACACACATGTTGCTCCGTTTTCGTGGCTGGAGTTTTTTGTGTTTTTTTTTTTCTTTCTGAACAATAAAAAATTGTTTGTTTTTTCACTTAATCCACTCATGTTCGAAATGAAATGCCTGCACACTTACCCGTTATCCATCCATTTCATCCATTCATATGTATTTTTTTGTATATAAAACTGATGGTGTTCCTCCATACCGACAACATGCATTATTGTACCTTGAAATGAATGATCATGTTAAGCTGAAACACAAAAATATTTCGCAAGTGTGGGTGGCATCTGAAAAGGCAGCCAGCCGGTAGTTGTTGTGATGGTGGTGGTTGGTTTCTACTTAATCTCTCAATTTTCAGTTGCATTGCAGAGTATCAAATTACTCGGTCGAAGAAAAAGGTTTTAGAGTTTTTTTTTTTGCAAAAATAAAAATAACAGGTAAAAATATCCTGTGTATTTTTTTTAAAAAATCTCAAATCTTTTTTTTTTTTATAACTGAATTGTTAAACAACAACAAATACTTCAAAAAACAAGGTTAACAAGATTTATGGTTTTTAAATTGAAAGTCGATATTTATTTGTGCATAAAAATACCGCAAAAAATATTTAATAACAAAAAAAAAACTCAACTAAAGAATTCATTGATTGAATTCAAACAGCAGCTAGTCACTTAAAAAAACACATAAAAAGTACTTTTTTTGATATTTTTAAACAAGTTTTTGATTTATTTTATAGAAAATGATGTTAAAAACAAAGTTTTTTTAAAAAGTAGTAAAAAAGTACTTTTTTGAAAATTAGTAAAACCTTTTAAAATTTTCTATTTTTGTCTAGATTATCATTACTATATAAAACGAGATTAAAAAATAAATTTTTTTACATTTTTAAAAAAGTATTAAAAAAGTACTTTTTTGAAAAGGGTGAAATTAAGGTTATTTTTTATAAAAAAATCGATTTTAATATGATTTGAATGCTTAATAATAAAATTTTTGTAACAAAACCTCAAAAAAATGGTTTTTTAAAAAAGTAGTAGAAAAAGTACTTTTTTAGAAAATGTTAAAATTTTGTTTTTTTTATACAAATTTTTGAATTTAAAATTAAATGGATGCTGAATAATCATTCTATAACAAAAATATGGGTTTTTGAAAAAAGTAGTAAAAAAGTACTATTTTAAAAATGTATTAAAACCTTAAAAATTTTCTAAATTTCTTATTTTTAATTTGATTTATGATTTATTTTAAATAAAATTTTAAAAAAGTAGTAAAAAGTACTTTTTTGAAAAGTAGTAAAACCTTAGGAAATTTCTTAATTTCATATTTTTGTCTAGATTATCATTTATTTTATATAAAACGACGATAAAAATCAAATTTTTTTACATTTTTTAAAAAAGTAGTAGAAAAGTACTTTTTTTAAAATGGTGAAAATTAAGGTTTTTTATAAAAAAATGATTTCAAGCTTAATAATAAATCCAAAACCTCCAAAAATATGGAGTTTTAAAAAAGTAGTAAAAAAGTACTTTTTTTGGAACATGTTAAATTTAGTTTTTTATAAAAATTTTTGATTTCAAAAATTAAATGGATGCTTAATTATCATTTTATAGCAGAAATATGGGTTTTTGAAAAAAGTAGTAAAAAGTACTTTTTTGAAAAGCAGTAAAACCTTATAAAATTTCATATTTTTGTCTAGATTATTATTTATTTTATATAAAACGAAAATAAAAAATAATTTTTTTTTACTTTTTAAAAAAGTAGTAAAAAAGTACTTTTTTGAAAAGTGTGAAATAAAGAGTTTTTTTTATAAAATATTGGATATTAATATGATTTGAAAGCTTAATAATATTTTTTTTAACAAAACCTCCAAAAATATAGAGTTTTCAAAAAGTAGTAAAAAAGTAGTTTTTTTAAAAATAATAAATTTAGCTTTTTTTATAATTTTTTTTGATTTTAATATTAAATAGATGCATAATTATCATTTTATAGCAGAAATATGGGTTTTTGAAAAAAGTAGTAAAAAAGTACTTTTTGGAGAAAAGTAATGAAACCTTAAAAATGTTATAAATTTCCTATTTTTAGTCTAGTTTACGAATTATTTTATATAAAATAATGATGAAAATTAACTTTTTTTAACAAGATCTCCAAAAATATGGATTTTAAAAAAAGTAGTAAAAAAGTACTTTTTAGGATAATCTTAAAATTTTGGTTTTTATACATATTTTTGAATTTAAAATTACTTATAACTAATTAAATACAAAAAAAATTTTAGAACTTTTGTATCAAAATCTCCAAAAATATGGGTTTTTAAAAAAGTACCAAAAAAGGTACCTTTTTTGGTACTTTTCAAAAATGTCGAAAATTTCCTATTTTTATAAAATTTTATTATTTATTTACATAAAATGAGATTAAAAATTAAAATTTTTTTAATTTTTTAAAAAGGTAGTAAAAAAGTACTTTTTACAAATTATTAAAATTTCGTGATTTTTTGGTAATAAATCATTTATTTTATATAAAATGAGATTAGAAAATTCATTTTTATAATTTTTAAAAATAGTAGTAAAAAAAGTACTTTTTACTAATACATCAAATTGTGTGTTTTTTTATAATAAATTAATATTTCACTTCATTTTGTTGTTTGTACTATTTTTGATTAAGAAGTTATTTTTTGTGGTTTACAAAAAAAAGCTTATTTCTAAACCTTTTTTAACTGATCATGTCAAGATCATGATTGTTAACAAAACTTAACTTGTTATTACTCAATTATAAATTATGATTTCATATTTCAAAATCAATGTTTAAAGACAGCAAAACTTCTATTATCTAAAATCAGCAATTCATCATAAATTTGAAAATTTATTTAACAAATTGCTTAAACCATTTAAATTAACCTTTTTTTTGCACTAAAGCAAAAAATGTGAGCAAAAATTAAAGCATTGCAAATAATCAAAACAAGAAATTTAAAGCGTGAAATTAAAATTCTTAAAGAATATTTAAATAATTAAAAAAAAAGTATTAAAAGCAATTAAAATAAAGCTTACCAGTTAAATATAATTATAATTTAAAATAGGAAAAACACATACCTGGAAAGAGAAAGAAAAAAAATAATAAAATTAATAACAAAATTTAATCTCAAATCATAAAAATGTTAAACAAATATTTAAAAACCGTAAAAGAGGTTAAATGATTAAGTTATTAATGTAATGACACCAATTTGATATGTAAATTGTTTGTTTTTTTGTCAGCCACTGTATTGCTTAAAGTATTTAGTAATACCAACTACCATGATCATGATTGATCAGTGTCAAATTAAGGTGAGTGTTATTCGCACAAAAACTATGGGTAGACGATGTAAACACTTTTGAAAATATTTAATAATAATGTTCGCAGTTTTTTTTGTTGCTTGGTTAAAGATGCGGGTTTTTGTTTTGTAAATCAATTAAATAACTACAACATATAAGATAATATCTATCGTTTATGTATTAAATGGTATTTGGGTTGCAAATAAAAAAACCAACACTAATAGTCATAGATGGCGTCTATAATAATTTGATAATCATGAGAAAATCTCATAAAAAAGTGGCTAAAAATAATATGAATGTAAAATTAAAAGGTCACTTAAATACCACAAATAAAAACTAAACTAAATTTTATATATTTTTTGTAATTAAAAACATTTTTAAAAATAGTAGTAAATATACTGCTTTTTTAAAAAGCTAAGAAAATTATTAAAATCCTATTTTTATTAAGAAATTACTTGAATAAACTACAAAAAAATAATTTTCAACTTTTTTAAAAAAAAGTAGTATTTTTAGTACTATTTTTAAAAAAGCTATTTTCATCAATTTAAAAAAATTGTATGTAAAAAATTAAAATTTTTTTCTTATTTAAAACCATTTTTAAAAATAGTAGTAGAAATACCACTAAAAATAAGAGGCCTATAATTTGCACAAATAAAAACTAAACGAAATTTAGAATTTTTTAGTAACTAAAACCATTTTTAAAAATAGTATTAAAAATACTACTATTTTAAAAAGCTAAGGAAATTATTAAAATCTTATTCTTTTTAAGAAATTAAATGAAATAAATTACAAAAATTAAATTTTCAGGAGTTTCAAAACTTTTTTAAAAAAGTAGTATTTTTTAGTACTATTTTTAAAACATCAATTTTCATCAATTAGGAAATGTTTTAAATAAATCTATGAAAAAAACTAAAATGCCTAAATTTGTTTTCTTATTTAAAGCAATTTACAAAAAATAGTAGTAGAAATACTACTAAAAATTAAAGTTCTTTAAATGCCACAAATGAAAACTAAACTAAATTTATATTTTTTTTAGTAATTAAAACCATTTTTAAAAATAGTAGTAAAAATACTACTTTTTAAAAAGCTAAGGAAATTATTGAAATCATATTTTTTTTATGAAATAAAATACAAAAATTAGATTTTCCACAGTTTTAAAACCTTTTTAAAAAAAGTAGTATTTTTTAGTACTATTTAAAAAAGCAATTTTTCATCAATTAAGTAGTAGTTTTAATAAACCTATGTAAAAAACTAAAATTTCTAAATTGGTTTTCTTATTTAAAGAAATAAAAGAAATACTACTAAACAGTTCAAAACATTTTTTAAAAAAGTAGTAGAAATACTACTTTTTTTTAAAAAGCTGGGGAAATTATTAAAATCTTATTTTTTAGTGAAATCAGATGATAAAATACAAAAAATTTAATTTTCAAGAGTTTCTAAACATTTTTAAAAAAAGTAGTAGAAATACTACTTTTTGAAAAACTGGGAATTTTAACAAAATCATATTTTTTAATGAAATTAAATGAAATAAAATACAAAAATTAAATTTTCAAGAGTTTCTAAACATTTTTAAAAAAAGTAGTAGAAATACTACTTTTTTAAAAAGCTGGGGATTTTGACAAAATCATATTTTATATTGTGATTAAATGAAATAAAATACAAAAAATTTTATTTCCAAGAGTTTCAAAACATTTTTTAAAAAAAGTAGTAGAAATACTACTTTTTTAAAAAGCTGGGGATTTTGAAAAAATCCAATTTTTTAATGAGATTAAATGAAATAAAATTCTAAAATTTAATTTTCAAGAGTTTCAAAACATTTTTAAAAAAAGTAGTAGAAATACTACTTTTTAAAGAGCTTGGGAAATGAACAATTTTTTACTGAAATCAGATAAAATAAAATACAAAAAATTAATTTTCAAGAGTTTCAAAACATTTTTAAAAAAAGTAGTAGAAATACTACTTCTTTTTTAAAAGCTGGGGATTTTGACAAAATCATATTTTATATTGTGATTAAATGAAATAAAATAAAAAAAATTTATTTCCAAGAGTTTCAAAACATTTTTTTAAAAAAAGTAGTAGTTAACAAAATCATGTTTTAATGAGATTAAATGAAAGAAAATTCAAAAATTTAATTTTCAAGAGCTTCAAAACATTTTTTTAAAAATGTAGTAGAAATACTACTTTTTTAAAAAGCTGGGGATTTTGACAAAATCATATTTTTTAATGAGATTAAATGAAATAAAATTCCAAAAATTAATTTCCAAGAGTTTCAAAACATTTTTAAAAAAAGTAGTAGAAATACTACTTTTCTAAAAAGCTGGGGATTTTGAAAAAATCATATTTATTAATGAGATTGAATGAAATAAAATAAAAAAAATTAATTTTCAAGAGTTTCTAAACATTTTTTTAAAAATGTAGTAGAAATACTACTTTTTTAAAAAGCTGGGGATTTTGACAAAATCATATTTTTTAATGAGATTAAATGAAATAAAATTCCAAAAATTAATTTCCAAGAGTTTCAAAACATTTTTAAAAAAAAATAGTAGAAATACTACTTTTCTAAAAAGCTGGGGATTTTGAAAAAATCATATTTATTAATGAGATTGAATGAAATAAAATAAAAAAAATTAATTTTCAAGAGTTTCTAAACATTTTTAAAAAAGTAGTAAATACTACTTTTTTAAAAAACTGGTGATTTTAACAAAATCAAGTTTTTATTGAGATTAAAAGAAATAAAATTCAAAAATTTAATTTTGAAGAATTTCAAAACATTTTTTAAAAAAAGTAGTAGAAATACAAATTTTTTAAAAAACTGGGGATTTTAATAAAATCAAGTTTTTATTGAGATTAAAAGAAATAAAATTCAAAAATTTAATTTTGAAGAATTTCAAAACATTTTTTAAAAAAAGTAGTAGAAATACAACATTTTTAAAAAGCTGGGGATTTTGACAAAATCATGTTTTAATGAGATTAAATGAAATAAAATTCCAAAATTTAATTTTCAAGAGTTTCAAAACATTTTTAAAAAAAGTAGTAGAAATACTACTTTTTTAAAAAGCTGGGGATTTTGAAAAAATCATATTTTTTAATGAGATTAAATTAAATAAAAAAAATAATTTCCAAGAGTTTCAAAACATTTTTTAAAAAAAAGTAGTAGAAATACTACTTTTTTAAAAAGCTGGGAATTTCAACAAAATCATATTTTTTAATGAAGTCAGATTAAATAAAATATAAAAAATTTTATTTCTAAGGCTTTCTAAACATTTTTTAAAAAAAGTAGTAGAAATACTACTTTTTTAAAAAGCTGGGGATTTTGAAAAAATCATATTTTAAATGAAATTAAATGAAATAAAATACAAAAATTAAAATTTCAACATTTTTTAAAAAAGTAGTAAAAATACTACTTTTTTCAAAAATTTAAGAAACAGCTAAAATTAGATTTTTGTTAAAAATAGTTACTAAAAAATACAAAAATTATAATTTATTTGCAAAAAAAAGTAGTTTTTTTATAAAAAAATTTCTTAAATTAAAACATTCTTATTAAAAAAAATTATTAGAATGAAATTTAATCCTTAAGAATTATTTATGTTTGTTTTTTTTTTTTTTTTAAAAAAACAATTGTTTTCCTTTTAAAGGGAGTTTAAAGTTAATGGACAATTGTTTAAAGTTCACCAAGAATACTTTTTCTTTGTTTAACAAAAAAAAAAAAGAAAAGGTAGTTTAAAAGGTAAACACCCACCTTTTATTTCCCTTTTTGTTTTACATATAAATTTATCAATTGTTGTTGGAAATTATTTGCAGCTGCTTTTTTATTCGATATGATTCAAATATGATGAATATAAATTTCGTATAAAAAACCATTAAGAGAATGCAAATTTTTTTGTTTAGTTCTTTATAAAAAAGTATGTAGTATTATATTTATTTTTCTTTTTGTTTGAAATGTAATGGTCGTTTTGGTTAAAACTTTCTGTTATTGTTTTCTTGATTTCAAGATACCAACCATGAGTATCATGTATCTATAAAGTTTTTTTATATTTTTTGTTCCATTTTTATTAATGGAATCAGTATTTTTGGGCTTGACCACTGTTCGCTGCCTAGAACTTCAGCCAAAAGGAAATGATCAAAACTTTATACACACAAAAGACATGAAGAGCAAACATTTGTAGAACTGCTGTGTACTCTGTGTTCCCAGTCTTCCTCTGTTATAGCTGCTGCTTATTTTACTTTAATAAACAAATAAAGATCTTATTCTGTGTATTTTTTATATATTTTTTTGTTGAAATAAATTGAAAAAAAAAAAATAAACAAAAAATTGCATAAATATAGAGGAGCTGGTGGTATGGTTTGGTTTAGTACTCTGCTATTGTTTTTGATGAAGTATGATGATGCTGATGACGACGATGATGATGATGATGATGGTGGTGAAGGAGGTAAAACTACTAATGCTGGTGTACCACACAAAAAAAAGGTTTGGTAGTAGTGTGGAAGAGTAAGTATACACCGCATTAGGCCTAGAGGTAACAAACTGAAATCAACAGCAAAAAAATTATAAAATAAACCAAGTTTAATGAACTTTTCTGTTATATAAAACTATTAAACGTACAAGAAGCAAAAAAAAACGCAAAGAAAAATTACACAAATTGAAAGCAAAGTAACAACAGAAAAAGTAAAGTACTTGCCAAGATAACATTAAGGGGAGAGCCAAAGCATGATTTTGAAATAAACGTAAGTACATATTTATAGAGTACCAGGTACCATTAGAATCTAGCAAGGAAGTAAATATAGAAACAGATAAAACAAAAAAATCACAAACACACTTAAATCATATCATTGTAGTGCATTGCTAATAGCTAAAACGAATAACACAAAAAAAACCTGTAGAAAAGTAAAAGAGTTTTTTTTAAACAAACTGGAAAAGGGAAGTTAAACCTTAACTCTATAAACAAAAAATCGCTTAAAATAAGCTAATTTTAAATTAATAATGAAAATATTGTAATTTTAAAATTTTTTAAAAAAAGTAGTATTTTTACTACTATTTTAATAAAACCCAAATTTCATGGAAAACGTAAAATTTACGCAAAATTCTTATAAAAAATAGAATATTTACATTTACTACTTATTTAAAGCAATTTTTAAAAATAGTAGTAGAAATACTACTTTTTTAAAAAACTTAGGAATTTATTAAAAATAGATTTTATAGTGATATAAGTTAAAATAAAATGCAAAACATTAATTTTTAAGAGATTTTCTCAATTTAAGCTATTTTCAAAAATAGTAGTAGAAATACTACTTTTTTAGAAAACTTTGGATTATCACAAAAATAGATTTTCTAATGAATTTCGATGAAATAAAATACAAAAAATAAAATTTTCAAAAGATTTTCTCATTGAAAGCAACTTTAAAAATAGTAGTAGAAATACTACTTTAGAAAAAAGCCACTACTTTAGAAAAATTTACGCAAAATTCTTATAAAAAATAGAATATTTACATTTACTACTTATTTAAAGCAATTTTTAAAAATAGTAGTAGAAATACTACTTTTTTTAAAAAGCTTTGGAATTTCTTAAAAATAGATTTTATAGTGAAATAAGTTAAAATAAAATACAAAACATTAATTTTTAAGAGATTTTCTCAATTTAAGCTATTTTCAAAAATAGTAGTAGAAATACTACTTTTTTAAAAAAATTTTGGAATTTTACAAAAATGGATTTTCTAATGAATTTCGATGAAATAAAATACAAAAAATAAAGTTTTCAATAGATTTTCTCATTTAAAGGAATTTCAAAAATAGTAGTAGAAATACTACTTTACAAAAAAGCTTTCGAAATGCATAAAAAATTTATTTTCTTATGAAATTAGTTCAAATTAAATGTAAAAATGTAATTTTAAAGAGTTTTAAAATTTTTTAAAAAAAGTAGTATTTTTTCTACTGCCTAAATTTCATTGAAAAAATAAAATTTTTGCAATATTCTTATAAAAAAAATAAATATTTACATTTTCTACTTATGTAAAGCAATTTTCAAAAATAGTAGTAGAAATACTACTTTTTTAAAAAACTTTGGAATTTCACAAAAATGGATTTTCTAATGAATTTCGATGAAATAAAATACAAAAAATAAAATTTTCCAAAGATTTTCTCATTAAAACTGTTTTCAAAAATAGTAGTAGAAATACTACTTTTTTTAAAAACTTTGGAATTTCATAAAAATGGAATTTATAATGAATTTCGATGAAATAAAATACAAAAAATAAAATTTTCCAAAGATTTTCTCATTTAAAGAAATTTTAAAAATAGTAGTAGAAATACTACTTTTTTTAAAAACTTTGGAATTTCACAAAAATGGATTTTATAATGAATTTCGATGAAATAAAATACAAAAAATATAATTTTCAAAAGATTTTCTTATTTAAAACAGTTTTAAAAATAGTAGTAGAAATACCACTTTTTTAAAAAACTTTGGAATTTCACAAAAATGGACTTTATAATGAATTTCGATGAAATAAAATACAAAAAATAAAATTTTCAAAAGATTTTCTCATTTAAAGCTGTTTTCAAAAATAGTAGTAGAAATACTACTTAAAAAAAAGTTTTGGAAGCATTAAAAATTCATTCATCTGATTAAATTTATTCAAATAAAATACATAAATATAATTTTCAAGAGTTTTAAAATATTTGTAAAAAGGTATTATTATTAGTACTATTTTAAAACTATCTAGAAATCATAAAATAGTAAATTTATTTAATATTTTCTATAAGAAACCATAATTTTTTACACTTTTTGAACATTTAAAGCCGTTTTCAAAAATAGTAGTAGAAATACTACTTTTTTTAAAAAGCTTAGGAAATATCTAAAATTTGATTTTCTAATAAATTTAGTTGAAATAAAATACAAACTATAATTTTGAATAGTTTTTATACATATTTTAAAAAGTAGTATTTTCACTAATAATTTAAAAAAGCGTCAGATTTCATTAGAAATTTAAATTTTTTATAAACATTATATAAATAAATAGAATTTTTTACAATTTGTTTCCTTGGTAAGCAACTTTCAAAAATAGTAGTAGAAATAATACTTTTTTAAAAAGTTTAAGTAAATTACAAAAAATATAATTTTTGATGAAATTAGTTCAAGTAAATTTTTTTTTACTATTTTTAAAAGTACTAGATTTCTAGAAAAAGTTAGTAATTTAATGAAGTTATTTGAAATGAAATACAATAATACCAGTTGTTAAAATAGTACTATTGTTAAAAAGTACTTTTAATATTAAAATTGTTTGTATTTTAATTATCTATGATTTATGATTTTTTTTTATACTTAGAAGTGCTTTTAAAAATAGTAGTAGAAATACTACTTTTTTTTAACTGCTTTAATATTGCTAAAAATAATGTTTTTTTGATGGTATACACATTTGGATTCAGTTTTTATTATAATTAACACTTTTTAAAAATAGTAGTAGATATACTACTTATTTTAAAATTTCTTGAAAATTAGTAAATCAATGTTTTTTTTTGATAATAATTATATTTTTTATAAGAGATCATAAAAATTATCGCTTTTTTAAAATAGTAGTAGAAATACTACTTTTTTCAAATTACTTGAAAATTAATAAATCAATGTTTTTTTGATGGTAATATTTTTATAAGAGAACATAAAAATTATCGCTTTTTTAAAATAGTAGTAGAAATACTACTTTTTTAAATTTCTTGAAAATTATTAAATCAATGTTTTTCATAAAAATTATCGTTTTTTAAAAATAGTAGTAGAAATACTACCTTTTCTAAACATGGTAAAATTAATGTTTTTTTATGGTATACATATTTGGTTTCAGATTTTATTATAATTAAAACATTTTTAAAATAGTAGTAGAAAAACTACTATTTTCAAATTAATTGAAAATTAGTAAATCAATGTTTTTTTTTGATGTTAACACAATTTGTATAAGAGATCATAAAAATGATCGCTTTTTTAAAATAGTAGTAGAAATACTACTTTTTTCAAATTACTTGAAAATTAATAAATCAATGTTTTTTTGATGGTAATATTTTTTTTTATAAGAGATCATAAAAATTATAATTTTTTTTAAATAGTAGTAGAAATACTACCTTTTTTAAACATGGTAAAATTAATGTTTTATGATGGTTACATATTTGTTTTCAGATTTTATTATAATTAACACTTTGTAAAAATAGTAGTAGAAATACTACTTTTTTCAAATTACTTGAAAATTAGTAAATCAATGTTTTTTTGATAATAACTAATTTTTTTTATAAAGATCATGAAAATTATGGCTTTTTAAAAAAAGCAGTAGAAATACTACCTTTTTGAAATATTTTTAAAAAATGTAAAACTAATGGTTTTTGATGCCAAACTAGATTTGATTAAGATTTTTTTAAAATTATCATGTTTTTTTAAATTATTAGTAGAAATACTACTTCTTTAAAATATCAAAATTTAGCTGTTTTTAATAAATATTAAAAAAAATTGTTTTAAATGAAAACATTTCATTAATTTTTAGTATGAAACCTTCTCCTAATTTAATTTCTGTTTATTACGAAAGGAGTTTGTTGAGGGAAGAGTTAGAGGATTGCAGTTTGTTAAACAGATGAGCATCTCCTAAGTATGCGTAACCTGAAATATTTTTACAATGTTTTGAAAAATGTCTTAGGTACAATGAGGAGCCTGGAAGATTTTCAACTACGTTTAACAACAACAAGTAACTGAACTGGATTCTTGTAATTTTTTTTTTATATTTTTTTTGTTGCTTCTTTCATTTAATTTAATATTGAGCTGTAGAAAACCTTTTTTCTTTTGCTTTGTAGTTAAAAAACCAGAAAGGAAAATTCTTTTCCATAAAAAAAAAATTGCTGCCCAACTATTTTTGCGTGGATGTAAATATGTCTGTCTATGGAGTTTAGATCTCTTTTTTTTTGTAAGTTGTTTGTTGAATTGTTGTACAAATCCAACCACTATAATTATCCAAGGACGCTTGTCTTTCATTTTAGCTGTGTAGTCAGGAAAGAGTATGCTGTTTAGCAGAGTGGTGGTGATGGCCGGTTGTTGTATTTTTTTTCATTTATGTTCTTTATTTTTTGTTCCTCATACAGTTGGTTCCCTTTTTTAAACCATTATTTATTTATTTTTTTTTTTGCTCTCTTTAGTAATTTTTTTTGTTATTGTTATTGCTGTTTTTATGGCATTTTTGTTTGAGTAAAGGCTTTCATTTCAGTTGGCCGTGTTGTAGTTAGTTAGTTGTTCTTGCATTTGTTATGTTTACAATAGTGAAACGACCTTGAGGTTTTGACGTTTCAAACTGGGCAACATAATTTAACATGTACATATGTTGCTCATACATCCACATGTGTGCAAGTGTGTATGAACGTCAAGTACTCATAAACCAAGCTCCACATATGTACGTTTCTAAAAATGTTTAGTATGTACATATGTTGTTTTTGTTAAGTGTAAAGTAATAATGGCAAATTCCAATTATTTGCAGATTTCTTTAAGCTGTTTTCTAAACTACTACAAAGGGATAGGCATATAAAATTTAACACAGAAATGCCATTTTTCATAAAAATGAAAAACATACCTACAAAATGCAATCAATTTTAATAATTTCTAACGATTTTTAAAGAAGTAGTATTTTTACTACTATTTTTAAAAATGCAAATAAATATAAAAAACTGTATGTTTAGTGTTACTTGCTTAATTTAGAAACATTTGAGTAGCAAAAAATTATAATTTTAACAAAATTTGCATTTCTACTACTATTTTAATTATCATTTTGTAGAAAATTTTCTTGGAAATTTAAATTTTTGTATTTCATTTTAAATATAGTTCTGGAAAAAGTCTATTTTTATCATTTCAAACAATTTTTAAAAAAGTAGTATTTCTACTACTATTTTTAAAAATACTTCTAATTACAGAAAAAAATTAAATTATGTTTTACTTTCTGAACTTACAATAATATTAATAGCAAAAATGTGTTTTTTTTTTAAAAAATACTACTATTTTATGTATAATTTTAATAATTTCTAACGATTTTTAAAAAAGTAGTATTTTTACTAATATTTTTGAAAATGCAAATAAATGTAAAACACTGTATGTTTAGTGTTACTTGCTTAATTTAGAAACATTTGAGTAGCAAAAAATTATAATTTTAACAAAATTTGCATTTCTACTACTATTTTAATTATCATTTTGTAGAAAATTTTCTTGGAAATTTAAATTTTTGTATTTCATTTTAAATATAGTTCTGGAATACTAAAATACTACTATTTTAGGTATAATTTAATACTATTTGGGAAATTTTTTATTAAAAAATATTTTTTTTATTTTGGTTATAAATATTTTCTGCAACAAAATAAATTTTATATATTTTTAAAGATTTTGAAAAAGTAGTATTTCTACAAATTTACCAAATTTTATTAGAAATTTAAATTTTTCAGTATTATTTTAAATATATTCAACAAAAATATAAATTTCAACCATTTCTAACGATTTTGAAAAAAGTAGTATTTCTAATACTTTTTTTTAAATAGTATTTAATATGATGAAAATGTAAATTTAAATTTTCTATCTTAATTGACAATAATTTTAATAGCAAAAAAGTACTTTTGTAATAATACTACTATTTTAATACTATTTTACTACTTTTTTTAAAGACAAATTTGTATAGAAAGTGAAAATCTTTTATTTTGTTTAATATTTTTATGAAAAATACTAAATTTATATATTTTCCAAAACTTTTTGAAAAAGTAGTATTTCTACTACTATTTTTAAAATGTTATTAAATATGACAAAAAAAATAATTAAGGTTTCTTGTTCTTAATTTATGAATTAAGTTCATCAAAAAAATAAATTTTTAGCATTTCTAAGGGTTTTGCAAATAGTAGTATTTCTACTACTATTTTGGAAAGTGCTATTAAATATGAAAAAAATATAATTAAGGTTTATTGTTCTTAATTTATGATAATTCCAGTAATAAAAACTAAGTTTTTTACTAAAAGTACTATTTTAACTACTATTTTTAACAACCCTTTTGTAAATTTTTTATTTGGAAATTAATTTTTTTGTGCTTTATTTTAATTAAGTTCATCAAAAAAATAAATTTTTAGCATTTCTAAGGGTTTTGAAAAAAGTAGTATTTCTACTACTATTTTTAAAATATTATTAAATATGAAAAAAATATAATTAAGGTTTCTTGTTCTTAATTTATGATAATTTTAATAAAAAAATTATATTTTTTATAAAAAGTACTATTTTTAATACCATTTGGTAAAAATTTGTTTGGAAATTAAATTTGTTGTGCTTTATTTTAATAAAGTTCATCAAAAAAATAAATATTTAGCATTTCTAAGGGTTTTGAAAAAAGTAGTATTTCTACTACTATTTTTGGAAATGTCATTAAATATGAAAAAACGTATAATTAAGGTTTATTGTTCTTAATTTATGATAAGTCCAGTAATAAAAACTAAGTTTTTTACTAAAAGTACTATTTTAACTACTATTTTTTACCACCCTTTTGTAAATTTTTTATTTGGAAATTAATTTTTTTGTGCTTTATTTTAATTACGTTCATCAAAAAAATAAATTTTTAGCATTTCTAAGGGTTTTGAAAATAGTAGTATTTCTACTACTATTTTTGGAAATGTCATTAAATATGAAAAAACATATAATTAAGGTTTATTGTTTTTAATTTATGATAATTCCAGTAACAAAATCTAAGTTTTTTACTAAAAGTACTATTTTAACTACTATTTTTAACCACCCTTTTGTAATTTTTTTTGAAAATGAATTTTTTGTGCTTTATTTTAATTAAGTTCATCAAAAAAATAATTTTTTTGCATTTCTAACGATTTTGAAAAAAGTAGTATTTCTACTACTATTTTTAAAAATTGCTGGAAACGTAAATAAATTGTGAAAAATCTTATGTTTTCATAAAAAATTTTTAAAAATACAAATTTTTTGATGAAATCTAGCTTTTTAAAATAGTATTAAAAATACTACTTTTTTGAAAAAAATTTTAAAATATGGAAAATTTAATTTTTGTATTTTTTTTTTAACTAATTTCATTAAAGAAATAAGTTTTAGGTATTTTCGAAGTTTTTTAAAAAAAGTAGTATTTCTACTACTATTTTTGAAAATGTTCACAAATACGAAAAACTCAATTTTATTAGCCGAAAAAGTTTTCTTTAGAAAAAAAAGTACTATTTGAAAGTACTTTTTCAAAGGGTCCCTTGAGATGCTTTAATGCCTGCCTTAAATTATTTTCAAGCTTTTGCTTTGTTTTTGCCCGTAAATATTTTAAAAATCTTAGCTATATTTATTTTCTATATTTTTTTTCCATACATAGTTATCTTAGGAATTTAGCCATTAACATTTAGCAGGAAAAAAAAAATAATGCTGGCCAAAGAAAAGAAAACAACGTTACGAGATGTACGTCAGAGTATTAAGCCAAACTGGAGCCAATATCCGAGAATAAAGTTCTAGTCAAATGAAGGTGTGTGTATGTGTGTGTAGTAAAGAGTATGGAAACATTCAGTCAAAGCCAATGCCACTCACTCTAATTTGTTTTTGCATTTAAAGTCCGTCATCTATCAGTAAACAACCATTCATTGGCTCTAAAGTACTCTCAAATACTCTCGAACCAATTTATACACCACTAGGTTTGGTATTGTTTTGCAGTTTGCCATAATATTTTATTTTATTTATTTTATATTTATTATAATTCATTTTTAGGACGGACATTTGGTTTAAATTATTATTGGTATGGCGTCATTACCTTGGTTGGTTAAAGGGTGTGGGCTTGTGGCTGGTGCCAAGATTAATGGTTGTATACCATACACTTTTGTTTCAATACACGTACCTACATATTATTTCCCTAGTTTTTGTTGTTGCTACCACAGATTATATTTTATTTATTTTTTTTTAATATGTGGCCCAGTAATATAGTGGCTAGCTGCAGTAAATTTTACGCAACTCAAAAGCAAACTAATAATGTTATACTTAGTTTTGTTGTGTTTTTTTTTTGGTTCTTTATTATAATTTAATAAGTGTTATTAAGGGTTAAGGAAGAATACCAACAACATCATTATCATTTTCATTAGACTACACAGATGTTTCTGGTATAAAGTTTAAGCAACAAAGGATCACATTAGTAAAAAAAAATATTATAATTATAATTTTAATTGAAATAAAATTAATATTTTGTACTGGGTAGTATTTTTACTACGATTACGAAAAAATTAAAATTAAGTTTTTCTTTCTCTTTTACTACTATTTTTGGAAACAATTTTTATAGAAAGTGATATTTTCTTATTATATAATAAAAATTTTATTCAAAAAAATTAATTTTAACTATTTCTAAGGATTTTGGAAAAAGTAGTATTTCTACTACTATTTTCGAAATTAGTATCAAATATGAAAAAAATTTAACTAAAGTTATTCTTTCTTAATTTAGAAACATTTTAGTAATAAAGTACTTTTTTTTTAAAAAAAGTAGTATTTTTCCTACGATTTTAACTAACATTTCGTATAAAATTTTCTTAGAACTTTAAATTTTTATGTTTTATTATAAATATAATCATCAATAAAATAAATTTAAACCATTTACAACAATTTTGAAAAAAGTAGTATTTCTACTACTATTTTTAAAAATTGGCTAAAATATGAAAAAAATGTAAATTAAGTTTTTTGTTCTTAATTGAGAATAATTTTAATAACAAACAAGCGCTTTTGTACCAATACTACTATTTAACTCTTATTGTAGATACTACTATTTTGAAATAATTTGTTATAGGATATGAAATTTTCATATTTTATAATAAAACTAATCTTCAAGAAAATAAAATTTTACCATTTCTAAGGATTTTGAAAATAGTAGTATTTCTACTACTATTTTTAAAAATTGGCTAAAATATGGAAAGAAATTAATTTAAGTTAGTCTTTCTTAATTTAGAATCATTTTAGTAAAAAAGGTATTTGTTTTTAAAAAAGTAGTATTTTTCCTACGATTTTAATTAACATTTCGTATAAAATTTTCTTAGAACTTTAAATTTTTATGTTTTATTTTAAATATAATCATCAATAAAATAAATTTAAACCATTTCCAACAATTTTAAAAAAGTAGTATTTCTACTACTATTTTTAAAAATTGGCTAAAATATGAAAAAAATGTAAATTAAGTTTTTTGGTTTTAATTAAGAATACTTTTAATAACAAAACAGCGCTTTTGTACCAATACTACTATTTAACTCCTATTGTACTACTATTTTTGAAATAATGTTTTATAGGCTGTGAAATTTTTATATTTTATAATAAAAATAATCTTCAAGAAAATAAAATTTAACCATTTTTCACGTTTTTGAAAAAAGTAGTATTTCTACTACTATTTTTAAAAAAGGTACTAAATATGAAAAAAAATTAAATTAAGTCGTTTTTTCTTAATGAAAATAATTTTAATAGCAAAAAAATTACTTTTTTGAATAAAACATACTAGTTTTACTACTTTTTTGTTGAAATTTTTCTTAAAAATTAAAATTTTTGTGTTTAGTTTTAAATATAATTAGAACCAAAATAAATTTTAACCATTTCTAACGATTTTGAAAAAAGTAGTATTTCTACTACTATTTTTAAAAACAGTACTAAATTTTGGAAACAAATTAATTAAAGTTTTCTTACTTAACTGATAACAATTTTAATAGCAAAAAATAGCTTTTTGTAAAAATACTATTATTTTAATACTATTTTTGGGAATATTTTGTATTAAAAATAGTTATTCTGGAGCATAGTTTAAGTTTTAATTGTGGTTTATTAAAGAGTCTAGTTTAAGTTTTAATCGTGGTTTATTAAAGAGTCTAGTTTAGGTTTTAATAGTGGTTTATTAAAGAGTCTAGTTTAAGTTTTAATCTTGGTTTATTAAAGAGTCTAGTTTAGGTTTTAATAGTGGTTTATTAAAGAGTCTAGTTTAAGTTTTAATCATGGTTTATTAAAGAGTATAGTTTATGTTTTAATCGTGGTTTATTAAAGAGTTTAGTTTATCCCTTAATCGTAGTTTATTAAAGAGTTTAGTTTATCCCTTAATCGTGGTTTATTAAAGAGTTTAGTTTATCCCTTAATCGTGGTTTATTAAAGAGTTTAGTTTATCCCTTAATCGTGGTTTATTAAAGAGTTTAGTTTATCCCTTAATCGTGGTTTATTAAAGAGTCTAGTTTATGTTTTAATCATGGTTTATTAAAGAGTCTAGTTTAAGTTTTAATCGTGGTTTATTAAAGAGTCTGGTTTAAGTATTAATCGTGGTTTATTAAAGAGCCTAGTTTGGTCATTTCTATTTAACTTTTTGTTTCCATTTGTTTCAAACAAATGTTTCTAAAACAAAAGTGGTAGGTAGTGTTTGCTATTTGTTTATATTTTTTTATTGAATTTCCAAGGCAGTTTGTTACGTAGTCTTAAGATTTTATGAAGTTATAAAGGAATGAATGCAGAGGCGATTTATACTTTTATTTTTAATGATATGCTTGTCATAAATAACCGCATTAAAAATAAAACCACATTTAAATTTTTGCACAAACAGCCGTGTAAGAGAACGTGCATATTTTAGAATCTTTACAAAAGACTATGAATAGTAAGTAAGAGAGCTTTAGAGGTATATTTAACTGGACTAGAAGCTAATATATGTGCAAGTAAAATATAGTATTGATGTAAGGAGTTGGGCAACCTTGAAAGAAAAATTTTAAAAATTTTCTTTAACAAAAAAGGAAGTTCTTCTAACTTCAGGATTAAGTAACATAATTGAAAGCAAGGCTGGAAGCTTAAATCTCCCCTATCTGTCGTGCTATCGTTTGCCCAGCTCTGCTTTAGACCGAACCATCCTTCTGAATACATAAGTACCTCTTACATTTATTTAGCTAAAGCAAGAAAAAAAACTCTAAAATAACCGCTATAATAACTTGTTCAACAAGTTGGCCAAAAGGCATTATTTGCCTTTAAACATATTTTTCTTAGATTTTTCTATTTCTACTCTCTTTTTGCCAAACAGTTTCCAGCAACTCTAAAACCTGGCACTTCACAACATTAGAAAACATATAGATCAAGCCTTTAACAGCCAAATAATGGCCTTTTCCTTTTCCACCCAACAACACCTTTAAGAACAAATGAACTGAAAAATAGTGAAGAAGAAAACAACAAAAAAAAAACTATTGAAACAATATTGTTTTAGGTCGTAAATAGTTATTGGCAAGTAAACACTTCTTCCACCCACTACAACAAACATTTTGCCAATATTTGTCATTAAGTGTTGGCCATAAAACAACACAACCAAACCAATCCAATGCAAACAAACATGGCTAAAACAAGAAGAAGTTGTAACAGAAAATGAGCAAAAAACCAACAACGTTCTAAATGATATTTGCCTTTATTACAACAACCATACTGGGGCTACAGTGTACAGCAACCAACGCATTGTTTAAATAAAATTACAATTGCAATTGTCTGTAAATATTGTTACTGCACCTTTTGTGTTTCTTGTTTTTTTTTGTTTTCATTTCTTTTCATTTGTTAATGCTGGCATTTTACCACACAAACTTGTCTTTCGAAATACACAAGGAGAAAAAGCTTTAAACTTGGTTTAGTAAGGAGTCCAGTTTAAGCTTTAAACGTGGTTTATTAAAGAGTCTAGTTTAAGCTTTAATTAAGGTTTATTAAACAGTTTAGTTTCTCCCTTAATCGTGAATTATTAAAGAGTTTAGTTTATCTTTTACTCTTGGTTTATTTAAGAGTTTAGTTTCATCCTTAATCTTGGTTTATTAAAAAGTTAAGTTTATCCCTTAATCATGGTTTATTAAAGAGTTTAGTTTATCCCTTAATCGTGGTTTAGTAAAGACTTTAGTTTATCTCTTAATCGTGGTTGATTAAAGAGTTTAGTTTATCCCTTAATCATGGTTTATTAAAGAGTTTAGTTTATCCCTTAATCGTGGTTTATTAAAGAGTTTAGTTTATCTTTTAATCGTAGTTTATTAAAGAGCTTAGTTTATCCCTTAATCGTGGTTTATCAAAGAGTTTAGTTTATCCCTTAATCGTGGTTTAGTAAAGACTTTAGCTTATCCCTTAAGCGTGGTTGATTAAAGAGTTTAGTTTATCCCTTAATCATGGTTTATTAAAGAGTTTAGTTTATCCCTTAATCATGGTTTATTAAAGAGTTTAGTTTATCCCTTAATCGTGGTTTATTAAAGAGTTTAGTTTATCTTTTAATCGTAGTTTATTAAAGAGCTTAGTTTATCCCTTAATCGTGGTTTATCAAAGAGTTTAGTTTATCCCTTAATCGTGGTTTAGTAAAGACTTTAGCTTATCCCTTAAGCGTGGTTGATTAAAGAGTTTAGTTTATCCCTTAATCATGGTTTATTAAAGAGTTTAGTTTATCCCTTAATCATGGTTTATTAAAGAGCTTAGTTTATCCCTTAATCGTGGTTTATTAAAGAGTTTAGTTTATCTTTTAATCGTGGTTTATTAAAGAGTTTAGTTTATCTTTTAATCGTGATTTATTAAAGAGTTTAGTTTATCCCTTAATCGTGGTTTATTAAAGAGTTTAGTTTATCTTTTAATCGTGGTTTATTATAGACACTAGTTTAAGCTTTAAACGTGGTTTATTAAAGAGTTTAGTTTATCTTTTAATCGTGGTTGGTTAAAGAGTTTAGTTTATCCCTTAATCGTGGTTTATTAAAGAGTTTAGTTTATCCCTTAATCGTGGTTTATTATAGACACTAGTTTAAGCTTTAAACGTGGTTTATTAAAGAGTTTAGTTTATCCCTTAATCATGGTTTATTAAAGAGTTTAGTTTATCCCTTAATCGTTATTTATTGAAGAGTTTAGTTTATCCCTTAATTGTGGTTTATTAAAGAGTTTTGTTTATCCCTTAATCGTGGTTTATTAAAGAGTTTAGTTTATCCCTTAATCGTGGTTTATTAAAGAGTTTAGTTTATCCCTTAATCGTGGTTTAGTAAAGAGCTTAGTTTATCCCTTAATCTTGGTTTATTAAAGGCTTTAGTTTAATCTTTAACTGAGGTTTATTTAAGAGTCTAGTTTGAGCTTTAATCGAAGATTATTAATGAGTTTAGTTTATGCTTTAATCGCGGTTTATGAAAGACTCTAGTTTAAGCTTTAATATTTTTCTCTGTGTAGCGATATGATGAGCCAGCTTTATAGAATGTTTTATACGTATGTACTAGAAAAAAAAAACGGAAAAGAAACCCAAGAAAAACTAAAACGTTAAGTGTCCACTTTTGTTCCTCGTACTCGTATTTAGTAAGTGTACAGGCATCATACACTCCAGCACACACATTCATTGCATCCAAAAGAGTTGAGGAGCAAAAAAGTATAGAAAAATGTTGCAACCACAGCTGCTGCTAGCAACTTCTGTTGGTTTATTGTAACTTCTTTTTTTTTGTTCAGTTGGCTTTTCTTGTTATATGCCTGGTTACATTTAGTTGGCCAACTCTCCTGGCTGCCTGAAAAACATTAGTACATGGAAGCACTTCTGTTTTCTTTTTTTTTTCTACCTTTTAGTTGCTAAAACGACCATCTCATCTCCGTTTACATCTGAGTTCTCTAACTTGTATTCTTTTCATACAAACGTTTGTCTGTTTTTGCTACATTTCCGTTGCTATTTCTAAACATTTCTTGTTGTTGTTTTTTTTTTTTTTTTTTTGTAGCAGCATTTTGTATGTCATCTTTGTTGTAGGTTCAGAGTTAATTGCTTTTTAATACCAACAATTGTTGGTGAAATAAAATTATTGTAAAAGAAACCTGTAAAGTTTTGGTTTTTTTTTTTTAGTTTTTTTGGTTAAACGACTGGTTTAAAGTAGTTAAATGTAATAAACTCCCACTTGAAAATTATGACAATGTGGAAATGCTACAAAAATAATTATATATTGTTAATAATAATACAGCTATTATTGCAAAGAGTTTTGTGAAATTTAAGGAAATAGCAATTTGGTTTATTGCAATGTGTTTTGTGAAATTTAAGGAAATAGAAATTTGGTTAATAGTTAAAGACATCTTTTGGGTTCTTTCTCTGGGTTAAATTTTTCTCACAGCAGCCTTTAGTATATTAAAATTTGTTGTATCTTTAACTAATGTTAACTTTTTCTTTTTTAATATAGCAACTTTTGTAGTAAAAATTTATTTTCTTGATTTGATTTTAAAAATTCCTTTTTCAATCCCTTTAAGCTATAACCAAAAAATACTAAAACATTTCACCACTTATAACTCATATACTTCACACTGACCCATTTCTAAATATTATTACATTTTTTTTTTCATTTATTTCTATCTTCCATGACCCACAATTGCAAATAGTTTATAACAAACAATTTCTATTTAACAAAAAAACTAAATATTTTCTCCCAAAAACCTCCAAACAAAAGCTAAATTTTGCATATATTTTCAACATACATAACAACTTAACAATTCTTTAGAATTTACATTTAAAGTTTAACAAAAAAAAAAGTTTACCATGTTGCCATGAAAAGTGCTTGTACAAAATAATAATAATAATAAAGTAAGAAACAGCAAAAATTAAAACTGGCAATAAATTCAGCCACACTAACAATCGATCAATCAATCAATTGTTGCTATTTTCTCATATAAACAAAAGACTCTAATAACTCTTTTACCACCACCAGCGACCGACCGACCACTTTGATGGGAGCTCAGCTTTTCAGTGTTACCTCCTCCCAAACACTTTGTGTTTGAGAGAGTTTTTTTTTTAACTGAAGCTGTTGATGTTTTATATGGGTTTTTATAGCAAATTGACAGTTTCCCACAAAAATACTTAGACTTGGCCGGCCAAACATTTAATATGGGAGGACTGAAATACTTGTATAAAAAAATTACACTTAAAAAAAAATAAGAATTTTCAACACGATTAAGGTTTAAACTAAACTCTTTAATAAAGCACGATTAAAAGATAAACTAAACTCCTTTATAAACCACGATTAAAAGATAAACTAAACTCTTTAATAAAGCACGATTAAAAGATAAACTAAACTCTTTAATAAACCACGATTAAAAGATAAACTAAACTCTTTAATAAACCACGATTAAAAGATAAACTAAACTCTTTAATAAACCACGATTAAGGTTTAAACTAAACTCTTTAATAAACCACGATTAAGGTTTAAACAAAACTCTTTAATAAACCACGATTAAGGTTTAAACTAAACTCTTTAATAAACCACGATTAAGGTTTAAACTAAACTCTTTAATAAACCACGATTAAAAGATAAACTAAACTCTTTAATAAACCACGATTAAGGGATAAACTAAACTCTTTAATAAACCACGATTAAGGTTTAAACTAAACTCTCTAATAAACCACGATTAAGGTTTAAACAAAACTCTTTAATAAACCACGATTAAGGTTTAAACTAAACTCTTTAATAAACCACGATTAAGGTTTAAACTAAACTCTTTAATAAACCACGATTAAAAGATAAACTAAACTCTTTAATAAACCACGATTAAGGGATAAACTAAACTCTTTAATAAATCGCGATTAAGGTTTAAACTAAACTCTTTAATAAACCACGATTAAGGTTTAAACTAAACTCTTTAATAAACCACGATTAAGGTTTAAACTAAACTCTTTAATAAACCACGATTAAGGTTTAAACTAAACTCTTTAATAAACCACGATTAAAAGATAAACTAAACTCTTTAATAAACCACGATTAAAAGATAAACTAAACTCTTTAATAAACCACGATTAAAGCTTAAACCCTAGTCTTTTCTCTCACTGCTAACATGTGTTAGATACTACCAGTAGTTTAATACGTTTTGGCTTCCAGCTACAAAACCATTTACAAACTGCAAACCAAACCAAAAAGAAGAAAAAAAAAAAAACATAAATATGTCAACTGTCAAAAAATTGAAAATGCCAGCCTAACTAACGAGATGAAAATAAGAACTATCTAAACAACAACTACTCCGGCAACACAAAAAACCAATATATTAAAATATATAACTTGAAATAAAATTGTACTTGTGTATGAAAAGGAAAGGTTTCTGGTGAGCTCCGCTAAAAAAAAAAAAAACAGCAACAATAAGAAACCAGAAATCAATACATCGACAAAATAATAATAAATTACTTAAAATCACATACATAAATTAATAAATAAAAAGATGTCCACTTAATTACGCACACTGTATAAATAAACATGAGGAACAAAAAAACACAACATGAGGGCTGTAGCTCCAACAAAATTTACGAGGCAGTTTAGAGACATTGTGGGAATTTCCTTAATAAATGATTTAACAGAATGTTTAAACAGTAAAGTAAGTCATAAAGCTAAACAAAAAGATAATTTGAAAGAGTATTTAAATTTTTGAGAAAAAGTTACTTTTCTACTACTATTTTTTTACTATTATTATTCAAAATTTTTTTTTAATTTTTGCTTTTAAACTTTTTCCAACAAAAAAAAAATGTAATTTTTTTCTACTACTATTTTTTTTACTACTATTCTAATTTTCAGTACTTTTTCCTAGGAAATGAAATAAAAACTATTTCGTTTTTATGAAATAGTGTTATTTTTGTTAAATAGTTGCTTTATTTCTACTACTATTTTATATTTTTTACTACTTTTTACATTTAGTAGCTTGTCGCCTAAAATTCTTAAAACAATTTCTTAGAAATTTAAATTTCAAGAGTTTTTATAAAAAAAAATTTGTACTTTTATTCTACTACTAAATTTTTTTAACTACCATTCTATTTTTTTAGTCATCAATTCCTTAGTTTTTAATTTTTATTGGTTTTTAATAAAAAATATGAATTTTAAGAGTTTTTATTTTTTTTAAAAAAATAGTACTTTTTTCTACACTATTTTTTTAGTACTTTTTCCTAAAAATGAAAACAAAAATTATTTGGTTTTTTAAGAAATAGTGTTATTTTTGTTAAAATTTTAAAATTTTTTTTCTACTACTATTTTTATTTTTCTACTACTTTTTTAAATTTTAAGTAAATATTTGCCTAAAATTCCTAAAGCAATTCATAGATTTTAATTTTTATTGGTTTTTAATTGAAAAATTAAAATTTAAACATTTATTGTTTATAAAACGAAATAAAAAAGACTTAGTTTTTATGAAATAATGTTATTTTTGTTAAAATTTCGAATCTTTTTTCTACTACTATTTTATTTTTTTGTACTACTTTTTACATTTTTAGTAGCTTTTTGCCTAAAATTCCTAAAGCAATTTCTTACTTATTAATTCTGATTGGTTTTTAATCTAAAAATTTTAATTTTAAGAGATTTTATGAAAAATGAAATTTAGTACTTTTTTCTACTACTATTTTTTTAGTAATTTTTCCTATAAAACGAAACAAAAAGGTCTTAGTTTTTATGAAATAATGTTATTTTTATTAAAATTTCGAAATTTTTTTCTACTACTATTTTATTTTTTTTACTACTTTTTAAATTTTTAGTAGCTTTTTGCCTAAAATTCCTAAAGCAATTTCTTAGTTATTAATTTCCATTGATTTTTAATCGAAAAATTTTAATTTTAAGAGATTTTATGAAAAATGAAATTTAGTACTTTTTTCTACTACTATTTTTTTTAGTACTTTTTCCTATATAACGCAATCAAAATTATTAATTTTTATGAAATTGTGTTATTTTTGTTAAAATTTTGATTTTTTTTTCTACTACTATTTCATTTTTTTTTACTACTTTTTAAATTTTTTGTAGCTTTTTGCCTAAAATTCCTAAAGCAATTCATAGATTTTAATTTTTATTGGTTTTTAATCGAAAAATTTTAATTTTAAGAGATTTTAGAAAAATGAAATTTAGTACTTTTTTCTACTACTATTTTTTTTAGTACTTTTTCTAATATAACGAAATAAAAAAGACTTAGTTTTTATGAAATAATGTTATTTTTGTTAAAATTTCGAATTTTTTTTCTACTACTATTTTATTTTTTTTTTACTACTTTTTAAATTTTTAGTAGCTTTTTGCTTAAAATTCCATAAACAATTTCTTAGTTTTTAATTTTCATTGATTTTTAATCGAACAATTTTAATTTTAAGATATTTTATGAAAAATAAAAATTAGTACTCTTTTCTACTACTATTTTTTTTTAGTACTATTGTTTATAAAACGAAACAAAAAGGTCTTAGTTTTTATGAAATAATGTTATTTTTATTAAAATTTCGAAATTTTTTTCTACTACTATTTTATTTTTTTACTACTTTTTAAATTTTTAGTAGCTTTTTGCCTAAAATTCCTAAAGCAATTTCTTAGTTATTAATTTTTATTGGTTTTTAATCGAAAAATTTTAATTTTAAGAGATTTTATGAAAATTGAAATTTAGTACTTTTTTCTACTACTATTTTTTTAGTACTTTTTCTAATAACGAAATAAAAAAGACTTAGTTTTTATGAAATAATGTTATTCTTGTTAAAATTTTTTTTCTACTACTATTTTATTTTTTTTTACTACTTTTTACATTTTTAGTACCTTTTTGACTAAAATTCCATAAACAATTTCTTAGTTTTTAATTTTCATTGATTTTTAATCGAAAAAAATTTAATTTTAAGAGATTTTATGAAAAATAAAATTTAGTACTTTTTTCTACTACTATTTTTTTTAGTACTTTTTCCTATATAACGCAATCAAAATTATTAATTTTTATGAAATTGTGTTATTTTTGTTAAAATTTTGATTTTTTTTTCTACTACCTTTTTATTTTTTAACTACTTTTTAAATTTTTAGTAGCTTTTTGCCTAAAATTCCTAAAGCAATTTCTTAGTTATTAATTTTGATTGGTTTTTAATCGAAAAATTTTAATTTTAAGAGATTTTATGAAAAATGAAATTTAGTACTTTTTTCTACTACTATTTTTTTTAGTACTTTTTCCTATATAACGCAATCAAAATTATTAATTTCTATGAAATTGTGTTATTTTTATTAAAATTTCGAAATTTTTTTCTACTACTATTTTATTTTTTTTTACTACTTTTTACATTTTTAGTACCTTTTTGCCCAAAATTCCATAAACAATTTCTTAGTTTTTAATTTTCATTAGTTTTTAATCGAAAAAATTTAATTTTAAGAGATTTTATGAAAAATGAAATTTAGTACTTTTTTCTACTACTATTTTTTTTAGTACTTTTGTCTATAAAACGAAATAAAAAAAGACTAGTTTTTATTTAATTTGTTTTTTTTGTTAAAATTTTGAATTTTTTTTTCTACTACTATTTTATTTTTTTACTACTTTTTAAATTTTTTGTTAATTTTTGCTAAAAATTCTTAAAATTATTTCTTAATATAAAATTTTTCACATTAGTGTACAATAAAACATAAATTTTATAGAGTTTTTATTAAAAAATATTTAGTACTTTTTTACTACTTTATTTTACAAGTTGCAAAAAAGCTAGATTTTTTAATTTTATTGTTATTTTTCTTTATCTTAACCAATATTTTTGATTTTTTTTTAAAATTTCCACAAATTTTTTTTACTACCTTTTTTACTACTATTTTTTAAGCTCTTGGTTTAAGCCTAATATTTTCATATTAATCATTTTTAAGCTATTTATTTAAATTCTAACATTTCTATGCTCATAATTCATAATATTTAAATACTTTATTTTATGGTTCCAACAGAAAATATTCTTCTTTTTAGTTTAAGCCGTTATAACATGATCAATTTTCATTTATTGTGTAGAAAAATTTGCATAAAAAGTTTTAAGTTTCATTAGCAAAATTTTGGGGGATTTTCTTAAGCTTAAACTTTTTAACCATAAATTTCCATTTAGTTTTTTTTTTTTTTTATTTTGAAACTAACCTTTCTCTTTGCCTTAAGGGATTTACTCGTTGTGCTTGATCACACAGTTTGTTAGCAATGAAAATTTGGGCTATTTAGAATTTTCAAGACAACCAAAACTGTCTAGTTTTCTGTCCGTCTGTCTGTCCTACCGCCTGTTAAATGTAAACTATGTAAAGAAGCCTGTCTGCCTGCCTGCTTGGTTACCACAACTGACTGACTTAGCGCACACTTTTCTTTAGTATTTGAAAAATGATCGTGAAATATTTGTTAAGCTTTAAAAATGTTGGATTTTTCTTTTTGATTATAATGAAGTCTAATGTTCAATGTTCGTTTTTTTTTTTTGTATTTTCCACAACAACAAAAAAAAAGCCACAAAATGTTGCATGCATTAAAGTTGATGTGGCATATTTTAAAATTTTTGTCTAATAAATCTTTCATTTACACACGATCTGCTAGGAGTCGCGAGAGACAAACAAGACCAACTGGAAACCTGTACAAACCATTCAAAACCCTTCTTTAGTTGGTGTTATTTTTGGTTTGGTTAGGAAGGTTTCATTTAGCTATACGTCCATGACCTTCTTCTGTAGCATTTAACTTGTTACATGTTAATGCAGTGAGGAGGTTTCTATATATAAGAAATTTGTTTGGTTAAATGTAGGTACATATATATGTATGAGGCCTCCTGTGTTAGAAAAAGAAACTTTAGGAAATGATTTCCTAGATTTAAAGCAAAAAAAAAAAAAAGAAATCTGTTTGGCACGACTTTGAACTTCTATGATGGCCAACATAACATTTCATTCCATTCCATTTCATTCGTTTCATAGTTTAACTTAGCAAATCTTCTTTTTATGTTTAAAAGGCGGCTAAAAACGCAGACGACAAATTGTAACTGCCTCTTGTAAACTCCTTTAACCAACATAAACCTTAAACATACAGAATGGGGCAGCCAGCTGAAGAAACATTTCATCATTTAAAAATATTTTTTCTTAAAATTATAAGTAAGTTTGTCTAAAAATAGCTAATCCTTAAAAAGTTTCCATTTCCTTTAATAGAAACTAAAAAAATTAAAGAAAATAATCTACTTTAAGCTTTAAACGTGGTTTATTATAGACACTAGTTTAAGATTTAAACCTGGTTTATTATAGACACTAGTTTAAGCTCTGAACATGGTTTATTATAGACACCAGTTTAAGCTTTAAACGTGGTTTATTATAAACACTAGTTTAAGCCTTAAACGTGGTTTATTGTAGACACTAGTTTAAGCTTTAAACGTGGTTTATTATATGCTCCAGTTTAAGCTTTAAACGTGGTTTATTATATGCTCCAGTTTAAGCTTTAAACGTGGTTTATTATATGCTCCAGTTTAAGCTTTAAAAGTAGTTTATTATAGACACTAGTTTAAACTCTAATCTTAGTTTATTATAGACACTAGTTTAAACTCTAATCTTAGTTTAATATAGCCAATAGTTTAAGCTTTAAAATAGATTTTTTTTGTAGAAATTTAATCATAAAAATATTTAGTAGTTTTCTACTACTATTTTTAATTTTCCAATTTTTAAAAAAAAAAAATTTTTTTTAGAATTTTCTACTTAAATGTGTTGAGATTTTAAGAAATTTTAACAAAAAATTATTTTTATTTTTTTTTACTACTATTTTATAATTGCTAATTTTACTACTTTTTGGTTAAAAATTTAAATTTTTCAATACTCTATTTAAAGTTTCCATTATTTTAAGAAATTTCATTATAAAAATTTTTAGTACTTTTCTACTACTATTTTTTAAATATCAAATTTTACTACTTTTTTTCATGAATAATAGTTTACTTATTTAAAAGTTTTATTTTTTTTAGAAATTTCATAATAATTATATTTAGTACTTTTCTACTACTATTTTTAAATTTACAATTTTTGGTACTATTTTCTAAAAAATATATTTTTTGCATTTAAAAATTTTATATTTTTAAGAAATTTTTTCAAAATTATTTTTAGTACTTTATTTACTACTATTTTTCAAATGCTTAATTTTAATATTTTTTTGCTTGAAAATCATTATATCTCAAAGTTTCTGTACGTTTTGCGAAATTTTATCATAAAAATATTTAGTACTTTTCTACTACTATTTTTCATGTCCATATTTTTAGTACTTTTTTCTCAACAACTAAATTTCTTTTTATATTTCTATTCAATTTTTGTTTTTTTTTACAGCATTCCCCAAAAATATTTTTAGTACTTTTTTTGACTTTTTCACTACTATTTTAAAAATTCATTTTTTTTACAAAATTTTTCTAGAAAAAAAAATTACAATAATTTCTATTATATTTATTAAATTGTAAAACTATTTTTTTTTTGTAAATTTTTGTCATATCAGTATTAAGTACTTTTTTTACTACTATTTTTAATGTTGGTATTTTTGCAACCAATTTCTTTAAAAACATTTTTTTTGTATTTATTTATAGCTTTCTATTTAAAAATTTATGTTTCGTGAGAGATTTCCTTAAAAAAATATTTAGTCCTTTTTTTACTACTATTTTTAAATTTCCAATTTATCATACGATTTTTCCAAAAACCCCAAAATGTTTAATAATTATATTTATTTATATGTAGATTTATATTTTTTGCAAGTTTTTGGTATTAAAGCATTTAGTACTTTTCTACTACTATTTTAAATTTCCTTATTTTTGCAAGTGTTTTCTTGATTATAGCTTTTCTGTGTAAAAATTTTAGATTTCAACAGATTTTCCCCAAAAAATATTTAGTAGTTTTTTTACTACTATTTTTAAAACTCTAAATTTGATTATAATTTACTCAAAAATTTACAAAATTTTTTGAATTTATGTTTATTTAATATTAAAACTGTATTTTTTGGGAGTTTTTGCTATAAAAATATTTAGTACTTTTCTACTACTATTTTTAAATTTTGTAATTTTAGCACTAATTTCATAAAAAAATTTTGTTTTCATTTCTTATAGTTTTGCTTCTCAAAAATTTAAGATTTTAAAAATATTTTCTTCAAAAAATATTTAGTACTTTTCTACTACTATTTTTAATTTTTGTAATTTTAGCACTAATTTCATACAAAAATTTTGCTTTCATTTCTTAAGAATTTCCTCTCAAAAATTTAAGATTTTAAACATATTTTCTTCAAAAAATATTTAGTACTTTTTTTACTACTATTTTATTTTAACAAATTTTTAGTACTTTTTTCTTAAAAATATAATTACTTTCACAAATCATTACTATTTCTACAAAAATCTATTATTTTTAAGACATTTCAGCATAAATCAATTTAGTACTTTTTCTACTACTAATTTATTTCATAAAATTTTTAGTACTATTCTTGAAAAAATTTTATTTTTTGTAAAGTTTTAAAGTAATTTGTGTAAAAATCTTAATTTTTTTATAAAAAAAATAGTAGTATTTTTACTACTATTTAAAATTTTCCTTAAAAAGAAAACAAAAATTCATATATTTAAACAAAAAAGAGATTTTGAACATTCTAAATAATTTAAATTCAAATTCTTTGCTATTTTACTACTTTTTTCAAATGATTGTGAGAAACTCCCAAATTCTGTTAAAAACACTTCCCAAAATTATTCCTGTCCCTTGCAGCCAGCCATATCTGTTAAAGAATTGTTAATTTTTTGTGGCTTATTTTTTCCTAGCTAGCTTAAATCTTTTATTGATGACGTTGTCTGTTTGTGGTAATTGTTGTTGTTGTTGTCTAGTCTAATGATGAATCCTCCTTCCCTGGTTATATTCAAGCTGAATGTTTGAATTTTGTGGCTGTTGTTAGAGGTTCTGCATAAATTCTCTGTATGTAGGTCGTTGTTTTCGTTGTTGTTACTGGGTTAATTTAATTTCTTGTTTTTTTTTCTGCGGTTTTATTTTATAGCTTTTTTTTTATATATATTTTACTAAAATTCAGTTTTGTTTGACTGCAATTGTTGGTTGGTTGGTGGTTATTGTCTTATACAGTGTATTGTACATTTGCAAACAATCAAAAGTTAAAATTTATTTTCATACGAATCATCAAAAAAACAGTATTTAAACGTTAGCTTTTTCATATTCTGGGAATTTGTGTAAGATTCAAATGAAAAAAAAATATGACCAAGAAATTGTAATGACCTAAATTTTAAGCAAAATAATAAAGAAAATCAAATATTTGGGAGATTTTGGATAAAGGGTTATTTGGCAAGATGAATTGAAATAAGAAAAACACAAAGCTATTTCTTTTTAATTGAAATTTTTATAAATTTTGTAAGAAAATTGATTTTAAAGTTGCCACCTATTTCGAACAATTATTGAAATATGCCCTAAATTTAAGATTTTTTTTATAGAATACCTTAAATAAAAAATATATAATAAATATTTAATGCAATTTGCTTATAAATATACATTTTTTCCCAAACAAGTGGCAACTCCAAAATAAGTTTTTTTGAATAATACTAAAATTTGTTTATTTAGATATTAAACATAAGCTAGGAAATTCAAAACACAGCAAAATTCTTACAAATCTCTATTCAAATATTAAAGAGTTGCCACCTTATCTGATAAAAAGTGTTTAAAAATATTTTTGCTACTAAATTATATTTTAAATTGCAGAAATACAAATAAAAACTAAATTATCTTTTAATAATTTTGTAAAACTGATTTGGAGTTGCCACCTGTTTTATGAAAATTTTGTTAAATTAGATTTTAAAATATCAATTAATGCTGTAAATTAACTAGAGAATCCAATGGAAGTGGTAATTTTGAAATATATGTTAAAATCAATTTCAGTGTTGCCACTTTTACTTTAAAAAAATATTATATTTGTTTCTTTTGTAAGCCAAAGTCCACTATTACTCGCAAATTGTCTTTATATTATAGAAATTAGCCTAAATTGTTCATTAAAACTCTTAAAATACATACAAATCGTCCAAAATATTTTATGGAGTTGCCACTTTTAATGCTAAAATGCTTGAAATTTGTTTAATTTATACAGAATTATGGATTTTTATGTTCTCGAAACTGAAATTACCTTCGTTGCATGAGAATAGGTTCTTTATATTCCTTTGGGATGAAAAACAATTTATTAGTGTTGCCACCTTCTTCCACGAAATGTATTTAAATTCATTTTTCTGTATGAATTTATGTGGTAAATTGTATAGCAAATATATGATCAACGGAAAATATGAATTTTAATCTAAAATATTTTTAAATTTTTCTTTGGAGTTGCCACATATTTTTTTAAATATTTCTCAAAATTTTATTGTATTAACAGAAAAACCTAAACATTTTTAATTTAGCTCTAAAACTAAACTACATATTTATATTATTTTGGATGTTTGCTCTAAATAGTCTAAAAAATTTAGCAGCGTTGCCAGCTAGTTAAATAAAATGTTTTAAAAATAAGTATAAGTATAGGGTGAAATAAAGCAAATTTATTCAATTAGTTAAACATCTATTACAATTGTAATTATTATTCCTTTAAAATCTCACATTCATTAACAGCGTTGCCACCTGTCTCTATAAAATGTTTTTAAAACACCTTATTTGCAACAAATTTAAGAAGCAAATGTCGTTTAGAAAGCAAAATAAGCAAAAAATCAAAAAATATCGTGATAAAAAACGAGAGCGTTGCCACCTTTCAAAATATATTTTTGCTTAATGACTAAATTATTGCAACAGTATTAATTATGTTCCACTAAACATAGCAAAAATACCTTATTTTAGTTATTTTTGTATAAATAACCTAAAAAATTAACAGTGTTGCCACTTGCTTTAACAAAATCTTTTTAAATCACATTAATTAAGGGGAAGAAAAACAAGAAATTGTTTATTTAGTTTAAAAACTATGAATATTTTAGTTAATTTCCTTAAAAATCTTAAAATAGTTGGCAGCGTTGCCACCTAAATAAATAAAGTGTTTTAAAATTACATTATTTATAACAAGTATTTGTTTTTTAATTCAAAAACTATTAAAATTTTAGTTACTTTCCCTAAAAATCATAAAATATTTAGCAGTGTTGCCACATGTTTAAATAACGAGTTTTAAAAATATCTTATTTTGGGTGAATTTAAGACAAATAAACACTACATATTATAAACTAAGTAACAACTCCCAAACAAATGTATATAAGAGTTGCCACCTTTTTTATTAAATATTTGAAAAATTACTTATTTGTTTAAATATATAAAATGTGTTCTTTAAATCCCAAAGAAATTTGTGAAAAATGCTCGACATAGTTTTTGGCATTGCCACCTAATTTAAAAATAATATTTTTGAGGCTTTAATTAAACTAAATTTATTTTTTCTTATTATTCAAGACGTTAAGAAAGGCAATATTGACTCAAAAATTTTAGAAAATAAGCCGTTTTGCTGAAAATAGTTAGTAGCGTTGCCACCTGTTAAAATTAAATAATTTTCAATTGCGTTTTAACAAGTATGTATTAGTTTTTTATTACCAAAACTATTTACTTTTCAGTTACATCCCCTAAAAATCAGAAAATTGTTGCCAGCGTTGCCACCTGTTTAAATACACTGTTTTAAACATATCTTATTTTGCGTAAATTTAAAGAAGTATGCCTTATAAAGATTAAATTAAGTATTAACTACCAAAAAAATGTGATAAACTTTAAGAGTGTTGCCACCTTTCTTATTAAATATTTTTAAAATAACATAATTTGTTTAAATGAATAAAATATGTTGCTAAAAACACAAAGAAATAGTGAAAAATTCTCCGAATTTTGTTTGGCGTTGCCACCTAATTTCAAAAACATATTTTTTATGCTCTAATTAAGCAAAATTTATTTGAAATTTTTATTCCAAAATAATAAAGGCAAAATTGACTCAAAATTCTTAGAAAATAGTTAAAAATTCTATAAATAGTTTTTGATGTTGCCACCTAATTTCAATAAAATATTCTTTAAATGTTATTTATAATAAGTAATTGATTTTTAATTAAAAAACTATTAAAATTTTAGCTACTTTCCCTAAAAATTATAAATTATTTAGCAGTGTTGCCACCTGTTTAAATACAATGTTTTAAAAATATCTTTTTTTTTGGTAAATTTAAGTCAAAAATACACTACAGACAGTAAACTAAGTATAAAACCCCAATAAAATGTGATGAGCTATAAGAGAGTTGCCACCTTTCTCATTAAATATTTTTAAAATATCCTAATTTATTTAAATATATAAATTATGTTTATTAAAACACAAAGAAATAGTGAAAAATTCTATGAATTTAGTTTGGCGTTGCCACCTAATTTCAAAAAATCTTTTTTAGGCTTTAATTAAGCTAAATTTATTTGTTATTTTTATTCCAAATGTAAATAAAGGCAAAATTGACTCAGAAATCTTAGAAAATAGTTAAAAATTCTATAAATAGTTTTTGATGTTGCCACCTAATTTCAATAAAATATTCTTAAAATGTTATTTATAATAAGTTATTGATTTTTAATTAAAAAACTATTAAAATTTTAGCTACTTTCCCTAAAAATTATAAATTATTTAGCAGCGTTGCCACCTGTTTAAATACAATGTTTTGAAAATATTTTTTTTTTTGGTAAATTTAAGTGAAAAATACACTACAGACAGTAAACTAAGTATAAAACCCCAATAAAATGTGATGAGCTATAAGAGAGTTGCCACCTTTCTCATTAAATATTTTGAAAATATCCTAATTTATTTAAATATATAAATTATGTTTATTAAAACACAAAGAAATAGTGATAAATCCTCTGAATTTTGTTTGGCGTTGCCACCTAATTTCAAAAAAATCTTTTTTAGGCTTTAATTAAGCTAAATTTATTTGTTATTTTTATTCCAGATGTAAATAAAGGCAAAATTGACTCAAAAACTATAAATAGTTTTTGATGTTGCCACCTAATTTCAATAAAATATTATTTAAATGTTTAATTAAGCAACGTAAATGTTTGTTATCTAACAAAATAGGCAAAAATGCTTTAAATAGTTTTTGGTGTTGCCACCTAATTTCAATAAAATATTATTTAAATATTTTATTAAGCAAAATTAATTTTTACTAATTGTTATAGATAAAAACCAAGCTAAAATTGATTTAAAAAACGTGTTTAAAACTTTATAGAGTTGCCATACTTTTTTTACATTTTAAAATTTTATTATTTTATCGTTTGTTTTCAAGAAACTTTTAAATATTACTAAAACTCACCTTATAACTTTATAATAAAAACCATTTTATTTGAGTAAGTATGACTTCATTGGAGATTTTCCATTAAATTCTATGAAAATATTTATTAAACAATACTCATTATGGGTAACTTTTTTCACATTTAACACACAATTAAATTTTACCATACATTTTTACCACAAAAACACAATATTTTATTAAATTTATTTTTCTAAAATGTCAATAACACTTTTTTAAAACATTTCTTTTCATATTTTAATCACTATGTAGGTATTTTCTTTATAAGAAAAAAACTCCTATTGCTGCATTAATTTTAATATTAACCATATTTATTTCAATTAAAAACACATATTAACACTATCTGTTTAATCAAATTTTAATATTTATTATTTTTTTCACCAACAAATTTGATTAAATTTTAACATTTCTCACCCACTAACTAAAAACAACTGTCATTTCCAGCAACTTACACACTAACAAACACTAAATGAATAAATTAAATTAACAACCAGGAATTAAATACGCACTGCACTGAATGCAATGCGCAAAAAAAATGAATAAAAAACTCAAAAAAAAAGTTAAACAAAAGTTCAACTGGTATCAAAAAAAAATCCAAACAGAAAGCAATGAAGAGCATAAAAAACATCACAAACGCATCATAAACAGCGAAAATTAATGCAAAACGCAACATGTTACACAAAACAACAATAACAACGACAACAAACACTCTAAATAAAACTGTAAAATCATAAAAAAAAACACACTCACACACAATAACAACAAGAAACACGATTTTACAGCGAAATGCATTAAGCAGTAGGAACAACAACAACATAAATACATAAGAAAATGCATGAGATAAAACAAGAGAACATAAAATGCTCTTTTTTTATTTTACACTTACAACGACAACAATAACAACAACACTAAACTAAAATTCTTGATCTAGATCAGGAAGGAAATCAAGAGTCGTTATAATTGATTAACTGCTTAATGTTTTAAATAAATTCACTAAAGCTGGAGCTAAATGTGGGGATGTTTTACAGGCTAGAGAGAAACTGGGGAAGTATGAGAGAAAAAGACAGGAGGATATAATACATAAACAAAGCAAAAACACTTTAATTTGGGAACATTTCTTTACAAAAATTTAAACTATTTTTCGAAGATTTTTATATTTGGTACCTTTTTGGGTAATTTTGGTACTTTTTTTCAAAATGTTTTAATTGGCTAGGAATTGTATGTTAATAATAGTTTGAAATGATTTTATGGATATTTTTATATTTAGTACTTTTTGGTCAATTTAGTAAATTTTAGATCAATCACTTTTTGGGCATTTTTTATATTTAGTACTTTTTCCCAAATGTCGTAAAATGCTTGTATGTATTTAGTACTTTTTTTGGTACTTTTTCTCAAATGTCTTAAAATACTACAATTTTTCTTAAAAAGTACCTAGTACTGCTTCAGACAAAATTCTGGTACTTTTTGTGACATTTTTAAAAATAGTACTTTTTTGGTACTTTTTCAAAACTTCTTCCAAATACCTTATTTTTGTAAATTTTAACATTTGTCAGGTTTTTAATGGATTTTCTTTACGTTTCTGAGTTTTTCTGTAAAAGTACTTTTTTAGTACTTTTTAAATCTCTTAATATTTTATAATTTTATCTTTATAGTTATTTAAAATAATTTGTTTGTTCTATTTTTATATATTTAAGCTTAATTGTGTACTTTTTGTAATTTTTTTAAAAAGTACTTTTTTGGTACTTTTTTTAGAAATTTCTTAAAATACATTGTTTTTGATACATTTTTTCAATTTTACTTTAATTTTTATATTGTATTTGCTTGAGACACAATTTTGGTACTTTTTGTAATATTTTTAAAAAAGTACTTTTTTGGTACTTTTTAGAAATTTCTTAAAATACATTAAATTTGCAAAATTTTTAAAATTTTACTTCATTTTTTATATTCTATTTAGTTAAGACAAAATTTTGGTACTTTTTGTAATATTTTTAAAAAAGTACTTTTTTGGTACTTTTTTTGAAACTTCTTTCAAATACTTTATTTTTGCTAAATTTTAACATTTCATAGGTTTTTAAGGCATTTTCTTTATGTTTCAGGGTTTTTTTGAAAAGTACTTTTTTGGTACTTTTTTAAAAACTGCCTTAAATTCTGGCATTTTCTTAGCTTTGACCGGTCTCATGCGTTTTACACTTAACAAGCCTGTAGTTGAGGATGTGTGCAACTTTAAAAGTTCAGCCTCTGGCTTTATGATTTGCTGCTTTTCGATACGTAAAGAAATATATGCAATAGAGCTAAAGCAGGAAGACAATAAATACTATTTACTAAAACAAAAGCAAAACAGCAAACTTTCTTAACAGTCACGCGTCGTAAAGTATAATCGTCAGGCATTAACTGGACGCAAGAGAAGGAACAAAAACTGCACAACCAAGAATACAATTCCAAACGAAATGCTCAGGCAATGAGTAGAGAAATATAAGCCAGAAGACACAAAAATGCAGCAACAGCAGGCTTTAGAACATACATATTGTAGTGCAGACGACAGACAGCCACAATGTTTGGCAGTCAGTCAGTCAGTCAGTCAGTCATGTTTAAAACAGTATTGGTTAAATCTGTTGGAAACAAAAAAAAAAAAAACTTCAGAGTCTTTAGAAGTCCTTCCCCATCTCCCTCATCTTTGACTCTGTTCTTCTCTCATGTTGATCATCTGATATTTTACGCAATTCTAGTTTTGAGTTTGTGATGCATGAGCTGATCAGCACGATGCTGGCTGGTTGGATGGCTGGCTGGCTGACAAAGAAGAAGATGATGATGATGGTGCCATTGCCATTTAACCAGTACCACGAGTATGAGAGTACCACGATGTGGTACCAGTACCACAACCAGTGCCATTGCCATGGCAATTTTTAAGCAACATAAACGACCAGAAAGGGAAAATAACCGTTGGCACATTGCGGTACATTTGATTACGTTACGGAATTGAAAATACACAAAATACAAATTCAAAAACCAACCAACTTTATTTAAAGGAGATTTTTCTTTTTCGTTTTTTTTTTTTTTTTTCTAAATGGCTTAAGAAAATTACACATGTCTGCTGCTATTTAAGATTAGAATCCACCAAAAAAACTCAATAAAGAAGAACCTCTATCTTAAGACAAACTTGTTGCTTTATTACTTGTTTAAAAAGTGGGGGATTACATGTTTGTTACTCGCGCAACCAAAAAACATCATCCAGGCAATCAGGCAGCCAACAAATCCATACTTTTTTTTTTCATCGTTTTTTTCACATACATAAATGTGATTGCATAAGTTTAGAATTACGGTACATACGTTGTTAAAGCTTGTTTTTGTGAAAAAAAAAATTCAATTTTATGTTGTTGCGTTCACCCAAAATAAGCCTGCAAGATAAGGAAATACAACTATATTTGCTAAAAATTTCTTTCACCTGCCTGAAAAGCCCCCCCTCTTTTCTTAGTAACTTAACTTAACATGTTCGTGCATGTTTTAAGCTGTTGGTTAGAAAAGTGTTTAAGAATTAATGTTTGTCTTGTTAGGAATCATAAATAATTGAAATGTGATAGTAATAACGATTTAAAGTTTATTTTTTTTAAGAAAAAAATAAAATGAACTAAATGAAAAAGTCTTAAAAACCTGAGAACTTTAAAATTGGTCAATATTAAAGCATTTGGCACATTTTTTTAAAAAAGTACCAAAAAAAGTACTTCTTTAAAAATATTATAAAAAGTACCTAAATTTGTTTTAAAATCAAAAACTTGAACAAAAAATTTATTTAAACTGAATAAAATACTAAAATTATGCAATTTTAAGATATTTGATAAAAGTGCTAAAAAGTACCAAAAAAGTACTTTTGAAAAAAATTACCCAAATGTAAAAAACTACAAAAAAATTAAGAAAATGCAAAATTTTGCAAAAATAAAGCATTTTGGGAAAATTTCTGAAAAGTACCAAAAAAGTACTTTTTTAAATACTTTAGAAAAAGTACCAAAATTTGTTTTAAAATCAAAAACTTCAACAAAAAATTTATATAAACTGAATAAACTACTAAAATTATGCAATTTTAAGATATTTGATAAAAGTGCTAAAAAGTACCAAAAAAGTACTTTTGAAAAAAATTACCCAAATGTAAAAAAAAACTCTTTGAAACCATGAGAAATGCAAAATTAAAGAAAACTAAAGCATTTTGGGAAAATTTCTGAAAAGTACCAAAAAAGTACTTTTTTAAAAATATTATAAAAAGTACCTTAATTTTGCAAAAATAAAGCATTTTGGCAAAATTTCGGAATAGTACCAAAAAAGTACTTTTTTAAATACTTTAGAAAAAGTACCGAAATATGTTTCAAAATCAAAAACTTGAACAAAAAATTTATTTAAACTGAAAAAAATACTAAAATTATGCAATTTTAAGATATTTGATAAACGTGCTAAAAAGTACCAAAAAAGTACTTTTGAAAAAAATTACCCAAATGTAAAAAACTACAAAAAAATTAAGAAAATGTTAAATTTTGCAAAAATAAAGCATTTTGGCAAAATTTCGGAAAAGTACCAAAAAAGTACTTTTTTAAATACTTTAGAAAAAGTACCAAAATATGTTTCAAAATCAAAAACTTCAACAAAAAATTTATTTAAACTGAATAAAATTCTAAAATTATGCAATTTTAAGATATTTGATAAAAGTGCTAAAAAGTACCAAAAAAGTACTTTTGAAAAAAATTACCAAAATATAAAAAAAACTCTTTGAAACCATGAGAAATGTAAAATTATACAAAACTAAAGCATTTTGGGAAAATTTCTTAAAAGTACCTAAAAAGTACTTTTTTAAAAATATTATAGAAAGTACCAAAATTTGTTTTAAAATCAAAAACTTCAACAAAAAATTTATATAAACTGAATAAACTCTAAAATTATGCAATTTTAAGATATTTGATAAAAGTGCTAAAAAGTACCAAAAAAATTACCCAAATGTAAAAAAAACTCTTTGAAACCATGAGAAATGTAAAATTATAAAAACTAAAGCATTTTGGCAAAATTTCTGAAAAGTACCAAAAAAGTACTTTTCTAAATATATTATAAAAAGTACCTAAATGTAAAAAATTATCCAAATGTAAAAAAAACTCTTTGAAACCATGAGAAATGTAAAATTAAAGAAAACTAAAGCATTTTGGGAAAATTTCTGAAAAGTACCAAAAAAGTACTTTTTTAAAAATATTATAAAAAGTACCTAAATTTGTTTTAAAATCAAAAACTTGACCAACAAATTTATTTAAACTGAATAAAATACTTAAATTATGCAATTTTAAGATATTTGATAAAAGTGCTAAAAAGTACCAAAAAAGTACTTTTGTAAAAAATTTACTTAAAAGTAAAAAAAACTCCAAAAATATAAAGAAAATGCTTTGAAACCATGAGAAATGTAATTTTAAAAAAATAATGCATTTTGGCAAAATTTCTGAAAAGTACCAAAAAAGTACTATTTTTAAAAATGTTACAAAAAGTACCAAAATTTTATTTCAAATAACTAGAAAATAAAAATTAAATTAAAACAATGAGAAATGTAAAATTTTAGAAAAATAAAGCATTTTGGCATAATTTCTGAAAAGTACTATTTGTTAAAAATATTACAAAAAGTACCAAAAAAAGTTTTAAATAACTAGAATATAAAAATTTAAAATTTCATTAAAGTACCAAAAAAAGTACTTTTTTCTGTACCAAAATTTCGTTTCAAATAACTAGAATATAAAAATTAAGGTAAAAATTTAATATTTCATAAAAGTACCAAAAGAGTACTTTTTTATTTAAAAAGGTTTGGTATGGACATTTAAGTTAATCTAGGTTTAACTTAACAAAAGTTTAAGCCTGTTTGGTAGTTTAAGTGATTAAATTATTTTAGTTTTATAGCTAGTTTAAAGTTTTACCTAAATTTAATGATTTAAGAAAGTTTAGCTAACTAAGGTTTATATAACTAAAGTTTAAGCTTGAGTTTTACAAGTTTAAGAATTCAATTTATTTGGTTTTATAAAATATAATTCTAAAATTCATGAAAATTTAGGATAAACTTGGTTTAACTAACTAAAGCTTAAGCTTAATTTTGGCAAGTTTAAGAATTTGAGTTATTTTCATTCAATGTAAAATTTATATTTAAAAAGAATATGAAGTTTTTATAAAGATTAAGCTAACTAGGGTTTAGTTAAACAAAGTTTAAGCTTCGTTTTTACAAGTTTAAGAGTTTTGTGTATATTTTATGAAATAAATTTATTTTAAATAGAATTTCAACATTTTTGGCAATTTAACATAAACTAGGTTTAACTAACTAACGTTTAAGTTTGAAAAATTTAAGAATTTGTTTTATTTTCTATTTAAAATAGACTTTTTAGGTTTTTGAAAATGTATGCTAAACTAGGTTTAACTAACTAAAGTTTAAGTTTGATTTTGAAAAGTTTAAGAATTTGTTTTATTTTCTATTTAAAATAGAATTTTGAGGTTTTTTAAAATTTATGCTAACCAAGGTTTAACTAAAGTTTAAGTTTAATTTTTGAAAGTTTAAGAATTTTATGCATTTTCATGCATATAATCTATATTGAAGTAAAATAAGGAGATTTTATAAAAATTAAGCTAATTAGGGTTAAGTTAACCAAGGTTTAAGTTAGGTTTTAACTAATTTAAGAAGCTGAGTTAGAATTTAAACTCGATTTTAGCAAGTTTAAGAACTTTGGTTATTTGCATTTAATATTAAATTTATATTTAAAATATGAAGATTAAGCTAAATATGATGTAGTTAACTAAGGTTTAAATTTGATTTTTACAAGTTTAAGAATTTATTTTATCTTCTTTTTTGTAAGAAATCTATTTAAAATCAAATTTTGAGCTTTTTGAAAATTTATGCTAACAAAAGTTTAACTAAAGTTTAAGTTTGATTTTAGCAAGTTTAAACATTTTTTTCACTTTCATTCTATTTATAATCCATTATGAAGTGAAATGTGAAGATTTAATAAATATAAAACCAACTAGGGTTTAGTTAACTAAGGTTTAAGACTGGTTATTAAAGTTTAAGCTTGATTTTTGGCAAGTTTAAGAATTTTGGTTATTTTCATTTTATATTAAATTTATATTTAAATTAAATAATGAATTTAGTTAAAATTTAACTAACCATAGTTTAGTTAACTAAGGTTAAAACTTGTTTTTTACAAGTTCAAGAATTTGTTTTATTTTCTTTATAGAAAGAAATCTATTTAAAATTGAATTTTGAGGTTTTTAAAAATTTATGCTAACTGAGGTTTAACTAAAGTTTAAGTTTGGTTTTTGCAAGTTTAAGAATTTTAAGCATTTTTATTGCATAGATAATCTATATTGAAGTAAAAAAAGAAGATTTAATAAAAATTTAAGCTAACTAGGGTTAAGTTAACTAAGGTTTAAGCTAGCTTTTTTGAAGTTTAAGGTTTTAGAGATCTAAAATCTATAAAATATTTAAATTTTGAGTATAGTTTAGAACTAAATATAGATTAAAACTGATGTTGGCAAGTTTTAGAATTAAATTTATTTCTGATTTATAGAAATTTTGAATTTAAATATTTTTTTTGCAGAATTTTTAAACTTCTTTTAATCTTTAATATGTCATTGTTTACTTTTAAAAGAATGTGTTAATCATTGTTGTTTCTTTTTTTTGTTGATATTAAATCTTAAATTACTCATTTAACTTGTATGTAAACTGTCATTCTTTTCAATATTTAACAGTTTTGTATAATTGACCACCCAATTTTGTGATTTTTTTCTGGCAAAAAACTTATGATTTTGCATAACAAAAATAAAATAAAAGTTTATTCAGACATTAGTCATTTTTCCGTATTAAATATTTACACAGAACTAAAAGTGATCAATATGTTTTATCTATTGTTATTTAGAATATTTTTTGTATTCTCTTTTTTTTTTGCTTAAATTGAAATGACCAGTTTTTTAGTTTTGTATAAAATTCTTAGTCATATTATTAACGCCAACAAAAGAGCTTATGACACATGTGTAAAATAAACAGCATAGACTTTAAAAACGTCCAAAATTAATATATAGCAAGGGAAATTAAACTTTGAGTTTTAAAATTATTTAAGTTTTTTAAACGAGTCTTGGGTGTCTGCAGTTTTTTCTCACTTTTTCTGTGGTCAAGTGTGTGTAGTTATGAATTTAAATAAAATTTTATTTTTGCATTTATGGTCCGTTTTGTGTTGTGCCCTCCTCCTTCATTTCATACGACTGAGTGGAATACGTTCGCTGTTCTTGTTATTTCGGTGTCCTTGTAAATGTTATTTTGTTTTCAACAGATAAATATTTCATGCCACATAAAGATAATTTTAACCTTAAGGGGTCTTAAGTTTAAAAATCACAAAACAATTTTATATTTTATGAAAAAAAAAAAAATGCATAAATTTGCACTAATTAAACACGTTTTAGAAGATCGTTTAGTTAGATTGTATGTTTAAAATCAAACTGTGTTAAAAACTGCATAAATATCTGAGTTTAAAAATGAGGTCAAAAGGTTAAGCGGGATTTTTATCTTAAAAACAAGTGACAGTTATTAAACTGTAAAGAACCAAAATTTCAAGTTTAAATAAGGAATTACAATTCAATTTAAACATATAAAGAAGTTTAGCTAACTAAGGTTTATTTAACTAAGGTTTAAGCTGGATTTTCGAAAGTTTAATAGTTTGTTTTATTTTCTTTTGAAAAATAATAAAATTTTGAGTTTTTTGAAACTAAGGTTTAACTAACCAAAGTTTAAACTTTCAAAAATCCAGATTAAATCTACATTTTCGAAAGTTAAATAGTTTGTTTTATTTTCTCTTGAAAAAAAAAATTTTTTTGAGTTTTATGAAACTGAGGTTTAACTAACTAAAGTTTAAACTTGATTTTTGTAAGTTTAAGAATTAAATTTACCTTAGTTTTATAGACAATTTATATTTACACATATGTTTAAAATTTAATAAGGTTTACCTAACTGTGGATTTATATAACTAAGGTTTAAACTAGAGTTTTAAAAGTTTAAGAGTTTTATTTATTTTCCATGAAAAAAGATTTTTAATTTAAATTGAGTCGAAGGAATTATGTAACCATCAAATAACTAAGGTTTAACTAAGTAAAGTTTAAGTGTCATGTTTGGAAGTTTAAGAATTTTGTTTATTTTCATGCAATAAAATTTATATTTAACATACAATTTGAAGATGTAATACAATTTAAGCTAACTAAAGTTTATTTAACTAAGGTTTAAGCTAGATTTTAGCAAGTTTAATTGTTTGTTCAATTTTCTTTTGAACAAATAATTAAATTTGAATTTAAATTTCGAGCTTTATGAAACTTTAAGTTAACTAAGGATTAACTAACCAAAGTTTAAACTTGATTTTTGTAAGTTTAAGAATTAAATTTACTTTAATTTTATAGACAATTTATGTTTACAAATATGTTTAAAGATTTAATCAGGTTCAGTTTAACTAGGGTTTATTTAACTAAGGTTTAAGCTGGATTTTAGGAAGTTTAATAATTTGTTTTACATTCTTTGGATAAAAGAATTGAATTTTGATTTAAATTTCGTGTTTATGAAACTTTAAGTTAACTTAGGTTTAACTAACCAAAGTTTAAACTTGATTTTTGTAAGTTTAAGAATTAAATTTACTTTAATTTTATAGACAATTTATGTTTACAAATATGTTTAAAGATTTAATCAGGTTCAGTTTAACTATGGTTTATTTAACTAAGGTTTAAGCTGGTTTTTTGGAAGTTTAATAGTTTGTTTTATTTTCTTTGGATAAAAGAATTGAATTTTGATTTTAATTTCGAGTCTAATGAAACTTTAAATTAAGTTACGTTTAACTAACCAAAGTTTAAACTTGATTTTTGTAAGTTTAAGACTTAAATTTACTTTAATTTTATAGACAATTTATGTTTAGAAATATGTTTAAAGATTTAATCAGGTTCAGTTTAACTAGGGTTTATTTAACTAAGGTTTAAGCTGGATTTTAGGAAGTTTAATCATTTGTTTTACTTTCTTTGGATAAAAGATTAAATTTTGATTTAAATTTCGAGTCTAATGAAACTTTAAATTAAGTTACGTTTAACTAACCAAAGTTTAAACGTGATTTTCGTAAGTTTAAGATTTAAATTTGCTTTCATTTCATAGACTTAAATTTTGATTTAAATTTCGTGTTTTATGAAACTTTAAGTTAACTTAACTAACCAAAGTTTAAACGTGGTTTTCGTAGGTTTAAGAATTAAATTTACATTCATTTTGTAGACAAATTATGTATAGAAATAGGTTTAAAGATTTAATCAGGTTTACCTAACTGTGGATTTAACTAAGGTTTAAGCTGTATTTTAAGAAGTTTAGTAATGTTTTTTATTTTGTTTGTAACAAAGAAATAAATTTTGATTTAAATGTTGAGTTTTATAAAACTTTAAGTAAACTTAGGTTTAACTAACCAAAGTTTAAACTTGATTTTTGTAAGTTTAAGAATTAAATTTACTTTCATTTTATAGATAATTTTTATTTGGAAATAAGTTTAAAAATTTAATCAGGTTTAGCTAACTATGGATTTATTTAACTAAGGTTTAAGCTTGATTTTTGGAAGTTTAAGATTTCAATTTATATCTCTTTATACAAAATTGTTACTGTAACTAAAATTTTCAGCTTTAAGAGAATTAAGCTTAACTAGGGACTTAGTAAACTTTAGGGAAGATTTAATTTATTTAGATTTTTTATTAAATTTCTATTTAAAATAAAGTTTTAATAAACTACAGTTAAAAGTTTAAGGTTTAACTGTGGAGTTTTGTTAGTTAAAGGTTTGATTTATTTTGTGATTTTGCTTATTTTCCATTTAAAGTTAAAGTTTCAATGACTTATTTGATTGTTTTACAAAATACTGTTTAACTGTGGGTTTTCAAGTTTAAGGTTAATCTGTAAGTTTAAGGTTTGATTTATATTGTGTTTGTTTATTTTCTATTTAAAGACAAATTTTCAATGATTTAGGCCTTTTTTTGTTTAACTACGGTTTAACTGTTGTTTTGCAAGTTTAAGGTTAACTGTAAGTTTCAGGTTTGATTTATTTAAAGTTTTTGTTTATTTTCTATTTAAAATAAAAGTTTCAATGATTTAGGCCTTTTTATTTAACTTAAGTTTAAACTAGTTAAGGTTAAGCTGGGTTTAACCAAGGGTTTAAGAAAATTATTTTTTTTTAAGTTTTTTGGAATATTTTTTGATTTTCAAAGCAATTATAACAAAATTTTCCCAAAAAATTTTAAAATTTAAGTTAATCCAGTTTTAGATAACTAAAGTTTAAGCTAGCTTTTCAAAAGTTTAAGGGGTGTAACATATATAATTAGAAAGTATATCAAATTTAAAATATTATAAGACAATATTTTTAGTTTAAACTTTAGTTAAAATTATAAAAAAAATCATAGATCTAGGGCTTTTTATTTAACTAAAGTTTAGCTAGGGCTTTAAGAAGTTTAAGCTTCAATTTATGTTTCTTTTAAGGAATAATTTGATCTCAAATAAAATCTGATTAATATTTTGAAATTTTTTGAATATTTAAAGAAAACTGAGGTTTAACCAAGGGCTTAAGAAATTTTTTTTTTTTTAATTTTTTGGAATATTTTTTGATTTTCAAAGCAATTATAACAAAATTTTCCCAAAAAAATTTAAAATTTAAGTTAATCCAGTTTTAGGTAACTAAAGGTTAAGCTAGCTTTTCAAAAGTTTAAGGGGTATAACATATATAATTAGAAAGTATATCAAATTTAAAATATTATAAGACAATATTTTTAGTTTAAACTTCAGTTAAAATTAAAAAAAAATCATAGATCTAGGGCTTTTTATTTAACTAAAGTTTAGCTAGGGCTTTAAGAAGTTTAAGCATCGATTTATTTTTTTTATAGAATAAATTTATTTCAAATAAAATCTGATTAAAATTTTCGAAAATTTTAAGAAAACTAAAGTTTAACCAAAGGTTTAAAAAAATTTTATATTGTTTTAATTTTTTGAAATATTTTTGATATTCAATGCAATTTGAACAAAATTTGAACAAAAAATTTTGAAAATTCAAGTTAATCCAGTTTTAGGTAACTAAAGTTTAAGCTAGCTTTTTAAAAGTTTAAGGGATTTAACATATACATATAATTAGAAAGTATATCAAATTTAATATAATATATGATAATAATTTTACTTTAAACTTCAGTTCTTATTTAACTAAAGCTTTTTATTTAACTAAAGTTGTAAACTAACTAAGGTTTAGCTGGGGTTTTAAGAAGTTTAAGCTTAAATTTGTATTTCTTTTATAGAAGACTTTGATTTTAAATAATATTTGATTAACATTTGCAAAATTTTTTAAAATTTGAAGATAACTAAGGTTTAACCAAAGGTTTAAAAATTTATTATTTTTTTAATTTTTTGGAATATTTTTTGATTTCTATGCAGTTTTAAGAAAATTTTCCAAAAAAATTTTAAAATTTAAGTTAATCCCGTTTATGTAACTAAAGTTTAAGCTAGCTTTTGTTAAGTTTAAGGGCTCTAACATATATAATTAGAAAGTACAATGGAATACTATTATTTTAAACAAAATTTGATTAACATTTTCAAAATTTTTAAAAATTTGAAGAAAACTAAGGTTTAACCAGGGGTTTAGGAAAATTAAATTTTCTTGAATATTTTTTAGTTTTAAAGCAATTTTAACAAAATTTTCCAAAAAATTTTGAAAATTCAAGTTAATCCAGTTTTAGTTAACTAAAGTTTAAGCTAGCTTTTCAAAAGTTTAAGGGATTTAACATATATAATTAGAAAGTATATCAAATTTAATATATTATAAGACAATTTTTTTAGTTTAAACTTCAGTTAAAATTTAAACTTAAGTTAGAATTTAGGAAATTTTAAATGTAATTACCTTTTTTCAGACTCAGGGCCGCTAAACGTTGACGCAACATTGATGTAATAAATTTGTAGTTATTAAGCACAAATTCTGTTTAACAAAAACACTGGGTTAAGAAACTTTTGGCAGATTTTTTTAAAATTTTTTGGAATTTTTTTTATTTTTTGTTTTTAAACTTTTTTTTATTATTTTGTTATGAAAACTAAAACTTCTTTTGTTTTGTGGGTTTTTTTTTTGTTATACGCTTCTTTTGTTTTCAAGTTATTTTTGTTTGTTTGGTTGATTTTGAAACCCGCTTTTAGCTAAAAACCTGACGTCTTTTTAAAAAGATGTTTAAATTGAGACTGGACGGCGGAAAAACTTCCTGCCGTACATTTAGTCATTGTAAAATGCATTTCATTTCATTTTAATGCTGCGTTTGAGATGTTAAAGTCTCCTTATACTGTGTGTTCAAATCCCCAGTTGTTTGAGGCTGCCACAAGAATCTAAATCTTGTTGAATTTTTGCACAACAAGAGCTGCTTTAAAAGAAACAAAAATGAAAAAAACTGTTTGCCAACAAAGTTTTAGAACTTGTTTAAAAACGGCCTTTATGGGATACAGAAAATTTGTTCACAAGACACACCAACCAACCAACCAACCAGTCAGTCCGCCAGCCAACATGACACTTCTTTGGTTTTAGATCAGGCCATGTTTAGAGCTGCTTTTGCTGCAAATAGATGATGGTGATCATGATGATGATCATGAGAATTATGCAGCAGTAAAAGGAAATAAACACAATGATCATGAACTTTAGGAAGAAATAATGAAAAAAAAATATACAATTTGAATGGTTTGAAGCCAACATGTTGGCAGTAAAGAAAAGAGTGAAGCTTTCAAATGGGATTTAAAGAGAAAACATTAAGAGAGCAAAATTAAGAGAGAAAAAAATTATTTTTAAGCATTTAACAGAGCTTCTTTAACCTTTCTGTTTGACCTAAAGCCTTTAAAAAAATGGACTCCTAATAAGGCCCCCTATTTTTCTCTTAAAAACCTCCTTCCTATTTTGAGTATTTTTTTTTTAAAAATCTCATAAATTTTCCTCACTTTCTTTACACCCATTTTGTTAGCAGGCCATTAAGTAAACGTATTGATTTATCGATCATAATTTTCATTTTAATTTTAGGACAATGAAAAAATCTTTACAAATTTATGGCCAAAATAGACATAATAATCATAAAGAAAAAGAGAAATATTTTAAACAAATTTTAGACCACAAAAATACCCAACATTTATTAACAAAAATCTTTCGTGTCATGTCATCGTTTTAATTAAAAATTAATTTCAATTAAGTACCTCATGTATTTTTTCAAACCAATCCAAACCAAAAAAAAACAAATCTAATAAATAAAACGATCAACACAAAATCAATAACGCAAATTTCTTATAAAAACACTAACAACCAACAAAAAACTAATTTGTATTTTGTAGTGTTTTTGGGCGCCACCACCATAATTGTTTTTAATAAAAACTGAAGGTCAATTTACTTAAAAACAATTTAACTAGATTTGTTTATTGCTAAAAAAGAGGGGGGAAAGGAAGTCATCTTAAAACCTTATAAGAACATTATTTCCAATAAAAAAAAACTTTAATTATAAACACAAAAATATTTTGACACATTGAATAAAACACAGACCAACAGAACTTTGAAAGAATTAGAAATATATGACACATAAATAAATTAAAATCAATAAAATTTAATAAACCAAAACAACCAACAAAAAAACGATTGAAAATATATTAAAAACTTAAACTTTCTCTTAAACTTACAAAAATCCAGCTTAAACTTGAAATAAATTAATCTTCAGTTAACTTAAACTTGCCAAATCTTAACAAAATTCCTTTAAAATTCAAAGTTTTCTATAAAAACTAAAACAAATTAATGAAAAAATAAAAATGAAAATAATTTAAATGCTTAAACTTACAACAATCAAGCTTAAACTTTGGTTAGTTAAACCTAACATAACCTAAACATTCAGAAACCTCAAAACTCTAAATAAAATTTATTTATTTCATGAATGAAAGTTAAGAAAATAGTTAAACTTAAAAAAATCAAGCTTAAACCTTAGTTAAATAGAACCCCAAATAAATAAACTCTTTTAAATCTACATAATTATGTATGTAAAACCATTTTCCATAATATAAAAATAATTTAAATACTTAAACTTCCAACAATCAAGCTTAAACTTTAGTTAGTTAAACCTAACATAACCAAAATGTTCATAAACCTCAAAACTCTACAATAAATTGATTTCTTTCCTGAAAGAAACTAAAGAAAATAGTTAAACTTGCAAAAATCAAGCTTAAACCTTAGTTAAAAAGAACCCTAAATAGCTAAACTTTTTAAAATCTTCATAATTAATTATACAAACCCAGTTTCCATAAAATAACAATAATTTAAATACTTAAACTTCGAACAATCAAGCTTAAACTTTGGTTAGTTAAACCTAACATAACCAAAACATTCAGAAACCTCAAAATTCTACAATAAATTGATTTCTTTCCTGAAAGAAACTAAAGAAAATAGTTAAACTTGCAAAAGTCAAGCTTAAACCTTAGTTAAATAAACTCCTAATCAGCTTAATCTTCTTAAACTTCATATTTCATCATGAACATTAATTTTCTATAAAAATAAAATAAACAAAATTCTTAAACTTCCAAAAAATCTGAAATAAACCTTAGTTAGTTAAACCAAAGTTAAATTTTACTTTCATTAACCTCAAAAATCTAAACAAAATTGATTTTTTTCATGAAAGCAAATAAATAATATAGTTAAACTTTTAAAAATTAAGCTTAAACCTTAGTTAAATAAAGCCCTAGTTAGCTAAACTCTTTTACAACTTCATATTTTATCACGAAAAGTTAGTCTCTATAAAATTAAAATAAACAAAATTCTTAAACTTGCAAAAAATCTGAAATAAACCTTAGTTAGTTAAACCTAAGTTAACTTTTACTTTCACAAACTCCAAAAATTTAAACGAAATTTCTTTCTTTCATGAAATAGGATAAATAAAATAGTTAAACTTTGAAAAATCAAGCTTAAACCTTAGTTAAATAAATCCCTAGTTAGCTAAACTTTCATAGAACTTCATTTTTAATCATGAACAGTAATTCTCTATAAAATTAAAATAAACTAAATTCTTAAACTTTTAAAAAATCTTAAAAAAATTTTGGTTAGTTAAACCTAAGTTAACTTTTACTTTCATAAATCCCAAAAATCAAAACAAAATTGATTTATTTGATGAAAGAAAATAAATACTATAGTTAAACTTCTAAAAATCGAGCTTAAACCTTAGTTAAATAAACCCCTAGTTAGCTAAACATTCTTAGAACTTCATATTTAATCATGAATAGTAATTCTGTATAATATTAAAATAAAAAAATTCTTAAACTTCCAAAATAATCTGAAATAAACTTTGGTTAGTTAAACCTAAGTTAAATTTTACTTTCATTAATCTCAAAAATCTAAACAAAATTGATTATTTGATGAAAGAAAATAAATACTATAGTTAAACTTCTAAAAATCAAGCTTAAACCTTAGTTAAATAAATCCCTAGTTAGCTAAACTTTCATAGAACTTCATTTTTAATCATGAACAGTAATTCTCTATAAAAATAAAATAAACAAAATTCTTAAACTTGCAAAAAATCTGAAATAAACCTTAGTTAGTTAAACCTAAGTTAACTTTTACTTTCACAAACCCCTAAAATCTAAACAAAATAGATTTATTTCATAAAAGAAAATAAATAAAATAGTTAAACTTTGAAAAATCAAGCTTAAACCTTAGTTAAATAAACCCCTAGTTAGCGAAACTTTCTTAGAACTTCATATTTTATCACGAAAAGTTAGTCTCTATAAAATTAAAATAAACAAAATTCTTAAACTTTTAAAAAATCTGAAATAAACTTTGGTTAGTTAAACCTAAGTTAACTTTTACTTTCATAAATCCCAAAAATCAAAACAAAATTGATTTTTTTCATGAAAGCAAATAAATAATATAGTTAAACTTTTAAAAATTAAGCTTAAACCTTAGTTAAATAATCCCATAGTTAGCTAAACTTTCTTAGAACTTCATATTTTATCACGAAAAGTTAGTCTCTATAAAATTAAAATAAACAAAATTCTTAAACTTTTAAAAAATCTAAAATAAACCTTAGTTAGTTAAACCTAAGTTAACTTTAACTTTCATAAACCCTAAAAATCTAAACGAAATTTATTTCCTTCATGAAATAGGATAAATAAAATAATTAAACTTTGAAAAATCAAGCTTAAACCTTAGTTAAATAAATCCCTAGTTAGCTAAATTTTCTTAGAACTTCATATTTAATCATGAACAGTATTCTCTATAGAATTAAAATAAACAAAATTCTTAAACTTGCAAAAAATCTGAAATAAACGTTAGTTAGTTAAACCTAAGTTAAATTTTACTTTCACAAACCCCAAAAATCTAAACAAAATTGATGTATTGCATAAAAGAAAATAAATAAAATAGTTAAACTTTGAAAAATCAAGCTTAAACCTTAGTTAGTTAAACCTTAGGCTAATTAAATTTGTTGATAAACATTAAAACTTTAATTTTTAATTCAAATTTTTCTTCTACAAAAGGAAAACAAAATAAAAATTCTAAACTTCTTGAGTTTTAATTTAAAGCTTAAACTTCAGTTTAATTATAAACTGTATTCAAATAACCTGAAGTCTATTTGGACGTTTTGTTTTTGCAGTTTAAAGCACTTGTGTAATTCATATTGGTTTATTTATCTTCAACAAATGATGATTGCTCTTTTATTATAACATTCTGGCGGTTAGTTGACCTCCCCATATTTTAGCAGCATGATGAAAACAAACAACAAATTTAAACTAATAAAATAAAAATCAAACCAAGAAATTCTGTTTATTTGAGGCAATTGTAAATGACATTTATAATTTACAGTTCAATGATCTGCTTAAATGACTGTTGAAAAATATAAATATTAAACCCCTTAACTGAATAGAAACCATGAAGAATCATTTTGTTTAAAATTAACTGAGAAAAAGTACTTAAGTTTTAAGTCGCAAAATAACAAATAATTAGTTATTTTTCTATTGTTATTATTAGTAATTTATTTACTAATTTTATATTAAATCTAGAAACAGGTTGAGATCTCTAAATTTATAGTCTTAACCCTTTAAAGTGTCAGTGAGGAAATAAATTTACGTTAAACGCCTGTTTAAATAACGATTAACATTTTTAATTGCTGTATCTGAATTTTATTTACATATTTTTTTTTTCGTTTGTTTACTCAAATTACCACCTAAACATAATTTATTTCAAGTGATTTTATAAATGATTAGTTATTTATTTACTGAAGTATAGAGGGAGGTTTATAAAACTGTCAATAGTTTTTGTTTTTTTTTTATTTAAATTTACGCCTTAATACTTTTGTTAACCATAAAATTATACCGTGAGAATCTTTAAAAAAAGATCTTTATCAAATTTACTTGTTAAAATGTTAATTTATTTTGTGTGTTGAACTTCTTGATTTTCAGTAGGTTTTGTTGAATTAAAATTAAACAATATATTACAAATCTTCATGGTTTTTTAAAATGATTTCAGGTGATTTGTTAAAGATTTGTTAAACAAAAGGCTTATCGGTTACTTGAGATCAGTTGTTTATTATAATTAAAATGAGAAATATTTAATAAAGATCGTAAACATAAATGATCTACTTTTGAAACAATGTATAAAACAAAAGAAATTTATACATATGGACACTTAAATTTGTAAAGAAGTCTATAATTTTTATGAATTATGCAAAATATTGTAATGAATTTTTAACAAAAGTAACTCAGTATTGAAAATCTCAATACTAAATAATCAAAATATATAGTAAATGGTATATTTTTCATTTAAATACAAATAAAATAGTTAAACTGTTAAAAATCAAGCTTAAACTTAAGTTAAACTTAAACTTAGTTATTTAAACTTTCTTTAAACTTCATAATTAATAATGAACATAAATTTTCCACAAAATTAAAATAATCTTATCACTTAAACTTCCAAAAATCAGGCTTAAACTTTGGTTAGTTAAACCTAACATAACTAAATCAATCAAAAACCCCAGCATTTTACTTAAAATTGATTTCCTTCATGAAAGCACATAAATAAAATAGTTAAACTTCCACAAATTAAGCTTAAACTTTAGTTAAATAAAACCTTAGTTAGCTAAACTTTCCAAAAACTTCATATTTAATAATGAACAAAAATTTTCTACGAAATTAATATAAACTACTCACTTAAACTTCCAACAATCAGGCTTAAACTTTGGTTAGTTAAACCTTACATAGCTAAAATTTTCAAAAACCCCAAAACTTTATTTAAAATAGATTTCCTTCATGAAAGCACATAAATACAATAGTTAAACTTCCAAAAACCAAGCTTAAACTTTAGTTAAACCTAAAGTTAGTTAGCTAAACTAGCTTAAAACTTCATATTTAATAATGAACATAAATTATCTATTAAATTAAAATAAATTAATGTCTTAAACTTTCAATAACCAGGCTTAAACTTTAGTTAGCTAAACCTAACATAACAAAAACTTTCAAAAACCACAAGTCTTTATTTAAATTAGATTGCCTTTATGAAAGTAAATAAATATAATAGTTAAACTTCCAAAAATCAAGCTTAAACTTTAGATAAACCAAAACTTAGTTAGCTAAACTTTCGAAAAACTTCATATTTAATAATAAATAGACATTTTTTTTATAATAAAATATATATAAACTAATCACTTAAACTTCCAAAAATCAGGCTTAAACTTTGGTTAGTTAAACCTAACATAACTAAATCAATCAAAAACCTCAACATTTTATTTAAAATGGATTTCCTTCATGAAACTACATAAATATAATAGTTAAACTTAAACAAATTAAGCTTAAACTTTAGTTAAATAAAACCGTAGTTAGCTAAACTTTCCTATTACTGCATATTTAATAATCAACATAAATTATCTATTAAATTAAAATAAATTAATGGCATAAACTTTCAACAACTGAGCTTAAACTTTAGTTAGTTAAACCTAACATAACTAAAAGTTATATAAACCTCAAAAATTTATTTAAAATTGCCTGCTTTCATGTAAGCTAATTAATAAAAATGTTAAACTTTCAAAAATCAAGATTAAACTGTAGTTAAGCAAAACCTTGGTTAGCTGAACTTCAGCAAACTTCATATTTAAAATGGAAATATCAAATAAATCAAATTCTTAAACATTCAGGCTTAAACTTTGGTGAATTAAACCTAACACATCTAAAAGTTTAAACAAACTGGATGTCTTTTATGGAAGCCCTTAAAGAAATTGGTTTAACTTTCAAAAATCAAGCTTAAACGTTAGTTATATAATTCCAAAAATCTGGTTTAAACTTTGGTTAGTTACTTTAGTGAAATAAATCGCTAGTTAGTTAAACCTTGTTAGATATTAATATTGTATGCAAAATTTTAATTTTGTATTTAATAGAAGTAAATAAATCACTTGATCTAAGAAAAATCAGGTTTAAACTTTGGTTAGTTAAACCTATGTTAGATTAAAACTTTAAAAATCTAAAAATTCTATTTGAAATGGATTTATTTGGTGAAATAAAATAAATAAAATAGTTAAACTTAATAAAGTTAAGTTTAAACTTTAGTTAAATAAATCGCTAGTTAGTTAAACCTTGTTAGATATTAATATTTTATGCAAAATTTTAATTTTGTATTTAATAGAAGTAAATAAATCACTTGATCTAAGAAAAATCAGGTTTAAACTTTGGTTAGTTAAACCTATGTTAGGTTAAAATTATAAAAACTTCATAATTCTATTTGAAATGGATTTATTTTGTGAAATTAATTAAATAAAATAGTTAAACTTCTTAAAGTTAAGTTTAAACTTTAGTTAAATAAATCGCTAGTGCAAAATTTGAATTTTGTATTTAATAAAAGTAAATAAATCAGTTGATCTAAGAAAAATCAGTTTTAAACGTTGGTTAGTTAAACCTATGTATGTTAGGTTAAAATTATAAAAACTTCAAAATTCCATTTGAAATGGATTGATTTGGTGAAATTAAATAAATAAAATATTTAAACTTCTTAAAGTTAAGTTTAAACTTTAGTTAAATAAATCGCTAGTTAGTTAAACCTTGTTAGAAATTCATATTTTATGCAAAATTTTAATTTTGTATTTAATAGAAGTAAATAAATCACTTGATCTAAGAAAAATCAAGCTTTAACTTTAGTTAGTTAAACCTATGTTAGGTTAAAATTATAAAAACTTCAAAATTCTATTTGAAATGGATTTATTTTGTGAAATTAAGTTAATAAAATAGTTAAACTTCTAAAAATCTAGTTTAAACTTTAGTTAAATAAATCGCTAGTTAGTTAAAACTTGTTAGATATTAATATTTTATGCAAAATTTTAATTTTGTATTTAATAGAAGTAAATAAATCACTTGATCTAAGAAAAATCAAGCTTAAACTTTAGTTAGTTAAACCTATGTTAGATTAAAACTTTAAAAATCTAAAAATTCTATTTGAAATGGATTTATTTGGTGAAATTAAATAAATAAAATATTTAAACTTCTTAAAGTTAAGTTTAAACTTTAGTTAAATAAATCGCTAGTTAGTTAAACCTTGTTAGAAATTCATATTTTATGCAAAATTTTAATTTTGTATTGAATAGAAGTAAATAAATCACTTGATCTAAGAAAAATCAGGCTTAAACTTTGGTTAGTTAAACCTGTGTTAGGTTAAAATTATAAAAACTTCAAAATTCTATTTGAAATGGATTTATTTTGTGAAATTAAATAAACAAAATAGTTAAACTTCTAAAAATCTAGTTTAAACTTTAGTTAAATTAATCGCTAGTTAGTTAAACCTTGTTAGATATTAATATTTTATGCAAAATTTTAATTTTGTATTTAATAAAAGTAAATAAATCACTTGATCTAAGAAAAATCAGGTTTAAACTTTGGTTAGTTAAACCTATGTTAGGTTAAAATTATAAAAACTTCAAAATTCTATTTGAAATGGATTTATTTTGTAAAATTAAATAAATAAAATAGTTAAACTTCTTAAAGTTAAGTTTAAACTTTAGTTATTAATTGGTATAAATGATAAAATGTGTGTTTTTTTATACTTTTTAAGTATATTTTTGAATTTTTTCAAATTCCTTTTAAGAGTACTTGAATGTCTAGTATTACATCACTGATCTTATGTTATTTTTAAGTTTTTTTTATTTACTTTTTGGTCATGTTTTGTTTTGTTTGTTAGGAATTATGTACAAAATAATTCTGCAAATATTGTGTTAAAAATAACAAAGAATTTGATTGAACAAATTTTAAGCTTCTTAAGGTTTCAGCACACATTAAAGAGCAAGACTAAAATTACAACAAATTTTTATAGTGGAGACAATTAATGAAGTCTTTGGTAACAAATTTTGAAAGATTGAAAACTAAATTTCGATACTTGTTATGCAAAATTTTTCAAATCCTTAACCCCTTTTAAACCCCAACCTCAATAAGGCGTGGGTTTTGTAATTTAAATCATCAGGAAATAATTTAACAAATTTCCAAAACTGTTTATGATTCATAAATTTTAAATCGCATAAAAAGTGTATAATTAAATTAATAATTGTGAATACATTATTTGTATTGTTTATAACGGAAGTTTCAGTTTGAAATAATAAATATTGTATGATTATTTTTTATTTGATTTCATTACTAATGCTGTAAATCATTTGTTTATTGCTGCGTTATGTATTTAATTTGACACAACAACAGGCTTGGTTCGTATTTATTTAAACAATTTGTATTTTTTTTCTTTATTATTTGTTATAAATACACATACGTTACTTGTAACAGCAAAAAAAAAAACAAAAATCTGAGGTATGCAAGGAAAGTGTATGAAATTGTTAACGGATAAAAACGAAAGTTGTTTAAGAAATTAATCATTTAGTAAATTGAATTTTTTGTCATTTTGTTAAAAAAAAAATTCAATTTTAAAACTTACATAATTTTCAAATTTATGTCATTTGTATTTGAGCGATATTTAAAGCCATTGTTAAATGTCGTTATTGTTTTGCTATGCTAAAGAAAAGGAACCATAATTCACTCACCTGCAAAGATAGAAAGAAATAAAAAAAAGTTGTTTAATAAATTGTAAGTCAAATCAAATTAATTAAAAAAAGATTTATCAATTTTAATAAAAAACAAAAAAAAAATTTTAAATAATAAGAAATTAGACCATTGTGCACAAGTCTAGCGGTTAAAAAAGCCTCGGTTAAAGTTATAATCTTTATAATAAAATAATAGCTCAAATATGTGAGCTTTCGTTTCGCCCAGTTTTGCCTTTAGTCACTTTATAACTATTTCTTTAATTCATTTATTTTTCTTCTTTACTCTACCTTAAACCTTAGTTAGTTTAAGGATTAGTTAAACAAACTGTTTAAACTAATCTCACTTAATTTAAAAATTAAGTTTTCTACAAAATTAAAATAATTTAAAATCTTAATCTTACAAAAATCTGGTTTAAACTTTAGTTAGTTAAACCTAACATAACGTAAAATTGCTTAAACCTCAAAACTCTAATTAAAATAGATTTATTTCATGATTGAAGAAAAATTAAACACTTAAACTTGCAAGAATTAGAATTAAACTTCGGTTAGTTAAACTTTGGTCATGTTAAAAAATAAAAAAAACCTCTAAACTCTATTTAAAAATGATATATTTGCTGAAAGCAAATAACTAAAATATTTAAACATACAAACATCAAGTTTAAACTTTCGTTAAATAAACGTTAGTTAGTAAAAATTTTTTAGATATTAATTTTGAATTAAGAATTTAATTTTCCTATAAAATTAAGCTAAATTTATCACTTAAACTTGTAAATATCTGGTTTAAACTTTGGTTAGTTAAACCTAACATAACATGAAAATTCAAAACCCTCAAAAATCTATATAGAAAAGATTTATTTCATGACTGAAGATAAATAAAAAACTTAAACTTTAAAAAATTATACTTAAACTTTGGTTAGTTAAACCTTAGTTATATTAAAAAATCAAAAACCTCTAAACTCTATTTAAAAAAGGTTTCTTTCTTAAAAGCAAATAAATAAAATATTTAAACTTGCAAAAATTAAGTTTAAACCTTAGTTAAATTAAACGTTAGTTCGTAAAACTTTCTAAGATGTTAAAATTTAATTAAAATTTTTAATTTTATATTAAGTTCAAATAAAAAAATTATATAAACTCGAAAAAATTTGGTTTAAACTTTGGTTAGTTAATCCTCACTCAACTTAAAGTTTTAAAAACCCCAAAACTCTACTTAGAATAGATTTATTTCTAGAAAGAAGAAAACTAAAATACTTAAACTTCCAAAAATCTGGTTTAAACTTTGGTTATTTAAACCTAGTTTATGCTAAAGTTTCATAAACCTAAAAAATCTGTTTAAAAAAGATTTTTCTTATAAATCCAAATAAATAAAACACTTAAACTTGCAAACACCAGGTTTAAACTTTGGTTAATTAATCCTCTCCTAACTTAATGTTTTAAAAACCTTAGATCTCTACATAAAATAGATTTCTTTCATAAAAGAGGAAAACTAAAATACTTAAACTTTGAAAAATTTGGTTTAAACTTTGGTTATTTAAACCTAGTTTATGCTAAAGTTTCATAAACCTACAAAATCTATTTAAAAAAGATTTTTCTTATTAATCCAAATAAATAAAACACTTAAACTTGCAAACACCAGGTTTAAACTTTGGTTACTTAAACCTCACTTAACATAATGTTTTAAAAACCTTAGATCTCTACTTAAAATAGATTTCTTTCATAAAAGAGGAAAACTAAAATACTTAAACTTCCAAAAATCTGGTTTAAACTTTGGTAATTTAAACCTAGTTTATGCTAAAGTTTCATAAACCTCAAAAATCTATTTAAAAACGATTTTTCTTATAAATCCAAATAAATAAAACACTTAAACTTGCAAAAATCGGGTTTAAACTTTAGTTAGTTAATCCTCTTACAACTTAAAGTTTAAAAAATCTTAAATCTCTACTTAAAATAGATTTCATTCATAAAAGAAGAAAACTAAAATACTTAAACTTTTAAAAATTTGGTTTAAACTTTGGTTATTTAAACCTAGGTTATGCTAAAGTTTTACTAACCTTAAAAATCGATTTAAAAAAGATTTTTCATATAAATCAAAATAAATAAAACACTTAAACTTGCAAAAATCTGGTTTAAACTTTGGTTAGTTAATCCTCACTCAACTTAAAGTCTTAGAAACCCCAAAACTCTACTTAGAATAGATTTATTTCTAGAAAGAAGAAAACTAAAATATTTAAACTTCCAAACATCTGGTTTAAACTTTGGTTATTTAAACCTAGTTTATGCTAAAGTTTCATAAACCTAAAAAATCTATTTAAAAAAGATTTTTCTTATCAATCCAAATAAATAAAACACTTAAACTTGCAAAAATCGGGTTTAAACTTTAGTTAGCTAATCCTCACTTAACATAATGTTTTAAAAACCTTAGATCTCTACTTAAAATATATTTCTTTCATAAAAGAGAAAAACTAAAATACTTAAACTTTGAAAAATTTGGTTTAAACTTTGGTTATTTAAACCTAGGTTATGCTAAAGTTTTATAAACCTCAAAAATCTATTTAAAAAAGATTTTTCTTACTAATCCAAATAAATAAAACACTTAAACTTGCAAAAATCGGGTTTAAACTTTAGTTAGTTAAACCTCACTTCACATAATGTTTTAAAAACCTTAGATCTCTACTTAAAATAGATTTCATTCATAAAAGAGGAAAACTAAAATACTTAAACTTCCAAAAATCTGGTTTAAACTTTGGTAATTTAAACCTAGTTTATGCTAAAGTTTCATAAACCTCAAAAATCTATTTAAAAAAGATTTTTCTTATAAATCCAAATAAATAAAACACTTAAACTTGCAAAAATCGGGTTTAAACTTTAGTTAGCTAATCCTCTTACAACTTAAAGTTTTAAAAACCTTAAAACTTTATTTGGAATAGATTCATATCATGAATAAATAAAAATTGAATACTTAAACTTTCAAACATCTGGTTTAAACTTTGGTTAAATATGTAAAAAATGGCAATAAACATTATTCGATACTTTTTATGTATCCCAGTACTTTTTTTAAATTTTTTACCAATTGTTTACATCATGTAAACAATGTAAAGAATTAAAGTTCTTTAAATTCATGTTTTATTTACATTCTTAAACTTATTTCAAGCATTTGTTGTAAATTTTACATTATTTACAAATTGTTTACATCATGTAAACAATGTAGAGAATTGAAATCAAATAGCCATAGAACGTTTTTGAACACTTTTTATGTATCCCAAAACTTTTTTACAATTTTTTACCAATTATTTACATCATGTAAATAATGTAAAGAATTGAAATTTTTAGAATTCTTATAGTATTTTCCTTCTCAAACTTATTTAAAGTATTAGTTGAATTCTTTACTTCATTTACCCATTATTTACATGGTGTAAATAATGTAAAGAATTCATATTTTGTGTAATAATTTCTTTCCGAAACATATTTATGGCCTTTGTTATAAATTTTACCTCATTTACCTATTATTTAGCTCATGTAAACAATGTAAAGTATTAAAAAAATCTGTTTTAAATTTGTAATATTTCATCAAAAATTATGTAATTTTAAACAAATTGTTAAATTCCTATAAATGTATGGCCTCTTCTAGTTCTTTTAAACTTGTTATAGATTCAAACGCCTCTAAATCATTTTGATTAATCTCTGTTGGTTTAAAAAAATCAACAAAAAAAATGTATAACATTTGGTTTGTTGATGTAACAAATAAAACATATTTTAAGCTTTATCAAATTAACAGTAGAAATCACAACATGAAAGTAAACACTTCCGTCTTTAAAGTCACATTAATAAAAGTCAAAAAGATTTCACTACAAAAAAAAGAAAAAAAAAAACAGGCAGCAGCCGAGCGTTAGTTGTTACAGAGAACAACAAAATCAAGGCAAACTTAAGCAAAAAATAAGAAAACAACAACACAAAACGAAAGACATAAGAACCAAACTTTAAATGAAAGCTAATAAAAAAAATCGAAGGTTTTGTTGTTGTAGTTATAGTTGTGGTTGTTTTTATTGTTGTTGTTATGCGATATCATATAATAAATTTTAGCTTAACAATCTCCAGCATAAAGAAAATTCGCTTTTCATACAAACTCTTTAACTAACATTGGCTAAGTATTTATTAGAAAATATGGCTAAGAAAGTTGTGCAAACAAGGAGGGTTAGAAAAGTAAAGTTGGAAAAAAAAATGAAACCTGTAATGTTATTTTAACCAACAAATGGCAAATCTATGTAATTACAAATAATAATTCTAAAAGCATTTATCTTTCTTTGGTTATTCTCTGACTTTTTATACCCTACACCATGAGAGTTAAGGCCATATAAATAAGTTTATCTTTACGTTTGTAATTTCTACATTTTTCATTCGATATTGCTATGTCAGTCTGTATGTTGAAATCAATATTCCATAGCCCCCTAATAACTTACATACATGAGTCATACATCAATATATCCGCTATAGACCCGATTCGGTTGCTATTTAAAATCGAGAAAATCGGCCCACAAATGGCTGAGATATAAGGAAAAAACCACAACTACCTCGACTTTTGGCGTATTTTTTTAATCTAACTATATCTTTTTTACTAAGTCATTAATATAGACAATATGGATATCAAATGATAGAAATTTCAAAGACCTTTACAACGATGTATATAACGCCATGGTAAGTAGGGCCTACAATGAATCAAAATTGGGAAAATATTTTTGAAACCGAATTTTTTCACCAAAAATTTTTTTTTCAAAACATTTTTTAAAAAATTTTAAATAAATTTTTAAAAGTTTTTTTTTTTCAAAACAATAAAAAAAAATAATTTTTTTTTTTTAAAAAAAATTTCAAAATTTTTTTTTTTAAAAAAATTTAAAATTAATTTTTAAGTTTTTTTTTCAAAAATTTTTTTTCAGTAATAATTTAAAAAATTTTAAATAAATTTTTAAGTTTTTTTTTTCAAAACAATAAAAAAAATTTATTTTTTTTTTTTAAAAAAAAATTTCAAAATTAATTTTTAAGTTTTTTTTTCAAAAATTTTTTTTCAGTAACAAAATTAAATATAAAAAAAATAATTTTTTTTTTTAAATTTAAAAAAAAGTTTTTTTTTCAAAACATTTTTTCAGTAATAAAATTAAAAATAAAAAAAATTAAATTTTTTTTTTTAAATTTAAAAAAGTTTTTTTTTAAAAAATTTAAAATAAATTTTTATCAATAATAATATGAACCGGATAATTTTTTATTCGATTTTTTATAAACAGGTTAATTTTTTATTCGATTCTTTATAAACCGAATAATTTTTTTTTCAATTCTTTATGAACCGAATAATTTTTTATTCGTTTTTTATGAATTGGTTCATTTTATATTCGATCCTTTACGAACTGGATAATTTTTTATTCGAATCTTTATAAACCGGTTAATTTTTTATTCTATATAAAATTTAAAAAAAATTTTAAATTAAATTTCAAAACATTTTTTCAGTAATAAAATTAAAATTAAAAAAAAAAAAAAAATTTTTTTTAAAAAAAAAAATTAACAAAAAAATTTGAAAAAAAATTTTTTTAAAAAATGTAAAATTAATTTTTATCAACAATAAATAATATGAACCGGATAATTTTTTATTCGATTTTTTATAAACAGGTTTATTTTTTTTCGATTCTTTATGAACTGGATAAGTTTTTATTCGATTCTTTATAAACCGGATAATTTTTTATTCTATATAAAATTTAAAAAAAATTTTAAAATAAATTTCAAAACATTTTTTCAATAAAATTAAAAAAAAAAATATTTTTTTTTTTTTAAAAAATTTAAAAAAAAAATTTGAAAAAAGATTTTTAAAAAAATTTAAAATTAATTTTTATCAATAATAAATAATATGAATCGGATAATTTTTTATTCGTTTTTTATGAATTGGTTCATTTTATATTCGATCCTTTATAAACCGGTTAATTTTTTATTCGATTCTTTATGAACCTGGCAATTTTTATTAGTTTTTATTAAACCAATTTAATTTTTTATTCGATTCCATATTAACCGGTTAAATTTTTATTCGATTCTTTATAAACCGGTTAAATTTTTATTCGATTCTTTATGAACCGAATAATTTTTTATTCGTTTTTTATGAATTGGTTCATTTTATATTCGATCCTTTACGACCGGTTAATTTTTTATTCGATTCTTTATGAACCTGGCAATTTTTATTAGTTTTTATTAAACCATTTAATTTTTTATTCGATTCCATATTAACCGGTTAAATTTTTATTCGATTCTTTATGAACCGAATAATTTGTTTTTTAAATTTTTTTATGAATTGGTTCATTTTATATTCGATTCTTTACGAAACGGATAATTTTGTATTCGATTCTTTATAAACCGGTTAATTTTTTATTCGATTCTTTATGAACCTGGCAATTTTTATTCGTTTTTATTAAACCATTTAATTTTTTATTCGATTCCATATTAACCGGTTAAATTTTTATTCGATTCTTTATGAACCGAATAATTTTTTTTTTAAATTTTTTTATGAATTGGTTCATTTTATATTCGATTCTTTACGAAACGGATAATTTTTTATTCGATTCTTTATAAACCGGTTAATTTTTTATTCGATTCTTTATGAACCTGGCAATTTTTATTAGTTTTTAATAAACCATTTAATTTTTTATTCGATTCCATATTAACCGGTTAAATTTTTATTCGATTCTTTATGAACCGAATAATTTTTTTTTCGATTTTTTTATGAATTGGTTCATTTTATATTTGATCCTTTACGAACTGGATAATTTTTTATTCGATTCTTTGTAAACCGGTTAATTTTTTATTCGATTCTTTATGAACCTGGCAATTTTTACTAGTTTTTATTAAACCATTTAATTTTTTATTCGATTCCATATTAACCGGTTAAATTTTTATTCGATTCTTTATAAACCGGTTAAATTTTTATTCGATTCTTTATGAACCGAATAATTTTTTATTCGTTTTTTATGAATTGGTTCATTTTATATTCGATCCTTTACGACCGGTTAATTTTTTATTCGATTCTTTATGAACCTGGCAATTTTTATTAGTTTTTATTAAACCATTTAATTTTTTATTCGATTCCATATTAACCGGTTAAATTTTTATTCGATTCTTTATGAACCGAATAATTTGTTTTTTAAATTTTTTTATGAATTGGTTCATTTTATATTCGATTCTTTACGAAACGGATAATTTTGTATTCGATTCTTTATAAACCGGTTAATTTTTTATTCGATTCTTTATGAACCTGGCAATTTTTATTCGTTTTTATTAAACCATTTAATTTTTTATTCGATTCCATATTAACCGGTTAAATTTTTATTCGATTCTTTATGAACCGAATAATTTTTTTTTTAAATTTTTTTATGAATTGGTTCATTTTATATTCGATTCTTTACGAAACGGATAATTTTTTATTCGATTCTTTATAAACCGGTTAATTTTTTATTCGATTCTTTATGAACCTGGCAATTTTTATTAGTTTTTAATAAACCATTTAATTTTTTATTCGATTCCATATTAACCGGTTAAATTTTTATTCGATTCTTTATGAACCGAATAATTTTTTTTTCGATTTTTTTATGAATTGGTTCATTTTATATTTGATCCTTTACGAACTGGATAATTTTTTATTCGATTCTTTGTAAACCGGTTAATTTTTTATTCGATTCTTTATGAACCTGGCAATTTTTACTAGTTTTTATTAAACCATTTAATTTTTTATTCGATTCCATATTAACCAGTTAAATTTTTATTCCATTCTTTATGAACCGAATAATTTTTTATTCGTTTTTTATGAATTGGTATATTCGATCCTTTACAAACCGGATAATTTTTTATTCAATTCTCTATGAACCTGGCAATTTTTATTAGTTTTTAATAAACCATTTAATTTTATATTCGATTCCATATTAACCGTTTAAATTTTTATTCAATTCTTTATGAACCGAATAATTTTTTATTCAATTTTTTTATGAATTGGTTCATTTTATAGTCTATCCTTAACAAACCGGATAATTTTTTATTCGATTCTATATAAACCGGTTAATTTTTTATTAGATTCTTTATGAACCGGTTAAATTTTTATTCGATTCTTTATGAACCGAATAATTTTTTTTTCGATTTTTTATGAATTGGTTCACTTTATATTCGATATTTTCCGAACCGGTTAATTTTGTATTCGATTCTATATAAACCGGTTAATTTTTTATTCGATAAAAAATTTAAAAAAAATATTTGAATTACATTTTTTTTGCTACAACATATTTTTCACTAATAAATTTTAAAAAATTTTGAAATTCTATTTTAAAATTCCAAAAATTATATTTGAAATTTTTTTTTAAAAAAAAAATTTTTTTACCTAAAAATATTTAAAATTTTTATTTTAAAGTTTAATTTTGGTGAAGTGTTATATAAGATTCGAATATAGCTCTCTTACAAATTGTTAAACAACAAAAGAAAGAAAACCTTTTGGCTGGCTGACTGACTTTATTTATGAAAACGACAACAAATCGACAAAATGCAATTTATGCGTTTCGTTTCATTTCATTGCGTTCAGTCTTAGAGAAAGAATTTTTATCTTCTATTATGCCTTGGTTTGGCCCCTGTTGTAATCCTCATCAATGGTTTAGGGCTTTTGCTGCACAACTGCAACTTCGTTAGAAGCTGTGTGTTTGTATAAACTACTACTTAAAATTTCGTTTTTTTTTTCCATCTTTCCTCTCTATAATATCAATTGATTGAGATTAGAGGCTTAAAAGAAAGAACGCTAGAAAAAAAGTTCTAGCATAACTATAGCTCATGTTATGAATTGAAGCTGTTTTGTGTTGTATTTTGTAGGTAGTAGTTGGTTGTTGTTGTTATTCTTATGCCAAGATCAAATCAATGCGGCAGCTGTAGAATGTAAAAGTTATTTTCTTATTGTAGTTGCTGGGGCCAAGCAAAAAGTGTGATTTGTTGGCAAAGCACAAAAATGTACAATTTAAACAAATAAGAAAATAGTTGCATTTTTTGTTCTGCTTTATAGAAATACAGTGGCATAAAATGCTCAGAATTGAAAATTAAAAAAAAATTTTTAAATTTTTTCAAAAGTAATCGAATAAAAAATTAAGCGGTTCATAAAAAATCAAATAGAAAATGAAATGGTTTAATAAAAAACGAATAAAAATTGCCAGGTTCATAAAGAATCGAATAAAAAAATTAACCGGTTCATAATTAAACGAATAAAAATTAATCGATTCATAAAAAAACGTATAAAAAAATAATCGGTTCCTAAAGATTCGAATAAAAAATTAACCGGTTCATAAAGAATCGAATATAAAACTAACCGGTTCAAAAAATAATAATAAAAAATTATTCGCTCCATAAAGAATCGAACATAAAATAAAAAGGTTCATAAAGAATCGAATACAAAATTAATCGATTCATAAATAAACGAATATAAAATTAATCGGTTCATAAAGAATCGAATAAAAAAATAACCGGTTTATAAAGAATCGTATAAAAAATTAATCGGTTCCCAAAGATTCGAATAAAAAATTAACCGGTTCATAGGGAATCGAATAAAAAATTAAATGGTTTAACAAAATCGAAAACAATTTACGGTTCATAAAGAATCGAATAAAAGTAATCGGTTCATAAAGATTCGAATAAAAAATTAACCGGTTCCTAAAGAATCGAATAAAATTAACCGGTTCAAAAATAATCGATAAAATGAACCGGTTCATAAAAAAACGAATAACAAATTATGCGTTTCATAAAGAATCGACTAAAAAATTCAACGGCTTATCGAATAAAAATTAGTTTAATTTTTATTCGAGAATAAAAATTAAACTTTTCATAAAGAATCGAATAAAAATTAAACGTTTCATAAAAAAACGAATAAAAACTTGATCTGTTCATAAAGAATTGGACAAAATATTAAACGGTTCACAGAGAATCGAATAAAAATGAACAGATTCATAAAGAATCGAATATAAAATGAATCGGTTTCTAAGGAATCGAATAAAGTTCATAAAGAATCGAATTAAAATTAACCGGTTCATAAAGAATCGGCTATAAAATGAAATTATTCATAAAAAACGAATAAGAAATTATTCGGTTCATAAGGAATCGAATAAAATATTAATCGGTTCAAAAAGAATCGAATAAAAAATAAACCGGTTTCTAAGGAATCGAATAAAGTTCATAAAGAATCAAATATAAAATGAACCGATTCATAAAAAAATTATTCGGTTCATAAGGAATCGAATAAAATATTAATCGGTTCAAAAAGAATCGAATAAAAAATAAACCGGTTTCAAAGGAATCGAATAAAGTTCATAAAGAATCGAATTAAAATTAACCGGTTCATAAAGAATCGAATATAAAATGAAATGATTTATAAAAAAACGAATAAAAAATTATTCGGTTCATAAAGAACCGAATAAAAACGTTATCGGTTCATAAAGAATCGAATTAAAATTAACCGGTTCATAAAGAATCGACTATAAAATGAAATGATTCATAAAAAACGAATAAAAAATTATTCGGTTCATAAGGAATCGAATAAAATATTAATCGGTTCAAAAAGAATCGAATAAAAAATAAACCGGTTTCTAAGGAATCGAATAAAAATCATAAAGAATCGAATTAAAATTAACCGGTTCATAAAGAATCGAATATAAAATTAAATGATTTATAAAAAAAACGAATAAAAAATTATTCGGTTCATAAAGAACCGAATAAAAACGTAATCGGTTCATAAAGATTCGAAAAAAAATTATTCGGTTCATAAAAAAACGAATAAAAAATTAAACGTTTCATAAAAAAAAATTAACAAAAAATTATTCGGTTCATAAGGAATCGAATAAAATATTAATTGGTTCAAAAAGAATCGAATAAAAAATAAACCGGTTTCTAAGGAATCGAATAAAGCTCATAAAGAATCGAATATAAAATGAACCGATTCATAAAAAATGGAATAAAAAATTAATCGGTTCATAAAGAACCGAATAAAAAATTAATCGGTTCGTAAAAAAAACGAATAAAAAATTAAAAGTTTCATAAACAAATTAACAAAAAATTATTTGGTTCATAAAGTATCGATAAAACCCGGTTCATTGAAGACAAAATTTACCGGTTCATAAAGAATCGAATAAAAAATTAACTGGTTCATAGCTTTTACCATTATGTTTAAAGTTTTAAGCAATTTTTGTAAATTTAAAATAAAAATTTTAACATTTTTTTCATGTTTCTTCTTCAATTTATTTAATTGTTAACCCCACTGTCTTTTAACTATTGATAACAAGGAATTTTATTTCTCGCAACACGTTCCACCCCACCAAAAACACATAATTTTTGCTAAACAAAGTCTCTTTATAGGCTTTCAGCTGCCAATAATGTCAATACATTAAGCAACAACAACAACATGTGCGGCTATACAGTGAAATAAAATAATAATAATGAATAGAAAGGAAAAGCCAGCAAAACTAACCAACAACAACAACATTCACCACTAATACAATTCTAAACAGCATCAAACTACTAGACGCAATGCAACAGAAAAAATCCTAAGGAAATCGAGAGAAAAAAAGAAATATATGAAAAAACAAGTAAGAGTGCTATATTCGGCTGTGCCGAATCTTATATACCCTTCACCAAATTATATATATAAATTATAAAATTTTAAATATTTTTAGGTAAACAAAATTTTTTTTTCCAGTTGCTTTTTGAATTTTTTGGAAAAAAAAAATTTTCGATTGTTATTTAAAATTTTTTTTTTTAAATTTAAATTTAAAAAAAAAATTTTTTTTTAAATTTTAAAATTTTTTTTGTTTTTTCAATTTTAAAAAAAAAAAAAAAAATTCGGGTTCAAAATTTTTTTCCCGATTTTGACCCATTGTAGGTCCAACTTACTATGGTCTTATATACGTCGTTGCAAATGTCTTTGAAATATCTATCATTAGATATCCATATTGTCTATATTAATGTCTTAGTAATCCAGATATAGGTAAAAAAAATAGGTCAAAAATCGTGGTTGTCTTGGTTTTTTCCTCATATCTCAGCCATTTGTGGACCGATTTTGCTGATTTTAAATAGCAAAATTCTCGAAAGCATGTCTGACAGAATTATTGAAGATTTGGATCCCGAAGATATCTGGGGTCTTCAGAAAACTGATTTCAACAGACAGACAGACAGACATACAGACGGACAGACAGACAGACAGACAGACAGACAGACAGACAGACAGACAGACAGACAGACAGACAGACAGACAGACAGACAGACAGACAGACAGACAGACAGACAGACAGACAGACAGACAGACAGACAGACAGACAGACAGACAGACAGACAGACAGACAGACAGACAGACAGACAGACAGACAGACAGACAGACAGACAGACAGACAGACAGACAGACAGACAGACAGACAGACAGACAGACAGACAGACAGACAGACAGACAGACAGACAGACAGACAGACAGACAGACGGACATGGCTTAATCGACTCCGCTATCTATAAGGATCCAGAATATATATACTTTATAGGGTCGGAAATGAAAAATGTAGAAATTACAAACGGAATGACAAACTTATATATACCCTTCTCACGAAGCTGAAGGGTATAACAAGTATGAGAGCTATATTCGACTGTGCCGAATCATATATACCCTTCACCAAATTTTACTTCAAAATAAAAATTTTAAATATTTTTAGGTAAACAAAATTTATGTTTTTTTGTAGTTTTTTATTTTTTGGAAAAAATTTTTTTTAAATTTTTTTTTTTAAATATTAATATTGAAATAAAAATTTTTAAATTTTTTAGGTAAACAAAATTTTTTTTGGCAGTTTTTTTAAATTTTTGGAAAAAAAAAATGTTTCGAATTTTTTTTTTAAATTTTTTCGAATTTTTTTTTTTAAATATTAATATTTGTAGGTAAACAAAATTTTTTTTGAAATTTTTTAAAAATTTTCGAATTTTTTTTTTAAATTCAAAATTTTTTTTTTTTTAAATTTAAAAAATTTATAGGGTCGGAAATGAAAAAAGTAGAAATTACAAACGGAATGACAAACTTCTCACGAAGGTGAAGGGTATAACAAGAACAAACATGCCTGATGCTTAGAGAAAAATAAACGCAATTTATTGAGCAAATGATAGGTATTTTGTAACACACACCAACAATACAAACACCAGCAATAAACAAACAACAACTACAAACAAACTTCGTTGCAATTGCAACTACGTATATTACATGTGTAAGTCTGTATACTCGTTATTTTAATGTATGTTTGTTTATGTTTTAAGGTGCATCATTTAGTTCTCTAACTCTCTAACGACAACAACAAAAACATTATGTTTAATAAGCTTAACAACAATAAAAAGAAATCAAAACACACAAAAACATTTGCACAATTATAAATGAAAAGCATCAGCTTAGTGCTCCAAACAAGGGGGGACTCTTCTTTTATGAGCAAAAGTGAAGATTTTTTTTTGTCAAGTTTTTATGGCTGTTTGTTTTTCTCAGTGTGCTAAAGCTAAACTAACGCACACTTTTAATCTTATTTTACCGATTTTTCTTTTTTTTTAATTTTTTTTACTAAAGAACGATGTTTGCGATGTTGGGCAAAGGGTTAGTTTGAGTGTTTGACAATGATGCTTAGGAATTTAATAGCAAGTGTTGCCAAGCAATTCAAGTTAGAAGAAATACAGTATTTGAAAGAGTGCTCAAATAGTTGAGGAAAAAAACATAACCACTATTTTCAAAAAATGTTAGCTTGATCTTAGATTAATCTAATAATGAACTAATTGTAAATAAACAGTTGTTCAAATGAATGGGAAATATCGATTGTATTTGGCAAATATTTCGTGCGATTTTCAGAAGGAGTTAAGGAATTTATTAATGAATTTGTGTGGTTTTTTCAAAAATGAATCAGTTGGAAATGAATCGAATAAAAAATTTATCAATTTATAAAGAATCGGACCAAAAATGTACTGGTTTATATTAACCGAATAAAAAAATCAAATGTTTTTAAAAAAATGCATTAAAAAATTAAACGATTCAAAAATAATCGAATAAAAAATTTACCGGTTCATAAAAAATCGAATAAAAAATTAACCATTTTATAAAGAATCGGACCAAAAATTAACTGGTTAATATTAACCGAATAGAAAATCAAATGTTTCAAAAAAATACATTAAAAAATTAAACAATTCAAAAATAATCGAATAAAAAACTAAACGATTCTAAAATAATCGAATAAAAAATTTATCAGTTCATAAAGAATCGAATAAAAAATTACCCGGTTCATAAAGAATCGAATAAAAAATTAATCGGTTCATAATTAATCTTATAAAAAATTAACTGGTTGTCAAAGAATCGAATAAAAAATTAACTGGTTGTCAAAGAATCGAATAAAAACTTTAATCGATTCATAAAGAATCGAATAAAAATAAACTCGTTTATATATAACCGATTAAAATATTAACCGTTTCAATATAATCGATTAAAAACTAAACGATTCTAAAATAATCCAATAAAAAATTTGCCAGTTTATAAATAATCGAATAAAAAATTAATCGGTTCATAAATAATCGTATAAAAAATTAACTAGTTGTCAAAGAATCGAATAAAAAAGTAACCGATTCATAAATAATCGAATAAAAATGAACTGGTTTATACATAACCGAATAAAAAATTAACAGTTTAAAAAGAATCGATTAAAAAATTAAACGATTAAAAAAAATCGAATAAAAAATTTAGCGGTTTCTAAATAATCGAATAAAATTAAAGCGGTTCAAAAAGAATCGTATAAAAAATTAAATGGCTGTCAAAGAATCGAATAAAAATTAACTAGTTCATAAAAAATCGAATAAAAAATTAATTGATTCATAAAGAATCGAATAAAAATAAACTCGTTTATATATAACCGATTTAAAAATTAACCGTTTCAAAACAATCGATTAAAGTTTTTAACTATTTGAAAAAGTTCATAAATAATCGAATAAAAAATTACCCGGTTCATAAAGAATCGAATACAAAATTATAGATAATCGAATAAAAAATTAATCGGTTCATAAATAATCGTATAAAAAATTAATTGGTTGTCAAAGAATCGAATAAAAAATTAAACGGTTCATAAAGAATCGAATAAAAAATTAAACGATTCAAAAATATTCGAATAAAAAATTTAAGAATTTATAAACAATCGAATAAAATTAAAGCCGTTCAAAAAGAATCGTATAAAAAATGAAATGGCTGTCAAAGAATTGAATAAAAAATTAATTGATTCATAAAGAATCGAATAAAAATGAACTCGTTTATATATAACCGATTAAAAAATTAACCGTTTCAAAATAATCGATTAAAAGACTAAACGATTCTAAAATAATCGAATAAAAAATTTACCAATTCATAAATAATCGAATAAAAAATTACTCGATTCACAAAGAATCGAATAAAAAATTAACTAGTTGTCAAAGAATCGAATAAAAAATTAAACGATTCAAAAATAATCGAATAAAAAATTGATTGGATTGATAAAGAATCGTATAAAAAATTAACTGGTTCACAAAATTTCAACTAATCGGTCAATAAAGATTCGAGTAAAAAATTAATCGGTTTATAAAGGATCGAATAAAAAATTATCTGGTTCGTAAAGGATCGAATATAAAATGAACCAATTCATAAAAAACAAATAAAAAATTATTCGGTTCATAAAGAATCGAATAAAAAATTAACCGATTTGTAAGGAATCGGACCAAAAATTAACCGAATAAAAAATCAAACGTTTCAATAAAAAGCATTAAAAAATTAGATTAAAAAATGTAACGATTCAAAAATAATCGAATAAAAAAATAACCGATTCATAAAGAATCGAATAAAAAATTAACCGATTCATAAAGAATCGAATAAAAAATTAACCGGTTCATAAAAAATCGAATAAAAATGAACTGGTTTATACATAACCGAATAAAAAATTAATAGTTTAAAAAGAATCGATTAAAAAATTAAATGATTCAAAAATATCCGAAACCGATTCATAATAAATCGAATAAATATAAACTCGTTTATATATAACCAATTAAAATATGAACAGTTTAAAAAGAATCCATTAAAGATTTTAACTACATATTTAAAAAAGTCGAATAAAAAATTTAACGGTTCATAAATAATCGAATAAAAACTTAATCGATTCACAAAATTTCAACTAATCGGGCCATAAAAATTCGAATAAAAAATAAAGCGATTCATAAAGAATCGAATAAAAAATTAATCGGTTCATTAAGAATCGAATAAAAATGAACTCTTTTATATATAACAGAATAAAAAATTTATCGTTTAAAAAGAATCGATTAAAAAATTAAACGGTTCAAAAATAATCGAATAAAAAATTTACCGGTTTATGAATAATCGAATAAAATTAAAGCCGCTCATAAAGAATAGTATAAAAAATTAAGTGGTTGTCAAAGAATCGAATAAAAAATTAAACGGTTCAAAAAGAATCGAATAAAAAATTAACCGATTCATAAAGAATCGAATAAAAATAAAGTCGTTTATATATAACCGATTTAAAAATTAACCGCTTCAAAACAATCGATTAAAGATTTTAACTATTTAAAAAAGTCGAATAAAAAATTTAACGGTTCATAAAGAATCGAGTAAAAAATTAATAGAATCACAAAATTTCAACTAATCGGGCCATAACAATTCGAATAAGAAATAAACCGATTCATAAAGAATCGAATAAAAAATTAATCGGTTCATTAAGAATCGAATAAAAATGAACTCGTTTATATATAACCGATTAAAAAGTTAACCGTTTCAAAATAATCGATTACAAATTTTAACGGTTTAAAAAAGTCGAATAAAAAATATACCGGTTCATAAATAATCGAATAAAAAATAACCGTTTCATAAAGAATCGCTTAAAAAATTAAGTGGTAATCAAAGAATCGAATACAAATTAAAAGGTTCATAAAAAAATTTAAAAAAAATTAACCGGTTCATATAGAATCGATTAAAAAATAAAACTTTTCAAAAAAATCGAATAAAAAATTAAACGATTCATAAAGAATCGAAAAACAATATACCCTGGTTCATAAAGAATCGAATATAAAATGAACCGGTTCATAAAAAACGATTAAAAAATTGTTCGGTTCACAAAGAAACGAATATAAAATGAACCGGTTCCTAGGGAATAGTATTAAAAAATTAGATAGTTTAATAAAAACGAATACAAATTTGCCAGGTTCATAAAGAATCGAATAAAAAATTTAAGCGGTTTATAAATAATCGAATAAAAAATTAACCAGTTCATATTTAATCGCATGAAAACTAATTGTAGAAAATGGAATGAAATAGAATAAAATGAAAAATTATACAAAATCGCATTTAAAAAATAAATCGGTTTTTATTAATCGAATGAAAATTTAACCGGTTCAAGCATGTTCATTTAGAAAAAAAAATAGATTAGCATGAAAAACAAACCATTTCTTATCAAATCGAATGAAAAACAAGTAAGAGATCTATATTCGGCTGTGCCGTATCTTATATACCCTTCACCAAATTATACTTTAAAATAAATTTTTTTAAATATTTTTAGGTAAACAAAATTTAATTTTTTTTTTATTTGTTTTTCAAAATTTTTTTTTTTCGAAATTGTTTTTTAATTTTTTTGAAAAAAATTTTTTTTCAAAATTTTTAAAAAAAAAAAAATTTTCCAAATTTTTTTAAAAAAAAAAATTTAAATTTTTTTTTTTTTTTAAAAAAGAAATTTATGACAAAAAAAATGTTTGATGAAAAATTCGGGTTAAAAAATATTTTTCCCGATTTTGACCCATTGTAGGTCCAACTTACTATAGCCTTATCTACATCGTTGCAGTGGACTTTGAAATATCTATCATTAGATATCCATATTGTCTATATTAATGTCTTATTAATCCAGATATAGATCAAAAATAGGTTAAAAATCGAGGTTGTCCCGGTTTTTTGCTCATATCTCCGTTATTTATGGACCGATTTTGCTGATTTTAAATAGCAAACTTCTCGAAAGCATGTCTGACAGAATTATTGAAGATATGGATCCCGAAGATATCTGGGGTCTTCAGAAAATTGATTTCAACAGACAGACGGACAGACAGTCAGACATGGCTTAATCGACTCCGCTATCTATAAGGATCCAGATCCACTTTATAGGGTCGCAAATGAAAAATGTAGAAATTACAAACGGAATGACAAATTTATATATACCCTTCTCACGAAGGTGAAGGGTATAATTAAAGGGTTCATTTAGAATAGCATGAAAAATGAACCCGTTCATTTAGAATTGCATGAAAAATAAACCATTTCATATCAAATCGAATGAAAACTTAACCCGTTCTTATAAAATCTTGTAAAAAATCAAAAGAAAATTGAGTAAATCAATTAAAATCGAAAGAAAAATTAAACAGTTTATATTTTTCTTTGAATTGCTCATGATTATTTTCCCTTTAATAAAAAAAAAATATTTAAAAATCCTTTTAATCTTTAAACATTTAAATCTCTTTTAAAACACTTTATTTACACTTTAGTTTTGTTTAAAAAATTACGTGTTGTCAAATTTAAAACCACCTCCTGTCAACACCTCCTGCAAATGCCAAAAAAAAATTACGAAAACCCTAAAAAAATAACCAGCAAAAACAAATAAATGTACGGAACATTACAACAAACTTACACCTCCGCCTAAAGGCTGGGTTTTTTTTTTGCTGCAACAATAACAAAAGAAACAACTGCAGCAACAGCAACAGCAACAACAATTAATTTTATTTATATTTTTGTTTGTTTACATGTTTTACATATAATAAGCCTCCATGTTTACAAATACTGTAAATTCTTCTTCTACATCTTTGCTCTTTTTTCCCCTTACTAAGGGATTTGCTTACTTGCTCTCTCTACTCGCACAAATATGATCTCTTTTTGTTTTTGCTTGTAAGAATTGTTTTTGTTCTGATTTCATTTTGTTTTGTGAGACACAATAAATGTAAATATGTAAGAAAATGTAAATAAAAGTAAATCTTTTTGTTTTTGTTGTTTTTTCGCAAGTACATACTGATTGTTTTTGTTGTGTTAATGACAGCTGCGTGTGTACTGTGGCTGTCAACACATGACACTTTTGTTTGTCTTGTGTTGATAATGAAATCTGAAAGCCATACGGCTTCTCGTAATAATGCAGCCAGCCCAGCTTTGTTATTGTTGCCATTTTTTTTTACAAATAAACACAGATCAGTTTAAGCTGTCTCTTGCTGTTGACAATAAAAATCTGAAGCAAAATAATCACATTTAAATAAAATAAAATAAGAAAAACACCCCACAATCAAAAGAACTTTAAGCAAGAACTCTATGTGTAAGCTTTTTGTGGCAGACATTTTTAAGCGCGCAGGCGTTAAGTGTTTATTTAAGGTTGTTGTTGAATTTATTTACTACCAAGAATTCTTTTTTTTATTGTTAACCACATAAATATTTATATTTTTATACTATTTACCTACAAAATTAATGTTTAAGTGAATATAAATCAAGTTGGTAAATAAGCTGTTTCAGATGTCACAGAAAATAAAGAGTTTAAGGCAGAAAAATAAGCCTTAAAAGGGAGTCTTAAGTACTTAGTAAAGGAAAAAATAATAAAACTAAAGCTTTTTAAACAGAAAAGCTCAAAGGAAACATTGCAAAGCCCATTAATTAATATACAAAAGGTCATAATTGTAATGGTTTGCATATGAAAAATAAAAAAAGGAACCGGTTCATAAAGAATCGAATAAAAACTAAACCAATTCAGTTCGAATCAATCGAAATATTAACTGGTTCATATAGAATCGAATAAATAATGATGCGATTCATTTCGAATCATTCATTTCAAATCGAATAAAAATTTAATCGATTTAGAATCGAGTATAGAAAACGAATACAAAATAAACCAGATTATATTGAATTTAATAAATAATGAACAATACAATTTCGAATCGAATAAAACTGAACCGATTCATTTCGAATCGAATAAAAATATTATCCGTTTCAGAAAGAAACGAATAAACAATTAACAATACAATTTTAATCGAATTAAAATGAACCAGTTCATTTCAAATCGAATAAAAATTTAATCGATTAATATAGAATCGACTAAAAAATTAACCGATTCATATAAAAATAAATATGAAATTAATCAATTCATTTAGCAACGAATAAAAATTTAATCGATTAATAAAAAAATCTAATAAAAAATTAACCGGTTCACATCGAATCGAATAAAAATATTATCCGGTTCAGATAGAATCGAATAAACAATTAGCAATATAATTTGAATCGAATAAAAATGAACCAGTTCATTTCGAATCGAATAAAAATTTAATCGATTAATATAGAATCGAGTAAAAATTAACTAATCGACTCATAAAGAAACAAATAAAATATTAACCAATTCATAAAAAATCGAATAAAAATTAACCGGTTCACATTGAATCGAATAAAAATTAAAGCGATTCATAAAGAATTGCAAAAAAATTATCCGGATCATTTGGAATCGAATAAGATTGAACCGGTTCATTTCGAATCGAATAAAAAAATTATCCGATTGATAGAGAATCGAATAAATAATTAACAATATAATTTGAATTGAATAAAAGTGAACCGGTTCATTTTGAATCGAATACTATAGAAGCGAGTAAAAAATTATCCGATTCATATAAAAACAAATATGAAATTTATCAGTTCATATAGAAACGAATAAAAAATTAACCGGTTCGTAAAGAAATGAGTAAAAATTTAACCCGATCATTTCGAATCGAATAAAAATATTATCCGGTTCAGATAGAATCGAATAAACAATTAGAAATATAATTTGAATCGAATAAAAATGAACGAGTTCATTACGAATCGAATACAAATTTAATCGATTAATATAGAATCGAGTAAAAAATTAACAGGTTCACATAGTAATAAATATGAAATTAATTCATTCATTTCGAATCGAATAAAAATATTATCCGTTTCAGAAAGAAACGAATAAACAATTAACAATACAATTTTAATCGAATTAAAATGAACCAGTTCATTTCAAATCGAATAAAAATTTAATCGATTAATATAGAATCGACTAAAAAATTAACCGATTCATATAAAAACAATTATGAAATTAATCAATTCATTTAGCAACGAATAAAAATTTAATCGATTAATAAAAAAATCTAATAAAAAATTAACCGGTTCAGATAGAATCGAATAAATAATGTTAAATATCATTTCGAATCGAGTAAGCATGAACCGGTTTATTTCGAATCGAAAGAAAATTTAACCGGTTCATATACAATCGAATAAAAAAGAAAGCCGTTCATATATAATCAAATGAATAATATTTTTTGAATCGAATAAAAATTAACCGGTTCTTTTCGAATCGAATAAAATATTATTCGGTTTTTGTATAGAATCGAATAAAAATGAAACCGTTTCATATGGAATGGAATAAATAATGAATAAAATAATTTGAATCGAATAAAAATTAACCGGTTCATTACGAATCGAATAAAAAATTATTCGGTTTTTATATAGAAACGAATAAAAAAGAAAACATTTAAAAAAAGAATCATATAAATAATGAATAAAATAAATTGAATCGAATAAAAATTAACCGATTCATTTCGAATCGAATAAAAAATTATTCGGTTTTTATATAGAATCGAATAAAAAAGAAAACATTTAAAAATTAATCAAATAAATAACGAATAATATAATTCTAATCGAATAAAAATTAACCGGTTCATTTCGAATCGAATAAAAAAATTATTCGGTTTTTAAATAGAAACGAATAAAAAAGAACACATTTAAAACAGAATCAAATAAATAATGAATAAAATAATTTGAATCGAATAAAATTTAACCGGTTCATTTCGAATTGAATAAAAAAATTATTCGGTTTTTAAATAGAATGAAATAAAAAACAAAACATTTCAAAATTAATCAAATAAATAACGAATAATATAATTCTAATCGAATTAAAATTAACCGATTCATTACGAATCGAATAAAAAATTATTCGGTTTTTAAATGGAATCAGAGAAAAAAGAAAACATTTCTAAAAGAATCAAATAAATAACGAATAATATAATTTTAATCGAATAAAAATTAACCGATTCATTTCGAATCGAATAAAAAATTATTCGGTTTTTATATAGAATCAAATAAAAAAGAAAACATTTAAAAAAGAATCAAATAAATAATGAATAATATAATTTTAATCGAATAAAAATTAAGCGGTTAATTTCGAATCGAATTAAAAAATTATTCGGTTTTTAAATGGAATCAGAGAAAAAAGAAAACATTTCTAAATTAATAAAATAAATAACGAATAATATAATTCTAATCGAATAAAAATTAATCGGTTCATTTCGAATCGAATAAAAAAATTATTCGGTTTTTAAATAGAAACGAATAAAAAAGAACACATTTAAAAAATAATCAAATAAATAATGAATAAAATAATTTGAATCGAATAAAAATTAACCGGTTCATTACGAATCGAATAAATATTTATTCGGTTTTTGTATAGAATGGAATAAAAAAGAAAACATTTCAAAAATAATCAAATAAATAATGAATAAAATAATTTGAATCGAATAAAATTTAACCGGTTCATTTCGAATCGAATAAAAACTTGTTCGGTTTTTATGTAGAATCGAATAAAAAAGAAAACATTTCAAAAATAATCAAATAAATAATGAATAATATAATTTGAATCGAATAAAAATTAACCGATTCATTTTGATTCTTTTAGAAATGTTTTCGAATCGAATAAAAAATTATTCGGTTTTTAAATGGAATCAAAAAAATAAAAAAAAATCGAGTAACGGTTTTATAAAAAATCCACGTTGAATCGAATAAAACAGAAACCGGTTCATAAAGCATAGAACAAAAATTAACCGGTTCATTTTTAATCGTATAAAAAAGAAAGCGGTTCATATGGAATAAAATAAATAATGAATAAAATAATTTGAATCGAATAAAAATTAATCGGTTCATTTCGAATCGAATAAAAAATTATTCGGTTTTTAAATGGAATCAAATAAAAAACAAACTGGTTGAGATAAAATCGAATAAATAATGAATAATATAGTTTCGAATTGAATCGAATATTTTTCCTATATTTTTATTATTTTTTTATGCTTCCAATGAAATCAATATTTTAAATGACCTTGTTTTTTTTTTTGCTTCACCACCAACATTTATTCCAGAACCTATAATTTTCAAATTGCTGCTAACGTAAATGTTCTAAAAAAGCTTTCTAAAAAGGTTTCAAATTCAATTTTCTATAAAAGAACAAACAATGTAGCAACACTATGTTGGTGGTCTAATTTAATAAAGTTTAAGCTACCAAACCTTAAAAAAACGAAACTAAATAAAAAGGCCAATAAAATGTTGCATAAAGTTTTGAAAACAACCATGTATGATTAGGTCTGCAAACAAAATTCTAATATGGGAGGAGCATTTGCTAACTAAATAAGAAAAAAAAGCTCAAATGGAAACCTAAGACTGTAAGATTGAGTTAAATTAAAATCATAAAAAAATATATAGGGACAACATAATTTAGTTGTCAGTAAACTGATACCACACACATGGTTTTCTTTTTAATTTAGCAACACCTTTTGTTTCAGCATTATTAAGGGTCTTTACATGCATCACACCCTTTGTGTGGCATTAAAACGTGGGTTTTAAAAATTTTGTTTAACAAAATTTTTCATAATTTTTTTTATGAATGAAAAAAAAAAAAATGTATTTTTAAGGAATTTTTTAGCAACAGCTGGTGTTTTTGAATGATCATGTTACCAGGCTGAAAGGTTTTTTTTCATTAACAACAAAATTGCTAAAGATAAAAAACGAATAAAATATAAACCCGTTCATATACATTCGAATACAACAGGAACCGGTTCATAAAGACTCGAATAAAAACGGAAACGAATAAAAAATTAAGAATCGAACGAATACTGATCTATAGAAGCTTTTTAAAAAGCTTTCTTAAGCTTTTTTTATTAAAAGCTTTTTACAAAAATGTTATGCAAAGCTTTTAACAAAAGCTATATGGAAATTCTTTTACGAAAGCTTTTTTAAAAGCTCTTTATTAATTTGCATTGCTACTTTTTAAACAATATTTTCAAGAACTTGAACTTCCAAGAACTTGAACTCTATGAACAGAAATACTTTTTCTGAAGATTCTCTAGTTTTTGTGGCAGCATTTGTTGTTGGTTGTTATTGTTATTGTTGCTGCTGTGTTGTGTCGTTATCGATCTTTTAACAATCAATTTCATGACAAAAACATAAAAATGTGATATTTTTTCTATTCAATAACAAGGTTCCTAACCCCTATAAAAAGTCAAAAAAAAAAGAAAAGAAACAAACAAAAAAACTTTTGCTACAGCAGTAGCAAAAATCGCCGCATGCAATAGTTACAAGAGAATTACAGCGTAAAGTAGCAGCAACAACAAGAAGAGTAAAAAATAAGAAGAAAAACCCAGGCAGCTTTATAAACAAGTCACAATGTCAATGGCTTTAAAGCTCATAAAAATGGTAATGGACACATTTAATGGCATCACGACAATGACATAACTAAACACAACACACAGAGACACAGATATAGATACAGCAATATCATGTATGTCTTGTTGCATGCCTCATATGCTGCTGCTGCCATTCATGCGATTTGAAGAAAAAAAAAAAACAGCAGAATATAAATGTTTTGCAAGCAGCATCAGCCATAACAACAACTACAGAGCAACAACATCATCATTGTTTATTATAGATGAAAATGTTGCTTATTTAAACGACAACAACATCAAGCAGTAACAACAACAACAACCACGTCCAAAGTTTGCAACAAATGCATAATAAATTAATACAATGTTAGAAGAAGGGTCGCATACTTTTACTGACAAACTCTGGCAACAAAAGTCACTGCCAGTAATTACAACTTTATGGACAATTGTAAACTTAACAACAACAGCAACAACAACGACAACAACAACAACAAAATGGAAAAGCTTTTTTTTCAAATAAATAATTTGTAAAATTAAATTGAATATAAACACAGGGAAATTTCTAAATTCATCTAATGAATCGAATAAAAAATTAATCGATTTATATTGAATCGAATAAAAATTTAAACGATTCGTATAGAATTGAATAAAAATTAACCGATTTATATTGAATCGAATAAAAATTTAAACGATTCGTATAGAATTGAATAAAAAATTAATCGGTTCATATTGAATCGAATAAAAATTAACCGATTTATAAAGAATCGAATAAAAAATTAATGAATCGATATAAAATCGAATAAAAATTAACCGATTCCTATAGAATAGAATAAAAAATTAATCGAATAAAAATTAACCGGTTCATTTCCAATCGAATAAAAAATTAAACGGTTCTTATAAAATCCAATAAAAATTGATCGGTTCATATCGAATCGAATAAAAAATTAATCGGTTCATATTGAATCGAATAAAAATTAATTAGTTCATAAAGAATCGAATAAAAATTAACCGATTTATATTGAATCGAATAAAAATTTAAACGATTCGTATAGAATTGAATAAAACTTATTCGGTTCATATCGAATCGAAAAAAAATTAACCAATTTATGAGAATCGAATAAAAATTGAATCGGTTCATATAAAATCGAATAAAAATTAAGCGATTCCTATAGAATAGAACAAAAAATTAAACGAATAAAAATTAATCGGTTCATACTGAATCGAATAAAAATTAACCGGTTCATTTCCAATCGAATAAAAAACGAAACGGTTCTTATAAAATCCAATAAAAATTGATCGGTTCATATTGAATCGAATAAAAATTAATCGGTTCATATTGAATCGAATAAAAAATTAATCGGTTCATATTGAATCGAATAAAAAAGTAATCGTTTCATATTGAATCGAATAAAAAATTAATCGGTTAATAAAAAATTAATCGGTTCCTATAGAATCGAATAAAAAATTAATCGGTTCATAATGAATCGAATAAAAAATGAATCCAAAAAAAAAATTTGCCAATTCATATATAATCGATTAAAAATTAATCGGTTCTATACGAAATCGAATAAAAATTTAAAAGATTCATATAGAATAGAATAAAAAATTAATCGGTTTATATTGAATCGAAAATAATCGGTTCATATTGAATAGAATAACAAACTAATCTGTTTATATTGAATCGAATAAAAAATTAATCGGTTCATATTGAATGGAATAAAAATTAATTGGTTCATATTGAATCGAATAAAAAATTAATCGGTTCATATTGAATCGAATAAAAAATTATTCGCTACATATTGAATCGAATAAAAAATTAATCGGTTCATATTGAATCGAATAAAAATTTAAAAGATTCATATAGAATCGAATAAAAAATTAATCAGCTCATATTGAATCGAATAAAAATTAATCGGTTCATATTGAATCGAATATAAAATGAATCCTTCATATTGAATCGAATAAAAAATTAATCGGTTCATATTTAATCAAATAAAAAAATAATCGGTTCATATTGAATCGAATAAAAAATTAATCGGTTCATATTGAATCGAATAAAAAATTAATCGGTTCATATTGAATCGAATAAAAAATTAATCGTTCATATTGAATCGAAGAAAAAATTAATCGGTTAATATTGAATCGAATAAAAAATTAATCGGTTCATATTGAATTGAATAAAAAATTATTCGGTTCCTATTGAATCGAATAACAAATTAATCGGTTCATATTGAATCAAATAAAAATTAATTGGTTCATATTGAATCGAATAAAAATTAATCGGTTCATATTGAATCGAATAAAAAATTAATCGGTTCCTATAGAATCGAATAAAAAATTAATCGGTTCATATTGAATCAAATAAAAATTAATCGGTTCATATTGAATCGAATAAAAATTAATCGGTTCATATTGAATCGAATAAAAAATTAATCGGTTCCTATTGAATCGGATAAAAAATTAATCGGTTCATATTGAATCAAATAAAAATTAATCGGTTCATATTGAATCGAATAAAAATTAATCGGTTCATATTGAATCGAATAAAAATTAATCGGTTCATATTGAATCGAATAAAAAATTAATCGGTTCCTATTGAATCGAATAAAAAATTAATCGGTTCATATTGAATCAAATAAAAATTAATCGGTTCATATTGAATCGAATAAAAATTAATCGGTTCATATTGAATCGAATAAAAAATTAATCGGTTCCTATTGAATCGGATAAAAAATTAATCGGTTCATATTGAATCAAATAAAAATTAATCGGTTCATATTGAATCGAATAAAAAATTAATCGGTTCCTATTGAATCGAATAAAAAATTAATCGGTTCATATTGAATCAAATAAAAATTAATCGGTTCATATTGAATCGAATAAAAATTAATCGGTTCATATTGAATCAAATAAAAAATTAATCGGTTCCTATTGAATCGGATAAAAAATTAATCGGTTCATATTCAATCGAAAAAATATTGAAAATATTCATATAGATTCGAATGAAAACCAAACCGGCTTACACCGAATAGAATACAAAATGAGCCAGTTCATATTGAATCGAATAAAAAATGAATCGTTCATATTGAATCGAATAAAAAATTAATCGGTTCATATTGAATCAAATAAAAAAATAATCAGCTCGAATAAAAAATTAGTCGGTTCCTATTGAATCGAATAAAACATTAGTCGGTTCATATTGAATCAAATAAAAATAAATCGGTTCATATTGAGTCGAATAAAAAATTAATTTGTTCATATAAAATCGAATAAAATATCAACCGGTTCATAGTGAATCGATTAAAAATGCATCGCTTCATATAGAATCGTAGAAAAACTTAATAAGTTTAAATAAATTCGAATGAAAACCAAAGAATCGTATAATTTCAAAAATTAAAAGAAAGAAAAAATTAAAAAAAAATTTTTTTAAAGCTTAACTTAATTTGTAAGCAAATTTAAATTTTTTATAAGGAAATTATAAAATTGTTAATATTTATAGATATCAAGCAAAATTTTCTTTGTTTTACAAAAAATTTAAAAATTTTTAAAGCAAAAATTAAGAAAATTTAAGGAAAGCTTTTAAAAGTTTTTCGCAATATTTAAATACATTTTAATTATTTTTGGAGGAAATTTAGTTTTTCAAGTTTTTAACTTAGAAATCAAAAGAAATTTATTTAAAAAAAAAAGTTTAAAAATTTAAGAAATTAAAAAATGGTAACTAAATAGTAATGATTTAGTTATCATTATAAAACTTTTCTTATTTAACAAAATTCTCAAAAAATTTTATAAAATTACAAAAAAACGTTGACCATTTAACCTTAAAAGGCAAACAAATTTTGTTTTAATTTGATTTGATTGCCATACATTTGATCTTTAAACTAACGATTTATTGGCTTTTGGATAAAATGATTCGCAGTATTCAATCGAAAATTCAATATTTATCTTTCTAATCTCTATTGACATTTGCTTAAAGAGCAATCATTATGCTTGATTAAATAAATTTGTATTAAAATGATAAAAAAAAAACACCCAATCAAACCCAATACACTCATGTGTGTGTCAAATTCTCTTGACTTTTTTTCTAAGCAGAATATTAAATATCAACTAGATTTCAAAGACCAAAACCAAAATCACACACAAATTTATTTATTTTTATTTTTTTTTTGCTTTAAATTCAACCTTTGAAACTTGGCAATAATATCCTCTGGTAAAGTATTTTTAAGGCAAGAATAATGTCATTTTAAATTATATTTGCACGCATCAAATTTCACTGGAAAACTTGTTGAAAAGACGAAAAATCATTAAAACAGTTGGTGGTTTCTTACACTCCACATTCAACACATATAACTAACCCGGCCATTTTTATTATGTTGAAATAAAGCTTGCAGTTTGTTAAATTTATTTAACACACATCAGACAACACAAAAAAAACAAAAAATATTTATATTTATTTCAGTTTAATTGCCTTTGAAACACATTGTGGTGCTGGCCATCAGCATTATGGCTTTCAAAATGCATATTGGGGGGATTTATGGTTTAAAAGGGTTAAAAAGTCGTTAAAAATTTTAATTTTTTTTCTGTGTTGTTGATTTTTTGCTAATAAAAAAAAAGTAATATACAATTCTTATTATAAGTTTTATGCTGGTTTTTAACAAACTACGAAGGTAATACTGAAAGTTTTCAATTTTATGTGAACCGTTTAGTGTTTTATTCGATTGTATAAGAAACGGTTAATGTGTTTTACTCGATTCTATATGAGCTGGTTAATATTGGGAACAGTTTAATTGGTTATACATAATATTCCTTATGAACCGGTTATTTTTTTATTCGATTCAGCAGGAACCGGTTAATTTGTTAAACTATTCCTTATAAACCCGATATTTTTATTCGATTCAAAATGAACCGGTTCATTTTTTATTCGATTCATAATGAACCGGTTCAGTTTTTATTCGATTCATTATGAATCGGTTCATATTTTATTCGATTCTATATGAACGGGTTTACTTTTATTCGATTATATATGAACCGGTTATTTTTTTATTCGATTCATAATGAACCGGTTATTTTTTTATTCGATTCATAATGAACCGGTTAATTCTGAATCGAATAAAAAATGAACCGGTTCAGTATGAATCGCATAAAAATAACCGGTTTATAAGGAATAGTTCATATTGAATCGAATAAAAAAATAACCGGTTCATTATGAATCGAATAAAAAATACTTTTATTTGATTATATATGAACCAGTTAATTTATTAATTTATATTTTATTCGATTCTATATGAACGGGTTTACTTTTATTCGATTATATATATGAACTGGTTATTATTTTATTCAATTCAGAATGAACCGGTTCATTATGAATCGAATAAAAGTAACCGGTTTATAAGGAATAGTTCATATTGAATCGAATAAAAAATTAACCGGTTCATTCTGAATCGAATAAAAAAATAACCGGTTCATATTTGATCGAATAAAAGTAAACCCGTTCATATATAATCGAATAAAATATGAACCGATTCATAATGAATCGAATAAAAACTGAACCGGTTCATTATGAATCGAATAAAAAATACGTTCATTCGATTATATATGAACCAGTTAATTTTTTATTCGATTCTGTATGAATCGGTTAATTTTTTATTCGATTCAATAAGAACGGGTTTACTATTATTCTATTATATATGAACAGGTTCGTTTTTATTCGATTCGGTATATATCGTTTCATATTTTACTCGATTATATATGAACCGGTTACATTTTTATTCGATTCAATAAGAATCGGTTCATAATTTATTCGATTATATATGAACCGGTTCATATTTTATTCGATTATATATGAACCGGTTCAATTTTTATTCGATTCAGTGTGAATCGTTACATATTTTATTCGATTCAATACAAAACGGGTTTATTTATATTCGATTCGAACGGGATGACTATTATTCGATTATATATTAACAGGTTTTTTTTTGATTCAGAAGGAACCGGTCAATTTTTAATTCGATTCAGAATTAGCGGCTTAATTTTTCATTCGATTCAGTAAGAATCAGTTCATATTTTATTCGATTCAGAATGAACCGGTTAATTTGTTATACTATTCCTTTTAAACCGGTTATTTTTATTCGATTCACAATGAACCGGTTAATTTTTTATTAGATTCATAATGAACCGGTTCATTTTTTATTCGATTCAGAATAAAAAGGTTTAGTTTTTATTCGATTAAGTATGAATCAGTTCATATTTTATTCGATTCAATATAAACGCTGATTTCTATATTCTAGTCAGAATGAACCGGTTCATTATTTATTCGTTTCAGAATAAACCAGGCTAATTTTTTTATTCGATTAATCGAATAATTTTCAACCGATTAATTTTTTTATTCGATTCAGAATGAAAAAGTTAACATTTTTATGCGATTATATATGAACCGATTAATTTTTTATTCGATTCAGTTAAAACCGGTTAAATTTAGTTTCGATTATGAACCGTCTAAATTTTTTATTCCATTCTTTATGGACGTGTTAATAATTTTTATTCGATTCAGAACCGAATAATTTTTTTAGTCGATTCAGAGTGAACTGGTTCTTTTTTTTCGATTATATATGAACCGGTCAATTTTCATTCATTTCCATATGAACCGGTCAATTTTTATTCGATTCTTTATGAATCGATTAACTTTTTATTCGATTCAGTATGAAGCGGTTAAAATTTTATTCGATTATATATGAACCGGGTTTTACATTCGTTTTTTATTCGATTCAGTATGAACCGGTTCATATTTATTCGATTCAATATAAACCCGTTTAGTTTTAATCGATTATATACGAACCGGTTATTTTTATTCGATTCTGATTGAATCGGTTATATATTCATTCGTTTATATATGAACCGATTAACTTTTTATTCGATTCAGTATGAAGCGGTTAAAATTTTATTCGATTATATATGAACCGGGTTTTTCATTCGTTTTTTAATCGGTTCATAATTATTCGATTCAATATGAACGGGTTTAGTTTTAATCGATTATATACGAACCGGTTATTTTTATTCGATTCAGAACCGAATAATTTTTTTAATCGATTCAGAATGAATTGGTTCTTTTTTATTCGATTATATATGAACCGGTCAATTTTCGTTCATTTCCATATGAACCGGTAAATTTTTGTTCGATTCTATATGAATCGATTAACTTTTTATTCGATTCAGTATGAAGCGGTTAAAATGTTATTCGATTATATATGAACCGGGTTTTTCATTCGTTTTTTAATCGATTCAGTAAGAACCGGTTCATATTTATTCGATTCAATATGAACGGGTTGAGTTTTAATCGATTATATACGAACCGGTAATTTTTATTCGATTCAGATTGAATCGGTTAGTCGTTTATATATGAACTCGTTAAATTTGTATTGGATTCTATATGAACCGATTATTTTTTTATTCGCTTCAATATGAACCGGTTCATATTTTATTCGATTATATATAAACCGGTCAATTTTCATTAATTTCTATATGAACCCGTTAAATTTGTATCGGATTCTATATGAACCGATTAACTTTTTATTCGCTTCAATATGAACCGGTTCATATTTTATTCGCTTCAATATGAACCGGTTTTTTCATTCGTTTTTTATTCGATTCAGTATGAACTGGTTCATATTTTGTTCGATTCAAAATGAACGGGTTTTCTTTTATTCGATTAACTATGAACCGTTTAGTTTTTTATTCGATTCAGATTGAACCGGTTCATTTTTGATGATATATGAACCAGTTAAATTTATATTCGCTTCTATATGGACAGGATAATTTTTTATTCGATTAAAATTATTCGATTATGAACCGGTTTCCTTATTATGTGATTAAATTTTTATTAATATCTATAGATATTTTAATTTTTTATTCGCTTTTATACGAATCGTTTTGTTTTTAATTCGTTTCTATGTGATCCGATTACTTTTGATACGATTTTAAATGAACTAGTTCATTTTTATTCGCTTTTAATATGAGCAGTTTCAATCGGTTAAATTTTGAATAGTTTTTATATGAAAAAAGATTTATTTTTAATGCTTTCTCTCTAACTTTTTTCCACAGTTTTAATTTTTCATTATTTCCCAGCTCTGGTCGGCTCTCTTTAAAATAATTAACACTTCGTTATGGTTTTTTCGTTACAACAACAACAAAGTGTTTAAAACTTTGTTGTTGCAAACAGAAATATGCGAGCAAAAAAAAATGTTCATAATTGCAACGCATTTGGAAATGCGGAAAAAAAAAACAACAAACCAACAATAACAGCAAATAAAGAGCATGCAGCATTTGTTAACAAAAAAAAATAAATAAATAGTTGGAAAAACAGTTAGCAACTTTAAACTTAAACTTTGGACATCAGTTATTCCGAAACAGAAACAGAAACATTTGTTAATGTTGCAGCCACATATGAACATACTCGTATGTGGCAAGTAACCAGGTAAGTAGGAGACTGTGTAGTGTTGTGTTGCAAATAGTTGTATTACCCAAAACATGCAATTGATGTTTCATTTCTATGTTTCGTTTGTTTGTGGTGGCATTACAACACACATTATGGCGCCAGTAATTACACAAATACCGCCACGTTACAAATTCTTTTCAAAACTTTTTCCGTTTTTTTCCCCTTGTTTTTTTGATGTAATGTTGCTTTGTAAACTGCTGACTTCTTTCACTGCTTTAATGTTAAAATGTTAGAAATAAAGATGAGTGTCTAGGAGTATTGAGGAAAAAAAAAGAAACTAAAAATTCTACACGCTTTTAAGGAAACTGGCAATTGCATCAAGTATTTTTACAATTGCATTCATTTCCAACAGGTTAAATGTTTGCTGTACTCTCACTCACTCACTCACTGATCTCATTGTTGCCTTAAAATGACGTTAAATTGTTTTAAATGTGACAATATGGCGTCATTATTATTTTTATTATTAAATTATCCAGAGACCTGACAGCAACTGAAACATCAACTACAAATTTTAATGAACAAATAAAATTTTGAAATCTTACACATTTCGCTATCGTGTTAATTAGCTGGAACAATACAAAGAGAGCAAAAGCTAAAAGATTTAAACTGTGAGATAGCAGGTCCTTGGGGTCCTGGTTAATTAAATGATGAAGCTAATATCATGGGGTATTTTTACTTAAATATGGTTATAATTAAAAGCATAAATGGAAAAAGAGAAAAAAAGCTTTTTTGTAAAAAGGTGCAATCAAATGTTGGAACATTGTAAAAACGGTTTTGAAAACAAATTTAACCATTTAAAGCACTTTTTTTTTAAATTTTCCTAGTTTTTGTAAACTTTTGAGAAATATTTTTTAAAAGCTTTATAAAAGCTTTTCTCGAAAATAAAGGATTTGTTGGAAATTTTAACATTTTAGCCATAAGAAATTAATTTGTTGCGTCTTATCATAGTTTCATTTGGATTTTATAAACTTTTGAGAATTTTTTTTTAAAAGCTTAATAAAAGCTTTTCTCTAAAGTTAAGACATTTTGGAAAATTTTATCATTTTACCTATAAGAAATTAATTTGTGATGCATTTTCATAGTTTAATTGTGTTTTTATAAACTTTTGCGAAATTTTTTTTAAAAGCTTAATAAAAGCTTTTCCCGAAAATTAAGAAGTTTTTGGAAATTTTACTATTTTATTCATAATAAAGCAATTTGTGATGCATTTTCATAGTTTAATTGTGTTTTTATAAATTTTTGAGAATTTTTTTTAAAAAGCTTAATAAAAGCTTTTCTCTAAAATTACGAAATTTTTGAAAATTTTACCATTTTATCCATAAGAAATTAAATTGTGATGCATTTTCATAGTTTATTTTTTTTTTATAAACTTTTGAGAAATATTTTTTAAAAGCTTAATAAAGCTTTTCTCAAAAATTAGGAAATTTTTGTAAATTTTACATTTTATTCATAACAAATCAATTTTTGATGCATTTTCATAGTTTAATTTTGTTTTATAAACTTTTGGAAATATTTTTTAAAAGCTTAATGAAAGCTTTTTTCGAAAATTGAGAAATTTTTGAAAAAAATTCCCATTTTTGCTATAAGAAATTAATTTGCAATGCATTTTCATAGTTTAATTGTGTTTTTATTAACTTTTGGAAATTTTACCATTTTATTCATAACTAATTATTTTTTTGCTTATTTTCATAGTTTAATTGAGTTTTTATAAACTTTTGAGAAATATTTTCTCAAAGCTTTTCTCAAAAATTAAGATATTTTTGGAAATTTTACCCTTTTAATCATAACAAATCAATTGCTGGCTTTGTTTAATTGTGTTTTTATAAACTTTTGAGAAATATGTTTTAAAAGCTTAAAAAAGCTTTTCTCAAAAATTAAGAAAATTTTATAAATTTTACCATTTTATTCACAATAAAGAAATTTGTGATGCATTTTCTAGTTTTATTGGGTTTTTTGAATTTTTGAGAAATATTTTCTAAAAGCTTTATGAAAGCTTTTCTGAAAAATTAAGAAATTTTCGCAAATTTTACCATTTTATCCATAAGAAATTAATTTGTGATGCATTTTCATAGTTTTTATAAACTTTTGAGATATATGTTTTAAAAGCTTAAAAAAGCTTTTCTCGAAAATTAAGAAATTTTTCTAAATTTTACCATTTTATTCACAATAAAGCAATTTGTTATGCATTTTCATAGTCTTATATTGTTTTTATAAACTTTTGAGAAATATTTTCTAAAAGCTTAATGAAAGCTTTTCTGGAAAATTAAGAAATTTTTGCAAATTTTACAATTTCAGCCATCACAAATCATTTTTCAGCATTTTCATAATTTCATTGTAATTTTATAAACTTTTGGAAATATTTTTTAAAAGCTTAATGAAAGCTTTTCTCAAAAATTAAGAAATTTTTCTAAATTTTACCATTTTATTCACAATAAAGCAATTTGGATGCATTTTCATAGTTTTATAGGGTTTTCATAAATTTTTGAGAAATATTTTCTAAAAGCTTAATCAAAGCTTTTCTCTAAAATAACGAAATTTTTGCAAATTTTACATTTTTATCCATAAGAAATTAATTTGTGATGCACTTTCATAGTTTAATTTTTTTTTATAAACTTTTGAGAAATATTTTTTAAAAGCTTAATAAAGCTTTTCTCAAAAAAGCTCAAAAATTAAAGGATTTTTGGAAATTTTACCAGTTCAGCCATAAGAAATTGATTTATGGCTTTAATATAAATATTTTAAAAAGCTTTAATAAAGAAGCTTTTACAAAAGCTTTTTTATACAAAATTTTACTTCAAATGTTATTTTTTCAACCTTTTTATATAATTTTACCAGTAATACTTAAACGACTGTAATAAAAAACCCTTTTTAAGCCTTGTTTCCACAACAATAGTCAATTTTATGATGAAAACTCATAAAATTAAAATCGAAACCTGTAGAAAACAGACAAAAGTTTTGCCAACTGGCTGCTAATGTTTTGTATTTTAGTTATTGTTGTGACATTGGCAATAAAATAGCAAGATGTTTAGCTGAAAACGAAAAACCACTAACAACACAACACCGCCAGCCAGCACCACAATCATCTCATGCAGCAGGCCTGGCCAGGCCAGGCCACAAGATAAAAATGCAGTCAAAGAAAACAAAAAGCATTTCTTCTAACCACAAAAAGCTAAATAGAATAGAAATGAATACAAAAGCTCAATAATAAAGAAAAAAAGTAGTAGCATTTGTTAAGAGTTGTTGGTGGATGTGTTGTTGGTGCGATTGGAGATGCTTTCGTTTTGATATTGATGACATCGCTACGGTAGGAGACATTTAACAAGCGATCAACGTGAATGGCGACATGTTTTTTGTGATGTTGTTTCATTTAGAATGTTGCATGTTGCAAATACTAAATAAAACTTACACTTACACACATAAAGAAAAACTCTGTTAACTATAAAAACCCATACAATTATAAACTTTTGACATTTTCTACATTTTAGCCAGGATTTACGTTAAATAAAAGAGGAAAATCGTTGATATTGTTGGTAACAATCTTGAAATGCTACTGTTGTTGTAGTTTTAGTTGCTGTTGTCGCCGTCGTCTGTTGCCAATTGCTAGACTTATTCTTTTGGTCTTGGTGGTGGTGGTGTTGGTGCTGGTGGTTTAACATTGAATTTTTTTTTTCTACTTCTGGTCTCTGTGTGTTGTCAATCGATCGTTATTTATTTTTTTTTTGCTGTTTTTTGTTGTTTTCGTCTTGTATGTATTTTCTATTTCTCTGTGGAAAAGTAAAGGTTTTCCAAAAAAGATCCAAACAAGTTCAATAGCATGCTGGCGACAATTGTTGGCAATTGCCACCACCAACTAACCAACTAACCACTAACATGACGACTGCAAACAACTACTGTTTTGTTTAGAAAAAAACAAGATGCCAATAGAAAAAATTTTACAAATAGCAAGGTCGATAATTAAGAGCATTACACAGGAAGTAAAAGTAAAAAAAAAAATAAAGATTTGAAGAAAAAGCTTTTACTAAATTTTTTAATAAAGTTTTAAAGAAAAAGCTTTTAATAAAGCTTTTACTAAAAAGCTTTATTAATTAATTTTTACTAAAAGCTTTAATAAAGCTTAATAAAGTTTTTGTAAAAAATAATAAAGTTTTTGTAAAAAAGCTTTCAATAAAGATTTTATAAAAAACTGTTCATAAAGTTTTTATTTTAAAAGCTTTTAAAACAATTTTATAAAAAAAGCTTTTAATAAATTTTTTATAAAATAGCTTTTAATAAAGTTTTTAAAAAAAGCTTTTAATAAAGTTTTTAATAAAGCTTTTACTAAAAGGCTTTTAATAAAGCTTTTACTAAAAGGCTTTTAATAAAGCTTTTACTAAAAGGCTTTATTAATTAATTTTTACTAAAAGCTTTGATAAAGCTTAATAAAGTTTTTTTTAAAAAATAATAAAGATTTTATAAAAAGCTTTTAATAAAGTTTTTATAAAAAAGCTTTTAATAAAGTTTTTATAAAAAAAGCTTTTAATGAAGTTTTTATAAAAAAGCTTTTAGTAAAGTTTTTATAAAAAAGCTTTTAATAAAGTTATTATAAAAAAGCTTTTAATAAAGTTTTTATAAAAAAGCTTTTAATAAAGTTTTTATAAAAAAGCTTTTAATAAAGTTTTTATAAAAAAGCTTTTAATAAAGTTTTTAAAAAAAGCTTTTAATAAAGTTTTTATAAAAAAGCTTTTAATGAAGTTTTTATAAAAAAGCTTTTAGTAAAGTTTTTAAAAAAGCTTTTAATAAAGTTTTTAATAAAAAGCTTTACATAAAGTTTTTAATAAAAGCTTTTAATAAAGTTTTTAATAAAAAGCTTTAAATAAAGTTTTTAATAAAAAGCTTTTAATAAACTTTTTAATAAAAAGCTTAAAATAAAGTTTTTATAAAAAGCTTTAAATAAAGTTTTTATAAAAATGCTTTTAATAAAGTTTTTTTAAAAAAGCTTTTAATAAAGTTTTTATAAAAAAGCTTTTAATAAAGTTTTTATAAAAAAGCTTTTAATAAAGTTTTTATAAAAAAGCTTTTAATAAAGTTTTTTTAAAAAAGCTTTTAATAAAGTTTTTATAAAAAAGCTTTTAATAAAGTTTTTATAAAAAAGCTTTTAATAAAGTTTTTATAAAAAAGCTTTTAATAAAGTTTTTATAAAAAAGCTTTTAATAAAGTTTTTATAAAAAAGCTTTTAATAAAGTTTTTATAAAAAAGCTTTTAATAAAGTTTTTATAAAAAAGCTTTTAATGAAGTTTTTTAAAAAAAGCTTTTAATAAAGTTTTTAATAAAAAGCTTTTAGTTTAATAAAAAGCTTCAAATAAAGTTTTAATAAAAATCTTTTAATAAAGTTAATAAAAAGCTTTTGATAAAAAGCTTTTAATTAAAAACTTTTAATACAGTTTTCAATAAAAAGCTTTTAAAAAAATTTTCAGAAAAAGCTTTTAATAAATTTTTTAAGAAAAAGCTTTTTTAATGCATTTTTAATAAAAAGCTTTTAACTAGGTTTTTAATATACATAGTTTTTAATAAAAAGCTTTTTATGATCTATAACTAAATGTTTAACCAATTTGCTTTATATTCCAACAATTCCACAAGCAATTTCTGTAGCTCACAAAAGAAAACTTTAACAAGAAGCTGTGTATAATCAAAGCACAATAGAAAATGAGGCAAAAATCTTAGTACTCAGCTACTTGCCAGGGTTTGTTTAAGAAAATATTGTTGGCTTTTCAAATTAATACAAAAACAACCTAAAACAACAAATGAAATAAAGTAGAAGAGAGAGAGACACAAAAAAAATACCGAATTGCCAGGCATGTTTTGTGTTGTCGTTTGTTTTGTAGTCGGTTAAAATAGTTTGTTGTTGTCAATAATATTGTAGTTGTTATTAGTGTTGTTGTTTTTTCATGTTGTTGTTGCTGTTGAATATTTCTCCTCAACACACACAGCATGTGGCTGGGCAAAGCAGCCACCACATTCTAAAATCAGCAGCAGACGAAGAAAAACTTCCAAGAAGTAAAACAGATTTCTAAGCAGCACGTTCGCAATGTCATTATCATCATCAACATTTACAGCAGCAACGACAACAACAACAACAATTGCAACAAGCATTAGCAACATTGACAAGCAAACAGCCAGCAACAGTCAACTACGCGAGTGACTATCTATCTGCATTAAAACAAACAAACAACAAAAAAACATAAGTTTATTTGCAACGACTGTTTTAGCTGCTGATTGCATGTTCTTGGCAATTTTTTTTTCTTCTTGCTGTTGTTGTTTTTGTTCTATGGCCGCTTTTCATTTGGCATTTTTTTTTTTTTGTTCCTTATTTTTGACAATCAGGGTCGTTTGCTGCTGCACACACCACCACAGTCTGTGCAAGTCATTCCAGCAGCTCAAAAGTAGCATCGCTCGCTGATTGTTACAATAGATGTCAACAGTCAAGAGCAGCTGTTGTGCTGCTGCCTGCATTTAGCCAGACTGTAGACTGTAGACTTTTTGCGAGAAGCTAAGATTGTGTTTAAAAGTAAAAATAAGTAGAAAATGAAGCGTGTTTTACTGCAACGCTTCTGTGTGACAATTTTCTGCAAAATTGTTTAGTGTGTTTTTGTGGTTGAATGTTGGAGGTGGCCATTTTGAAGGTTTATTAACATGCAAAACAACAATAACAACAACAGCAGCAATGATAATAATACCAAAAAAAAAGTCATCAAGATTAGGGGCTTATTTTTGCTACCAAAACAAAAAGTAATAACGGGCCGAAAGTTGTATAGATTTCATTTAAGATCTCAACAACTCAAAACTCTAAATTGTTTCAAAAGCTACCTACAGAAGCTTTTTACAAAATCCTTAATTTTTATACTTTTTTTATAGTTTAATTGCGATTTTATAAACTTTTGAGAAATATTTTTTAAAAGCTTAATAAAAGCTTTTCTCAAAATTAAGATATTTTTGGAAATTTTAACATTTTAGCTATAAGAAATTAATTTTTGATGCATTTTCATAGTTTAATTGAGTTTTTATAAACTTTTGAGAAATATTTTTTAAAAGCTTAATAAAAGCTTTTCTCGAAAATTAAGAAATTTTTGAAAATTTTTGCCATATAAATTAATTTGTGGCTTAGTTCCATAGTTTAATATGGTTTTTATAAGCTTTTGAGAAATATTTTTTAAAAGCTTAATAAAAGCTTTTCTCAAAAATTAAGAAATTTTGCCATTTTATTCATAATAAAGAAATTTATGGCTTATTTTCATTGTTTAATTGCAATTTTATAAACTTTTGAGAAATATTTTCTCAAAGCTTATTAAAAGCTTTTCTCAAAAATTAAGATATTTTTGTAAATTTTACCATTTTAGCTATAAGAAATTAATTTGTGGCTTATTTTCATAGTTTAATTGTGTTTTTATAAACTTTTGCGACATTTTTTTTAAAAGCTTAATAAAAGCTTTTCTCAAAATTAAGATATTTTTGGAAATTTTACCATTTTAGCTATAAGAAATTAATTTTTGATGCATTTTCATAGTTTAATTGCGATTTTATAAACTTCTCAGAATTAATTTTTAAAAGCTTAATAAAAGCTTTTCTCGAAAATTAATAAATTTTGGGAAATTTTGCCATTTTATTCATAATGAAGTAATGTTCTGATGGATTTCATGTGTTTTTATAAACTTTTGAGAAATATTTTTTTAAAGCTTAATAAAAGCTTTTCTCAAAAATTAATAAATTTTGGGAGATTTTGCCATTTTATTCATAATAAATAAATTTGTGATGCATTTTCATAGTTTAATTGGGTTTTTATAAAGTTTTGAGAAATATTTTTTAAAAGCTTTTCTCAAAAATTAAGAAATGTTTGAAAATTTTACCATTTTTGCCATATAAATTAACTTGTGGCTTATTTCCATAGTTTAATAGCGTTTTTATAAGTTATTGAGAAATATTTTTTAAAAGCTTCATAAAATCTTCTCTTAAAAATTAAGATATATTTGGAAATTTTAATATTTTATTCATAATAAAGCAATTTTTGATGCATTTTCATAGTTTTATAGGGTTTTTATAAACTTTTGAGAAATATTTTTTAAAAGCTTAATAAAAGCTTTTCTCAAAAATTAATAAATTTTGGGAAATTTTACCATTTTATTTATAACAATTCAATTTATGGCTTATTTTCATAGTTTAATTGCAATTTTATAAACTTTTGAGAAATATTAGTTAAAAGCTTAATAAAAGCTTTTCTCAAAAATGAGCTTTTCTAGAAAATTAATAAATTTTGGGAAATTTTGAAATTTTATTCATAATAAAGCAATTTTTGATGCATTTTCATAGTTTTATAGGGGTTTTTTTAAACTTTTGAGAATTAATTTTTAAAAGCTTTTCTCAAAAATTAAGAAAATTTTGGAAATTTTACCATTTTATTCATAATAAATAAATTTGTGATACATTTTCATAGTTTTATAGGGTTTTTATAAGTTTTTGAGAAATATTTTTTAAAAGCTTAATAAAAGCTTTTCTCAAAAATTAAGAAGTTTTTGGAAATTTTACCATTTTATTCATAACTAATGAATTTGTGGCTTATTTTCATAGTTTAATTGGGTTTTTATAAACTTTTGAGAAATATTTTTTAAAAGCTTAATAAAAGCTTTTCTCAAAAATTAAGAAATTTTGTGGAAATTTTGCCATATAAATTAATTTGTGGCTTATTTCCATAGTTTTATAGGGTTTTTATAAAATTTTGATAAATATTTTTTAAAAGCTTAATAAAAGCTTTTCTAGAAAATTAATAATTTTTGGGAAATTTTACCATTTTATTTATAACAATTCAATTTATGGCTTATTTTCATAGTTTAAGTGTTTTTTTAGAAAAAATGTTTATAATTTTGATAAAATGTAACTTTAACCTTAGTTTAATTAGCATTTTAAGGCCTTTAAAATAATGTTTATATGTGAAGTATTAAACAAAAAAAAAACTTTGAAATCCTTTAAAATAAAGCGCCTTGAATTTTTTTCTTTTGCCATGTACTGGTATGTACATTAAAAGTATTAAATCTCTTTCAGACTGTCATGTAAGTCTAAAAGAATTTCGTTTTTTTTTTGCTGGTGCTGTCCTGTAGTTGTTTTTAAGAGTTATGTGCATAGATAACTAGATTAACGCATGCACTAGTCCGCGCGCTTGCGCTCACTCACTCACATTTTTATGGGCAAGAAGACAGACGGACGGACGGACGGACGGATAGACAGACAGAAACGGTCGGTCCAGAACAATTCGTTCGTGTTGTTGCTGCTTTGGCAAAGAGATGTTAACAATTTGACAGTTACTTTAGACGAGACGAGATTAAAGTTACAACGTTATCTAGAAGTTTAAAAAGTTTCAGTTGTTGTTTTTTTCGCTGGCTTTCATGGCATTTGTTTTTATCTATAGAGTTGGGTTCAAGTCAAAGAGTTACGCTTCAAATACGGCCTGAAATAGTTAAAGCCCTTTATAGCTAAAAGTGCTGTTTTCTGCCACATTTTAATTTTTAAAATTTCAAGTACGTTTTCAGTAATTGTATGCTAAGGTTTCAAACCAAACAGTGCTGCGATACCAATATCAAAAGCTTTACAAAATCATGTGTAAGAATTTCAAAATCTTTGGTTTATTTTCCTTTTGCCTAACCACTGTTGGCTTGGCTAAATAAAAAAAAATCGCGTGGCGATAAATAAATGCAAAAAGTTAAAAGTTAATTGGTTTTTGTCAATCTTTACCAGCTCTTCGCTCTTCATAGCCCTGCTGCTTTAACTTTTTACTGAAAGAAACCAAATCCTAAACTCTAAACATTATTTTCTTCTACACTAATCTTTAGCTTTAGGTATATAGACATTTTCAGTGCATCCTATAACCAAAGAAAAACCACAAAATGTGTTTAAGAAGAGACATGGTAACGAAAACTTTAAAATAGACATAAATACCATTAAACATATGCCAACTTTAACTATAACTACAAGGCAACAAACCAACAACAACAACACACAACTAAATTATAATACAACAACAAAAAAAAACTTTTATATGATGGTTTGTTAAAGCCCTGCACTGATACTCTTCTAGTTACACACAAAAAAAGCTATAAGATTTATAACAGTTTAATTAGTCAAAATGTCAGAAACCATTGACAGGCTGGCAACTAGAGAAGAGATTACATTTCAAAATACTTAAACTTACAAATAGCAAAGAAATAGCTTTTTTTTGTTTGCCACATTTCTCATCATCTCAAACAACAAATTAATCAAGTATGGCCAAATAATTGCAGGCTTTATAAAAAGCTCTTCCAAAAACTTATGACAAAATATTAAAAATTATGCTTTTGTTTAAGGAAACCTTGGAAATATATCAAAATTTTCAATATTTATATAAAATTTTACAAAGCTTTTGAAAATATTTAAAAGCTTATTGAAAGCTTTTGTTATTAAGTCCTTTAAAACACCACAAAACTATGGAAATTTGGCAAAAATAAATTTTATATAAATAAAATTAACAAAAATGTCAAAGCTTTTGAAAATAATTAAAAGCTTATTGAAAGCTTTCGTTATTAAATCCTTCAAAACACCATGAAACTATGAAAATTTTACACAAATAAGTTTTTAATTGATAAAATTAAAAAAAAATTTCAAAGCTTTTGAAAATAATTAAAAGCTTATTGAAAGCTTTTGTTATAAAGTCCTTTAAAACACCTCAAAACTTGGCAAATTTGGCCGAAATAAATTTTATATGAATAAAATTAAAAAAAATGTCAAGCTTTTGAAAATAATTAAAAGCTTATTGAAAGCTTTTGTTATTAAATCCTTCAAAACACCACAAAACTATGAAAACTTGACACAATTAAGTTTTTTATTGATAAAATTGAAAAAAAATTACAAAGCTATTGAAAATTATTAAAAGCTTATTGAAAGCTTTTGTTATTAAGTCCTTTAAAACACCACACAACTATGAAAATTTTGTAAAAATTAATTTCTTATTGATAAAATTACAAAAATTCATATAATTACTCAATTTAATTGAAAAGCTTTTATAAAGCTTTTAAGAAATATGTCTAAATACTGTCACAAAACCACTAAACATGAAATAAAATCAATATTTTTAATAAAAAAACATTAAAATTACAAAAAGTGTAAAAAGCTTTAACTACTTTTTAAAGCTTTTTTGTAAGCTTTTGGTATAAGCTATAATAAGTGATAAAAAACAAAGAAAAGTATAAAAAAACCAATAGAAATTAGCCAGAATCTCATTTCTATGATAAAAATGCTAAAATTTTCTGAAATTTGTTTTATTTAATAAAAAGCTTTAAAAAAGCTTTCAAGAATTATGGCTAAAAATGTTACCAATCGGCAAATCTTGCGAAGTAAATCATATTTGTAATTTAAAACTTTAAAAAAGTGTTTAAATCGTGAATTAATTTTTAAAGCTTTTTTGGAAGCTTTTACTAAATACTCAAAATAAATATTAAAAGACAAAGAAATGTTTAAAAAGCAATAGAAATTAGCTATAAACCCATTTATTTTAATAATCCGGGTTAAATTTGTGAAAATTTATTGATTTTCATGAAAAGCTTTTGTAAAGCTTTTACGAAATGTGCTTAAAACTGTCACGAAACCACTAAACTTGTATATGATCAATGTTTTTAATAAAAAAAACCGTTAAAATTATAAAAAATTGTTAAAAGCTTTAACTAATTTTCAAAGCTTTTGTGTAAGCTTTTGGTATAAGCTATAATAAGTGCTGAAAAACTAAGAAAAGTTTAAAGAACCCATAGAAATTAGCTAGAAACTCATTTCTATGATAAAAATGGTAAAATTTTCTGAAATTTGTTTTATTTAATAAAAAGCTTTAAAAAAGCTTTCAAGAATTATGGCTAAAAATGTTACCAATCGGCAAATCTTGTGAAGTAAATCATATTTGTAATTTAAAACTTTAAAAAAGTGTTTAAATCGTGAATTAATTTTTAAAGCTTTTTTGGAAGCTTTTACTAAATACTCAAAATAAGTATTAAAAGACAAAGAAATGTTTAGAAAGCAATAGAAATTAGCTAAAAATCCATTTTTTATAATAAACAGTGATAAATTTGTGAAAATTTATGGATTTTCATGAAAAGCTTTTCTTAAGCTTTCAAGAAATATGACTAATAATTAACACAAAACCTCTAAACTTGTAATAAATCAATGTTTTTAATAAAAAAAACCGTTAAAATTATAAAAAATTGTTAAAAGCTTTAACTAATTTTCAAAGCTTTTGTATAAGCTTTTGGTATAAGCTATAATAAGTGATAAAAAACAAAGAAAATTAGCCCGAAACTCATTTCTTATGATAAAAATGGTAAAATTTTCTGAAATTTGTTTTATTTAATAAAAAGCTTTTAAAATGCTTTCAAGAATTATGGCTAAAAAAGTTAGCAGTCGGCAAAACTTGTGAAGTTATCAATATTTGTAATAAAAAAACTTAAAAAAAGTGTTCAAATATTGAATTAATTTTGAAAGCTTTTTTTGAAGCTTTTACTAAATACTCAAAAATAAGTATTAACACATAAAGAAATGTTAAAAATTAATAGAAACTAGCTAAAAACCCATTTATTATTATAAACAGTGTTAAATTTCTGAAAATTCATAGATTTTCATGAAAAGCTTTTATAAAGCTTTTACGAAATATGCCTTAAAACAATCACAAATCCACTAAACTTGTAGTAAAATCAATATTTTTAGTAAAAAAAAAATGTTAGAATTATAAAAAAGAGTTAAAAGCTTTAACTGAAAGCTAAAACTACATCTAAAAGCTTTTTTTAAGATATCTACTAATTAAACAGTTTTAAGGCTGTTAAAATATTTCAAATTCCATGCCTTTTCTTTTGTTATTTCTAAAGATTATTATCTTAAAGCTTGAAATATTTGAATACTTTACCTAATGCATTTAATTGTTAAGAATCTTACTTAGTTCTTTTAACATCTTCATAAAATTGTTTAATTATTAAACATTTTTATTTGTTTGTTGTTTTTTTTAGATTTTTCACCTTAAATTACTTAGTGTGCGAGCGAGTGAGTACTTGGGCTTATCGTATTCATTAGAACCCTTCTAATGGATACGTTATAGGATGGCTGGTTGGTTAGTTAGTTTTTCCAGTTTTTGTTTATTTGCTGGCGGTAATAAAAATTCAAACAGTCAAGTTTTATGACACATACTTAAATAGCTGGGGATGTATAGTTTGTTGTATTTCTTTTCTTTTTTTGCTTCTAATTTCCATTTACATGAACATCAATTTAACAATAAACATTTAAACAGAACACTAAGCAGTGAAATAGATAGTTGGCATGAATGGACAGACGGACGGAAGGACGGATAGATGGATGTATGATTGGCTTTATGGTTAGTTGAGTTAGTGTTCCTGATAGTCTTGATGTTTCTTTTGTTGGTGTATATTCCTCACTTTAGTTTCAATGTTTTTTTATGCTAAATTTTCCAATGTTACGCACCATCTACAGTTTTAGTGTGTGTGTAAGTGGACGGACGGACGGATGGACGAGTGTATTCGTATGTATTACTTTTATATGGCTGGATGGTTGACTATTGATTTAGTGTTTAGTGTGATGATGGTTGATGTATTATTCTTTTTTCAATTCAATGTTGTTTTATTTGTATAATAAGGCCTATACACCCAACCCTCGCACCACAATCATTATGTATTTTTTCCCTTCAACAGAAGTCTTTAAAAATTTAAGAAATTTGTGTAAAGATTTTTAGAGTTTTGTTTAAACTTTAGTTTAGCAATATTTGTTAATTTTGTTAAACGAGTTTTAGGTGTAGATTATTGGTTTAGTGGCGATGCTTAAGTGGTATAATGACGCGACGTGTCTCGTTTTTTTCTTCAGCTTGTTGCCTTAAATCTGTTTGTGTAAGTGTCCACTTTAAAGCCTCGACTGTTGTGTGGTCTTAGCCTGGCCTGACCAGTTCTGTTTTGGTTTGTTTAAGTTCTACTTAATACTTTTCAACTCAAGAAGATTAAATTTCAATTCTTTATTTGTGATTTTTTCCCTTTTTTCTCATTTATAATCCAACAAAACAAATACTTTTATTTCAGAATTTTTTTTGGCTGCATGACTACCAAAAGCTTCTTTTTAATATGTTTCTATTAAGTTTCTGTTGGTCTTAATCATTTCATGGTTGTAACTTGACATGGCTGCATTGAAACCTTTAAATTTTCTAAATAAATAAAGATAAATTACCTTAAAATTCTAATGAATTTTTAATAGAATTAAACGATTTGTTTTAATTAAATATTGTTTTAGGTTTAAGGAAAATCCATAATGTGTTAAAACATTAGTTATGTTTGAGATAGTAAAACAAATATTTTCTTAACTTAAAAACCTAAAAAAATTATATCTATTTTATAGAAAAATCTTAATAAATACATTATTTTGAGTTATTTAGTAAAAGCTTACAAAAAAGCTTTAAAAATTAATTCAGATCAAAAAAATTTTAGAAAATTATACTCTTTTTATCATAAGCAATGAGTTTCTGGCTAATTTCTATTGTTTTTTTATTTTCTTTGTTTTTTAGCAGCTTTTACCAAAAGCTTACAAAAAAGCTTTAAAAATTAGTTAAAGCTTTTAACACTTTTTTATAATTTTAACGTTTTTTTATTAAAAACTTTGATTTTATTACAAGTTTAGTGGTTTTGTATCAGTTTTTAGACATATTTCTTAAAAGCTTTAAAAAAGCTTTTCATGAAAATCAATAAATTTTCACAAATTTAACCCGGATTATTAAAATAAATAGGTTTTTAGCTAATTTCTATTGCTTTTTAAACTTTGCTTTGTATTTTAATACTTATTTTGAATATTTAGTAAAAGCTTACAAAAAAGCTTTAAAAATTAGTTGAAGCTTTTAAAAGTTTTTTATAATTTTAACGTTTTTTTATTAAAAACATTGATTTTATTACAAGTTTAGTGGATTTGTGATTGTTTTTAGGCATATTTTTTGAAAGCTTTACAAAAGCTTTTCATGAAAATCCATAAATTTTCACAAATTTAACCCGGATTATTAAAATAAATGGGGTTTTAGCTAATTTCTATTGCATTTTAAACTTTGCTTTGTATTTTAATACTTATTTGGAATATTTAGTAAAAGCTTACAAAAAAGCTTTCAAAATTAATTCAGGATTTTAATACTTTTTTAAGATTTTTATTACAAATATGGCCTACTTCACAAGTTTTGTGAAGTTTGGTAACATTTTTAGCCATATTTCTTGAAAGCTTTTGAAAAGCTTTATTATTAAATTAAACAAATTTCAGAAAATTATACCATTTTTATCATAAGAAATGAGATACTTGCTAATTTCTATTGGTTTTTTAAGCTTTTCTTTTGTTTATCACTTATTATAGCTTATACCAAAAGCTTTCAAAAAAAGCTTTTAAAATTTGTTAAAGCTTTTACATTTTTATTTATAATTTTAACATTTTTTTTATTAAAAACATTGATTTATTACAAGTTTAAAGGTTTTGTGTTAATTATTAGCCATATTTCTTGAAAGGTTAAGAAAAGCTTTTGAAGCAAATTAAAGAACTATTAGAAATTTAATTGGTTTCTGGCTAATTTCTATCATATGATGTTTTTTAGTACTTATTTTGCAGTATTTAGGAAAATCTTACAAAAAAGCTTTCAATATTAATTAAAGCTTTTAAAAAAAAATCTATTTAATAAAGTCTTTCAATGTAATTAATACATCTTTTAAAGATTTTTTTAAAAATTTTCATTATTAACTTTCCAAAAACTAATTAAAATATCACCCAACCCCGATAAAACTTTGCGACATAAAGAAGAGAAAAAAAATATCCACCAAAAATGTTAAGGAATGAATATCTTTTCAAATATGCAAATAAAATACTCTAAGCACGAAAGAAACAAAAAAGCTCACAAAAAAAGCCAGCTTTGAGCCTTAACACAAGCCACGTAAAAGACGAAAATAACGTAACATGACCAAAAACAGAGAACTTTGATCAAATAAAACGAACTAAAAATGCAAGAAAATTATACACACAAACCAAACAAGGAATATTTTTTTGTTTTTTTCTTAAACTTTTTTCACAGATAGGATTTTTTTGTTTTTGTTGCTGCTTGGATATTTTCTAAAGAGGCGGCAGAAAAGCTTTGATATTGTGTAAAGCCCTTTTTTGAGTAATGCAAAACTACAGAGCAACAACAATAACAAATAAACATACTTATACATTTTGAGAAATGATCAAAAAACTTAAAAGCCGCTGCAAAGCAAAAAAACCAAACAACCCGGTATTTGGACATCAAACAAGGCAACAAACAGCAAAACCAACAACCAACAATAATAATGTTTTACAACTACTGGACCATAAAGAGCTTTTACAAGAAAGATGCGCTAAAGATCCTTTTGTTAAATGTCGTCGTTATGAATCTTCTTTTAATTTTTTTGGTTTTCTTGGTTACTGGTCCTCCACATCGATGATGTTTGTCTTTAAGTGTCAGACTATCTGTCTGTATGTCCACCTGTCTTAAGTATTAAATGATGTTACTCTCCTTGTTACTTCTTGTTGCTGAGTTGAGTTGTACTTATGCTGTATTCCCCACTTGAAACTAAAGCTCTTTTTTTCTATATTAATTTTTATATTTAAAGGATTATTTATATTTAAAGTCTTTGCCGCTCTCTGTCGCTTTCTTTAAGTTGTAGGATTTGTTATCAAGCTGCAATTTTAACTTGTTATGAAATCAAGAAGGACTTTTTTTTCTAAAAAAAAATAAGATTTATTTGAATGTTTGCATCACGTTGATATACTATATGATGTCGTAGAGATCATAAATCAAAATTAAATGTACATTTTCAAATGTGAAATACAGTGAACAGCAAAAATATTTTCAAAAAATTCTAAACTTTGCAAAGAAAGCTTTTGCTTTAAAACTTTCAACAATACTCTATGACAAGAAATCTTGAAATTTTTTTGGAAAACTAAGAAAGCTTTTAGTTTTTTTGTTCACTGTTCTCAAAATATTTGTGTAGCTTTGAGTTCTTTTTGTTTTTCCTTTTTTGCCATAAAACTTTTAGCACCTGGCCATAACAAGTGATAAAATGGACAGTATTTGTGATTAAATACGAAACAAGTGTCAATTACAATAGAAGTTTTGTTGCGGTCATGTTGAGACAATCAAAATAATAAAACAAATTTAAACACTGAAAGAAAATTACTTCAAACTATTTGTAATAAATGAAAAGTTACAAAGAAAAAGCTTTTGTTTGTAAAAAATTTCTCAGAGAATCTATTTAGTTTTGAAAGCTTTCTAATGTGAAAAAGCTTTGGAACTGAACATGTTTGATAAAAAGCCTTAACATTTTCAAAAGCTTTCATAAAAACATCTAAATTTTGTAATGTTTTATACGAATTGCTTAATTAAAAGCTTAAGTAAAAAACATTTTAATTTGTAAAAGCTTTTAAATTTGCAAAAGCTTTCTTATAAAAGCTTTCTTATAAAAGCTTTCTTATAAAAAGCTTTAAAATTGTAAAGCTTTCATATAAAAAGCTTTAAAATTTTAAAAGCTTTCTTATAAAACATTTAATTTTTAAAAGCTTTCTTATAAAAAGCTTTAAAATTTTAAAAGCTGTCTTATAAAAAGCTTTAAAATTGTAAAAGCTTTCATATGAAACTTTTATTTTTAAAAGCTTTCTTATAAACAGCTTTAAAATTGTAAAAGCTTTCATATAAAACTTTTATTTTTAAAAGCTCTCTTATAAAACTCTTAATATTTAAAAGCTCTCTTATAAAACTCTTAATTTTTAAATGCTTTCTTATAAAAAGCTATAAATTGTAAAAGCTTTCTTATAAAAAGCTTTAAAATTGTAAAAGCTTTCTTATAAAACTTTTATTTTTTAAAAGCTTCTTTTATAAAACTCTTAATTTTTAAAAGCTTTCTTAAAAAAGCTTTAAAATTTTAAAAGCTATCTTACAAAACTTTTATTTTTAAAAAGCTTTTTTATAAAACTTTTATTTTTTAAAAGCTTTTTTATAAAACTTTTATTTTTTAAAAGCTTTTTCATAAAACTTTTATTTTTAAAAAGCTTTCTTAAAAAAATCTTTAAATTTTAAAAGCTTTCATATAAAAATCTTTAAAATTTTAAAAGCTTTCATATAAAACTTTTATTTTTTAAAAGCTTTCTTATAAAAAGCTTTAAAATTCTAAAAGCTTTCTTATAACTTTAATTTTTTAAAAGCTTTTTTCATAAAACTCTTAATTTTTAAAAGCTTTCTTAAAAAAGCTTTAAAATTTTAAAAGCTCTCTTACAAAACTTTTATATTTTAAAAGCTTTCTTAGAAAACTTTAATTTTTTTAAAAGCTTTCTTAGAAAACTTTAAGTTTTTTAAAAGCTTTCTTATAAAACTTTAAGTTTTTTAAAAGCTTTCTTATAAAACTTTAATTTTTTAAAAGCTTTCTTATAAAAAGATTCAAAATTGTAAAAGCTTTCATATAAAACTTTTATTTTTAAAAGCTCTTTTATAAAACTCTTAATTTTTAAAAGCTTTCTTATAAAAAGCCATAAATTGTAAAAGCTTTTTTATAAAACTTTAATTTTTAAAAGCTTTTTTCATTAAACTCTTAATTTTTAAAAGATTTCTTATAAAAGCTTTAAAATTTTAAAATCTCTCTTACAAAACTTTTAATATTTTAAAAACTTTGTTATAAAACTTTTATTTTTTAAAAGCTTTTTTTAAAAAAATCTTAATTTTTTAAATCTTTCTTAAAAAAAGTTTAAAAATTCAAAAGCTCTCTTACAAAACTTTTAATTTTTTAAAAGCTTTCTTACACAACTTTAATTTTTTAAAAGCATTCTTATTAAACTTTTATTTTTTAAAAGCTTTCTTATAAAAAGATTCAAAATAGTAAAAGCTTCATATAAAACTTTTATTTTTAAAAGCTCTTTTATAAAACTCATCATTTTTAAAAGCTACAAATTGTAAAAGCTTTCTTATAAAAAGCTTTAAACTTGTAAAAGCTTTCTTATAAAACTATTAATTTTTAAAAGCTTTTTTTATAATACTCTTTCTTATAAAAAGTTTTCATATAAAAAGCTTCAAACTTTTAAAAGCTTTCTTATAAAATTTTTATTTTTTTATAAAAATCTTCATATTTTTAAGCCTTCATTTTCTAAAAAGCTTTCTTATAAAACTTTAAATTTTAAAAACTTTTTGAAACTATTAATTTTACAATAAACTACTCGGTTTTAAAAAATTGTCTTCAAAAGCTTTAAAATTATTTTTATTTTCAGAAAACTTTCTTCAAAAGCGTTAAAATTCTAAAGGCATTTTTAACAAGTTTTTAAAAGATTTATCAGAAAGCCTGTCATATTGAAAGCTTTCAAAATATGAAAAATTATTGAGAACAGCTATTTTATACTGCTACAGAGAGACTAGAAAAGCTCTTTATTTAAGAATTTTTCTTTGCCAAACCGGATATTTTAATAATTTTTTAATTAATTCTTAGGCGAGAAACAAAACTGTCTTTAATTTTTGACTATTTTGAAAGCTTTTGTTTTTTTTTTGTTTATTCTTTACAGTCAAATTGATTTATAGACAAACCAGTCAAGCCGTATGCTGCTGATTTGTTTTGCATGTTCGCATGCAATGCAATTAATAAAAATCTAAACACTGCTGGAGTTGAACTCTTTGGGTGCAGAGACAATTTAGAAATGCTGTCATTTGAATGAAATTAAGAATGAAAAACAAAATCAAAATAAAGAATTTGGTATAAAATCCCACACCACAAACACATCATTTAGACGACAGCATAAATACCATTAAGTCTGTCCATGCGTCCGTCCTCCTGTCTGTCCTTTAACTATATGAATTGAAAATAAAACTTTTCTATTTAGCCTAATGGCATAAACGTGTCCAAAATAGTCGATTTTTTTTTCTTTTGTAAAAGCAACTCAATAATGACAAGCAGCTCTGCGAATGTATAAACGTTTGGGCTTAAAAGCGATTACCGAATAGAATTTTTTCAATTGTCATTTACCCTCTCCCCGTTTAGAACTCACTGCTTACTCATTTACTGGAAAAACAAATGAGAAAAACAGCTTTGGTGTTTTGCTGAAATTGCAACTGGTCTTAATTCTCAATTACTTCCAACATTATTTCAATTTAAACTTGGTTTTATTTGTAATTTCAGTTCTTTTTTTTTTTTCTATTTCTGCTGATGTTGATATTAAAACGTTGCATGTGGTATAAATAATGTTGCATATCATTACTGTCAGAGAGATAGATTTTTTGTATTTACAATATACTGCCAATACTTTGTTCTCTACAAAAACACATATTTGCACGAAAAAGAAGAAAACAAAAAAAAACAATATTTAAATAAGTGTGTGGTTGGTTGTTAGGGTTACATTGTTGTAAATAGAGTTTGTTTCTAGAGAGCAGAGCGAGAGAGGGGAGAAGAGGAGGTTTATAGTTAGCATAGAGTTGTAATGTTTAGACCATAAATTATGGGTCAATGGTTAAGTTTTACTGTATTTCTGTTGCAAGTATTAAATGCATAAATTTAGTATCAGTAACTAGTAGAGAAGATGGAGTTGTTAGATTTAATGATGAGTCTGTTTTCTAAACTATACTACACTTTAATTTGTGCAAAAACAATTCATTAACAGGTTTGTTACACAAAAATTTAAGAATTTTTTCTAAATATCTTCGAATTTTTCCTCAGAATTTCTTTAAATATTTTTCATTCGAACTTTCAATATTTTTCGAACATCAAAAAATATGACAGTTTATGTATATAAAGATCTAAATTATGTTATTTTACCTTTCAGGTGTAAAAATTAGATAATTTCATGTTTTCGAAAATTCGAAATTAAGTTCGAAATTTTTCGAACATTCAAATATTGACCTAAACATGAAAATTTTAATAATTTAATTAAATTTATGTAATTTTACCTTTCAGTTGTAAAAATTAGATTTTTTCATGATTTTCGAAAATTCGAAATTAAGTTCGAAATTTTTCGAACATTTCAAATAGTGACTAAAACATGAAAATTTTATTATTTGATATCAATACTAATAAAATTTAGGTTTAGTTTGAAATTTTCCTAAGAGGTTCATGCAATATTTTGCATTCGAACTTTCAATATTTTTCGAACTTTTAACAAAATGAAAATTTTTTAATATAAAGGCCTAAATTATGTTTTTTTACCTTATAATTGTAAAAATTAGATTTTTTCATGATTTTCGAAAATTCGAAATTAAGTTCGAAATTTTTCGAACATCTTAAAAATTGCTTAAAACATGAAATTGTTAATATTTTAAATGAATTCTAATAAAATTTAGCTTTAGTTGCAAATTATCCATAGAATTTCCTTAAATATTTTTCATTCGAACTTTCAAAATTTTTTCGAATTTCAAAAGAAATTTAAATTTTTGAATATAAACTTCTAAATTATGTTATTTTACCTTTAAATTATAGAAATTAGATTTTTTCACGATTTTCGAAAATTCGAAATTAAGTTCGAAATTTTTCGAACATCTAAAATATTTAATAAAACATGAAAATTTTAATATTTTAATTAAATTTATGTTATTTTACCCTTAAATTGAAAAAATTTGATACTTTCCTGATTTTCGAAAATTCGAAATTAATTTCGAAATTTTTCGAACATCTTACAAATTGTTTAAAACATGAAATTTTTTAATATTTCAATCAAATTTATGTTATTTTGCTTTTCAATTATAAAAATTAGATACCTTTCTGATTTTCGAGAATTCGAAATTAAGTTCGAACATCTTAAAAATCAATTAAAACATGAAAATTTTAATATTTTAATTAAATTTATGTTATTTTACCCATAAATTGATAAAAATTAGATACTTTCATGATTTTCGAAAATTCGAAATTAAGTTCGAAATTTTTCGAACATCTTAAAAATTGTTTAAAACATGAAATTTTTTAATATTTCAATCAAATTTATGTTATTTTGCTTTTCAATTGTAAAAATTAGATACCTTTCTGATTTTCGAGAATTCGAAATTAAGTTCGAAAGTTTTCGAACATCTAAAATAGTGACTAGAACATGAAAATTTTAATATTTTAATTAAATTTATGTTATTTTACCTTTCAATTGTAAAATTTAGATAATTTCATGATTTTCGAAAATTCGAAATTAAGTTCGAAAGTTTTCGAACATCTAAAATATTTATTAAAATATGAAAATTTTAATATTTTTATAAAATTTTTGTTATTTTACCTTTAAATTGTAAAAGTTAGATATATTCGAAAATTCGAAATTAAGTTTGAAATTTTTCGAACATCTCAAATTTTGACAAAACATGCAAATTTTAATTAAATTCATGTTATTTTACCTTTCAATTGTAAAAGTTAGATATTTTCATGATTTTCGAAAATTCGAAATTAAGTTCGAAAATTTTCGAACATCTCAAATATTGACTAAAACCTGAAAATTTTATTATTTTAAATGAATTATAATAAAATTTGGATTTAATTTGAAATTTTCCTAAGAATTTCAATATTTTTCTAAAAAGCTCAGCTTTTAGTCGCTTAAAACTTTATTATTTTATTGCCCTTTTTTGTTATTATTCTCTTCAAGTGTTAAGTGCATAAACATTTTATTGTAATTTCTAGTCTGGAATTTGATTTGAAAACAATTTATTCTAGTAGAGTAGTGATTGCCATTTGCAGTTATTTAATAAGACTCGTTAGCAACAATGTTGCCACAAACCAAATGCATACAAACAACAAAGTGTAAATGTGAAAAAATTTACATGAATTATAAGATTTAATGGAAAAAAAATGTAATAAAAGACACGTGGAAAAATCGTTTTAAAGAAAAAAGCTTTAAAGCAATAAATCATTAGCTTAATGAAGCCATTTGTAGCATACGAATTTAAATTTGGTTAAAAAGCTCTTTAAAAAGGGTTTAAATGTTGAATATATAATGATAAAGCTTAAAAGCTTTTATTTTTTTTTTTTTGATTTTTAAAATTTAAGGAAATTTATTAAAATCATTTTGAAAAACTTGAGCTTTAAAGCTTTTTTCAAGTGTATTTTGGATTTTTCTACAAAAATTTAAAAAAAAATAATTTTTTATAGCTAAACCACATTCAAAAGAATAATTCAATAACCACAAATATGAAACATATAAACAATTTGCAAAGCACAGACAAAAAGCTCAATAATAAATAAAAAATTCTGCAGCCAGAGCACCACAATCATGAGCTCAATATCAGCCTAAATGTATAAAGAAAAATAATTAAGCCGAAACTGATGATGACCACAATCATAACACATTGTTACCCCTGATCATAAGCAGCACCAAAATTTCCAATCCCAAGTTTTGGTTTGAAAAAAAAATTCGTATTGCGTGCAAAAATTGTATCATGTTTTCATTTGGTTTCAACTTTTTTTATTTTTGTTTGGTTTGCAAGCCTGACTTCAAATTGTTCTTATTCGAGGTTGTATTGTATTTTGACAATTTCATGGATGATAAGCTTAGCATGCAAATTAGCATTTTTTTGTTCTCTCTCCTCGTTTAGAGAAATAAAAAAAATAATAAAAAACTTTAAAGCACGCACGCATTAGTTGAATTAAAAATTTTGTTGTTGATTTTTTGCCTTTCATAAAGCCCCAGTATTTTATATTTTATTTATATGAGAATTACTGTAGTTTGACATTTCAGTTTGGCCTGCTTTAAAGGACATTTGGTCTCGTATGACTGTATGTATGACTGCTTTGTACGTGCTTAAATAATATTTTTATATTTACATATCATTGACATTGACAGTTTATGGTCAAAAACGTGTTTGGCATATTTTTGGAATTCATGTTTTTATGGCCACCAAAAACCAAACCGCAAATAAAAATATTATTGAAAAAAATATTCTGGAAATAAAAATTAAAAATTTCCAAAAAATAATAAAAAAAAACTTTCTCTTTATAAGCTAAAGTCCTGGTAACAAATATTTTAGTTATCTGCAGCTATTACAAACCAACCAAATAAAAACAGTTAGTATGTTATCAATCAAAAGTCATTGTTAAGTGAATTTAACAAGTAACACGACAACAATTCAGGGAAAAAGCAATCACCAACACAGACATATAAACATATAGAAACACAAAATGATTTAAAAACTAAAAGAAAACTTACAAAAAATAAATTTCCAAGAAAATTTAAACAAAAACTGAGTTATTAAAAAATAAAGCTTTAAAGCTCTAAAAAAGCTTTTAGTTTTGAAACCCATTTTGTATGCCAAATAACTTCTTTTAACAAACTAAGCCCTAAAACCTATTAAAAGCATTACAAAATCAAATTTTATAAAAAGAGCTTTAAAGCTTTTATTTCGAAAACTATATAAAATTGAAATTTTAACCTTAAAATAAATAATTTAATTAAAAATCAACACAAAAATCCACAAAACTTGTAAAAACAGCTAGAAACTGAAATTTTATTAAAAAAGCTTTAAAGCTATTATTTCGAAAAATACAAAAAAATCAGATTTTAACCCTAAAATACATAATTTAATTAAAAATCAACACAAAAATCTACAAATCTGGTAAAAAAGCAAAACAACATCAAAAAATTACTTATAAAAAAAATAAAGCTTTCAAGCTCTAAAAAAGAACTTTTAGTTTTTAAAGCCATTTTTTATCCCAAATAACTTCTTTTAACAAACTAAGCCGCAAAACGTATTCAAATCTATACAAAATCAAATTTTATAAAAAAAGCTTTAAAGCTTTGATTTTGAAAAATATATAAAATTTAGATTTTAACCCTAACATACATAATTTAATTAAAAATCACTACAAAAATCAACAAATCTTGTAGAAACAGCTAAACAACAACAAAAAAATTACTTATAAAAAATAAAGCTTTAAAGCTCTAAAAAAAACTTTTAGTTTTGAAAGCCATTTTTTATACCAAATAACTTCATTTTACAAAGTAAGCCATAAAACCAATTAAAAGCAATACAAAATAAAATTTTATGAAAAAAGCTTTAAAGCTTTAATTTTGAAAAATATATAAAATTAAGATTTTATCCCTAAAATACATATATAATTAAAAATCACTACAAACATCAACAAATCTTGTAGCAACAGCTAAAAACTAAAGTTTTAATAAAAAAGCTTTAAAGCTTTAATTTTGAAAAATTAATAAAATTAAGATTTTAATCCTGAAATACATAATTTAAATAAAAATCAATACAAAAATCCACAAATCCTATAAAAACAGCTGAAAACTAAAATTTTATTAAAAAAGCTTTAAAGCTTTTACTTTGGAAAATAAATAAATTTATGATTTTTATAGCCAAACCTAGTCAACAATTTATGAACATGCTACAAAACTTATAAAAACGTTAAAAAACAACTTTTTTGAAAAGAGCTTTAAAGCTTTAATTTTGAAAAATTTATAAAATTAACTAAAATTGATATTTTAATTCAAAACTAATTCAGCAATAAACTAAAAAGCAAAAAAACTTGTAATAGTAGTTAAAAACTCATATTTAATTAAAAGAGCTTTAAAGCTTTAATTTCAAATATTAAGAAAATTATGATTTTATGTATAAAATAAACATGTTAATGATTAGTTAGGTCAACAATATAATTTATAAGAAAACATAAGCTGATAAATAGATTCTTATAACATGTTTAGACTTAAAGCTTAAAAGCTCTAAAGAAAGCTTTTAGATTAAAGATACATTTTTCATCACAAATAACTTATATTAATAATGTAAGATATAAAACTTATTAGAAATGGTAAAATAATAAAATAAAATGAAAAGAGCTTTAAAGCTTTATTTAAAAAATTTAAGATTTTACAGTTTAAACTATTTATTTAGTGAAATATGAACTAGAATTATTAACTAAACTAAAGAAAGTTCTTAAAAAAGCATCAAAAACTTATTAGGTACAAAGCTTTAGTTAAAGCTTTCAATTATTTTAACTTATTAAAGCTTAGGCTAACAAAATAGGCATTAAAACTAATACAAAAGTCAATAAAAATAACTTTTGCTAGTGAGAGCTTTAAAGCTTTTTATAGACAACATTTAGGTTTTGCTATTAAAACGCATTTTTAGTTAAAAATATGATGTACGTTATCAATAATATCACAAAAACTTACACAATAAGCCTTACTATGGCTTTATTATGGCGAGAGCTTTTAAGCTTTTGTTAAAAATTTAAGATTTCAGCATTCTTTTTATAAAAATATTAATTAGAATAAATAACCAAAGTAAAAAAAGATATTAAAAATAGCAAAAACGCAAAATAATATGCAAAGCTTTTAAGCTGAAGTGAAAGCTTTAAACTTTTAACAGCATTTTAAAGCTCTTGAACAAATTTTTTCAACTTATAAAAACTCATGCTAACAAAAGTGTCATTAAAACTTAGACAAAAGGAAATAAAATAAATTTTAAAACCGGGAGCTTTTAAGCTTTTTATACAAAATATAAAGCTTTGCGTCTAAAATACATTTTGTTATATAAATATCAACTGGACAAAATGACAAAACTAAATAACAAGCTAAAAAACGAAAAAAGAGCTTTTAATATAAAAAGCTTTAAAGCTGTAAGTGCTTGAATATATGATTTTAAATGATTAAAGTTATTGTAATTGGTTTGTAATAATTTCTAATCATTTACCCATTTTTCTTTGTAATTATGTTTGCTATTCATGTCAATTGTTTATCACCAAACCCTCGTATGTCAATTATTTTTATTATCAATTCTTTTTTTGTTCTTTTTTTTACCACCCAAATACAAAAATCAATAACTATTCGATTTTATTGAAATGTCATTACCATTTTTGTTCACTTTCATGTAGATAAAATTGCTACCAATAACTAGATAAAAAACTAAAGGTTTAATTACTATAGAAACTAAATAAAAAAACAAAACCCAGACAAATACACAATAAATTCACACAAAAATATACAAATGAATTTAGTCACATTACATTGCATTTGGGGCTACAATGAGCATAAAGAGATAACAGAAAAAAAAGAACTGTTTGTAACAAAGTTTAATTAAAAGCTGAAATAAATGAAACTCAATTAACATTTATTTGACAAAACCAAACTACACAATTTTAATTAAATTGCAGAGAATTAATTTAGGAAAAATTATTATTATTTTTTTTATAATCAGCAGGATAAAGCTTAAGGTTTTCATGACATGTTTAACCTAGTTTCTGGTAGTAGAAAACAACATAAATTTAATAGAAAACATCACTATATTAAAGTTCCTTTTTTTATTACTCTCTGGTCTTTAGTTAGCAAGACTCATTTAAACGTTCAATTTATATATTTTCTGTTTGTTTTTGCTTGCCTGCAAGTGAAAGGTGTCATGTAAAAGTCTCCTAAATAGTCGACAATTAAAAATTTAACAAAACAAAACAAAAGTTTTTATAAACTCTCTAGAGTTTTTTCTTGCACACAAATTTAATTTCTTTCTAAATAAAGAACAATTAAGTGCAGTTGATACTTTCGAAAATAAAAATAACTAAACTGAGAAAGAAATAACGTTAAACCATTGAGAAACAAGTTAAATATCCCAAAGAACAAATTTTATAAAGAAAAGCTTTAATTTAAGAGCTTTTATAGAATAGCTTAATACAAAGCTTTTAGATAAAGTTCTCTCTGGTAAATTCTTAATATAAAGCTATTTTATATGCATTTTTGCTATAAAATCATAATTAAATTCATATTTAGTATTAAAGCTTTAAAGCTCTTCTAAAAAAATTTGAGTTTTTAGCCAATTTTAAAGGTTTTGTTGCTTAGTTTGTTAGCAGAAGTTATTTATATTAGGAAAATTGCTTAAAATAGAAAAGCTTTTTTTAAAGCTTTTAAGCTATAAGTCTGTATATAGTATAATAAGCTATTTATTACATTAATTTTCTTTATAACTTATACTGACAACTTAATTTTTCAATAAAACATATAATTTATAACTGAAATCTTAATTTTCTTTAAATTGTGTAGGAAAACTTTTTAGAGCTTTTAAGCTTTAAATCTGTGTTTAGCTTAATAATATTAAAAATCCTATTGTTGACTTAATTTTTCATTAAAAAATATTTTTTAGGCAAAAAATCATAATTTTCTTTAAATTTAAAATAAAAGCTTTAAAGCTCTTCTAAAAAATATGAGCTTTTAGCCAATTTTATATGTTTTGTTGCTTAAATTGTTAGCAGCAGTTATTTTTGTTAGGAAAATTGCTTAAAATTAAAAAGTTTTTTTTAAAGCTTTTAAGCTTTAAATCTCTATTTAGCATAATAACCTATTTACTACATAAATTTTCTTTATAATTTATTTTCTTGACTTAATTTATCTATAAAATATATAATTTACACCTAAAATCTTAATTTTCCTTAAATTATGTAGAAAAGCTTTAAAGCTCTTTTAATAAAATAAGAGTTTTTAGCCTTTTTATATGATTTTTAGCTTTCTGTGTTATTGGTTTTCATTAACATATACATTTTAAACATAAAATCTTAATTTTCCTAAACTTTAGTTTTACAGCTTTAAAGCTCTTTTAATAAAATATGATTTTTTAGCTATTTATTACTTAAATTGTCTTTATAACTTATTTTCTTGTCTTAATTTGTCTATAAAATATATAATTTACACCTAAAATCTTAATTTTCCTTAAATTGTTTAGAAAAGCTTTAAAGCTCTTTAAATAAAATAAGAGTTTTTAGCCTTTTCATATGATTTTTAGCTTAATGTGTTATTGGTTTTCATTAACATATACATTTTAGTTATAAAATTTTAATTTTTTTTAATTTTAGTTTAAGAGCTTAAAGCTCTTTTATTAAAATATGATTTTTTTAGCTATTTATTACTTAAATTTTCTTTATAATTTATTTTCTTGACCTAATTTTTCTATAAAATATATAAAATCTTAATTTTTCCTAAATTATGTAGAAAAGCTTTAAAGCTCTTTTAATAAAATATAAATTTTTAGCTTTTTTATAAGTTTTTTTGCTTTTTGTGTTATTGAGTTTCATTAACATATACATTTTTAATATAAAATCTTAATTTTCCTTAATTTTAGTTTAAGAGCTTTAAAGCTTTTTTAATAAAATATGATTTTTTAGCTATTTATTACTTAAATTGTCTTTATAATTTATATTCTTGACTTAATTTTTCTATAAAATATATAATTTACACCTAAAATCTTAATTTTCCTTAAATTGTGTGAAAAGCTTTAAAGCTCTTTTAATAATATATGAGTTTTTAGCCATTTTATATGATTTTTAGTTTACTGTGTTATTGGTTTTCATTAAAATATACATTTGAGTTAAAAAATCTTAAATTTATTTAAATTTATTTTTAGAGCTTTAAAGCTCTTTTAATAAAATGTAAAATTTTAGCTATTTTTCAAAGTTTTGTTGGTTATTGTTATATTGTTGATTTAATTTTCTATGAAAATATAGATTTTACTTAATTTATTCTACTTTTTAAATTTAAAGCTTTAAAGCTCTTTTCATCAAATTTGATTTTTAGCCTTTTTTTATAAATTTTGTAGCTTATTTTTTAATTGTTGAATTGGTTTGGCCATAAAATCTTGAATTTATTTATTTTTTTAATTATAAGCTTTAAAGCTCTTTTAACTAAATGCATGATTTTAGCTATTTCTACAAGTTTTGTTGCTTATTGTTTTAATGTCTAGTTAATTGTCAATGAAAATATAGTTTTTAATCAATTTTATGTTTTTTAAAATAAAAGCTTAAAAGCTCTTTTTTTAAAAAACCTTGAAAATTAAAGGTTTTTTCATAAAAAAAAAACTTTTAAATCTAAATAGAACATTAAAAAACCCCTTAAAGGATTAATTGAAGTCAACTCTTGACACATGATGCTTTTTTGAGAGCCACACAACAAAACTAAACAATGCCAGCCATCAGACACTTTCAAATTAGATGTTAAAAGACATGAGGAGGGAAAAACAGCCATCAAAAACATATTCTAATGGTATTTGCAAACAACTGATGAAATTACCAAAAACTATTATGTTGTAGGACAAAAAACCAAGCCCCAGCTGGTGTTGGAAAAGTGTCAAATTTATTTAGTTTTGTATTATATTAGATTCTAGGAATATTTAAAAATTTTTGAAAACAAAAACTAACTTGATACTTTGTATGCAATTATTTTGTTGCAAGTGCTGTCTGTTGGTTGATGTTTGAACTAAGAATGCTTTTTTGAACATGAAAGTTTAAACTTACAGATGTTTGTTTTAAGGAGTTGGCTGGCTGATGATAAAGATGTCTCTCCCACATGCACACGTTCTGTTGATTTTAGCTACTGTTCTGAAATTACTTATTATTCAAGCTATCTCTAGTTTATAAATGTTGGAAATTCATGTTTGTATTTCTATGTTCTTTTTTGTGTGTCTTTTAGTTTTTATAGTGTTGACAATAATGATGTGTCGTCGTTGCTGTTGTCATGACATGAATGTCATAATTTTCATAGTCATAAGTTTTCATGACTTTTGTGATTAGTAATTCGTACAACACATGAGATTTTTAACACAATCTTGTAAGTTTCATTTCATATTTTGTTTTTGTTTTTTTTTTTGTTGCATATTTAAATATGCAACAAAGAGGAGCTGGCTGAGCTTGTCATGAAGTCACAGTCAAGCAAATCTTGTACAAATCTAAATATTTTAATGTTTACATGTAAAAAATAAACATAAACAGAAGCTCATATTTTCTTTATTTTTTTTGCTGTTGCACGATTCTTGGGAAAAAAAATTTAATATTTTTGCTTAAGAAGTTTGTTGGACAAACTGATTTACAGGAAATTTTAAGGAAAAAGAAAAAATAAATGATAATGGTCACACATTAAATAGCAAGATATTGCTTAGATTCTCAATAAACAATGACCCAAAGCTTTCTAGTTAAATTCCCCCTCAAAAAAAACTAAAACAATTCCAAGAAATAAATTCATATTTAACATATTAATTGAATAGTAAATCTATAACTTTTCTCCTTAACTAACCAGAATTTCCTTAAAGTTTTATATAAAAAGACATTTGTAAAGCTTCTATAATCTACTTTTTTATGGCGAAACTTTTGTTTAACACTTTTACGGCATTTCAAATGAAAAGTAAAACTATTATGGGGCAAGGGTAGTCACACAAAGTAAAAACTCAATTATTGCTACACACCTTAAAGGCTTTCAAATTGAAATACACCAACAAAAAAAAAAAGAAATAACTAAGAAACGAAACCCCTCCAAATACAGGAATTATTTTATTAGAGGCAGCTTAAACTAAAAAGCGGTAGTTTTAATACTTTGAAGGAAAAGTAACAGTTAAAGCTTTTTTTTAAAAAAAAAAGTTTAAATCAAGCTTTTTGAGAAAAAAAGTTCCAATAAATAAAATACATGTTTTTAAGAAAAAAAAATTTTAAATAAAAATTTTTAGAAAAAAAAATATAAAAAAAGCTTTTTTATAAAAAAGTTTAAAATAAAATTTTTTTAGAAAAAAATTAAAAATAATGATTTTTTATTGTATTGTAAAAAAAATAAAAGCTAGAAAAAAGTACTAAATAAAGTTTTTTGAGAAAAATAATTTTAAAATAGTTTTTTTTAAAAAAATTTGAAAATAAAGCTTTTTAGAAAAAACGTTTAAAATACTTTGTTAGTAAATTTTAAAATAAAATTTATTTTAGAAAAAATGTGAAAAAAGCTTAGGAAAAAATTTAAAAAAAGCTTTTTAGAAATATGTTCAAAAATAGAATTTTTAGAAAAAACTTTAATTAAACTTTGTCTCTTGTTATAAAATAACGTTTTTTTTTAAAATAATGATTCAAAAAGTTTAAAATAAAGCTGTTTTCAAAAAAAGCTTTTTTAAAACAAATTTTAAAAAGTTTCAAATAAAATTTTTTTAGAAAAATATTAAAAATAAAGATTTTTTATTGTATTGTAAAAAAATTAAAAATAGAAAAAGCTTTTTCAAAAAAAAATTTTAGAAAAAAAAGTTTCAGTAAAAAAATATTTAGAAAAAGAGTTTTTTAAAATATAGCATTTTCAAAAAATGTATAAAAATAATGCTTTTTTTTAAAAAAATTTAAATAAAACTTTTTAGAAATTTTTTTATAAAATTTTTAAAAAAAAGCTTTTTTATAAATTACATTTTTTAGAAAAATATTTATAAATAAAGCTTTTTAAGAAAAAGTTTCTCTAACAAATTTTAGAAAAAGCTTTTTTTTTAATAATGCTTTGTCAAAAAAATGTGAAAATAAAGCTTTTTTTAAAAAGTTCAAAATAAAGCTTTTTTTGAAAAAAGTTTAAAGTTTTAAGCCAATTTTATATGCTTTTTTGATTAGTTCATGCTAATAAGTGATTTATCTTAATAAAATAGCTTAAATTAAAAAAAGCTTTTTTTAAAGCTTTTAAGCTTTAAGTCTGTGTTTAGCATAATAACATTAAAAATCCTATTGTTGGCTTCATTTTCCATTAAAAAATATATTTTAAGCAAAAAATCATAATTTTCTTTAAATTTAAAATAAGAGCTTTTAAAGATCTTCTAAAAAATATGAGCTTTTAGCCAATTTTATATGTTTTGTTGCTTAAATTGTTGGCAGCAATTATTTTTGTTAATAAAATTGCTTAAAATTAAAAAGCTTTAAAACTCTATTTAGCATAATAACCTATTTACTACATACATTTTCTTTATAATTTATTTTCATGACTTAATTTGTCTATAAAATATATAATTTACACCTAAAATCTTAATATTCCTTAAATTGTGTAGAAAAGCTTTAAAGCTCTTTTAGTAAAATATGAGTTTTTAGCATTTTTATATGATTTTTAGCTTAATGTGTTATTTGGTTTTCATTAAAATATACATTTTTAATATAAAATCTTAATTTTCCTCAATTTTAGTTTTACAGCTTTAAAGCTCTTTTAATAAAATATGATTTTTTAGCTGTTTATTACATTCATTTTCATTATTATTTATTTTCTTGACTTAATTTCTCTATAATATATATAAATTACACCTGAAATCTTAATTTTCCTTAAATTATGTAGAAAAGCTTTAAAGCTCTTTTAATAAAATATGAGTTTTTAACCTTTTTATAAGATTTTTAGCTGACTGTGTTACTGGTTTTCATTAACATATACATTTTTAATATAAAATCTTAATTTTCCTCAATTTTAGTTTTACAGCTTTAAAGCTCTTTTACTAAAATGTAATTTTTTAGCTATTTATTACATTCATTTTCTTTATAATTTATTTTCATGACTTAATTTGTCTATAAAATATATAATTTACACCTAAAATCTTAATATTCCTTAAATTGTGTAGAAAAGCTTTAAAGCTCTTTTAGTAAAATATGAGTTTTTAGCATTTTTATATGATTTTTAGCTTAATGTGTTATTTGGTTTTCATTAAAATATACATTTTTAATATAAAATCTTAATTTTCCTCAATTTTAGTTTTACAGCTTTAAAGCTCTTTTAATAAAATATGATTTTTTAGCTGTTTATTACATTCATTTTCATTATTATTTATTTTCTTGACTTAATTGTCTATAAAATATATAATTTACACCTAAAATCTTAATTTTCCTTAAATTATGTAGAAAAGCTTTAAAGCTCTTTTAATAAAATATGAGTTTTTAACCTTTTTATAAGATTTTTAGCTGACTGTGTTACTGGTTTTCATTAACATATACATTTTTAATATAAAATCTTAATTTTCCTCAATTTTAGTTTTACAGCTTTAAAGCTCTTTTACTAAAATGTAATTTTTTAGCTATTTATTACATTAATTTTCTTTATAATTTATGTTCATGACTTAATTTGTCTATAAAATATATAATTTACACCTAAAATCTTAATTTTCCTTAAATTGTGTAGAAAAGCTTTAAAGATCTTTTAATAAAATATGAAATTTTAGCTTTTTAAATATGATTTTTAGCTTACAGTGTTACTGGCTTTCATTAAAATATACATTTTAGTTATAAAATCTTAATTTTCCTTAATTTTAGTTTAAGAGCTTTAAAGCTCTTTTACTAAAATGTAATTTTTTAGCTATTTATTACATAAATTTTGATTATAATTTATTTTCTTGACTTAATTTGTCTATAAAATATATAAAATCTTAATTTTCCTTAAATTGTATAGAAAAGCTTTAAAGCTCTTTTAATAAAATATGAGTTTTTATCGATTTTATAAGTGAAATTAAGCTTTTTTGGCAAAAATTTACTTTTTTAGAAACAAATTTTAGAAAATGCTTTTTTTTCTAAATAAAGCTTTTTCAAAAAAATGTGTAAATAAAGCTTTTTTGAAAAAGTTCAAAATAAAGCTATTTTAGAAAAATTTGTATAAAATAGATTTTTAGAAAAATCTAAAATAAAGCATTTTTAGAAAAAAAAAGGTTTAAAATAAAGTTGGGGGTAGCGTAACATTACGTGTGGTGTGGTTCATCCCATGGCGCCAGTTTTAGGAAATTTATTTTTATGAAAAGCTTTTTAAAAATCTTTTTTAAGAAAATAATTTCTATGAGTTCTATGCATTTAAGAACTTTTAAAGCTTTTGAAAAATAATAGATTAAATTTTTGCTTTATGAAACTTTTATTTGAAATAATTTTCTTATTTATTCTCTATTTAGGGAACCTTCAAAAGTCGTTCAATTCTTGTTTTTCAATAATAAAAATTTCATCAAAATCTTCTTAATGTTGGAGGAAGGAAGAAATACCTTTTTTGAAATGTTGGCGGTATGATTTGTGAATGATACATTGCTTTATTACCTGCAGTAACTTAAAAAACATGAAGCTTTCAAGTATTTATTACTTGCAGCTTCATGCTTTAGCATGCATAATTATGCGTAGTAACGCCCTCTGTCAGCAAGTTGGGCAAAAGTTTCGTTACCTGCTAAGAATTGCAGACTTTTGAGTGTGAGAATAAAGGCTTTTTTGGATAATATTTCATATGAAATATAATTTTTGTAATAAAGGTACTTATTCTTTTGTGTTTAAAGCAAGTTGAGGTGTTAATTTGATTTGGTATTATAATTGAGCAAGAAATTTACATAGGAATTTTTGGGGGAAATAAACAAAATTTAAAAGCTTTAGTTTACATTTCTGTTAAATTGTTGCAAAAATAATTGCATTTAGATTGCGTGAAATTAAAATTTGTTTTTTCGTTTTCATCTAAATATTTAATTAAATCCAAAAACTAACAGTTAAATAAACAACAATTTGTTGTAAACTGTATTGGTTTTGTTTTTTTTTTGCACCAAAAACAACAAGGTGTAAACAAACAAATTTGTTACAATGTTGTTTTTTTAAACAGTAAATAGATTTGGGGTTAGAATAGACAAACAGACAGACATGCACAAGCAGGCACAATCAGGCACTATTAAAACATACAACATTAAGATAACAAGCAAAACTAATACATTTGGTTATACCCACTCCCCTGCTAACAAATAAACATCCCAAATCCTAACCAAAAACCAGAGTAAGTTAAACTTTTTTGAAATCCAAATTTCCTATTGCCACATTAAAACCTTAAGAATCTCTGCTTTTAGCCAATACTTTAAATATATAGAGAGGTTTTGTCTATTTTCACTGGCCATATATAAAAACTATTGTGTATCGTAATTGCACTGAACATAGAAATTAAGTATGATTTTTATGTCTGGTCATGACAAGGTTTGCATAATTGCTTTTGTTCCTTTAGAGTTTTTCGTCTGGTTGTTAGTTAGTTGGTTGGTTGTTTGTGTTTTTATTAAGCCCCTGGGCTTAATACATATATTTGTTAAAGTACAAACAATTCAGTACCTTTGAAATGAAATGTTTATGGCTGGTTCATTCCACATACATAGTTGGAAAAAACAATTGTGAAAATTTGCAATGAAGCTTTGGTTTTTATGGGATTTTTTTCCTAGAGATTTGGTTTTTTTTTCTCCACCAAAGGGCAGACTCAGTGGCTGGCTGGCCTGACTATGTGACTGACGAAACAATTGTTAGAAATCGTTGTGCAAATTTTGGCAAAACTAAAAACAAACTAACCAAAGGTAAGGAAAAATTTTGAGTTCAAATTTTTTTTTGTTTTATGGGATTTTGATTGCATTTTTGTTGTGTGTTTCTAACACTAATAAAAATCAATTGTTAATCTAGTTAAAAGTTATAAGGGCACTAAAACACAAACAGATTTACAGTAAAAGCTAGAAAAAAGTGAAGGGATTCAAAAGAAAAAAAAATTAAAAAACTTTCTAAAAGAATCTAATAAAAAAGCTTTATAAAAACTTGTTATGAGAAAAAGCTTAATAAAGCTTTTTTATGAAAAAAGCTTAAAAAAGCTTTTTATGAAAAAAGCTTAACAAAGCTTTTTATGAAAAAAGCTCATAAAAACTTTTTAATAAAAAAAGCTCATAAAAGCTTTTTAATGAAAAAAAAAATATATAAAGCGTTTTAATAAAAAAATTATATATAAAGCTTTTATTAACAGAAGCTTTTAAGCAAAAAAATTATAAAAGCTTAATAAAGCTTTTTATGAAAAAAACTTTTTAATAAAAAAGCTTTTTAACACAAAAATTTATAAAAGCTTTTGAATTAAAAAAGCAATAAAAGCTTTTTGAATAAAAAAAAACTCATAAAAGCTTTTTAGTAAAAAAGCTTTTTAACACAAAAATGTATAAAAGCTTTTTAGTAAAAAAGCTCATAAAAGCTTTTTAGTAAAAAAGCTCATAAAAGCTTTTTAGTAAAAAAGCTCATAAAAGCTTTTTAGTAAAAAAGCTCATAAAAGCTTTTTAGTAAAAAAGCTCATAAAAGCTTTTTAGTAAAAAAGCTCAAAAGCTTTTTAGTAAAAAAAGCTCATACAAGTTGTTTAGTAAAAAAAGCTAATAAAAGCTTTTTAATAAAAAAAAAACTAATAAAAGCTTTTTAATAAAAAAAAAACTAATAAAAGCTTTTTAATAAAAAAAACTCATAAAAGCTTTTAATAAAAATAAGCTCATAAAAGCTTTTTAACAAAAAATCTTATAAAAACTTTTTAATAAACAGGTCATAAAAGCTTTTTAATAAACAGGTCATAAATAAACAGACAAAATTAATAAAAAAAAGCTTTTTAATAAAAAATCTCAAAAAAGCTTTTTAATAAAAAAACTCATAAAAGTTTTTTAATAAAAAAGCTCATAAAAGCTTTTTAATAAAAAAAGCTCATAAAAACTTTTTAATAAAAAAAGCTCATAAAAGCTTTTTAATGAAAAAAAAAATATATAAAGCGTTTTAATAAAAAAATTATATATAAAGCTTTTATTAACAGAAGCTTTTAAGCAAAAAAATTATAAAAGCTTAATAAAGCTTTTTATGAAAAAAACTTTTTAATAAAAAAGCTTTTTAACACAAAAATTTATAAAAGCTTTTGAATTAAAAAAGCAATAAAAGCTTTTTGAATAAAAAAAAACTCATAAAAGCTTTTTAGTAAAAAAGCTTTTTAACACAAAAATGTATAAAAGCTTTTTAGTAAAAAAGCTCATAAAAGCTTTTTAGTAAAAAAGCTCATAAAAGCTTTTTAGTAAAAAAGCTCATAAAAGCTTTTTAGTAAAAAAGCTCATAAAAGCTTTTTAGTAAAAAAGCTCAAAAGCTTTTTAGTAAAAAAAGCTCATACAAGTTGTTTAGTAAAAAAAGCTAATAAAAGCTTTTTAATAAAAAAAAAACTAATAAAAGCTTTTTAATAAAAAAAAAACTAATAAAAGCTTTTTAATAAAAAAAAAACTAATAAAAGCTTTTTAATAAAAAAAACTCATAAAAGCTTTTAATAAAAATAAGCTCATAAAAGCTTTTTAACAAAAAATCTTATAAAAACTTTTTAATAAACAGGTCATAAAAGCTTTTTAATAAACAGGTCATAAATAAACAGACAAAATTAATAAAAAAAAGCTTTTTAATAAAAAATCTCAAAAAAGCTTTTTAATAAAAAAACTCATAAAAGTTTTTTAATAAAAAAGCTCATAAAAGCTTTTTAATAAAAAAAAGCTCATAAAAGCTTTTTAATAAAAAAGCTCATAAAAGCTTTTTAATAAAAAAAGCTCATAAAAGCTTTTTAGTAAAAAAGCTCATAAAAGCTTTCTAGTAAACATATCATAAAAGATTTTTAATAAACATGTCATAGAAGCTTTTTAATAAAAAAAGCTCATTAAAGCTATTTAATAAAAAAAAGCATTTTAATAAAAAAAAGCTCATAAAAGCTTTTTAATAAAAAAGTTAATAAAAGCTTTTTAATAAAAAAAAAACTAATAAAAGCTTTTTAATAAAAAAACTCTTAAAAGCTTTTAATAAAAATAAGCTCATAAAAGCTTTTTAACAAAAAATCTTATAAAAACTTTGTAATAAACAGGTCATAAAAGCTTTTTAATAAACAGGTCATAAATAAACAGACAAAATTAATAAAAAAAAAGCTTTTTAATAAAAAAGCTCATAAAAGCTTTTTAATAAAAAAAGCTCATAAAAGCTTTTTAATAAAAAAAGCTCATAAAAGCTTTTTAATAAAAAAAAGCTCATAAAAGCTTTTTAATAAAAAAGCTCATAAAAGCTTTTAAACTAAAAAGCTTATAAAAGTCTTTTTACACAAAATCTTATAAAAGCTTTTTTTAACAAAAAGCATACAAAAGCTTTTTTATATATTTTTTTTTAATTCTCCCACTCTCTTCCTAACCACAGTTTTCTCCACCTTATCCCTTTTAAATATGGCAATTTCAATATTTTTTTGTTTGCCCAATTTGTTTTTTCCATACATATATAAACAATCAAACCTTTTTGCTTTGAACTCATAACACCATAAAATATAAAACCAAACAAAAAACTTATTTAATTGAAAACTTTTTTCCAACTCATTGAATTTATTTAATTAAATAAACATAAATCGGCGATATCATGCATATGCACGCAAAATTTCAGCACTTTTCAAATAAACACACAAATTATTAACCTACATACACACACATACTTGCATTTAAACAAAAAGGTATTGAAGTGTATGAATATGAAAAACAAAAAATAATAATTTTTATACATTTTAATAATGAAAATGTTACATATTTTTTAAAATAGAGATTAAAGTATTTGCTGGAAAGTAATTAAATCAATGAAAAACTGTTTAAATATAGAGAAAAACGCATTTTAAAGTGGGATCAACCAATAATAAATGCAATGAATTGCAAATTAGTGTGAAAATGTGTGGAAAAACAATTGAAATAAATACATATGTGAATTAAAGAGATTATGAATGCATAGAAAAGGTATTAATGTTCTTTAATTATAGCAATAAAAGAACAACTAATAGCCAACCTATAAAAACAATGTTTATACCTGTCACAAACATAAATTTGAAAAAGAGCTTAAAGAGCTTTTAGCAAAATATTTACTCAAAAAGACTTCCCAGCGAAAATGTAATGAATGAAAACTTCCTAAAATTAAATTTCGAAACAAATAACAAATATTTAGGATTCAAAATTGAAGAAAATCTCAAAAGCTTTTTATAAAAAAAGCTCAAAACTAAAAACTTTTAATTTGAATTGAAATTTCTTAACAAATAAGAAATATTTAAGAATAAAAAATAGCATATCTTTCAACACCAAAGAAAAGCTCAAAAGCTTTTTCTATAAAAATGCTTTAAACTAAAAGCTTTTAAAATAAAAATAAATTTCTTAAGAAATAACAAATATTTATGATTGAAAACCATAAAATATTAAGCTATTAAAGAAAAGCTCAAAAAAGCTTTTGTTATAAAAAAGCTCAAAATTAAAAGCTTTTTTTATGAAATGAAATTTCTTAACAAATAACAAATATTTAAGATAAAAAAATAGTATATGTTGCAACACTAAAGAAAAGCTCAAAAGCTTTTTCTATAAAAAGGCTTAAACTAAAAGCTTTTAAAATAAAAAGGCTTTAAACTAAAAGCTTTTAAAATAAAAAGAAATTTCTTAACAAATAATAAATATTTATGATTGAAAAACTTGAAATATTGAGTTATTAAAGAAAAGCTCAAAAGCTTTTTCCTAAAAAAATAGCTTCAAACCAAAAGCTTTTATGTAAGAATCGAATTTCAAAACAAATAATAAATTATTTAGATTAAAAACTTTAAAAGCTCAAAAAAGCTTTTTTTATAAAAAAGTTCAAAACTAAAAGCTTTTAATATGAAATGAAATTTCTTAAGAAACAATGAATACTTATGATTGAAAAACATAAAATATTGAACAATTAAAGAAAAGCTCAAAAGCTTTACCCTATAAAAATGCTTCAAATTAAAAGCTTTTAAGTAAGAATGGAATTTCAAAGCTAATAATCAATTATTTAGATTAAAAACCTTAAAATATTGCGATATTAAAGAAAAGCTCAAAAAAGCTTTTTTTATAAAAAAGTTCAAAACTAAAAGCTTTTAATATGAAATGAAATTTCTTAACAAATAATATATATCTGTGATTGAAAAACATAAAATATTGCGATATTAAGGAAAAGCTCAAAAGCTTTTCCTTATAAAAATGCTTCAAACTAAAAGCTTTTAAATAATAATGGAATTTCAAAGCAACTAAAAGCTGTTTATGATTGAAAACCATAAAATATTGAGATATACAAGAAAAGCTCAAAAGCTTTTTTTTTTAATAAAAAAGCTCAAAACTATAAAAATGCTTCAAACCAAAAAATAACAAATGTTTATGTTTGGGAAACATAAAATATTGATATATTCCAAAAAAAAGCTTAAAAGCTTTTGGCTATAAAAAAAGCTCTAAACTAAAACTTGTAAGTTAAAATGATTAGCACTCAAAAATTAATGTAAATAGCACTTACCTTTTGCGTTTTGCTCTTTCTCTTCCTGCATATTAATCTCGTCCATCTGCTCCACCTGTGGCTGGTCGCTGTAATCCTCATCGTCTGTATGCTGCACGATCGCCTCCACTTTAATGGCACTTTTAACCGAATCACATGATGAAGAAGTCAAAATATCTTTATTGTCTGCAGAAACCTCTGCTTTTGAGGCCACATTTGGCAAATTGATGGTCTCCAGCAAATCTCCGGAGTTGGTTTGAGCCAGTAAAGGCATATTAGAGTGATGAGACGATTGTTTCTCCACCGAGGGCAATGTTTCGCTGGCTAATATAATGACAGGTGATGGTGGTGTTGCTGCTGCAGCTGTATTTGTTTCGGTTTCAATCATGGCTGTGGGTAAAACTATATTATGTTCAACACCCACTATAATGCGCTCCATAGGTTTGGGTATTTCAATTATCGGAGTTGGTGGTTTATTAGTGGCTGCTTCTAGTTTTTGTTCTGAGTTGTGGGAAGTTTCCAAAGAACCTCTGCGTTTGGGTATGGGTTTGACGACGGGGGTTTCGGTTCTCTTTTGAGGCACTGGGGGTTTGGGCTTGGGTGTTGGTCTCGGTTTCATTTTCGGCGAAGAGGGCTCTTCTTTAGGAGGTTCAGATTTCTTTGAGGATTTCTTTAGTTTGGGTGACAATTTAACGGCCTTGATTTTGCTAGAAACTTCCTGTGATTTGGAGGGTTCTTTAGTTTCTGTTTTGGCTTCCGGAATCTTTTCAGTTTCTTTAACTTTCTTAATGGGAGTTTCCACATCCTTTTCAGCTTCTTTTGCTAAAGACTCCTTAATTGTTTGAATGGGTTCCAGTTTAGTGGGTTCTTCTTGAATCCTTTTAGTTTCTTTTGCTAAAGACTCCTTAGTTTTGGGAATTTTTTCCAGTTTAATGGGTTCTTCTTGAATCTTTTCAGTTTCTTTGGCTAAAGACTCCTTAATTTGCTCTAAAGGTTTCTGTTTAAATATTTCTTTGTTGTCTTCTTTAATCTCCTTTACCTTCTCTTCTTTTGTTTCAGTAAGTTCTTTAGTTTCTATAATATTCTTGTGTAAAACATACAAGGTTTCATTGTCATTGAAATCCTCGAAGCATGTGGTTGTTTCCATTAAGGGCTGCTTAGTTAATTCTAAAGTTTTGGAAGTTTCTGTGTTTTGCTTTAATTCCTGGCAAATTTCTTTCTTTACTTCAGTTGTTTGAACCACCTCTTCAGTTTTTCTGGCAGTCTCCTCCTTTGTAATTTCAGAAACCATCATTTTAAGCTTCTCCTCCTCCTCAATTTTGTTTTCTTCTTGTTTTTCCTTTTCATCCTGCTCTTCCTTTAGCTTTTCTTCTTGTTGTTCCTTTTCTTTAACCTCTTCCTTTTCAATTTCTTGAGGATTTTCCTGTTCTTCAACCTCTTCCTTTTCAATATCTTGCGATTTTTCCTCTTCTTTGACGTCTTCTTTTTCCAAACCACTCAAATCGAAACCCTGCTCATTTACGGCCTCATATTTGAACAGCTTTTCGGCCTCTTTTTTCACCTTTTGATAACTTTCTATCAGTTGTTGGGCTTCCATTTCCAATTTCTTCTCCTCCTCCGTTTTCTTTACCAATTTGGCACCCTTTTTCGCTGCATCCAAACGTTTGTTCACCTGCTTCTCAGCATCTTTTAAAACTGTATCTATCAGCTGTTGGGTTTCCTCATTAATCAGTTTTTGTGCCTCCATTTCCATAATGTTTTGCACCAAATCATTATTGTCAAATCCGGATTCTTTTTCCAAATCTTCTTTAGTTTTTTCACAGCGTTTGGTCACCTGCTTTTCCCCATCTCTGGTTACCATTAAGGTTTCACTGATCTCTCTGGTTAGCGAGGGTTTCTCAGCCGTATTCTCTGCTTTGTTGGCGGTAAGAATCTGCTCGCTATCCTCAAATGTTTCAAGGATTTGATGTTCACACTCCATTAAGTCGATGCCACCTTGGTCGTTGGCTTGCAGTTGTTTACCACACTCCGATAAATTCAAAATACCTCTGACAATACTTTGATTATCTGGTGGATTTATGGCCTCTTCCGATAATCTTGTTTCCGCTTGGGCGGTAACAGTTATCGGCTGTTGTTTATTGGCCGCCGAAACCTTGTCGTCGAGACTATCCTGACTATGGACTTTCTTAAGTTTTGCCTTTTCTTTGTGCGTTTCACTGGACTTTTGTATCTTTTCCTCGCCCGTTTGTGAGTCACGGGTGCGTATTTCCGCATAGGCCTTTTGATCAGACTCAAATTGTCTTTCCTCCAGCACTGTGATCTTGGTATTTCCCTTGCGTTCGTTGTAGGGTTTCAGGGAGAATGCAATGGGTTTGGGAGAGTCGGGGGTTTTGCATTCTACCAATACCTTTTTGAATTCTTCCGGTAAATCATCTATAGAGTCCAGTAGATTGTCACAAGTTTTCGATTCTAAAACAGTGGAAGAAGTGGTTGAGGATTTGATGACCTTCTTGGTGGTAGTGGTGGTGGAGGTTGTGGATTTAGTGGTGGTTTGTTTGGTTTCGGTTTTGACTTCCTGCCTAGTCTCGGACAAGGCAGTTTTGTTGTCCGTTACCTCTGAAGAAGCCGACTTGAAAGATTCTGTAGCTGTTTGTATTTCACTATGGGTTTGTTCTTCAGCTTTCTCCACCTGCTTAACACTTTCAATTTCTTTCAATTCTTTACTAATTTCCTTAACCTTGATTTCCTCCTCCTTTTCTTCAGTAAATTCTTTTACTTTTCCATTATCCACCATTTCTTTTTCATCCTCAACTTCTTGATTTTCATTCGTTACTTTTCCATTCCCATTCTTTAAGTTCCTTTCACTTTCTTCCTTTGTTTCACTCATTTTCGTTTTATCTTTCGTATCCTTCTTTTTCAAACTTTGTAACTCTGTTACCGGCACCGTAGGCGGCAGCACTGGTACTCCTATGAATACAGGTTTCTTGGGCTTTGTTGTACTTAAACTGATAGCAGTTGTCTGCTCTTCTTTTTTCACTAATTTCACTTCTTCTTTTAGCTGCTCGTTTTCTGTTTTATTCGCCGGTTTCTGTTGACTCAAGTCATCGACTATGACAATGGGTCTGCAATAGAAAGAGAGACATTATTTTAATTATTTGCCAAAAATTGCTTTTAATTTCAATATGTTTGTACCCGTAACGGAAATTAATTTGTTTTTTTAGAATTATCTTTGGAATTGTAATATTAACATTCAAACTATTAACCCTAACCTTGCGAAATAAAAGTGTATACTAAAAAAAAATTGTTAAATTAAGCGCTCTTAGTTTGTCGATCGGTACGAATTGCACCTGTGACTACTTTTTATCAGCAAATGTTTATTTTTTTGTTTTTTTTCACTGTCTTATTCGCATTTTTGTATTTAGTTTATTTACTCTTTTGAAATAGATAATGAATTGGTTACACTACAGTAGGTCAAACAAATACAAGGAACGATAAGAAACTTCCATCCAATTTTCCATTGCAATTTTCTTTACACAATTGTACAATACCAGGATCATCATGCTGGAAGAATGACAGCATGTCTAGTTCTGTTCTAGTTCAGTTCTAGTTCAGTTCTAGTTCAACTCCTAGTTCAGATCCTAGTTAAGCTTCTAGTTCAGCTTCTAGTTCAGTTCTAGTTCAACTCCTAGTTCAGATCCTAGTTCAGCTCCTAGTTAAGCTTCTAGTTCAGATCCTAGTTCAGCTCCTAGTTAAGCTTCTAGTTCAGCTTCTAGTTCTGTTCTAGTTCTGTTCTAGTTCTGTTCTAGTTCTGTTCTAGTTCTGTTCTAGTTCTGTTCTAGTTCTGTTCTAGTTCTGTTCTAGTTCTGTTCTAGTTCTGTTCTAGTTCTGTTCTAGTTCTGTTCTAGTTCTGTTCTAGTTCTGTTCTAGTTCTGTTCTAGTTCTGTTCTAGTTCTGTTCTAGTTCTGTTCTAGTTCTGTTCTAGTTCTGTTCTAGTTCTGTTCTAGTTCTGTTCTAGTTCTGTTCTAGTTCTGTTCTAGTTCTGTTCTAGTTCTGTTCTAGTTCTGTTCTAGTTCTGTTCTAGTTCTGTTCTAGTTCTGTTCTAGTTCTGTTCTAGTTCTGTTCTAGTTCTGTTCTAGTTCTGTTCTAGTTCTAGTTCTGTTCTAGTTCTGTTCTAGTTCTGTTCTAGTTCTGTTCTAGTTCTGTTCTAGTTCTGTTCTAGTTCTGTTCTAGTTCTGTTCTAGTTCTGTTCTAGTTCTGTTCTAGTTCTGTTCTAGTTCTGTTCTAGTTCTAGTTCTGTTCTAGTTCTGTTCTAGTTCTGTTCTAGTTCTGTTCTAGTTCTGTTCTAGTTCTGTTCTAGTTCTGTTCTAGTTCTGTTCTAGTTCTGTTCTAGTTCTGTTCTAGTTCTGTTCTAGTTCTGTTCTAGTTCTGTTCTAGTTCTGTTCTAGTTCTGTTCTAGTTCTGTTCTAGTTCTGTTCTAGTTCTAGTTCTGTTCTAGTTCTGTTCTAGTTCTGTTCTAGTTCTGTTCTAGTTCTGTTCTAGTTCTGTTCTAGTTCTGTTCTAGTTCTGTTCTAGTTCTGTTCTAGTTCTGTTCTAGTTCTGTTCTAGTTCTGTTCTAGTTCTGTTCTGGTTCTGTTCTAGTTCTGTTCTAGTTCTGTTCTAGTTCTGTTCTAGTTCTGTTCTAGTTCTGTTCTAGTTCTGTTCTAGTTCTGTTCTAGTTCTGTTCTAGTTCTGTTCTAGTTCTGTTCTAGTTCTGTTCTAGTTCTGTTCTAGTTCTGTTCTAGTTCTGTTCTAGTTCTGTTCTAGTTCTGTTCTAGTTCTGTTCTAGTTCTGTTCTAGTTCTGTTCTAGTTCTGTTCTAGTTCTGTTCTAGTTCTGTTCTAGTTCTGTTCTAGTTCTGTTCTAGTTCTGTTCTAGTTCTGTTCTAGTTCTGTTCTAGTTCTGTTCTAGTTCTGTTCTAGTTCTGTTCTAGTTCTGTTCTAGTTCTGTTCTAGTTCTGTTCTAGTTCTGTTCTAGTTCTGTTCTAGTTCTGTTCTAGTTCTGTTCTAGTTCTGTTCTAGTTCTGTTCTAGTTCTGTTCTAGTTCTGTTCTAGTTCTGTTCTAGTTCTGTTCTAGTTCTGTTCTAGTTCTGTTCTAGTTCTGTTCTAGTTCTGTTCTAGTTCTGTTCTAGTTCTGTTCTAGTTCTGTTCTAGTTCTGTTCTAGTTCTGTTCTAGTTCTGTTCTAGTTCTGTTCTAGTTCTGTTCTAGTTCTGTTCTAGTTCTGTTCTAGTTCTGTTCTAGTTCTGTTCTAGTTCTGTTCTAGTTCTGTTCTAGTTCTGTTCTAGTTCTGTTCTAGTTCAGTTCTAGTACAGTTCCACTTGGATTCCGCAAAGGAGTCGTCGAAAAGACCTCAGTTATTAAAGAAATCAATGCAGAAGAATAAATTTAAATTGGAGAGCCCAAAAGTGGCAAGACGAAGATTTGGAAAAAGAATTAGAGTTGGAGAGCAATGATCTGGTGCAAAATATTCTGTAAATGTAGGAAACCCAAGAGCTAATCGATACTGTTTAAAATATGTTGAGAAACAGTAGAATGATCTTTGGTATTTCAGCAAGAAGTCGGCTAAAAAGATTCCCAAATTTGTGGAGGAGAAGATATTGGAAATGGTGGCCCCAAAACTTATGGAAAGTTATCAAAAGGTGAAAAAGAGGCCGAAAAGCTGCTTCAATATGAGGCTGCTGATGTGCAATGTTTCGATTTTAGTGGAATGTAAAAGGAAGAGATTAAAGGATGAGGAAAAACTACTCTCCTATAGCTCCTCTTTTAAGTCACTTACCACCCACCTTTTGCATTTTGCTATAAAACTCACAAACAAATTTTTAAACTATTCGCATTTGTTTTTTTCACATTCTCTTTCATTTTTCGTTAGCTATCAAACTTTACCCAAGAGTTTGTCAGGTATTACAGTCAGTCATATGTTTGAATACTTGCCTACCTAACTCCCACCCTCCCGCACTCTTTCCAAACGTTATCTTTTTCTCTGTGAGTTTTGTTATCTTTCCGAAATTAGAAAAATAAAGAACCAAATACATAGTTGTTGTTGTTAGTGTTAAAATTTATTAACACCTTAATTATTTGACTTCATTTCAACTGTTGTTGTACTAAGGTATTGTTGTATTTAGTTGATATTTTTTCAGTTGTTTTGTTTTGAGCAGAAAGGGGGTTCTGGACCTCTTTTATAGAGACATGGGGGTGAGAGGTTTATGTGGTGATGTATGTGGGTTAACTGTTTAGAAATTCTCATTAAGGTAGATAGTAAATAAAGAATTTTTGCAATATTTATTTATTTATTTGCAGCAGCAGCAAGAAGAAAGATAAATAAATAATATGTTATGAGTGGTTGTGGGGAGATAAAAATAAATATGTATGATTTTACATATGGATCGGAGTTATTAAATCATAAATTTTGCAATTGTATAAGTTTAGCGGATTGCTAAAGTGCGCATATCAAAAGTGGGATAGGGTTTCTGATCATGAGTATCAAAATATCTAAATTCGCTAATAACTTGGCCAATAAGCGTTGAATCAAGAAAAGTAGATCGATCTGTGACTTTGTAGATTAAACATGAATCGAGAAAACGAGATCGATCTGTGATCACTTATGTTTCGTACCAAAAATTAATATGCGATCGCTGATATTTCTAATTAAAAATCGATCTTCAATATAAAAACATATTAAATAGACAATAATATTGTAAATGACCTCGATCTTTCTGACATTCTCATCTTTCTAAGTAAAAATCGATCTGCGATCACTTAAAATATTGACCAAAAATGTTTCAATAACTTTGTAGATTAGAGTTGAATCGAGAAAACCAGATCGATCTGCGATCACATATGTTTCGTACCAAAAATTAATATGCGATCACTGATGTTTCTATCCAAAAATCTATCTTTAATATAATAACATATTAAATAGTCAATAATTTTGTAAATTAGCTCGATCTATCTGACATTCTCATCTTTCTAACTAAAATTCAATCTGCGATCACTTATAATAATGACAAAAACATGATCAATAACTTTGTAGATTAGAGTTGAATCGAGAAAACGAAATCGATTTGCGATCACTTATGTTTCGTATCAAAAACTAATATGCGTTCTCTGATATTTCTAACCAAAAATCGATCTTCAATATAAAAACATATTAAATAGACAATAATATTGTAAATGACCTCGATCTTTCTGACATTTTTATCTTTCTAAGTAAAAATCAATCTGCGATCACTTATAACAATGACAAAAAATTATCAATAACTTTGTAAATTAGAGTTGAGTTGAGAAAACGAAATCGATCTGCGATCACTTATGTTTCGTACCAAAAACTAATATGCGATCTCTGATATTTCTAACCAAAAATCGATCTTCAATATAAAAACGCATTAAATAGTCAATAATTTTGTAAATTAGCTCGATCTATCTGACATTCTCATCTTTCTAACTAAAATTCAATCTGCGATCACTTATAATAAGGACAAAAACATGATCAATAACTTTGTAGATTATATTTGAATAGAGAAAACGACATCGAAATGTGATCTCTTATGTTTCGTATCAAAAATCAATTTGCGATCGCAGATATTTCTAACCAAAAATCAATCTTTAATATAAAAACACATTAAATAGTCAATAATTTTGTAAATTAGCTCGATCTATCTGACATTCTCATCTTTCTAACTAAAATTCAATCTGCGATCACTTATAATAAGGACAAAAACATGATCAATAACTTTGTAGATTAGATTTGAATAGAGAAAACGACATCAAAATGTGATCTCTTATGTTTCGTATCAAAAATCAATTTGCGATCGCAGATATTTCTAACCAAAAATCAATCTTTAATATAAAAACATATTAAATAGTTAATTATTTATTAAATAAGCTCGATCTCTTTGATTTTCTCATCTTTCTAAGTAAAAATCAATCTGCGATCACTTATAATAATGACAAAAACATGATCAATAATTTTGTAGATTAGATTTGAATAGAGAAAACGTCATCGAAATGTGATCTCTTATGTTTCATACCAAAAATCAATCTGCGATCGCTGGTATTTATAATCATAAATCGATCTTAAATATAAACAAATAATAAATTGACAATATTTTAGTTTTGCGATCATTCTGACTTCTGACTAAAAGTCTCAAAAAATCGTCTTTAACTTTGTAAAATTGGGAAAAAGAGCTATATCTGTGATCACTTATATTTTAAATGTAAAATTTTCAATAACCTTGTAAAGAAGCGTTGAATCGAGAAAAAGAGATCGATCTGCGATTACTTATGTTTCGTACCAAAAATCAATCTGCGATCGCTGATATTTTTAACTAAAAAAATCGATATTTAATATAAACAAATATTAAGTCACAATAGTTTTGTAAATGAGCTCGATTCTGGCTAAAAATCGTTTTGCGATTACTCATACTTCTGGCCTAAAATCTCAAATTTGAGAAAAGGAGATCGATCTGTGATCACTAATATTGCTGACTACGTTTAAGAAAGAGCCACGTATAGGGGTACAAATTTAGTACAGAAAGAGCCATGTTGAAGGGTCAAAATTTAGTACAGAAAGAGCCATGTTGAAGGGTCAAAATTTAGTAGAGAAAGAGACACGTGTAAAGGCCTAATTTAATACAGAAATATTCATGTTGAAGGGCCACAATTTAGTAGCTAAAGAGCCACGATAGCTGGGGATAGTTTATAAAATTTCCACTTACCCATTGGTCAACGATTGCGGCTCCAATGAAGAACATTCCTCCTCCACTTCACCTATGGTAGGCAGCATATTTGAATGCCAATACAGATTGAAATAGGCCTCCGAGGGACCCGGACCATTTATCAGCTCCGGTGGCCCCAATTTCTCACCATCTTCACATATATAATCCTTATCCTCATCATGACAATAGCCATTGGTTTCCAGCATATCATCCTCATCACTGCTCGAGCTGGAGTAGTACAAAGGTGTGGAAGAATCATCGATTTTCATGCATTTACCCACCACCAAAGGTGGAGGAGTGGTGCAATCCAAGTCCTCATCATCGTCCAGTTTGTCTTGATTGTCGGTTATTTCCTTAAATAAATTGCGTATGTTGGCAGAAGGCGATGATTCTTTGGAGTTGTTTGCTGAAGACGAAGATTCCTCGGTTTTGCGTTCACTGTGTGGTGAACTACGTCTTTGTTGTTCAAACAGACTGGGTAGATTCTCCTCTTGTTCCTGGAATACATGTGCTGTATCCTTATTGGTCTGTGATTTACTTTCATAGGTTTGTATTTTAAAAAGTATCTCACGATTGGGTGATGGAGGAGTCGATGGCTTGTCGGCAGGTTTATCTTGAGGTTTGGGTGAGGTTTGTTTGAATGTGAGCATTATGGGCATGTTAGTTGAGGGCGGACTGGAGGGCGCTAGTGTCCTATCCATTACGGCCACTGTGGTTACATTGTTGAGCGTTAATTTGGGTATATTGGTTTTGGGCAAGGACTGTACTCTTTCTGGTGGCTTGGGTTTGGGTCCGCGATTCTTTGAGCCCGAAGCTGTGCTGCTTATACTCTCCGAGGAGGATGTTAAAGTGGAGCCCAAACTCTGCTGCAGTATAGGTATTAGAGTGCGATCGGGACTTTTGAATTTAGCTTCCGCGGAGATGGTGCGCTGTAAAGGTATCTTGGAATTTGTAGTATTAAAAGGACTAGATTCCTTGGAACGTGCGTTTATTAAATAATTGAGATTCAAATCTGTTTCAGATTTCTGTTTGGTTAAACGTCTGGGTATATTTGTGGGTGACTTAATGTGATTGCTTTTGTTGCTGGCTGATTCCAAATCCAAGGAACGTTTGGCTGTTAAGTGTATGGGTATGCGGGATTTGGTGGGTGAAGGAGTTTTATTTTGTTTATGGTTTTGTTCCTTCTCCAAAAAGTCGTTACATTGTAGTTTCAGTTTTTCCAGTTTTGTGGGTGTTTTAAGTTTAATTTCACTTTCGGTTTTGGCCCGTTCCAGGAATTTTTGTTGGCTCAAGGGCGACAAAATGGCTTTGGGTATTTTGGTGGCAAATTCTTTAGCATTTGAAGCAGTATTTGAGGGTGTGGGGGAATTAACTTTAGCTGGCAATTCTTTGGGTTCTATGAAGTCATTTGTGGGCGTGGTGGGTGTGTTAGCTGGCAGCTTTAGCACAACATTTTCAGGCACCTTGGGCGGGGCCACCTCTATGGCTTGTTTCCCCGTATTGGATAATTTCCTGGGCATGGGTATGATGGATCTTTTCTTGGGCTCTATGTGAGCCGTAACCTGTCTGGGTTTGGGTGTGGGTGTTATGGGTTTTACCTCCTCTTCCTCCTTAATTTCTGTTTTAGCTAATTGTTCTTCTGGCTGCTGCTCTTTGGGTTTCAATTCCATATTCTCATAGACATTGATTTTTTGGGTTTTAAATTCGATATTCTCATAATTATTACCCGGTATTAGGGAAATATTATTCAAATCCAAGTCCAAAGTAGCATCCAAAACACTGGTTAAAGCTTCCTCCGAGTTAGGACTTAAATTAAACTCCTGCTCCAGCAGGGTAAATGGCTTTAAAACTTTAGCCAATTCTGGTTTATTTATCACTCCCCCTTGGGCATTAGTCAAAGAGTTAAAGCCTGATAAATCCGATTCTGAGGAGTATGTAGAAGTAATAGAATAACGATCTATAACTGTTGAAATAGTGCTGGCTGTGTCATCGGATTCTGACTCTGCATTGTGATGCCTTAATGTGTTATGTGCTGAGTTATTATTTGAATTATTTTCCGCAAATAAATTGATATAAAACTCTGCATCCGGGGGTGGTGTAAAGGATTTATCTTGGTTACTATCCACTTCTGTTAGCTCATTATTTTGTTGATTATGCTCTTGTGTATTGTGTGTGGTTAGTTTTTTCACCAACTTTCTGGGTGGCACTGGTGGCGGTGGTGGTGGTGCTCCTTTCATTTTGCCACTACCCCCCGTGAAGGTGCTTAATCGGCCCCCATGTTCAAAGTCCTCTTCTAAGTCTTGTGGCTTTAGACCCCTACCATTACGCACCTCCAATTTAATGGCCACATTATCTTTCAAACCCTTAACACACTCTATTCTAGTCATGTCTCTCACCAAATTATCATCGATCTTAACTATTTCATCGCCCTCCCTCAGCTGACCCCACGAAGTGACCACCTTGGAGGCGGGACTTTCCTTGGCACACGACTGTATATACAGTTTTTGTACTTTCTCGGTACTTCTAGTGCCTCCCTGGAATTTAAGACCAAAACCCAAACGTTCTCCTGGCAAACGGAAAACCACCACTGTTTCCAGTTCAGGGTTGGAGTCTACACTCTTGACATTGTTGTTGTGGGGCAGGTGGTTGTTATTGTTTATCGATAGCACTGTGATAAAGGAGGGATCTTCATCGCTGGGTGTGTGTGGTGGAGTTTTGCGCAGTAAAAGGTTGGGATCTTGGGAAGTTGGATCGTCTACTTCCACAACTGTTATATAGTCAGCCATTGTTGAGTTGAGTATTAATGATGACAAGTGGTTGTCTACAGTTTTTTAGCAAGTGAGTTGAATTTGTTGTATTAAATATGGTGAGTTTGAGACATAAGGTTTGGAACTTAACTAAACGATAACGGCTAGGTAATCGTGGTGAAGTTTGGTATAACTACTCAACGTCAGAGGGCGCTAGAAATAAAAGAAAAATAAGTTTTATTAAGTAAAACAAAAAAATATAAATTTAAAAATATTTTATTATTAACTTTTTTAATAAATAAAGGTGTTTTATATAAAATTTATTGAAAATATATTAAAATTTGTTTAATATCGTAAAAATTTTGAATTAAGCAAATGAACGATATTAATTAAATTTGCTGATTATTGAAAAGAATAGTAAAAATTTCCCTTTTTTAAAAAATGAATTAAAGAATATGTTTAAATATCTGTAATATCGTAAATATTTTCAATAAAGTAACTTACGATATTAGTTAAATCGTTTTGTTGTTATACAAACTTAAAACTTACTAAAAAAAAATGCAAAAAATTTCTAAAATCGTCAATTTTTCAAATCCTGTAAATTTACGATATTAGTAAAATTTTCTTATTTTTAACGATATTGGTATAAAATTAACTATTTAACATAATTATTGTAATATTTTTTCACCATATATTATCAAATAAACTGAAATTATATAAAATTAAAGAATTTTAGCCTATAGCGTAACATTTTTTAATATCGTAAATTTACGTTATTACCTAAATTTGCTTTTTACCCTAAAAATTTCTAAAAAATTTAATCTCCAAATTAAATATAACATAAAATACCAAAATTTCTTTAAAATTTTATGACTACTGCTCAAAAACATTAATAACGTAAATTTACGTTATTAGAAAAAATCATACAATTTTAATAAAATTTTCCTTATTAGCCTAAATATAGCAAAAACTTGCAAATTTTATAAAAAAAATTAAAATGTTGCTAATAACGTAAAAATTTCTATAACGTAAATTTACGTTATTACACAATTTTTTTTAAAAATGTCAAATATTTTTATTTCTTAGCTTAAATTAAATGAAAACTGCCAGAAAACTAACAAAATGGAAAATGAACCTAATAACATCAAAATTATGTAAAACGTAAATTTACGTTATATAAAAAAATTAAAAAATTTCCAATTTTTTTTTTTTAGCATACCTATAACTAAAACTACAAAATTTTAATAAATATTACAAAAATTTAGTTAATATTGTAAACATTTCGGTTAACGTAAGTTTACGTTTTTAGAAAAATTGTTCAAAAATGTCAAATATTTTTATTTCTTAGCTTAAATTAAATGAAAACTGCCAGAAAACTAATAAAATGGAAAATAAACCTAATAACGTAAAAATTATGTAAAACGTAAATTTACGTTATATAAAAAAATTAAAAAATTTCCAATTTTTTTTAATTTTGATGAATAGTACAATACAGGAATAGTACAAAATTAGGTTAATATCGTAAACATTTTGGTTAACGTAAATTTACGTTAGAAAAATTGTTCAAAAATGTAAAATATTTTTATTTCTTAGCTTAAATTAAATGAAAACTGCCAGAAAACTAACAAAATGGAAAATAAACCTAATAACGTAAAAATTATGTAAAACGTAAATTTACGTTATATAAAAAAAATTAAAAAATTTCCATTTTTTTTTTAATTTTTAACATACCTATAACTAAAACTACTAAATTTTGATTTGACCTAAAACTAAAACTACTAAATTTTGATAAATAGTACAAAATTAAGTTAATATCGTAAAAATTTTGGTTAACGTAAATTTACGTTGTTAGCAAAATTGTTAAAAAATGACAAATATTTTTATTTTTTAGCTTAAATTAAATAAAATTGATAATAAACCTAATAACGTCAAAATTTTGAAAAACGTAAATTTACGTTATATAAAAGTAATTAAAAAATTTCCAATTTTTTTTTTATTTTTAGCATACCTATAACTGAAAAAATTTGATAAATATTATAAAAATTTAGTTAATATCGTAAAAATTTTGGATAATGTAAATTTACGTTATTTGAAAAAAGTTTTAAAAATAAGAAAAAAAAATATTTCTTAGATTAAATGAAACAAAAATGCCAAAAAAAGAAACAAAAATCTAAAATTTTTCTAATATGGTAACAAATTTGAGTAACGTAAATTTACGTTATTTGAAAAAAAAATGAGAAATAGTTCATAATTATTTATTTTTAGCTTAAACTAATTGAAAGAAAGCTAAAATATAACCAATATAACAAAATTTGCTATAATAAAGTTTAATTTAGCTAATAACGTAAAATTTTTAAATGACGTAAATTTACGTTATTGGAAAAAATTAAGGAAAATCTATTAAAAATTATGTTTTAGCTAACTAAAAGGAAAACTAAAAAAAAAAATAATTTAAAAAATAGAAAATTTTGTTAATTACGTAAAAATTTCAAATGATGTAAATTTACGTTATTTGAAAAAAATGAGAAATTGTTCAAAACTTGATAGATTTTTAGATTAAAAAAGCTTAAATATAACTAACATTAAAACATTTGCTATAATAGAGCATAATTTTGCTAAAAACGTAAAAATTTTAAATGACGTAAATTTACGTTATTAGAAAAAATTAGAAATTTTTCAAAATTTTAAGCAGAAACTTAATAAAAAATAGCTTAAATATAACTAAAATTATGTACAAAATTTTCTATATTAAAACATTAAAAATTTCAAATGACGTAAATTTACGTTATTTGAAAAAATTAAGGAAAATCTAAAAAAATTAAGTTTTAGCTTAAATAAAAGAAAAACTCAAAAAAAACTCATTTAAAAAATAGAAAATTTTGTTAATAACGTAAAAATTTCAAGTTATGTAAATTTACGTTATTAAAATAAAATGAGAAATTCTTCAAAATTGCATTAATTTTTAGATTAAAAAAGCTTAAATATAACTAAAATTAAAACATTTGCTAAACTAAAGCATAATTTTGTTAATAACGTAAAAATTTTAAATGATGTAAATTTACGTTATTAGAAAAAAATTAGAAATTTTTCAAAATTTTATTAATTTTAAGCTTAAACTAAATAAAAGAAAGCTAAAATATAACTAATATAACCAAATTTTTTATAATAAAGCATAATTTAGCTAATAACGTAAAAATTTCAAATGACGTAAATTTACATTATTTCAAAAAAATTGAGAAAAATGTGAAAAAAATTATGATTTAGCTTAAATAAAAGAAAAACTGCAAACAAATCATTTAAAAAATAGAAAAATTAACTAATAACGTAAAAATTTCATATAAAGTAAATTTACGTTATTAGAAAACAATGAGAAACTAAATCCAAAATAACTTAAATATAACTAAAATTACCAAATTTGCTATAATATATCATAATTTTGCTAATAACGTAAAAATTTCAAATGACGTAAATTTACATTATTTCAAAAAAATTAAGGAAAATGTACAAAAAATTAAGTTTTAGCTAAAATAAAAGGAAAACTGCAAAAAAATCATATGAAAAATAGAAAATTTAGCTAATAACGTACAAAATTTCAAATGATGTAAATTTACGTTATTAGAAAAAAATTTAGTTACATGTTAAAAAATTAAGTTTTAAAAAAAAACTGCAAAAAAAATCATTTAAAATAAGAAAATTTTACCTATAACGTTAAAATAGTTAATAACGTAAATTTACATTGTTAGAAAAAAAGTGAACTTTTTTCAAAAAAATTATTTCTTAGCTAAAATACAGAAAATTTGTATAAAATTTTTAAAACTAAATAGAAATTCAACAGTTTTTTAGTCTGTTTTTATAAAACTAATGAAATTCTAAACTAACGAATGGATTATAAATCGAAAAAATTTTATTTTATATGAAAAAAAATATTTAAAAATTCGAAAAGTTCAAGGTATCCAGGAATTTTATCCGAAAACAACTTTGACTAATTGAACAGCCTAAAATTTTATAAAATCAGACTGTTTTTAACATACTTTATTAAGTTTTTTCTTTTTTTTTAAATATTTTTCAATCAAATGGCCTAATATTTTTATGAAATCAGGCTGTTAATAGAGAAAAACAGTATTTTTTGTATTTTATTGAATTTGTTCTAACATTTTTCAGAAAATTTTTTAGTTATTTTGTTTTCTTAATTTTAAGATGATTTTTTTTATTGTTTTTTAAATATTTATTTTCATTTTTATTTTTTTAATTAATTCTGTTTAATTTCCATTTGATTTATTTAATTAATTAATTTATATTTTAATTATATTCTGCAGCAGCAGATCTTCTTTGTTTATTTTTATTGTTTGGGTTCTTCTTCTTCTTCAATTTGCTCTACTAGACAATATGGCGACTGAGTAATAATTACTTGTTCTCATTTGTTTATTTACCTTACAGTTATACACATCCACACACAGTAAAATGTTTTGTTTATATTTATTTCGTTGGTTTGTTTATGTTTGTTGTTATGCTCCTTTAATTGCTCTCACTAAACAACATGGCGGCTGAGTAATAAACACACATTCATACTCCTAGTTGTAGTTTAACAAAGTAAATGTTTTGTTTACATTTATTTCGCTGGTTTGTTGTTCTCACTAAACAAAATGGCGGCTTAGTAATTACTCTCACTCTAAAATTAGAGGTTTTCAGCTAATTATATTTAATTTTTAGCAAATTTTTGGGTTAAAATGTTAATTTCTTGTGTAAAATTTTAAATTTAATGAAATTTTTATGGAAATATTTTCAAGATTGAAGATTTTTTTCTACTTTTTTTATTTTTATTTCATCTGAAAATTTTATCTTAAATTAAAAAAAACTAATCATTATTTTTATGTGTTAAATCTGTTGTTATCATGATTTTCATTCCATGAAATGAAAATTTTCCCTTGATTTCTCTTTTTTATTTATTTTTTTTTTTTGCATATACAAAATTTTCCCCCCATTTTAGCATTAACTGCTGATTATCTCGTTATCTCTTTTGCTATAAATTTGCTAATAAATTTAAATTAACTAAAACATCAGCAGCAAACAGCATTTAAGCAAGCGGCAATTAGACACCAAGCTGTATTAAGCCACCTACTCTTTTAATGGCAAATTAACAAAAAAAAAAACTAAAAATTTATGTAAAAGTTACATGAACCACCAAACATTCACCACAAGTTATCAACCAAAATACATTTTTATGAACAAAAAAAAAACCGGTAAGAAAATATTTGTGGTAACAACATTTAACAGTTTTTTTTCGTTAAAGGAATTTCTTTATTTTTTTTTTTGGTGAAGTTTGTGCAGGCATTTGTTAACACAACCAACAAATAGTATTGAACAGGTAGCCTTCAGTATGATGAAGAAAAACTTGTTGCAAGAAAGTTGCCGCCTGAAATGTTAAGATAATCAATTTTTACAGGTTTTTTTTTCCCAAAAAAAAAAAAAAACCAAAAAAAAGTGAGGGAGATATTGAAATTTTTCAATTTGAAAGGGTTTGTTTAAACAATCGCAAAAACATGTCTTAGAAATCTCTTAGTTAAAGCAACAGTTTTTATTTAGTTAAAACTGCATAGTTTGGTTTAATTTCGCAAAACAAAACCGGCTTTGAACTTTGATTTTCAATCTTAAAAAATTGATAGTTTTAATCGTAGTTGTTTTATTTCTGTTGCCTGAACAAGATCATCGAAATATTTTTGTTAAGTATTTGATTTCATGATTTCGTTTATTTTTTATTTTTATCTTGTACGCTGACAAAGTGACTGGCTGACATACTTTTTTCACGACGGCAAAATATTTATTTAAAAAACAAACAAAAAAATAAACCAAGTGATTTTTGTTTTTGTTTTTGGCCAGCACACAAGAGTGCAACATGATACAGTTGTTTGCCATGAATTCAGTTAAAGGAATTTCAAAATAAAACTAAAGCAATAGCAGCAAATATTTTAGAAATGATCATATTTAGCAATTTACATTTCGTAAATTTTAATAAACAATTTTGTTTAAAAAAAAAAATAAAATAAATTTCTTATAAAAATGTAAAAATTTCATTAAAATGAGAACAGGAACGAAATGGAATTGAAACAAAATTTCATAAATTAACTGAAATATTAATACAATTTATTAAATTTCCATAGATTTTCATGAAACTTTATAAAAAATGGAAATTTTCCTAAATTTTTCAAGAATTTTTAAAATGAAACAAAATGGAATTGAAACATAATGATAGAAAAATCTAAATTTAATTAAAACTAAAATTTTTATTAAAAAAAACATGATTTTCCTATAAATTTCATAAAAATTAGAACAGGAACGAAATGGAATTGAAACAAAATTTCATAAATTAACTGAAATATTAATAAATTTTATTAAATTTCTATAGATTTTCATTAAACTTTTATAAAAACTGAAAATTTTCATAAATTTTTCTCGAATTTTCAAAATGAAACAAAATGGAATTGAAACATTATGATAGAAACTACTAAATTAAATTAAAATTAACATTTTTATTAAAAAAAACATGAATTTCCAATAAATTTCTCATAAAAATGTAAAAAATTCATAAAAATTAGAACAGGAATGAAATGGAATTGAAACAAAATTTCATAAATTAACTGAAATATTAATAAAATTTATTAAATTTCTATAAATTTTCATTAAACTTTTATAAAAAATGGAAATTTTGCTAAATTGTTCAAGAATTTTTAAAATGAAACAAAATGGAATTGAAACATTATGATAGAAACAACTAAATTAAATTAAAATTAACATTTTTATTAAAACAAACCTGATTTTCCTATAAATTTCATAAAAATGAGAACAGGAACGAAATGGAATTGAAACAGAATTTCATAAATTAACTGAAATATTAATAAAATTTATTCAATTTCTATAGATTTTCATGAAACTTTTATAAAAAATGGAAATTTTCATAAATTTTTATCGTATTTTCAAAATGAAACAAAATGGAATTGAAACATTAAAATAGAAAAATCTAAATTTAATTAAAACTAAAATTTTTATTAAAAAAAACATTATTTTCCTATAAATTTCATAAAAATTAGAACAGGAACGAAATGGAATTGAAACTGAATTTCATAAATTAACTGAAATATTAATACAATTTATTAAATTTCCATAAATTTTCATGAAACTTTTATAAAAAATGGAAATTTTTATAAATTTTTGTGGAATTTTTAAAATGAAACATTATGCTAAAATAATCTAAATTAAATTAAAATTAACATTTTTATTTAAAAAAAACATGATTTTCCTATAAATTTCATAAAATTGAGAACAGGAACGAAATGGAATTGAAACAAAATTTTATAAATTAACTGAAAAATTAATAAAATTTCTATAGATTTTCATGAAACTTATATAAAAACTGGAATTTTTTATAAAATTTTGTGGAATTTTTAAAATGAAACAAAATGGAAACATCTAAATTTATAAGCAATATGGCAAAAAGAAGCTTTATAAAAAAAAAGTTTTCTCATCATTAATGGTTTATTTATATCCTTTACAAAAAAAAAAAAAAAAAAAAAAAAAAACAACATCTACCTTTTAAAAATTCCTTTCACACAAAAAAAAAAACATTTAACAGACAACAATAATATCCCTTTGGTAATTTAAGCTGCATAAGTGTTAACATGGTTTTTGTTTAGTTGACCAACACCAATTTTATTTATTTTATTTTGTTTTAGGGGGGACATTTCAACATTGTGTTACAATTTAGTTGGCTTTTGTTGTCATTCATTCCATTTTAATGATGCTGACAAATCCCTCAAGGTCTGCTATAAAGAAGAAAAAAAAAAAAACAGCTTAAGTGCTGGGCATTCTTATCACTTGTAAAATGTCAAGGCTTGAAAAAAGTCTAGAGAAGAGCTGAGGATTTTTTTTAAATAAAGATTTCAATAAATAAACAATGTTGTTAAGCCAACAATTTTTACAGATAAAATATTTCTTTTTTTTTCTTCTAAATAATTTTTGCTCATTATAGAGTAATTGTTTTATTTATGATGGCAAACAAAAAAAAACTTTTTGCTGCTTAACATTATTTATTTTTTTTTAATAAATGTATAAAATTACCATAAAAATGTATAATACATACTCCATTTACTTTCTGATTGTAATTAGAAAATCAACACACACTTTAAAGTCAAATCACTTACTTATGAATAAATCTTGTGCTGTAATTCAAACGTATGAAAGACAAACACTGCATGAGTGCAGCAAAAAAAAAAACAACAATTTATACAAATGACATGAGTATTAGGGCAGCACTTATTAAAACAACAAAACAATAGAGAAATCAAACCTAAACAAGTAAGAGAGCTATATTCGGCTGTGCCGAATCTTATATACCCTTCACCAAATTATACTTTAAAATAAATTTTTTTTAAATATTTTTAGGTAAACAAAATTTAATTTTTTTTTTAATTGTTTTTCCAGATTTTTTTTTTTTAAATTTTTTTTCTAAATTTTTTTAAAAAAAATTTTAATTTTTATTTTAAAAATTTTTTTTCTAAATTTTTTTGAAAAGTTTGAAGTGAATTTTTATTTTTTTTTAAAAAAATTTTTAATTTTTTTTCCATATTTTTTAAAATTTTTTTTTTTTTTAAAAAAAAATTTTTGATGAAAAAAAAATTCGGGTTAAAAATTTTTTTTTCTAAATTTTTTTTTTTTTTGAAAAGTGAATTTTTATTTTTTTTTAAAAAAATTTTTAATTTTTTTTTAAATTGTTTTTCCAGATTTTTTTTAAATTTTTTTTCAAATTTTTTTTTTTTTTTTTTTGAAAAAAAAGTTATGACAAAAAAAAATTTTTGATGAAAAAAAAATTCGGGTTAAAAATTTTTTTTTCTAAATTTTTAAAAGTTTGAAGTGAATTTTTATTTTTTTTTTCTAAATTTTTTTAATTTTTTTTTCTAAATTTTTTTAATTTTTTTTTTTTTTTGAAAAAAAATTATGACAAAAAAAATTTTTGATGAAAAAAAAATTCAGGTTAAAAAATATTTTTCCCGATTTTGACCCATTGTAGGTCCAACTTACTATTATAGCCTTATCTACATCGTTGCAATGGACTTTGAAATATCTATCATTTGATATCCATATTGTCTATATTAATGACTTAGTAATCCAGATATAGATCAAAAATAGGTTAAAAATCGAGGTTGTCCCGGTTTTTTGCTTATATCTCCGTTATTTATGGACCGATTTTGCTGATTTTAAATAGCAAACTTCTCGAAAGCATGTCTGACAGAATTATTGAAGATTTGGATGCCGAAGATATCTTTATCAGAGTTGTATTTAGATTATATAAACGAAAAACATTTTTAGCTAAAAATTTAAAATGTTTATTTTTAATAGGTAAGTAGGTATATAGGTGGTTTAATCGGTTACACAACAAAAAATAACATGTGAGTTTTTTTAGGATTTTAGGGAGAACGAACATCTGAAATAATCTTTTAAAAAATATATAGAATATAATTTAAATGCTTTCCTTTTTTAGTTTTAATAAAAATTAAACTTAAAAAATATCTCTCATTGATTTTTTGTTGGGGCTCAAGCATAATTTGAAAGCTTATAGGGTAAAGTAATTTTGAGATTTTTTTCAGATTTTTCGGAAGAGGTTTAGAGGTCGCTCAAGTCGAGTTTTTTTGAGTTTTCTTCGTAACTTTGTTAAGACTCACGATTTTCATTACGATCATCATACTATTGAAGTTACTTTAATAGTTTCGTTAAGTTCTGATAAAAGAACTTAACTTCAGTAATGTTTTTCATTTCGTCTATTACCATATCGTCCTACGACTCACTAGGACAAAGTTCATCATAGAACATTCTAGAAAAAAGGTCATTAACAAATTCCTTAGTTTCAGTTTTCGTACTAACTATACCTAAATCAACAAAACTATTGCTAGGAGGGAATGTACACGAGTACACGCCATGTTGTTTTAGTGAGAACAATTAAAGAATCACAACAGCAAGCATAAACAAAACAGCGAAATAAATGTAAACAAAACATTTTAATTTGTTAACCTACAACTAGGAGTATGAATGTGTGTGTAATTACTCAGCCGCCATGTTGTTTTAGTGAGAGCAATTAAAGGAGCATAACAACAAGCATAAACAAACCAGCGAAAGAAATGTAAACAAAACATTTTAATTTGTTAACCTAAAACTAGGAGTATGAATGTGTGTTTATTGCTCAGCCGCCATGTTGTTTAGTGAGAGCATAACAACAAACATAAGCAAACCAACGAAATAAATGTAAACAAAACATTTTACTGTGTGTGGATGTGTATAATTGTGTGCAATGAGAGCATTTAATTAGTACTTAGTCGCCATATTATCTAGTAGGAGAATAATTTAAAGCTAAAAGAAGACAATTGAAATGTTTGTTGTTATTTTTCCAGCTTTCTATCAATGAAGCTTAAAATTCAAATAAAATTCGTTTGAAATAAACATAATTAAATTAAACAAATGGAAATTAAATAAAATTCAGTTCAACAAATAACAATAAAATAAAAAGAATTTTAATAATGTAATTAAATTTCTTAAAAAAAATAAAATTTCCAAAAAAAATTATTAAAATTTTCTAAAAATCTCCTAGAAAAAAAAATATGTTTTTTATAAAAAAAAAAAATAAATAAAAATAAGCTGCTGCCTAATATCACCCCATACCTACAGCATAAAATTACTTAGCTACAAACTCTATACATATCCAACTGACGTTCACATGTTTTCCTCCAGTCAGTAGTTTTTTTATCATTATGAATTGCAAAAACAATAAAATAGTAAAATAAATACCCGTACTCATATAAGTGTAATTAAAACTAGTTGCTTGCATTCAAACAAACAACTAAACAAACAAAAAAACATACAACAGCAACAAGAAATTATCATAAGAAACTTTATAACGACATTAAAATACAATTACAACAGCACAGTCGCAGTCACACTACAATTATTATTTCCCATAATTTTTACAAGATTAAAACGCACTTAAAAAAATATTTAAAAAAACACAACCGCAACTACTATAAAAAAAGTTCAAAAAGTATATGGTGTCAACTGAAATGGCGTCAAAAACCAACAAAAAAAAAACACAGTTTATCCATACATTCCCTGATAGTTAACAATGAGAAGTGAAAAGTTTGTATTTACATTTTGGCGTGTTGAAGTTCATTTGCCATTTCACAAAAAAAATTAATGAAAGAAAATAATTGCCAACACAAATAAAAAGTGATTTAATTTTTCTGCAATTAAATCATAATAAATGTCTCATAATTTATGATGAGAAAAAAATTAAACGCATAATTTTGTAACATAAACTATTATAACAAGAAATTATAACATTAACCTTAAATTTCAAGATAAAAGGTTAAAGTTTCTTAATAAAATTTTTAGTAATTTTCTTAAAAATTAAAATTTTACTACATTCCCTTAAAAATAATATAAAAATTCAATAAAAATGAAAAAAGGAACAAATGGAATTGAAACAAAATTTCATAAGTTAATTGAAATATTAATAAAATTTATTAAATTTCTATAGATTTTCCTAAAATTTTTATAAAAAATGGAAATTTGCATCAATTTTATCGAATTTTTAAAATGAAACAAAATGGAATTGAAACATTAAAATAGAAAAATCTAAATTTAATTAAATGTAACATTTTTATTAAAACACACATGATTTTCCAATAAATTTCTTTTAAAAATGTAAAAATTTCATTAAAATTAGAACAGGAACGAAATGGAATTGAAACAAAATTTCATAAAACAACAGAAATATTAATAAAAATTATTAAATTTCTCTAGATTTTCCTAAAACCTTTATAAAAAATGGAAATCTGCCTAAATTTTTGAGGAATTTTTAAAATGAAACAAAATGGAATTGAAACATTAAAATAGGAAAATCTAAATTTAATTAAAAATACAATTTTGATTAAAATAAACATGATCTTTCTATATATTTCTGATAAAAATGTAAAAATTTCATAAAAATTAGAACAGGAACGAAATGGAATTGAAACAAAATTTCATAAAACAACTGAAATATTAATAAAATTTATTAAATTTCTCTAGATTTTCATAAAACTTTTATAAAAAATGGAAATTTACATAAATTTTTCAAGAATTTTTAAAATGAAACAAAATGGAATTAAAACATTATTTTAGAAAAATCCAAATTTAATTAAAAATACAATTTTGATTCAAATAAACATGATCTTCAATAAATTTATTTTAAAAATGTAAAAATTTCATTAAAATTAGAACAGGAACGAAATGGAATTGAAACAAAATTTCATAAATTAACTGAAATATTAATAAAATTTATTAAATTTCTATAGATTTTCATAAATCGTTTATAAAAAATGGAAATTTACATAAATTTTTGTGGAATTTTTAAAATGAAACAAAATGGAATTGAAACATTATGTTAGAAAAATCTAAATTTAAAATTTTTATTAAAACAAACAAGATCTTCCAATAAATTTATTATAAAAATGTAGAAATTTCATAAAAATTAGAACTGGAACGAAATGGAATTGAAACAAAATTTCATAAAACAACTGAAATATTAATAAAATGTATTAAATTTCTTTAGATTTTAATAATACTTTTATAAAAAACTGAAATTTTCTTAAATTTGACTTAAATTTTAAAATAGAAACAACATGGAATTGAAACAAATTTTAAAAATACATCTAAATATTATTAAAAACTGTTACATTTTATTTCCTTCTTATTAGAACTCCAAACTTAATTAAATATTCATTAATTTGGCTTAAAATTTCTAAGTGGAACAAAATGGAATTGAAACAAATTTCTTAAAATTAAGAAATCTTACATTTTTTAATCATATTGTAATTTATTCTAGAAAAAAATTTCTATTTCCTCCATTGAAACCAAAGAAATTTAGGAAATTGTCACTTGGAACAATTGGAATTGAAACATGAATAGTGAAACGATACGCTAATTGCTATAAATATGAATTTAAAGTGCATGGTTTAGAGATTTAAAGCTAAAAATTACAAAAAATTGTCAAAACTTAAGAATTTATGACAGTGGAACAAATGGAATTGAAACACAAATAATGAAATTTCATTGTTTAGAGAAGAAAATTAAAAACTTAAAAAAAATAGAAAAAAGTAAATCGAAACAAAATAAATTGAAATGAATTATGAAAAATAAACTTTATTTTCTTTACAAAAAATTAAATAAATTAAAATTACTGTGGAACAAAATAATTAGAAATTAGAATCAGCTTTCTCCTCTATCTCACACAATAGCAGGCATCCCGTGTATTGGCTGCAATCCAGTCCAAATATTTACTAACTCTGGTATAAACCCCGGGAGCATTGGGATTGGCACAGCCATAGCCAAAGGATACCACACCAGCCAAACGGAAAATGCCATCACGCACAATCAAAGGACCGCCACTGTCTCCCTGGGGAAGCATAATAATTTATTAAAGAAAACAAAATTTCAGCTTTTTCTTAAAAGAACTCACTTGGCAAGCATCTTTGCCGCCCTGCAAATACCCTGCACACAACATGGTCTCCAAAATCATGGACTTGTAGGAAGTGGCCCTACACTGGGCATTAGTTAGGACGGGTACCACCACCTCCTGCAAATAGGTAGACTGATCACCACCATCCGAAGTCAAACCCCAACCCGCCACTATGGCCTGTTTAAAATCAAAATTTTGATTAGAGTTGGTGGGCAAACAGGCGGGTCTTATGGGATCTAGCAAGGGCACTGGCTGTTCCAGTCTCAGCAGAGCTATGTCATTTTGTAGGGTCGTGGGATTGTAGAGCTGATGCATATTGGCAAAGGCCACTTTGCGTAAAATGCCTTGGGAGGCGGAATTTTTATTCAATTGCAAAAGTCTTACTGAAATACCCTTCATATCCATGCCATACACACAATGAGCTGCGGTCAAGGCATAACGATCGTTGATTAAAGTGGCGCCACAGAACTGAAAAGAGCCTCTTAACATTTGAGCAATCCAGGGATATTTGTTGGTGCGTACACGCGAACCGCCCACAATGCGATTGACATTGGGCACGCCACAGGCTTGAGAAGTAACAGAGTTGTTTTAATTTAACGTATATTATGGATTAAGAGAAAATAACTTACTGCAGGTGGCACATTTATTGCCCAGAAACTGTTTACTTTCTCCGGTTGTTTGTGAGGCTCCCGTTTCCAGAGTTTCCGTTAGTATAGAGGATAATATTTGCTGTTTATGTTCGGTTATCAAATCATCGATAAAATCACCCTGTACCCCGGGTGGCAGGCCATTATCGGTTTGATTGTTGCTGTCTAAAGCTTTGTGCAAGGGTGTAGGGTAATTATAGCCTTGAAACTTAAAAAAGAAATCAATAAAATTTCAATTTTTATTTAATTTTTTTTACTCTTTCTCCATTACCTTGCTTTGTTTTGTTAAAATCACTGATATTTTAAGAAAAATACTTAAAATTATTAAAAATTTCATTTTATTTTAAAACACTTTCACCTTAAGATTTAAAACTTTTTTATATTCTTTTTATTTTTCTTAAAATTTTTTATAAATTTTATTCTTTTATATGATGTTAACAGCTTTATCACTTTCCTGGTACTGCCAAAGAAAGTTTGTGGTTAACGGTTTTTTATATAGAGCCCAATATGTATGAAAAAGAGTTCTTAAAAAATTTTGTAACTTGATATCTTTAAAAAAAAAAATAACAAAATGAGCACAAATCAATAATTTAAAGAAATGACCATCAAAATAAATAAGCCACGGGCAATTGAAATTGATTTATTTAAACATCTTTTGTAAAAACTTGACATGAAATGTTTGCTATTTGTATTTTTTTTGATAATGAAATCATAAGTATTAGTTTTGTTTCGATTCGATTCTGATCAAATCATTCTAATTTTGCATAATTTATAGAAATTTCATTATTATTATTGTTTGTTTATGCTTTATTCATCTGAGAATTGTTTAAGATTTGACCTAAATTTTGTGAAATATATTTAAAAGCTTTTTAAAGTGTTACACTTACATAAATTTGTATAATTTTTCATTATGTTTTTTTATAATTATTCTTTTTCTAACACTTTTAATTTATTTTCTTTATTATAAATAAAATTTATTGAGTTCTTTCTTTTTTCTTTCATATTTCTTAAGAAATTCTCCCACATTTAGCGTCATTCCCTTGCTAAATAAGTCATTATTTAGCAAAATAATCAAAAGACTTAAGTATCATACATAAATACAGCTTAAAAATACCGTTATTACTCATTCTCTGTTTTGATTTTGAAATTTTCATTAAAATAGTTAAAAAATAACCGTTATTCTCATTCTCTGCCACCATTTTGTTTTTATCTCCTTTCTAAGCCATACAAAACAAAGAACTTAAGAAACAAACGTGAAACAAACAAATCCCTCTCTCTCAATGAGAGTTACTCAAATGTAAAACAAAAGACTTAAGCCACATGCTTGTATGGGGAAAAGGATGTAAATACGAAAAAACAACAACAACAAACAAACTTATTCAAAATGGCTGCCAAACAAACAAATGTAAACATTTAATGATGAGAGAGTTGACAAAATGGCTTCCACTAGCAGGAAATGGAAAAATTATGCAAATAAAAGATATTTCAATGTATAAATAACAATTTTAAATAAAAATTTAATATTTTTAGAACAGTTTCTTAATTAATTCAGTTTTTTTTAACAAAATTTCTTCATAAAAATAATTTTCATAAAAAAATTAAATAAATATTTATCAAATCTTTATTTACAGGAAAAAGAGACAGAATTTTTACCCTGACAAAATGTCAGCCACTAAAAGGAAATGGAAAATTATGAAGAAAAATAAATTTCTTTAGCTTAATTATTTATTTAAAACAAATTAAAGCCGTTTATTTAATTGTTCATTAACCCTATATAAGTTTTTCAATTCTTTAATTATTTCTTCTTTATTTAAAGTTAATTAACTTTAGTTTTTTTTTGTTTATTTAAATTTTAAACCTGTCTCTAAGTAAGCCTATCTCAACAAATTGTTTAAGTCAATGGTAACTTGAAATCTAATACACACCTCCTTCACTTTTTAATCAAACATTACCATGTGTTTTTGTTTAATATGACAAACACGCACCAGCCGCTTAAATGCAAAAAAAAAAGCTTTCATTATTATAACCAAATAAAACTAAATTAAAAAAAAAAAATTACTACATAAGCTTAACTATATAAATATAAAAAATTCATACACGTTCTTACTATAAACTGAAACTTGAGCTACTTATTTAAGAAGCAGCTTATACTATAAATGGACCAAGACTAGTGGCCGTTACAAAAATAAAACATACCTTTGTAATATAATAAAAACTAAAATGCCGTAAGGCATATTAAATAATCTTAGTATGAACAAGTAAGACAGACATATTTGGCTGGTTTTAATATGAAACCTGAGTAAGTGTTAACAAAATAATAAAAATAAAATAATGTACAGCCTTAAATAATTTAAAAATGCAACAAATTAAAAGTGATAGTATAAAATTTATGAATGAATATTTTGTAAATGGCTTTAAGCCAAAATATAAACTAAAATTTTGTTAATGAAATTTATAAATTTCAAAAATTTGAAAAAAAAAAAAATAAAAAATTCTTTAACTACTAAGAATCTGAATGAAACTACAAAAACCAAAGAAAAACACTTGTTATAACCTTAAAAGTAAAATCACACTAAACAGAGAAAGAGAGAGAGAGAGGCAAAGAGGCTGCATCAAGAGAAAACATTCATGGCAAGTCATCAAGTCTTGTTTACACAAAAATTTAGGTCAATAGAACATTTACCAAGAATATGCCAGCAACATTCTTGAAACCCATTAAACAAAACACAAAAAAAAAAAATGAAGATGTTAAACACACAACTCAGAAAAATACTTAAAACCAAGACATTGTGAACCATTGAAGAAGCTGACAAAATGAGATAAAAAGAAGCTTTAAAAGCCTGGCTGGTGATTTAAGGCCTGATATTAACAACAAATGAAAGTCTTAAAGTATATAAAAAAAAAACACACAACAACTCATCAATAGAAACTTGTTTTTTTGAACCACCATCTATCTTCAAGATGTGCTTGCTGCCTTTCCATTCCCTCCTTTTATATTGATATTAGAGATTAAGGTTAATACAAATGTTAAGGGTACTGGTTACTTTGAGAATTATTTTTTTTTGTTGTTGATGTTGTCTTGATTACCATGGTGGGTTTTTTTTGTTAAGTAAAGCTTAGTAATGATATTGTGGTTTTTTTGGTTAAATGTGTAAAAGATATAAATAAGAAAACTAATATAAAAAAAATATAATAGAAAACAAAATTTATAAAAATAATAAAAAAAAAAGAATAAGAATTGCAAGAAAATGAAATAAAACTGAGAAATATATAAACATTTTGCTAAATTTTTTTATTATTTAATAGCTTTAAATCTGCTGTATTAAACCTTAAAAAAATATTTTGAATTTCTTGATAGTTCAATTTTTTTTTTTTTTTTTTTGGAAAAAATTCTAACTTTGGAGTATTACAAAAAATATTATGAATTTTTTAAAATAATTCCAGCTTTAATGGAAAGTTTATGTAAATAATGTTAAAAATAATTGTTTAAATTTTAAGTACAAAAATTAAAATTTTTCAAGTTTCAAAATTTTAATTTTAAGAATTTTTTTTTTTTATGAAAAATTAAAATTTTTACCATTAAACATAAAAACTTAAATAAATATCCAGAAATTATTATAATAATGTAGTTTAACATTTTTGCTATATATTAAAGCCAGGGTTTAAGGTGTATTAGTTAAAGCTTTATTTGAAATAAATTTTCAAATTTATTTCCTTAAATTGTGAAAATCCTAAATTTTAAAAATGAAAATTTTTAATATGGTTTTTCATTATTTGATAGCTTTAGAATTGTTCTATTAATATTTAAAAAAATATTTTGATTTGCTTGATTTTTTATGATTTTTTTTTTTTGCCTAAAATATTAAAAAATACATATAAAATTTTTGAAAAAATTCCAACTGTTTTATGTAACTCAAAGTGTTGTCTATAGAAATATGTAAAAATATTTTCAATATTAATTATTAAACTAAAAAATATTCAAAATTTAATATTTTTCAAGATATTTTTTTTTTTTTAAGAAAATTTGAATTTTTTTCAATAAAACATAAAAAAATTTTAATAAATATCTAGAAATTATTGTTATAATGTAAATTAAAATAATTGCTTTATATTAAAGCCTGGCTTTAATGGATTTTAGTTAAATTTTTAATTAAAATATAAAAAAAGTTTAAAATAATTTCCTTAAATTGTGAAAGTTGTTCAGTTTGAAAAAGGTTTAACAAAAACCATGTGAATATTTTTACTAAGAATTATATTTTTCTATAAAAAAAAACTTTGAAAAATTAACACAAACATCCTGAAAATTTACTTGTGTTATAGTTTCAAGCCCGATTTTAATGTCATTTAATTTTTAAATTTTTTTTGCAAAAAAAAAAATTCCTAAAATATCAAGAAAATTAAATTTTTTTTATTTATTTTTTTTTAAAACTTTTTCAATCTAAGGTTTTAACATGATTTGCTTTGTTTTAAGCCTTTATTAATATAATTTTTTTTAGGAACTTTCACAATTTAAGGAAATCATTTTAATTAAGGATTTTCTTACTTTAATTTCCTTAAATTGTGAAAGTTCCTTAGAAAAACTTTCACAATTTAAGGAAATTATATTAATTAAAGCTTAAAATAAATCAAATCATATTAAAACCTTAGGTTATTTGTAAGTTTTAGTGAAGGTTTATTAATTAATAAAAAAATTTTGAATTTCTTGATATTTTAAGAATTTTTTTCTTATTTTTTAAAAAAAAAATTTATTTTATTTGAATATTAAAAAAAATTAAATAATTTTTTTTTTAAACATTTTAACTTTCTTTCTAAAATCTTTTTCAGTTATATGAATTTAACTAAAATTTAATTTTTTTTTTTAAAAATTTTATATATTTTTTTATAATTTTTCTTTTTTATTTATACATGACATTCTTGTTATCTGTGGTCATAATTTAATTTGTTCAACTCCCCCTTATTAGCCCTCCAATGTCTTCTCTTTCAACTGCAATAACTTTCAAACACTAATTTTATTATATTTAATCAATTAATTGTGACAGTTAATGCAAACAACCAACATTACTTCTTTAGCAACAAATTTGCATAAAAATTTAAAATAAAAAAATAAGATAAAATACAAGAAACACTAACAACAATAACATCACACACATTCTAAAATGCAAATTACAAAATCAGGTTGCAAATGCTAATAATACTTGTTGCTTGAATTACTGCAGCAACATTAAACTTTAAAAAAAAAAAATCAATTTCAAAGTAAAACCAAAATAAAAACAAAACAAACAAACAAACAACATTGCTTAAAACAAAATTTCAACAACAACAACAAAAAATTGCAATTGAAATAAGAAAAATATGAAGAAAGAAGAAAAAACTGAAAAAAAAACAAAAAACCGTTTTACAATAAACCCCCTTCCAAGAGTAATGAACAAAAAAACATACTGTGGCCAACTGGTTTTAACCCAGTTTCTTTATTGCTCTTCTCTCTCCCTCTCTTTCTCTCTTACCTTTGTTAAAGTAGAAGAAAATTTTAAAACAACACTTGTTATAAATTTTAGACTTGCAAGTCTGTTAAAATGCAACAAAGTACATTTAAAACATGCAAACATTTTAGGCCTTAAAGATTTTAAGACAAATTATTAAAATTGTTGCCAAAATATTAAAAAAAATTATGGCTTAAAAACTAAAAACAAAAAAATCATGAAATATTAACAAAATTAAAATATTTGTTTACACCTACAAAGAACAAACCTAAAGCTAAAACAACAACATTATAAAAATAATTTCTGAATTTTCTTTTTAATTATTTTAAGATTTTTTTGTAAAAAAAAAAAAATAAAAGTTTCTTGAAAATTATAAAATATAAAAAATTATTAATTTAATTAAATAAAACCGAAAATATTTTTCCATAATCTTAAAAACAACACTATAAGCTTTTGAAATCACATAGAATTTAGAAAAAAAAATGTATTTTTACTTTTAATCTAACTTCAAATAAAAGTATTTTTTGAAAAAAAAAAAAAAAAAAAAAAAAAACTTAAATTTTCAACAAATTAAAAATATTTGTTTACACCTACAAAGAACAATTATAAAGCTACATCATTTTAAAAATTATTTCTGAATTTTCATTCTAATTATTTTAAGATTTTTTTGTTAAAAAAAAATAAAATTTTTTGGAAAATTTAAAAAATTATTAATTTAATTAAATAAAACCGCAAATATTTTTCTATAATCTTAAAAACAACACTATAAGCTTATGAAATCACATAGAATCTAGCAAAAAAAAATTATATATTTACTTTTAACTTAACTTAAAATAAAAAAAAAATTTGCAAAAAAAAAAAAAAAACTTAAATTTTCAACAAATTAAAAATATTTTTTTACACCTACAAAGAACAAACCTAAAGCTACAACAACAACATTAAAAAAATAATTTACGATAATTTTTATTTTAATTACTTAAAGTTTTTTCTCAAAAAAAAAAATAAAAATTTTTGGAAAATTATAAAATTTTAAAAAATATTTATTCGCTTAAATAAAACCGACAATATTTTTCCATAATCTTAAAAACAACACTATAAGCTAGCAAAATTATTTAAAATCAAAGCATAATTTTTATATATTTATTTTTAAACTTACTTCACATAAAATGATTTTTTGCAAAAAAAAAAAAAAAAAACCTAAAATATCAAGAACAGCTAAATATTTTTCTAGTATTTAAAAGACCTAACCAAGCTCTATTAAAAACTAAAAAAATAATAATTCTTGTAATTCATAACTCAAACTTAAGTAGCCTTTCCTTCACTCTACCCCCTTTTTTTCTTCTCCCAGTCCCACTGTAATTTAATTCACAATTGCTGTTCAGTGCTTCATGTTTCAATTGACATTTAAAACTTGTCTGTATTTTAAATCCAGCAACAACATTTTATGCATGTGCGTTGTTGTCTGTGTGTGTCAATATTTATGGCTCCAATAAAATTGCTATCTAGTGACGTTAGAAACTGCAAAAAGCCAACTCTATAACCAACAGACTTGAAAATTTCTTAACACTTTTTTTTTGCTGTATCGCAGTTGTTAAATATTCCAGTAGTTGTTGCTAAAGCCGTTGTGAAGAAAAAAACTAAAAAAAAACCTCAGGGTTGTTTAAAAGAATGCAAAATTTTTATATTGTAAATTAATAGAGAGAGAAGCAAGAAACAGGTTCATACATGGAAGTATTTTATATAAAAATTAAGTAAATGGGTTTTTAAATATTGAATTAATAATAACCTTAAACTATTAACAACAAACTACAATTCATAATGATCAGTAAAGATCACCTATAAAATCATATTTAAAACTAAAGAATTTGCTTAACAATTTCTTGTTATTAAATTGAGCGTTAAACAATTTTATTCACCATACGATCATTATGATCATCATCATCATTTTTACTTTAACAATTATTTTGTTTCTTAGTCAAATTGCTAACACAAAATGCCTTAAACAATTTAGCTGTTTATAAACAATTATTAAGATGCTTTTAAATGTTAATAACACACCAGACTTTTAAACAAAAAAAAACAACAGATAAAAATCTTTTATTACACTTTGCTGTTGTTAAATAAACGTGCATCACTTTTGTAAGGCTTATTTTTTCAATTGTGTTTTGTTTTTTCTTCTTTGAATTAACTTTTTTAAAACTGACCCAGTTTAAAGCAAGTGTAACGAATTGGCCAACTCTAAAGCTTGTTTTAAACATAAGAAAAATAACATTTTAGTTTTAAAACTAAATTTTTAAAGAATATCCAAAGATAATTGTTAATTTGTGTGGAGTTTAAAGGGTGTTATTTAAAATAAAAAAACATAAACTATATCAAAATTATGGTAATTTTGTAATAATAATTTGGAAATTTTATGTAAATTAACACAAAATATTAATGGAAAATGTTTTTAATGAATATTTAAGGCAGTTAAGTGTCTAAAACCTTTGCTATTTATAATTTTTTTTTAATGATTTTGGAACATGGCTTGGTTCCATTGAATACATTTGACTAACAAGCTATTTGAACAGAGTTTATCTAATTAATTGTAATAAATTTTAATTAAAATAGACTCGACAATAGACTCGGTCAAAGAATCGAATATAGACTAGACCAAAAACTCGAATTAAGACCAGACTATAGATTCGACTATAGACTCGACTTTAGACTCGACTTAAGACTAGATTATAGACTCGAATAGAGACTCGACTAAAGACTTGACTAAAGATTCGTCTAATGACTCGACTAAAGATTCGTCTAAAGACTCGACTAGAGATTCGTCTAAAGACTCGACTAAAGACTCGACTAGAGATTCGTCTAAAGACTCGACTAAAGACTCGACTAAAGACTTGACTAAAGACTCGACTATACACTTGACTATAAATGACTAGAGACTAGACTATAGACACGACTGTAGACTCGACTAAAGACTCGACTATAGACTCGACTAGAGAATGGTCTAAAGACTAGACTACATACTCGACTAAAGACTAGACTATATACACGACTATAGATTCGACTAAAGAATAGACTAAATACTCGAATATAGACTCGACTAAAGACTCGACTATAGAATCGACTATAGATTCGATTTAAGTTTCGACTAAAGACTCGAATAATGATTAGACTAAAGACTCGAATAAAGACTTGACTAAAGACTCGACTAAAGAATCGACTAAAGACTCGACTAAAGACTTGACTAAAGACTTGACTAAAGACTCGACTAAAGATTCGACTAAAGACTCGAATAAAGACTCGACTAAAGACTCGACTAAAGACTTGACTGAAGACTTGACTAAAGACTCGAATAAAGACTAGACTAAAGACTCGACTAAAGACTCGACTAAAGACTCGACTAAAGACTCGAATAAAGACTCGACTAAAGACTCGACTAAAGATTCGACGAAAGACTCGACTAAAGATTCGACTAAAAACTCAACTAAAGACTTGACTAAATACTCGGCTATAGACTCGACTAAAGACTCGACTATAGACTCGACTATAGACTCGAATAAAGACCCCAATAAAGACTCGAATAAAGACTCGACTAAAGTCTTGACTAAAACCTCGACTATAGACTCGAATAAAGACTCGACTAAAGACTTGACTAAAGACTCGACTATAGACTCGAATAAAGACTAGAATAAAGACTCGAATAAAGACTCGACTATAGAGTCGACTAGAGAATGGTCTAAAGACTAGACTACATACTCGACTAAAGACTAGACTATATACACGACTATAGATTCGACTAAAGACTATACTAAATACTCGAATAAAGACTCGACTAAAGACTGGACTAAAGACTCGACTAAAGACTAGAATACAGACTCGAATAAAGACTCGAATAAAGACTAGACTAAAGACTTGACTAAAGACTCGGTTATAGACTCGACTATAGACTCGAATAAAGACTCGAATAAAGACTCGAATAAAGACTCGAATAAAGACTCGACTAAAGACTCGAATAAAGACTCGACTAAAGACTTGAATAAAGACTCGGTTATAGACTCGAATATAGACTCGAATAAAGACTCGACTAAAGACTCGACTAAAGACTCGACTAAAGACTCGAATATAGACTCGAATAAAGACTCGAATAAAGACTCGAATAAAGACTCGACTAAAGACTTGACTAAAGACTCGGTTATAGACTCGACTAAACCCTCGACTAAATACTCGACTAAAGACTCGACTAAAGACTCGACTAAAGACTCGACTAAAGACTCGACTATAGATTCGACTAAAGATTCGACTAAAGACTCGAATAAAGATTTGACTAAAGATTCGACTAAAGACTCGACTAAAGACTCGACTAAAGACTCGACTAAAGATTCGACTAAAGACTTGACTAAAGACTCGGCTATAGACTCGACTAAACCCTAGACTAAATACTCGACTAAAGACTCGACTAAAGACTCGTCTAAAGACTCGAATAAAGACTCGAATAAAGACTCGAATAAAGACTCGACTAAAGACTCGAATAAAGACTCGACTATTGACTCCACTAAAGACTCGACTATTGACTCGAATAAAGATTCGACTAAAGACTTGACTAAAGACTCGACTAAAGACTCGACTAAAGACTCGACTTAAGACTTGACTAAATACTCGACTAAAGCCTCGACTAAAGACTCGATAAAAGATTCTACTGAAGACTCGACTATAGACTCGATTAAATACTCGACTAAAGACTCGACTAAAGATAAGACTAAAGACTTGACTAAAGATAAGACTAAAGACTTGACTAAAAACTCGGCTATAGACTCGACTAAACCCTTGACTAAATACTCGACTAAAGCCTCGACTAAAGACTCGATAAAAGATTCTACTGAAGACTCGACTATAGACTCGATTAAATACTCGACTAAAGACTCGACTAAAGACTCGACTAAAGACTCGACTAAAGATAAGACTAAAGACTTGACTAAAAACTCGGCTATAGACTCGACTAAACCCTTGACTAAATACTCGACTAAAGACTCGACTAAAGACTCGTCTAAAGACTCGAATAAAGACTCGACTAAAGACTCGACTAAAGACTTGACTAAAGATTCGAATAAACACTCGACTATAGATTCGACTAAAGATTCGACTAAAGACTCGAATAAAGATTTGACTAAAGATTCGACTAAAGACTCGACTAAAGACTCGACTAAAGACTCGAATAAAGACTCGAATAAAGACTCGACTAAAGACTCGAATAAATACTCGAATAAAGACTCGACTATTGACTCGAATAAAGATTCGACTAAAGACTTGACTAAAGACTCGACTAAAGACTCGACTAAAGACTTGACTAAATACTCGACTAAAGCCTCGACTAAAGACTCGATAAAAGATTCTACTGAAGACTCGACTATAGACTCGATTAAATACTCGACTATAGACTAGACTATAGAATCGAATAGAGGATCGGATAGAGACTCGACTATAGACTTGTCTAAAGATTCGGCTAAAGCCTCGACTAAACACTCAACTATAGACTCGTTTAAAGACTCGATTAAAGACTCGACCAAAGACACGACTATAGACTCGATTAGAGATTATTTAGACTATTTAAGCATTTAGCAGAGAAATTATTTTTATGTTTCACTGTTAAGTTAAAACAAAAAATTTGTTTTAAAAATCATTTTTGTTTTTGTTGTTATTTTGTAGTTTAACAGGTTTGCACTTTAAGTCTTTTGATTTTTTGGGGTGAACAAATTTGATACGCCAACACATTTTGAAATGTGTAACACTTTTAGTTTCTACTTCAATGACTTTTCAAAGCAAAGCAAACATATGACAAATAGGGAAAATATTTATTAAAATAATAAAGGGAATAAAAGCAAATTTCAAGACATTTATCTAGCAATTTATGTTTAAATTTCAATTCTTTTTATATTTATTACAAACTTTATTAAAAAGTTCATTAAACTTTATTAAATTTATAACCAAATTACTAACATTTACAGTTATTGTGGTTGTCATAACTTCTTTTTTTTAATGGTTGTTGAATAGATATTCTAGACTGCTCTTGATACAACGTGTGAATTTTGTGTTTTCTTGAGTTAAAGATTCTTTGCAAGCAACCAACACCTTTTACCCAGGGTGCTACAGCCAGCCAGTGCTGGTGCTGCCAATGATGATGTTGTTGATAATGTTTTACACAAGTAAAAAATTAAATGAAAGAAAAAACTACCTGTAACCGTATTAACAAAAACCTACAAGAATAGTTTAACTGAGAAAAAAAACATGACAACCTGCTTTAAGACACTTTTTTTAAACATAAAAAACCGGGCTTAAAACGAAAGCAAGACAGAAAAAAGACGTCTAAAATACACAAGAAATATTACTGAATTATTAAACTAAAAAAAAAACACAAAATAAAAAAGAATAAAGGAAAAAAATACTGTTACATTAAGCTCTGGTATCTTTAAATTTCTGTTCAGCAAAAGAATTATTATAGAATTATAGTTCACACCAGCAGACAATTTAATATTAAAGCAAAAGATACCAACTCTTTACAGAAAAAAATAGTGCAAAACATGTTACGATTTAATAGTAAAAAAACCAAAAAGCTTTTAACGATTTTTTGTTTTGTCTTAAATTAACATACAATGAGTCTATAAATCATTAAGTTAAGTTAACTTAAGTTCTTAGGTAATTTTTACTACCACTAATTATACACATTTTGTTGTAGCATTTTTCTCAAAAATTTTTCTTATAAATTTAATTCTACACACTTTAGTAACTTAGTTGCTTTTATATCAAAAAAAAAAAAAACAAAATTCTTAGGATCTTCCTTCATTTTATTATTTTTTTTGTTTTTTAATATTTCATTATTTCATGCATGTATTTAAAGCTGAGAAACAATTGTATTGTTTTAAAAAAAGCAAAACGTTCTGCTTCGTTAACTACCGCCAACACTTGCTACCCAAACTAACCAGCTATTTAAACCAAGAAAATGAAAAATGAGTCTTGTGTCTTCTCGGTTTTTGATTTTTGTGGGTAAAAAAAAAAAATAAATTTAAATTAAAACAAATATTTATGAAGCCACCAATGTCAAGGTTACTTTTTAGTTAATACAATACAAATAACAACAGCAGCAACAGCAACAAACACATTTCATATAAATAATTAAAATAAAAAACAATAAAGAATTATGGAATAAATAAAAACAAAACTCGAATATATAGTCGAGTCGTTAGTCGAGTCTTTAGTCGAATCTATAGTTGAGTCTTTAGTCAAGTCTTTAGTCGAGTCTTTAGTCAAGTCTTTAGTCAAGTCTTTAGTCGAGTCTTTATTCGAATCTATAGTCGAGTCTTTAGTCAAGTCTTTAGTCGAGTCTTTAGTCGAATCTATAGTCGAGTCTTTAGTCAAGCCTTTAGTCGAGTCTTTAGTCGAATCTATAGTCGAGTCTTTAGTCGAGTCTTTAGTCAAGTCTTTAGTCGAGTCTTTAGTCGAGTCTTTAGTCGAATCTATAGTCAAGTCTTTAGTCAAGTCTTTAGTCGAGTCTTTATTCGAATCTATAGTCGAGTCTTTAGTCGAGTCTTTATTAGAATCTATAGTCGAGTCTTTAGTCAAGTCTTTAGTCGAGTCTTTAGTCAAGTCTTTAGTCGAGTCTTTATTCGAATCTATAGTCAAGTCTTTAGTCAAGTCTTTAGTCGAGTCTTTATTCGAATCTATAGTCGAGTCTTTAGTCGAGTCTTTATTAGAATCTATAGTCGAGTCTTTAGTCAAGTCTTTAGTCGAGTCTTTAGTCGAATCTATAGTCGAGTCTTTAGTCAAGTCTTTAGTCGAGTCTTTATTCGAATCTATAGTTGAGTCTTTAGTCAAGTCTTTAGTCGAGTCTTTAGTCGAATCTATAGTCGAGTCTTTAGTCGAGTCTTTAGTCAAGTCTTTAGTCAAGTCTTTAGTCGAGTCTTTATTCGAATCTATAGTCGAGTCTTTAGTCAAGTCTTTAGTCGAGTCTTTAGTCGAGTCTTTAGTCGAGTCTTTAGTCGAGTCTGTAGTCGAGTCTTTAGTCGAGTCTTTAGTCGAGTCTTTAGTCGAGTCTATAGTCGAGTCTTTAGTCGAGTCAATAGTCGAATCTATAGTCGAGTCTATAGTCGAGTCTTTAGTCGAGTCTTTAGTCGAGTCTTTAGTCAAGTCTTTAGTCAAGTCTATAGTCGAGTCTATAGTCGAGTCTTTAGTCGAGTCTTTAGTCGAGTCTTTAGTCGAGTCAATAGTCGAGTCTTTAGTCGAGTCTTTAGTCGAGTCTTTAGTCGAGTCAATAGTCGAATCTATAGTCGAGTCTATAGTCGAGTCTTTAATCGAGTCTTTAGTCGAGTCTTATGTCGAGTCTTTAGTCGAGTCTTTAGTCGAGTCTTTAGTCAAGTCTTTAGTCGAGTCTATAGTCGAGTCTATAGTCGAGTCTTTAGTCGAGTCTATAGTCGAATCTATGGTCGAGTCTTTAGTCGAGTCTTTAGTCAAGTCTTTAGTCGAGTCTATAGTCGAGTCTTTAGTCAAGTCTTTAGTCGAGTCTATAGTCGAGTCTATGGTCGAGTCTTTAGTCGAGTCGTTAGTCGAGTCTATAGTCGAGTCTATGGTCGAGTCTTTAGTCGAGTCGTTAGTCGAGTCTATAGTCGAGTCTATAGTCGAGTCTTTAGTCAAGACTTTAGTCGAGTCTATAGTCGAGTCTATAGTCGAGTCTTTAATCGAGTCTTTAGTCGAGTCTTATGTCGAGTCTTTAGTCGAGTCTTTAGCCGAGTCTTTAATCGAGTCTATAGTCGAGACTTTAGTCGAATCTTTAGTCGAATCTATAGTCGAGTCTTTAGTCTAGTCTATAGTCGAGTCTTTAGTCGAGTCTTTAGTCAAGTCTTTAGTCAAGTCATTAGTCGAGTCTATAGTCGAGTCTTTAGTCGAGTCTTTAGCCAAGTCTTTAGTCAAGTCTTTAGTCGAGTCTATAGTCGAGTCTTTAGTCGAGTCTATAGTCGAGTCTTTAGTCGAGTCTTTAGTCGAGTCTTTAGTCGAGTCTATAGTCGAGTCTTTAGTCGAGTCTTTAGTCGAGTCTTTAGTCGAGTCTATAGTCGAGTCTTTAGTCGAGTCAATAGTCGAATCTATAGTCGAGTCTATAGTCGAGTCTTTAGTCGAATCTATAGTCGAGTCTGTGGTCAAGTCTTTAGTCGAGTCTTTATTCGAGTCTTTAGTCGAATCTATAGTCGAGTCTGTGGTCAAGTCTTTAGTCGAGTCTTTAGTCGAGTCTATAGTCGAGTCTGTAGCCGAGTCTTTAGTCGAGTCTTTAGTCAAGTCTTTAGTCGAATCTATAGTCGAGTCTGTGGTCAAGTCTTTAGTCGAGTCTTTAGTCGAGTCTTTAGTCGAGTCTTTAGTCGAGTCTTTACTCGAGTCTTTATTCGAGTCTTTAGTCGAGTCTGTGGTCAAGTCTTTAGTCAAGTCATTAGTCGAGTCTATAGTCGAGTCTTTAGTCGAGTCTTTAGCCAAGTCTTTAGTCAAGTCTTTAGTCGAGTCTATAGTCGAGTCTTTAGTCGAGTCTTTAGTCGAGTCTTTAGTCGAGTCTTTAGTCGAGTCTATAGTCGAGTCTTTAGTCGACTCTTTATTCGAGTCTTTAGTCGAGTCTTTAGTCGAGTCTTTAGTCGAGTCTTTAGTCGAGTCAATAGTCGAATCTATAGTCTTTAGTCGAGTCTTTAATCGAGTCTTTAGTCGAGTCTTTAGTCAAGTCTTTAGTCGAGTCTTTAGTCGAGTCTTTAGTCGAGTCTATAGTCGAGTCTTTAGTCGAGTCTTTAATCGAGTCTTTAGTCGAGTCAATAGTCGAATCTATAGTCTTTAGTCGAGTCTTTAATCGAGTCTTTAGTCAAGTCTTTAGTCGAGTCTTTAGTCAAGTCTTTATTCGAGTCTATAGTAGAGTCTTTAGTCGAGTCTTTAATCGAGTCTTTAGTCGAGTCTTTAATCGAGTCTTTAGTCGAGTCGTTAATCGAGTCTTTATTCGAGTCTATAGTCGAGTCTTTAGTCGAGTCTTTAGTCGAGTCTTTAATCGAGTCTTTAATCGAGTCTTTAGTCGAGTCTTATGTCGAGTCTTTAGTCGAGTCTTTAGTCGAGTCTTTAATCAAGTCTATAGTCGAGTCTTTAGTCGAGTCTTTAGTCGAGTCCTTAGTCGAGTCTTTGGTCGAGTCTATAGTCGAGTTTCTATTCGATTCTATAGTCCAGTCTATAGTAGAGTCTTTGGCTAAGTATCTAGTCGAGTTTATAGTCGATTTTATAGTCTAGTTTCTAGTCGAGTTTATATTCGTCTATAGTCTGGAATATAGTTTGTTGTCGAGGACTTGTATGTATAAGGTCTTGTTTAGTCTATGTTCCAGTTATTTTAACATATATTGTTAATATTATTTGAATTTCAGGGTTTTTGCATTAACATTGGTGGAGTGTTTTTGCCTTTTTTTATAGAAAGGTTACCAACAACATTAATTTTTTTTTTATTTTTATTAAAAAATTCGTTTGATATTCAATGAATTTCAGTAATGATTCACTGCTTCTAAACATCTTTATAACCAAATTTGTCAAATAATAGCGATCATTTGAAAGATCTTGTTTAACCATTTAAGGCCAGGTCACTAGCAGATAAAACAAATAAAACTCTAAACATAAATGTTGAATTTAATACAAACTTTTTATTGGAATTTCAAATTAAATGAGTCATATTTAAAAAAAAAACAAGTTTTTTATTGTTTGAAAAAAAACTATAGATTTTTGCATTAAAAATTCTAAACAAAAACAAAATGACAAAATCATAAGAAAAACTATTACAATAAAATGAATAGAAATGAAATGAAATCATTTGTGGATACAAATTTATTAAAAATTTCAAAATGAGAAAAAACATACCAGTTGTTTTTAATAAGTTTTGTAGTTTGTCAAATATTTATAGGAGATTTCTTAAAAGGTAAACAATTTCAGCCATAATTTCTGCTTTAAAATGTGGTTTAATAGAGTTTGCTGCTGATGATTTCCTGGAGTTTTCTTTTTTTTTTTTTTTTTAATTTAGTCTTTATTTATTTTATTATTTATTAAGGTGTTGTTTTAATAAAAAAAATTGTCGCCAAAGTTGCAATAAACTTGTTGTTGGTACGTACTGTAATATGGAAATAATGAAAACAAAAAAAACTTTATTTTTATAAGGTTTCTAGTAAAACTTGTTGAAATTTATATTCATATTTGTGTTGTTGTTTCCAGGAGTTTTAATATTTTTTTTTTTAAACACTTTTGTAATAATTTTTTTGTGGCAATTTTGAGGTTTTTTAAAAGGTTAACAATTCTTACACACTTTTTTTTTGCTTTAAAACGAATTTTGTTGGAAAAGATACAAAAAAATCTTAAAGATATTTTTTGAATGTTTGTTTAATAATTTCTTTTATTGTTTTAATTTAATTTTTATTTAAATTTTCTTTAAATTTTGCATTTTTCTAGCAAAAGATACAAAAGTATCTGAAAGATACTTTTTCAAAATTTTGTTTAATTTGAAAAATTTTTGTTTAAAATCCATTTGTAAGATTTATTTTCTTTATAAATGTAGAAAAAGTATGAAAAAAAATTAATTTTTAATTTTTTTCAAAAGTGAAACTTTTTATTCTTTTCAACATTTTTTCCTTTTTAAACTCAGTTTAAACATTATTAATTCATTGTCATTTAAAATAAATATTATTATTATTATTTTTCTTGATGTTTTGTTTGTGAAAGTGGTTAAACTGCAAAGAAAAAATTAATTTCTAGTTAAAAAAAAAAATATACAAGAAAATTATTTTTGTTTCTTTGCCATTTATTTTGTTGGTTGGTGGTTTGGCATTATTTCCGTGTTATCCAAACATCTATAGACGTTATTGCAGCATAAATACAAAGCTTGCTGCTGTAAGCGAAAATACTTTAAACAATTTTAGAAATTGTTGTTTAAAAAACTTGTTTTTTTCCAATTTTTTCTTTGGGAAAAATGTTAATTTTTGCTTAATTTGCAAAATGTGAAAGAGATGTGAAAAAATTTCAGGAAAACTTAAAAACTAAAGCCATAATAAAGCTACAATTATAACTATAAGCTGCTAAGTGAAAAGAAAAGTTAAAACAAATTGAAAAGATACAACATTTTGAACATTTCCTGGAGTTTTTCAAAAAAAGATACAAAAAAATCTCAAAGATACTTTTTAGAAATTTCTTGAAAAAGCTAGAAAAATCCCAACTAAACGAAATAATTATAAACAAATACCATTTTATAGCTAATTTAAAGATTTTTAAGCAAAAGATACAAAAGTATCTAAAAGATACTTTTGCAAAATTTAGCTTAAAATCCAAAAAAAATCAAGAAAACTTTAAATTAGTATTAAAATAAAGCAGTTTACATAATTTTTAAAAAAAATTGAAAAAAGATAAAAATTTATCTAAAAGATACTTTTTAATTTTTTTTTTAAAAATTATCTTTTCCCGAAAAAAAAATTCATCAAAACCTTAATTGCTCTTAAATTTAAATGAATTCCATATAAATATATAATTTTCTACAATTATTATAGATTTTGTTACAAAAGATACAAAAGTATCTGAAAGATACTTTTTAAAAATTTTACAAAAACAAGAAAAAATTAATCAAATATTATTTAACAGCTAAAAACTAACCATTTTTCTTAATTTCCATTGATTTTAATATAAAAGATACAAAAGTATCTAAAAGATACTTTTTCAAAATTTTGCAAAATCCAATTAAAATCAATAAAAAAACAAATTTTATTTACTTCTTAGTAATTCCTATAGAAAATATATAAATTTTTATATTAATTATGAAGTTTAGCTTAAAAGATACAAAAGTATCTGAAAGATACTTTTTCAAAATTTTCCAAAAACAAGAAAAAATTAATCAAATATTATTTAACAGCTAAAAACTAACCATTTTTCTTAAATTCCATTGATTTTAATACAAAAGATACAAAAGTATCTAAAAGATACTTTTTCAAAATTTTGCAGAATCCCGAAAAAATCAATAAAAAACCAAATTTCATTTACTGCTTAGTCATTTTTACAGAAAATATATAAATTTTTATATTAATTATGAAGTTTAGCTTAAAAGATACAAAAGTATCTAAAAGATACTTTTTCAAAATTTTGCAAAAACAAGAAAAAATTAATCAAATATTATTTAACAGCTAAAAAGTAAACATTTTTCTTAATTTCCATTGATTTTAATACAAAAGATACAAATTTATCTGAAAGATACTTTTTCAAAATTTTGCTGAATCCCGAAAAAATTAAAAAAAAAACAAAATATCATTTAATTTTTACTAATTTCTACTGAAAATATATAAATTTTTATATTAATTATGAAGTTTAGCTTAAAAGATACAAAAGTATCTGAAAGATACTTTTTTCAAAATTTTGCAAAAACAAGAAAAAATTTATCAAATATTATTTAACAGCTAAAAACTAACCATTTTTCTTAATTTCCATTGATTTTAATACAAAAGATACAAATTTATCTGAAAGATACTTTTTCAAAATTTGGCAGAATCTTAGCTTAAAATTATCTGAAAGATAATTTTTCAAAAATTTTGCAAAATTAATAAAAACATTCATTAAAATCTAATAAATAATATAACAGCAACAATTTAACATAATTTCATTGATTTTAACACAAAAAATACAAATGTATCTGGAAGATACTTTTTCAAAATCAAAGAAAAAAGCAATCAAAATTTAATAGTTATTTTTTTTTCACCAAAATTTATTTTTAATGATAAATTTTTTTTAAAAAAATTAAATTTTGAAAAAAAAAATTCTTAAATTTTCACCTTTAATCCAGCAGATGCTGGTTATTTTTATTAAAAAATCAATGTTAGTTTAATTTTTTTATGAAAATTGATAAATTTTGTAAAAAGAAATTTCAGATAAAACCAAATTTTTTTCACCAAAATTTATTTTTTATCATAAATTTTTTTTTAAAAAAATTAAATTTTTGAAAAAAAATTTTGTTAAAAAAATTAAATTTTTGAAAAAAAAAATTTTCAAAAAAAATTTCAAAAAAATTTTCTTAATTTTTCACCTTTAATCCAGCAGATGTTGGGTTGTTTAAGTTATTTTTATGAAAATTTATAAATTTTGTAAAAAAAAATTTTCAGATAATTTGCTATTTTTTTAAAATTTTTCTTATTTAGGCTAAAAAAAAAGGATTTTTATTGCTTAAATTTTCATTTAAAATCTTTGTTGGTTCAAATTTTTGGATGAAAATTTTTTAAATTTCGTTATTTTATCTTTCAGATACTTTTGTATCTTTCACCGTTTATTTCTTGCCTAATCACGACAATTCAATATTTTTTAATAATTTAATTAATTTCTATTTAAAATCCTGTTTTTATACCCTTCACCTTCGTGAGAAGGTTATACATATATAAGTTTGTCATTCCGTTTGTAATTTCTACATTTTTCATTTCCGACCCTATAAAGTATATATATTCTGGATCCTTATAGATAAAGGAGTCGATTAAGCAATGTCCGTCTGTCTATTGAAATCAATTTTCTGAAGACCCCAGATATCTTCGGGATCCAAATCTTTAATAATTCTGTCAGACATGCTTTCGAGAAGTTTGCTATTTGAAATCAGCAAAATCGGTCCATAAATAACGGAGACAACCTCGATTTTTAACCTATTTTTTTTAGCTATATCTGGATTACTAAGTCATTAATATAGACAATATGGATATCTAATGATAGATATTTCAAAGTCCATTGCAACGATGTAGATAAGGCTATAGTAAGTTGGACCTACCATGGGTCAAAATCGGGAAAAATATTTTTAACCCGAATTTTTTTTTTATCAAAAAATTTTTTTTGTCATACATTTTTTTTCCAAAAAAAAAAATTTAAAAACTTAAAAAAAAAAATTTTAAAAACAATTAAAAAAAAAATTAAATTTTTTTTACCTAAAAATATTTAAAAAAATTTATTTTAAGGTATAATTTGGTGAAGGGTGTATAAGATTCGGCACAGCCTTACTTGTTTTTTAATATTTTTATGAAAATTAGTCAATTTAGTTAATTTATCTTTTAGATAAATTTTTATCTTTTGTAGTTTTTTCCCATTTAATCTGGAAAATTTATATTAATTTTTTATATATCCATTCTAAATCTTTGTTTTTATAATTTTTGTTGGAAATTTGTCAATTTAGTTATTTTATCTTTCAGATACATTTTTATCTTTTGCTGTTTTTTTCTTATTTTATCCTCCAAATTTGTGTTTTTTCTTTTATTTTGTTTTAAAATCACGTTTTTGATCGAAATTTGTGAATTTATTTTTTTTATCTTTCAGATAAATTTTTATCTTTTGCTGATTTTTCTTATTTTATCCTTAAAATTTGCATTTTTTTTCTTATATTTTGATTTAAAATCTCGGTTTGAACAATTATTGTTAAAAATTTGTCAATTTCGTTATTTTATCTTTCAGATACTTTTTTATCTTTTGCTGATTTTTCTTATAAAATCACTTAAATTTGTATTTTTTTCTTTTATTTTGTTTTAAAATCACGTTTTTTTTTAATTTTTGTTGGAAATTTGTGAATTTAGTTTTTTTATCTTTCAGATAAATTTTTTTCTTTTATTGATTTTTCTTATTTTATCCTCCAAATTTGTATTTCTTTTCATATATTTTGTTTAAAAATCTCTTTTTTGTAATTTTTTGATGAAATATGTTCAATTTAGTTTTTTTATCTTTCAGATAAATTTTTATCTTTTGCTGATTTTTCTTATTTTATCCTTAAAATTTGTATTTGTTTCTTATATTTTGATTTAAAATCTCGATTTGAACAATTATTGTTAGAAATTTGTCAATTGAATTATTTTATCTTTCAGATAAATTTTTTATCTGTTGCTTTTTTGTCATATTTTATAATCCAAATTTTCTTTTTTTCTTATATTTTGTTTAAAATCACGTTTTGTTTAATTTTTGTTGGAAATTTGTCAATTTTGTTATTTTATCTTTCAGATAAATTTTTATCTTTTGCTGATTTTTCTTATAAAATCACTCAATTTTGTATTTATTTCTTTTATTTTGTTTTAAAATCACGTTTTGTTTAAGTTTTTATGAAAATTTGTCAATTTTGTTATTTTATCTTTCAGATAAATTTTTATCTTTTAGTGTTTTTTCTTATTTTATCCTCCAAATTTTTATTTTTTTCTTATATTTTGATTTAAAATCACTTTGTTTGCAATTTTTATTGAAATATGTTCAATTTAAATATTTTATCTTTAAGATAAATTTTTATCTTTTGCAGTTTTTTCATATTTTTTGATTCAAATTTGTATTTTTTCTTATATTTTGTTTAGAAACCTTTATTTGACTAATATTTTTCAATTTGATTCAATTTATCTTTCAGATAATTTTTTATCTTTTTCAAATTTTTCTTAATTTATCACCCCAATTTTTATTTAATTCTTCTATTTTGCTTAAAAATTGTTTTTTTGTAGTTTTAGATTAAATATTATTAATTTATTTAATTTATCTGGAAGATAATTTTTTATCTTAAGCTGTTTTTTGTTAATTAATCTTGATTTTTAAGATTGTTTCCATACATTTTGTTTTTATTTCATTATTTTTGAAGAAAATTTTTCATTTTAGTTAATTTATCTTAAAGATAAAATTTTATCTTTTATTATTTTTAAAATATATTCAAGTATTTTTTTAATTTAAAACAAAATATTTTAAAAATTTTCATTTCACTTTCATTTAAAATTTTTATGCAATTTTCTTTACCAGTTATTTTCTCTATTTTTTTTTTTTTAATTAAAAATTTATTCAAAATTTCATTATTTGTTAAATATTTGCCCGTTGTATGTATTTTCCTTCAAAGTTTAGACGTTAATGAACCTTTTCGCTCAATCATTTTGTCTACATCTTAACATAAATCTATTTTATTTGCCCATTAATTGATTTGCAATCAAAGAAAAAAGTATTTTTAATTTTTTTTTAAACGAGTACACACAATATAAAAGGAATTCCTTTAAAGTTCCGGGTTTATAATGAACAAAAATACTCTAACTTACACTAAAGCAAAATAGTAAATGACAACAAAATTAAACCTTAAAGTTTAATGTTAAACGAGTGAGTGGCAAAAATCAAATGAATTTGAGAAAAAAAACAGCAACAATGCACAAAAAAATTTCAATTGAAATGCAGACGAAATAAAAAAAAAATTTCTAAAATCAATGACACTGTTTAAAAAAACAGAAATACATACTTAACTTGCAATAAAAACAACAAAATTTCAAAATACACACACTTTAAGATAAACAAGCTTAAACAAAAGAGAGAACAGCAAGCAACAATCACTATAAAATTGCATTTATTATCATCATCATCATAATAATCATTATTATTAATATTATTTTCGTATAAATTGTTTTTTGTGAAAGTAAATGGAGAAAATAATAAGATTCAAGATGCAGCCAGTCAGCCAGCCTCTCACTCCCGAAAGGCATCCCAAAATGCTTAATGCAAGAAGCCATAGCCATACATTGAACTTGATCGATCGAAACGAATGATTATTTTCGCGCAAACACTAACAAAATAACCCCAACATAAACAACACTGTCCCCAAATAAAACAACAACAACAACCACAACAACATTAAAGTAAACAAATCACACGAGCATCAAGCTAAAAAAACAAAACAAACGACAACACACGACAAGCGAAGAGCACGCGACTCAATGTGCTCAATACAGAAGGAGATGGATGAGATAAACAAAATCAAAACAACAGCAACAACAGCAAAACAAACATGTCTGTCCCTTAATAAACAACTAAACTAATTTAGCTCCCCTTTTCTGCTCCCTTGACCATAATTTTGTTTACAACAACAAACATAAATACATTTCTATCTTTGTATCTGTTTAATTCCCATTCATTTAATGTTTTTTTTTTTATTTTTCGTAAGATTTGAACTCATCGCAGCGAGACATATAAAAGTGTGTGTCGCAAAATGTTGACAACACAATGAATGCAGCAATGATATACAACAACAACAAATGGCAACAATTTTAACAGAAAATGTCTCGGATACAGGGATGGAAAAATTAATTCTTAAAAATAAAGCAAACTGAAAACAACTTTTTGCATTGTAATTAAACAATATAAAATAAGATTTATAATTCTTGAAATAAATTTTAATAAAATAAGCTTTAGGAAAACTTAACGAAACATTTATTTTTAAACTGAATAGATTTAAATAAAACTTTGTAAATATTTATTTAATTTACCTATTCTTTTGGGAAAATTTGCAAAAAAATTTAATTTTTATTGATTTTTAAAAACTTAACGAAACTTTATTTGAAAAACTAAAAGCATTTAAATAAAACTTTGTAAATATTTATTTACTTTACTTATTCTTTTAAGAAAATTTGCAAAAAATTTTAATTTTTATTGATTTAAAAAACTTAACGAAACTTTATTTTGGAAACTAAAAGCATTTAAATAAAACTTTGTAAATATTTATTAAATTTAGCTATTCAACTATGAAAATTTGCAAAAATTTTTAATTTTTATTGATTTAAAAAACTTAACGAAACTTTATTTTGGAAACCAAAAGCATTTCAATCAAATTTCTGTTATATTAATTTAAAGTAATTAAACCTGTTTTAAAACCAACACAAAATAGTAATTTTTTCCAATTTTTGAAACTTAACGAAACTTTATTTTTTTAAATAAAATTATATAAAAATTAATTTTATCATATTCAATTAACATTAATAACATAATTTCCAAATTTAAAAAAAATTTTAATTTTTTATGATTTAAAAAAACTTAACGAAACTTTATTTTAAAAACTAAAAGCATTTCAATCAAATTTTTATTATATTCGTTTATTATAATTAAAACTATTTTTAAAACCATACAAAATATAGAATTTTTTCCAATTTTTGAAACTTAACGAAACTTTATTTTTTTAAATAAAATTATATAAAAATTAATTTTATCATATTCAGTTAACTTTAATAACATAATTTCCAAATTTAAAAAAATTTTTAATTTTTTATGATTTAAAAAAACTTAACGAAACTTTATTTCAGAAACCAAAAGCACTTCAATAAAATTTCTAACATATTCGTTTATTATAATTAAAACTATTTTTAAAACCATACAAAATATAGATTTTTTTAAAATTTTTGAAACTTAACGAAACTTTATTTTTTTAAATAAAATTATAAAAAAATAAATTTTATCATACTCAGTTAAAATTAATAACATAATTTCCAAATCTAAAAAAAAATTTAATTTTTGAAGATTTACAAAATCTTAACGAAACTTTATTTCGGAAACTAACAACATTTAAAACTAAATTCTAACATATTCGTTTAAGATAAAAACTATTAATTACAAAACTAGAAAAAAAATTAATTTTTATAAATTTTTAAAACTTAACGAAACTTAATTTTTTTAAATAAAAATATTTAAAAACATTTGTAGCCATATTTATTTAATGTAAATAAAATACTATTTAAATTGAGAAAAAAATTTAAATTTTGATGATTTAGAAAACTTAACGAAACTTTATTTTCGAAACTACAAATATTTGAAAAAAGTTTTTGTTAAATTCTTTTAAAATAAGTAATTCTTATTCTAAATTAAGAATTTTCTTTCATTTATGGCAATTTTTAAAACTTAACGAAACTTTTTTTTTCGAAACTATAAATATTTGAAAAAAGTTTTCGATATATTCTTTCAAAATAAGTAATTCTTATTCTAAATTAAGAATTTTCTTTCATTTATGGCAATTTTTAAAACTTAACGAAACTTTTTTTTTCGAAACTATAAATATTTGAAAAAAGTTTTCGATATATTCTTTCAAAATAAGTAATTCTTATTCTAAATCAAGAATTTCCTTTCATTTATGACCATTTATAAAACTTAACGAAACTTTATTTTCGAAACTATAAATATTTCAAAAAAGTTTTTGTTAAATTCTTTTCAAATAAGTAATTCTTATTCTAAATCAAGAATTTTCTTTCATTTATGGCAATTTTTAAAACTTAACGAAACTTTTTTTTCAAAACTATAAATATTTGAAAAAAGTTTTTGTTAAATTCTTTTAAAATAAGTAATTCTTATTCTAAATCAAGAATTTCCTTTCATTTATGACAATTTATGAAACTTAACGAAACTTTTTTTTCGAAACTACAAATATTTCAAAAAAGTTTTTGTTAAATTCTTTTAAAATAAGTAATTCTTATTCTAAATCAAGAATTTTCTTTCATTTATGACAATTTATGAAACTTAACGAAACTTTTTTTTTCGAAACTACAAATATTTCAAAAAAGTTTTTGTTAAATTCTTTTAAAATAAGTAATTCTTATTCTAAATCAAGAATTTTCTTTCATTTATGGCAATTTTTAAAACTTAACGAAACTTTTTTTTCGAAACTATAAATATTTGAAAAAAGTTTTCGATATATTCTTTTAAAATAAGTAATTCTTATTCTAAATCAAGAATTTTCTTTCATTTGTGGCAATTTTTAAAACTTAACGAAACTTTTTTTTGGAAACTAAAAGAATTTAAACAAAATTTCTGTTATATTTGATTAACACAAATAAACATGTTTTCAAAACTAGATTACATTTTCATTATTGATGATCTAAAAAATTTAAATTCATTTGCATTTCTATAAGAAAACTGTCTTTTATATTCTTTATCCTGTATCAATGTTTATTTGTTGTTAAACTTCCATCCCTGGCCTGACATACACACACTTATTTATTTACATTCATTCTTAGCCAGCCTCTCTTATGTTTATGGGATCATTTTTATACCCTTCACCTTCGTGAGAAGGGTATATATAAGTTTGTCATTCCGTTTGTAATTTCTACATTTTTCATTTCCGACCCTATAAAGTATATATATTCTGGATCCTTATAGATAGCGGAGTCGATTAAGCCATGTCCGTCTGTCTGTCTGTCTGTCTGTCTGTCTGTCTGTCTGTCTGTCTGTCTGTCCGTCTGTCTGTCTGTCTGTCTGTCTGTTGAAATCAGTTTTCTGAAGACCCCAGATATCTTCGGGATCCAAATCTTCAATAATTCTGTCAGACATGCTTTCGAGAATTTTGCTATTTAAAATCAGCAAAATCGGTCCACAAATGGCTGAGATATGAGTAAAAAACCAAGACAACCTCGATTTTTTACCTATTTTTGACCTATATCTGGATTACTAAGACATTAATATAGACAATATGGATATCTAATGATAGATATTTCAAAGACATTTGCAACGACGTATATAAGACCGTAGTAAGTTGGACCTACAATGGGTCAAAATCGGGAAAAAAAATTTTAACCCGAATTTTTTTTTTAAAAAAAAAAAAATTTAAAAAACCAAAAAAAAAATTTAAAAATTTTAAAAAAAAAATTTTAAAATTTTAAAAAAAAAAATTTTAAAATTTAAAAAAAAAAAATTATAAATTTAAAAAAAAAAAAAATTAAAATAACAATCGAAAAATTTTTTTGTCCAAAAAATGAAAAAAACAACTAAAAAAAAATTAAATTTTGTTTACCTAAAAATATTTAAAATTTTGAAGTATAATTTGGTGAAGGGTATATAAGATTCGGCACAGCCGAATATAGCACTCTTACTTGTTTTAATTTACAGTTATTTTTTTTGTGTGTTTGTCTCCCCACTGCAGGAGAAGCAAGAAGGGAGCATAAAAATAAACACAATTTTCTAGAGAGTGAAGATAAAAAAATGGCACATTTTCAGCAACAAAAAAAGGTACTAATCAAAGAAGAAGGGTAAATTTTAATTCTCTATAGTGTTTCAGTGTTTTTTTAATTTTTTTGGAAGAAAATTAAAGAAAATTAAAAAAAGGAAGATTGTATTGTTTTGGGACTCTTTTTTTAAGTAGTTTAGAACCTGTCTTATTTTTATTTGTGCAAAATAGTACCACAAAAGTACCTTTTAGTACTAGTACTCAAGTACAAGTATCTCGGTTCTAATTTAGATCACAATCCTAAGGAAGCTCCCCCCTGAAAAAGGAGAGTAAGAGTTATACAATTGCTGATCACTGTGTGCAGCACACTGCTGTCAATTCAGTAGACTTTGCTGCAATTACAGCAGCCGCCTCTAATTGTATTCAGGAATTTTGTGGCTGCACTTGTCAGTCCGCTGAATACAATTTTTTTTTCTTTCATTTTCTTCTTTCTTATAAAGATTTATTTTTGCTGTAATTTATTTACTTTTAGCTTGTTTTTATTTAGTATTGTTGTTGTGGTGAGTTTTCCATGTTGTTGTTGTTGCTGCTGCTGCTGTATTTTGCATTTATTATAAGTAGTTGTTGCTGTAGTTGTTGTCTGTATTGTAATTGATTTAAGTGAACGGTATTTTAGCGTGTTTAGCTGTGAAGAGCGCTAGATTAAATTATGCTGAGTGTAGACATTTTCAAGTGTTTTTGTTGTTGTACAATTTTAAATCTAGTACATGTTAGTATGCAAAATTTATTGAGGTATATGTATAAAGAATTTGTTTTGTTCGTCAAGTGGAAATTTGTATGATATGATTTGAGTACAGAGGGATTTAGAAATAGTTTTGGAATGAGTGAAAATTTGCTTAATTAGAAGGTCTTTCTATGGTAATAAATTGGCGTCAATCCTTATTCTTTATGTAGAGTTCCAAATTTGATTCACTTCTTGGTCTTTATCTTGACTCGATGCATAGGCTTAAGTGCGAGGAACCATGAAGGCCGTGCTGGCAGGAATATCCATACCAGAGGGGCTCATGGTGAGCACGAATTAAGAACTACCTTTCCCTTTGTCAGGTGGCGCCTGTATATCCCCTAAGAAAGTTTTCCCTCTCCCTGAGATTGGGCCTTCTTAGCTGAACTTGTCTGTTTTTGCATCCTTTGGGTCCTCTTACAGAGTCTGCAAATACACCAGCATCTGTTCCCACATTGGACGTCTTGGTGGTATCCAAGTATATAAATGCAATCCTTCGATTCCATCCGAAATATCAGAAAACTTTCGGAACCCCAAGTATCCGGTCGGATGTCTCATAATCTCTGGAGACCCTATTCCCGCGGTTAATCGAATGCTACTGAGATCCAGGTTAGTTCGATGGAGACACCGGACCGAGCTAATCTGCCAACTACTACCGATCAAACTTCTACAGGAAGAGATTTGAGGAAACCTAAATCCTCTGAATCCGTCCATTAGGACTTGTATTCCAAAGAATACAAGTTTAATTCACGCGGCGGCGATTTCGAATGCTACTGAGATCGAGGATAGTTCAGTGGAGACACTGAGCCGAGCTAATCTGCGAGCTACCGGCGATCAAACATCTACAGGAAGACATTTGAGGAAACCTAAATCCTCTGAATCCGTCCACTAGGCATCCTCTAACAAAGAATACAAGTTTAATTTACGCGGCGGCGATTTCGAATCCTACTGAGATCCAGGCTTGGGGAAACTTAAATCCTCTGAGAAGGCTGCAAGTTTAATAGCAGCGAGGTGCCTTTGAACTTCAATCCAAGCAACTCAAAAGCTGCCTTGGGCAGTACCTACAAAGGATCGGTAAATACTCCTAATTTGGGAGCTGTTAACATGAAAAATCATTACCCATTACTGATTGTTAGCAAAGGAATTGCGAACCGGATTTCGGATACCCAAGCATCAGCTCTCCCTGGCAGTGAAGGAACTGCGAACAAATCTTCGGGTTCCCTAGCTGTGCCTCTCGCCCAACAGGCTGACAAGAAATCCACTAGAGTATAATCTTCCCCTGTCGTCTAAGGACCCGTCTAAATGGCAACGTTCTGAGGAGGTGACGAAACGTCATAATCCCCAACAATTGTGATCGGTAAAAACCCCTGTTTTGGGAGCTGTTAGAAAGAAAAATCAGGCTACAGCAAACCCAGTGCCGATTGTGAGCAAAGGAACTGCGAACCAGATTTCGAGTACCCAAGCTTCAGCTCTCCCTGCCAGTTTAAGAAATGCTGTCAACGATCGAAGCGATTCCGGTGGCTCCATATCTCACGCAAACTGGGATATGGTGTGCAGGAAGCTGATGGGAGTGTTCTGGCGAATTTTCAAGTAGAACCCGGAACCCCCTCTCAGTGTAATGATGCCGGATGGTTACGTGGTCGGCTCTTCAAGCTGAGTGTTGCTCTGTTGGATGGACTTTGGGAAGGAGATAGTCCTTGAACTCCTTCGTTCCCTCCTTCCTGACATCCCGACACATGATTGAATGGTTGTCAGGGTCTTCGAATCCGAAGGTCTTTACAGAAGGATCACGGTCATCATGAACCAGGAATCCTAAGCTCCTCTTCGGGAAAGACGAGGAGAGGTCTTTTACGGCTTCGAGTTAGAAACTATTTAGATTGAAGTGGTTGGGAAGTAGTCTGGAAGTGGTCTCTGTTGACGAGTTACCACTGCCCGTTCCCGAAGAACCGTCTATACCGGAGGATAAACTGGAACTCCTTCGTATAGGAAATCCTAACATCCCTACACATGATTGAATGGTTGCCAGGGTCTTCGAATCCGAAGGTCTTTGAATCCTTAGCTCCTCTTCGGGAAAGACGAGGAGAGGTCTATTACGGCTTCGATTTAAAAACTATTTATTGGAATGAAGTGGTTGGGAAGTAGACTGGAAATGGTCTCTGTTGACGAGTTACCACTGCCCATATTCCCGACGAACCGTCTAAACCGGAGGATATACTGGAACTCCTTTGTTTAGGAAATCCTGACATCCCGACACATGATTTGATGATTGCCAGGGTCTTCGAATCCGAAGGTCTTTACAGAAGAATCAGGGTCGTCATGAACCAGGATGCCCTAGCGCCTCTTCTGGAAAGACGAGGAGAGGTCTATTACGGTGTGATGATGCCGGATGGTATCGTGGTCAGGTGAAACTAATGCCCTGTTCAAACGAGCGATCTTTGCTGCTTCTCAAGCAGTTGCTCTATTGGACGGCCTTTGAGAAGGAGCTAGACTGGAAGTGGTCTCTGTTGACGAGATACCACGCCGGCCAAGGTCCACTGCCTGTGTTCTCGACGAACCGTATAGGAAATCCTGACATTCCGACACATAATTGGATGGTTGCCAGGGTCTTTGAATCCGAAGGAAAGAGGTGGAAAGGTCTATTACGGCTTCGAGTTAAAAACTATTTAGAATGAAGTGGTTGGGAAGTAGACTGGAAGTGGTCTCTGTTGACGAGTTAGCACTGCCCGTGTTCCCGAAGAACCGTCTATACCAGAGGATAAACTGGAACTCCTTCGTTTAGGAAATCCTGACATCCCGACACATGATTGAATGGTTGTCAGGGTCTTCGAATCCGAAGCTCTTTACAGAAGGATCACGGTCATCATGAACCAGGAAGCCCTAGCGCCTCTTCTGGAATGACGAGGAAAGGTCTATTACGGCTTCAAGTTAAAAACTATTTAGAATGAAGTGGTTGGGAAGTAGACTTTCCGACGAACCATCTAAATAGAAGGATATACTCGAACTCCTTCATATAAGAAATCCTGACATCCAGGTTGCCAGGGTCTTCGAATCCGATGGTCTTTACAAAAGAGTCATGGTCATCATGAACCAAGATTTCTCAGCGCCTCTTCGTGAAAGACGAGGAGAGGTCTATTACGGCTTCGAGTTAAAAACTATTTAGAATGAAGTACCTGAGAAGTTGCCTCACCCGCTTAATAGACCAGACCGTAACCCCGTTCGACTACTATTTGTTTCGATCGAAGCAGAACGTTCTCTCTCTGGAATACGCTTCACTATGGATTAGAGTATCCGATATTGGCTTAATTCGTTCTTGGCCTCAAAAGATTAGCAGTTCTTTTGGCTCGGAATCCATGTATTGTCAGAAAGATGGGAAAAGGTTATAGCTAACAATGGGCAAAACTTTGAATAAATTAATATTTTACAAAGGTTTGAAAATACCAGCTAAACATTTGAAAATTCCCAATTTAGCTTTAATCCTAAGTCTGTATATAGTTCAAATTAGCTTTATTCCGGGATCTTAGTTAATGATACTCTTTGATCTTTTAAAAAACAATTGTATCTTCATGATAAATTTTGTTTCGTTTTTTTTTTCACAACTTCACACTTAATCACTCTCTTCTTAATTCACATCTTCATTTCAATTAATTGCAGCTTAATTTGTTTAACCCGATTTCATGGTTAGTTTACTTTCATTTTTATTTTTCCCCCAAATTTTGACTTTCTTTGCCAAACTAAAAAAAAAACACGATAGTAATGAGCTTTTAATTACGAATCATTAAAAAATTGACACATTAAGATTTTTTTGGTTAAAAATAAACCAAAAAAAAAGCAACATCCAAAAAACTAAGTAAATAAATTAAAGGTGTAAATTGTATGGCTGTTTATTTATTTCAGTTTTTTTTTTTTGTTATAAAAATAGTGTTTGGCATTATTTTGTTTTTTTTTTCTCTCTAAATTTTGAAAGTTCAAAGTTATTTTTAAGGCAACAAACAGCTACAAGTTAATGACAAAGTAGAAGTATAAAGCTGATAAATTACAAAACAAAACAATTTGTAAACAAAAGTGTTTAGAAATTTTGAAATTTAAATGCTTTTCAAAGCATTTTTTTACAATAATATTGTTTAGTCCGCAAGTTTTAGTGTTATTGAGTTACAATATGTGTAAATAATTCATTTATAATATGAGAAATAAATGGCAGCTGTTTAATTATTTTAATTTTACATAGTTCTCCTAAAAGATACAAAAGTATCTATGAGATTATTTTTTTTAAAAAGACAAATTTTTAATGAAATTTAAAGTTTAACAATAAATCTTTAAAGAAATTATTAAATTTTCATGTTTAAATGTTAAAAGATACAAAAGTATCTTTAAGATACAAATGTATCTCAAAGATATTTTTTTTATTTTTCAAAATTCTGAAAAATTTTCAAAATTTTTTCTACAAAATACCTATAAACAAATAAAAATTCTGTTTTAATAACAAAATTTTAAAAATTTTATTATTTTTCAAAGAATTTTAGTAAAAGATACAAATGTATCTTAAACTAATTTTCAGATTTTTGTGAAAAATTATAATTTTTTAACTAAATATTAATTTCTAGTAACAAGTCTTACAATATGTCCACTAAATCTAGGAAAAGATACAAAAAGTATCTCAAAGATTATTTTTTTGATTTTTCAAAATTCTGAAAAATTTTCAAAATTTTTTTAAAAAAATGCTTTTAAACAAGTAGAAATTCTGTTTTAATAAAAAAAATTTAAAAATTTTATAAATTTTCAAAGAATTTTAGTAAAAGATACAAATGTATCTTAAAGATAATTTTCAGATTTTTGTGGCAAATTATTATTTTTTAACTAAATATTAAATTCTAGTAACAAGTCTGACAAAATGTCCACAAATCTAGGAAAAGATACAAAAGTATCTCAAAGATAATTTTTTTGATTTTTCAAAATTCTGAAAAATTTTCAAAATTTTTTTAAAAAATGCTTTTAAACAAGTAGAAATTCTGTTTTAATAAAAAAAATTTAAAAATTTTATAAATTTTCAAAGAATTTTAGTAAAAGATACAAATGTATCTTAAAGATAATTTTCAGATTTTTGTGGCAAATTATTATTTTTTAACTAAATATTTATTTCTAGTAACAAATCTTTTAGTATATCAACTAAATCTAGGAAAAGATACAAATGTATCTCAAAGATACTTTTTTTGATTTTTCAAAATTCAGAAAATTTTTCAAAATTTAATTTACAAAATGTCTTTAAACAAATAAAAATTCTGTTTCAATAAAAAAAAATCAAAATTTTTAAATTTTTCAAAGAATTTCAGTAAAAGATACAAATGTATCTTAAAGATAATTTTCAGATTTTTGTGGAAAATTAAAATTTTTTAACTAAATATTTATTTCTAGTAACAAGTCTTTCAATATGTCCACTAAATCTAGGAAAAGATACAAATGTATCTCAAAGATACTTTTTTTGATTTTTCAAAATTCTGAAAATTTTTCAAAATTTTTTCTATAAAATACCTATAAACAAATAAAAATTCTGTCTAATAATAAAATTTTAAAAACTTTTTCAGTTTTACAAGAATTTTAGTAAAAGATACAAATTTATCTTAAAGATAATTTTCAGATTTTTGTGGAAAATTAAAATTTTTTAACTAAATATTTATTTGTAGTAACAAATCTTGTAGTATATCAATTAAATCTGGGAAAAGATACAAAAGTATCTCAAAGATACTTTTTTGATTTTTCAAAATTCTGAAAATTTTTCAAAATTTTATTACGAAATGCCTTCTAACATGTAAAAATTCTGTTTTAATAATAAAATTTTCAAAATTTTATAATTTTTCAATGAATTTAAGTAAAAGATACAAATGTATCTTAAAGATAATTTTCACATTTTTGTGGAAATTTATAATTTTGTAACTAAATATTTATTTCTAGTAACAAATCTTATAATATGTCCACTAAATCTAGGAAAAGATACAAAAGTATCTCAAAGATACTTTTCTGATTTTTATAAAAAATGCTGAAAAATTGTTTATTTTCCTTTATTTACCCTTAATTACACAAGAAAATTCAAAATTATGTTAAATACTATGAATAGATACAAAAGTATCTTTAAGATACTTTTTAGATTTTTATCAAACACAATAAAAACCAACCAACTTTATCAAATTTTAATAAAAATTTATTAAAATTTTTTAAAAATAAATTTTTTTTTAAATTTCTTAGTAATTTTTTAGTTTAACTAAAAAGTTTTTTTGTGTATCTTTTACATAATTTTATTTTTTTGCTTAATTTCTGAAGAATTTCTGAGAATTCTTTAAAAAGCTGGTTTGTTATTTTTTATTTTTCTTCTTACAAATCACACATGTGTCTCCTTGAATAAAAATGCAAATTTTAAACAATTTATGCAAATTTAAATCAAAAACCAAAATATTTATTTAACCAACCAACAGCTTTGTTTAACTAAAACTTTAAGGAATCTTTGAAATATTTCAAAGCAAGTTTTCAAATAAACCAGATTTTTTTTTTAATACTTTTGAACTCTTTTTAATTTTTGATAATTTTTCACATGTTTTTTTACAATTTTATTAAATTTTTAAAGGTACCACTTTATTTTTTCTTTTAATATTGAAATAAATTTTTATTTATTTATTTTTATCCCCTTTTAAAAATCACCTTAGAAACGTTTTATTTATTATTTTTTTTGTTTCTCACAATTTCTTTCGTTCAGGTTTGTTTATTTTATCAATACAACAACAAAAAAACATTCATACAAAAATATCACTCCAAAAATAAATCGAACGCGTTTGTTTGGTTGTTGATTTTTATGTATTTTTATAATATTTAAATTCTGAATCATTTATATCGTTCGTGTTTTTTTATATTTTTTTTTTAATATTTTTTCTCTGCTATTTTTTAAATATTTTTTTCTTTCAAAATTCGTTTTAACGCGCACTTCACGCTTAACGTACCAAACTCTGACTGTGACTGTGTTAAGACGTTTATTAAACTGGGCTCAAACACTATACGAAACACACGCAAACAAAATAAATATAAAAAAACACACACAAAACAAAAACAAAGTAAATACAAACACAAACAACAAAACAAACTAAAATAATCCAACATTTTTAATGGTCAGAAAAGCAACGGCAATAACAACAACAACAAACACTATAATCATACACAACAAAACAACAAAAAAAAACAGTAATATAAAAAACAACAACAATGTTAATACTAGTTTAGTGGTTTGTTTACGGCTTAGAGAGTGGGAGAATATTGGTTTCTCACAGAGAGAGAGAGACAGTGGGAAAAAGAGTTTAAAATAAAAGCAAGAAGAAGATTTATCAATACAAAAAACAAACGTTAGATTTGATTAAACAAAATGCACAAAAGGGGAGTCAGACAAAACTGTATTAAAAGCCGCTATAAAGAAAAGCCAATTTGGGACTAAATATAGACCTACGATTGCATCAAATTTGTGACTAAATAAAGACCTTTAATTGAAGCTAATTTGGGACTAAATAAAGACCAGTGATTGCAGCAAATTTTAAACTAGAAAAAGACCTTTAATTGAATAATATTTGAGACTAAATAAAGACCTAGGATTGCAGCAATTTAGTAACTAAATAAATACCTTTAATTGCAACTAATTTTAAAGCTTATTTGGACTAAATAAAGACAATCAATTGAAGCTAATTTAGGACTAAGAAAAGACCAGCGATTGAATTTAATATGGGAATAGATAAAGGCTTACAATTGATAGCTCAGGCCAACCAAAAGAGATTGAAGACCAAGAATTAGAGGAATTACTCCCTGAAATTGTTGTCTAACTAAACAAGAGCTTGCAAAATCAATGGGAGCTACTCAAGCAGCAATTTCAAAATGTTTGCAAGCAGCGGGATTCATACAAAAGCAGGGAAATTGGGTACCATACGAATTGAAGCCGATGAGAGACCTTACAAGATGGTTTTGCATGTCTGAAGCTAAAATGGGACTAAAGAAATATCTTCAATTGAAGCTAATTTCGGACTAAACGAAGATCTTCAACTGAAGCTAATTTGGGACTAAAGGAAGATCTTCAACTGAAGCTAATTTGGTTCTATATAAAGACCTACGATTGAAGCTAATTTGGGACTAAAGGAAGATCTTCAACTGAAGCTAATTTGGGACTAAAGGAAGATCTCCAACTGAAGCTAATTTGGGACTATATAAAGACCCAAGAATGAAACTAAATTGGGACTAAAGAAAGATCTTCAACTGAAGCTAATTTGGGACTAAAGGAAGATCTTCAACTGAAGCTAATTTGGGTCTATATAAAGACCTACGATTGAAGCTAATTTGGGACTAAAGGAAGATCTTCAACTGAAGCTAATTTGGGACTATATAAAGACCTACGATTGAACCTACTTTGAGACTAAACGAAGATCTTCAACTGAAGCTAATTTGGGACTAAAGGAAGATCTTCAACTGGAGCTAATTTGGGACTAAAGGAAGATCTTCAACTGAAGCTAATTTGGGACTAAAGGAAGATCTTCAACTGAATCTAATTTGGGACTAAAGGAAGATCTTCAACTGGAGCTAATTTGGGACCAAAGGAAGCTCTTCAACTGAAGCTAATTTGGGACTAAAGGAAGATCTTCAACTGAAGCTAATTTGGGTCTATATAAAGACCTACGATTGAAGCTAATTTGGGACTAAAGAAAGATCTTCAACTGAATCTAATTTGGGACTAAAGGAAGATCTTCAACTGAATCTAATTTGGGACTAAAGAAAGATTTTCAACTGAATCTAATTTGGGACTATATAAAGACCTAAGAATGAAGCTAATTTGGGACTAAAGAAATATCTTCAACTGGAGCTAATTCGAAGCTAATTTGGGACTAAATGAAGATCTTCAACTGAAGCTAATTTGGGACTAAAGGAAGATCTTCAACTGAAGCTAATTTGGGACTAAAGGAAGATCTTCAACTGAAGCTAATTTGGGTCTATATAAAGACCTACGATTGAAGCTAATTTGGGACTAAAGAAAGACCTTCAACTGAAGCTAATTTGGGACTAAAGGAAGATCTTCAACTGAAGCTAATTTGGGACTAAAGGAAGATCTTCAACTGAAGCTAATTTGGGACTAAACGAAGATCATCAACTGAAGCTAATTTGGGTCTATATAAAGACCTAAGAATGAAGCTAATTTGGGACTAAAGGAAGATCTTCAACTGCAGCTAATTTGGGACTAAAGGAAGATCTTCAACTGAAGCTAATTTGGGTCTATATAAAGACCTAAGAATGAAGCTAATTTGGGACTAAAGGAAGATCTTCAACTGAAGCTAATTGGGGACTAAAGGAAGATCTTCAACTGCAGCTAATTTGGGACTAAAGGAAGAAATTCAACTGAAGCTAATTTGGGACTAAAGAAAGATCTTCAACTGAAACTAATTTGGGACTATATAAAGACCTAAGAATGAAGCTAATTTGGGACTAAAGAAAGATCTTCAACTGAAGCTAATTTGGGACTAAAAGAAGATCTCCAACTGAAGCTAATTTGGGACTAAAGGAAGATCTTCAACTGAAGCTAATTTGGGACTAAAGAAAGATCTTCAACTGAAGCTAATTTGGGACTAAAGGAAGATCTTCATCTGAAGCTCATTTGGGACTATATAAAGACCTACGATTGAAGCTACTTTGAGACTAAAGGAAGACCTTCAACTGAAGCTAATTTGGGACTAAAGGATGATCTTTAACTGAAGCTAATTTGTGACTATATAAAGACCTACGATTGAAGCTAATTTGGGACTAAAGAAAGATCTTCAACTGAAGCTACTTTGAGACTAAAGGAAGACCTTCAACTGAAGCTAATTTGGGACTAAAGGAAGATCTTCAACTGAAGCTAATTTGGGACTAAAGGAAGATCTTCAACTGAAGCTAATTTGGGACTAAAGGAAGATCTTCAACTGAAGCTAATTTGGGACTAAAGGAAAATCTTCAACTGAAGCTAATTTGGGACTAAAGAAAGATCTTCAACTGAAGCTAATTTGGGACTAAAGAAAGACCTTCAACTGAAGCTAATTTGGGACTAAAAGAAAATCTTCAACTGAAGCTAATTTGGGACTAAAGAAAGACCTTCAACTGAAGCTAATTTGGGACTAAAGGAAGATCTTCAACTGAAGCTAATTTGGGACTAAAGGAAGATCTTCAACTGAAGCTAATTTGGGACTAAATAAAGACCTTCAAGTGAAGCTATTTTGGGACAATACAAGGACCTACGATTGAGGCTACTTTGAGATTAAAGGATGACCTTCAACAGAAGCTAATTTGAGACAAGAGAAAGACCTAAGATTGAAAATAATTTGAGACTAAATAAAGACATAAACTTGAACTAATTTGGGACTAGGAGATGGCCTACAATTAAAGGTTGTTTAGGACTTAAATTTAAGCTACTTTTAGACTTTATAAAGAGCTTGAATTAAAGCTAATCTAAGACTAGTTAAAGGGCTTCAATGAATCTAATTTGTTACTAAGTATAAAGACACATTTAAAGAGAGTTAACTACCTTCGAAGATCTATGATTGAATCTTATTTAGAAATAAATAAAGATTAACAATTGAGGCTAATTTGGGACTGGACGAAGACCTTCAATTGAAGCCAATTTCAAACTAGAGAAAGACTTTCAATTGAAGTTCTTTTGGGACTAACTGAAGACCTTCCATTGAAGCTAATTTGGGACTAAATAAAGACCTTCAATTGTAGATAAATTTGTACTAAATAAAGACCTACGTTTCAAGCTAATTTGGAACTATGTAGATAAAGGGCTTCAAGTAAAGCTAATTTGAAACCATAGAAAGTTCTTCAATTGAAGCTAATTTTAAACTAGAGAAATACCTTCAATTGAAGCTTATTTGGGACTATATAAAGATCTACGATTGAAGTTTTTAGGGACTTAATAAAGACCTTAAATTGAAACTAATTGGAACTATAATTGAATTTAATTTGCGACTAGATAAAAATCTCCAATTTAAGGTAATTTTGGATTATATAAAGATCCAATATTGAATTAAATTTGGGACTGAAGCTTATTTTGTGTTAAAAAAAACTATTAAATTTAATTCATACCTAGTGTAGGGCACTTTCTTTTATAATTACATGTTTTCCTTTAACAATAAGAGAGTCTTAAAAGAAAACAATACAAAAGAAAACCGTTTGATTTCACCGTAAAGAGCTGTAGTACAGCAAAGAGTAAACAAGAGAGTGTCTGTGCTGTTTAAACTACAAAGAGTGTAAAGTAATTGATTTTCTTTTCAATATAATTGAGTTAATAAAGGTATTTTTTTGCAAGTTATTTTTTTTATGAGTTTGATTGTAATGTCACTTGCTGCACTTTATTTACCTTAAAGACTTAAATTTGTAATAAAAATTTTACAAGTTCATAGCAAAAAAAAAAAGAAAAGAAATTTTGTTTAATGCCCCTGTAGCTAGAGCTGGTTTTTCTTAAAATGATTATAAAGTTTATTAAACAGAAATGCTTTGAAATTGCAAGAAAATTTTCACTTTTACTTTTTTTTTTTTTTTTTTTTTTTAAAAAGAAAAATTTTTGATTTTATTAGAAATTGCTTTATTTATGTTTAAATGTTTAGCAATTGCATAATTATGTTAATAAATTTATATAATATCTTAAATTTTTTTTTTTTTTTTAGAAAAACCTTTTTTAAATGTACATATAAGTAAATTCCAATTAAATATTTTAAACACGTTCGAGAATTTAATGTCACTTTTAGTTTGTACTCTTAAATAACAAATTTTATTTTTTTTTTGTTAAAGAAATATTCTCTACTTTGAGTCTCGCTTTAAATAAGTTTATTTAGAGCCAGTTAATGTTTTGAATTTTAATTTCAAATTATTTTCCATTTCATTAAGCAGACTAGAACACTTTGTTACAATAATATTTGTAAAAAAAAGCCGGCTTTTAAGCCCTTAAAGGTTAAACATTATATGAAATCAGTGATGGGCATAAAAAGATCAAAGAATACTTTGACGCTCTAATGTAATTAAATAATTTGTTCATTATGATTTTTGATTTTCTTAGACATTCTTATGGTTTTTAAGTAAATTATTTATCAAACTCGTCCCCTGGTGGCTATCAGAGCCGACCACTGCTTTAAATAATGTTTTTAATATAAAACGATTTTCTTAATAATAAAAACAAGCATTATTGATGGACATTTAAAGATTAGGACTTAAGTTATTAGAAACTATATTTTGTAAACACCTTGTTGTTTTCAAAACTAAACTACAGGGTGTTACAAATGATATCATCCAGTTTAACATGTTAACCAAACTTTGATAGTAGTTAAACCATAAAAACTTCAACACTTCTAAGTAGTAAGAATTCCATTTTAATGACCCTGAGGCAGCACAACTCCCCTTTTAAAAACCTATAAAAATTTTACAATAAAAAAAAACCGGCCTCTTTTTAACACAAACAACTACCAAAGTGAACAGAATTAAACCAAAAATACCAACACTTTTATTAAAAGAAAAAAAAAAGAAAAAAACCGTGCCACTAACCTCTTTTATAAGGAAGTATGTAGCCAAGAAAGATGTAATGCCAGTAAGTGCAACAATAAAAATGTGGTCAACAACAAAAAAGGAATTTCTTTTTTAAGACAAGTTGCATGCAACAACGCATAAAACACCTAACAACCAATCGAGTCAAGTGAACAATAAACCATAAAATATTTAGTTTCTTGCTTTATATAAATAACACGACTTTCTTTATGATTTTAATCATTTGATAAACATTCTTTTCTAATCATTCATAATGATTCTATTAGTTGCCATAATTCTTTAGCTTTCATTCTTGTTGTTTATTATGTATAATTAACCATTTAATCTAGGAAATATTAATGATTAATTCTTAATAATTGTTAATTTCCAATAATATATAATTTAACTAGAAAGTTTATAACATCTAAACAAAACAGAAACCGTTCTTTATTTAATGATGTTTAATGAAGAATTTATAGAAATATGTTGGCAATAAAAGTTAATGAATCAATTAAGAGTTAATTATTTGAAAAAAATTTAAAAATTAAAAAAAAAAACATTAAGGAAATAGTGCTTTTTTATAATTGCCTGTGATGAATCTTATATACCACGTTAATAAATACTATAAAAGAAACATTTTATGGGTGAATTTTTATTAGAAAGGTCTTTCAGTTCTAATTTAGCTTCAATCGCAGATCTTTATTTTGAAACAAGTTAGGTATTTATTTAGTCGCAAATTAGTTTCAATCATAGGTTTTCATTTTGTCCCAAATAAGCTTCAATTGAAGGCCTGAAAAAAGTTCCAAATTACTTTCTTCGCACAACTTTATTTAGACCCAAATTAGTTTTAATCTTTCGTCCTGAAATTGGTGTTTATTTAGTCCCAAAAACGGCTTCAATTGTAGGTGTTTAGTTCCAAATTGGCATCATTCCTTAGTCTCTATCTTGTCTCATATTAGCTTCAATCGTAGGTCTTTATATAGTCCCAAATTAACTTCAGTTAAAGATCTTCCTTTAGTCCCAAATTAGATTCAGTTGAAAGTCATCCTTTAGTCTCAAAGTAGCTTCAATCGTAGGTCTTTACATAGACCTAAATTAGCCTTAGTTGAAGATCTTCCTTTAGTCCCAAATTAGCTTCAGTTGAAGATCTTCCTTTAGTCCCAAATTAGCTTCAGTTGAAGGTCTTCCTTTAGTCTCAAAGTAGCTTCAATCGTAGGTCTTCCTTTAGCCCAAAATTAGCTTCAGTTAAAGATCTTCCTTTAGTCCCAAATTATCTTCAGTTGACGATCTCCCTTTGGTCTCAAATTAGCTTCAGTTGAAGGTCTTCCTTTAGTCTCAAAGTAGCTTCAATCATAGGTCCCAAATTATCTTCAGTTGACGATCTTCCTTTAGTCCCAAATTAGCTTCAGTTGAAGATCTTCCTTAAGTCCCAAATTAGCTTCTGCTGAAGATCTTCCTTTAGTCCCAAATTAGCTTCAGTTGAGGATCATCCTTTAGTCCCAAATTAGCTTCAGTTGAAGATCTTCCTTTAGTCCCAAATTAGCTTCAGTTAAAGATCTTCTTTTAGTCCCAAATTATCTTCAGTTGAAGATCGTCCTTTAGTCCCAAATTATCTTCAGTTGAAGATCTTCCTTTAGTCCCAAATTAGCTTCAGTTGAAGGTCTTCCTTTATTCTCAAAGTAGCTTCAATCGTAGGTCCTCCTTTAGTCCCAAATTAGCTTCAGTTGAAGATCTTCCTTTAGTCCCAAATTAGCTTCAGTTGAAGATCTTCCTTTAGTCCCAAATTAGCTTCAGTTGAGGATCTTCCTTTATTCTCAAAGTAGCTTCAATGGTAGGTCCTCCTTTAGTCCCAAATTAGCTTCAGTTGAAGGTCTTCCTTTAATCCCAAATTAGCTTCAGTTGAAGATCTTCCTTTAGTCCCAAATTAGCTTCAGTTGAAGGTCTTCCTTTATTCTCAAAGTAGCTTCAATGGTAGGTCCTCCTTTAGTCCCAAATTAGCTTCAGTTGAAGGTCTTCCTTTAGTCCCAAATTAGCTTCAGTTGAAGATCTTCCTTTAGTCCCAAATTAGCTTCAGTTGAAGGTCTTCCTTTAGTCTCAAAGTAGCTTCAATCGTAGGTCTTCCTTTAGTCTCAAAGTAGCTTCAGTTGAAGATCTTGCTTTAGTCCCAAATTAGCTTCAGTTGAAGATTTTCCTTTAGTCCCAAAATTAGCTTCAGTTGAAGGTCTTCCTTTATTCTCAAAGTAGCTTCAATCGTAGGTCCTCCTTTAGTCCCAAATTAGCTTCAGTTGAAGATCTTCCGTTAGTCCCAAATTATCTTCAGTTGAAGGTCTTCCTTTAGTCCCAAATTAGCTTCAGTTTAAGGTCTTCCTTTAGTCTCAAAGTAGCTTCAATCATAGGTCCCAAATTATCTTCAGTTGACGATCTTTCTTTAGTCCCAAATTATCTTCAGTTGAAGATCTTCCTTTAGTCCCCAATTAGCTTCAGTTGAGGATCTTCCTTTAGTCCCAAATTAGCTTCAGTTGAAGATCTTCCTTTAGTCCCAAATTAGCTTCAGTGGAAGATCTTCCATTAGTCCCAAATTAGCTTCAGTTGAAGGTCTTCCTTTAGTCTCAAAGTAGCTTCAATCGTAGGTCTTCCTTTAGTCCCAAATTAGCTTCAGTTGAAGATCTTCCTTTAGTCCCAAATTAGCTTCAGTTGAAGATCTTCCTTTAGCCCAAAATTAGCTTCAGTTTAAGGTCTTCCTTTATTCTCAAAGTAGCTTCAATGGTAGGTCCTCCTTTAGTCCCAAATTAGCTTCAGTTGAAGGTCTTCCTTTAGTCCCAAATTAGCTTCAGTTGAAGATCTTCCTTTAGTCCCAAATTAGCTTCAGTTGAAGGTCTTCCTTTAGTCTCAAAGTAGCTTCAATCGTAGGTCTTCCTTTAGTCTCAAAGTAGCTTCAGTTGAAGATCTTGCTTTAGTCCCAAATTAGCTTCAGTTGAAGATTTTCCTTTAGTCCCAAAATTAGCTTCAGTTGAAGGTCTTCCTTTATTCTCAAAGTAGCTTCAATCGTAGGTCCTCCTTTAGTCCCAAATTAGCTTCAGTTGAAGATCTTCCGTTAGTCCCAAATTATCTTCAGTTGACGATCTTTCTTTAGTCCCAAATTATCTTCAGTTGAAGATCTTCCTTTAGTCCCAAATTAGCTTCAGTTGAGGATCTTCCTTTAGTCCCAAATTAGCTTCAGTTGAAGATCTTCCTTTAGTCCCAAATTAGCTTCAGTGGAAGATCTTCCATTAGTCCCAAATTAGCTTCAGTTGAAGGTCTTCCTTTAGTCTCAAAGTAGCTTCAATCGTAGGTCTTCCTTTAGTCCCAAATTAGCTTCAGTTGAAGATCTTCCTTTAGTCCCAAATTAGCTTCAGTTGAAGATCTTCCTTTAGCCCAAAATTAGCTTCAGTTTAAGGTCTTCCTTTAGTCTCAAAGCAGCTTCAATCGTAGGTCTCTATATAGCCCAAATTAACTTCAGTTGAAGATCTTCCTTTAGTCCCAAATTAGCTTCTGTTGAAGATCTTCCTTTAGTCTCAAAGTAGCTTCAATCGTAGGTCTTTACATAGACCCAAATTAGCCTTAGTTGAAGATCTTCCTTTAGTCCCAAATTAGTTTCAGTTGAAGATCTTCCTTTAGTCCAAAATTAGCTTCAGCTGAAGATCTTCCTTTAGTCCAAAATTAGCTTCAGTTGAAGGTCTTCCTTTAGTCCCAAATTATCTTCAGTTGAAGATCTTCCTTTAGTCTCAAATTAGCTTCAGTTGAAGGTCTTCCTTTAGTCCCAAATTATCTTCAGTTGAAGGTCTTCCTTTAGTCCCAAATTAGCTTTAGTTGAAGGTCTTCCTTTAGTCTCAAAGTAGCTTCAATCGTAGGTCTTTATATAGACCCAAAGTAGCTTCAGTTGAAGGCCTTCCTTTAGTCCCAAATTAGCTTCAGTAGAAGGCCTTCATTTAGTCTCAAATTAGCTTCAATCGTAGGTCTTTATATAGTCCCAAATTAACTTCAGTTGAAGGTCTTCCATTAGTCTCAAATTATCTTCAGTTGACGATCTTCCTTTAGTCCCAAATTAGCTTCAGTTGAAGATCTTCCTTAAGTCCCAAATTAGCTTCTGCTGAAGATCTTCCTTTAGTCCCAAATTAGCTTCAGTTGAGGATCATCCTTTAGTCCCAAATTAGCTTCAGTTGAAGATCTTCCTTTAGTCCGAAATTAGCTTCAGTTAAAGATCTTCTTTTAGTCCCAAATTAGCTGCAATCGTAAGTCTTTATATAGACCCAAATTAACTTCAGTTGAAGATCTTTCTTTAGTCCCAAATTATCTTCAGTTGAAGATCTTCCTTTAGTCCCAAATTATCTTCAGTTGAAGATCTTCTTTTAGTCCCAAATTAGCTTCAGTAGAAGGTCCTTTTTTATTCTCAAAGTAGCTTCAATCATAGGTCTTTATATAGACCCAAATTAGCTTCAGTAGAAGATCTTCTTCTAGTCCCAAATTAGCTTCAGTTGAAGATCTTCCTTTAGTCCCAAATTAGCTTCAGTTGAAGGTCTTCCTTTAGTCTCAAAATAGCTTCAATCGTAGGTCTTTATATAGTCCCAAATTAGATTCAGTTGAAGGTCTTCCATTAGTCTCAAATTAGCTTCAGTTGAAGGTCCTTCTTTAGTCCCAAATTATCTTCAGTTGAAGATCTTCCTTTAGTCTCAAATTAGCTTCTGTTGAAGGTCTTCATTTAGTCCCAAATTGGCTTCAGTTTAAGGTCTTTCTTTAGTCTCAAAGTAGCTTCAATCGTAGGTCTTTATATAGTCCCAAATTAACTTCAGTTAAAGATCTTCCTTTAGTCCCAAATTAGATTCAGTTGAAAGTCTTCCTTTAGTCTCAAAGTAGCTTCAATCGTAGGTCTTTATATAGTCCCAAATTAACTTCAGTTAAAGATCTTCCTTTAGTCCCAAATTAGCTTCAGTTGAAGATCTTCCTTTAGTCCAAAATTAGCTTCAGTTTAAGGTCTTCCTTTAGTCTCAAAGTAGCTTCAATCGTAGGTCTCTATATAGCCCAAATTAACTTCAGTTGAAGATCTTCCATTAGTCCCAAATTAGCTTCAGTTGAAGGTCTTCCTTTAGTCTCAAAGTAGCTTCAATCGTAGGTCTTCCTTTAGTCCCAAATTAGCTTCAGTTAAAGATCTTCCTTTAGTCCCAAATTATCTTCAGTTGACGATCTTCCTTTGGTCTCAAATTAGCTTCAGTTGAAGGTCTTCCTTTAGTCCCAAATTAGCTTCAGTTGAAGATCTTCCTTTAGTCCCAAATTAGCTTCAGTTTAAGGTCTTTCTTTAGTCTCAAAGAAGCTTCAATCGTAGGTCTCTATATAGCCCAAATTAACTTCAGTTGAAGGTCTTCCTTTAGTCCCAAATTAGCTTCAGTTGAAGGTCTTCCTTTAGTCTCAAAACAGCTTCAATCATAGGTCTTTATATAGACCCAAATTAGCTGGTCAGATTTCAGCAGCTCATAATATATAAGACCCTTTTGCTCCCACCAAATATAGAGAATTACCTTAGCACCATGGATATTTGGCTTTGGTGTCGATTCGACTGGTTGGCCGGGCTTCTTCGTAGGGCGATTAGCTTCAATTGTAAATCTGTATTTAGTCCCATATTATCTTCTCTCATTATACAAATTAACTCAAATTCTTCACACCTTTTTTTACTAAAATTTCATGGTTTTAATTTCTTCTAACAACCCCCCATTTAAATAAATTTATCCCAAAAAAAAACAATCATTAACTTAATTTTTTGCTATTCTGCCATTAAATATACATGAAGAAAAAAACTTAGTAAGAAAAATCATAAACTTTCACTTAAACCTGCAACATAAATAGCAGAATAAAAGACAGCTTTAAAAATTACTTTTAGTTTAAAGCTAAAAAAACTAAAAAAAAATTATTCAACAACAAACTTCAAAATAAGATACATATGACCACGCCCACATGTGACCGCCGTGACTTCTACATTTAATGGAGTTTTATTTTTTTTACTTCAACTCCCTACACCCCACTTTTAATTTACTCTAGACAGACTCCTTAACATTCAAATACAAGCGAGTATTTTTTACATTTATACAGACAATATCATTTACTGTTCAAACCTGTAAGATATAGCTGAATTTAACAGCAATAATAGATAGCAAAAGAAATACATTTTACAAAAAAAAAAATAAATAAAAAAAACTACAAATAATCTTTACCATCTAACAAAACATGCAAAATTGTAATTATTTTTCTACTCCCCGAAAGAAGAAAGACAACTAGGAAATCTGAGAAAAAAAAATCTAAAAAAATATATGTTAAATGCAAAGCAGTGATGGAAGGTACTTTATTAAGTACAACTTATTAGCAGAAAGGGGATTTTAGTTTTAAATTAGATTCGTTTGTAGGTCTACATTTTGTTCCAAATTAGCTTCACTTAAGAACAAATTTTGAGTTTTGGTCCAGAAATCAAAAAACTAAATTAATTTCCTTGAAGAAATAAAAAATTTGTAAAAAAGTAGTATTTTTTAAAAAAAGGTACTAAAAATAGTACTTTTTTCAAATTAATGCTTTTGAGTTATTTTATGGTTTTTGTTAAAAATTAAAGAAATTTATGAGATTTTAAATAGTATTTTGTAGTCAAGAAAAATAGTAGTAAAAACACTACTATTTCTATAAAGAGGGAAAAAAGTACTATTTTTTGAAAAATATTTTTTTCAAAAAAAAAAACTAATTTTGCTTCAATAAGAAATTAAATTTTAAAAAAGTAGTATTTAAGATAAAAGTACTAAAAATACTACTTTTTGGAATTTATTAATTTTTCCCCTTTTAAATATTTTTTTTTTACGATTTATGTCAGGATTTAAGAAAAATTATAGAAAAACATTAAATTTTTGAAAAAGTAACAATTTATAAAAATAGTACTAAAAATACTACTTTTTAAAAAATTGATTTTTCTAATACTAAATTTATTTTGACTAGAAATTATATAAACTTAATAAAATGTTGGAGTATTTTAAGACAAAAAAATAGTAGTAAAAATACTACTTTTTTGTATTGAAGCCTTGATATTGTGCTTAATTAGCTTACATTAAAGTTTTTTAATGTTTTATTGCAGAAATCAAAAACAAAATCAATTTGCTTAAAAAATATAAAAATTTTGAAAAGGTAGTATTTTTAAAAAAAAAGTACTAAAAATACTACTTTTTTCAAATTAATGCTTTTCAGTTATTGTATGGTTTTTGCTAAAAATTACACAAATTTATGAAATTTTAAATAGTATTTTGTAGTATATGACTCAGGAAAAATAGTAGTAAAAATACTACTATTTCTATATAGAGGGAAAAAAGTACTAGTTTTTGATAAAATAATTTTTCGCAATTAAAACAATCAAAATTTGCTTACAAAAATAAATTTTAAAAAATTACTATTTTGAAAAAAGTATTAAAAATACTACTTTTTCCAAATTAATGCATTTCAGTTGTTGTATGGTTTTTGCTAAAAATTACACAAATTTATGCGATTTTGTTGAATATGACTCAGAAAAAATAGCAGTAAAAATACTACTATTTCTAGACAGTAGTGAAATACTACTATTTCTTTATAGAGAAAAAAGACTATTTTTTGAAAAATAAATTTTTCAAATCAAAAAAAAAAATAAATTTGCTTTAAAAACATAAAATTTTAAAAAGTAGTATTTTTTTAAAAAAAAAGTACTAAAAATACTACTTTTTCCCAATTAATGCTTTTCAGTTATTATATGGTTTTTGCTAAAAATTACACAAATTTATGAGATTTTGTTGAATATGACTCAGAAAAAATAGTAGTAAAAATACTACTATTTCTATATAGAGGGAAAAAAGTACTAGTTTTTGATAAAATAATTTTTCACAATTAAAACAATCAAAATTTGCTTACAAAAATAAATTTTAAAAAACTACTATTTTGAAAAAAGTATTAAAAATACTACTTTTTCCAAATTAATGCATTTCAGTTGTTGTATGGTTTTTGCTAAAAATTACACAAATTTATGCGATTTTGTTGAATATGACTCAGAAAAAATAGCAGTAAAAATACTACTATTTCTATATAGAGGGAAAAAAGTACTATTTTGTGAAAAATAAATTTTTCAAATCAAAAAAAATTAAATTTGCTGTAAAAACATAAAATTTTAAAAAAGTAGTATTTTTTAAAAAAAAAGTACTAAAAGTACTACTCTTTTCAAATTACTGCTTTTCAGTTATTGTATGGTTTTTGCTAAAAACTAAGCAAATTTATGAAATTTTAAATAGTATTTTGTAGTATTTGACTCAGGAAAAATAGTAGTAAAAATACTACTATTTCTATATAGAGAGAAAAAAGTACAATTGTTTGATAAAATAATTTTTCACAATAAAAACAAACGATATTTGCTTAAAAAAAATTAATTTTATAAAGTGGTATTTTTTAAAAAAAAGTACTAAAAATACTACTTTTTCGCAATTAATGCTTTTCAGTTATTGTATGGTTTTTGCTAAAAACTAAGCAAATTTATGAAATTTTAAATAATATTTTGTAGTTTTTGACTCAGGAAAAATAGTAGTAAAAATACTACTATTTCTATATAGAGGGAAAAAAGTACTATTTTTTGATAAAATAATTTTTCACAATAAAAAAAATGAAATTTGCTTAAAAAAAATAAATTATAAAAAACTACTATTTTGAAAAAAAATATTAAAAATACTACTTTTTCCAAATTAATGCTTTACAGTTGTTGTATGATTTTTGCTAAAAATTGCACAAATTTATGAGATTTTGTTGAATATGACTCAGAAAAAATAGTACTAAAAATACTACTATTTCTATATAGAGGGAAAAAAGTACTATTTTGAGAAAAATAAATTTTTCAAATCAAAAAAAATTAAATTTGCTGTAAAAACATAAAATTTTAAAAAAGTAGTATTTTTTAAAAAAAAGTACTAAAAGTACTACTCTTTTCAAATTACTGCTTTTCAGTTATTGTATGGTTTTTGCTAAAAACTAAGCAAATTTATGAAATTTTAAATAGTATTTTGTAGTATTTGACTCAGGAAAAATAGTAGTAAAAATACTACTATTTCTATATAGAGAGAAAAAAGTACAATTGTTTGATAAAATAATTTTTCACTATAAAAACAAACGATATTTGCTTAAAAAAAATTAATTTTATAAAGTAGTATTTTTAAAAAAAAAGTACTAAAAATACTACTTTTTCGCAATTAATACTTTTCAGTTATTATATGGTTTTTGCTAAAAATTACACAAATTTATGAAATTTTAAATAATATTTTGTAGTTTTTGACTCAGGAAAAATAGTAGTAAAAATACTACTATTTCTATATAGAGGGAAAAAAGTACTATTTTGTGAAAAATAAATTTTTCAAATCAAAAAAAAATTAAATTTGCTTTAAAAACATAAAATTTTAAATAGTAGTATTTTTTTTTAAAAAAGTACTAAAAGTACTACTCTTTTCAAATTACTCCTTTTCAGTAATTATATGGTTTTTGTTAAAAACTAAGTAAATTTATGAAATTTTAAATAGTATTTTGTAGTTTTTGCCTCAGAAAAATAGTAGTAAAAATACTACTATTTCTATATAGAGGGAAAAAAGTACTATTTTTTGATAAAATAATTTTTCACAATAAAAACAAACAAAATTTTCTTAAAAAAAATAAATTATAAAAAACTACTATTTTGAAAAAAGTATTAAAAATACTACTTTTTCCAAATTAATGCTTTTCAGTTGTTGTATGGTTTTTGATAAAATTTACACAAATTTATGAGATTTTGTTGAATATGACTCAGAAAAAATAGTAGTAAAAATACTACTATTTCTATATAGTAGTGAAAATACTACTATGTCTTTATAGAGAAAAAAGACCATTTTTTAAAAAATAAATTTTTCAAATCAAAAAAAAAATTAAATTTGCTTTAAAAACATAAAATTTTAAATAGTAGTATTTTTTTTAAAAAAAGTACTAAAAATACTACTTTTTCCAAATTAATGCTTTTCAGTTGTTGTATGGTTTTTGCTAAAAATTACACAAATTTATGAGATTTTCTTGAACATGACTCAGAAAAAATAATACTAAAAATACTACTATTTCTATATAGAGGGAAAAAAGTACTATTTTGTGAAAAATAAATTTCTAAAATAAAAAAAAAATTAAATTTTCTTTAAAAACATAAAATTTTAAAAAAGTATTATTTTTTTAAAAAAAAGTACTAAAAGTACTACTCTTTTCAAATTAATGCTTTTTCAGTTATTGTATGGTTTTTGCTAAAAACTAAACCAATTTATGAAATTTTAAATAGTATTTTGTAGTTTTTGACTCAGGAAAAATAGTAGTAAAAATACTACTATTTCTATATAGAGAGAAAAAAGTACAATTGTTTGATAAAATAATTTTTCACAATAAAAACAAACGATATTTGCTTAAAAAAAATTAATTTTATAAAGTGGTATTTTTTAAAAAAAAGTACTAAAAATACTACTTTTTCGCAATTAATGCTTTTCAGTTATTGTATGGTTTTTGCTAAAAACTAAGCAAATTTATGAAATTTTAAATAATAGTTTGTAGTTTTTGACTCAGGAAAAATAGTAGTAAAAATACTATTTCTATATAGAGGGAAAAAAGTACTATTTTTTGATAAAATAATTTTTCACAATAAAAACAAATGAAATTTGCTTAAAAAAAATAAATTATAAAAAACTACTATTTTGAAAAAAAGTATTAAAAATACTACTTTTTCCAAATTAATGCTTTTCAGTTGTTGTATGATTTTTGCTAAAAATTGCACAAATTTATGAGATTTTGTTGAATATGACTCAGAAAAAATAGCAGTAAAAATACTACTATTTCTATATAGAGGGAAAAAAGTACTATTTTGTGAAAAATAAATTTTTCAAATCAAAAAAAATTAAATTTGCTGTAAAAACATAAAATTTTAAAAAAGGAGTATTTTTTAAAAAAAAAGTACTAAAAGTACTACTCTTTTCAAATTACTGCTTTTCAGTTATTGTATGGTTTTTGCTAAAAACTAAGCAAATTTATGAAATTTTAAATAGTATTTTGTAGTTTTTGACTCAGAAAAAATAGTAGTAAAAATACTACTATTTCTATATAGAGGGAAAAAAGTACTAGTTTTAGATAAAATAATTTTTCACAATAAAAAAAAACAAAATTTTCTTAAAAAAAATAAATTTTAAAAAACTACTATTTTGAAAAAAGTATTAAAAATACTACTTTTTTCCAAATTAATGCTTTTCAGTTCTTGTATGGTTTTTGCTAAAAATTACACAAATTTATGAGATTTTGTTGAATATGACTCAGAAAAAATAGTAGTAAAAATACTACTATTTCTATATAGTAGTGAAAATACTACTATTTCTTTATAGAGAAAAAAGACCATTTTTTAAAAAATAAATTTTTCAAATCAAAAAAAAAATTAAATTTGCTTTAAAAACATAAAATTTTAAATAGTAGTATTTTTTTTTTAAAAAGTACTAAAACTACTACTCTTTTCAAATTACTCCTTTTCAGTAATTATATGGTTTTTGCTAAAAATTACACAAATTTATGAAATTTTAAATAATATTTTGTAGTTTTTGACTCAGGAAAAATAGTAGTAAAAATACTACTATTTCTATATAGAGGGAAAAAAGTACTATTTTTTGATAAAATAATTTTTCACAATAAAAACAAATGAAATTTGCTTTAAAAATATAAAATTTTTAAAAACTACTATTTTGAAAAAAAAATACTAAAAATACTACTTTTTTCAAATTAATGCTTTTCAGTTGTTGTATGGTTTTTGCTAAAAATTGCACAAATTTATGAGATTTTCTTGAACATGACTCAAGAAAAATAGTAGTAAAAATACTACTATTTCTATATAGAGGGAAAAAAGTACTATTTTTAAAAAAATAATTTTTTAAGTTAAAAAAAGGAAAACATGCATTTTATTAATTTTTAATGCGATTTATGTTAGAATTTAAGAAAAATTTTAAAAATAGTACTAAAAATACTACTTTTTTAAAAATAGTTTTAGACTGATTTTTCTTTAGTCTCTATTTATTTAGTCTTTATTTCTTATTTTTCCCCCTTTTCCCCTGTCTTCCATCACTAGTTTCTTTAACATCAAAAAAAAAAAACTATTTCACTTATGGACTTTTTTTGTTTCCAAACATAAACTACATTTGAAATCTACAACATTTAAACGATCTTTAGTTTTTTTCTACTACATATATTTATTTTAAATTAATGAAAAAAAAAACGCTGAGAAAAAAAGTAGCCATGATCATTTACGTTTGAAAATATACTTGGAGTGTGGTTTCAGCGGGCTTCATTCTTAAAAGATGAGGGCTGTTCGAAAACTTGAATGGCATTCAGGTATTTATTATAAATCATTATCTTGTTAAGGCGTGTTGAATTAAGTTTTTTTTTTTTTGCCATAACAAAATAATACACAATTTACCATAATTAATGACACGCCTCCTAGAGTAATATTTATTTAGTTTATAGAATTATAAATAAAGGAGGAAGTTTAATTAATTAGTTAAGCCATAAAGAACTTTATTTTAGATTGAAAAATAAAAATAGCTTTTAAAAGCTTTTGTGCACAAAATCCTTTGAGACATTTTGCTGTTATTTAGAATTAAAATCTTGAATCTACAATTAATTTAAAAAAAAAAAACTGACTTTTCTCTGTTCTTAAATCTTTAATTTAATAGACTTTTTATGGTCATCAAACTCTGGCTGGTTTGTTGCTGCTGGTGAGAACTGCCCAAAAACAAAAGAGTTGAGCAATAAACTTGTTATTATTATGACTAAATTTTTTCGCTGTTTCTTGCTTTTATTGGTCATTTTTTCTTAACACATGTTGCATTTCTGTACAAATTTAATAAGAAATTATCAAAAAAAAATAAATTAAAATCAACAAATTTAGCAAAAACTGAAATTAACTGCACCTGTTATGTGGCCACTTAAGGTAATAAAGACAAAACCAGCCAAAAACAGCCATTGCCATCTACCATCCACCAAACCCCCGTCTGCACTTTTAAGCAGCACAAACAAATATAAATTATCAACTTTGTTGCTGCTGTTATACAATCTAATGGTCATAACAAGCTTCTAAAAAAAAAGAGTTTTTTTTTAAACAAATACCAGCAGGAGTTTCTTAAAAACCACAAACATCCACATGTAATCAAATCGAGACAAAATGAAAAATGTATATTTCTGTGTTTGTCTTAAAAAAAAAGACATGTTCAAATAGGCAGTTTTCTAGAGAGTTTTTAATCATGTTGAAAATAAATGATTTAGAAGGCAAGAGCAACAACTAATTATAACAAGTGTAACTTTTTTTTAAAGCGGGAATTATGAAGAATTTGAATTCGGGGTAAAATTTTCACAAAAATTCTTTTATAGTCCTAAAATGTGATTGAAGTTAATTGGGAGAATACAAGGACCTACTATTGCAGCTAATTTGAGACTAAAGGAAGGTCTTCAACTGAAGCTAATTTGGGACTAAAGGAAGATCTTCAACTGAAGCTAATTTGAGACATGATAGAGACTTAGGATTGATGCTAATTTGCGACTATATAAAGATCTTCGATTGAAGCTAATTTGAGACATGATAGAGACTTAGGATTGATGCTAATTTGCGACTATATAAAGATCTTCGATTGAAGCTAATTTGGGACTAAATGAAGACCTTCAACTGAAGCTAATTTGGGACTATAGGAAGACCTTCAACTGAAGCTAATTTGAGACTAAAGGAAGACCTTCAACTGAAGCTAATTTGAGACTAAAGGAAGACCTTCAACAGAAGCTACTTTGAGACTAAAGGAAGACCTTCAACTGAAGCTAATTTGGGACTAAAGGAAGATCTTCAACTGAAGCTAATTTGGGACTAAAGGAAGATCTTCAACTGAAGCTAATTTGGGTCTATATAAAGACCTACTGAAGCTACTTTGAGACTAAAGGAAGACCTTTAACTGAAGCTAATTTGGGACTAAAGGAAGACCTTCAACTGAAGCTAATTTGGGTCTATATAAAGACCTACGATTAAAGCTACTTTGAGACCAAAGGAAGACCTTTAACTGAAGCTAATTTGAGACTAAAGGAAGAACTTCAACTGAAGCTAATTTGGGACTAAATGAAGACCTTCAACTGAAGCTAATTTGGGACTATAGGAAGACCTTCAACTGAAGCTAATTTGGTACTAAAGGAAGACCATCAACTGAAGCTAATTTGGGACTATAGGAAGACCTTCAACTGAAGCTAATTTGGGACTAAATGAAGACCTTCAACTGAAGCTAATTTGGGACTAAAGGAAAACCTTCAACTGAAGCTAATTTGGGACTAAAGGAAGACCTTCAACTGAAACTAATTTGGGACAATATAAAGACCTACGATTGAAGCTTCTTTGAGACCAAAGGAAGACCTTTAACTAAAGCTAATTTGGGACTAAAGGAAGACCTTCAACTGAAGCTAATTTGGGACTAAAGGAAGACCTTCTACTGAAGCTAATTTGAGACTAAAGGAAAACCTTCAACTGAAGCTAATTTGAGACTAAAGGAAGACCTTCAACAGAAGCTACTTTGAGACTAAAGGAAGACCTTCTACTGAAGCTAATTTGGGACTAAAGGAAGATCTTCAACTGAAGCTAATTTGGGACTATATAAAGACCTACTGAAGCTACTTTGAGACTAAAGGAAGACCTTTAACTGAAGCTAATTTGGAACTAAAGGAAGACCTTCAACTGAAGCTAATTTGGGTCTATATAAAGACCTACGATTAAAGCTACTTTGAGACCAAAGGAAGACCTTTAACTGAAGCTACTTTGAGACTAAAGGAAGACTTTCAACTGAAGCTAATTTGGGACTAAAGGAAGACCTTCAACTGAAGCTAATTTGGGACTAAAGGAAGATCTTCAACTGACGCTAATTTTGGTCTATATAAAGACCTACGATTGAAGCTACTTTGAGACCAAAGGAAGACCTTTAACTGAAGCTAATTTGGGACTAAAGGAAGACCTTCAACTGAAGCTAATTTGGGACAATATAAAGACCTACGATTGAAGCTACTTTGAGACTAAAGGAAGCCCTTCAACTGAAGCTAATTTGAGACTAGTAAAAGACCTACGAATGAAGTTAATTTGGCACCATACCAGGACCTACGATTGATGCTAATTTTGGGAATAAAGAAAGACCTAAATCCAATTCAGCTAACTAAATTTCTTTGCAGAGATCTATATAAAACCAAATGACTGATACACAAAACATCATCCGCTAGTAAACAACTTAAAAGGACTGATGGGAGAGTCTCACAACATCCAGGGACGAACAACTGAAAATTTGTAACACACTTTTACAACGATCTGCTTGAAATCACTTCAACACGTGGTTCACCACTCTGCTCATGCGGGTTCCTGATACCCGCATATTTACCTAATAAAGAACACATCCCTTTTTGGTTGATGGGCTAGTGGACCGCACAACTCGCTACAGGGAAAATTCGTTCTTTAGCCGTACTGTCTGTATGTGGAACAAACTTCCCAATGAAGTATTTCCTGTCACTTTCAATGTAGGAACACTACTCCCTCTTAATTCCCTCCCTCCCATAACCTATTTTCCTAGTTCCAACTCAATATGATTAGCTTCAGTGGCGATCATCTCCTCTTCAATTGAAGTCCTGGAATGTATGGGCCGGAGCTTGAATGTCTATTTTGGAGCTTCTCTCTTTCCTCCCTCCCACAAACTATTTTCCTAGTTCCAACTCAATGATTAGCTTGAGTAGGGATCATCTCCTCTTCAATTGAAGTCCAGCTTTTATTGAAGGCCTCGCTATGTCCCAAATTAGATTCAATTGTAGGATCATACATAGTCCCCAAAATAACATCATTCGTAGTTTCTTAAATAATTCTAAAGAAATTGTTTAATTTCTTACATTCTTTTTCTTGTAATTTAGTTTTTTTTTTACTACTATTTTCCCTGCAGTTATTTATATGCCTATAATTTAGCTGTAAACATTTCTATAATGTTCTGGTTTTTATATAGAACTTCTTTTTTTATAACATTCTTGTTCCTGAACTTGTCTCCTCGATTTTATTTTTATTTTCTTTTTTAATTCTTAATGGTTGTTTTCTTCTACATGTAGTTGGTTTGTGACCGTTGCCAAATTTGTTTTCTTTTTTTGTATAACTCTTCTTCAAGAAACCGTTGTTTATTACAGGTTTAAACTTGAGTTTTATATTTTTCTACTTGTTGTTTTTGTGTATCTTAAAAACGCGTTTTTCTTTTATGACCACAAACATGATGACCGACCACCTGATGTCGTCTGCAACGCACTTGTGCGTTTAATACGTGAAAGAGTTCTTACAAGTTGTTGGCTGGTTGGTTCACATAACACGTTTCTTTACATTGGACCGAAGACAGACAGACTGAAGAAGACACGCACACTTAAACTCATGAAATAAATATTGTAATAATGATGTTTTTTTTATTGACAATGATAATGTTGGTAAGAATATCATGATGATGATGCTGCTGCTGATGTTTGGTTTATAAAAAAAAAAGTCGGTCAGTTCTGATGATTGCAGTCAGTAGTATGTAAGAAGATGTTTTTTTTCTGGCTGTCTTTTTTTGTTTGAAATGTTCTTTTAGCATGTAAAAGACATTTTAGAAATTGTTTAATATATTTTTTCTGTCTGTTTTAAGGTGTGTTAAATAAATGTACATAGAGGCGGGATGGATGTTCATTCAATCTAGTACGCAATGAATTTTACACATTCAAGCTCATGCATGAATGTTAAGAGAAACATGTTTATATCAAGTCTTTTGGTTTTTTAGCAATTTCATTGAAATCAATAGCTAAAAATATGAATATTTTTGTAAATAAACAATTTAATTTAATTAATTTAGCACAAAGTCAATGAACTTGGCTGAAAAAGAATCAAATATTTGCAATAATAACAGGTAATAGCCAAACAAAATTGATTAAAAATATGAATAACAACAAAAAAAATTCAAATTTTGGTCCAGAAATCAATAAAAATTCAAAATATAAAATTTTTAAAAAAGTAGTATTTTTTTAAAAAAAAGTACTAAAAATACTACTTTTTTCAAATTAATGTTTTTCAGTTATTTTAGGGGTTTTGCTATAAATTAGGCAAATTTATGAGATTTAAATAGTATTTTGTAGTATAGAACTCAGAAAAAATAGTAGTAAAAATACTACTATTTCTATATATAAAGAAATAGTAGTTTTTTTTAACAAATAATGTTTCAAAATAGAAAAAAAAACATAATTTGCTTTAAAAAAAAAATATTTAAAAAGGTATTAAAAAAATACTAAAAATACAAAGTAATGCTTTTCAGTTATTTCAGGGTTTTTGCTTCGAATTGTGTAAATCTGTGAAATTAATCAGTAACTTATAAAATATTACGTATTAAAAATAGTAGTATTTTTACTACTACTGTTTGTATTTAAGAGAAAATCTACAATTTCTGTCCAAAAAATAGTATTTTCAATGGAAAGAAAATCAAATTTAATAAAAAAATATAAAATTTTTAAAAAGTAGTATTTTTTAAAAAAGGTACTAAAATAGTACCTTTTTTAAAAAAGGTACTAAAATAGTACATTTTTTAAAATTAATGTTTTTTAGTTATTGTATGTTTTTTGCTAAAAATTAGGAAAATCTATGAGATTTTAAAAAGTATTTTGTAGTATATGAGAGTCAGAAAAATAGTAGTAAAAATACTACTATTTCTATATACAAGGAAAGAAGTACTATTTTTGACAAGTTTTATATTTATTTTGTAAAAAGAAAAAAAAAAGAAATTTGCTAAGAAAAAAACAAAATTTTAAAAAACGTATTAAAAATACTACTTTTTTAAAATTAATTATTTTCAGTTATTTTAGGGTTTTTGCTTCGAATTGTGTAAATCTGTGTGTGCCATTAATCAGTATTTTATACAATATTACTTAATAAAAATAGTAGTATTTTTACTACTATTTATATTTAAAAGATAAACTACTATTTCTGGACAAAAAAAGTATAAATGGAAAGAAAATCTAATATTTGCTTAAAAAAACCTAATTTTAAAGAAGTATTATTTTAGAAAAAGTATTAAAAATACTACTATTTTTCAAATGCTTAAATTGCAATTTCTAAACAAAAATTAAAGTCTTAATAAAAAATTACTCAAATTTTGCTGAAAATTCACACGAAAAAAAAAAGTACTAAAAATACTACTTTTTAAAAAATCGTTTCTTTTTAGCAAAAATGTTATTTTATCTTAAAATTATTTAGATTTGTATAAAATTAAGTATTTTGCAATTATTTTGCTGAAAATACCATAATTGAAAATAGTAGTAAAAATACTACTATTTTTCAAATGCTTAAATTATCTCTTTAATTGCAATTTCTAAAGAATAATAAAAGAATTAATAAAAAATACTAAAATTTTGCTAAAAATTCCCAAGAAAAAAAATAGTACTAAAAATACTACTTTTTAAAAAAATCATTTCTTTTTAGCAAAAACGTAATTTTATCTTAAATTAATTTAGATTTGTATAACATTTAGTATTTTTTGCAGTTATTTTGCTGAAAATACCATAATTGAAAATAGTAGTAAAAATACTACATTTTTCAAATGCTTAAATTACCTCTTCAATTGCATTTTCTAAAGATAAATGAAAGAATTAATTAAAAATTACTCAAATTTTACTGAAAATTCCCAAGAAAAAAATAGTACTAAAAATAATACTTTTTAAAAAAACTCGTTTCTTTTTAGCAAAAACGTAATTTTATCTTAAAATTATTTAGTTTTGTATAAAATTGATTTTTTTTTGTAGTTATTTTGCTGAAAATACCGTAATTAAAAATAGTAGTAAAAATACTACTTTTTTTAAAATACTTATTACCTAACTTTTGGCCATTTTTGTTAAAATATTTTTAGAATTAAACAAAAAATTTTAAAATTTGATTGAAAATTCTGTAGAAAAAAATAGTACTAAAAATACTACTTTTTAAAAAACTCGTTTCTTTTTAGCAAAAACATAATTTTATCTTAAAATTATTTAGTTTTGTATAAAATTGAGTATTTTTTGTAGTTATTTTGCTGTAAATACCGTAATTAAAAATAGTAGTAAAAATACTACTTTTTTTAAAATACTTATTACCTAACTTTTGGCCATTTTTGTTAAAATATTTTTAGAATTAAACAAAAAATTTTAAAATTTTGCTGAAAATTTCTAAAAAAAAATAGTACTAAAAATAATACTTTTTAAAAAATCGTTTCTTTTTAGCTAAAATTTAATTTTATCTTAAAATTATTTAGTTTTGTATAATATTTAGTATTTTTAGCAGTTAGTTTGCTAAAAATACCATAGTTAAAAATAGTAGTAAAAATACTACTTTTTAAAAATACTAATTATAACTAATTTTTCTCCATTTTTGTTAAACATTTTTTAAAATTAAACTATAATTGTTAAAATTTTGTTGAAAATTCTTTAGATAAAAATAGTACTTAAAATACTACTTTTTGCAAAATGTTTATTTTTCAGCATAAAATGTTATTTATCGTAAAATTATTACAATTTATACAAAATTTAATAAAAAATTGCTAAATATTTTTGATTTTGCTTAATTCCTTGGGATGTTTGAGTCTTTTTAAATTATAAATTTCTTTAAAAAATTCCCTATGATTTAGGTCATGTTGTATTATTAACACTTCCGTTTTAACTGTCTGTTTATTTATATTATTTATAATTTAATACTATTTTTTTTTTCTTAATTTTATAAGTAGCCACCTTTTCTAATGGATAGATGACATACATTTTTTATTATTCGGTTATTTTTTTTCTTAGATATTTCCTTAACATTACAACAAACTGACGATGGTAGCCAAGCTTTCATTAACATCTTCTTAATATTTTGTTGTATAAAAACCAAGTTGTTGTCATAATATCCATCATAGTTTTTGTGTTCATAACGATGATGATAATGTTAATTATGACTGTGCTATTTTTATTCTTTTTGTATACATTTTACTTAGACAAGTATCATTCAGTTAGGTATTATAAAGAAATTAAATTTATAGCAGTTTTGAGCTACAACATGATTTAACAAAATTATTACATGGAGAGGAATACAAAAAATATAAAAGAAAAATAATTAATTTGTTATAAATATTTATAAAATGAACAAGCAAATTGCCTGAAGTTAACAGCAAAACATAAAAAGAGACAGTTCATTAACATAGAAAATATCATGACAATGAAATTAGAAAAAATCTCTACGACAAATTAATAAATAATAAACTAAATTATGCTTAAAAAAAACAAAGAATAGATATTTTGGTTCTCAACCTAATAAATTTAATAGAAAACATGTTTTAAAAGTCAAAAACACCATATTTTTGCATTAAAAAGAACAACCAAGCAAAGTGATATTTACAAACATTCCAAAGATAAGGAAAAAAACTTAATTAAAAATTATAACAATAAAATATTTTATTTTCCAAGAAATTTACAAGCTTTCACACTTTAGCTTACTAAACATATCAAAATACATGAATATTCAAACAAAATTATGCACTCAATTAAAAACAATAACAAAACATTGTGAAAATGACACCAAAACAACAATTTTATATAGAATTCATCAAACGCAAAGCAAAACACTACTCATCCAACACCCACGCCACCCACTTTTACACCCAAACAAATAAAACAACAAACCACTAAGCCAAGACAAGAACCACAACAAAAAAACACACGCACAATAATAAACAACAACAAAACATGCAAGCAAACAATCCAACATGCACACACACATTAATTGCCTGCAAAAAACCAATTCATGCAATGTTTTGTTATTGTTTTTGTACTAGCATCAAAAATGTAAACAAAACACAGTGAGAATGCAAAATATCCAAACAAACACACACACGCCATGTATTGGATACCGATGGCTCTCTTGAAAACAACAACAACCATATAAACATTAACCGTTAGGTTTAGTTACAGAGAATGATGATAGATATTTTCTAGAAAAATAAACAAACTTACCTTATAAAACTGCCGGCAAACTTATTAATAAACCATATTTAATTATTTATTAAACAATTCACAACAATATTTACATTACTTTTCGGCAAATTATTAGAGCCTACTTTTGCTTAAAGTAAAACAAACATGGCTACAAATTTGACAATTTCACAACACACTGCAGTAGAATACTAAATGTATTTTCTTATAATTGTTTTAATTTTAACATTTATCCGTAATTTTAACAATTGTTTTATCAAATTAACACTTAATATCCTTTCTAACACTTTATTTTAACAATTATTAATTAATTTTCTTAATTTTATTCACAAATTTCTATCGGACAGTGGTTTTTAGAAACTTTTTATTTCTCGCACAACGAAAACACAACTTCATACAACGACCGCACAAACTTTACTACTAGTAATGGTTGCAACGTGTGTGGTTCAGGGATGGCAAAGTTGGTACAATTGTACTTTTTATTGCCTTCTCTTGTAATTTCTACATTTTTCATTTGCGCCACCACAAAGTATATATATTCTGGATCGTTATAGATTCATACATCAATATATCCGCTTAAGACCCAGTTTTGGGACAACCTCGATTTTTATACCCTTCACCATAGTGAGAAGGGTATATATAAGTTTGTCATTCCGTTTGTAATTTCTACATTTTTCATTTCCGACCCTATAAAGTATATATATTCTGGATCCTTATAGATAGCGGAGTCGATTAAGCCATGTCCGTCTGTCTGTCCGTCTGTTAGTTGAAATCAATTTTCTAAAGACCCCAGATATCTTCGGGATCCAAATCTTCAATAATTCTGTCAGACATGCTTTCGAGAATCAGAAAAATCCGTCCATAAATAACGGAGATATGAGCAAAAAACCGGTACAACCTCGATTTTTGACCTATTTTTGATCTATATATGGATTACTAAGTCATTAATATAGACAATATGGATATCTAATGATAGATATTTCAAAGTCCATTGCAACGATGTAGATAAGGCTATAGTAAGTTGGACCTACAATGGGTCAAAATCGGCAAAAATATTTTTTGACCCGAATTTTTTTTTCATCAAAAATTTTTTTTTGTCATAAATTTTTTTTCCAAAAAAAAAAATTTGAAAAAAACTTTTTTTAAAAAAAATTAAAAAACAATTTCGAAAAAAACAAATCAATTTTGTTTACCTAAAAATATTTAAAAAAAATTTATTTTAAAGTATAATTTGGTGAAGGGTATATAAGATTCGGCACTGCCGAATATAGCTCTCTTACTTGTTTTTACCTCTTTTTGACTGGATATCTAATGATAGATATTTAGAAGACCTTTGAAACTACATATATAAGTCGGACCCACAATGGGTCGAAGTCGGGAAAAATATTTTTTGACCCGAATTTTTTTTCGCCAAAAAAAATGTATCTATTTTTTCACTAATTTAAAAAAAAACAAGTAAGAAAGTATGGTCGGTCAAGCCCGACCATATAATACCATACACTAAGTAAAAGAGCAAAAACATTTTTCTTTTAAAATTTCAATAATATATATTTTTGAGTGATTTTCGGAAGTGTACCTTATATGAGAGCTATGACCCGACATATTTGGAGCGAAATTTGTGGAGATACATATTTAAATTAAAGATTTATGACCGATAAAGTCTAATTTCGGAAGGACATTTGTATGGGGACTAAGTGAAATAATGAACCGATTTCAGCCAGTTTCAATAGACTTGATCCTTGGGCCGAACAAATAATATGTACCAAATTTAATCGAAATATCTTCAAAATTGCGACCTGTACTATGCGCACAAGGTTTACATGGACAGCCGACCAGTCAGACGGACGGACATCGTTTAATCGACTCAGGATCGGTATACTGTAAGGTGGGTGTTAGACTAATATTTTTGGGCGTTACAAACATCTGCACAAACGCATTATACCCTCCCCACTATGGTGGTGTAGGGTATACAAATTTGAGAAAAAATTAACTAAATAATTTTGAAAAAAAATTTTGACTTAAAATTTGTTCAGTAAAATATTTTTTATTAAAAAAATGGGAATGAAAATTAAAAAAAAAATTGTTGCTATAGAAGCACTCACGAATGGTAAACCGTCAGCCGTGGACAACATCAACCCAGAATTACTTAAAAGCCGATCCTCCTCTTGGTGCTAGGGAACGAAAACTTAGGCATCATGGTCGTCGGCGTACAAATTCCGACAGTGAACCACCCGAAAATATTGGGTGTCAATTTTGATAGCCTTTTTACCTCCTCAGCACATGCATAAACTTCGAAATAGGAACAAGGTCCTCAAAGCACTAGCCGGCAGCACTTGGGTTATGGACAAAGAAACCTTGCTAGCAACCTAAAAGACGATTGGCCGGTTAGTGGTCAACTATGCTGCTCCAGTGTGGTCGCCTTCGTTAAGTGATACTCAGTGGAGAAATATTCAAAGCTTTCAAAATGCAGCCTTAAGGACCGTCACAGTCTGCCGCCAAATTACCTCCGAACACCACCTTCATGAGGAAACTAAGGTTCTACCGGTCAAGGAACATAACGTCATGCTGACGCAACAGTTCCTTCTGGGATGTCACCGGAGGAGTCATCCAAACTTCAACATCACACAGTTGGAGTCTGACCCGAGGCATGTCAGACAGGACCTTAAAAAATACGAGGAGAGCATACAGAGGTATGTGCAGGATCCATTGGATCGTAGCTCGTATATGACAGCTTTGAACGACATTCATAGAGACACCATCAATTCCGCGGTAGCAGGATACCGTATGAATGTCGTACTTGGAGATCGCCCACCACCGATAGCAGACGCCGAGAAGATTCTGCGGCGGAAAACAAGAGTCGTTCTGGCACAACTAAGATCAGGATGGAACAACAGGCTTAAGGCCTTCTGGTCCCGCATAAACTTATGCCCAGCATGTGGTCAGGGTCCTCATGATACCCTCAACATTTTCAACTGTCCAGCCAGTCCTACTTCACTACGTCCAGTAGATTTATGGACCCATCCAGCAGAAGTAGCACAATTTCTTGGACTTGATATTACAGAACCCCCAGATTAAATATTGTAAAATAGTTCATGCTGCTACAACAACAACAACCTCCGACCCATGTGGTCACAGGCAGGTGGATATTATAACATCCGTTATGATATTAACTAGCGTGAGCAACGTTACATCTATTTGAGTCAACCTGAATTATGCCGGGAATAGGATCAATCAAATGGGATGGTAGCGGATGAACTTTTAAAGGTAAACTATTTTAAAAGTACTTTTTTAAAAGAAGTTTAAAAAGTACTTTTAAAGAAGTACTTTTTTAAAAGAACTTTAAAAAATACTTTTAAAGAAGTACTTTAAAAAGTACTTTTAAAGAAGTACTTTAAAAAGTACTTTTTTAAAAGAACTTTAAGAAATATTTTTTTTAAAAGAACTTAAAAAAGTACTTTTTAAAGTACTTCTTAAAAGTACTTTTTAAAGTTCTTTTAAAAAATACTTTTAAAAAGTACTTTTTTAAAAGAACTTTAAAAAATAATTTTTTTTTTAAAGAACTTTAAAAAATAATTTTTTTTTTAAAGAACTTTAAAAAGTACTTTTTTAAAAGTACTTTTTTAAGTTCTTTTAAAAAAAATATTTCTTCTTTTAAAAAAGTACTTCTTTAAAAGTACTTTTTAAACTTCTTTTAAAAAAGTACTTTTAAAATAGTTTACCTTTAAAGGTTCTTTAAAAAAAAAATATTTCTTAAAGTTCTTTTAAAAAAGTACTTTTTAAAGTACTTCATTAAAAGTACTTTTTAAAGTACTTCATTAAAAGTACTTTTTAAAGTTCTTTTAACAACAACATAACTAAAATATAGTGAATCTGTAGAATTCTTTTTCAACAGTTTAAATCAAATAAAACCCCTTACTTAATATGCTTTTAAAATCTTTTTTAATATTTTTTTTAGTAATTTCTTTTATTTAATCTTTTTGTATATATAATTTCATTCTTTTTGGAATTATGTAGTTACAAATGTTTACGATTTCATTTAAATCTTATACTGTATTTTATTTTTGTTTGTTAAAATATATTTTTATATATGTATTTGATTTTTTATTAATTAATAGTTAATTCTCATTAATAATAAGCTGATAATTAAAAATATTGAATATATTCATTCGTATATTGGTATGTAAATTGCCGGAAAATAGACTTAAATAAACTAATGGACTTGAAACAGCAAAGTAAAATATTGCATAAATATTGAATTATTTCAATTTCTTTTTTATTAGTTATTTTATATATTAATAAAATAATCTAGTTATTGAAGGAAATAAGGAAATAATAATGTTAAAATAAAACTCAGCAAATTAGTAGTTGTAAAATAATAATAAAAAAAACGATAAGATAATTATAAAGATAACAAAAAATGTTAGTAATAAAAATAAAGAAAAAAAAATATTGAAAAATTAAAAAATGGAATGTTTCTAGATTTATATTAAATAAACAATAAAACAATAAAGTAAATAATTATCTAATTACTTAGAGAAAATGTATTGTATATTTTGTAAAAATAAAATAAAAACTGTTTTGCACTGGGTTTATTTTACTTAAGTAAATTTAGTTGCAAAAAATACCTTAAGATGATATAGAAAAGAAAGGAAAATACTCCATACAGATCCTGTTACATATACTGGGAATAACACTTTATAATACTTTATAAGCAAATAGCAAAATTTCCTTTATTTTTAAAGTTTCCCTCTTTTGCTGGATTGTTCTTCAGATGTTTTTAGCCTCTTTGCTATACTTTCTCTCTCTCTCTTTTCTTCTCTATATCCCCTTATTCTCTTTTTGTACAAATGTTTCATTTATTTTTAAACTTATTCAAAATACTTTTACTTTTCCTCCTTTGTTTCCATCATATCCATTCATCATCTCTCCTTTATCTACCATTCCAATAGCAAACTTTGCCATTTTCAAATGCTAAATTAATACGTGGATGCGGTAAGTTTTTACCAATTTTCATTTGATCCATACGTTCGTCCTCGAAGTACAAACATTGCTTAATGAAATCATAAAATTTCTCCGACATTTCCAAAGATTTTTGTGGCAATTCCTTGAGATTGTCTTCCGCACACAAGTTGCGTACAATTTGTTCGCATATTCTTGTATTACAATCCACATCGAAGAGCGGCACACCATAATTAACATCCAATAATGTCCACTCTTCAGCCTGTTCCTCACTTTCTTCCTCATCGGAGTCGACTGTTTGCCTTACAGCTTCATTAATAGCCATGTCTAAGGGAATTTCTACAGAACCCTGGGAAACCAGTTCGTTTTTACATTTGGCCAACTCGGAGGCCAACAGCTCGTTGCAGTCTTCGGAGGTGTAGACGGCAGTCGGTTCATTATTTTTGGGACTGCTGGCAAAATAGTTTTCATTGGGGGTTTTTAAGTTGTGTTGCGGAGAAGTACCTATTATGGCCGCTGATCTGGCAAAACTACACACTGGCGACATTAGATCCTTTGGTAACTCGGGCAATTCTTCTGGCTTTTCCTTCTCCATTTTCATTATATTTGGCACTGATTCCTTAAGACTATTTTCCTTTCTCATAGCCTTTAGTTTACTTTTGGGATGTCGTAGCCTTACCACCACTTCATAGTTATCGCAACCAATATCGGGTACCCCGGTATTTACAAATGTTATATAGCCACAATGATATTTAAGATCTAACTGTTCTTGTAGCTTTTGCACCGCCTTATGGGCCGACCATTTATTTTGTTCTTTATCTCTGGTATTGAAGGGGAATGCTTCGTAACGTAACTCGCCGGGAGTACGAATGCCATAGCCTTGCAAAAGTATACAACCATTTTTAAGTTGATCATTAAGATTACGGAAATTTTCGCTGTTGATCACATACGAATCGGAATGTAAGATATTGACAAGCAGCTTGCCATAGCCGAGGAATATGCGTGGCAGGGTTTTTAAGACCGTACCGCGGCAAAGGAATAAAGAAGGTGGTCCGTAGCCTGAAATTGTAGAGAAGGGGGAGGTTAGATATGAGGTATAAGGGTAAAATACTAAAACAGAGTAACATATTTAGCTTGTCATAAGTAGAGTGACAGTTGATTTATATTGAGTTTTTATGTAAAGTATGGAGATGGGGGTTGTTAAATATGAGGGTTAATGTAAAGCGGCTAAAACAGAAAGATTTAGGTCTCATTAGAGTAACATATTTTGATTGTCATAAGTAGAATGTGAGAGATTTTTCACAGTAAGCAAAAACAATTGATTTATATTGAGTTCTAATTCTTGTAGTTTGGTTTCTATCAAAAAAAAAAGGTAAAGCTTTTTTATAAAACAAATTTTGAGAAAGTTTCAGTTGAAGTAATAGCAATTTATTCCATTTTTATTTGATTTTATTAGAACGTGGGAAGACCTCAAAGATTTTGTGAATAACTTAGAATTGTGTCTAGAAAGGAAACAGATTTGAAAGAAGTAATTGCTAAAGCTCTTCTCTGATAAATTTGCTTTAAAAGTTATGGAGTAGAATTGGGCTAGATATCTTAGATGATTTATTGTATCTATGCTATTTCTAGAAGAAACAGAACTGAATAGAAATAGACGCTAGATATCTATGATTTATTGTCTCTGCAAATGAAAAATTAGTTTTTAGAAGAATTAAAGTAGAAATAGACCTCGTTAGCTCTGCAAATTAATAATTTTGTTTTAGCAAATTTAAAATAGAAAATAGATTTGAACGGAAGTGGTAATTATTGTTTTGAGCGAAATATTTTCTCAGAAAAATGGTGCTTACATGAAAAAAATTTTAAATCTTTTTTTCAGCGAACAATTATTTTAAAAAGTGAATATCTTTAGCAGAAAATTCTATTTAGAATACCTAAATTCATGTTATTACTAACAAACCTGTTGTCTCCTAATTGACACCCTACTTTTTTCTTTTTATTTCTTGTTATCCCCCATTACTGGGAATGTGTTGATTTAACTTACCTGTGATATGATTATAAAACAATTTCGTCCACATGTGTGAGGCATCCGATGAACGATAGAACTGGCCAAAGAAGGGTATCGAAAACAAATGCGACAAAGAGGCAGTTAAGGGTGTTGACGATATTATAAACTTGTATTTCTTTTCCAACACCCGATCACGAGTCTTTTGATCCAGACATTCCAAGCACTCTAAACGCAACAAATCCAAACCACCCGGCAATAAATGTCTCAAAGAGCAGATGGTGGAACGTAATATAACAGCATGAGCAAAATATCTAGAAACATCTCCTTCGCCCTCGGCATCAAGTAAAGAAACCTTTTCCAGTTCGGTTAAAAATGTATCCATACTTTCCTCACACAATTTGCCCACCTCAAACATGGTAACGGCATGATTTTTCAAGCCCGGCGATAGATTTCCCATCATTAGGAATGCCGTTAGAGTAGAATCGAATAGAAATCCTACTCGTTTGCCGGTTTTGGGTGAAGATTCCGGCAATATCTCTTTAAGGGAGGGCTTGGTGGTACTCTCCGATAAATCATCAATTTCCGAAGATAAATCTGGATCGGAATTCTGTTGGGGTGAAGTCTTGGCTGTAGGTTGTGGTGAAGGTGTGGGCATATTGGCAAAACTGAAATCACTGGTATTGCCATCGGACGAAAGATAGCCTATAGAGGAAGAGTCTAGATCTTTGAGTTTTTCCTTGCTGCAGTCGCGTGATTTATTGGCAATTTCCCCAGCATGATCAGTTTCTGAGTTGACGTAGTTATTATAGTTGAGCGGTGTTATCTGTGGCTGTTCTTTGGCCAAGTCCTGCTCACGCTTAAACTCATCCCAGGATTCATGATATTTTTGCCAGTTTAAGGGACTATCCTGTGAAGCAGCCTGTTCCTTTAATTGAGCAAATCCCAAACGACAGAATAGGGAAATGGCTTGTTTAACTAAATCCAATTCCAGCTGCAACATTTGAGCCAACTCGGAAATGGTCATGTACTCATCGGCACTGACAAAGATTTTATACAGCAAATTTTCGAAATAGTCGCCACTAACACGGTTCATAACAAAATTTTTCAATGGCGGTATGGAAATTTTATCCTCTCCCGAAATGGGCACATCCAAATAGATCAAACCCTTGCGATACAAATTGTGCACCACTTTATAGTCACATTTACCCGCCGTCTGGGAACCAAAATCTATTAAATCATCTATTAAACTTCGTTCGTTTGGCGTAACGTAGCGTATATCAGATTCCAAAACAAAGCCCACCTCTACACGCCACCAGGGCTCAATGCGTATGCGTTGAGGAAATTTGGGCAAATATTCCAAAGGATTTGGTTTGGCGGTAAACAGCAAGGCGCGCGTAGTGTGCGTCTTTAACTCACTTATCAAGGACAAATACTCATTGCGTCCTATGCCCAAAACACGCAAACAATCGGCCGCCGTAAAGTTGGGCAATGTATCATAACTTTTATCATTTTTCAGTAATTGCGACAAAACATCTAGGTAATAATTAAATGGCGTCACTCTCAAACCTTTGGTCACTATATCGGCCAAGTGATAGGGAAACAAACCCAGGGTGTTAATAGACTTGGTCACCAGCAATTCATAGTAACGCTGCTCTTTGCGGAAAATTTTATTTACCAAATTACCACGAAATCTCAATTGATTTTTAAGACTATAATTGAAAACGTATTTCTCATAGTCGCGCTGATTGTTGTGCAAAATCTGTTTTAGATGCACGGGCAACAAATGCCACGGAACATTCTTTCTTACACAGTTTGCAATGTCTTCGGCTATTTTTTCGTTACTCATATTGTCCTCTAGCCTTAAATAATACACTTAATAGTTGTTTATTGTTTAATTAATTAGTTTTTGCACATTTTTTATGGTTACTTTCTTTAAAAATTACAAAATTTTCACAAATTCTTGACGCTGAAGAAAAAAAACTGATAACGTAGAAAAAATAATTCTTTATAATTGACCAAAACACAGCTGACAATGACAGATGAGTCAAAGAGTAAACAAGAAGAAAAATAATGTAAACACAAGAGAGAGGGTGAGAATGAAAATACAGGGATGTAAGGAAAACCGTGATGCCAGATGTGGGGTTTTTGTTGTGAAAGTGTATAAAGGGGAAATTATAAACAATAATAAGGGAAATTTTAAAATAAATGAAGATATTAAAGTGATCTTTCAAGGTTATACATTTTTCAGGGTTTTAAAATTCAAAAAGATCGTTTATGGTTCATTTTTTAATTCAGATATGTTTAAATTAATGCGAAAATAAAGAACAATTTATAATAAATGTGAAAATTTAAGGTATTTATGGAAAATTTTAATATTTTTTAGTTTTCGTTAACTGTAGAATAGCAATTTAGTTAAAATAAAATTAGTATTTTTATAATTCCACCAAAAACGTTGGTGGCTACACGATCATTAAGAAATATTAAGGAAATTGTTTAAATTTTAATAAAATCTTGTTAAAAAAATTAGCGCATAATTCCTAATTTTGTTCCATGATTAAATAATTTAAATTTTGGTTCACACACTTTTTATACCCACTATCAATCAAGTTTTGATTTTGTCATTCCGTCAATATCGAATATCGAAATATTTAATTTTTAAATTATTAAAAAATATACCTATAGCTTTTAATAAATATTTTTAATTTTAGTTGATTTAGTATCCAAAACAATTTTCGAGTTTCTTTCTACAAAACAAATTAAAATGTTTTTTTTAATAATTAAAAGTTAAAGATTTAAAGTTTTTAATATTTTTAAGTTCTAAAATTTTGCAATTTTTGTAGCTATATCAAATATTTGTTTCCCTTTTAAATCGATTATGTTTGTAAATTCATACAATTTACAGTTAATAATGCATTAAAACAAAAAAATCAAATTTATTCTGTTTAAAAATATATTTAGATAGTTTTAAATTAAATTATTTTCTAAACTTACTAAATAAAAATCATATTTTGAGTTATTTTAATTAGTTTTGTATTATTTTATTTAAAAATTGCCATTTTATTCAATAATTTTCTATAATTCCCTCAAAACCTTGAAATTTTACAAAAATTCCCTTTAAATTTCCCTCTGCTCTTTGAATGATCACTAGACAACATATGTTTACATTTCCACAACACACAGCTTTTATATATAACCCATACATTCTCTAGGCATTTCAACTTTAATGATATTGGCAACCCTAGCACAGGATGATTTTTAAGAATTTCTATGACAGTTAAAAACAATCGATTAATTTCCTTTTTCACACCAAGAGCGACAATAATAAAAAAAAGGAAATTTTATATTTAATTAAAAATACCACAAGCATAAAACAAAAGAAAACTTTAAGCTGATAACAATTGGAATATAAAGCAGACTTTAATTATTCTGCACATAAAATCTATTTTAGAAGAATAAAGCTAGAAAAAACAGCGAAAAGTGCAGTGTAAAGAAAGAACAAAAAAGAAAAGAAAAAAAAAGTTGGCAAAATCAAAACACATTTATGAACCCAGCAGAAGCAGACGAAAAATTGCCCCCAAAGAAGGCGGACGGGGACGAAACGCAACTAGACCAGCCAATGTCGGATGACGAGGAAAATACAAGGTAAAGTCTTATAAGTTTGAAAACAATAAACACAAATTAAAATAAAACATTTGTCCAGCTTCCCCGAAGATTTGTCTTTTAGACAAAGACAATTAGCAACACAGCCCTTAAACGCTGGGGCGTCCACTACAGCTGCAACCACTGCAACACGCTCCAATCACTCTTCCGATATGAAAAGGACCGCAGTAAAGGAGCTTATTGAACGTTACTTCTATCAGCTGCAACGCGGCTGTGGTAATCCCAAATGCTCGAATGTTAATTGTGCCTCGAGCGGCCAGGTGGCACCCATGACTCCCAATGAAATAGCCGCCAAAGCTATACAATTGTTTTCACAAGATGCCAAATTATGTGATTGCTATACACAACAACCTCCCAAAGTACCTAGAACGGGGCCACAACACGAATCTCCCTCCAGTTCTACGCGTTCTTCGGCCAACGGTGCCGCCACATCCCTTAACATAAACGAATCCATGGATTCCTTTTCGCCGCTGGATCACAGCAGTGATGGTAGCAGTACTACGAATAGTACCATTACCTCGGGCAGCTCCACCTCTTCCTCATCCACCGGCAGTAGTAATACTAACATCTCCAGCTGTGCTACCATAGAAATGCCTTTGCTAGTGGCTTTAGGTGAGGTGGCTGCGGCTGAAATAGAAGCCACCACTTCGCCATCCACCTCTAATTTAAAGACCTCAGATCCTCCCACACCTACCCTGGCGCCCGTAGAATATCTCAATGAACAGATACTTGATGAGCTCATTGAAGAGTGTAAGAAATACAAAAGCTATGACCGTCTTATACATGCCATCAATGATGTCTACTGTTCGGTTAAGAAACTAAGTAAAAGTTTCCGACGTCCACCTTTGGCGAATCTAACGTCCACGGCTACCGCCACCAAACTGCAAGAACTCTTGGGCAAATCACCGCAAGAACTAAAGAAAGAGGATCTGCGCACTTTGGAGGGAGAACATGACAAAGATGAGGACAGCACCTGTATGGAGGATGATGATGATGATGATGAAGAAGGCGACGTGGTGGAGGTGGAGTTGAATAATGATCTTGCTGCTACACCGTCTGTCCATGACTTTTTACCAGAAATACACACGATTGGCACAAGTGACACATTATTGATCGTTAATGCTGCTGGTATACCCGAAATAGCCATGGAACAGGATTCCAATTCCGATGATTTGGATGATATAGTCGAATGGTCACACAGTTGTGATACTCAGGTCGATTTTGAGAGTTTAAGGCGGGTGAAAAAGAAACTGTATGGCCTGAAGAAGAAGGCGGTGCGTGAGGCTTTAAATGAAAACATCATCTTGCTGGCCGAGAGTATTAAATATGGCCGTTTCTATGACTGGGAAAAAGTTTTACATTGTTTTGTCATATGCTTCGATATGTCGATGACATGTGAGTAGTTTAGTCATAGAATTTTTATGCATACATATTTAGTAAATATATAAATAAGTTTGTTATTGCGTTTTTAATTTCTAAGATATTCATTGGCGACTTTTTAATTTAATTTTAATCATTTAAATTTCTTTATCAAAATTTCCCAAAAAAAAATTAATTTTTCATAAAAAATTATTTCAAAGAAAATTATTTTTACATAAAAAATTTTTTTTTATATTTTTATCAATCATTTTTTTTCTCCAAAATATTTTTTTCAAAAAAATATTTTCTACCAAAAATTTGTTTTCACCAAAATTTTTTTTTTATAATTTCGAATTATTTCAAAGAAAATTTTTTTTCAAGAAACATTTTTTAAAATAAAATTTTATTTTAAAAAATTTGTCTGGATCGCGGAGTCGGAATAGCTATTTCTGTGTGTTGAAATCAACTTTCCGAAGCCCACAAATAACTTACAAACATAAATAATACATCAATATGTCGGATAGAGTTCTGGTTTGATTGCTGTTTAAATTCAAACTAATTAAAACTATTATATATCTCCAGATATCCATTAATAACAATTAACCGAATATGGGACGGGTATCCCAACCTGTTTCGATACCCTTAACCTTAAGACAAACAACAGAAACTGGCTGCAAAGCAATTTAAAATTTGAAGACCAACACAATTATAGTTCTCAAGATATTTAGAAATAACTATTTACTTTGTATGGGAGGTCCATCACCCCCTGTTCCCATCCGTACTATTTTTATACCCTTCAGCTTCGTGAGAAGGGTATATATAAGTTTGTCATTCCGTTTGTAATTTCTACATTTTTCATTTCCGACCCTATAAAGTATATATATTCTGGATCCTTATAGATAGCGGAGTCGATTAAGCCATGTCCGTCTGTCTGTCTGTCTGTCTGTCTGTCTGTCTGTCTGTCTGTCTGTCTGTCTGTCTGTCTGTCTGTCTGTCTGTCTGTCTGTCTGTCTGTCTGTCTGTCTGTCTGTCTGTCTGTCTGTCTGTCTGTCTGTCTGTCTGTCTGTCTGTCTGTCTGTCTGTCTGTCTGTCTGTCTGTCTGTCTGTCTGTCTGTCTGTCTGTCTGTCTGTCTGTCTGTCTGTCTGTCTGTCTGTCTGTCTGTCTGTCTGTCTGTCTGTCTGTCTGTCTGTCTGTCTGTCTGTCTGTCTGTCTGTCTGTCTGTCTGTCTGTCTGTCTGTCTGTCTGTCTGTCTGTCTGTCTGTCTGTCTGTCTGTCTGTCTGTCTGTCTGTCTGTCTGTCTGTCTGTCTGTCTGTCTGTCTGTCTGTCTGTCTGTCTGTCTGTCTGTCTGTCTGTCTGTCTGTCTGTCTGTCTGTCTGTCTGTCTGTCTGTCTGTCTGTCTGTCTGTCTGTCTGTCTGTCTGTCTGTCTGTCTGTCTGTCTGTCTGTCTGTCTGTCTGTCTGTCCGTCTGTCTGTCTGTTGAAATCAGTTTTCTGAAGACCCCAGATATCTTCGGGATCCAAATCTTCAATAATTCTGTCAGACATGCTTTCGAGAATTTTGCTATTTAAAATCAGCAAAATCGGTCCACAAATGGCTGAGATATGAGGAAAAAACCAAGACAACCTCGATTTTTGACCTATTTTTTACATATATCTGGATTACTAAGACATTAATATAGACAATATGGATATCTAATGATAGATATTTCAAAGACATTTGCAACGACGTATATAAGACCATAGTAAGTTGGACCTACAATGGGTCAAAATCGGGAAAAAAATTTTGAACACGAATTTTTTTTTTAAAAAAAAAATTGAAAAAACAAAAAAAAAAATTTAAAATTTAAAAAAAAAATTTAAATTTAAAAAAAAATTTTTTTTTTTAAATTTTAAAAAAAATTTTAAATTTAAAAAAAATTTTTTTTAAATTTAAAAAATTTTTTGATTGTTATAATCGAAAAATTTTTTTTTTCAAAAAATTCAAAAAACAACTGGAAAAAAAATTAAATTTTGTTTACCTAAAAATATTTAAAATTTTGAAGTATAATTTGGTGAAGGGTATATAAGATTCGGCACAGCCGAATATAGCACTCTTACTTGTTTGATATCAATTTGATTCAAGATTATAGTTTTGCAGATATTCGAAAATAACTATTTACTTTGAATGGGAGGTGCCACGCCCATTTATCGCTTCATGCCATTTGCAGCCAAGCTACACACAATGGTACCTAAGAAAATCCCTTATAGTTTTGCCGCTTTCATAATTACTGTGGGAGGTGCCACGCCCACTTAAAATTATAAAATACAAAAAAATTTCTTCAACAATTTTTTCTTTCAAAAAAATGTTTTTAATTAATTTTTCATAAAAATAATTATTTTCATTTAAAAAAATTTATTTTTACAAAAAATTTTTTTTTTCATTAAAATTAAAAAAAAATTTTAAAAATTTTTTTTCTACTTGTAAAAATTTCATTTCAACAAAGAAATTATGTATTTTCGAGCAGCACAATTTCTTTTAACAAATAATTTTAAATTTTCTATTGAAGAAAATTTATATTGGACTTAAAAATACGGGATTTTTTTTTTAAATTTTTAGCTTTTATTTTGAAACAAATTTATTCAAAGTATTGTCATTGTTAGTTATGACCTTTTCCCAACTTTCTGTTAACATATGGATTCCTCGACAAAAGTACTGCTCATCTTTTGAGGCAAAGAACGATTCAAGCCAATATCGGATACTCTGTTCCAAAGTGAAGCGTATCCCAGAGAGAGAGTGGCCGAAAATTGTCATGATGGAATCTTACGGTTTCATGTTTGGCCGCATATTCTGGTCGTTTTTCGGTCAAACGAATCAGTTGTGTTTGGTACAGGTTCCCTGTGATGGTCTGGCCAGATTTCAGCAGCTCGTAATAGATAGGACCCTTTTGTTCTCACCTAATACAAATCATTACCTTAGCGCCATGGATATTTGATTTTGGTGTTGTTGTTGTAGCAGCAGTGGTTGCTAAGTTGACAGCACTTGGTCGAGTGAACTCGGGTCATTCCGGTGCGTTGGCCGGGCTTCACACACGATCTCTTAAGCTTCCAGTAATGATTCGGTTCAAAAATTATTTTCTTTTATAGGGTTCAAGCAGCATTTCAGACATACAAAATCCTTTTTCAAGGTCTCTCAGCTTCAATTCGTATGGTACCCAATTTCCCTGCTTTTGGTTGAATTCTGCTGATCGCAAACCTTTTGAAATTGCTGATTCTGATTGCTCCCAATGATTTTTGAAAATAATGTTCATGGAGTAAGGCCTTCAATTCTTGGTCTTCAAATTTTTTTGTCTGGACTGGGTGATTTTTATCTTCCGTGTCAAAATCAACACTTTTGAACCGCTAAAAACATATATCGCACATTGAAACCGATGAATCACATTGACCATAAGTACCCATGAGCAATCGGTGTGCTTCAGCGGTACTTTTTTTTTTTCAAATTAATGAAGTAAAGCCAAACTTCCCGCATAAGACGCTTTGTTGGCACAAAATTCGACATTTTCATAGCAAAAATAAACTTTGTTGTTTACACTATAATGTTCAATAACTAAGTGAGAATAAATGACAGATATGTATCCTTCAAAATGACATAAGTTATTAAAAACAAATACGCCATCTATTGTAAATCCCGCATTTTTAAGTCATACACCCAAAAATAATTTTCTAATTGGTTGTTAAAAAAGTATAACAGTTTCTATAAATCTCGCCAATAGTATAAACGTTTTTATGACATTTTCTAATCGATTGTAAACGAGTCTTATCATCTTTTTTAGAGTATAACAGTTTAAATTGTGAGAAAAAGGTTTCTATATGAAGTATAACAGTTTAAAATTAGTTTATAACCATTACAACTCGTTTTTATGTTGGGTATAATCGTTTTTATAACTTTTCTATTTTGTATAATAGTGTATAACAGTAATTTTTCCCAGTATAACAGTTGCAAAATTTAGTATTAAAGTAAAGAAACTTTTATTGTTACTTTTTCTAATGATGTATAACAGTTTCAAATTTTGTATAACAGTTTTAGGTTTAGTATAACAGTATAACAGTACAGCAGTTAAAATACTATGTTTTTATTTTGGAGTATAACTGTTTTTATTGTATTTTCTAATTGAGTACAACAGTTTACTATTCCGTATAACAGATTTATATTCTGTATAACAGTTTTACATTTAGTATAAATGTTACAAAATGTTTTTATATATTGTATAACGGTTATTTTTTTCCAGTATAGCAGTTGAAAATTTAGTATTACAGTAAAGAAAATGTCTATATTTGCGTATTAACTATTTTTGTAATAATTTCTAATGAAGTATAACAGTTTTAAATTTAGTATAGATTTTTCGAAACGTTTTTGTATTGTGTAGAACAGTTTTTATAACAGTTTTTCTTTTCTGTTTATTAGTGTATAACAGATGTTTCTTCCCAGTTTGTATAACAGTTGAAAATTAAGTATAATAGTAAAGAAAATGTCTTAATGTTTGCGTATATCTGTTTTTGTGTACATTTTCTTATGAAGTATAACAGTTTTAACTTTAGTATAACAGTTACAAAACGTTTTGTTTTTATATTGAGTATATGTATATTTTTATAACATTTTCTACTTTAGTATAAAATGTGTATAACAGTAATATTTTAGAGTATAACAGTTTGAAAAGTTTATTTATGTTGTGTATAATTGTGTTTATAATATTTTCAGCCCAATTATGAATAAAAATTCCCGGGAGTTTTTTCCCTTTTACCATTTTTCCTATTCAAATTCAATGGGAAAAAACTCCCGGGGAATTTTTTTATTCATAATTGGGCTGATTATAAATGTATATAACAGTTTCATTTAAAAGTATAACAGTTTGAAACAAATTCTTTAGGTTTTAGTATAACTGTTTTTATAACATTTTCTAAAGGAGTATAACAGTTTCATATTCAGTATAGCAATTTAAATTTAATATACTGTTCCTTTTTAATGAATTATTGTTGAAACATACTTTAAATCATACTTTAAAATAAAAAAATTGAGATGAAAAAAAATTTATATTTTTTTCCAAATTTTTTTTATTAGTGAAAAAATTTTAAATTATTTTTTTTTCCAAATTAAAAAAATATTAGTGACAAAATGAAAAAAAATTTTAAAATTTTTTTTTAATTTTAATTTTTTTATAAAAAAGGTTATAATAATTCGGATGGTGAAAAAAATTTAATTTTTTTTTTCCAAATTTAAAAAAAAAAAAATTTTAATATTTAATTTATTAGTGAAAAATTTTTTTTTTTTTAAATTCAATTTTTTTATTTTATTAGTGAAAAGATTTAAAATTATTTTTTTTTCCAAATTTAAAAAAAAAAAAATAATTTTTTTGTTTTCATTTATTAGTGACAAAATGAAAAAAAATTAAAAAATTTTTTTTTTATAAAAAGGGTATAATAATTCGAATTTGGAAAAAAAAATTTAAAATTATTTTTTTTTTCCAAATTTAAAAAAAAAATTTTATTTTTTTGTTTTCATTTATTAGTGACAAAATGAAAAAAAAATTTAAATTTTTTTTTTATAAAAAAAGGGTTAATAATTCGAATGGTGAAAAAAATTAATTTTTTTTTTCCAAATTTAAAAAAACAGTAAATTTTTTATTTTAATTTATAGTGAAAAAATTAAATTGTTTTTTATTAGTGAAAAAATTTTAAATTATTTTTTTTTCCAAATTTAAAAAAAATTAGTGACAAAATGAAAAAAATTTTAAAATTTTTTTTTTCCAAATTTAAAAAAAAATAAATTTTTTATTTTAATTTATTAGTGAAAAAATTAAATTGTTTTTTTTTAATATAAATTTTTTTTTTATTAGTGAAAAAATTTAAAATTATTTTTTCTCCAAATTTTATTTTTTTGTTTTCATTTATTAGTGACAAAATGAAAAAAGGGTATAATAATTCAAATGGAGTATAACAGTTTAAAATTTATATATGAGTATGAATAATTTTATAACTGTTTCTATTAGTGAAAAGATTTAAAATTATTTTTTTTTCCAAATTTGAAAAAAAAATTTAATTTTTTTGTTTTCATTTATTAGTGACAAAATGAAAAAAAATTTTAAAATTTTTTTTTATTAAAAAAGGGTATAATAATTCGAATTTGGAAAAAAAAAATTTTAAATTATTGTTTTTTCCATATTTAAAAAAAAAAATTAATTTTTTTGTTTTCATTTATTAGTGACAAAATGAAAAAAAAAATTAAAATTTTTTTTTTTTAAAAAAGGGTTAATAATTCGTTTGGTGAAAAAAATTTAATTTTTTTTTTTCCAAATTTAAAAAAACAGTAAATTTTTTATTTTAATTTATTAGTGGAAAAATTAAATTGTTTTTTATTAGTGAAAAAATTTTAAATTATTTTTTTTTCCAAATTTAAAAAAAATTTTAAAATTTTTTTTATAAAAAAATTTAATTTTTTTTCCAAATTTTAAAAAAAATAAATTTTTTATTTTAATTTATTAGTGAAAAATTTAAATTGTTTTTTTTAATTTAATTTTTTTTATTAGTGAAAAAATTTAAAATTATTTTTTTTCCAAATTTAAAAAAAAAAAATTAAATTTTTTTGTTTTCATTTATTAGTGACAAAATGAAAAAAAGGGTATAATAATTCGAATATAACAGTATAACAGTTTAAAATAGATTGAGTATGAATAATTTTATAACTGTTTCTAAATTAATATAACAGTTTCTCAATTTAGTATAACAGTTTATATCTCACACACAAAAGACCTTAAGTTGGATCTTAAATTCCTTTTTTTGCACGCTTTTTAAAATTTTCTTTAAATTTTCATTGCAGTTTCCAATCGTTTTGTGGACTTTGAATTCATGGAAATCAGTATGCCGAAAGTGTGTCAGGCGGCCCATGTTATGCCGGTGCAGGCACAAGCCAGATTAGCACGCATATGGGCCGTACACTACAAGGATTATTTACATCCCTTCATACAGTCACTGCAGCAATTGATAACGCTGCAGGTCATGCAGGATGAAGATGCGGTGCAAGAAAATGCCGATGTTATAGCCATAACCAAAGTTTTAAAGGTACTTTCAAAATAAAAATTTAAAACTTCAATTTTTTTTGTTAATTATTTTCAAAATCTATTTGTTTAAGATTGTTTTCTATGCCAATATTTTGGCCGGCGAAGTTGATGCCTATAATGTATCAGCCGCTGGCCGGGAGTCTGCGGCTGAAGCCGAGGCTGCCTCTAGTTCAGCATCAGCTGGTGCTGGCTCCTCTAATGATGATGATGATATATTCCTATATAATCAAATACTTAAACCTTATCATCCGGCCTTTGCTGAGGATAAATTGGAAAAGGAATTAAATATTAGCTGCATGGATTGTCGTGTTCCTTTAGTGCCCTTCGAAGAGTTCTACAATGAACCCTTAAGTGATGCCATACAAATGGATAGGGATTATTTGTCATATAAAAATCTATCCCTAGATCCATTGGGTGTAGATAGTTTAGGTATGAGGGGGGGGATTATTAAAATGTTAAATTATAAATAAAATTTTCTGGTTTTGTTCTTTTGTTTTTAGGAAATCACTTTTCCTTTATGCTGTATTCATTTATATTGACCCCGGCCACCAAAGTTATTGCTTTATATTACGATAGTCGCATACGCATGTACAGTGAACGCAACTCCTCCATTTATTCGTTATTAAATTACTTTGGCGATGGCAATGATGTGGTGGCCCAGCCGAATTTAAAACTAAAAGTTCGTCGTGATAATATTGTTAATGATGCTTTAATAGGGGTAAGTTTTTTTTTATAAAAGAAAATTGTTGTTGAAGTAAAATGTTTTGTATTTATTTAATTAGCTGGAACTGGTGGCCATGAGCAATCCAAAAGACTTGAAAAAACAATTGGTGGTGGAATTTGTGGGTGAGCAGGGCATTGATGAGGGTGGCGTTTCAAAGGAATTCTTTCAATTAATAGTTGAGGAAATATTTAATCCAGACTTTGGCATGTTTACCCATCAAGAGGATACAAATACAATGTGGTAAGTTATAACAATTTCAAGCAAACGTAAACAGAAATTTCCACAGAAAATTAGAAAACTGCTTGCCCCTAAAACCAGTATGCCGCTTGCTTAAATATTCCACTTTTCTTTTTTCTGCCAGGTTTAACTCTACTCCATTCGAAAACGAAGCACAATTTACATTGATCGGCATTATTATAGGTTTAGCTATTTATAACAACATTATTTTGGCTGTGAATTTCCCCATGGTAGTGTATCGCAAGCTAATGGGTGGTCGTGGCTCCTTCTATGACCTCAACGACTGGAATCCCACCCTCTACAGAAGTCTCAAGTCAATGCTCGAGTATGAGGAAAACGATATGGAAGAAGTTTTTATGCAGACCTTCAAAATCAACTATAAAAATGTATTCGATGAGGTGGTGGAACATGAACTCAAAACGGGTGGTGGTGAGATAGCAGTGAATCAGCAGAATAAGCAAGAATTTGTGGATTTATACAGTGATTTTTTGCTCAACAAAAACATTGAAAGACAATTTAAAGCCTTCAAAAAGGGTTTCGAAATGGTAACCGATGAATCGCCTTTGAAGTTATTGTTCCGGCCGGAGGAAATTGAGTTGCTGGTGTGCGGCAGCAGGGTATGAAATCAATGAATTTTTTATTTTTCTTAAAATTTTACCAAAATCCCTTTTTAGAAATTCGATTTTTTGGAATTGGAGGTCTCTACCGAATATGAGGGTGGCTATACCAAGGAAACTCAAATTATCAAGGATTTCTGGTGTATTGTGCACAATCTGCCCGAGGAATCGAAACGTAAGCTGTTGGAATTCACTACCGGTTCCGATCGAGTGCCTGTGGGCGGCTTGAGTCGCCTTAAATTGTTGATAACACGTCATGGTCCGGACAGCGATCGTTTGCCTACATCTCACACCTGTTTCAATGTTCTATTGCTGCCCGAGTACAGCAGCAAAGAGAAACTAGAGGAAAGACTTTTAAAGGCCATCAATTATTCTAAAGGTTTCGGCATGTTGTAAAAAGACAAAAAAAAAGCTTTGAAAGTTAAAGCCACACCAACCCTAAAGAAACTACTGTCTTGTAACGAATATTAAACTTAACAGCCAAAAATATTTTGTATATTGTTTGTTTAAATAAGAATGAAAGAAAGAACGATCGATGTGAACTAAGTCTTAAACAGTTTATTTTAAAGGAAATTTTCATAGTTTTGTTTATAACAAAAATTCTGCTATATTATTTTCATCTACTATATATTATACAACAAACTAACTATTGAATATCCTTTAGCATAAACCTCAAAATACTTTCTAAGACTTTATGTGTAAAACGAAGACCACCTACTTATAAAACAGAAACCAGAAAACCGCTACTGATTGCTTATTTAAATACATGCATACCTACATATTTAAGAAAAAACACTTACATATTTTCACACAACTCTAAAAAACAATGAACTCATATTCTTTTACACATTTTTTTTTTTTTGATACTTATAAGCTTTTTTCTTTAACTTTTTCCTGTTTATTATTATCATTTCGCTAATTTATTTAAATATTTAAACATTTTTAAATATACACATTATTGGCATTTTATTTTTTTTATGTCGAGAGTTTACAAGAATTATAGACACTATTACTCCTTCCATCCAATTGCTCCCCATTGTCTTTTTTTTTTGTAAATAAAGTCTTTTTTTTAATTTAACGAAAAAAGCTGGAAGAAATTGTGTAAATAGAAAGGATTGTGGACGGGTGTGAAAGGAGATACAGCTGTATTTTTAAAAATATTGGCTGGGGTAAAATGAAATAAAAAGAAAAAAACTTGGGCTAGAGAAGATTGGCAATAGACACCAATAAAATGGAGTAAGTACATGAACTTAAACCAATAAAATATATGAAATTTGTTAAAATATTTCGTGTAAAATTAAATAAAATGATAGTTATGAGATACATTGTTTTTGTTGGAAATTAAATTGAATGCAAATATAGTTATATTTTAAACTTGAAAAAAATTTGAACAAATTAAATAATTTTCAAACAAAAAACGAGAGATTTCAATTTATGTTTTCTTTTTACTAAAAAATTCTATCAGCCCAAATATGAAAAAAAATACCCGGGAGTTTTTTCCCTTTTCTCATTTTTCCTATTCAAATTCTATGTAAAAAATCGAAAAGGGAATAAACTCCTAGTGAATGTTTTTTCATAATTGGGCTGATTTATATAAAGTGTAATACATACAACTATAATTAAATTGTATGACACTGGATTCAAGGCTTGAATTACATTTGTTTTCAACTTGAACTTTAGTAAAAATGTTTATTGGGACGTGATTTTTGGAAAAAAAATAAGAAAAAAGACTATTTACTTTTCATATTCAAAATTTCGCTTTATTTTTCCAGAAATTGTGGCTTTTACAAAATCATTTCTTAAGCATTTAGTTCATTTTGTCAATTTCTTATATAAAATTCATATTTACAATTCCATTTTCCCAAATTAATGCTTTTAACAACATTATTACATTGAAATTTTGGTTATTTTATCAAATTCTCGAATAAAATCATGTCTATGTATAAATTCCCAAAGTTACTTACCATGCAGTCTGGTAGCTTCGTATTTAATTTTTGTAGATAAATTCAAGAGAGAGAGAGAGCAAGAGAGTTGAGTTTAAATTAAGGGATGCCATATTTAGCAATACAAATTAAGCGATTGAGGGGTTTTGTGGGAAAAAAGGAATTTGATTTGAAAAATGTTGATTTACAGAGGAATATAATCATTTTTTTATTTACAATTAAGTTATATACTTAGTTTAATACATTCGTGATCAAATGCAAAGTAAATAATAAAATTTACAAAAATTCTTGGTCGATTGCGAGAGTCATAATCTCACAATCGAAATTTTGAGATAAATTTTACTCGATCACGAAAGCGATAATTCGGCTTAGGTAATGTTTGTAGAACTTAATGTTTTTTTTAATGCGACGCGAAAGAGGTCGAGAGCTTCAGACGCCTTTCACCATACCAAAGGATTATCTGGCCTTTGCGACTCGATTTTCAATATCCTCCTTAGCGCCACCAGTTTTTGTTATCAAGCTACCCAAGTAGCTGAAGGAGTCAACATCGTCCAGTTCAAGGCAGAATTTTTCGTTTTTTTAACTTTTCGGTTTTTTGACAAACCGTTTTTTGTAAGAAGGCTAACCGGTTTTAATGAAATATATTTATTGTAAACCGGTTAACCGGTTTTTTTAAATGGCAATAATCAAAACCGGTTTTTTTTTTCAAAAACACACTTTTTCGGTTAAACAGGTAAACGGTTTTTCAAATTTGACGGTTTTTTGGACACACTACCCCTGATTAAATATAAAATTGTTTATGCTGCTACAACAACAACAAATTTGAAAAAAAAACAATTAACCGCTTCTCAGTTTTGGATACTTTAATGTTTAACTGCCATTTCTTTTAACAAATCTGCCACAAAACAAATAAAATTACAGGCATTTACAAAAATATGCCGGATTTTCGCTGAAAATTGAGGAAAATTTTAAAAATTCAATAATTTTCCTTTTATTTATATGAATTTACAGTTTAATCTTAAAAAATCCCTTAAAAGATGCCATTTATTCCATTTATACCCTGTGGCATCTCTATTTTTTACATTTTGCTCTCTCACTCTCTCCTTATTTTTGTTATCTCCCCAAAAAATCTCTATTATTTCTCCTCTTCTTACTAAATGTCTTATTAGCTCTCGTTTAAAACGAAAACAGAATAAAATTTTAATACAAAAAATAAATAAACATAAATTAATTTCCCTGTATATTTAAAAATTCATTTAGTATTTTACTTTTGACCAGTTCGGAGGCATTTAATTTAAACTAAATAATAATACGGAGCTAGCTGTTAACGTTAAAGTATATTTTTTTTGTTGAAAAATATACAAGCAGTGTTTTGTTACCAGCATTTAATTACAAAGAATTTCTTTTAACATGATATATTAAATTAAAATACTTAAATAAGTAGAAATAAAGTGCCATATTAAATTTAAATTGTTAAACAAATTAACTAGAAGCTAAAAAAAAACATATAAAAAATGTTTATACATCAAAAAATGAACAGGAGCCTTTGCAGGCTTCTATTACTTTTGGTTTTATACAACACATGCCTGGTGTCAGGGGCCGGCGAGGATTTAACCGAGGGCGAGGAGAAGGCTGCAGTATTGGATGGTAAGTTTTTGTAAAATAAATATGTAGGTACTTGGAAACAAGCGAGTGTTTCTTTTTTTTGTTGATTAATATAAATATTTTGTGTTCTTTTTCTGTGTGCCTTCATTGTTTTTAATTGGTTGGTCGGCGGGGTTTTGTGTTTATCAAGGAAAGCAAGGGGTTAGGATGCTATGGAATATGTAGATTTCTGTTTAAATTTGCGGCGGCTGCAATTTCATTTCATATCATCATTTTTATGAGCTCATTTGTTTTGCGTGTGTGTTCGTTTTGTTTTAGTTTATTATTTTGTGCGGCTGCTTTAATTCTGTGTATGCATTGAAATGCATTTCCAGCCTGGCCCAAGATTGTGGGCAAATCATTTTAAACATGCACACAATTTATTGTATTTTCTATACAAATTGTTCTTTTCTTTGGATATGTATAGAATTTATTTAGTATTTGTTTTGTAAACGTGTAAATAAGATGCAAATTATCAAAGGATTATTTCCAGTTTTAGTGCTTTTTTTACACTTGCTTGTCATATCAACAAGTTGTAATGCCGGATTATAATTTTTGTTTTAAGGATTAAGTTCAATTGATAACACTAATGATGATGTCATCTTTCATTTAAGCTCTGCTTTGCTTTTGTTTTCGTAAAAAAGGAGTAAACAATAAACAAAACTTGTTTAGACAGGCTCTCTCTCTCCTGTTTTCATTCATTAAGGAGAGCTCCAATAAACAAAACTAATGTAAGGTTTTCTCTCCATAACCTAAAAAAGAACTTTTTAAAGGAGATTTTGCTAAATTCATTTAAAATTATTAAATTCTAATAAAATGTAGCAAAATTTCATAGTTTTGAGTTTAATTAAGGATTAAAGAAGCTTTATTTTTAAAATTAAGGCTTCAAAAAAAAAACAAAATTCGAATGAATTCTAAAGAAATTGGAAAAATTTAACTGAATTAAAAAACTTAACGAAAACTTAAAACCTTAATTTGTTTATTTTAGTTTAAATTAAATAAAATTCTATTGATTTTTAAAGAAATATTTTTAATTTTGATTATAAAAATAAAACGTAACGAAACATTTTTTTCGTAAATAATATTTTAAAAAAAATTTACCACATTTTCTATTTAAATCTAGAAAAAGTTTTAATTTTTGAAAAATTTTAAAAACTTAACGAAATTTTATTTTCTAAACGAATCACATTTGAATAATCCAGAAAGCAGAATTCTCCAACATATTTAAATTTGAGTTTAATTATGGAAAAATTTTAAATTTTTTTTTAAATTAAAAAACTTAACGAAACTTTATTTTCTAAAAGTACCAAAAAAAATCTAATTTGTTAACAAATTTATTTAATTTAGAGAGTCTTAATTATAGTGCAGAATAGATTTTGTATTTTTGAAAATTTAAAAAAAACTTAACGAAACTTTATTTTCTAAACAATAATCATTTGCATAATTCAGAAAGCAGAATTCTCTAATTTAATTAAATTTGATTTTAAATTTGGCAAAATTTTAAATTTTTGTTAATTAAAAAAAACTTAACGAAACTTTAATTTTTAAAACCATAAACTTTTCATTAAATGTTTATTATAATCATTAAACACAAAATATTTACTATTTGAATCCATATTTTTTTTTTTATTTTGGAGAATTTAAAAAACTTAACGAAACTTTATTTTCTAAACCTAAAGCTTTTCAATTATGTTTTTTATATACATATTCGTTTAATAACATTATAAATATATTCAAATTTAGGAAAATTTTAAAATTTAGAAAATTTAAAAAACTTAACGAAACTTTATTTTTTTAACGAAACATATCTTCAAAAAAATTTTGTTATTTTTCATTAAAATTGATTAAAAGTTTTATAAATCCAGCAACAAATTTTAATTTGGACAATTCAAAAAACTTAACGAAACTTTATTTTTTTTTTAACAAAAAACATTTTTAAAAAAATGTTGTTATATTCTTTAAACATTGATAAAAAACTATTTAAAAACTAAAATTTTTTTATTTTGTTCAATTTAAAAAACTTAACGAAACTTTATTTTTTTTAACAAAAAACATTTTTAAAAAAATGTTGTTATACTCTTTTAACATTGATAAAAAACTATTTAAAAACTTAAAATTTTATTATTTTGTGCAATTTAAAAAAATTAACGAAACATTATTTTTTTACCAAAAAATATTTTTAAAGAAATTTTATTATATTCCTTTAACATTGATAAAAATCTATTTAAAACGTCAAAAAATATTTTTTTTGTTCAATTTAAAAAAACTTAACGAAACTTTATTTTCTTAACGAAAAAATTTTCAAACGAAATTTTCACAAATTCTTTTAAAACAATTTATGTTCTATTTAAATCCACAAAAATTCTTTATTTTCTTTAATTTCAAAAACTTAACGAAACTTTATTTTGTTAACGAAAAATATTTTTAAAGAAATATTTTTATATTCCTTTAGAATTAACAAAATACTCTTTAAATCAACAACAATTTCTTACATTTAGCAATTTAAAAAAACTTAACGAAACTTTATTTTCTAAATAAAAAATAATTGAAAGCAACTATTTATAATTTCGTTTAAGACAAATAATTAAGTACTTAATTAAAAACAATTTTTAAATTTTTGAGAATATAAAAAACTTAACGAAACTTTATTTTCGTTACTAGAATTATTAACCTTAATTTGTTTATATATTTTTTTAAACTTAATAAACAACAATTAAATTCCATTAATATTTCTCACTTAAAGATATTTTGAAAAACTTAACGAAACTTTATTTCGTAAATAAAAAAACACTTAACGACCGTTTTAGTTATAATCATTTAAAATAAATAAACTACTATTTAAATTGAGAAACATTTTACATTTTGAGTGAAAAAAAGAACTTAACGAAACTTTATTTGTTAAACCAAAAGTATTTAACGAAAGTTTTTATTTTATTCTTTTAACATAAAGAAAACTTAATTCAAATCTATAATAATTTTTCACGATTTCTTAAACTTAGCGAAACTTTGCTTTCTAAACCTTTAACACTAGAAGTTTCAATTCTATAGGAATTCCATTTCGATTTTCCCCCCTTTAATTCTAAAACTTTTTAATCTTAAAAAGTACAGCATTTTTTTTAACCAGATTTACTTAAATTACCAACTTGTTATTCAAATAAGTTTCTGTAATAAAACCATTTCTTTTTGCCACAAAATTTAAAGATTATTGTTTTTTATTCAATAAAATATTATTCATAATTTCTTATCTGAAAAGAAAATAGAAAAACTATTCAAGAATATTGACCTTTTTCCCCCATTTCTTAACATAAATTTAAAGCATTTTTTTTAATACAATGTTATCACTTTTAAGTATTAGAGATTTGTCCTCTTTTCAACATCAATTCTCAGTTTTAAATTTATTAATAGTTTTAAAGATAAGAGCTATATTTTTTATAATAATGTCTAAACAATAGTTTTAGAAAATTCATTTGAAAAGGAAATAAAATTAAAAACAGTCTCGAAAATATAAGAAATTATCTACAGAATGTTCTTTATTAAAGTATCACATTTAATCTTAAACGATGACACATTTAAACTAGCTTAAAAATGAACGGGGTTTAACAAAACTTGTAATTAAACCTCCTTCACATTTTAAACTTTTAAGACTGTTTAGTAGATCTTTGTTTTAACTTTGTAATTGTATTCTTTTCAATTCAAACTTAATTAAATCTAATCCCTGTTTTATTTTCCTCAAACACCTTTTCCCATTTTATTCCCACCAATTATAACTGCCTCTAAACTGGTTTTATTAAACATAAACATTGTATCGTTTATTTTTGTTAAAAGAACCATAATGTATAGAATTTCATTTAGAATAAAAAAAAAGAAAATTTATGTTGTTTTTTTATCCATATTTATAATAATTCTTTTGTTCTTTTTCATTCTCTCTGTTCTAGCTAAAGTTAAAGTTTTCACTGTGGCCACAGATCGTACTGATGGTTTCCTACGTTACATGCGCTCAGCTCGGGTTTATGATATTGAGGTGAGTTTGATAATGATTACAATAAATTATAGCTTAACAATAGCTACAACAATAAAGGGAAAATGACATGAAATAAATAAAATGTGTGAATTAATGAAAATTGATACCTTTTGATGCAACAAATCGCTTTTAAATAAAACAAACAAGTAATAATTCTGTGCTACACCATTTCCTATAGGAAGGTTAAGTTGTAAACTAAACGAAATACCAGACTATCATAGATCAGATCATCATAGATCAGATCATCATAGATCAGATCATCATAGATCAGATCATCATAGATCAGATCATCATAGATCAGATCATCATAGATCAGATCATCATAGATCAGACCATCACAGATCAGACTATCATAGATCAGATCATCATAGATCAGATCATCTTAGATCAGATCATCTTAGATCAGATCATCATAGATCAGATCATCATAGATCAGATCATCATAGATCAGATCATCATAGATCAGATCATCATAGATCAGACCATCACAGATCAGACTATCATAGATCAGATCATCATAGATCAGATCATCTTAGATCAGATCATCATAGATCAGATCATCATAGATCAGATCATCATAGATCAGACCATCATATATCAGATCATCATAGATCAGATCATCATATATCAGACCATAATAGATCAGACATCATAGATCAAATCATCATAGATCAGATCATCATAGATCAGATCATCATAGATCAGATCATCATAGATCAGATCATCATAGATCAGACCATCACAGATCAGACTATCATAGATCAGATCATCATAGATCAGATCATCATAGATCAGATCATCATAGATCAGATCATCATAGATCAGATCATCATAGATCAGATCATCATAGATCAGACCATCACAGATCAGACTATCATAGATCAGATCATCATAGATCAGATCATCTTAGATCAGATCATCATAGATCAGATCATCATAGATCAGATCATCATAGATCAGATCATCACAGATCAGACTATCATAGATCAGATCATCATAGATCAGATCATCTTAGATCAGATCATCATAGATCAGATCATCATAGATTAGATCATCATAGATCCGACCATCATAGATCAGATCATCATAGATCAGATCATCATAGATCAGATCATCATAGATCAGATCATCATAGATCAGATCATCATAGATCAGATCATCATAGATCAGATCATCATAGATCAGATCATCATAGATCAGATCATCATAGATCAGATCATCATAGATCAGATCATCATAGATCAGATCATCATAGATCAGACCATCACAGATCAGACTATCATAGATCAGATCATCATAGATCAGACCATCACAGATCAGATTATCATAGATCAGATCATCATAGATCAGATCATCATAGATCAGATCATCATAGATCAGATCATCATAGATCAGATCATCATAGATCAGATCATCATAGATCAGATCATCATAGATCAGATCATCATAGATCAGATCATCTTAGATCAGACCATCACAGATCAGACTATCATAGATCAGATCATCATAGATCAGATCATCTTAGATCAGATCATCTTAGATCAGATCATCATAGATCAGATCATCATAGATCAGATCATCATAGATCAGATCATCATAGATCAGATCATCATAGATCAGACCATCACAGATCAGACTATCATAGATCAGATCATCATAGATCAGATCATCATAGATCAGACCATCATAGATCAGATCATCATAGATCAGATCATCATAGATCAGATCATCATAGATCAGATCATCATAGATCAGATCATCATAGATCAGATCATCATAGATCAGATCATCATAGATCAGATCATCATAGATCAGATCATCATAGATCAGATCATCATAGATCAGATCATCATAGATCAGATCATCATAGATCAGATCATCATAGATCAGACCATCACAGATCAGACTATCATAGATCAGATCATCATAGATCAGACCATCACAGATCAGATTATCATAGATCAGATCATCATAGATCAGATCATCATAGATCAGATCATCATAGATCAGATCATCATAGATCAGATCATCATAGATCAGATCATCATAGATCAGATCATCATAGATCAGATCATCATAGATCAGATCATCATAGATCAGATCATCTTAGATCAGACCATCACAGATCAGACTATCATAGATCAGATCATCATAGATCAGATCATCTTAGATCAGATCATCTTAGATCAGATCATCATAGATCAGATCATCATAGATCAGATCATCATAGATCAGATCATCATAGATCAGATCATCATAGATCAGACCATCACAGATCAGACTATCATAGATCAGATCATCATAGATCAGATCATCATAGATCAGACCATCATAGATCAGATCATCATAGATCAGATCATCATAGATCAGATCATCATAGATCAGATCATCATAGATCAGATCATCATAGATCAGATCATCATAGATCAGATCATCATAGATCAGATCATCATAGATCAGATCATCATAGATCAGATCATCATAGATCAGACCATCACAGATCAGACTATCATAGATCAGATCATCATAGATCAGATCATCTTAGATCAGATCATCATAGATCAGATCATCATAGATCAGATCATCATAGATCAGACCATCATAGATCAGATCATCATAGATCAGATCATCATATATCAGACCATAATAGATCAGACATCATAGATCAAATCATCATAGATCAGATCATCATAGATCAGATCATCATAGATCAGATCATCATAGATCAGATCATCATAGATCAGACCATCACAGATCAGACTATCATAGATCAGATCATCATAGATCAGATCATCTTAGATCAGATCATCATAGATCAGAAAATCACAGATCAGACTATCATAGATCAGATCATTATAGATCAGATCATCTTAGATCAGATCATCATAGATCAGATCATCATAGATCAGATCATCATAGATCAGACCATCATAGATCAGATCATCATAGATCAGATCATCATAGATCAGATCATCTTAGATCAGATCATCATAGATCAGATCATCATAGATCAGATCATCATAGATCAGATCATCATAGATCAGATCATCATAGATCAGATCATCATACATCAGATCATCATAGATCAGATCATCATAGATCAGATCATCATAGATCAGATCATCATAGATCAGATCATCATAGATCAGACCATCACAGATCAGACTATCATAGATCAGATCATCATAGATCAGATCATCTTAGATCAGATCATCATAGATCAGATCATCATAGATCAAAACATAGACCGGACCGTAGACTAGACATAGATTGAGATATGGAACGAGACATTGAAAGGGACAAAAAAAATACTTTAACAGAAAAGTACTTTTTAACAAACTTTTTTAAAAAAATAACAAAAACATACTTTTTAACAGAAAAAGTACTTTTACTCCAAAAAAAATTATTTTTAACAAAAAAGCTTTTAAAAAAATTAATTTTACCCGGAAAAAGTACTTTTTAACAAAAAGTACTTTTGTACAAAAAAGTACTTTTTTTCAAAAAAATTACTATTTAATATAAAATTTCTTTTAAAAACACAAGTTTTTACCAAAAAAAAGTACTTTTACCCAAAAAATAAAAATTTTAAATAAAAAAGTACTTTTTTACAAAAAAGTACTTTTAACGAAAAATTGTTTTTTAACAAAAAAGTTCTTTTTACAAAAGAAAAGAATTAATTTCTGAATAAAGTACTTTTTTTCCATTAAAATTTATAATTTTTTAGCTGAAAATCTTGAACTAATGGAAATGGTGTAGAAAAAAACAAACAATTAAGAAAGTCTTTTATTAGAATTTAGTCTAATAATACTAGTTTTGATACTTATTCGTCTCCGTTGCTATTGTTCTTTTGAAATATTTTATTGTTAAACATTTCAATCATTTAAAATTGTTTATTTATGTCTTTTGTAGCTAAAGTTAATGATTTTTTATTAATGATTTATTTTATTATTGAAGTGCTAATAAACACAGTTAAAGATTCTGTGTGTTTTTAATAAACAACGAACGCACTGAACTACAAACATTTACTGACAAAAAAAATAAATAAAAATAAAAATTTAAATAAATAAATATAAAAACAAACCGGTTGCTGGTTAATTTAACCAGCTCCTCAATATGAATGTTAATTGATGGCAGAAAGAAGATGGGTTTTTTCTTTATTATTTTGTTGCTGGTTTTCTGTTTAAAAGTTCAGCTGGTCTTTGGAAAGTACTTGATTTTTCAAGAGGTGATTTTTGAAATGGATAGTGGGGGGATTAAAGATTAGATAATGGATTGGAAACAGGTTTATTTTAAAAAAAAAATTAAAAATAATGAATGAAAAGGTGAGGTTTTGTTTGAACAAAAAAAAAACAAAATTTGAGTTAAAATGATTTGAGACATTTTGTTTCAGTTCTATAATTTGGTTTGAATTTTTCAATTCCAATATTTATTAAAAAAAATTAGTGTTGGAATCATTAAAGTATTTTAATATAAAGAATTCTATTGTTTAATTCCATGACATTTTAAAATATCATTTCAAAATTGAATAAAAATATTAATAATTGAATTATTTTCTAGCTTTACAATAATGCATCCGGTGTATAGTCGTACATATATATATTTTTAATAGTTTTTTGTTTTTAATTATCATTTCTTGTTGTTTAGAATCTGCAACACATGTTAGAATCATTCCAAGTATTTGAACTCTAGCATGTAGATTCGATAAAGAAGAACCACATCATCTTGTTTTGTGTTTTGCTTTGTTTATAACAATTTTTGTTGTTGTCGTAATTTGAATTTTAACGCAGTCCGGTTAATGTGTGCCAGATTTATTTTCCTTATAGTATGTACCAACAATTTGTTTATGATTAAATATCTGTCTAAATACAAAAAATTAACTAACAGATGATGGTTTGACCAAAAACCAATCATTTGAATTTATTTATTTTAGTTGGTTTATTTTCATTGAGTCACGTACACAATTGATTGTGAAATCTATCTTATTCCAGAACTTATTTATTGTATGCAGCTATTTTTAATCTTTTTTCTTTTTCAATTTTAAGCCTGTCTGTCCCTTTTATCAGTTGCTATGAGTTTTATTTCGTTTAGTTTCTTTAATAGTGACAAATGTGACGTTTTGTTCTTGCTAACCTTTAAAGTCAATTTCTCTGATTAAGAGCTCTGCTTTGGGTTCTTTTAATTCCCGGTTTCATTCATACAATTTTATGTTTTTGTTTTAATAATGTCACTTATGCAACTGATAAGCTTTCACATTTATTTTTTGAATGGATTTATGTTGTAGATGATCTACTTGTTTTCTTCTTTATTTATTTTGTTTTTATTACTCTCTGTCTCAAAGACCTAACTCAGTTGTCAAAAAGCTAAGTGTTAAAACGAATTACTTACAAAATAGAGCAGAGCAAAAAAAAAAACAAGCTGTGCCGAATCTTATACACCCTTCACCAAATTATACTTTAAAATAATTTTTTTTAAATATTTTTAGGTAAACAAAATTTAATTTTTTTAATTGTTTTTCAAATTTTTTTTCGAAATTGTTTTTTAATTTTTTTAAAATTTTTTTTTTTAGTTTTTAATTTTTTTTTAAAAATTTTTTTTAAAATTTTTTTTTTTTTAATTTTTAATTTTTTGGAAAAAAAATTTACGACAAAAAAAATTTTTTGATGAAAAAAAAATTCGGGTTAAAAAATATTTTTCCCGATTTTGACCCATTGTAGGTCCAACTTACTATAGCCTTATCTACATACATCGTTGCAATGGACTTTGAAATATCTATCATTAGATATCCATATTGTCTATATTAATGACTTAGTAATCCAGATATAGATAAAAAATAGGTCACAAATCGAGGTTGTCCCGGTTTTTTGCTCATATCTCCGTTATTTATGGACCGATTTTGCTGATTTTAAATAGCAAACTTCTCGAAAGCATGCCTGACAGAATTATTGAAGATTTGGATCCCAAAGATATCTGGGGTCTTCAGAAAATTGATTTCAACAGACAGACAGACGGACGGACAGACAGACAGACGGACGGTGTTGTTACTCATTCTGTAGGGTCCCAACTCAAAGCCACTATCTTTCTTCAATTGTCAGTGCATTCACGATTAGATCCTATAGTTGTCTATGCAAGCAGGGAGGCCAAGGGTTAAAATAAGGTACTTATGAGGCCATCTACCAGAGAGTTAAACTGAGTTTAACTTTAAAACTTTGTTTAATTGAAAATAAATCATAAGATTTATTTTAATTTTTAGTGTTATTTAGTTTTAAATTATTTTATTTTTCGGCCTTAACCATGGTTTTATTCGAGGGTTTAAACTAAGTTTAATTTTAATGTTTTGTATAATTGAAAATAAATTATAAGATTTATTTTAGTTTTGGGTCTCATTTAGTTTTTCATTACTTTTAGGCTTTAAACTCGGTATTGTTTTTGGGGTTAAACTAAGTTTAACTTTTAAATTCCTTTTTTTTTCCAAAACTAATCACTAATTATATTGAAGTTATTGATTTAGGTTCATTTAGTATCACTTTAGAATTTTAACCTTGGTTTTATTGGAGAGTTTAAACTAAGTTTAATTTTAAAGTTTTGTATAATTGAAAATAAATTCTTAGATTTATTTTAATTTTGTTTGACATTTAGTTTTTCATTATTTTTAGGCTTTAAACTCGGTGTTGTTTTTGGAGGTTAAACTAAGTTTAACTTTTAAATTCCTTTTTTTCCCAAAATTAATCACTAGTTATATTTAAGTTTTTGATTTGTGTTCAAGTGCTACCATTTGCATGCTCTAATCTCGTCTATATAGAGGGGTTTAAACTAAGTTTATCTTTAAACCTCTGTATAATTAAAAATAAATTATAAGATTTATTTTAGTTTTGAGTCTCAGTTAGTTTTTCATTATTTTTAGGCTTTAAACTCGATGTTGTTTTTGGAGGTTAAACTAAGTTTAACTTTTAAATTCCTTTTTTTCCCAAAATTAATCACTAGTTATATTTAAGTTTTTGATTTGTGTTCAAGTGCTACCATTTGCATGCTCTAATCTCGTCTTTATAGAGGGGTTTAAACTAAGTTTATCTTTAAACCTCTGTATAATTAAAAATAAATTATAAGATTTATTTTAGTTTTGAGTCTCAATTAGTTTTTCATTATTTTTAGGCTTTAAACTCGATGTTGTTTTTGGAGGTTAAACTAAGTTTAACTTTTAAATTCCTTTCTTTCCAAAACTAATCACTAGTTATATTTAAGTTTTTGATTTGTGTTCAAGTGGTACCATTTTCATGTTCTAATCTCGTCTTTATAGAGGGGTTTAAACTAAGTTTATCTTTAAACCTCTGTATAATTAAAAATAAATTATAAGATTTATTTTAGTTTTGAGTCTCAATTAGTTTTTCATTATTTTTAGGCTTTAAACTCGATGTTGTTTTTGGAGGTTAAACTAAGATTAACTTTTAAATTCCCTTTTTTCCAAAAACAAATCACTAATTATATTTAAGTTATTAATTTATGTTCATTTAGTATCACTTTCGAATTTTAATCTTGGTTTTATTCGAGAGTTTAAACTAAGTTTAATTTTAAAGTTTTGTATAATTAAAAATAAATTATAAGATTTATTTTAATTTAGTTTGACATTTAGTTTTTCATTATTTTTAGGCTTTAAACTCGATGTTGTTTTTGAGGTTAAACTTAGTTTAACTTCTAAATTCTTTTTTTCCCAAAATAAATCACTAGTTATATTTAAATTTTTGATTTGTGTTCAAGTGGTTCCATTTTCATGTTCTAATCTCGTCTTTATAGAGGGGTTTAAACTTAGTTCATCTTTAAACCTCTGTATAATTAAAAATAAATTATAAGATTTGTTATAGTTTTAAGTGTCATTTAGTTTTTCATTATTTTTAGACTTTAAACTCGATGTTGTTTTTGAGGTTAAACTAAGTTTAACTTTTAAATTCCGTTTTTTCACAAAATTAATCACTAGTTATATTTAAGTTTTTGATTTGTGTTCAAGTGGTACCATTTGCATGTTCTAATCTCGTCTTTATAGAGGGGTTTAAACTATGTTTATCTTTAAACCTCTGTATAATTAAAAATAAATTATAAGATTTATTTAAGTTTTGAGTCTCAATTAGTTTTTCATTATTTTTAGGCTTTAAACTCGATGTTGTTTTTGGAGGTTAAACTAAGTTTAACTTTTAAATTCCTTTTTTTTCAAAACTAATCACTAATTATATTTAAGTTATTGATTTAGGTTCATTTAGTATCACTTTAGAGTTTTAATCTTGGTTTTATTCGAGAGTTTAAACTAAGTTTAATTTTAAAGTTTTGTATAATTAAAAATAAATTATAAGATTTATTTTAGTTTTGGGTCTCATTTAGTTTTTCATTATTTTTAGGCTTTAAACTCGGTGTTGTTTTTGAGCTTAAACTAAGTTTAACTTCTAAATTCCTTTTTTTCCCAAAACAAATCACTAATTATATTTAAGTTTTTGATTTGTGTTCAAGTGGTACCATTTTCATGTTCTAATCTCGTCTTTATAGAAGGGTTTAAACTAAGTTTATCATGAAAGCTTTGTATAATTGAAAATAAATTATAAGATTTATTTTAGTTTTGGGTCTCATTTAGTTTTTCATTATTTTTAGGCTTTAAAATCGGTGTTGTTTTTGGGGTTAAACTAAGTTTAACATTTAAATTCCTTTTTTTCCAAAACTAATTACTAATTATATTTAAGTTATTGATTTTGGTTCATTTAGTATCACTTTCGAATTTTAATCTTGGTTTTATTCGAGAGTTTAAACTAAGTTTAATTTTAAAGTTTTGTATAATTAAAAATAAATTATAAGATTTATTTTAATTTTGTTTGACATTTAGTTTTTCATTATTTTTAGGCTTTAAACTCGATGTTGTTTTTGAGGTTAAACTAGGTTTAAATTTTAAATTCCTTTTTTTCCCAAAACTAATCACTAATTATATTTAAGTTATTGATTTAGGTTCATTTAGTATCACTTTCGAATTTTAATCTTGATTTTATTAGGCGGCTTAAACTGAGTTTAACTCTAAATTTTATTATTATTGAAAATAAATGATAATTTTTATTTAAATTTTAATGATATTTAAGCTTTAAACTCGGTTTTATTAGTACGTTTAAACTAAGTTTAATTATTAAACTCAGTTTTGTTTAAAACTAAGCACTAGTTTTATTTAAGTTTTTTTTATTTGTGTTCGTTTCAAACTAATTTCATGTCTTAAACTTGGTTTTATTTGTGAGTTTAAACTTGGTTTAACTTTAAAACTTTGTTTAATTGTAATTGAATTATATGATTTATTTTAGTTTTTAAATTAATTTTGTTTTAAAATATTTTTAAACTTTAAACTTGGATTTATTAGTAAGTTTAAACTAAGTTTAAGTGCTAAACTCAGTTTTGTTTAAAACTAATCACTAGTTTTATTTAAATTTTTTTATTTGTGTTCGTTTCAAACAAATTTCAAGTCTTAAACTTGGTTTTATTTGTGAGTTTAAACTTGGTTTAACTTTAAAACTTTGTTTAATTGTAAGTGAATTATATGATTTATTTTAGTTTTTAAATTAATTTAGTTTTAAAATATTTTTAAACTTTAAACTTTGATTTATTAGTACGTTTAAACTAGGTTTAAGTGCTAAACTCAGTTTTGTTTAAAACTAAGCACTAGTTTTATTTAAGTTTTTTTATTTGTGTTCGTTTCAAACTAATTTCAAGACTTAAACTTGGTTTTATTGCGGGGGTTTAATCTTAGTTTAACTTTAAAATGTTTAATTATCAATAATAAAGTACAAGTTTTATTGGAGTTTTTAATATTATTTAGATTTTAATGTTTTTTAGACCTTAATTAAGGAAAAATCTTTATAAATTTCACTCCAAAAGCTTTTCTTTATTAGGTTGGATAAACTAAACTTTCACTTGAGCTTATTTAAGTTCATTTAACACAAAATTTACCACAATTTATTAGGTTTATATTATATTTTTTAATAAATTTTTAAATATTCTTTTCCAGGTTACTCCCTTGGGTTTGGATGAAGAATGGAAGGGTGGCAATATGGAGGGACCCGGTGGTGGTTTCAAAGTAAATCTTCTCAGAGAAGCCATTAGACCTCTTAAGGATGAAAAGGATACCATTATCTTATTTACTGATAGGTAGGCTTTGCAAAATATTTAACATTCAATGGCATACACTATTTTAAACTTTATTTTTACGTTTAACAGCTACGATGTCCTTTTCACCAGCGGTTTAGGCGAAATTGTACAAAAATTCAAAGAATCCCATTCGAAATTGTTCTTCTCCGCTGAAAAATACTGCTGGCCCGATCAAAACCTAGCCAGCAAATATCCAACAGTAGAACCTAAAGCTTCACCCTATCTTAACTCTGGAGCCTTTATTGGTTATGCTCCACAAGTGTGGGAATTGCTGGAAACTCATATTGCCGATACCGACGATGATCAATTGTACTATACTAAAGTGTTTTTGAATGCAGAACTAAGAAAGAAATTGGACATGAAATTGGATATCACCTCTACGCTGTTCCAGAATCTAAATGGTGCCAAGGATGATGTTAAATTGGATGTTGATTTGGATACAAATGAGGGTGTCTTAAAGAATATCAATTTCCTGACAACACCCAGTATTTTGCATGGCAATGGTGGCAGCAAAGTTGAATTGAATGCATTTGCCAATTATTTGGCCAAGACTTTCAGTGGCAAGTGCTTGATGTGTCGTGAGGATCGTGTGGAATTGGAGGTGGGTAGAAGGAAAACAAAAGTTTTCAAGATTTATTAATTAATAACAAATTTTGTTTTGTTTTCTAGGAACATAGTTTACCCACTGTTTCCTTAGCCATTATGGTCAACCAAGCGGTGCCTTTCTTTGATATGTTTTTGAATAAAACCGCCGAATTGAAATATCCCAAAAATAAAATGCATTTGTTTATCTACAGCGGCATAGAATTCCATGACGCCTTGGCCAAGTCCCATTTAAAACAATTTGAAAATGAATATTTATCCTCGAAAATTGTATTATCCACCGATCTGTTTGATGAGAAGAGAGCCCGTCAATTGGCTTTGTAAGTTATTGGATCTTGTATTAAAATGAATGATATTAAATTGTTATGGTTTTCCCATAGACAACAAGCCCAACAGAAGAAGGTTGACTATATTTTCTTTGTTGATGCTGATGTCCATATTGATGATCCGGAGGTTTTGCGTGAATTATTAAGTTTGGATAAGTAAGTTTTAAGATGTTTTTGATTGTTAGGCAAGATTTTAATTATGTTGGAATTGTGTTTCTTTTGTAGACAATTTGCTGCTCCTGTTGTTAGCAAATACAATGAATTGTGGAGTAACTTCTGGGGTGCTTTAACCGAAGGTGGCTATTATGCTCGCTCTCCCGATTATGTTGATATTGTTAAGGGTGATATACTGTAAGTACATTTTAACTATATTAGAGATAATTTAAACAAATTCTTCCATATTATTCAATCGACTGATTAGGAGTTTGCCAATGTATTTTCCTGATTAGTTTAAAAAGCTTTTTAAGGCATTTCCCCAAGTGTTTTATCATTCTTTGCCACGAAATGCACCGAAAACTTCGAACTGGTTTCGATTTCCAGCTGCTGTCAATTTAACAAATTTTAAATCATGCGGCTCTACAACCGCTCAATTCCAGATGTGGAAAAAACGATTTTCTTTCACCACATTTCCTTCTCACATCTATCCTCTTTCCAAAGAAAGTAACACAATTATAGTATCGTATCGTCGTCCAAAATACAAAACGGACGAAGTACACTAGTCTGTTCATTTGTGACGACAACTACTTCCTCCGAAAATATAGTACCAGAAGCCTTTACGATGGATCATTTACTTACGGTATCGGACTATTCATTTCAATGTGGAAATTAGAGAACAATCAACATCTTGATGTTCAATTTATTGTGGCCAGACAAGGATATCTAGATCTCTATAACGTCTACACTTTATTTGTCTCAAATTGGACACTAGTAGCCAATCACCCCTATCACGAATCAATATTTCACATGAAATATGTTCCCTTTTCCCATTTTTCGTTCATAAACTTTGTTCACGTGAAAAATTCCCCATGTTGTGAAATTTTTAGATGGAATTTTGTAAACAATAAACAGCTGTTACGAACAAAATCAACTATTGTGAATGAAAAGTTCAGGGGAATATCACGATAGCAATTTTCCCTTCGAGGGAAATGGATATTTCATGGGAAATAAATTTCACATGTTTTTCACGATAGGGGTGAATATCTTGAGGATCAATTGATGGCAATCCGATAAGAAGAAACTATCATAGATCTTTATATCTGATCTTACTTAGATTTCGTGATACTTTAACGCTCCACATCTGAATTGGCTCTCACAATTTATTAATCGTTTTTTGGCAACAAATTAAAGAATTCACATTCTGCTGCTTGAATAAATATCAGCCCAATTATGAATAAAAAATTCCCCGGGTGTTTGTTACCCGGCAGTTGAATTTGAATAGGAAAAATGAGAAAAGGAAAAAAACTCCTGGGGAATTTTTATTCATAATTGGGCTGTATGTTCCCATATAGATTAAGAATTAGAGCGCTAGTTCAGCTGTTACCAAACCAAGTCCTTGACTGATTATCTCCTCAAACTTGTGTACTGTAGTTTCTCCAGCAACACAACTTTTATCCATAATTGTGAGTCTAGATTGAAAGAACGATTTCATTCGCTCTTACATCAACAAAAAAGAAAGTATTTGAGAAAGTTTCCAAGAATTTTTCGTTTCAAAGATTTTCCAAATCCCTATAACAAGCACGACGACAACTAAATGGTCCGTGAAACATTCAGGTTAACAGCTCGCTTTCGTTCCGCAGGTTGAATATTCGTAGTATAGACGCACTATCTTGCCGAAGCCGAACTAGAGATTTTTTTTTTAACAAACACAAACTGCGAAGCGTTTTACACCCACAGTCTCTGGTGGGAATCGAACTCCCAACCCTTACATTGATAGTCCAGCGCAATATCGTCTGGACTTTCGGGACACAGCTTCATTATATACTTACTACCAATCTCGACGACTCTAAGATCTCCCACAAGAACTGTGTCAGCTAGTTTTGCGAACGAGAATGGAATGGTTATATCGTTAGATCTAAAGGGTCTTTCATTAAACGCTTCCTATCTTTAAATTTAAATAAAACAAAGTGGGTGTCAGATAAAATCCTCCTTGGCCTTCTCTGGATGGCGCGCATCCGAAATGTCAAATTTTCCATGACTCTGGCTCATAAATCACACTGAATTTGAACGATGGCATGTGTTAAGTTGGCATTGAGGACCATAGTAGTTTTTGGCTTATTCGCCTAAGGAAACCCCACAAGAAAAAGTCGAAGGGCTCAAAATCGCAGGATCTCTCAGTGGACAGTTCACATCATCTCCACGTGAAATGACCATGCCCTCAAATTGTGTGTTACGAAGCTCCGTCCTATTGAAATCACATGTCTTTCAGGTCCATATCATCCAATTCAGGTCAAACGAAGTTGGTAATCAGAGCACGCCGTTGATGGTGATGGCCTGGCTAACGTCGAAATATGTAACAATAACGCCGTCATCCCAAAAATCCACACCAAACAGTGATTTTTTCGGAATGAATTGGACGCTCAACTCCAAGCACTGACTTTTCCGGGAAGCATTGAACGCTATTGGTTCTCATGAGGATTGGTATCGTCCCAAATTCGAAAATTTTGTTTGTTGACGTAACCATTCATCCTGATGAAAATTGGGGTCAATTTCCAATTGATCAAGGTCGTTTATCTCCAGTTCCTGTTGAATTTTGTGCGATTGAAGGTCCAAGTCAAGGTGCAAAGTTCCCCATGTTGTGGTAAACATCGAACGTTGACGATGATGACCTAGCCAATGTCGTTCTTAAAGAAATATGGATCGTTGACGTCGGCAGCCCAAAATCAACTCCAAGCAGTGACTTTTCCGGGAAGCATTGAATGCTCTTGGATCTCATGTGGATTGGTATCGTCCAAAATTCGAAAATTTTGTTTGTTGACGTAGCCATTCATCCTGATGAAAATTGGGGTCAGTTTCCAATTGCTCCAGGGCTCATTCAGGGAAGACAAGTCGTTGTCTATGGTTGTTTATCTTCTCTTCCTGGGTCAGTTGCATTTTGTGCGGGTGCTTGACCAAGTCACGATGCAAAATTCCTTAAATTGTGGTAAACATCGTCCTAGCCAATGTCGTTCTTAAAGAAATATGGACCGTCAGCCCAAAATCCACACCAAACAGTTACTTTTTCGGGAAGCATAGAAATCTCTTGGTTCTCATGAGGATTGGTATCGTCCCAAATTCTAAAATTTTGTTTGTTGACGTACCCATTCATCCTAATGAAAATTGGGGTCAGTTTCCAATTGATCCAGGGCCCATTCAGCGAACTCAAGTCGTCTATGGTTGTTTATCTTCACTTCCGGGGTCAGTTGAATTTTGTGCTGGGTGCTGGACCAAGTCACGATGCAAAATTCTCCAAGTTATGGTAAACATTGACCTATAATAGACCTCGCCGTTGACGGTAATGTCCTGGCCAATGTCATTCTTAAAGAAATATTGACCGTCAGCCCAAAATCCACACCAAACGGAGTTACTTTTTCGGGAAGCATAGAAGGCACTTGGTTCTCATGAGGATAGGTATTCGACAATTTTGTTTGTTAACGTAGCCATTTTTCCTGATGAAAATTAGGATAAATTATCAACTGCTCCAGGGCCCATTCAGGGAACATATGTCGTTGTCTATGGTCGTTTATCTGAAGCTCCTGGGTGAGTTGAAATTCCTTAAATTGTGGTAAACATCGACCTATAATAGACCTCGCCGTTGACGGTGATGTTTCGGTCAGCGTCGTTCTTAAAGAAATATGGACCGTTGACGTCGCCAGCCCAAAATCCGCACCAAACAGTGATTTTTTCGAGAAGCAGTGCACGCTGCGAATTGGTATCTTCCCAAATTCGACAATTTTGTTTGTTGATTGAATGCTCTTGGATCTAGTGTGGATTGGTATCGTCTCTATTCATCCTGAAATGGGCTTCATTGCTGAAGATGATTTTTTGATGAAAATTAAAGTCAGTTTCCAACTATTCCAGGGCCCATTCAGCGTTTATCTTCAGCTCCTGGGTCAGTTGAATTTTGTATGAGTGCAGGTCCAAGTCACGATGCAAAATTCTCCAGGTTGTAGTCTGCGAAATTCCGAGTTCTTGTAGGCGGCACGAAATCGACTGCCTCAGATTCTCCTCCATACTCTCACGGATAGAGGCTATATTTTCAGAAGATCTTTCGATATGGCTGTTGGTGATGGCTGTTGGTTTATTGTTTACTGAACTAACCAATTCAAATTGATCCATCACACTGCAAAGAGTTCTCTCGGTTGGACGATTATTGGCACCATGAAATGGACGAAGCTCCAAAACAAAACCCATTTTGATAAAGCAATGTTATCATTTGAGGGTGTTGTTGTACGCTATATCCTTCCATGTTGATTTGGCAAAACCATGTGAATAAATGGCAGCCAATTTGACAGATGTAGGTTAGGTTTCCAGGCAGCCACGAAATGAAGGAAAAGAATAGCAGTTCTCGTGGGTCCCTTTGTGTTACCTGAAAATAGAAAAAACCGAAAAAGAGAGACAGATAGAAGTGAAAAGAGAGAAGGAGAAGATTGAAAAAGTTAAGAAGAAGATTGACAGATGTAGCTTCAAAAATATGGCCTGTCAAAGTTTGGAAGTCCCTATTGGAAGACCTTTTATATAGGATAGTCTTTGTTTATGCCACAAACATTACTTAGCGATTTTCCTTATTTACCCTGCAATTCCTATTTTTCCTCAATATCTACTAATGCAGAATGTGCTGTAGTATTCTTCCAGTTCTAAATTAAACGTCAGGATTCATAAATACTTCTTTACGGCTAGATATCCATCTAACTTTCAACTGTGTACATACTTCACTGTCCTACTCCTACTTCCTTCTACTTGATAAGAATCCATCCTTCAATCACTTGACTTAAAGTTAGAAAATATCCTAATTACTTTATTGTATTTCTCTTTTTTGTTCCTATTTATTTGTCCAATTTGTTTCGGTTCAGAGAGTCCACCCTCTTCCAATTTATCCAGACTTTTCTCTCTTCAACCGACATTCAGCTAAATATTTGGTCCTTCGAAACGGATCCTAAAAGGTTGAATTTCCTTTGTTCCTATTTATTTTTCCAATTTGTTTCAGCTCAGAGAGTCCATCCTCTTCCAATTTATCCAGACTTTTCTCTCTTCAACTGACTTTCAGCTAAACATTTGGTCCTTCGAACCGGATTCCTTTGTTCCTATTTATTTGTCCAATTTGTTTCGGCTCAGAGAGTCCATCCTCTTCCAATTTATCCAGACTTTTCTCTCTTCAACCGACTTTCAGCTAAACATTTGGTCCTTCGAACCGGTTCCTAAAAGGTTGAATTTCCTTTGTTCCTATTTATTTGTCCAATTTGTTTCGGCTCAGAGAGTCCATTTATCCAGACTTTTCCCTCTTCAACCGACTTTCAGCTAAACATTTGGTCCCATTTGGTCATCCTAAAAGGTTGAATTTCCTTTGTTCTTATTTATTTGTCCAATTTGTTTCAGCTCAGAGAGTCCATCCTCTTCCAATTTATCCAGACTTTTCTCTCTTCAACCGACTTTCAGCTAAACATTTGGTCCTTCGAACCGGATTCCTTTGTTCCTATTTATTTTTCCAATTTGTTTCAGCTCAGAGAGTCCATCATCTTCCAATTTATCCAGACTTTTCCCTCTTCAACCGACATTCAGCTAAACATTTGGTCCTTCGAACCGGATCCTAAAAGGTTGAATTCCCTTTGTTCCTATTTATGTGTCCAATTTGTTTCGGCTCAGATAGTCCATCCTCTTCCAATTTATCCAGACTTTTCTCTCTTCAATCGACTTTCAGCTAAACATTTGGTCCTTCGAACCGGATCCTAGAAGGTTAAATTTCCTTTGTTCCTATTTATTTGTCCAATTTGTTTCGGCTCAGAGAGTCCATCCTCTTCCGCTTTATCCAGACTTTTCCCTCTTCAACCGACTTTCAGCTAAACATTTGGTCCTTCGAACCGGATCCTAAAAGGTTGAATTTTCTTTGTTCCTATTTATTTGTCCAATTTGTTTCAGCTCAGAGAGTCCATCCTCTTCCAATTTATCCAGACTTTTCTCTCTTCAACCGACTTTCAGCTAAACATTTGGTCCTTCGAACCGGATCCTAAAAGGTTGAATAATTCGTCCAAATATCAATGGTGTTCCAACGAACGCAAATGTACAAAGGTTTTGCAAATGCCTTATTCTAAGCGCTTCAATGAGTTAAAACGTCTAAGTTTGTGGCTCAATTGTTTCTCGAAAACCCAATCAGTCTGAAACGAATAGCCAAAATAGTTGCTTCCATTGTAACAAATGATTCTGACACATCAATATAACAATCTGCCCCCCATTTCTAGTCCCAATTCAAGTCTTAATATTGATTCAGTTCCCTTTTAATCTAATTCCAAAACTATACAATCCACTAGTAGTTCGGGAGCTAATATGGTTTAGTCTTGTTCTATTTTCGTCATTGAAATGATAAATATAAAGCCAGAGCTTTAATAGTTTCAGGGTCAGAAGATTCTTTTATTACCGAGAGTGCTTATTAAGGGTGTGTAATTCGAGAAAACTATCGCCAAGTAGTGGCTTGTCAAAATTCGAGTTTTCTAGTTAGTTGAGGATGAGTCAGTCTTTTTTTTAACACTTATCTCTTGAATACTTAATTAAAAAAACAGAATTTTCTTTAAAATTCTTTACAAAACTCTTTACACATATTTTATTGTTGCAAAATTTACAAAATTTAAAATAATAAAAAAAAGAAAATCAACATGGACTTTGGTATCGTCCAAAATTCGAAAATTTTGTTTGTTGACGTAGCCATTCATCCTGATGAAAATTGGGGTCAGTTTCCAATTGCTCCAGGGCTCATTCAGGGAAGACAAGTCGTTGTCTATGGTTGTTTATCTTCTCTTCCTGGGTCAGTTGCATTTTGTGCGGGTGCTTGACCAAGTCACGATGCAAAATTCCTTAAATTGTGGTAAACATCGTCCTAGCCAATGTCGTTCTTAAAGAAATATGGACCGTCAGCCCAAAATCCACACCAAACAGTTACTTTTTCGGGAAGCATAGAAATCTCTTGGTTCTCATGAGGATTGGTATCGTCCCAAATTCTAAAATTTTGTTTGTTGACGTACCCATTCATCCTAATGAAAATTGGGGTCAGTTTCCAATTGATCCAGGGCCCATTCAGCGAACTCAAGTCGTCTATGGTTGTTTATCTTCACTTCCGGGGTCAGTTGAATTTTGTGCTGGGTGCTGGACCAAGTCACGATGCAAAATTCTCCAAGTTATGGTAAACATTGACCTATAATAGACCTCGCCGTTGACGGTAATGTCCTGGCCAATGTCATTCTTAAAGAAATATTGACCGTCAGCCCAAAATCCACACCAAACGGAGTTACTTTTTCGGGAAGCATAGAAGGCACTTGGTTCTCATGAGGATAGGTATTCGACAATTTTGTTTGTTAACGTAGCCATTTTTCCTGATGAAAATTAGGATAAATTATCAACTGCTCCAGGGCCCATTCAGGGAACATATGTCGTTGTCTATGGTCGTTTATCTGAAGCTCCTGGGTGAGTTGAAATTCCTTAAATTGTGGTAAACATCGACCTATAATAGACCTCGCCGTTGACGGTGATGTTTCGGTCAGCGTCGTTCTTAAAGAAATATGGACCGTTGACGTCGCCAGCCCAAAATCCGCACCAAACAGTGATTTTTTCGAGAAGCAGTGCACGCTGCGAATTGGTATCTTCCCAAATTCGACAATTTTGTTTGTTGATTGAATGCTCTTGGATCTAGTGTGGATTGGTATCGTCTCTATTCATCCTGAAATGGGCTTCATTGCTGAAGATGATTTTTTGATGAAAATTAAAGTCAGTTTCCAACTATTCCAGGGCCCATTCAGCGTTTATCTTCAGCTCCTGGGTCAGTTGAATTTTGTATGAGTGCAGGTCCAAGTCACGATGCAAAATTCTCCAGGTTGTAGTCTGCGAAATTCCGAGTTCTTGTAGGCGGCACGAAATCGACTGCCTCAGATTCTCCTCCATACTCTCACGGATAGAGGCTATATTTTCAGAAGATCTTTCGATATGGCTGTTGGTGATGGCTGTTGGTTTATTGTTTACTGAACTAACCAATTCAAATTGATCCATCACACTGCAAAGAGTTCTCTCGGTTGGACGATTATTGGCACCATGAAATGGACGAAGCTCCAAAACAAAACCCATTTTGATAAAGCAATGTTATCATTTGAGGGTGTTGTTGTACGCTATATCCTTCCATGTTGATTTGGCAAAACCATGTGAATAAATGGCAGCCAATTTGACAGATGTAGGTTAGGTTTCCAGGCAGCCACGAAATGAAGGAAAAGAATAGCAGTTCTCGTGGGTCCCTTTGTGTTACCTGAAAATAGAAAAAACCGAAAAAGAGAGACAGATAGAAGTGAAAAGAGAGAAGGAGAAGATTGAAAAAGTTAAGAAGAAGATTGACAGATGTAGCTTCAAAAATATGGCCTGTCAAAGTTTGGAAGTCCCTATTGGAAGACCTTTTATATAGGATAGTCTTTGTTTATGCCACAAACATTACTTAGCGATTTTCCTTATTTACCCTGCAATTCCTATTTTTCCTCAATATCTACTAATGCAGAATGTGCTGTAGTATTCTTCCAGTTCTAAATTAAACGTCAGGATTCATAAATACTTCTTTACGGCTAGATATCCATCTAACTTTCAACTGTGTACATACTTCACTGTCCTACTCCTACTTCCTTCTACTTGATAAGAATCCATCCTTCAATCACTTGACTTAAAGTTAGAAAATATCCTAATTACTTTATTGTATTTCTCTTTTTTGTTCCTATTTATTTGTCCAATTTGTTTCGGTTCAGAGAGTCCACCCTCTTCCAATTTATCCAGACTTTTCTCTCTTCAACCGACATTCAGCTAAATATTTGGTCCTTCGAAACGGATCCTAAAAGGTTGAATTTCCTTTGTTCCTATTTATTTTTCCAATTTGTTTCAGCTCAGAGAGTCCATCCTCTTCCAATTTATCCAGACTTTTCTCTCTTCAACTGACTTTCAGCTAAACATTTGGTCCTTCGAACCGGATTCCTTTGTTCCTATTTATTTGTCCAATTTGTTTCGGCTCAGAGAGTCCATCCTCTTCCAATTTATCCAGACTTTTCTCTCTTCAACCGACTTTCAGCTAAACATTTGGTCCTTCGAACCGGTTCCTAAAAGGTTGAATTTCCTTTGTTCCTATTTATTTGTCCAATTTGTTTCGGCTCAGAGAGTCCATTTATCCAGACTTTTCCCTCTTCAACCGACTTTCAGCTAAACATTTGGTCCCATTTGGTCATCCTAAAAGGTTGAATTTCCTTTGTTCTTATTTATTTGTCCAATTTGTTTCAGCTCAGAGAGTCCATCCTCTTCCAATTTATCCAGACTTTTCTCTCTTCAACCGACTTTCAGCTAAACATTTGGTCCTTCGAACCGGATTCCTTTGTTCCTATTTATTTTTCCAATTTGTTTCAGCTCAGAGAGTCCATCATCTTCCAATTTATCCAGACTTTTCCCTCTTCAACCGACATTCAGCTAAACATTTGGTCCTTCGAACCGGATCCTAAAAGGTTGAATTCCCTTTGTTCCTATTTATGTGTCCAATTTGTTTCGGCTCAGATAGTCCATCCTCTTCCAATTTATCCAGACTTTTCTCTCTTCAATCGACTTTCAGCTAAACATTTGGTCCTTCGAACCGGATCCTAGAAGGTTAAATTTCCTTTGTTCCTATTTATTTGTCCAATTTGTTTCGGCTCAGAGAGTCCATCCTCTTCCGCTTTATCCAGACTTTTCCCTCTTCAACCGACTTTCAGCTAAACATTTGGTCCTTCGAACCGGATCCTAAAAGGTTGAATTTTCTTTGTTCCTATTTATTTGTCCAATTTGTTTCAGCTCAGAGAGTCCATCCTCTTCCAATTTATCCAGACTTTTCTCTCTTCAACCGACTTTCAGCTAAACATTTGGTCCTTCGAACCGGATCCTAAAAGGTTGAATAATTCGTCCAAATATCAATGGTGTTCCAACGAACGCAAATGTACAAAGGTTTTGCAAATGCCTTATTCTAAGCGCTTCAATGAGTTAAAACGTCTAAGTTTGTGGCTCAATTGTTTCTCGAAAACCCAATCAGTCTGAAACGAATAGCCAAAATAGTTGCTTCCATTGTAACAAATGATTCTGACACATCAATATAACAATCTGCCCCCCATTTCTAGTCCCAATTCAAGTCTTAATATTGATTCAGTTCCCTTTTAATCTAATTCCAAAACTATACAATCCACTAGTAGTTCGGGAGCTAATATGGTTTAGTCTTGTTCTATTTTCGTCATTGAAATGATAAATATAAAGCCAGAGCTTTAATAGTTTCAGGGTCAGAAGATTCTTTTATTACCGAGAGTGCTTATTAAGGGTGTGTAATTCGAGAAAACTATCGCCAAGTAGTGGCTTGTCAAAATTCGAGTTTTCTAGTTAGTTGAGGATGAGTCAGTCTTTTTTTTAACACTTATCTCTTGAATACTTAATTAAAAAAACAGAATTTTCTTTAAAATTCTTTACAAAACTCTTTACACATATTTTATTGTTGCAAAATTTACAAAATTTAAAATAATAAAAAAAAGAAAATCAACATGGACTTTGTACTTTGCCACAAAACAAAAAACATTCCGCTTCACACTTTCCCTCCTAGACTGCCGCATAAAAATTGTGTTTAATGCAAATTATGAACGTGACATACAATTTTAATCGAAAGCAATTGAAAAATCTGTTTTAAAACTGCGACGATCTATGGAATACATATTATCAGCCGTGCACTCATATAAACCAGCATCCATTTGGGTGGCAGGATCAATTTCGATTTTCGATTTGACACGATCATCGCCAATGCGCCATTCGTGGACCTTTAAAGTTAGGAAATGATAAGAGAGTGAGATATAGAAAGAGAAAGAGACAGAGAGAGAGAGTAATTTATTACTTACATGCATATACAGATGTTGAAAGATTTCTGTGCCATCTTTATACCAAGTGATATGAGGACGGGGATTACCTTTGGCCACACACAAAAATGCTATCTTATGACCCAAAACATATTCATAATCAAAGTGGGAAGCCTGTAAAATTTTGGCTCCCTTTTTTTTTAAAAGAGAAAATAAACAAAATTATTATTTCAATTTATCGGTTTTCAATTAGATTGTAAAACTTACATTGTTATTATTGTAATACTGATCGGATTCTGGATCTCGATATTTGCCAGTTATGGGCAGACCTATCTGCACACGAGACTTGGTACGACCTCGGCCACGACCACGTCTGCCCTCACTGACAGGACTGCTTAAGATTAATATACACACACATAAAGCCACGATTTTAATAGACATTTCCTTCCCAAATTTGATTACAATTTAGTTTATTGCTGGAAATTCTCAAATTTTAATGATTTTTTTTTTATAACAAATGCCAACACGTTTTAATTTAGGTTCTTTTGCCTCTTTAACATTAAACAAGAGATCATTCAAACGCGCTCTACACTCGTTTTTAACCAACAAATCAAAAAGTTTTAATCTAAAATTTCCGCAAAAATTTTCAAAATAAATTTGTGGTTTTTAGCAGCAGCCTTTACATTTAACGACTAAATTTCAATTTATATTTTATGTTTGACTAGTCTAACGTTGGCTGCTGCTGCTGATGATGATGAGTTTAACCATCGTTTTCCCAAGCTTTTTTTTTTTGTTTGCTTTTTGAGCAATTGTTTAATTTGTTGTGATTTGTGGCGATTTACTATATAGTCGTGTTGTATTCAATCTCCTAAGTAGCCATTCATTCACCCCTTCCGCATCACAGTCGTAATACAAATTTTTAAGCAGCACCTTAAACCGTACCATGTGTCTGAGTGATTTTTAAAGCTTTCCTAAACTAAAATATCATCATTACGGATTTCTTTAACGCAAAAAAAAAATAAAATGCTGAAAATTAATAGAATTGCATGGGCCTTTTTTAATGTAAGCTTAAGAACAGTGGGCCAGCAGGTGGTAAATTGTGTGTCAAATGAACTTAAATGAGCTCAAGTGAAAGTTTACATTATGCAACCTAATAAAGAAAAGCTTAACAAAATTTATTTGATCTCTGGGTCAAGTGAAATTTAAAAAGCTTTTTCCTTGATTTATCAATATATCTTAGATTAAGGTCTAAAAATAATTAAAATCTAAATAAATTTAAAAACGACCATTAAACTTATACTTTATTAATGAAAATTGAACATTTTAAAGTTAAACTTAAATTAAACCCTCCAAATAAATCCAAGTTTAAGACTTGAAAATAGTTTCAAATTAACTCATATAAAAAAAATTAAATAAAACTAGTGATAATTTTTTAACAAAACTGAGTTTAACTCTTAAACTTAGTTTAAACGTACTAATAAATCCTAGATTAAAGCCTAAAACTAATTAAAATCTAAATCTAAATAAAAATTTAGATAAAACCCATAATTTATTTTCAATAATAACAAAATTTAGAGTTAAACTCAGTTTAAACCCCCTAAAAAAAGCCAAGTTTAAGTCCTGAAAATGGTTTCAAACGCATACAAATAAAAAACTTAAATAAAACTAGTAATTAGTTTTGAACAAAACTGAGTTTAACTCTTAAACTTAGTTTAAACGTATTAATAAATCCTAGATTAAAGCTTAAAACTAATTAAAATTTAAAATAAAATAAAAATTTTCATAAAACTGATCATTTATTTTCAATAATAACAAAATTTAGAGTTAAACTCAGTTTAAACCCCCTAAAAAAAGCCAAGTTTAAGTCCTGAAAATGGTTTGAAACGCATACAAATAAAAAATCTTAAATAAAACTAGTAATTAGTTTTGAACAAAACTGAGTTTAACTCTTAAACTTAGTTTAAACGTACTAATAAATCCTAGATTAAAGCCTAAAACTAATTAAAATCTAAACAAAAATAAAAATTTAAATAAAACCCATAATTTATTTTCAATAATAACAACATTTAGAGTTAAACTCAGTTTAAACCCCCTAAAAAAAGCCAAGTTTAAGTCCTGAAAATGGTTTGAAACGCATACAAATAAAAAAACTTAAATAAAACTAGTGATTAGTTTTGAACAAAACTGAGTTTAGCCCGTAAACTTAGTTTAAACTTACTAATAAATCCTAGATTAAAACCTGAAACTAATTAAAATCTAAATCTCAATAAAAATTTAAATAAAACCCATAATTTATTTTCAATAATAACAAAATTTAGAGTTAAACTCAGTTTAAACCCCCTAAAAAAAGCCAAGTTTAAGTCCTGAAAATGGTTTGAAACGCATACAAATAAAAAAACTTAAATAAAACTAGTAATTAGTTTTGAACAAAACTGAATTTAGCCCGTAAACTTAGTTTAAACGTACTAATAAAACCAAGTTTAAAGCTTAAAAATATTTTAAAACTAAATAAATTTAAAAACTAAAATAAATCATGTAATTCACTTACAATTAAACAAAGTTTTAAAGTTAAACTAAGTTTAAACTCACAAATAAAACCAAGTTTAAGACTTGAAAATTAGTTTGAAACTCACAGAAATAAAAAACTTAAATAAAACTAGTGATTAGTTTTAAAGAAAACTGAGTTTAGTTTTAAAAAAACTGAGTTTAGTAATTAAACTTAGTTTAAGCGTACAAATAAAACCGAGTTTAAAGCTTAAATATCATTAAAATGTAAATAGAAATAAAAATGTAAATAAAAATTATCATTTATTTTCAATAATAATAAAATTTAGAGTTAAACTCAGTTTAAACCGCCTAATAAAATCAAGATTAAAATTCGAAAGTGATACTAAATGAACATAAATTAATAACTTAAATATAATTAGTGATTAGTTTTGGAAAAAAAGGAATTTAAAAGTTAAACTTAGTTTAACCTCAAAAACAACATCGAGTTTAAAGCCTAAAAATAATGAAAAAATAAATGTCAAACAAAATTAAAATAAATCTTATAGTTTATTTTCAATTATACAAAGTTTGAAAGATAAACTTAGTTTAAACCCCCATATAAAGACGAGATTAGAACATGAAAATGGTACCACTTGAACACAAATAAAAAACTCAAATAAACTGGTAAAATTTTAGAAAAAAAATTAATCTAAAAGTTAAACTTAGTTTAAGCATTTGAAGCAAACCCGAGTTTAAATCCTAAAAATAATGAAAAACTAAATGTTAAACAAATTTTAAATAAATCTATTTATTTTCAATTATACAAAGCTTGAAAGATAAACTTAGTTTAAACCCTCGAATTAAACCAAGATCAAAATTCAAAAGTTGTACTAAGCGAACATATATAAGAAACCTAAATATAACTAGTGATTAGTTTTGGGAAAAAACGAATTTAGAAGTTAAACTTAGTTTAACCTCAAAAACAACACCGAGATTATAGCCTAAAAATAATGAAAAACTAAATGACACTCAAAATTTAAATAAATCTTATAATTTATTTTCAATTATACAAAGATTTAAAGATAAACTCAGTTTAAACTCTCAAATAATAACCATGGTTAAGGCTCAAAAATAATTTTAAACTAAATAATACTAAATAATTAAAGTAAAACGTATGATTTATTTTCAATTACACAAAGTTTTCAAGTTAAACTCAGTTTAAGCTCACAAATAAAAGCAAGTTTAAAATTCGTAAATTGTATTAATCAATTACAAATAAAAAACTCTAATAAAATTAGTGATTAGTTTTGAACAAAATTTAAATTAGAATATAAACTTGGTTTAAACGCTCAAATAAAAAGTTAAGTTAAGGCCCAACAAAAATTAAAAACTAAATAACACTAAAAATGTAAATACAACTTATAATTTATTTTCAATTATACTAAAATGGTACTACATAAATAAATTTAACAAAATTAATTGAACTGGTTAAGCGTTTTGAAAAAAAAACGATTTTGGAACTTAAACTTAGTTTAAAAAAACCAAGTTTAAGGCCCAGAAATAATTAAAAACCAAACAACACTAAAAATGTAAATATAACTTGTTATTTATTTTCAATTGCACACAGTTTTAAGGTTAAACTCAGTTTAAACCTACAAACAAAGGCAAGTTTAAAACTCGTAAAGGGTGCTAAACGGACACAAATCAAAATCTTAAATAAACTTAGTAATTAATTTTAAACAAGAGTGAATTTCGAAGTTAAACTTAGTTTAAACGCTCATATTATTGAGAGATTAAATCATAAAAAATATTGAAATCTAAACAAAACTTAAAATTTTGAAATATTTTATAATTAATTTTTATTTTTAACAAAGTTTTAAAGTTAAACCCAGTTTAAACTTTTTAAAGAAAGCTAAGATTAACTATTAAAAATTATTTGAGACAAATTCAAATGGAAAATTTTAAGAAATATTATGATTTATTTTAAATTAAAATAGGTTTAAAAGTTAAACTTGGTTTAAATTTTAAAATAATTAAGAGTTTAAGGCCTAGAACTCAACAAAATCTTAATAAAACTAACAATTTAAATAAGTTTTATAATTAATTTTCAAAAAAAACTAAGGGTTAAAGTTAAACTTGGTTTAATCCTCAATATGAAAACTCAATAATAGTCAAAATTTCTCTATTTTCAATATTTTTATAATAATGTTTTCTTTTTTACCTTCATGATAAACATAAAATGTAAACATCATCATGATCGTCTAGGAAACAAGTAATTTTTTTTTATTTAATTCAACTTTTTGTCCCATTGTTATGTTTAAATATTTCAATTTCGCTTTTAAACTCTTTTTTTTTGTATTATTTATTTCGCATTTACAATACGTTTGTTTCTCTTTCACAAAAACCAATGATCAGTGATGATGATCACACAAAAACAGCCTATTTTTATTGTGCTCTTTATTTCAATTAAATAATTGCTGTGTAATTTTTATAAAAGGTTTATTTCTGTTGATCAGTGTCGTCACAAACAAATAAATATTAACTAAATAAATAAATTCCAGAAACTACCCTGAAATTGCAATAATAATAAAACACAATTTCTTGTAGAATTTGCCTAAAAGAAAATTAAATTAAGCCTTTAATAACTTAATGGAATAATAATAATTTAAGCAATTTACAAAAGGTGTTGTATTAATGCAATGATTTATGGCAATATTTAAAAGAAAATTCCAGAAATAATTGGTTAATTTACAACAATTATAGTTTTTAACCAAATTTGAGTTTGTGTTTTTTATTCATAATAAAATTTTGAAAAAAATCGTATACAAAAAGTAGTGATTAAAAAAATTGTGCGAGATGTTTTGTCAATTATTAAAGCAAATTTTAAAAATTCACCATAACATAATCGGTGCGAAAACCTCGACGATCAATGGCATAAATATTGTCCGCTTGGCACTCATAATAACCTGGAAAGGTAATAATTTAACAGTGATTAATTACATTGCAGAAGATTAATCTTGATTACCTGCATCCATTTGTGTTGTGGGATCAATTTCCATTTTCGATTTGATTATATTGTTGTCTATATGGGATTCATGAACCTGGAAAGCAGAAAGACTTAATAAAACTGATGATATATTAAAAACAATGAAAATTTGGCAGTTAAACTCAGTTTAAACCACCAAATAAAACCAAGATTAAAACTTTAAAATAATTTGTATCGAATGCAAATCAAAAACTCAACTAAAACTGGTGATGAGTTTTAAACAATAGTAAGGTTTAAAATTAAACTAAGTTTAAACCGGGGTTAAGTACTAAAAATAATTGAAAACTTCAACAAACTAAAAATTTAAATAAAAATTATAGTTAATTTTTAAAAATACAAAAGTTTCAAGTTAAACTCAGTTTAAACTTCCAAGTAAAGCCAAGTTTAAATTTCACAAATAGTGCTAGTCGAACTTAAATCAAAAACTCAACTAAAACTGATGATGAGCTTTGAATAAAAGTAAAGTTTAAAGTTAAACTAAGTTTAAACTGGGATTAAGTCCTAAAAATAATTGAAAACTTAAACAAACTAAGAATTTATATAAAACTTATAGTTAATGTTTAACAATACAAAATTTTCAAGTTAAACTTAGTTTAAACTTACAAGTAAAGCCAAGTTTAAATTTCACAAATAGTGCTAGTCGAACTTTAATCAAAAACTCAAATAAAACTGGTGATGTGTTTTGAACAAAAGTAAAGTTTAAAGTTAAACTAAGTTTAAACCGGGTTTAAGTCCTAAAAATAATTGAATATTTAAACAAACTAAGAATTTCTAGTTAATTTTTAAAAATACAAAATTGTCAAGTTAAACTCAGTTAATTTTTAACAATAAAAAAGTTTAAGATTTAAACTCAGTTTAAACTGCCAAGTAAATCCAAGTTTAAATCTCAAAAACAAGTTAAGGACAAAACCTTGTTTAAACTCTCAAGAAAACTCAGGTTTAAAACTTTAAAATTATTTGAATTTTACTGAAATTATAATTAAAGTAAAAATAAAATAAAAGTAAGTTAAGAAATAAACGTAGTTTAAACTCTTAAACAAATTTAAGATTAAATCTGAAATTATAATTCGTACAAAAAAATAGTTTTAAACACATTTAAAGCCAAAACTTCAATTAAAATTGCAATTTTGTATTAACAAAAATAAGTTTAGCAGTTAAACTTAGTTTAAACTCTCAATATACGCTGGGGTTAAAACATGAAAGTAGTTTTTAACAAACGTATTTTAAAAAATTTAATCAGATATAGAATTTTCTATGAATTAAACTAAGTTTAGGATATAAACTCAGTTTAAACTCTCAGGTTAAGCTATGATTAAAACATGAAAGTGCCTTTAAATATAAAAATTAAAACAAACTGGTAATTTTTTATTAAGGAAAATAAGTTTAGCAGTTAAACTTTGTTTAAACTCTCAATATAAGCTAAGATTAAAACGTGAAAGTAATTTTAAGCATATTAAAGTACTCAAATTAAAACAAATTCAGAATTTTCATCTTATGATCTTAACTTTAGTTGATAAGATAAACTCAATTTTAACTCTCAGTAAACTAAACGAATTGAAATTAAAAAAAATAAATCAAATTGAGATATTCTTTTTATTAATATTAAGTTAAGGATTTGAACTAAGTTTAAACCTTGAATAAAAGCTGGGATTAAAACAAAAACGTAATTTTAAACGAATTTTAATACAAAAATTAAATCAAATTGAAAATATTTTTTTAAGAAAATTAAGTTTAAGAGTTAAACTCAGTTTAAACTTGCAATATAAGCTGGCATTAAACAAAGGAAGCAATTTTAAATGATTTAAAATGCAAAAATTAAATCAAATTGAGAAAATCTTATTAATAAAAGTCTGTTTAGCAGTTAAACTTAGTTTAAACCTTAAATAAAAGCAGGGTTTAAACCCAAAAGTAGTTTTAAACGAATTTTAATACAAAAATTAAATCAAATTGAAAATATTTATTTGAGAAAATTAAGTTTAAGAGTTAAACTCAGTTTAAACTTGCAATATAAGCTGGGATTAAATCAAGAAAGCAATTTTAAATGATTTAAAATGCAAAAATTAAGTCAAATTGAGAAATTCTTATTAATAAAAGTATGTTTAGCAGTTAAACTTAGTTTAAACTTTGGGGTAAAGCCAATTTTAAAAACCAGAAATAGTTAGGAAAGAATACAAATGAAATAAATTAGTTCTAAACAATATGTTCGAGGCTTACCTGAAAGAATCTGTGCTGGTACAATTCGGCGCCATCTTTAAACCAGGTAATGGTAGGACGAGGATTTCCTTTAAATTAAGGAAATGTTTTAATTAATAGATATTTAAAAAAAAAACTCCATTTAACTTACCTTCTGCCATACAAAAGAAGGTTATTTTGCGACCCAACGTATAGTCCAATTCAAAATGGGATGATTTTATAATTTTGGCACCCTAAAATAAACGTACGTACACATGTCAATGACACCTGTCTGTCTTATTATTATTTTGTATAATAAAACTTACATTTTCATGATCATAATAATTGGCTGCATCTGGTGTACGATGTTGTATTACTACCGGTTTTTTACCCGTATAATTTCGTCGCAATACGCCACGACCTCCCACGTTTCCTAAATGAAATTTTCAATTTCGAACACACATTATTTCGAATTTCGATTTGCTAGTTCTTACTCTCTGAAATTCTAAAACTCTCTCTCTTTTTTTTCTCTTGCAAATTCTAAATACTTACTTTGCGCCTCGATTTCTCGACCGTAAATGATTAAAATCACTGTTAAAAATAGAATTTTCAAAATAGAATTTTTCAAACACATTTTCACTTGTTAGCTTTTCTGAATTTAAACGTGGTTTTGACCCAAAAATCAAAGAAATTTATCAGTGCGAAATTAGCAGCAATAAATGGAAATTTTTTTTTGTATTTAAAGTAAGTTTTTTTTTGGTTTGTTTGATGGCTTTTGGGGCTCTTCTACCGCTGTGTTTAGGGTTCAAATGTGTTTTACAAACTAAATTCAATTGAGATGACAGTGTCCCATTATTGGGATGGTGGATGGATGGCTGGCTGGTTGGCTGCTGTGTATGTACGTATTCTCCACGCTCGTGTGTTGTGCAAATCCATTTATTTAACTTTCTAGACAATTTTTTAATCTTATTATGAATTAGTTTAAATAAAACTGTTTTTATTTTGATTTGTTTGTTTGTTGAGCCTCTTGATTCTTTTATTATTTTGGAATTAAAGTGACGTAGTTTTTTTTTTGTAGGTTTTATTGAAATGTTTCTCTCTTGAGTTTCAATATTTATTGTTATATTTTCATCTTTGTTTAATTTCAGTGGCATTTGGAATGTTCCCTATGTGTCCAGCATCTATTTGATCAAAAATACTGCTTTCAAATTCATCGACTATGAACATCAATATTATGACCCCGATATGGCCATGTGTGATTCACTGAGACAAAAGGTAAGTGTGAAAATCTAGTAAACCGGAACTGAAAATATGAATTTTTATAAGAAAACAAACAGTAAATAGCTGAGATACAGGACTGAAAACCAATATACTACCAATATAAGCTAAGTTTAATGCCGGAAAATAGTTGAGATTGTAATAAGGCTAAACAAGTTTTAATAAAATGTATGATTTCTTATAATCCAAGTAAATTTTGGAATTAAACTTAGTTTAAACCCCTAAGCTAAATCAAGATTAAAACTTGAAAATAGTTTTGGACTAACAGAAATGAAAAATGGATATAGAAAAAACGATTTTGTTTAAAGAAAAACAAAGTTTACCAGTTAAACTAAGTTTAAACGCTATATAGAAATGAAGATTAAGATTCGATATGAAATTCAGCCAACATCAAATTAAAAACTTAAATAAAGCCGCATATTTTTTTATATAATTAAGGAGGTTTAAAACTTAAACTAAGTTTAAACGCTACAAAAAAGCCAAGATTAATACCTGATATTAGTAGCATTTGATAGCAAATGAAAAACTGAAATGAAATTGAAGAATTTTTGTTTAATAAACTAAGTTTAGAAATTAAACCTAGTTTAAACTTCTAAGAAAATCCAGGTTTAAAACTTAAAAATTTTATTAAAATTATTATGATTATTTTTTTTTTTTAACAAAAAAGTGTTTAAAAGTTAAACTTAGTTTAAACTGCCAGCTTAGTTTAAAACATGAGATTAAAACAACTAGAAATTAATTTAAGGAGAATAGAAAATTAAAAATTTCAATAAAACTGTTAACTTCTAATAAATGCAAGTATTTTAAGGAGTTAAACATAGTTTAAACTTCAATTTAAATCTAAGATTAAGCCACGAAAGTAATTTCTAACGAAAGCAAATAAAAAAAGTTTGATAAAAGTGATTATTTTTTTTTGAACAAAAAAAGTGTTTAAAAGTTAAACTTAGTTTAAACCCTCAAGAAAACTACAGTTTAAAACATGAGTTTAAAGAAAAGTGTAATAAAAATTAAACACAAAAATAATGCACAGATTTTTTTTAGTTAAACTTAGTTTAAACATTCCAAAAAATACAAGATTAAACTCAAAATCAATTTAAATAGAATAGAAAATTAAAAATTTCAATAAAACTGTAAATTTTTAATAAATCCAAGTATTTTAAGGAGTTAAACTTTGTTTAAACTTCAATTTAAATTTAAGATTAAAACACGAAAATAGTTTCTAACGAAAACAAATAGAAAAAGTTTGATAAAAGTGATTATTTTTTTGTGAACAAAAAAGTGTTTAAAAGTTAAACTTAGTTTAAACCCTCAACCTAACTGGAGTTTAAAACATGAGTTTAAGGAAACGTGTAATTAAAATTAAACACAAACATAATGCATAGATTTTTTGTAGTTAAACTTAGTTTAAACTTTCCAAAAAATACAAGATTAAAACTCAAAATCAATTTAAATAGAATAGAAAACTAAAAATTACAATAAAACTATCAACTTCTAATAAATGCAAGTATTTTAAGGAGTTAAACTTTGTTTAAACTTCAATTTAAATCTAAGATTAAGTCACGAAAGTAGTTTCTAACTAAAACAAATAACAAAAGTATGATAAAAGTGATAATTTTTGTAACAAAAAAGTGTTTAAAAGTTAAACTTAGTTTAAACTCTCAGATTAGTTTAATCCTCATGAGATTAAAACAACTAGAAATCATTTTAAGGAGAACAGAAAACTAAAAATTTCCATAAGGAGTTAAACTTTGTTTAAACTTCAATTTAAATCTAAGATTAAACCACGAAAATAGTTTCTAACGAAAAAAAATAAAAAAAGTTTAATAAAAGTGATTATTTTTTTTGAAGAAAAAAGTGTTTAAAAGTTAAACTTAGTTTAAACCTTCAAGAAAACTCGAGTTTAAAACATGAGTTTAAAGAAAAGTGTAATTAAAATTAAATACAAAAGGAAGGCACTGATTTGTGGTAGATATAAGTGGATTTAGGAATTAAACTTAGTTTAAACTTTAGAGGAAATCAAGGTTTAACACTTTAAAGTTGTTTAAATCAATTATAAATAAACAATGTAAATACAACATAGAATTCTTAAAGAATAAAACTAAATTTTCAAGTTAAACATAGTTTAAACTTTGAAGAAAAACTAGGATTAAGACTAGAAAAAATTGGAGATGCACTATAATCAAAAATTTGATTGAAGTAAATGGAAAAACTTTCAATTCCATACCAATAAAAGGACATTTAGGTGCTAAACTTAGTTTAAACTTTAAAGAAAAACCAGGATTAAAACAAGAACACAGTTTAAATGGAACTGTAATGAAAAATTTAATTGGAGCCAAGAGAAGCTGGAGAAGCTATTGATAAAATCATGGCTTTGAATTCCTTGCCAAAAAAGTACATTTAGGTGCTAAACTTAGTTTAAACTTTAAAGGAAAAACCAGGATTAAAACAAGAAAACAGTTTAAATGGAACTGTAATCAAAAATTTAATTGAAGCAAAGAGAAGCTGGAGGAACTTTTAAGTTTAAATCAGAAATTGAAATAAAACTCTGAATTCTTTGCTAAGCAAACTACATTTAGGTGCTAAACTTAGTTTAAACTTTGAAGAAAAACCAGGATTAAAACTTGAAAACAGTTTTAGAGGAACTCTGAAAAATAAGGATGCAATCTCAAGACAATTATAAATTTAGTTAACAAGAAAAAATTCAATAGAATTTCCAGAGATTCAAGAAACTAAGCAGGACTTCAATTTAAAGTTAAGGAGACAATTCAAGATTCAAGAATAACAGAAGATGTATAAAATGGAAATCAGAACAGACACATTTTAAAATTAAGCAGCTAAAATCAAGATTTTAATCAAGATGTACCGGTATTACAATTACTTTAAGGCCAACAATCAAATACTAATACTTATCTCCCTTTCATTCTTTCAGGGCGTTCACATGTACATCATCAACGATCGCATCTATGGTCATTTAGTGCAAGCCGAAGGTTTCGATACCACCGTAGCACGTCCCGATTTCTATACCCTGTTCACCAATAAATTCGACTGGATCAAGAAATACATACATCCCAATTTCACCCAACAACTAGAGTCCAACTTCACTTACTTACAGCCCTGTCCCGATGTCTATTGGTTCCAAATTGCCACCGATGCCTTCTGTGATGATATGGTTGCTATTATGGAGAACTTTGGCAAATGGTCGGATGGCAGTTCCAAGGATGAACGTCTAGAGGGTGGCTATGAAGCGGTGCCCACACGTGATATTCACATGAAACAAGTGGGTTTGGATAATTTGTGGTTGCAATTCTTGGATTTGTTTGTCCGGCCCTTGCAGGAGAAGGTGTTTTTGGGTTATTTCCATAATGTAAGTATTTTTGATTGGATTTATTATGTCATTGAGCATTAAATTAATTGAAATATTTTTAATCCATTTCAGCCTGTCCGCTCTTTGATGAACTTTGTGGTGCGCTACAGACCCGATGAACAGCCCTTCCTCAGGCCTCACCATGACTCCTCCACCTACACCATTAATTTAGCCCTTAATCGTGCTGGTATCGATTATGAGGGCGGTGGCTGCCGTTTCTTGCGCTACAAATGCTCCGTTACTGCCACCAAAAAGGGTTGGATGCTTATGCATCCTGGCCGTTTGACCCATTATCATGAGGGTCTACGTGTTACCAATGGCACCCGTTACATTATGATCTCTTTTATTGACCCTTAAGATTTTAAGACAACGAAAGAATGCAAGAAAGCGAGGCCTTTAAACAAGTCATTTTTGTATGAACTTTTCCTAGTTAACAACAACAACATATCCAAAGAACCAATTATTTTTTACTTTTTTTAAATTCCTCTGATGAATCTCTTTTGTTTTTTGTGTTCATTACAAAACATTTCTTTAGTTTGTAAGCAAGCATTTTCTTTTTGCGAATTAATTTCGTTTATGAAGAGATTCCAATTTGACCATTTCTTTTTCTCAATATTTTAGTTACGTTTTTGTAATGTTTCCTTTCCTATGCTATGCTATGCTATCCTACCTATACTGTCTGTTTAATTTAGATTTAGTTCATAAATCATTTTATACTTATCATTTGTTTGTATGTAAAAGCAATCAATTACATATTTTATATAAAAGAAAATATATTTCGAACAAAACTTGAAACTAAAAATGTGTTTTAATGTTAGGGAAACTTTTAAACCATTTTTTTACATTAAAACTTTAAATATATTTAAAATTCTTTTGAAGAAACTATAATAAAATTAAACATTTTAATAAAAAATTAATTTTTTTTCTACAAAATATTAAGTTTAGAAATTAAACCCGGTTTAAACCCCCGATTAAGATTCAGTTTTAAACTTTAATATATTTTATATTGAATCCAAATCGAAAATTTAAATTTTTAAAGTTAAACTTAGTTTAAATCATCAAAAAAAAAAAACAAAGATTAAAACTTGATAACCATTTTTTCCCACCTTAAATCATAATTTTTAATAAAATTTACATTATTTTTGAATAAAAGTTAATTTTTAAATTTAAACCTAGTTTAAACCATCAACAAAGGCAAGATTAAACCACAAACATAATTTCAATCGATTCTAAATTTCAAAATTTACAACAAATAATAACTTTTTTTTGGAAAGAAAGCAACATTAAAACTTAAACTTAATTTAAACTCTAAAGAAAAGTCCCGATCAAACCTCAAAAATAATTTAATCTGCAATAGAACTAAACATTTTTTTTAAAAAATATAATATTTTTCTACAAAATATTAACTTTGGAAGTTAAACCCGGTTTAAACGCCCAATTAACACCAAGATTTAAACTTTAATAAATTTTCTATTGAATCTAAATCGAAAATTTAAATAAAATTTAATATTTTTTCAATAAAATTTTAATTTTTAAAGTTAAACTTAGTTTAAACCATCAAGAAAAAACAAAGATTAAAACTTGATAACAATTTTATCCCAACTGAAATCATAATTTTTAATAAAATTTACATTATTTTTGAATAAAAGTTAATTTTTAAATTTAAACCAAGTTTAAACCATTAACAAAGACAAGATTAAACCACAAAAATAATTTCAATCGATTCTAAATCTCAAAATTTACAACAAATAATAACTTTTTTTGGAAAGAAAGCAACATTAAAACTTAAACTTAGTTTAAACTCTGAAGAAAAGTCCCGATCAAACCTCAAAAATAATTTTATCTGCAATAGAACTAAACATTTGTTTAAAAAATATAATATTTTTCTACAAAATATTAACTTTGGAAGTTAAACCCGGTTTAAACCCCCAATTAACACCAAGATTTAAACTTTAATAAATTTTCTATTGAATCTAAATCGAAAATTTAAATAAAATTAAATATTTTTTCAATAAAATTTTAATTTTTAAAGTTAAACTTAGTTTAAACCATCAAGAAAAAACAAAGATTAAAACTTGAGAACCATTTTATCCCAACTGAAATCATAATTTTTAATAAAATTTACATTATTTTTGAATAAAATTTAATTTTTAAACTTAAACCTAGTTTAAACCATCAACAAAGTCAAGATTAAACCACAAACATAATTTCAATCGATTCTAAATCTCAAAATTTTCAACAAATAATAACTTTTTTTGGAATGAAAGCAACATTAAAACTTAAACATAGTTTAAACTCTAAAGAAAAGTCCCGATCAAACCTCAAAAATAATTTAATCTGTAATAGAACTAAACATTTGTTTAAAAAATATAATATTTTTCTACAAAATATTATCTTTGGAAGTTAAACCCGGTTTAAACCCCCGATTAAGATTAAGGTTTTAATTTTAATATATTTCCTATTGAATCCAAATCGAAAATTTAAATAAAATTTCATATTTTTTCAATAAAATTTAAATATTTAAAGTTAAACTTAGTTTAAACCATCAAGAAAAGACAAGATTAAAACGCAAACCAGCCTAACCTATAATAATATTAAACATTTTAGTAAAAAAAATAGATTTTTTTTCTACAAATTATTAATTATTTATTTTGTCAATAAAACTGAAAATTTATTCTTAAAAAAAATAAGTTTTTAAGTTAAACTCAGATTAAACCCTTTAAGTAATGTCAAGATTTAAAACCAAAAATTTTTCAAATCGATTCCAAATCAAAAATTAAAATAAAATTTTATATTATTTCTTAAAGAAAGTTAGTTTAAAACTTAAACTTGGTTTAAACTCGGAAAATAATGCAGGATTAAGCGCTAAAATTAATTTAGAACAAATAAAAACAAACTTTTAAATATAACTATGAATTTGTTATTATCAAATAGCATGTTTAGGAATTAAACTCAGTTTAAACCTTGAAGAGAATTCACGATCAAACCTCAAAAATATTTTATTTTCAACTAGAAATCGATTCAAAATCTTATTTTATATTATTTCTTAAAGAAAGTTTGTTTAAAACTTAAACTTGGTTTAAACTCTGAAAATAATGCAGGATTAAGCTATAAATTAATTTAGAACAAATAAAATTAAACTTTTAAATATAAAAAAATTTAAATTTAAAATAAAATCATAAAAAATCATTTTCTAGACCTTTTTTAAATATGTATTTTACATTTATTTCACTACCACCCCTCCATTTTAAAATTCTAACATGTTTACAGCCTCTCCTTTAACATGTATCTAAACATGTTGCTGTCAACAACATGTTTCTAAACACTGTTTCTCTCTCACATGTTCCTCTATCTGCACAATCACAAAACATACCGTTAAATGAAAACAAAAAGCAACAAAACAAAACAGCTGACTCTGCTGGTTTTGGAAATGTCGCTATTTAAGGACTTGCGCTGTTATCAATACATTCACAGTCATTCTCAATTGAAATGATAAGAAAGCAGGAAATAAAAATAACAAAAAAATATATGTAAATGAATTGAAGAAGAAAAGCATTAAAAGTGTATGAGAAAGTAAATGAAAATAACAGCAGGAGGTCGGTTTTTACTGTTGTTGTTTTTATTTTGGAGAAACAACAACAACAACTTGCAATACAAGAGTGATAAAAAAAGAACTGTATTGAGTGCTAAACAATGATGCCAATGTGCGGAGTGGGGTAATGTAAAATGCATGAAAGTGGAAAATATAGATAAAAGCAGGTTTTTCTTTTGAGAGGGAAGAGTGGTACTTTAAAGTTTATTTAATATTTTTCAGGCATATTGTAAGATATGTATATAATTGAATTGTATTATACGATTTTTTTAAGGAAATTTATTTTAATTTAAAATTTCTTACATAAAATGAAATTGAATGCATTTTTTTGTAGCTTTCAATTAAAAAATGTAAATAAACGTGATGATTTTCTTTATAAATAATTAGTTGAAAAGTTAAACTTACTTTAAAATTTCTAGAGAAACCAAGATTAAAAGTTAAAAACAGTTTTGCTTTAATTAAAATAAAAAAATTAAATAAAACTGATGATTTATATTAAACAAAATTATGTTTTAAACTTAAACTTAGTTTAAACGCTCCAAAATATGGGAGATTAAAATTCTTAAACATTTAAAATGTATTTAATAAGAAAATGTAATAAAACTCAAAAATTCTTATTAACAAAAAAGTGAGTTTAAAAGATAAACTTAGTTTAAATCTCTTAAGTAAAATGAAGATTAAAACTACAAAATAGTTTTACTTGATTCTGGTTCCAAAAAATTAAATAAAACTCGTGATTTTTTTTACATAAGTAATTTTAAAAGTTAAACTTAGTTTAAACTTTGTAGACAAGCCAAGATTATGTTTTAAAAAATACTTAAAATCCTTAGAAAGTTTTAAATTTACCTAAAAATGTCATAAGTAATATGAACAATGTTAGTTTAAGAGTTAAACTAAGTTTAAACTTTTTTAATAAAGGCAGGATTAAAATTTTAAATTAGTTTCATTTGCATTAAAATTAAAAATTAAATTAAACATGATCGTTTTTTTTAAGAAATGTTAGTTATAAATGTTAAACTTAGTTTAAGTTTCGAAGGAAATCCAAGATTAGAAGCCAAAAATTATTTTATTGCAACAGAAATTAAAAATTGAAGAAAAATCGTATAATTTTTTTGGACAAAAATAAGTTTGAAAGTTAAACTGAGTTTAAACTTTTAAATAAAGCCAAGATTAATATTCGAAAATAGTTTTATTTGCAATAAAATCAGAAATTTAAATAAATGTGATGGTTTTTTTTTTAAAAAATGGGTTTAAATGTTAAACTTAGTTTAAGTTTCCAAGGAAATCCAAGATTAGAAGCCAAAAATAATTTTATTGCAGCAGAAATTAAAAATTGAAGAAAAATCGTATAATTTTTTTGGACAAAAATAAGTTTGAAAGTTAAACTGAGTTTAAACTTTTAAAGAAAAGTCAAGATTAATATTCGAAAATAGTTTTATTTGCAATAAAATCAGAAATTTAAATAAAAGTGATCTTTTTTTTTTAAAAAAATGGTTTTAAATGTTAAACTTAGTTTAAGTTTCCAAGGAAATCCAAGATTAGAAGCCAAAAATAATTTTATTGCAACAGAAATTAAAAATTGAAACTGAAATTAAAAATTGAAGAAAAATCGTATAATTTTGTTTGGACAAAAATAAGTTTGAAAGTTAAACTGAGTTTAATTTGAGTTTAAATAAAGGGAAGTTTAATATTTAAAAAGAGTTTCTCTCACACAAACATAAAAAAATATAAATAAACAAGAAAATTTGTTTTAAAATTATTCAAAAGTTAAACTGAGTTTAAGTTTTCAAGAAAAACTAAGATTAAAACCAAACAATTATTTTATTGAAACTGAAAAGAGAAAACTGAAACTAATTTAATAAAAATAATTTTGTAAGTTAATCTCAGTTTAAACTATTTAAATAAAGGGAAGTTTAATATTTTAAAATAGTTTCTGCCACACTAACTTTCAAAATTGATATAAACAAGATAATTATTTTAAATTTAATTCAAAAGTTAAACTAAGTTTAACAGAATTTAATTTATAGAGTTAAACTTGGATTAAGTTTTCAAAAGTAACAAGAATTGTTTTATTTGGTTTTAGTACCAAAAAATCGAAGAATAATCAAATTGTTTTTTTTTTAAACAAAATTATTTTAAAGAGTTAAACTGAGTTTAAACCTTTTAAATAAAGTTAAGTTTAAAACTCGAAAATTGTTGCAGTCACCGGAAAATTAAAAATTTAAATAAACGTAATGATTTATTGTTAACAAAATTAAGTTTAAAAGTTAAACTTAGTTTAAGATTCAAGAAAATTTAAGATTAAAAGTCAAGAATTATTTTATGGTTACTTAAATTAAAAATTAAAAAAAAATCTAAAAAAAAATTTTAACAAAAACTAATTTGAAAGTTAAACTGAGTTTAAACTTTTCTAAAAAATCAAGTTTAACATTTTAAAATAGTTTCAGTTATATTAAAAACAAAAATTTAAATAAATTAAATGATTTCTTTCTACAAAAGTCTATTGAAAAGTTAAACCTAGTTTAAGCTTTCAACAAAATTAACTTAAAATTAAAACTTGAAGCAAACTAAAATTGTTTTTTAAACCAAAATAAATTTTAAAATTAAACTGAGTTTAAATTTGTTAAATGAAGTCAAGATTAAAACACCAAAAACAGATTCAGTCCCACTAAAATCAAAAATTTAAATAAATTTAAAGATTTTTTTTCAACAAAAGTTAGTTGAAAAGTTAAATTTGGATTATGTTTTCAAAAAATGCCAAGATTAAAAGCCATAAATAGTTTTTTTTGTAATCTAAAAGAAAAAAACTGCTACAAAACTAATTTTTTTTAAAACAAAAGCATGATTTAAAATAAATTTTTTTAAATATTAGTCAATCTATTTACCCCCCCCCAAAAAAAATCGCTAAATTGCCCACATTACTTTTGCTTACAGGAACATTTCTCAAGCAACATTTCTACAGTTATAGAAGAGAGCGGAGCCACAAAATTGTTGCTGTTGCTACTACAACAACAAAAACATATAAAATTTAACTGTTATTATTAAATCTATTGTTGTTGAAACACAGTGGACTTGAAATAACGCAATCAAAACGACTACAGCAACGATTTAAGGTTCGTTTTTATTTCTTTCGTTTTACATGGACATGGAGAGTGTGTGATTGTGTGTAGGGAGTGAATGCATGCATGTGTGTACATGTGACTGAATGTCTGACTGTCTAGCTAGCTGTTTTTGAGTATACAAAAATCCATCAATTTCAATGTGTTCCACTCTAGTGTTTTTAGTCGTTACTTATCAACCGTTGTTGGCATATGGTTCTTTCGTTTAATTTTAGTTGCACAAAAAAATACAGAAACAGAAAATAAATAAAATAAGAAACATTTTCTTTTATACCAGACGGGTTTAAAAAAAACAGTGTTTTCGGAAAACATTTAAGAGCAACTTACAAACTAATTTGTTTTAAAAATGTTCAAAAAAAAACCTAAAATAAAAATAGTTTCTTAATGAAATTAAAATTGTTTAAATTTAATAAATTTAAAGCAAAAATAAAATAAAAGAAAATAAAAAGTGAGTGTATTAGCAAACAGGAAGAGAGTTTATTTTATAATATTATTGTTGTTGTTGCTATTATTATTATTTCATTACATTTCCTTGGCTCTCTTTTATTGCTTTAAGAAAACATCTAAAAAGAAATAACAAGGAAACATTTAGTGTGAATAAAATGCCTCAAAATGTTTAAAGAAACTTCTTAATTTATGTTATTTACTTTAATTGCAATAAGAAGACCTTAAAATTCACTTTAATTCCCCTAGAAATTCCTTATTTTTGTATACAAAATAATTTCCCTGTTGTTTTTCCTTACTCTCCTTAATTTTCTAGAAACCCACACACCTGCTTCTTCTTAACATCTTGTAATTGAGTTCTCAGAGTACGTACGAATGTACTCAGAGTGTGTGTGGGTGTGTGAATGTTTACATGTTGCCAAAAATACTCGTGAAATAAGGAGCCAAACAATAATAACAACATTAAACGCCCTTGTTAAACTCTTCGTCACTTTGGCAACAACAAACACAATCAACTACCGTTAGTTTGTTTTGTGTCTCTACTTTTCATTATTGTTTGTTGCTGTTGTTATTGTTTTGTTGGTTTGTTACAATTTGAGTGTGTAACTGTGTTTTGTTTACGACAAAACAAAACAGCCTCTCTGTTTTTTGTTGTTGTTGTTATAACAGAGTTTATAAACAAAGCTTGTCTTGCCGTGTTTTGTTGGGTTTTATTCTTCTTCATAATCAATTGCATTGAGTTTCTCTCTACTATTAAAGGCATTTTCAAGTGTAATATTAATCCTTTTACAATTTAAACTATTTAATCAACATAATATCATTTAAATAATTCAGTTTTGACAAAAAAATTTTATATTTATTAATAGCAACAATAACTATAAATGAAAAATAAAAAAAAGTGATTAAACTTGTGGAAATTTGTTAAACTTTGGTGGTTTTTTTGTTGGTGTGTATGGAGAAATTAATTTAAGGTAAGTTCACAATTTTTTTTCTTTTTTTTTATAATTATAAAGTTAATGTAATTGTAATATTATACTTAAGTAATAACAAAAAAAAGAAAAAATTAAATAAATAGCCAGACTATAATAAAAACCTTGCTTGCATTTTTTTTAATAAAATTTGTAGGCTTTTTTATTTTAAATTTATTTTGTAGGCTTAATTAGCAATTTTTTTTATTTAAATAAATTTTGGTTTCTAAGCAAAATTTAATAAATATGGACAGAAACGAATTTTAAAAACCCTAAACATTAAGAAATTTTAAAACAGAAATTTTTTTGGCAAAAACTCTTTAAAATTAAGGCATGAAAAGCAATCAGTTATTAAATATTTTTGTGTTTCTAAATCAGAGGTGCAGGAAAAATAGTTGGAACAAAAAGAAATACATAAATTTCGGTGTTGAATTTAAAAATATCTTAAAAAGAAAAAAAAGCTAAGACACAAAAGTTATTCGAATTACAATTAAATTTGTAAATGGAAAAGTTGTTGCAGCTAAGACACAAAATTTATTCGAATTACAATTAAATTTGTAACTGGAAAAATTTTAAAATTTGTCTATAAACCTGAAAGTTCCTTTGTGTCGAAAAACACACAGTTATAAAAATGCTTTGGTAATTTGAAAAATCATATTTAGTACAGTTCGCAATTGAGAAGCTACATCGTAGACTTTGAAACGCCAAATCATAGGCGTCCCCCAATATTTACACCAGTCATAAAATCGAGTACCAGATTTCGCATATTTTCAACTTAGAATCAGATATACCAACTGAAAGTTTTTTCTTCTGGGAAGAAATTTGGAGAACAGTTGATCTATTACAATACAATATAGAAAAATAACCTAATATATCGCACAATTTGTGGCGAAAAAAGGTCAGTGACTTTTTGAATGAAAAAAATATTTGAAAAAAAAAAATATTTTATTTTTCAACTCAATCTCCATTGAGCTCCATACACTTTGTCCAATTTTATTTATCATTTCCAAAAAATAAGATTTGTCGTGATATTTTCAGTGAGATGAGTTCATCGTTGGAGTCAAATCTCTTTCCGTCGAGACATTTCTTTAAGTTTGGAATCATGAAATAGTCAGTTGGGGCTAAATCCGGAGAATAGGTTGGAAAGTTGGGGCTAAATCCGGAGAATAGGTTGGAAGAGGGAGCATTTCGTAGACTAATTCATGGATTTTTGCCATGAAATCTGTACATTTGTGCACCCTTGGAGTCAAATCTCTTTCTGACGAGACATTTCTTTAAGTTTGGAAACAAGAAATAATCACTTGGTGCTAAATCCGGAGAATAGGATGGAAGAGGGAGCATTTCGTAGACTAATTCATGGATTTTTGCTATGAAATCTGTACATTTGTGCACCCTTTTGAGCACCTGATTGTGAGCAACAGTCATCTTGCAGAAAGCTTTCTCATACCCAAGTGATCATTCAAAATTGGCCTCCACAATCTCTTTTACTTTCAAACTCCGCCCTCAAATGCCTAATAATAGAAGTTGGTAATCATCAACCTAAAATCCTCAAATCCTCATGTGAATTGGTGTCATCCTAAACTCAACAATTCATCCATTGCCCGAATAGAACACGAATTTGGTGACTTGGCAAAACAAACTGAATAAATGACAGCCAATTCGACAGCTATCAACTGTCACAGTTCGGATGTTCCTATTGGTAGACCCTGGAAGTTTTAAGAACAGCATCCATTCATCCATTAAATGGGCCTCATCGATGAAGATGATAAACGTTGACCGAATAGAACACGAATTTGGTGACTTGGCAAAACAAACTGAATAAATGACAGCCAATTCGACAGATATCAACTGTCACAGTTCGGATGTTCCTATTGGTAGACCCTGGAAGTTTTAAGAACAGCATCCATTTCTGTGTCATTCACAGATTGTCGACAGACTCTTTTTCGGCTCATTGGCCTGTCTTGTAATTGAAGGAATACGAATCGGAAATAATAGGTTGGCAGTAGAAAATCATTTAGAGAAAGAAGGAGAATAAAGAAGAAAGAAAAAACAAGAACGAATGAAGAAGAAAGAAGAGAGAAGAAAGGAGGAAGGAGGAAGGAGGAAGAAGAAAGAAGAAAGAAGAAAGAAGAAAGAAGGAAGAAGAAAGAAGAAAGAAGAAAGAAGAAAGAAGAAAGAAGAAAGAAGAAAGAAGAAAGAAGAAAGAAGAAAGAAGAAAGAAGAAGGAAGAAGGAAGAAAGAAGAAGGAAGAAAGAAGAAAGAAGAAAGAAGAAAGAAGAAAGAAGAAAGAAGAAAGAAGAAAGAAGAAGGAAGAAATAAGAAGGAAGAACGAAGAATGAAGAAAAAAGAAATAAAAAAGAAGAAAGAATGAAGAAGGAAGAAAGAAAAACGAAGAAAGAAGAAAGAAGAAGGAAGAAGGAAGAAGGAAGAAAGAAGAAAGAAGAAATAAGAAAAAAGAAAGAAGAAAGAAGAAAGAAGAAAGAAGAAAGAAGAAAGCAGAAAGAAGAAAGAAGAAAGAAGAAAGAAGAAAGAAGAAAGAAGAATGAAGAATGAAGAAATAAAAAAGAAGAAAGAAGAAGGAAGAAAGATAAACGAAGAAAGAAGAAGGAAGGAAGAAAGAATGAAGAAGAAAGAATGAAGAAAGAAGATGAAGGAAGAAATAATAAAGAAGAAAGAATGAACATTTCTAAAATCCCGAATCCCGGGATTTGTAAAACCCAGTCCCTTTTGGCATCCCTATTCGACATAGAAGATCATTTACAAGAAGAAGAAAGAAGGAGGGAAGGAAGGAAGAAAGGAA